>NC_081312.1:8486250-9892500 GCF_026419965.1 Kogia breviceps | reverse complement strand
AGTCTCGGAGGAGAATCACTGGACACAAATTACAGCACTGAGCCATGCACGGGGGTCTTTCAGGGTGGGAGGCTCCTGCTGGAGGTGCAAAGCTAGCGCAGGGCACAATTAAGAGGCTGCTTTGGGCTGCCAGGGTTCCTGAAACAGGTATGAATCTGCATAAACCCATTTGTTGCTAATATATCCGCCTCCCATAAATAAGCGTTGGAATGTGGATTGGAGGAAGGTGCGTTGCTCAAGTGCTAGACGGGGCTACACGTTGACTTCCTGATCCGGGTGGCAGGGCTAAGGCTACTCCTTCCCGTCTGTTCTCCAGGTCCTGCCCCTATTTATCCTCCAAGTCAGCTTTGTCATGTACAGACTTTCCGAGAGACATCGCCCCGTTTGTGAAGCTTTGGAGGAATTGGGGGGAGAGAGAACAGGAGGCAATGGAGTGTTTCTTTGTATACCTTTGAGCCTTCAGAGCAAACTGAGATTCTCTTTGTAAAGATGGTGCTGGGGAGAAATGTAATTAAGAAAAAAGACTGGCTGAGAGAGAGAGACAGGAGGAGGTATTTTATTTACATTTTTTATTCATTCCAACACATCATATTGTGGTCAGCAAACGGGAAAGAAAGGACATATTTCGTGCCATAAAGAAGGCACCAAGCGGATTTTTTTTCTAAGCGGTCTACGCTCCTGCCTGAACTTTCTGTCCATTTTGAAATGAATAAGGGTAATTTGTTTTTCCTTTGCTGTAGTTTTAAAGTTCTTGGAAAAACAATTGATTTGCTAATAAAATAGTTCTGGAGCTTTTAGCTGATTAACTTTGAGAAACTTACCCCCCCCAAATGTATTTGTGATCAAAGTCAGCTAGGCAAGATCTGTATTTTGGGTAAAAGAGGGACGCTTGATACTTAAAAGATAATTTGGGAAATTGAGAGGGCTTTTTTTTTATTGAAGAAAAGAATATTGTAAAATAAACTGAAAATTATGAGAAAAGATAGCCATGCCTGGATGGCCACATTATGTGTATAAAGCTAGGGATCTAGAAAGGTTAGTATCAGTAAAGATATGTGTAATGTGGAACTTTGTTATTGTATTCATCTGTTTAAAGAGGACTAGATAAAATGGTCATTTGCTGGTACGTCATCTTAAGATCGGGATTGAAATTTATATTAGATAGCATTGTTGATTCTTTTTCAACACTGGAGGAAGGAAACTA
This sequence comes from Kogia breviceps, assembly GCF_026419965.1. Taxonomy (NCBI): domain Eukaryota; kingdom Metazoa; phylum Chordata; class Mammalia; order Artiodactyla; family Physeteridae; genus Kogia; species Kogia breviceps. The sequence continues at coordinate 9,891,296 of NC_081312.1, read as the reverse complement.
ACAAAAGCACATGCCCAGATGTGTCTCGTTCTTCAAAGTAGTCACTGGAGGAGACTCCAACATCGCTGTTTTCTGAACTTCTAGAAGGGCACTGACTTGGGCCCATTAATTCCCATCTGCTTTTTAAAGAAGCAGCTAGACTCCCTTGCCCACTGGTTAGATGCAGAAATCGAGGCTTCCTTAGACTAAACAGTCAGGCAGAGTCATGGGAAACGGAGACAAACCAACAAAGCCGTTTTCAGAGGTCACGTCACCTGCTCAGTCCCACCATCCGAAGGATCTGACGCTGTGACTCAACTATAGCTTGGCTTTGCCTGGGGCAGAGGAGGCTGAGCCCTTACCAGCCTGTCTGGATAATTCAGTTCTTCTCTGCTTGCCTGTGATGGGAAAAAGGAAGAGAATTCTCAGGAAGAGCCTCAGCTTTCAGTTTGACTTGTGTTGGGGCTTTCGTTGTCTTTTCTTTAGCCAGGAGATGAGGAATTTGGGGATCTACCACCTTCCTCACTTTCTCACATTTGCATACCTCTCCTCCCTCAACCCCTTGCCCCTTCATTTTTGTACACTGATCATTTCTGGGCCAGTCAATTCCAAAGCCGCTCCCTGGTCACCTCCTTTCTGGAGTTTGTGTGCATTTTCTTGTTTGGGGTATCTACCTGCAGTCAGGGACAAAAACTGAAGGATGCTTGGTCCACAATGAGGATTTGGTTTCACTTAGCAGTAAAATTCTTTCTGCAGACCAGAAGGTCTTGGTTTTAAAATCACAAGAGTCTATCTCCCATGTCATTGGGTTGGTGTAATTTATGTATTATGTGGGGAAAGTAGTCTGTTTGTAGTAATGATAGCTTGGGGAATTCAGTATACGAGCCAAATGTAGGACAGTTGAGCTGAAAAGACCCCCTCTTGTCTACATGATACCTCGCAGGATTTTTTTTTTTTTAAATAGGTCCCCAAAGAACATTTCATTCCCCTCTCAGAAGGTTTGTAGATATAGTCAGTTTTGGTTCTTCCGGGTAGGTCAACACAATATTTGCAAATGAAATGGTGATGGCAAAACACGTTCATGCCCAACTAATGACAGTACTTTCTCTGAAACTCTAGAATTCTGGAATTTTTTGGATCTTAAAGTATCTCCAGTTGACTTTAAGACAGCAACATAAGTTTTTGATAATGGTATCCACATTCTGATTTAAGCCGTGGCCATTCTTTCTTTCTCTCTTTTTTTTTTTTTTCCAAAACCATCAGAAAGTAGCTTTCCAAGTTAAACCGGGTTGATCCAGTGAATGTTTGACTTCAAATAATTTTTAAAATAACTTGTTCACCGTTCAAATCCTTCAATAAAGGGGGAGCAGAGGAGTAAAGTTGCTTTGAAAAGCAACTCTGCTTGGCAAAGGAATCCCAGCCCTTCTGACAAAAGATGGGTATTGACTATGTGTGGCGAATGCCCCCACACCATATTTCAGGGAAGTTCCTTATTGAATACTTCTCGCTCACAAAGCTGGAGTCACTGTGAAATCTCACTCCTTGGATCTCTGTTGGGGCTGAACTAGCCTCCCAACCTAGTAACAAATTGCCTTTTTATGGGTTCATGTTCTAACTGAGAGCAAACATCCGCATCCCAGGGCATCAAGCCATAGAACCTAGTACGAGGGCTAGCCATGGCCATGCTAATCTGGTTGTTCCAGAAAATGGAGCAAATGGACCTGGCACAAAATTCTGAAAGTCTTGCCCAGAAGGAAGGGTGAAGGAGGGGGCCATCTCCGTGTGCTCACTGGATGGTCACTGTCCTCCTGGGAGGTGGGCTCTGTTACTGTCTCCTGTTACAGGTAGGACACCAAGGTCAGATCGGGTCTTCAGTCTGCCCAAGTCTTCCAGCTGAGGTCAGGATTTGAACTCAGCTCTGTTTAGCTCCAAAGCCATCTTCTTGGTCTCATATTATTTCAGTAAAACAAGTGAAACGCCCAGCTCCTTGGCGTCGCAAGCAAGACTTTTTGCTCCCGGGCACCAAGTACTTTTCCTGCCTTTCTTCCCACTGTCAGGACTCCCGCCATGTGGAAGACTCCTGCTCTGTGCCACCCTGTGTCTGTGCCTTTGCTGGCTCTGTTCTGCCTTCCTACATGGCCTTCCCCTGCCGGCTCTGCACATCCACACCGGCTTCCCTGTCTGGCCGCGTGGATGTGGCCTCTGCCGATCTGAAGACCTTGGGGTCACTGTTGGGGCTTTTCTGTACTCCAGCACAAGTCCCTCTGGAGTCGGAGGTGTCTGACCTGGGACCACACAGGCAGAATCAGCATCAATTCAGCTCTGTATCTCCCACCAGCTGACCCCAGGCCTTGGTGCAGTGAGTGTGCTAAATAACTCCTTGTTTAAGAATACGGCTTTACCCTTGCCACCCCCCACCAGCACCCCACCTCCTGCTTTTAGATCTCTCCAAATTCCAGGTCAAAGACCATTAGCAGGAGAGTGTTAATTAACCACAGTGGGTGCTCTCCTGAAATAGATAAAAAGAGGAGGAGGGAGAGAGTCTGTCCATCTGTCATCCGAGCAGTCCCCCAGAAGCCACTGAGGTCATCACACAGCCAGCATGTGCCTAGAAGTGGTCAGCCTGCAGGTCACACTTGTGTCTCTTCGGCCGCACCTGTGTACACTGGCAGGCTGACTATCACCTTTGAACCTGAGATGGACACATCCAGGTGGAATGTCCTTTAGTCATCTGGGTGGGTCCTGAATGAAGAGAGCATGAAGACTCCCCAGACCAGCCTGGGTTATGTCCCCATTGGAGCCTTCCTTTTCCTGTCTGTGAAATGGGGGAATAATCAGGAAACAAACGGCAGTTCCCTCTCAGCTCAGACACCTGCCACGATCCAACATTAATATGAGCTCTGGCTGCGATCAGGGAAGACGCATCTCAGTTTCCCAGTGGTACAGCCTGTAAGGGGCCACATGGGGATGTGGGAGCAGAGCTGCCCAGACGCAACTGACCCCCCAAAATGTTTCCTCCTGGCCTTGAGTAGTTGAAAAAGTCTGCCTCTTGACACCTAAGCAGTGACATATTGTTGGGAGATCCTCAACCACTTTTGAGGGTCCTATTTTAAGACCATGGTTCCCACTCCCTGCCCCTCAACATTGACAAAGCAAGTCAAGGGAAGATCATCGCTTGGTCCAGCAAAAAGAATGATTCCAATGGTGGAACTCTGACACCGGCAGTTCATCTAGCGAGAGAATAGCACTGAGGGCTTCCCTGGTGGCACAGTGGTTAAGAATACGCCTGCCAGAGCAGGGGACACGGGTTCGAGCCCTGCTACGGGAAGATCCCACATGCCGCGGAGCAACTAAGCCCATGAGCCAAGACTAGAACTAGAACCCGTGCGCCACAGCTACTGAGCCCGCGTGCCTAGAGCCCGTGCTCTGCAGCAAGAGAAGCCACGGCAGTGAGAAGCCCGCGCACCTCAACGAAGAGTAGCCCCCGCTCGCCGCAACTAGAGAAAGCCCGCGTGCGGCCAAAATTTAAAAAAAAAAGGGGGGGGGCTTCCCTGGTGGCGCAGTGGTTGAGAGTCCGCCTGCCGATGCGGGGGACACGGGTTCGTGCCCCGGTCCGGGAAGATCCCACAGGCCGCAGAGCGGCTGGGCCCGTGAGCCATGGCCGCTGGGCCTGCGCGTCCGGAGCCTGTGCTCCGCAACGGGAGAGGCCACAACAGTGAGAGGCCCGTGTAACGCAACAACAACAACAACAACAAAGAATCCGCCTGCCAGAGCAGGGGACACGGGTTCGAGCCCTGCTACAGGAAGATCCCACATGCCGCGGAGCAACTAAGCCCATGAGCCAAGACTAGAACTAGAACCCGTGCGCCACAGCTACTGAGCCCGCGTGCCTAGAGCCCGTGCTCTGCAGCAAGAGAAGCCACGGCAGTGAGAAGCCCGCGCACCGCAACGAAGAGAAGCCCCCGCTCACCGCAACTAGAGAAAGCCGGTGTGCGGCCAAAATTAAAAAAAAAAAAAAAGGGGGGGCTTCCCTAGTGGCGCAGTGGTTGAGAGTCCCCTGCCAATGCAGGGGACGCGGGTTCGTGTCCCGGTCCGGGAGGATCCCACGTGCCGCGGAGCGGCTGGGCCCGTGAGCCATGGCCGCTGAGCCTGCGCGTCCGGAGCCTGTGCTCCACAACGGGAGAGGCCACAGCAGTGAGAGGCCCGCGTACCGCAAAAAAAAAAAAAAAAAGAAAAAAGGATAGCACTGAACACTGGCAGAGCTCAACCATCTCTGATTCCAGAGCTTCTAATCCCCACGGTGGTGGCCGGGGAGAGGATTCCGTGGGTGGCGTGGCAGCTACAAGTCCAGTCTCTGTTGTTAGGCTGACTCCCAGCTCTTGTGCCTGGAAGCCGTGTGAACTGGAGAAGTTCTATAATCTCTCTGCGTCTCAGACTTCAACTCTGTAAAATGGGGATGATCTGACCCCCTTCTCGGGGCTTGTGAGCACTCATCAAACAACTGTAGGAATGCTTGCAGGCTTAAAGGCCTTAGCACGTTAAGGGATTTTCACCATTAAGGCCCCCAGCTCTCCCACATGAAAAATTAAGGAAGTTATTCATCAAGGGACAGAGAAGCCTAAATATCTGCGGCAGTTTAGATAGTGAGGCCTGGCCTTTGCTCCCCGCATAACAAAAGGCTCAAATCCTATCCTGGGGGAATTTCCAAGGAAAATGATACTTCAGTTAGAAGTCACAATTCTCCACTTCTTCATTTGATTCTCAGATTAAAGCAATGGGGGACGGGAAGAAGGGGGTACCACAGGGTAGGGACTAGTAGCTCAGCTTTCCTGATGCAGAAACTGAGGGCTAAAGAAGTCCAATTACTTGCTAGCTGGGCCTTCTGGTAGCCCTGGGGCTGCTGTCTAGCAGACCTCCGGGAGTGCAGCCTGGCCTTTGGCTCCTTCAAGTAACCAGCCACTCCAACTATTCTTGGGTCAAAATCAAGGTGACTTCCAGTAGTGAGGCATCTGAAAAGCTGCAGGACCACTTGCTGGGGTGGTGAGGTCCCCCTGCAAAGCTGTGCACACCTACCTGCCCAGGTGGAGGTCACCCTTAACCTATCTCCGCCTCCCAAAAGAGCATGGGGAAACTGCCAGTTTTTAGGTCAGAGTTCAACTGTAATCCACACCTCATCTCTCCTCCCCCCACCACCTACTGACAGGTTTAAGGACTCTGCCCCAAACCTGTTTTAGTGAAGCATTTATTATTCACAGATTAATGTAAGGGTTAAGGCTTAAGACCCCCTAAGTAGATTTACCCTAGAAATCCCCTCCACTCTTGCTATACACAAGGTCTGTGCAAGGATGCTCATGAAGGAGAATAAAATTCATTAGGAACACCCTAAATGTTCACCAGTAGGGTACTCATTAAATAACCAGTGCAAACTCATAGTGGAAACCCCATAGCCATTGAAGGGAATGAGGTAACATACGTGTAACTGATATGAAAGGATCTCTAGGATGGATTGTAGTAACAGGCAAGTTGTGGAACTCTTGCATGGTATGACTGTGTGTGTGTGTGTGTGTGTGTGTGTGTGTGTGTGTGTGTGTGTATTACATATACATGACAGCACTATTTTCCAGGGGTTAATAAATATAAATGAGATAATATTTGGAAGGCAGTTAGAACAATGCCTGGAACATAGTAAGTCTGTATCGCGTTTGAGAAATAAATATAAATGCAAGAGAAAAAAATCAGGCAGGTCCACTCTAGAATTCAGAGTTGTGGTCACTTCTGTGTAGGAGGGGCTGATGATTAAAGGGGACTCAAGCGTTATCGCCAATGTTTTACTTTTGCACAAAGACATGACATTCATGTTTTAATTGTGGTATTAAAATTAAATATGCATCCAAACCCAGTAACTCCAAAATATGAAACTCCTCTCCTCTTCTGCACAGGCAGCGTTAGAGGGAAACAGCACCAAGGTCAAACAAGCACCTTGAGATAAACCCACCCGCCACCCACTCCCCCATCTTCATTTCCTTAACCAACACCTCATCACAGGCAAACAGTATCCTTGGACGTGAGTCCCCCTTGCTTGTGACTCACTCCCCTGGCTTCCTGGACAGCAGCCCGGGTAGTGGGGCAGAGGGGAGTGTCCCAAGTAGGCACATTATAGGTTCAAAGTCTTAAGACTGGATTCAAGTCCCAAAATGTGCCCTTCGTATGTGTAAATCACTTCTCCTTCTGATCTCTGCAGTGGGAACCCCAATCTTTGTATATCTCTTAATTCTTTTTTTTTAAAGGCACACATTTTATTGGCTGTAAAATATTAAGTTTTGCTGTTTGTGCCACACATGTACATGGGTGTGTCTGATTATCTTCTTAGAACATGACTCTGTGAGTGAAGTTATTTGGTCAAAGGCTACACACATTCAAAAATTTGACTTTTTTAGGGCTTCCCTGGTGGCGCAGTGGTTGCGAATCCGCCTGCTGATGCAGGAGACACGGGTTCGTGCCCTGGTCCGGGAAGATCCCACATGCCGCGGAGCGGCTGAGCCCGTGAGCCATGGCCGCTGAGCCTGCGCGTCCGGAGCCTGCGCTCCGCGACGTGAGAGGCCCGCATACCGCAAAAAAAAAAAAAATTTTGACTTTTTAAAAAAGTGTGCACCTCTTAATTCTTGAGAAACAAGTGGGGTGCATGTGAGCATAATTATAATTACAATCATCTTTGTCCCTTGGTTACTAACAGTGCCTGGCACTCATAGATGCTCAGTGGATACTTGTGAAACTGAGCTGAAAATAGTTTATGTGGAATTAAATTAATGATAAAGGAGTTGCTGTTATAAAGCCTGAAATTAACATTCTGATCTTTCAAACTCATACTCGCAGTATATACTCATTCAGTAGATATTTATCATGTACCTTCCGTGTGCCGGGCACTGTGCTACGTGCTGGAAAAAAGTGATGAAAGTGAAAAAGTCCCTGACCTCACGGACCTTACATTCAAAAGAGATTTCCAGCAATAAAAAACTACGCCTAACGAGGAAATAAAACAGGGGATCTTAGCTGCTCAGTGTAGCAAATGGGAACTGGACATTTTAATCACAGTTCAAAGGGTTGCAATGAACAGAGCAACATGCGAGTTATTGGGAGTCACATAGACTCATAACTCACATGTAGATACCACATGTGATCTTTATATATACATATTTGTATATCGTGATAGAGCTTTTTCTAATAAGCCTACCTGATCTTTAATCGGGGAAAGATCTGTCAGCTGACTGAGGATCTTGGGGAACGTAACTTTGATGCCATGAACTCTTGGACCAGCCATCGTACTCAGACCTGAGTTGACCTGAAACTCAAACTCCAGTTTCACCATCTCTTAGCTGGGTAATTGGGGTGACAGGGCAAGTTCTCAGGGCGTCTGAGTTCAGATTGCTTGTTAGGACTGCTTTGCGGGTTGCTGCTACATGGAACAGAATTAACGTAGCTGCAAGTCCCCAGCACACATTGGCTCAGCCAAGGGAGGCATTCTGGCCTGGGCAGGAGGGACAGCCAGCAAGAAACCTGCGCCCCTACAGAGGCAGATCACTAAATTGCAGCCTGGAGAGGCACCCTGAGTGTTCAGATTTAGCATTTACCAAGGCCCTAAATACTTCTAAGGCCCAAGTCGTTGTATGGAGACTCAATTTGACTCGGAAAATCAACCTAGGTCCTCTTCAAGGGAAGAAGAAAGATAAAGAGGATCTTGATATTATTTCCTTATCTTTAATATCTTCTAAAGCCCTTTTATCTTGCATTATTATCTCCATTTGCACAGGAGGACCTGAGATCCTGGGAGATTAAGTGATCACACAGATTGTAAAAAAGTAGCAGAGTATGATGTAAATCCGAATCTGCCCAAAGCCTGTATTCTTTTCATGGGGCACACAGGGAGGTAAGGAAGAAATGCAGTAGGATGGAAATTTCCAGCAAGGGCTTTCGCCTGTTAGTTTGCTTGGGCAGGTTTTGTAACCTCCCCTGATCCTCAGTTTTTACATCTATAAGATGGGGCTAATAGTAGTCCTATCCGTATAGATTGTCATGGGGACTAAAGTTGCTATTTGTGAGTGGCTTCAGCGACATGGTTCTCCCGAGGGATGATGCTATGTGAAAACACATGGGCCTAATTCACAGAAGGCAGACTCTGTGGTTAGAGGAAAGAAATTTATGTTGCTTGTATTGTTTATTTTTTTTATTTTTATTTTATATTGGAGTATAGTTGATTTATAATGTTGTGTTAGTTTCAGGTGTACAGCAAAGTGATTCAATTATAAATAAACATATATCCATTCTTTTTCAGATTCTTTTCCCACATAGATTATTACAGAATATTGAGTAGATTTCCCGGTGCTGTACAGTGGGTCCTTGGTGATTATCTGTATCATATATAGTAGTGTGTATATGTTAATCCCAACCTCCTACTTTATCCCTCCCTACGTTGCTTGTATTTTTCTTTATGTGCACATAAGAGTGTGATAGATGATAAAGATTACCCTATGGCTACATAAGCCTCAAGATCTCGTCACCTGAGAATGAAGGTGCTAAGTGGCCTTTGTGTGAACAGACACATGTGACATCTTAGTCTGGTGCTTAGCAGGTGCTATGGTAGAGTTCATTAAGAGATCTGGGGAGCAAGTGAGATCAGGATTTGAACAAGGTGCCTGACTCTGCACAGACATGGGCAGCTGGCGGGCTGTCTTCTAGGCCATTCTACCTCCTCTGGCTCTGCGGAGACCGGCAGAGAAAGGACTGAAGGCAGCACTTTGCCGATTGCTGCAGGCAATGCAATGCGTGAACCTCGCTGTCCCCGCCCTTCCCCTCTGCATGATTAGGACAGGTGGAGCGGTTCAGAGAAGCGGCTGACCGCAGGGATGGGATGTGGCCAGATCCCATTAGCTCGCTTCCTCTTTGGAAGAGGGCTGTGTGGGGCTGGAGTGCCCAGCCAGGCCCAGGGGAGCCGATGGCACGGGCCAACTGACAGCCAGGCCAGCCGCGCAGAGCTGAGAATGCGGCCCAGCGGAGCTGCTTCCAACAATGGAAGAATGTGCTGGAAACCTGGGTAACGCCACTCACACCTTGGAACGTGAGCAGCCCTCAGCAGAGCAGCAGGCCCGCTCTGTGAGACGTTACTGACCGCAGCAATAATGAGTGCAGTCATGATGGGTGGGGTCCCCCTAACTTTCCCTGTACCTCTCTGAGGAGGGTCCTCATCCCCTGTCGAGTAGCCTGGCTCTCTGGTCCTGGCTCCAACATATTTTGCATAAGTAACGAGTACCCTGGAACATGAAGGAAGCACCTTCAGTGTGAATCAGTTATTCACACCCCAGGGAGCTCCATCGGGGCTGACCCACAGCCTGGGTAGCAGTTTGCATTTCCTTCTCTCTCCTGGGCTCAGGTCCCCTGGAGGGCGGAGAAACCACACAGACTTCACAGACTGCTCCAGGTTCAGCCGTCACCTCGGGCACTTGAAGCCATAGGATTGTGAATAAATCCCTTTAAGTCTGATTCAGACTCACTGCGTTCCTCTTTAAAATGGGAATAAAGACACACCTGCCAGAGCTGGGGTAGAGTGCCGGCTGACAGCGGCGTCGGTGTCAGCCTGAAGGCTAAGGCTGCCTTTCAGGTTAGTCTTACAGGTTCCACTCAAGGGTCAGGCTTAGGGCTACAGTGAGGTCAGAGTTAGGGGTCACCACTGGGGGCTTGATGGGTCTTAAAATTAGTTTTGATTGACTTCAATGACTATGCATTTCCCAGAATCGCTGTAGGGTTAAGAGTCAACTCAGATTAAGTGCTTGGCATTTACTGTAGTTCATCAATACTAAAATGCACTTTTTCTGTTATCTATATTCTAATGCATCCGATGTTAGGGTTGACTTACGCCTCTGGTAAGCCATAATTAAATTGGCAAAACATGTATCTTTCTTTGCGCACGTAAAATAATGGTGCGTCTGACGTTGGATGGCACCTTTGGTTAAGAGAAACACACTGTACGGTTACTATTCTTGAGCCACCTGCCCTCTGCTTGTATGTGAGTTTGCTCAGATGAGTCACCGAGCCCTCCCTTTGCTACGCCTGGGAGCTCCCATCCCCACTTTAGCATGTGTCACATGGCATTTTCTGCTCACTACGTATTCACATTTTTCTATCCTACTCCTATAAGATCCTCCAGGGAAGGAACTGGTCTACTTTCATTCCCACATGGTCCTGATCCCCCAGGACCAGGGTCTGATATGAACCATGGTGTTAGTAAAAGCTTCCATTTATTGTGCATTTGAACAAACAAGGCATTTGCCAGAGGCTTTGCTTTTATATTCTCATTTAATCCTCCTAACAGCCCTCAGAGGTAGGTATTATTATCATTACCCCAATTGATAGGTGAGGAAACTGAGGCACAAATAGCTTAAGGGGTTTTTTTTCAAGGTTACTTTTAAAATAATGCCCTTGGGGCTTCTTTAAAGACAATTTTTAAACATTGCTTTATCAAGATATAATTCACATCCCATAAAGTTTACCCTTTTGAAGTGCACACGTCATTGATTTTTAGTATATATCCAAGATTGCATAACCATCAACACCATCTAATTTCAAAACATTTTCATTATTCCATAAAGAGATTGCATGCCCGTTAGCAGTCACTATCATTCTGTCCCCAAAGCACCCAGCAAACACTAATCCACTTTCTATTTTTATGGATTTGCCTATTCTGGACATTTCATATATATGGAATCATATGATATGTGACCTTTTGTGTCTGGCTTCTTTCACTTAGCATGTTTTCAAGGTTCCTCTACGTTGTAACCTATGTCAGTATCTCATTCCTTTTTAAGGCTGACTAATATTCCATTGTATGGATAGACCACATTTTTTTATCCATTGGTCAGTTGATGGACGTTTGGGTCATTTTCATCTTTTGGCTATTTTGACTAATGCTACCAGGAACGTTTGTGTACAAGTCTTCGTGTGGACATAGATGTATACCCAAGAGGAGTGAAAACCCAGGAGTAGAATTCCTGGGTCATGTGGCAACTTTGTGTTTAACCATTTAAGGAAATGCCAGACTGCTTCCAAAGTGGCTGTACTATTTTATACTCCCACCCACAGTGTATGAGGGTCCCATTTCTTCCCCATCCTCACCAGCACTTGTTAGTGTGTGTCTTTGTTAATTGTAGCTGTCCTAGTGGTGTGCAGTGGTACCTTATTGTACTTCTGATTTGCATTTTCCTAATGACTAATGGTGGTGAGTGTTTTTTTATGTGCTTATTGGCCATTTGTATATTTTCCTTGGAGAAATATCTATTTGAATCCTTTGCGCATTTTTAAATTGGGTTGTTTGTACTGTTGTCGTTGAATTGTAAGAATTCTTTATATATTCTGGACACAGTTCCCTTATTAGATATGTGAACTGCAAACATATTCTCTCATTCTGTGGGTTCTTAATAGTGCCAAAAATGATTTCCAAAGTGGTTGTATCATTTTGCATTCCCTTCAGTGATGAACATTTATGTAGTTTTTAACCTTTATTCACCAGTTTTCAGACTAATGAGCTGGTTCCCTAGTTATACTCCAAGAGAGACCCAATGAGTTCTTTCCCCCCTTTCCTCTGAGTGTCACAAATTCATGGATTTAAATTTATTTTATGTGTTTCAGTATAGTGAAATTAATTCTCTTATTAAACTCGCATTTTCCATCTTTGGTGAATGAGAATCTTGCCTCCTGAGTCCCAGGTTGACAGGGCCACAGTAGTTTTTCTTCCCTTTCCTTCCTCCCTTCCTCCCTTCCTTCCTTTCTTTCTCTTTCTTTCTAGTCAAGGGAGCCAGGTAGATTTTTGAATTCTTCCCAGTGCAAACTGGAACAAGACATGTGGGTATCCCTCCTCAAGACGTCCCCCCAGTCCCAGCCACTCCCAGCCTGGCGTTGTAGCCACCATCCAGCAGATGCGGCCTCTGGGCCAGAACGCTCACCGGCCTTCCTCTTCACGGCTCCTCAGCTGCTCGCATGTCTGCCTGGCTGTGGAGGAGCCGACAGTGTGCGTATGTGGTTGTGTGGTGCAAGAGGATCCAGAAGAAGCAATGAAGCAAATCAGACGTGGGTCTGGGGCCGGGTGGCGATAGAGGCAGGATCAGTCATGACTCACGCAAGGACCCGTGGGGCCCTGTGTCCATTCATTCTTCTGTGTTCAATTAATTCTTCCTTGGGGTGGTTTCGGTTCAGGACAGCTTCCAGCGTGTCCCCAAGGCTCACCACCTGGGTGTGGTCCTGGTCTAGGAGCTCATGCGGCTTGCAATTCTCCCCGCACTCTGAGATGCTCTTCTGCTCTTCCACAGGCTGGGGATCCTTTCTCCTGATGAACCATTCCAGGTGGTAGCTCACGGCCCAGACCACGAAGGCCACCGGAATGTGACACAGGGAGCGTGGGTGCGCACCACGGCCCAAAGCACGGCCCCGCCCCCCACCCTGCACGCGCCCTGGGGCACCACACAGACATAGCGCGGGGTCCCCGCCCGCCCGGCCCCATTAGTCTTTCATAGCTGCCTTGCTCTCTTGTATGACAAGATGTTCCAGAATCATCTTGTTCATTTCCTGCCCGACACGTGGAACCCTCCATTTCTGGTTTCTTTAAGTGAGAAACAGCATTTAGAGACCATAATCTGGATACTGGGATGCTCATTTATACTGACTGGATATCGTTTCTAGTCCTTTTCAGTGGATCTAGAGCTAGCAGTTTTAATAAAATACAAAAATTTCTTTAAAGATAAAATAAGTCATGAGTGTGTACTGATCCTGTATTCCAAATTCAGGCTATATTTAACCTTTTTAAACTTAGATTTCTACATCCTTGTTCCTACACCAAAATCCTGGCTCCCAAGGGCAAGTGGAAGGAGATAAGCATATAAGTGAAGTGCTGCCAAAAACAGCTGACATTTACTGAGTGATCATTATATGTCAGGCCCCATCCAGTCCTCACAACCAGCCTAGGACCCAGGCACAGAGAGGCTGAGGAAGCTTCCTGGTCACACAGTTTGTTCAGGGCAAAGCCAGGATTCTGACCCAGAGAGCGTGGCTCCAGGGCGAACCCTTCCACTCTTCCCTCCTTAACTACCTCCCGGCTTAGGACAGAGGCAACCAGGGCCCCAGAGAGAGGAGTGATACAGAGCTGAGAAATTGAGCAAAAGGAGAGATCACTTCCACAGTGATGCTCCGTGTTCAGGGACACAGCCTAGACCGTGACAGTGACAGGCGAGGCCCATCACAGCTGGCGCACAGTGGACCATGTTACCTCTCAGAAAGGTAAGCAAGCCCCATTCACCACTGAAGCAGCGCCTGGACATTTTGGGTAACTGACTTGGGTCATCTTGTTCTGCCCCATCCGGGCTGTCTTTGAGTGTAAAAGGAAGAAGAATGCCCCACACCCAGCAGAGTGAAACTCAGGCGAGGGCATCCCGAGAGGGAGTCCTATGACCAGCAAAGGGCTGGACCAGCCCATATGGGCCTGTCACCAGGACCACCACGGTGGAATGCGGACACCCTCTCTGCAGGAGCTTCATGAAGACATCAGTGTCCCTCCCCTCTGGTGACAAATGCAGAAACTGAGGCTGGGGAAAGACTTTCCTAAGCTCATGTAGCTACGAAGTATAGAATCTGGCTTTGACCTCAAGCGTCAGACTCTCAGCCCCAGCCCCTTCCTTTGTGATCTGCAGCCCAGGAACACAAGGTTGCTACACCCATGGTGGGTATATTAGTTTCCTAGCGTTGCTGTAATAAAGTGCCACAAACTGGGTGACTTAAACCGCAGAAATTTATCGATTCACAGTTCTGGAGGCCAGAAGTCCAAAGTCAAGGTGTTGGCAGGGTTGGCTCCTTCTGAGCTTGTGAGGGACGGTCTGTTGCAGACCTTTCTCCCAGCATCCAACAGCCTCAGGCATCCTTGGGTTATTGAAGATGTTCTCCGTATGTCTTCACACATCTTCCTTCTGTATGTGTGTCTGTGTCCAAATGCCCCCTTTTTAATAAGGACACCAGTCGTTTTGGATGAAGGCCCATCCTACTGGCCTCATTAATCAAGTCAAAGATTTGATTACATGGGGGACGGGGGACTCTTCCCTTACACGGTGCCGGCAAGCTGGGCAGGACCCAGGCTCCGGCAGATTCCTCCAGGTGGCTGCCTTCCCTCTGAAGCCCTGACTTCACATTTCGCTGCCGCTCCTTTCCTGTGTGTGTGTGTGTGTGTGTGTGTGTGTGTGTGTGTGCGCGCGTGCGCGATGTGTGTCCTCTGTGCTGTGTCTGCTTTGTCTCTCCCATCTGATCATGAGCTGCTCTGGTGGCAGGGACCACATCTTGGTTATTTTGTACTCTCCTCCCAAGCCATGCTTTGCCGATTAAAATTCTCAAGACAGTGGGGCAACGTTTTTCCAGGCCTTTATTTTAAGCAAACTCAAGCCCTCACCTGTGGTCCCCCCACCCACCTCTTTTACATCTTTAAACATAATTTGCAACTGTTCTCCTACAAATTAATTCAGGGCAAAAGTCACTGATGCATGTTAAAATCTCTGGGTGAAAATTATTAGGAAACATGATACGTATACAGACTCAAAACTACTAATCAATTACAAAAAGACATCAGAGATTTCTTAATAATCAAAAAGGAGAAAATCTAGTAGATACCACCTCAATCAGTGACTACAGTTACCCCCACTGGGATAGGACTGACTGATCCTACCACCCCGCTACGGGATGCAGTGGGAGGGATACAGCATTGTTCATGTTGCATATTTGCAAAACATTTTTAATTTGAATGTAATAATGAGGACAATCAGACAAATCCAGATGGCGGCACACTTTATACAACAGCTACTCTCTGATCTTAAAAAATGCCAATATCATGAAAGATGAGGGCAGGCTAAGAAATTGTTGCAGATTAGAGGTGACTAAGGACACGTGACAACTAAATGCAGTGTGAAACCCTGATTTCCATCCTGGATCAGGAGAAAGCTGCTATAAATGGCTGGTGGCCCCCACGTAGAACAGCACAGGATTAGACCATGAAACCAGACAGTGGTGGGTTCAAATCCCAGCCCCGCCACTTACTAACTTTGTGAACGCTGGGCAAATCATTTAAAGACTTTAAGCCTTAATGTTTCCTAAACTGTAAAATGGGATTTGACTAGGGAACCTGTCTCTTAGGGTTGTTTTGAAAAATGAAAGACGGTGATCTGTGTAAAGTGCTTTATGGAGTATCATGCAGTCATTGCATCCATGCATCCATTCAACACAGAAGGGTTTCCAGTTCCAGACAGAACACTTGGCAGGTAGTAAGCACTCCCTTCAAGTGTCAGCATTCTATTTATACTGAAGAAATCACTGAGCAAGTGTAGGTGAGGACCACCGCTGATGGTGCTGTACTCGTGATAAATGCATATGAGTGATGCGGGAAAGAAGCAGCATTCCCTGAGGTGGCCTGACTCCTAGCTCAAACGTGGACCATTCTGAGTGCCTGGATCTGTCCAGAGACTTGATCATTTGACAGCTGTTCATGCTATAAGCATTTCCTGAACCGAGTAGTCGAGCCTGGAACTGTGGGAGGAAAGAAAGATTAGAAGAGGCGACGAGAAAAGGGTAGAGGAGCGTGGAGAAGTGGGAGCCAGGGAGAGGCCCGTGGGAGACAGATGGGACTTGAGGGCGAGACCGGAAGATGGGACAAGGTCCGTGGTGAGGCAGATGGGAGATGATGCTTAGTATCAGGACCACCGTATGGACCCGATATCCAGGAAGGATGGAAGGAGTAGCTTCCTTCTCAGGTGAGTGGACACTTGAGTGATGTCTTGCACATGTAAGAGTCAAGGAGAGTTAGAGGTGACATTTCTGAGGGAGAAATCCATCCACTCGTGTGGAGGTCAAATAGCAGAAAAGGGCCCTGGGAGTTTGGGGACTGGGCCAGGTTGAAAGGGTGTGGTGGGGAAAGGGCAGGGCATGGTTGGGGTTGGAGGGTGGGTGGACTGTGAAGGGGTTGGAAAGGTATTAAGGGAGGCTGGACTTTTATCAAAAGGCACGAGAAAGGCGTGAACTGGTTCTGCTCTGTTGGAGCAGGAGGGAGGCCCCTTGGCAAAGGTGGGCCCCTCTCAGGGGAGATAACTAATAGATGATAAAGAGGAAGAGACCCCAAAAGTGCCCTGGGTCTTAGCTGGGGGTGGAAGAGCCAGAACTGCAGCTCCATCTTCTTCCTGGAAACCAGGTTCCCGGAAACCAGTCCCGTGGGATGGACCAGCGGAGAAGGGCCTTGCCCACAGCCTAAGTGTAAGAGTTAACACAGGACGAAGCCCTTGTTAGTGGAGTTAGGGAGGAGGGCCGCATTGGGTAGGTGCTCAAGAAGAGGATTAACAAGTTTCCTCTAACAAATCTAGATCTTTCCACTCTGGTCTCTAGGCCTTTGCACTTGTTGCTCCTAGAAGCTAAGTTCAGTCCCACTGTTTGCACAGCTGCCCCTTTATCAGCGAGCAGGTCTTATTCAGACACCACTTATGAAAAGTCTTTCCTGACCGCACTTGCCAACACTGTCACCTCTTCATCCTCCTCCCTCCCCACAACTCCGGCCTGTTATCCTGTCCCTTCCTGTCTTTAGATAGCACTTCTCACCATCTGAAATCACATTATTTGCTTGTAGTTGTCTATTCCCTCCCCCAGAAACTAATACACTCCTGAAGGGCCTAGTCTCGTTCTTTGTTCTCTCTCCATCATTTGGGACAGTACTTGACATCTGGTAGATGTCCGTAAGATAGTTGTCTGAAGGAATACATGGATGGATGGATGGATGGATGGATGGATGGATGGATGGATGGATGGACGGATGGGTGGATGGGTAGATGGAAGAACAGACAAACTTGCTGACTGCTTTAATGTGATTGAAACTAGGGTGGGTGGAGAGCTGGCCCATAATCTGAACCGAAGATGGACGTCTGTGTTTTTTTTGGTGTGGTCGTCCTATTTCAGCAATGTTTCGGAGCTGGACTTGATCTTGCTGACTGTGGAATTTGCGTGTGGTGGTGAGAGAGATAAAGAGACCGGATCCTAAAATGGGGTATAGAGAAGCCACCCAGGAGCCATATCCAGTCTACACAGATGGTTGGTTTGAACTGCGCCACGTGGAAACATTATTTGGAATTAGTTGCCAGCATTTAAAAATCTCTTATGATTTCAAATAAATGCACATATCTATTTGCACTTAACCAAAAGATCCGACAATATCAGGCCTGCATTATTACAGGGCAAAATTGGCTGGGGCTGGCTCACGTTTGCTCCTATTTGATCCGGTGGCTCTAAAACCAACTGGCTGGCTTCTTCATTCCCACCCCAGGCCTGGCCCCATCAGCCTTTGAATTTGCTTTTCTTGCTCTAATACACTAAATCCTGATTCAAAGCAGTGGTTCCCAACTCTTTGAAGTATGAGGACCCCTTTGGAAAATAACTTTTCCCTGTAATCATGAAATGAAAGTCATGCTTACAGCAGGAACTCAAGAAACACAGAAAATCAATAGAAGACAGTAAACATCACCCACAGGCCCAACATGTAGAGATCAGCACTGTTCACACTGCATAGATGTGAGGACCCCTAAAATCTTCACGGCCCTCACACTCTAGTACGGGGCCGCGCAGTAGGAGGTGAGCGGTGGGCGAGCGAGCAAAGCTTCATGTGCCTCTCCCATCACTCCCATTGCCGCCTGAACCACCCCCCTCTCCCCACCTCCACAGAAAAATTGTCTGCCACAAAACTGGTCCCTGGTGCCCAAAAGGTTGGGGACCACTGCTCTAGTAGTTTTATATACAGTAACTAACTATTGACTGACCGAAATAAGATGTAATACAAAAAACACAATTTTTTTCAGAAACAGGGATGAAGGAATGTGTCTTTCCCTCAACACACTGTTTTCCCAGAGCCGTTTGGAAAATAGTCGCACTTATACATGGACACATAGTGGGTCCTTTTGGGTGCCCACATGGAGGTTCAGGCTCTCATCTTTGGGGGCCCATAACTACTTCTACTTTAAGGAAATACAGGAAAGATTGCAAAGTGTGAAATTTGGCATTATGGTACTCCTACCCCAATTAGATCCTGGCCAAATTATAGCAAACGTACATTTTAGTGCACTGATGAGCTTATTGGAAATAAAGGAATTGTTAAGGGTCATTATATATAAATAAGCAAGAAAGTAAATAAGTAAATATATAAATGTCAGAGGGCTGAAACCAGAGCAAGGAATGGTAAATAGTAAGTAAGTAAACTGAGCAGTAACTATAAGGCAGGGTTGTCCCGAGGTCAAAGACCTATATTGGCACCACCAATAAGAAACTAAGTTTTGGGCTTTTAGAAAGGCGAGGGAGCTGAACCCCAGGATCTATATTGAGCCTTGGATCGCTAAAGACAGGGAAGAAAAAAAAAAAATAAACGTAGCAAAGTGCAAAGTCAAATGATGTAAACAAATCCAGTTATTTCAATAATAGCAATAAATGTTAGGGGGCTAAACCACCACCCGTTAAAAGACACTGATTGTCAGATTAAGTTTTTTAAAATTTAGCCATGTATTAATTATAAGAAATAGATGAGACTATAAACAAAGAAAAGTTGTAAATAAAAAAAGGATAATAGGGCTTCCCTGGTGGCGCAGCGGTTGAGAGTCCGCCTGCCGATGCAGGAAACACGGGTTCGTGCCCCGGTCCGGGAAGATCCCACATGCCGCGGAGTGGCTGGGCCCGTGAGCCATGGCCGCTGAGCCTGCGCGTCCGGAGCCTGTGCTCCGCAACGGGAGAGGCCACAACAGTGAGAGGCCCGTGTACCGCAAAAAAAAAAAAAAAAAAAAAAAAAAAAAAAAAGGATAATAAATACACCAAATAACAATGAATAGCAAATCAAAATAATTTTAAGAAAAAAAATGCAAAATTATAAATAAAGAGAATCAATATATAATGATAAGAAGTTCAATTCACCAATAAGATAAGACAGTTGTAAACGTACATTCATTTTATAAAGCCTCAAAAATATGAAACAAAAATTGAAAATAGCTACAGGGAGAAATGGATATATCATGATAGTAGAAAATTTCAACACATCTTTGTTAATTATTGAAATGTCAAACAGACAAAAAATTAGTAAAGACATAGAATATTTGAATTATAGCTGACAGCCATGATTTTTTTTTTGAAACTACCAAAAAGCTTTTCTGCATACTAATTGCTAGGATGAGCACAATTCTTTTCAAATCCCAGAGAAATTACAATTTAAATAACTTCCAAAAGTTGTGCTTCACCGAAAAATACTGCCTCTGTAGAATTGGTATATGAAAGAAAATATAAGAACTTTGTTAAAAATGTGAAAACAGAGAAGTATCTCTATTTTATTTTTCTTTTATTTTTTAATTTTTTAAAATTTTTAAAATTTCTTTTTGAGTATTTGGGGATCATTTTTTTAATCTAATTTTTACCTCATTTTCTTTTTAATTGCATTTGTGCCTTGTTTTTTTTGTTGGTTTATTTGTTTTAACATCTTTATTGGAGTATAATTGTTTTACAATGGTGTGTTAGTTTCTGCTTTATAACAAAGTGAATCAACTATACATATACATATATCCCCATATCTCTTCCCTCTTGCATCTCCCTCCCTCCCACCCTCCCTGTCCTACCCCTCTAAGTGGTCACAAAGCACCGAGCTGATCTTCCTGTGCTATGCAGCTGCTTCCCACTAGCTATCTATTTTACATTTGGTAGCGTATATATGTCCATGCCACTCTCTCACTTTGTCCCAGCTTACCCTTCCCCCTCCCCATGTCCTCAAGTCCATTCTCTAGTAGGTCTGCATCTTTATTCCCGTCTTGCCCCTAGGTTCTTCATGACTTTTTTTTTTTTTTTTTTAAGATTCCATATATATATGTGTTATCATATGGTATTTATTTTTCTCTTTCTGACTTACTTCACTCTGTATGAAAGACTCTAGGTCCATTCACCTCACTACAAATAACTCAGTTTCATTTCTTTTTATGGCTGAGTAATAGTCCATTGTATATATGTGCCACATATATATACATATATATCTTCTTTATCCATTCATCTGGCAATGGACACTTAGGTTGCTTCCATGTCCTGGCTATTGTAAATAGAGCTGCAATGAACATTGTGGTACATGATTCTTTTTGAATTATGGTTTTCTCAGGGTATAGTGGGATTGCAGGTCATATGATAATTCTATTTTTAGTTTTTGAAGGAACCTCCATACTGTTCTCCATAGTGGCTGTATCAATTTACATTCCCACCAGCAGTGCAAGAGGGTTCCCTTTTCTCCACACCCTCTCCAGCATTTATTGTTTGTATATTTTTTGATGATGGCCAATCTGACCGGTATGAGATGATATCTCATTGTAGTTTTGATTTGCATTTCTCTAATGGTTAATGATATTGAGCATTCTTTCATGTGTTTGTTGGCAATCTGTATATCTTCTTTGGAGAAATGTCTATTTAGGTCTTCTGCTCAGTTTTGGATTAGGTTGTTTGTTTTTTTGATATTGAGCTGCATGAGCTGCTTGTAAATTTTGGAGATTAATCCTTTGTCAGTTGCTTCATTTGCAAATATTTTCTCCCATTCTGATGGTTGTCTTTTCGTCTTGTTTATGGTTTCCTTTGCTGTGCAAAAGCTTTGAGGTTTCATTAGGTCCCATTTGTTTATTTTTATTTTTATTTCCATTTCTCTAGGAGGTGGGTCAAAAAGGATCTTGCTGTGATTTATGTCATAGAGTGTTCTGCCTATGTTTTCCTCTAAGAGTTTGATAGTGTCTGGCCTTACATTTAGGTCTTTAATCCATTTTGAGTTTATTTTTGTGTGTGGTGTTAGGGAGTGTTCTAATTTCATTCTTTTACATGTAGCTGTCCAGTTTTCCCAGCACCACTTATTGAAGAGGCTGACAGCCATGATTTAATGGACATATATAGGACTCTCCCAACATTAAATAGTACTCATTCTTCTCAAGAAATGTGGACACCTGTGTTTTAATAAATTTATTTACTTTGTTTTTTATTTATTTATTTTTGGCTGTGTTGTGTTGGATCTTCTTTGCTGCCCGCAAGCTTTCTCTAGTTGTGGCGAGTGGGGGCTACTCATCATTGCGGTGCACAGGCTTCTCATTGCAATGGTTTCTCTTGTTGCAGAGCATGGGCTCTAGACACGTGGGCTTCAGTAGTTGTGGTTCGCAGGCTCTAGAATGCAGGCTCAATAGTTGTGATGCACAGGCTTAGTTGCTCTGCGGCATGTGGGATCTTCCTGGACCAGGGCTCGAACCCGTGTTCCCTGCATTGGCAGGCGTATTCTTAACCACTGCGCCACCAGGGAAGTCCCTGGACACTTGTGTTTTAAGATTCCTCACCATTTTTTCAAACTGATTTCTAATTTAATTGCATTGTGGTCAGAAAACATGGTTGAAATATATAGACTTTATTAAACCACAAAACATTTGTCATTATATTTAAAATAATTATTATCATACAGGTATCATATATCCTCTAATCACAATGGAATTAAGAAAGTAGATATAGATAATGCAAAGACAAATTTTAGTAATCCTCTGTGTCTGGAAATTTAAAAGCACACTTCAAAATGAGTTATGAATGAAAAAAATAATGTAAATTTTGAAAGAATTTGAGTTGAATGATTCTGAAAACACTACATGTCAATGTTAAGCAGCAAATGTGATACTTTAAGGAGAAATCCATACCTTTCAATAATATATTAGAATAAAGGAAAAGCTGAAAATGTGTAAACTAAAGAGAACAACAGAATACCCCCAGAGAAAGTAGAAAGGAGGAGACAATAAAGAAAGATCAGAAATTAATGAAATAGGAAAGAAAAAAGATGTAACAGAGCAACAACTAGGCTAAATATTGGTTCTTTGGAAAGATTAATAAGGTAGACAAACTTCTGGTAAGACTGATTTAAAAAGACACGCACACATAACAGTATTAGGAATTAAAATAGATAAAAACTGTAGCTACAACTAAGATTTAATAAAATTTTATACAAGTCTTTTTGCCAAAACTTTGAATGCTTAAATATAACTTCAAAATTGATTCAGAAAGGACTAAAAAGCCCACATTTTCTTATAACCATTTAAAAAATGAATACGAGGTTAACT
This sequence comes from Kogia breviceps, assembly GCF_026419965.1. NCBI lineage: Eukaryota > Metazoa > Chordata > Mammalia > Artiodactyla > Physeteridae > Kogia > Kogia breviceps. Next base: position 9,869,124 of record NC_081312.1, on the reverse strand, counting down.
ATCTTCCCAGATTTTTTTTTTTTTAAACAGGGGCTTTTTCAACCAATCTTTCAAGCTCATTCCAGTCTTACACAGAATTTTCCAGAGATTAACAAAAAATGCCTAACCCATTCTATGGTGGTAATGTAACCTTGATATCAAAATCATTCAGGGACAGTATGAGAAAGGAATATTATAAGCCAATCTCATTCATTAACGTGAATGCAAAAGTCTTATCTAAAATATTACCAGGACTTCCCTTGTGGCGCAGTGGTTAAGAGTCCGCCTGCCGATGCAGGGGACGCGGGTTCGTGCCCCGGTCCAGAGGGATCCCACATGCCGCGGAGCGACTGGGCCCGTGAGCCATGGCTGCTGAGCCTGTGCGTCCGGAGCCTGTGCTCCGCAACGGGAGAGGCCACAACAGTGAGGGGCCTGCGTATCGCAAAAATAAATAAATAAATAAAATATTACCAAAGTGAAATCTGGCAACACCTAAAAAAGATAATGCATGAGAACTAAGTTGGGTTTAATCCCCAAAATGCAAAGGTGATTTAATATTGGGAAAAAATTATAAATATTCACTACTTTAACAGATTGAAGTAAATTAATGATCCCAGTATGTGTAGAAATAAGACTTCAGAAAATTTAACACCCACTTGTAATCAATCAGTTACATAAGCACAAAAAATATTTACCAAAATAGAAGTGGACAAAAGCTTCCTTGACAAGATAAAGGTATGTACCCAGATCACCAGTCTTAATGGTAGTAAATTTGAACCTTTTCCTTAGAAATTAGAGAGAAGACAAGAGTACATTCTATCCCCCTTACTGCCCCAGAGGTCCTAATTAGCACCATAAGGCAAGAGAAAGGTGTCAAAGATATAATGATTGGAAAAAAGAAATAAAGCTGTCATTATTCATAGATGATATGATTGTTTACATAGGAACTAAAAAAGAATCTACAAATTATTAAGATTAATGAGAGTTCAGCAAAGTAGATACAAAGTCAATAATAGAAGAATGAATTCCATTTCTGTACACCAACAACAAGCAATTAGAAAATGCAGTTTCACTTGGAGGGAATTACGCCAAGTGGCATAAGTCCGACAGAGAAAGACAAACACTGTATATGGTCGCACTTAGATGTGGAATCTGAAGATACAGCAAACTGGCGAGTATAACGAAAAGAAGCAGACTCACAGAGAACAAACTAGTGGTTACCGGTGGGGAGGGGGAGGAGGAAATACAGGCTTTGGGGAGCAGCAGGTAAAAACTATTGGGTAGAAGACAGGCTCAAGGATGTACTGTACAACACAGGGAAGAGAGCCAATGTTTTGTAATAACTGTAAATGGAAGGTAACCTTTAAAAATTGTATGAAAAATTAAAAAACTAAAAAAACTAATTTAATAAAAGAAGAAAATACATTAACTTAGAAAAAAGGAAAATGTAGTTTCAAAAATGATTTATTTATTTAATAAATTTATTTATTTTTGGCTGCGTTGGGTCTCCGTTGCTGCACGTGGGCTTTCTCTAGTCGTGGCGAGCGGGGTCTACTCCTCGTTGCGGTGCGCGGGTTTCTCATTGCAGTGGCTTCTCTTGTTGCGGAGCATGGGCTCTAGGCACGCGGGCTTCGGTAGTTGTAGCACACCGGCTCAGTAGTTGTGGCTCGTGGGCTCTAGCCGCAGGCTCAGTAGTTGTGGCGCATGGGCTTAGTTGCTCCGCAGCATGTGGGATCTTCCCGGACCAGGGCCCGAACCCGTGTCCCCTGCATCGGCAGGTGGATTCTTAACCACTGCGCCACCAGGGAAGCCCTGATTTTATTTATAATAGCAACAGAAGAAAAGGTATGAGGCACCTACAGATAATTATTTTTTAAATGTGGAAGACTTTTACAGAAAAAAACATACTATTAGAGAAGATCATTAAAGAGGTCATAAATAAATGGAGAAGTATTTTCAGTTCGTGTCCAGGAAGACTTGATATGTTGAAGGTCTCAAATATCCCCAAATTGAGCCATAGACTTAATACAATGCCGATCAAAATCCCAACTGGATTTTTAAAGGAACTGAACAAGCTGATTCTACGATTTATATGGAAGAACAAAGGCCCAAGAATAGCCAAGACATTCCTGAAGAAGCATGAAGTGAGGAGATTTGCCCAGAAGATGTGGAGATTTATTATTAAGCTATGCGAATTATGGCAGCATGTTACTGGCACAGAGAAACTGACAAGTGAAGCAGAATAAAAATCTCAGAAACAAACCCAAGCGCATTTGGTAACCTGATATCTGACTGACTGCAGCAGCATTTCAGGCCACCAGCAAGAGGAAGAACCAGTCTGTAGAAGACGCTGGGGCCACTCACTGATATCCATGGGGAGAAAAATAAAAAATGGGTCCTTACCCCACCCTGTCACTTACAAAAACTAGATCCAGATAAAGGTGTACATGAGAAAGATATAGTTTAAAAACTTTGAAAAGATAATAGAGGAGAATATTCTCATGGCCTCCAGATAAGGAGGTATTTTCTAATCGAGATGTAAGACAATCAGAGGAAAGACTGATAAATACGACTTCAGTAAAATCAAGAACTGTTGTTCAAATTCACCTTCAATAAACCAACCACAAACTGGAAGAAGACAAGGGCCACACTTTCACAAACAAAGGATTACCACCCAGGATACAATTCCTGTAATCCAATGAGAAAAAGCAAACAACCTTACAGAAACAATGTTGATATTAAAAAGGGCTCCTCCCATCCCCCGAGGTGTAAGCAGAGAGGTACTTCTGCTTTTTGGTGGTCTCTGAGTTTTGTGCTAGGAGAAAGCTCAAAAACCAGGTTTCACAGGAGTCCTCTTACTTGAAAAAATGGGTCCCTTCTACTCTGAGGAAGTGGAGACAAGCAAACTCTACCTCCCAAGAGGCTGCAGGCAGCAGACTATAGAGGCGAGTCAGGCGAGGACAGGGTGTTCCTGGGTGGCTTCTGTGAGATACGCAAAACTGTTTTGTAAACAGGAAAATAGAAACTTTTTTTATTGCCTTCTAGAGTCATGAAATTAATGGCATTAACGTATGGGCTAAGTATTTTAGAAACAAAGGGCGATTTTTATCAATGGCAGGGGGGTGGAGGGGAGCGTGGGACAGATCCCATCCCAGGGATGAGTTATCAGCTTCTGGAGCTGGGTCTTCCTGGGAGCTGGGAGCCCTCCAGGACAGAAGAGTGCCATGAGTGCCATGGCAGAAGCTCCTCCAAACTCCCAGCAGTCCAGCCTGCAAGCTGAGATGGTCAGACAGAGGGGAATCCACGCCTGAGACCGGCAAGCAGGGTGACCTCAGGCAGGTCGGGACCACGAAGCAGCAGATTGCTCTCCTACAAACGTGGGGTGACAGCACCTTCCCCCCAGGATGTGATGAAATATGACCTTTGTCATTCGGGTAGCCTGAAGCCTGGTACACGGTAGGCACTCAGCCCACTTCCGGGGGCTCCTTCTCCCTTGGGAAACCCAACGACACATCTGCTTCGGTTTCAGCTCTTTCCTCCCGCCTCCCTCTTTGCTGCTCCCCTTCTCCACAATTTTGCCTTTTCACTTTCCATCAACATTTAACCAGCAGTTTCCCTGGATATATTGATTTGGATAGACTCCAGCTGAGTTTCTAGAGGATGCCTCACGGCGCACGCAGACGTCAGAGCTCTTACAGAAGGAAGGGACCGGTTAGGAATTACAGACTATGCTCGTGATAAAAATTGACATCAATAGGGGGCTTCCCTGGTGGCGCAGTGGTTGAGAGTCCGCCTGCCGATGCAGGGGACGCGGGTTCGTGCCCCGGTCCGGGAGGATCCCACATGCGGCGGAGCGGCTGGGCCCGTGAGCCGTGGCCGCTGAGCCTGCACGTCTGGAGCCTGTGCTCCGCAACGGGAGAGGCCACAACAGTGAGAGGCCCACGTACAGCAAAAAGCAAACAAAACAAAACAAAACAAAATTGACATCAATAAAATAGATGATCACGATAATGAAACTTGCTGCCGTTTGGCCAGCACTGAGCCCAGGGTCTGAGCTAAATACAGTGCATATTTTCTCCATTTCATCCCTAGGACCCAGTCAGGCACTATTGTTAAGCCCATTTTGCAGATGTGAAAACTGAAGCTAGAGACAGGTGGTGCATCTCGCCCAAGGTCATAAGGCCTGTTGGAGTAGGAGTCATACACTCTCCATAGACCTGTCAGTCAGCTGAGCCCAGTGGTTGTGCTGAGTGGTTGTGTGTAACTTGGCACAGAGGTTGGAAAGGTGACCCTCGGCTGACATCCCGGGCTCCAGCCGTACCGCCTCCCAGCTTTGGAACCTGAGGCAAGTGACTGCTCTGAGATTCAACTGTTCTCACATGTAAAATGGGGGCCAACACCAGCTTCAGAGCATTTTTGCAAGGATTCTATCAGATAAAAATATCTAAAGGGCTTAGCACAGTGCCTGGCACACAAGTTGTGAGGATGAAATGAGTTAACACATGTAAAGCAATCAGAGGCGTGCCTGGCACAGAATAGCTGCCGCCTAAGAGCTTGCTTTTATCATTGTTCTTGTTGATGACGGGACCATCAGATTACAGACAAGCCCCTTTGCCAAGGACCCCGCATGTGCTTTGGGGTCGTATGAACAGATAGATCAATCGTGATCTGGGTCAGAGCCTCAACAATACACAGAACCCTTCCAGCCCGTGACGTCTTGGGGAAAAGAAATCCGATTCTACATAAAAATCTAAATATCCAGCTTCTCTTGAAAAGCTAGATCTGGCAGTCCTGAGCTCACATTCCTCTCAGTGACAATTAGTCCTCTCTTTGTGACTGGCGTGTTTGAGACATGTGGCCTCAGTGGGGAAATGTCACCTGCCTGGTCCCTGTAGAGGCTGGAGTTTGTACCCCTGGAGGAAGTGCCCCAGGAGCACAGGTATGACTTGCATGGTCTGAAAAGGCTAAGGAGGGCTTCTAGGAGAAGGTTAGTTTTGGGGTTTTGTTTCTGTTTGTTTTTTTAATTCTGAGACATGGCAAATGTACTCAAGAGCATAAAATGTATGCACCTGGTTTAAAGAAAATGCACACCCATTTCCTGCTACTCGGGCTGAGAAATGGAATATTACCGGTCACTCAGAGCCTTGGTATGCAGCGTGATCCCCGACCAGCATCAGCCCCACCTGGGCGCCAGTTGGCAGGGCAGCATCCCCAGCCCCTCCCACACCTATGGAACCAGGTGACTCGCAGCTACTTCGGAGCTGGAGAAGGGCTGCTTTCGAGGTGCCGTGTGCAATTCTCAGCTGTGCCCGCCTTCCTCCCCTACACCCAAAGATTTTTTTATCCAACTCGAGTTTAGCTTTACCACCTGTGTAGGTATCTCCCCAACATACTGTTTAGTCTTGAGCCTGGTGATGCAAGGAAAGGCGGTGTGCTTGCTGGGAGCTGAGTGCTGGGCACGGACTCTGGGACACGCTCACCTCAGCTTCCCTGTGAGCTCCCTGGAGGGGAAGTCGGGGCGCGGGCACCCCCATGGGGCACCTGGAGGGGCCGCCATGTGACACAGGACCTTGGCGGCGGGGATCTTAGGGATGATGCCCTGCACAGCCCGCTCCGGAGGACCCCGTGGAGGTCGCACATCAGGCCAATGGGACAGCCAGCCATATGCGTGCAGGGAGGCCCCGGCTTTCCTGGTTTTCTCCTCTCCTTTCCTCCCATCCTTGTGGAACTGTCCTCTTTAAAAATCCCTTTACTGTAACCTGGTGGGATTTTTTTTTTTAAGGAATTGAAATTAGAAGTATGTGTTCAGCTTGCCCTGCTAACCCAGAGCTCCTTGGCCAGGTCTTTGAACAATAAAGAAGGTTTGGAAGGGCCCTGAGGAACAGCCTTCCTGTAGGACTGGAGCTGTGTAAGGGAAGGATGGTATCTGCTCTCCTAGGGCCGCTGTGACAAAGTACCACAAATTGGGTGGCTTAAAACACAGAAATGTATTTTCGCACCATATACTGGAGGCTGGACATCTGAAACCAGGGTGTCAGCAGGGCGCTGCTCCTCTGCACGTTCTGGGAAGGACCCCTCTTCACCTCTTCTTGTCTTCCAGTGGCTGCCAGCCACCCTCCGTGGTCCTCGGTTTGTAGGTGTGTTACACCAACCTCTGCCTCTGTTGTCATAAGGCCTTCTTCCTGTGTCTCTGTGCGTCCTCTTTTGTTTTTATAAGGACACGAGTCATTGGACTTGAGGTCCACCCTACTCCAATAAGCCCTCACCTTCACGAATCACATCTGCAAAGACCTTACAGTAAGTCCCCTACATACGAACCTTCTAGTTGAGAACCTTCAAAGATGCGAACGTGAGTTCCATCAACGTCGGGCGTGAGTGACATTGCAGCTCGCCCTCCGTCTCCTGTTGCTGACGATCCTTCAGCTCTGCCATCTTCCACCTCCTTTCCCTCCTCCAGCCAGTACCTCTTCTTGCCTCTTCACTCGATGCCAGCCCGAATATCCCAGCTGTTGTGCTGTACTACTGTACTTTTCAAGGTACTATACTGTGAGATTAAAAATGTTGTTTTTAGGGCTTCCCTGGTGGCGCAGTGGTTGAGAGTCCGCCTGCCGATGCAGGGGACGCGGGTTCGTGCCCCGGTCCGGGAAGATCCCACGTGCTGCGGAGCGGCTGGGCCCGTGAGCCATGGCCGCTGAGCCTGCGCATCCGGAGCCTGCGCTCCGCGACGGGAGGGGCCGCAACAGTGAGAGACCCGCGTACCGCAAAAAAAAAGAAAAAAAAAGTTTTTATTTTTTGTGTCTGTTTTTTATGTATTATTTGTGTGAAAAGTATTATAAACCTATTACAGTACAGTACTAGATAGCCGACTGTGTTAGTTGGGTACCTAGGCCACCTTTGTTGGACTTATGAATGTGCTCTTGAAACGGAAATCGTTTGTTTGTAGGGGACTTATTGTATTTCCAAATAAGGTCACATTCTGAGGTTCCGGTTCTGAGTTGCGGGGACACACTGTTCAACCCACTATAGATGGTGTGGCTGGAACTCAGGGGGTGACAGAAGAGCATGGCAGGGGATGCTGTGACCCATGTCTCGATATGTGGATGGTACTCTCCGTCCACGGAGGATTTTAAGCATCTAGGTGATGCTGCCCTCATCGCAACGTTCTTCCACATCCCCAACATTTCTCTTTGCCTGTGATGACCCATCCTTCGAGGCTCACGTCAGCCCCTCTGCACAAGCATCCCTGACCGGGCCTGAGGAGTTCACCGCCCAGCCCCTGCTCGGCACCCCCCAGGCCCTGAGCGCCCCTGGGCTCCCCTGGCTCATGGTTCGTCGTGACCTGTGGACGTGTCCATCTCTCCTCCTTGGACAGGAGCTCTTGGGTTGGGGGCCAGCTCTCATTCATTCCGGTATCCTCTGCTCCCAGCAAGGCTGGGGACAGCCTGAGGTGGGTCTCAGCACCAGTGCTGACCTGTCGGTGTTCTTTTCCAAAGAGGTGTTTGCTTTTCGGCCTTCATAAGAGGGCAGTTTTTCCAGATCAGAGATTCTTTCTGAGCTCTTTTCAAAAATGAACTTCCTTCTAATGGGAACATATGTATATGTATAACTGATTCAGTTTGTTGTAAAGGAAAAACTAACACACTATCGTAAAACAATTATACTCCAATAAAGATGTTAAAAAAAAAAAAAAAAAAAAAAGAACTTCCTTCTAAATATGCTCCTATCCCTCAGCTGCCAAAGAAAGGCTGTTCGTCTTCGGAGCCCGGGTGCCCCTGGGAATCAGGCCCCCAAATCCACACCCGCCTCGCTTTTTGCCGGTCTCCCTCCCCCCCAACCCCACTGCCTGCTGCCGGGACGCCTCGCTTTGCGGCCCTCCTTTGACGACAGGTCCCGCGTTTCCAGGACAAGGCTCGGTCATAAAATCAACTGTCCGCAGCCATTTTAGGCCCAGGCATGGTTAATGCCAAAACTGGCCTCCAAATTGACAGCAATTGAGGGAAAATGATGAGGGGGGCGTGTTAACAGACACAGGCTCAAGGTAATAAACAGGCCATTAAAGCTAGGCAGTAAACAGCTTGCCAAGCACCATTTATGAATTTATTTTTCTGACGGGGAAAAGAAATGAACCAGCAAGGCTTGTCTCCTTTGGTGACTGGGTCCGACTGTCAGTAGGAAGAAGGGAGAGACCCCTGACAAGGCCAGGGCTGGAGGGGATGGTGAGAGGCTGTCCCAGGAAGCCCCCTTAGGTTGGGATGTGCAGGTGTGGGGGCGGGACCCTGGCACCTGGGCAGTGGGCTAGCTGTGGACTCCCGCGGTCAGGACTTTGGGCCCAACTGTTCCGTGTACCCTTGCAGGCTGCATGTGGTGTCAGGACTCCTGGCACTGATCCTAGCTGGGCACTCTCTCTGGCACTGGGACCTGGGAGAAGTTACCTGATTTTTCCAGCCTCGGTTTCCCCACTGCAATGACGGGGAGAGACTCCGTTGTCTCTTCAAGGCCTTGTACTGAGTTAAATACTTCTCTCCGCAATTCATGTCCTTTCTAGACACTCAGAATACCACAATTTTTTTTTAATTGAAGTAGAGTTGACTTACAATGTCGTGTTAGTTTCAGGGGTGCAGCAAAGTGATTCAGTTATACATAAATATGTCTATAAAGAATACAGGGCTTCCCTGGTGGCGCAGTGGTTGGGAGTCCGCCTGCCGATGCAGGGGACACGGGTTCGTGCCCCGGTCCGGGAAGACCCCACGTGTCGCGGAGCGGCTGGGCCTGTGAGCCATGGCCGCTGAGCCTGCGCGTCCGGAGCCTGTGCTCCGCAATGGGAGAGGCCACAACAGCGAGAGGCCCACGTACCGGAAAAAAACAAAAAAGAATACATACATGTGTGCATTCTTTTTCAGATTCTTTTCCATTATAGGTTATTACAAGATATTGAATATAGTTCCCTGTGCAATACAGTAGGATCTTGCTGTTTATCTGTTTTAGAGATAGTAGTTTGTATCTGCTAATCCCAGACTCCTGATTTATCCCTCCTCTCTGCTTTCCTCTTTGGTAACCATAAGTTTGTTTTCTATGTCTGTGAGTCTGTTTCTGTCCTATAAATACGTTCATTTGTGTCATTTTTTTTAGAGTCCACTATTTTGGAAGTTGGATTGTTGCAGATGTAATTAGTTAAGATGAGATCATACTGAAGTCAGATGAGCCTTAATCCAATAGGACCGGTGTCCTTACAGGAAGAGAAGAGACACATACAGGGGAGAAGGGCACAGGGGGACAGAGACAGAAATTGGAGTGACGTGTCTACAAGCCAAGGAACACCAAGTGTTGCTGGCCGCCACCCGAAGCCAGAAGAGGTGAAGAAGGACCCTCCCCTAGAGCCCTCAACGGGAGCCTGGTCCTGAAACGCTTTGATTTCAGACTTCCAGCCTCCACAGCTGTGAGACGATAAATTCCTGTTGTTTTCGTCCATCGTTTGTTAAGGCAGCCCCCAGAAACTACCACAGGCCTCCAGTTCTAAAATCCTCTACGTGAGATGCTTGTACCTCAAATCCTTGCCAGTTTAAAGTGAATTTCTGGAGGACAGGCATAGAGCGTTTGCATATACCTGTGGTTCCGAACTAGGGTGATTTTGCCCTCAGGGGACATTTGCAACATCTGGGGATATTCTTGGCTGTCACCACTGGGGGATGGGGTGCGGTGTGTTCCTGGAATCTGGTAGGTAGAGGCCAGGGAGGCTGCTACACATCTTACAAAGAATTACCCAGGCCAATAGTGTTTGGACTGAGAGCCTCTGGCATACGGGACTATTGACTCAGAGCCCCGTGGAAAGGTAAACTGAGGCAGGTTACAATTTGTCAAGAGTTTATTTGAGCATCTGTCAATTCAAATCAGGCAGCCCCAAACCAAAGTTGGTTGGGAGCACTCTCCCAGCAGGAGCTAGGACAAGGTTTTCATAGAGAAGACGGTGACTCTGAGCAAAGCAATGATTTGATTGGTTATAGCCTAAGAGGCTGCCTGACATGGGAAAGCCTCGTTGGCTGTTTGCGACTGGTTGTTCATCAGTTTCCTTTCCTCAGATTCTAGAGCATGGGCCTGGCTTAGCTTTCAGGGTGCTTACGGGGGCTACCAGGGTGTTAGAGCCGCCCCATCTAATGGGCTCCTTGTTGGATTACTGTAACAGCCCCGATCTGGTCCTAGTGCTTTATCAGAACCGACCCAGGAGAGTGGCCAGTGCAGGCAGCTAGACTCTTTAGCTACAGACTTCTTCACCACAATGATATCAAATGATCGAATCTTTCTAAACTAAACCTTCCAGTTAACACAACCCTCCCCCCAACACACATACACATCAAGATCAACAAGAGGGTTTTCAAAATTTGCATATATGTCAACCGACAGGTCAACAGGTGTGGGCACCGATCGGCCTGAGGCCCAAATCATTAGGGTTCCCCAGAAAGACCCCGAGATTTAATCAGGGTGAGAGCCTCTCCTCCTTCTCCTGACGCTGGAAAGTGCGTCCTTGGCCAGAGGCTCTGGGTCCCTCACCAGGTCCTAATCCACAGCAGTGCATCCATACCCACAAGGCAACTGGTGGAGCAGCCCTGAGACCATTGAAGGTACCCCAAAAGAACATGTCTGGTAGAAGAGGGTGCGTTAACTAGAACCGTTAGTTTAGGTAGATTAGAGAATTTTATATTGTGGAGTTGAATGACTCTGTAATGGAGGTAACTAAGTTGAGAAGGTCACTGCTGGCTGGTTTCCACGTCTTGTGTCAAAGCATGTGGCGTGGGCATTGTCACACAGTTCATTCTAGCCTCTGACTCACACAGCTTTGCCAATGTGTCACCCACACGGGACAGTGTGTCACCCACCATCACATCCCTGACCCAGCACTGGCCAGTCCCTCACCTGGGGGTGGGCGCAGAGAGGTGCCAGCTGCTCCTGCTGCTCCTTCTTCAAGCCCCATATTTTAGTGAGCAGCAAGCAGACAGCTAGGCTCTGGGCTCTGGCTTCAGGGTGCTTCTAGGTTCAGCAGCTGCCCCATGGCTTCTACAAGGTCCGGAAACTGCAGAAGCCACCGTCCCTCATTTGTTAAGCAGGGGCCATCATAATAGCACAAACCTCTCAGGGTTTCGTGAGGATAAATGAGATAATGCAGCTAAATAAAGCGCTTAGCACAGCACCTGGCACAGAGGCCATGCATAAGAAACCTCTCAGATACCTGCTTTGCACCAGCATCCTTGCACCAGAACCAGCTTTCCCACCCTGCCCCACAAAGTATAGGCTTTGGGAGGCAGACACCAGCTGAGTAGCTTCTGGTCAGGGACTGAACTCTCTGAGCCTCAGTTTGTACAGCTGTAAAATGGGAATAATGCTTATCTTTGGGAAAATTAAATTAGATAAAACGCTCAGCAAGGTACCTCATTCCTTCCCTTTTCCAGGTTCTTGTCAGGGTCTACCTGTCCTGTCACTGAGGAAATCGGGGCCTGGCTGGGAACAGAGTCGGGTTCCCTGGGCGCTGGTCACCAGCACCTGGAGGCCTCCAGGTCGAACTCTGGAAGCATATCCAGGCCTCAATTTTAGGATGTTACCTAGAGGCAATGCACCCAACTTCCCAATTTTACAAAAGGAAGCCTGCCACCCGGATGGGACAGCGACTGACCCCCCTGAGGTCCCCCAGCAGGTCAGAGCAGAGGCTCGCTCCTCTTTTCCTTTGCTGCCAACTTTTTTCAGTAGGTGCTTGTGATCCCTGAAGAGCCAGGCGCCATGCGAAGGACCTGAAAAGAGAGGGATCCCGTGTCTGCCCTCCCAACTGCAGGTGGTGAATGATGACACCCCGTCCCGCCCCACCGAAGATACGTCCATTGGTGACAGGGTCTTTGTAGATGTAATTATGTTAAGAATCTCGAGATGAGATTATCCTGGATTATCCAGGTGGGCCTTCTGTCCGGTGACAAGTGTCCTTTCAAGAGACAAGAGGAGGAGAGGGAAGGCCATATGAAGAGAGAGGCAGACATCAGACACAGGTACCCTCATTATCCTATTTTACAGGTAAGAAAACTGAGACTCAGAGAGGCCAGGAGGAGGCGGAAGTGGGAAGGAAACTGTTTTGCTTCCAGCCCGTGCTCTTGACCTCAACACTGGGCTGTCAAATACAGGGAACCATTCAGCTCCCCCTCTTTGGTCCTCTCATCAAGCCAGCTCTTCACAGAGACCTTGCCCTGCCCCGCAGCTCCGTGGGAGCCGAGTCAGCTGAGAAATAATTATAATACTAGCAAGGAACAATTGCTGGGCATCTGCTCTGTGCCACGCACTGTGCAAAGCATGTCCACGAATTAGCCCATTGCCTCTATAGGGCCTACAGCTCTATAAAGCAATGGCTATTATTGTTATCCTCCTATTTTACAGGTGGGACGATTGAGGCTTCTGATGCACACCTACTTGGCCAGAGTTCATGGTCTCAAGTGCCCATGTTGCAGGAAGCACCTTTGAGAGGAAGACAGGCCATTGGCCAGAGCGTTCTCACACGCCTTGAGTGTGACCATCCAGACCCCAACCCTGATGCTCTTTGTGGGTCGTCGTTCGCAGCTCTTGGCACGTCGCTTAACCGTCGAATTTCACTTGTCTGTTTTCACGCAGTAGAATGGAACCTCCCTGAGGGTAGGGGCCACACGTAGCAAGGACGAGCTCAGTACTATTAGAGGAATAATCAAGTATCTCTGTCTCTCCACCGCACTCCGGACTCTTCGGGGTCAGGACTTGTCCCGGGACCCGGGCATCTAGCACAGGTAGAGCCAGAGCCCCTGCGCAGCCAATGACCACCAAGCCCTGGTTGAAACATAAATGTGGAGGAGACAGAAACCCAAGGAGTAAGTCCTCCTGAAACAAACGCCCCCATTTCTGGGCCTGATATACGTGAGTGAAAATGGTCTTTAATTGGCTAAAACCAGAGCTGTCATCACCTAACCAGAGAGCCTGAAAATAGATTTTCAGCGCATTCTGCTTCTCCTGCGGAACCGTGGTGCGGCGGCCCTGGGAGTCCGGGGCTGCTGGAGATACCAGCAGGCGTCCGTCTGTCTGGGGAGCAGCTGAATATTTGGTTATTCCATCAGGGGAGGCCGCAGCATGGGAGAAAGCTCGGGGGGCCGAGGGAGCCTTCATTTCTGGGAAAGCAGACGGCCCCATTCGTTTCTTTTGCCTCAGTGACGGTCAACATCGTTCCCCTGGGTCCATCGCTTTATAGTTTGCAAAGCGCTTTCACATTCACAGGTCTTCCCCATGTGTCCGGGAGTGGGGTCTGGCGGGATTGTCAGCCCAGCTCTATGGTTAAGGGAACCGAGGCTCAGGCAAGGCAGCCGACCATGCACCGCCACGCATCTCCTGATACCTCCAAAGGCGGGTCGTAGAGCGTCATTTTCCTCTTGCAGGTGTATCCTTCCGGCCGGCGGGGTGCGGTTGTCAGAACTTGCCCTGCACGAACTTGGGAAGTCTAATGAAGTCCTCCCGGGACCTGCTCGCTACCCCTGCCCCCGCTGGGTCACTCCCGTTCTCACCTCCCTACACGCCCAGCGCTCCTGGACTCCTGTGGGTCTGCACAGCTTGCCAGGCCCTCTGCCAGGTGCCGTGCCAGCCCCTCCTCTGCTCTCCTTCCCCTCCTCACCTGCACTCGGTCCTGGGAGGCTCGGCCGGGGAACCACCCTGTCTAGGAGGCTCCTACAGGCTTCCTCTGTACTCCCTTCGCAATCAGATTCCAGAACCTTCTCCCTGAGGCTGGAAGTCAAGGTGGACTGCCCTTTGACAGAGATCGAGGGCCGTGTGGACCTGGATGGCACAGCAGGGGGTTTCACGGAAGACAGCGGAATGAAGGGATGGAGGACAGAGGTGTGGGCAGGGCTGGGGAGAATCTCCAATGGGTGGTGCAGTGCCCCAGGGCTAGCAACGGAGGGGAGCTGTTATCGCAGCCAGGTCTGAAGGTGCGAGGGGGAGGAGGTCTAAGAGAGGGCTGCGGAGGAGCCCTGGCCTTGAGCAGCTGCCTCCCGGCAGGCAGTGAGCGCGAACCATAAACATTACCCCAGCCCCTTCCGCTTCCCATCAGCCAAACCCTACAAGGAGCCAGAGGGCGAGGGGCCTGGGTTAACTCCACACAGGTCAGCCTCACGGGCTTGCAGAAGAGTGGAAAAGGTGAAAGATCTGGGAGGCAAGTGGAGAAAGCCCAGCACATGGGCTTCAACTAGCAGAGACGCCCACGCTGGCCCATCAAACGAATCACCCCCAGGGGTGGTTTTGAATTTCAAAATTCAGATTCCCTGGCCCCTGCCCCGCTTCAGAGGTTCCAATTTAGTAGGTCTGTGGTGTGTCTCCAGAATCTGCTTTTTGAAAATCAGTGCTCTGGGTGATTTTTAAGGGCAGTGTCAGTGCAATTTCCACACTCTTTCTCAGGTCACTGGGAGCTCTGAGACCTGGTCCCACCCCTGGTTGACTGACGACCTTGGGCCAGTCACCTCCGCGTTCTGGGCCTCAGTTTCCCCATCAGTAAGCGGAGAGGTCCGGAGGCTTCCAACCTGAGTGGACTGCACTAAGTTGCCAGCCATGCAGGCGGTTTCTGAACTCTTCCCCCAGCTCCCGGGATCTCCCAGCTCTCTGAACTTGACAAAGGCCTAAAGAGATCAGGTCCCCCGACCAGAGGCACGTGGCTGCCCTCGGCGTTTGTTGTTCTCCTGAAATGAAATGTATGTTCTCCTGTTGTGGACGGAGGTCGCTGACGTTGAGAACACAAGGCAGATGCTGGGAGGCTGGAGGGAGGACAGGTTTATGTGGATTCTTGATGCGTCCGTCCCCACAATCAGGCCACCATGGCAAGAGGGGTCGGAAAGGCTCATTGAGCCACAGTCCACAATCCTTTGGGAGCCTTGTCTGGCTCCTCTGTACCTCTTACTTTGGTTGGGGGGTACCCACATATGATCTCCAGGAGAAAAGATGTAGAGCAGTCTGTCCCCAAAGGTGACTGTTCTCGACACCTCCATGCCCCACTTCCTTAAGCAAGCCCCGTGAGGCCAGCTGGAGAGAAGCACTCTTACCGCCATGGGAGCCCTGGGCTCAGAGCTGCCCTGCTCTCTCCACCATATGGCGTCACTGGGTCTCATTTATCTCTTATCCTGCGAGCCCAGCACAAGCCTAGAACCCAGTAGGGGATCGTGGCATGTTTGAGAAATAGCCAAACACAAGGTCTACATGGACTTCTCTTGTGTATTGCCAGCCCCTAAGAAATAGCTGCATGTTATTTCTCTGACCTTGACTCCAGCTCACAACAAGGTCCACCCACCAGCCTAATCGCCCAGTGGAAACCCAGCCACCATTTTGTAGCTGGTTCTCAGACATCCTCTAGTGGTTGAGAAGGGCAGCAGCTGAGTTCCAAGAGCACGTCTACCCCTGCCCACCCACGAGGTCTAGGGGAAGGGGTCCGCTGTCCTCAGAGAGCCTCCTGCTGTTACTATTACTAGTGATAATCATTGCCACGTACAAAGGCCCAGAGAGGTTAGGAGACTTGCCCCTGCTCACTCAGCTCAGGAACAGCTTCATCCTTCCTGGCGTCTCCAGCATTAGACACTGCTGACCACCATGGCCACCACCACTGCCGCCCTCCTGGTCACTGCACTGACCAGCCCTCTTGTCCCTTGGTTCCCCTGTCATCTCCTTCTTTGAAGACACCATCTCACTGTCTTCAACTTCCCATAAGATTCCTTCTCAGTCCTCTCCTCTGGCTCTGGTTATCTTCTACCTCCAGCTGTGGGTGCTCAGGAGTCTAGGAATCCCCCATAGGTACCTCACCATCTCGACGAACCAGCTGCCATTGCCTTCAGCCTGGTCAGTTAATTGTTGGCCAAGCCCCGAACTCCCTTGAAGGGATCCCTCATCCTTGTAAACTCTGTATCTGAAGTCTTTTTTGAAGACTTTCCATCACTTGGCCACTTTCCATCACTTGGCCACGCATCACTTGGCTTCCCCTACAATCATGCCGCGATATCCCCCGTTGATGTTCTCAGAGGCCGCTACAAAGAGAAGTCTCATGTTTGAAGCACAGCATTGAGCCACACAGCACTTGCACCCTGGTATTAAGCTGAGTCATGCTGAGTTTTATGTCTCCAAAGCACTGGGAATCTCCTTGGTTGGCATTTCCCACCCCTAAGGATGCTATCAGAGCCTCCAGCCTCCTGAGCTGGGATTCTCCCTGCCCTATATTTTTAGATAGCCCCCAGATGTTTGCTTAGCACCTGGACCCTGCTCTAGACTCTGGGGGTACAGCAGGGAACAAGACAGATGAGGTCCTGACATACAAGGAGAGGAAACACGATTTTAAGCAAAGGTCATTTCAGAGTGGGAGAACGTTTGAAAAGAATATGGCAGATATGACATGATGAGGGTAGCTGAGGCCATGGTAGCTGGAATGGTTGAGGAAGACATCCTTAAGGAGGTGCCGTCCAAAGAGTGAAAATGAGCAACCCATGTGAAGAGACGGGAGAGGATCAAGTACAAAGGCCCCGAGGAGGCCAGTGTAGCTGAACAGAGTGAGTGAGGGGCCTAGGGCTAGGAGATGAGGGCACGGGGCAGGCAGGAGCCAGGTCGTTCTGGGCCTTGAAGACCATGTTAAGTAGTTTGAATTCTGTTCTAGGTCATTGGTCATTCATCTTACTGGCTGTGCCATGAGTGCAAGTCTCTGACCACTCTTTACCTGAGCCATTTCTCAGAGTTGCGTTTATAGTGAACAAGCTTGAGACACCAGGTAATGGCCCCTCCATGACACAGAGCAGACTTATTTCCTGCTTGCTGTAACGTAGCATGTTCCCGAGCTCAGAGCTCCTCTCCTGTAGTGCAAACCCAGGGCATGTGCAGCTGTGCATCTGGGCCCATCCTTGTCACCTCTGTGGGAACTGGGGCTGAGGAACCTTCGGTGACCATGCTGATACTACCCACTCCTTTTGCTGTGCGTGACACAGTCTTTGGTCTCTGACCCAGGCGTCTCGTGTCTCTTGTCAGCATGCATGAAACCAGCATGATAATGTGGGAGCTTTCAAGTAAGGTGAAACCTCAGCCCCTTCTCAGTTCTTGACAGGATGCCTTTGGCAGGTGGAAGGACGGGGCATCAGGGAGAGGAAGCAGGAAAACCAGTCAGGAGGCTCTCGCAGTGACTGGTCCAGATGGAAGATGATAGTAGGTCAGCCTAGGAGCCAACCGTGGACATGGAGTAAAGCGGACTGGTTTGGGATTTATTTTGGAGGCAGAGTGATTAGGTCTTGCTGAAGGATATAGCAAGGAGAGCAATTAAGGGTGACCCCAGGTGTGTAGCCTGAGCAGCTGTGTGGATGGCAGTGCCACTTGGCGAGATGGGGTAGACTGGTAGAGGAGGAGTTTGATGAGCTCGGCTTCAGGCACATGAAGCCTGAGATCCCTGTGAGACGTTAGGTGCGGGTGTCACCTGGGCTGGACGTGTAGACTTGGGAGTCGTCAGCATGCAGGGGACGTGGAAAGCCACGTCAGGGGATAGCGGCCCCTCCCAGCCAGGAGCTGAGGCCTATGCGCGTGCCCTGTGGAACCTCAAGTTATCCCAAGTGGGATGGATGCCGGGCCTGACAGGGACCCTCTGGCTCCCGGTCCTCCCTGAACGTTTGGAGTCAAAAGGCCAGCCTTCAGAATCCTTGAAATCTAGACTTAACCACTTACCCTCGGTGCCCAACTGGGCAAATGTCTTGGCTTCTTTAAGCTCTGTTTCCTAACTTCGTAGAACAGGAATAATTGTACTTACCTCTTGGGCGGTCCTGTGACTTAAATATAGCGTAGTGCCTGACACAGTATAAGCGCTGAGTAACACTGCGGTTTCTATCTGTTCCTTCATTCAATGAATGGCTTACGGTGCACACGTCCTGGGTCAGACACTGTTCTAGGCGCCACGGACACAGCAGTGAACAAAACAGGAAAGTGGAGTGTGTGTTCTAGTAGAGGGGGGCAGACTATGAAAGAAATAGTCAAATAGAGAACAATAAAACAGGGTGTGGAAGGGCCTGTGCTGTGCTACTCAGATGCCTCCTGTCGGGGTGGCAAACCTGCTAGGAGCAGCGGCTGCCAGAGGCTCTCAGTCGAGTCTCTCTCTGCCAGTTTTCCTCATGCAAGGTCACACTAACTTCCCCGGGGCATCTGCCTTCAATGACTGGTTGATGTTGGGGTGTAAAGGTCTTGGCTTAGCTGGGGACAATTCTGAAAGGTCATCCCAGATCCAGAGCTCCTAGAATGTATGAGGCCTTTGTTGTGCAGTAGAGTTTGAAAGTGTTGGATGAATGCATGCATGGATGCCTTGGGCTTGCTGTATTTAACCTATTCACCTAAAGTCCAGTCGCTTTGGTTCTCCCTGTCGGCATCCACCAAACTCGCTCTCTGCCCTTTAGCACATGGTACTGTGTGTTCACAGGCGTGAAGTGCTACGGGCTGGCCTCTTCCCCATTCACTGTTTGGGAAGTGGAATCACAGTATAGAGCACACTCTCACTCTGGAAGAAGAGAGACCAGCATCCAAGCTTGACTCAGCCATTCTCCCTTAGAGGGTCTGCTGTGTATCTTAAATTTTTAAAAAATATCTGTTAAGTGCTTACATAATGCAAGACACAGAGTTCATACCCACCGAAGGTCCTTTTCCTCTTCTCTTTTCCTCTGTCCTGATTTTTTCTTTCAGTCCATATCCAGTGCCTCATACATCCTGAGGTTTCATGCTAAGAGCAGCAGCCACTAAAAATAAAAACTATTATTTCTCTGCATTCTGCCTCTTTCTGAAGACTTGATGGGTAAGCTTACATTGCAATTTAGGTTTGATAAGGATAATCAAAGGTAAAATCAGTAATCTGGAAAATAGAGAACTCAGAGGCACACGGAATAAGCAGTTGCTGGCACTAAGGTACCTGGTAGACAAGGTGAAAAGGGGAATGTGGCCAGTTGCTTAGCTCTTATTATCAGAAAAAGGAGAATCCACCAGCCATCCCAGGAGATCAGAAATGGAGCATTCGACCTGCAACAGAAGAAATTAAATCCCATACCCTTCTAAATGTCTTAAACTGAAAGAATTTTGGAACGTGGTGCCTGCCTATTCCTAGGGAGAATTTCTATATAAATCCTGGACTGAAGCAGGGGGAGGGGAAGTTTGGAAAGAAGGGAAAGAGATGCTGTGAAAAAGTTATTAGTATTACACATAGCAGCGGACTTAAACTAACATCTCTGATCTGATGTGTCTCTTGTGGAGAAATGAAAATCATATGTACGCTGCTCGGGAAAATGCTTCCACCTAATTGCCTGTGGATGAAGCACTTTATTTATAGATACCCAGAAGGAAATTTGGCTTCCCTGCTCTATAATACGGCAGGGAACACGGCCAGGTAGCTGCCGACTCCAGGACACTCTGTGTTCCATACGGCAAGAATGTGGAACCACTTTCCATGTAAACACAGTGGTTCTTCTTTCTCCCTCTTCTACTTTTTCTTTTTTTAATTTTAGAGCTCTTTGAAGAGGAACCAGCTTAGCCATGAATGTAAGCAGCTAGTCACCCCCGCCGTGGTTAGGTGGTGGGATCTGAGGGTGAGGGACTCTGCCAGACCTCATTACCCCTCCTCATGCTTTAATTAACTCCCAAGGAGATAAGGAGGACAGAGTCTCCCCCAGCTCCCAGATTCTGGAAACAGTGCAGAAGGCGATTTCAACATTCTCACAAATTCTCTGGATTAAAAGGATTAAAAGGAAATGAGAATTAGGGACATTGTAGAGAATCTAATTACTTCCCAGTCCATCAGTCCTTCGCAGCAAGAAGGTCCCACAGGAGGGAAACCTTTGCTCCACTGCATTCAAGAGTGGGTCAGGGGGAGCCAGAGAGAATCATTGACTGTGGGCCAGGACAAGCTTTGTTCCAAGAACGAATGGGATTTGGGATTTGGACGGCAGTGAGGAGTTCCTCAAGCAGTGCTTCAGACCAAGGAGAGAAGCCTCAGGGTCATAACAGAGACCAGGCGGACAGGGCTTTACAGTTTGCAAAATGCTCTCAGCTACTCGGTTTTTCAGACCTTCCTTGCCAGCAAACATTGATTGTGCACCTGCTGAGTGCCAGGCACGACACGTGATGGGTTTGTTTCTGGGAGAACCGAAACGATCAGCCATCTGCCTGTCCTACCGGCAGAGGGGAGCCACATGCCTGTGAGTTTGCAACCTCCCTGCCATCGCGGTGGTCCAGGCCGCCATCGACTGCGTGCCTGCAGTGGCCTCCTGACCAGTGTCCC
This sequence comes from Kogia breviceps, assembly GCF_026419965.1. NCBI lineage: Eukaryota > Metazoa > Chordata > Mammalia > Artiodactyla > Physeteridae > Kogia > Kogia breviceps. Next base: position 9,848,840 of record NC_081312.1, on the reverse strand, counting down.
TGGTGGCAGCCAGCCGTACCCCTGCAGACCATTCTCCAGAAGGAGACAGGAGGATACTTTCCAAAATCCGTCAGTTCATGTCGCTCAAAAGTAAGTCAGAGGGCTTCCCTGGTGGCGCAGTGGTTGAGAATCCGCCTGCCGATGCGGGGGACGCGGGTTCGTGCCCCGGTCCGGGAAGATCCCACATGCCGCGGAGCGGCTGGGCCCGTGAGCCATGGCTGCTGAGCCTGCGCGTCCGGAGCCTGTGCTCCGCAGCGGGAGAGGCCACAACAGTGAGAGGCCCGCGTACCACACACACACACAAAAAAGTAAGTCAGAAACAACGCCAGGTAAGCGATCAGGTAGAGTGTCATCTGCATAGAACCTTCTAAAAGTCTGGGAATGATGAGTTGAATGTGTCAACTTGACTGGGCTCCAGCACCCAGTTATTTAATTAACCACAAATTTAGGTGTTGCTGTGACGGTATTTTGATGTGGCTGACATCCACCATTGTACGTAAAGTTGACTTTAAGCAAAGGAGATAGCCCCTGATAATGTGGGCGAACCTCATCTAAGCTGTTGAAAGCTTTTGGAGCAAAAACTGAGGTTTCCGGAGAAGAAGAAGAAGAAATTCTGCCTCATACTGCAGCGTTGGCTCCTGTCTTCTGGTCTGAATGTCTCATCTTCCAGTCTGTCCTGTGCATTTTGGACTTGCCAGCCCCTGTAATCCCATGAACTAACTCCTTGAAATAAACCTCTTTATACACACATGCCCTATTGGTTCTGTTTCTCTGGAGAGCCCTGACTGATACAAGCCTCCTCTCTCATTCAGAATAAATGCCCAAGTCCTTACGATGGACGACAGGGTCCCCGCTCTCCGTCCCCCTCTCCAGCACCACCAGGCACCCTCCCCCTTGCTCCTTGTGCTTTCTCACAAAAGCCTTTGCCTTGCCCTCTGCCAGGCGCACCCTTCCTCCAGATAAGTCACACTACTGCTTCTTCTTTCTTTACTTCTTCTCATGGTCTCTAGTAAACTGTCGCCTTCCCTAAATGCCACCTAAATACCCACCCCTGTCACTCCCTCCTCCTGCCCCTGCTCTGTTTTCCCTCTTGAATTGGGTACCATCTGATGTAACATACACTTACTGGGTTTTTTTCTTTATTTCCTTTCTCCTCACTTGAGCATGAAAGCAACCTGAGGGCAGAGCCTGTGGTTTGTCTTGATGACTGAGGTGTCCCCAGCACCTAGGTCTGTCTGGTACATAGTTGGTGCTTGTCTTAGTCAGCTCAGGCTGCTCTAATGAAATACCACAGACTGGGGTGACTTAAAGAACAAAAATTTATTTTCTCACAGTTCTGGAGGCTGGACTTCCAAGATGAAGGTTCCGGCAGGGTTCCGTTTCTGCTGAGGGCCCCCTTCCTGGCTTGCAGACGGCTGCCTTCCCGCCTAACTTAGTTACCTCCATAAAGGCCTCATCTCCAGGCTTCCCTGGTGGTGCAGTGGTTGAGAGTCCGCCTGCCGATGCAGGGGACACAGGTTCGTGCCCCGGTCGGGGAAGATCCCACATGCCGCGAAGCGACTGGGCCCGTGAGCCATGGCCGCTGAGCCTGCGCGTCTGGACCCTGTGCTCCGCGACGGGAGAGGCCACAACAGTGAGAGGCCCACGTACTGCAAAAAAAAAAAAAAAAAAAAAAAAAGGCCTTATCTCCAAATACAGTCACACTGGGAGGTTAAAGCTTCAACACATGAATTTTGGAGGATGCAATAAGTTCATCATAGCACTCAACAAATGCTTGTTGAATGAACAAGAGGGTGAAGTAATAGAGAGTCAGGTGATCACCATTCAGAAGACCCTCACCAGCCCAGATGGTGCTGGGAGCTTCTGGCAGAGAGGACTCCTGGGCTGCAAACCTAAAAAGCCCCTCCGTGCTGATGGCGTTCTGTTACCATTCTTTCCACTTCACACATCAGAAAAGCGAGACTCAGTGATGTTCAGCAACTCATTCAAGGCTGGAACTGAGGACCAGGAAGATGGGGCTGGGGGTGTCAGTGGGGAACAGACAGGAGACAGAAACCATACCACGTAGTTGAACAGAGAGGATCTGATATACAGGATGGTTAACTAGGTATAAAGCGGTCAATTGGGTAACTCAAAGGGTAAAGAGACAACTCTAAGGCATTTGGGAGGTAGCAGCTTCAGGAAGCAGCCTCCTCCTCTAGGCGTAGGGGAACAAAGGAAAGAGTTTGGAATTATCACAACTGAGACTCTTAGAGGAGGGTGCAGGGGGCCACCCAGGAGGGCTCAGGCTGGCCAGCGGTAGAGTCTTTGGAGAGGGCGAGGCCCAGTGAAGGGGTTGTGTGAGTGCCGGAAAAACTGCAAACCAGATTCAGTTGATCCTGTAGCAAAGCAACAATGCCAGATGATGCTCTCAGGAAGACCCTCCAGCCTAGGTGGGCTGCGAAAGTGGGTGGTGACCTCGTCCAGTCTCTTTAGGGAGAAGAGGTTGGGTTAGGGAAACAAGGGTGTCCACCACCCTTCAAAAAATCAGAAATAATAAGAAAACTATTTCCATTTTGAGAAAAATATCAAAATAGTTATATGGTTGACCTTAGTTCTGTTTTCTATGTTAAAATTTTCATGGAAGTAGGAAAGAAATCTTTGATGAAATTCTAGGAAGCACTTTCCATGATCTTCCAAACGATATTTTTTGGTGGCAAATAGCACATTTTGTACTGAACTGAAAAAAAACGGTAATAATGATAAAGTTTCTTCAGATCATGTTATTAGCTAGACTAGCAAAGATGCACTATACATCTTCAAAATTCTTACAAAGTGTAGTTTGATGTTTCCTCTGACAAATGTAGAAGAGCTGTTTGAAATATTAAGTTCCTTTAGGGGAAAAATATGTTTTAAAACCTGTCTCCTTCCAACTCCTCCCAGCAAATGAGAAAGAGGTAGAGATGAGGATCAAAATATAAGCCAGGGTCATGGCAACACCTACTCAGAGAAGACCCCAGCTGGGTACCGGGTCAGAGATACCCATGGGAACACCTACAGAACAGGTGGGCAAGGTCGCTGCTTCTGGAGATAGTAGGTTATTGGCACTTACTTTGTGCCAGGGAGTATACATTTACTAACTCATTAATTCCTTTAACAAAATTAGAAAGTAGGCACATTACTTAATATGATAATCTCTAGGTCCATCCATGTTGCTGCAAATGGCATTATTTCATTCTTTCTTTATGGTTGAGTGGTATTCCATTGTGTATATATATTTATATATATATATATATAAATATATATACACCACATCTTCTTTATCCATTCATCTGTTGATGGACATTTGTGGGGGAGAGATAGATTAGGAATTTGGGATTAACATATACATACTACTGTATATAAAATAGGTAACCAACAAGGACCTACTGTATAGCACAGCAAACTATACTCAATATCTTGTAATAACCTATAATGGAAGAGAATCTGAAAAAGAATATACAGATGTGAATAACTGAATCATTTTGCTGTACCCTTGAAATTAACACAACATTGTAAATTAACTATATTCAAGTTAAAAAAAAGAAAGTAGGCACATCATTATTCATTCATGATGGAGGTTACAGGATACATACGCTAATATTTGTCAAGTCGTACACTTGGGGTTTATGCAATTTACTGTATGTAGGTTACACGTACATCAAACTTTATTTTTAAAAATAAGTCAAAAGCAGAGCCATCGGCTGAAGACAAGGCCAAAGGCAATCACCTCTCTCGCCTGGACACGAGCACAGGTGCCTGGTACGTGGAAGACCTCAGTGAATTATCATGGGAGGAGCGAATGAATGAATGACATCAGTGCTCTCACATGCAAAAACAGACCAGCTCCTTACAGAAGGGAAGGAAATGGAAAATGCAGCTAGACAAAACATTCTGGTTAATAAACCACAAATATCCATTTATCTATCCAATTTGGGGAAAGTGGAAGAGTGCGAGGTGGCCGTGATTACAATGCCAGCCCCTATTTGGGCTGACAAATTAATCTGCTCCGGGTATGGGAAGTGAGGGAGCACCTCCCCGCATCGTCCCACAGGCCAGGCGGCCTCACCTAATTTCAGTGGAATAGATGGAGGCGGGCTGTTTTTCATGTAGATTACTCCAGAGCTGAATGTAAATTGATTTAAATCAGGGAAACGGATCAACAGCCACGGCACCTCATTCTCCGTGGTGGGGCCTCTCCTGTGCATACACTGGCCATTGGCTCTCTGGGCATCTCCCCAATCTGAGCCAGGCAGCCTTCTGGGAGTACAGATGAGGGGAGCCCGAGGAAACCTAAGGGGAGGTCATGTGGGCTCCATGGAGCCCTTGAGGAAATAGCATCTCCCGGGACAGATATCAATGACAACTGCCAGCCTTGCAGCTCTCTGCAAGGGCCTCAGACACATCTCGGCTCTAATCGACACATCAAGCCTGCAAGAAGATGGTTATGGTTTCTATAAAGGCAATATATGTCCATTGTAGACAGACCCAGCAAATTTAGATAAGTGAAAAGAAAAAATAAATAAATAACGATCATCCACAACTCTACCGGGCACAAATAATCAGTTGAGATTTGGATGTGTTTCCTTGCAGACCTGTTCTAATATACATGCAGAAGTGTGTGTCTGTTTTGAAATTTATGTTTTAATGGTTTGTCATTTTTAACTGTTTTATTCCTTTGGCTCCATGTAATGAGTATAGAAACCGAATCAGGATACACGAGGTTTTTCCAGAGGTAGATTTTCCATGCCGCTAAAGATGCTTAAGCTACAGGACCCCCGTTTGTTCGCCCCCTTCCAGGGGCCTCTACCTAAATCTGCATTCATAATTTTGTGTTCTTTCCCTTGAAGAAGGCTCCCCAAACTGTCTCTATGCTCTGTGAAACCTGATTCCATGGCTGCATTTAACCATCAACCAGTGCTATAGGTTAAATCATGTCCCCTAAAAAATATGTCCTGACCCTCCAGTGCCCACAAATGTGACCTTGTTTGGAAATAGGGTCTTTGCAGTTATAATCAGGTTAAACGAGGATCATACTGGTTTAGGGTAGACTCTAATCCAATGACTGGTGTCCTTATACAGAGGGAAATTGGGGGTGCATACACAAGGGCAAAGGCCATGTGAAGATGGAGGCAGAGATTGGAGTGATACATCTCCAAGCCAAGGAATGCCAACCACCACCAGAAGCTAGTGTTATTGTGTTACTGCAGCTCTCAGAAACCAATACAGCGGGTGAACCCCAAAGCTTTGCTGAGCACTGGAATTCCTGGGGAAGTGGAGGAGACCCCCAGGAGGTTGTTATATGATTGAGGGCCTAGATCAATGTTAGTGGTATGTCCCTGGCCCACAACTGAGGCCACCTCCTCAGTCTGCAAACATCCCTGTCTGCCTTAGGTAGTGCTGGATTGAAAGGAAAACACACATTCTTGTTAATTTCACTTCCTTTTTTTTTTTTGTTCTCCATTGACCCAAAGAGAGGAAAACATGTTTACTGAGCATCTACTAAGTGGCAGGCTCTGAGCTGCATCTTCGCTTTTGTCATTTCTCTGTATAAATCTCACAGTAACTCCCCCAGGGAAATAGTACTGTCCCCATTGTGCTACCAGGAAAGCCGAGGCTCTGAAGGGGTGAACAGCTTGCTTGAGTGAACAGTGAGCAGATGACCCCAAAGGGCTCTCACACCAAAGTCTGTGCTCTTTCCCCTCTTGCTTCCCTAAAAGGCGCTTGGAATGCCGTGTCTAAATTTCAGCTTTCATTATCCACAGCTGGAGGTAGAAAGAATTGACTGGAAGCTCTGGGTCAGGATAAGAGTCTGGAAGTCTCTTTCAGGACCTGCCTTTCCCATGGTTGCACCAGGCTATGAGCCCCTGGACGGTAGGCCCAGCCCATCCGCTCACCACTGTTCATAAGCCAGTGAGCCCATGGTGAGCCCTCAGTAGAAGAAGGAATCTTCACTCTAAAAAACCCTTCAGAGAAAAAAAAATGGAAAAGAATAATGGTTGTCGAGGATGTGGAGAAATTTGAAGCCTCATACATGGCTAGTTTGACAGTTTCTCAATGAGTTAAACCTAGGATTACCATGTGACCCAGCAATTCTGCTCCCAGGTATCTACCCAGAGGAAATGACAACAGGTGCTCAAGGAAAAAAACTTGTACACCAATGTTTATAGCAGCACTACCCACAATAGCCAAAAGGTGGAAGCAGTCCAAGTGTCCACCAACAAAAAAACATGAACAAAATGTGTTATATCTGCACAATGGAGTATTATTCAGCCGTAAAACAGAATAAAGTATTGATGCATGCTTACCACATGGATGAACCTTGAAAACATCATGCTAAGTGAGAGAGGCCAGTCATAACAGGCTGCATATTGTATGAGTCCATGTATGTGAAAAATCCAGAATAGGTAATCCAGAGCGAAAAAATGCTGATTGATGGCTGCCAGGGGCTGTGGGGAGGGAGGAATGCCTAGTGGGGATGGAGCCTCCTTTCGGAGTGATGAAAATGTTTTGGAACTTGATAGCGGTGATGGTTGCATAGCATTTTGAATATATTAATGCCACTGTACTGTATACATTATAATGGAAAATTATCAATATATGTTATATGTATTTTACCACAATGAAAAGTATTTCCAAAAAAACCTTCAATGGATTTCTCATGATGCTGCTTTTTCTTTTTTAAAAATTTTTATTTATTTATTATTATTATTATTTTTGGCTCCGTTGGGTCTTCGTTGCTGCTCGCGGGCTTTCTCTAGTTGCGACAAGCGCGGGCTATCCTTCATTGCGGTGCGCAGGTTTCTCATTGCGGTGGCTTCTCCTGTTGCGGAGCACGGGCTCTAGGCGTGTGGGCTCAGTAGTTGTGGCTCATGGGCTCTAAAGCGCAGGCTCAGTAGTTGTGGCGCACGGACTTAACTGCTCCGCGGCATGTGGGATCTTCCCAGACCAGGGCTCGAACCCATGTCCCCTGCATTGGCAAGCGGATTCTTAACCACTGCGCCACCAGGGAAGTCCGACGCTGCTTTTTCTGATCCTCTCTCTTCTCTCTTGTCACAGTCAAACTTCTCAGAAGAGCGGTCCATGCAGACTGTCTTCATGTCACCATCACCTGCTCACTCACAACCTCCTCCCATCTGGCTTTGGGCACCATCATGCCCCTGAAGTCCCACTAGATCACCTTTTCACCTTTCCTCTTACCTGGCCTGAAGGCATCATCAGACCACACACACACACACACACACACACACACACACACACACACACACGCTTTTTCTATTTGGGGTAGGCTGCCCTCTCTGAAGACGGTCTTGTTCTTGATGCAGCTCATTTGGCATTGGAAACTTTGAGACTGATACCTCGATGCTGACCTTGAACAAGGTTTCATTCTCTGGTGGGAGAGATGGGGCTGAGCCCAGCAATTATGCGCTGATGGCCATCAACCTAGCTCACCCTGGGGAAGAAGATTCTCGCCAAGGCAGGCATCAGATGCAGAATATACCATTCATGAGAGTCAAAAGGTAATTTGCACATGTCTCAAATTGCACTCTACCTCTCCCCTATCAATTTTCCTCTCCCGCGGAAGGTAAAATTAAAGGCTTCGGAATAGTACACCTTTTAGTAGTTACCAGATGACAGGGAATCAAGGTGTCAAAGCTATCGACAGGCTGACAGGTTGAACTTGGACTTGGAATATCCCTTTATCACAGCTACAATCAGGGCACTTTGTAACCACATCCCAGAGACAATAGCAGTTAATTTAGGAAAAACACAACCTTGATGACAACTCTTGTACCAGCATGCCTTCTGAGCACTTAGAGCTCTTGGGGTTCAGCTTCACTAAAAATTGGAGGTGGCCGAGCACAGGGGTTCAGAATGCAGGCTTTTCTATCAAGACAACCTGGCACAAGTCCTGGCTCTGCCACTTACCAGCTGCGTGGCTTTGGACCCGTCGCTTGCTTCTCGGATGCTTGGTTTCCTCTTCTGTAGAACGGACGGTGCTCTCATTGCTACGGCGTGGGGGATTTTGTGATATTGCAAGGAGCACATTTCTCCACCTGATAAACCTTTATGATATGCCGGCCACTGAGATCAAGGCGGGTAAGACCATGCCCTCCTACCACCTATATTCTAGGAAATACGACAGGTACAGAACTCAGGCAAGGTCCGGCTTCCTGTAAGCCTTTAGCAAATGCTAGTTAATATTATTTTCAAGGAGAACACTTTTTCCTTTTTAGTTGAGATATCACATGCTATACAATGCACAAAATATACTGCTCAATAATTTTTTTAAAAATAGACTTTCGTTTTTAGAGGAGTTTTAGGTTCACAGCAAAATTGAGTGGATGGTATAGAGAGTTCCCATATATCCACTGCCCCATCACCCCGACCAACACAGAGCCTACCCCACTATCTAATGCCCCCGCCCCAGTGGTGCATATGTTACAATCGATGAACCTGCACTGACAAATCATCACACAAAGTTCATAGTTTACATTAGGCTTCCCTCTTGGTGTTGCACATTCTGTGGGTTTGGATAAACATATAATAACATATATCCACCCTTATAATATTGTACAGAATAGCGTCACAGCCCTAAAAATCCTCTGTGCTCTGTCTATTCATGCCTCACCCCTCCCTCCATCCCTGGCAATCACTGATCTTTTCACTGTTTCCTTAGTTTTGCTTTTTCCAGGATGTCATATGGTTGGAATCCTACAGTACGTAGCCTTTTTAGATTAGCTTCTTTCACTCAGTAATATGCATTTAAGTTTCAGCCATGGCTTAATAGCTCATTTCTTTTCAATAAAATAGAATAACATTCTGTTGCCTAGATGTACCACAGTTTAAAGCTCCATTGATTTTTCATGTACACACATGTAACCACCAGCCAGGTCAAGAGATAAGACACGTGTAGCCCACACCAGGCTCTCTCATGCTCCCTCCCAGCCAAACCCCCAACAGTGACCATTTTTCTCTCCTCCGTCACCAAGAATTAGTTTTGCCATGTTTGAACTTTATATAAATAGAATCTTACACTTTTACTCTTTCATGTCTGGCTTCTTTCATTTAAACTTATGTCTGAGAGGTTCATTGCTAGTGCATATAGCAGAGTTCATTTTTTCCTTGCTGTGTTGCATGGAAACCTATCTATTACACGTTATATCCTAAAGTATGCACATGCCTGTGTATCAGACACTGTGCTAGGCACCAAGGGATAGAGGTGTGTCCAGCACAGGCCTTGTGCTCAGGGAGCGCACAGTTTAAGAGTGGATGCGAAACATCCTAAATTTCCCCCAAATGAAGTGTCACATCAAGTGTGTCTAAAACAGGAGTGGGATTTCCCTGGTGGTCCAGTGGTTAAGACTCCACGTTCCCACTGCAGGGGATGTGGATGTGATCCCTGGTCAGGGAACTAAGATCCCGCATGGCACAGAATGTGGCCAAAAAATTTAAATAAATATATTTTTTTTAAATGTGGGTGGGGAATCAATCAATTTATTTATTTATTTATTTTTGGCTGCGTTGGGTCTTATTTGCTGCATGCGGGCTTTCTGTAGTTGCGGTGAGCGGGGGCTACTCTTCATTGCGGTGCGCGGGCTTCTCATTGCGGTGGCTTCTCTTGTTGCGGAGCACGGGCTCTAGGTGCACGGGCTTCAGTAGTTGTGGCACGTGGGCTCAGGAGTTGTGGCTCACGGGCTCTAGAGCACAGGCTCAGTAGTTGTGGCCCACAGGCTTAGTTGCTCTGCGGCATGTGGGATCTTCCCGGTCTAGGGCTCGAACCCGTGTTCCCTGCATTGGCAGGCAGATTCTTAACCACTGTGCCACCAGGGAAGTCCCAATATTTTTTTTTTTTAAAAAAAGGAGTATATTATGCTTTATGGGAACACCACTGGGAGGAAATGTATTCATTTAAATACTCTTGAGCTCTCACAAGGTGCTAGGCCTTGTGCCAGGAGCTGGGAGGAGAGTATGGTGGATGAGATATGCTTCCTCCTCGTGGGGAGCTAATATCTGGGGATTGGGGGAATAGAGGCAAGTTGTCATGTCATCCGTGCTATAATAGAGGGAGCACAACAGGCTGTGGGGGAAAAAAAAAGAAAAACACGCTGTGGAAATCCAGAGGGAGAGGGGCCCCTCGCAGCCTTGGGGCCGAGGGGGGGCATGGTGCGGGGGCGGGGGGAGTCAGGGAAAGTGCAGTAGACATTGTTGGTGGCCTGGCCTACAGATACTCCTCGCTCTCTCCCCACAGCCAAGCCTTCCTTGTGCAATATTTTTCTCAACATGGTGGCCACAGAATCCTGAGCGTCCCCCCAGCTCCAGAGGTTGACTCCTGATTGGTCCAAGCCAACCAAGAGGCTCCAGTTCCCCACCAGCCATTGGTTTAGCCGTGGGCACGTGATGCATTCTGGCCAATTAGATATGAAAGAAAGTCACCTGGGGCGAGTGGATGGCAGAGCTTCTAAGAAACATATTCCTCACTGATTTAAAAAAAAGAAGCAACTGCTGGACACTTGAAACAAACATAACATTGTAAATTAACTATACTTCAATATTTAAAAAATTTTTTTAAAAAGAAGCAACCTCTCTTGGGAGGAATTACCCCATTTTTCTGCCACTGGTCTTCATTATGAGTAGGTGACACTCATGTCATTAAACTCCTAGCAGAATTAACCCAGAACTACTTCATCTCTAGACTTTTGGTTCTGTGCCACAATAAACCTTCAGTTACGTGCAGGCAAAAAACATTCCAGTTTATATTCTTAGAGGACAAGATTTCTTAGCTGAGTCTTCAAGGATGCTAAAGAATTAACTGGGGAGAACACTCTATGGAAAGAATAACAAATAATTTGCATACAAACCAGGACACTGGGACAGGCACCTAAACCAGCTCTCCACCCCCCATCCCCCCACTGCCCCGCCAGGGAAAATGGGACGTAGGACATCTTTTCCCCAACAAGAACTCAGAGTGAGCAAAGACATGACACTTCTTTTATTTTTGTTTTCTTTTCTTTAACAAGCACAGGATGCTTATTCTGTATTAGCCATTGTTCTCAGAGTTTTAGAAACATTAACCCAGAAATGATCACCGGCGAGTTGGCAGGGGGCAGGTAGGAGGACAAAAGACAGGGGTGACTCATAAGACCTTGTGGGCTTCACTGAGATGGAGGTATTTAAGCAAGACCTGGAGGGGGAAGGGTATACCAGATGGGGGCACAGCCTGAGCAGGAGGGGAGGGAAAAGCAAGATGTTCAGGGAGAGGCAAAATCTCAGGAAGCCTGGAGTGCTGTGTGCAGAGAGGGGAGGGGACGGTGGCCAGGGAAGCGTAGTCGAGGCCGGCTTGTAGGAATCTGGAGTTTGTCCTGAAGACCTCAAAGGATCTGAGCAGCAGGGGCGGATGCAGGTTTTGTGGGGTCAGAAGCTTATACAACTTGGGGGTGGGGATGCTCTTTAAAAAAAAAGAACACAAGTTCATGGGACACAAAAGGGGTCCATTCTACTGAGAATGAGTAAGTTTCACTAGCTTTGCAGGAAATGGCCTCTGCTGAGCAGAGGGGTGACCCAGTCACAGCCGGGCTTACGTGGAAAGGTGTTGTGGTACTATCTGGGACACATTCCATCTGCCCTCTGGTCCTAGTCTCTCCCTCTGTAGAGAGAGGAAACCAGAAGATATCTCTGAGCCCTTCTACCACTGTCATCTGGCGATTTAAGGAGACATGGAAAGCCAATTGGGGCCAGCTTGGATTACAAAACTTTGCACCGAAAATGACCTCATATAACAGGACCTTCCTGGCAGTTGAGATGCATGAGATTAATGTTCCAAAATCCAGCTGGTTCTCAGAATTTCCCCAGAAAGTTTGAAAACAAAAACAAACAAAACATTTACTTCCAGGTGACCTACGTGCCACAGCAGACCAGGTCAGTAAACTCAAGCCAGGGTTGGGGTTCAGCAGGGCTGGGAGGCCACACTGGGCCGGAAGGACCCTCAAAGTATTCAGAGTTGGATGGAGGGAGGCAGGACACACAGGAATAGGGGCTACTTCCCTGTTCAGCCCCTGTGGCTCACTCTTAGCCCATTTTATACATGGGGCTTTTGAACAAGGTTTCATTTGTGAACAAGAGAAAACTTTGTGCTGCTAACAGTTTTTATTTTTATTTTTAGAAAACCACTGCTCCAGAGCCAGAGTTCTTAATGTGGAACCCACAGAACTAGGGTTCCTTAACTGGGCATCCAAGAGCTGGAGGACGTTTCTGGAACCCTAAGCAGAAATCTGTGTGCATTTGCATACTTATATATTTCTGGGAAGAAGACCCCATGGCCTTCAACGATTGCAGAAAGCTCCTCTCACAAAAAGGTAAGAACTACAGATCAGCATTTAGTCTTTTTCTTTTTTCTTTTCTTTTCTTTTTTTTTTTTTTGGCGGTACACAGGCATCTCACTGTTGTGGCCTCTCACTGTTGTGGCCTCTCCCGTTGCGGAGCACAGGCTCCGGACACACAGGCTCAGTGGCCATGGCTCACGGGCCGAGCCGCTCCGCGGCATGTGGGATCCTCCCGGACAGGGGCACAAACTCGTGTCCCCTGCATTGGCAGGCGGACTCTCAACCACTGCGCTACCAAGGAAGCCCAACAGATCAGCCTTTCTCAAACAAATGTGCAGAAGAATTCCTGGGGACCTTGCTAAATGCAGATTCTGACTCAGCAGGTCTGGACTGGGACCTGAGAGTCTGCATTTCTCACACGCTCCCAGGTAATGCTGCTCACCTGTGGACCACACGCTGAACAAATATCCAAGCCTACGTTGCCCAGTATGGCAGATTCTGGCCGCGTGTGACCACTGAGCTCTTAAGATGGGACTCATTCAAATTGAGACATGCAATAGGTGTGAAATACACATCAGATTTCAAAGACTCTCTACCTGCCAAGTGTAAAATCTGTCATTAATAATTTTATATTGATTATATGTTGCAATGATAATATTTGTATGTATTGGGTTAAGTAAAATATATTATTTAAGTTCATTTCAGCTGTACCTATTTCCCTTTCTAAAATGTGGTCAGTTAAAAAAAATATTTGAATTACAACTGTGGCTCACGTTGTATTTCTATTGGCTATTGATGAAATGGCAGCTGACTCAGGAATGAAGAGGTGGTGTGGGGTAGAGGAATTTAGTCCCAGGGTCAAGTCTCAGTGGTGCGGTTGAACAGTCTAGAGACCTTTAAATAGTCCCTTCGGTGACTTAGTCCACCTGTGTAACAGGGAGGTTGGGGGAAAAGTGTCACTGAAGGTCCCTCTCAGTTCTCAAAGTCTCCCCCATGACCTCACCTCTTTCCATAGCTTAATGCAGATTTACAGTCTTCCAGAGAGGCAGTACAGGGGTCAAGGGTGCTGGGACAGACTGCCTGTGTTCACATCCTGGCTTGCAAGTTACCACCTGTGTGGCCTGGGGCAAGATGCTGCACCTCTGCTGGGCCTTGGTTTTCCCATCTGTAAAATGGGCATAATAATAGCACCCATCACACAATGTTGAGGCGAATAAAAGAGTTAATACCTAAAAAAGGCTGAGACCATGGCCCGGCACACAGCACACCCTCAATTAATAGGAACTCTTACTGATATTACAAACCAAGGTTAACATCCACATCCCACCCCTTTCAGGTAAAGTGAGCTTGACCTTTTAGTTGTCAACCCTCTGGCCCCTCTTTTGTAAAATAAAGACATCAATTCCGACAAACAAATAAGAGAATAGTCATAAAGTGCCTAATGCTGTGTGTAGCACATAACAGACCCTGAATAAATGGCAAGTCATTATCCTCTTCCGCTCCTTTCTGCTATTTTATTGTCTGTTCCGGGGACTGAGTTGTTTGTGTTTCATCAAACAAAAATGTCCCCACTCTACTGCATTGTTTCTTAGAGCAATCAAGCCTCAGGTGAAGGTGTCCTTTTCAACAATGCGGGGTCCGGTACCAGGCCTGTAAACTTCCAGCGTGAGCCTCCTCAGGATGCATTCGACGCCCCATCCAGAGTCTGATCAAAAATTTAAAAGAAAAAAAAAATGACTGTCATGCACCAGCTCCTACAGCAAGGTACCTTGTGGATGGCTGCAATGGGTCATAGCGCTATTTGATTCATTTGCAAGGCCTGGAAACTTTAAAATTGCACTTGGGGGCCGTGTCTGTGTGCCCTCTCCTCTCTGCGTTGGCGTTTGGGTCTCAGTTGTAATCTATTTTAGTTTTGCAACTCCACACGACACTTCCGGTTTTGCTTTGCCAGACGGATGGGGTCCAGAAGACTGTGCATCCACCCTGTGTGGGATGTTTCCAAAGCAGAGTTGCCTAGTGGAAAAGCCTGGAGAATGATTTATGGGTCCTGGGGAGCTGCCTTGCATGAAATAAAGGATGGGCTAATTAATGGGCTGGTCCCACTCGGGAGAGAGAGCATTTTTTTGTTCCAAGAAGCTAAGGACCACAACTATTTCAGACAAGCAGGCTTGGCAGTTCATTTCTGCAGAGCTTCACGGTAGGTTGCAGGGCTCATCAACTTTTCCAGGCTTTAAAGCAATTAGGCAGATGTGGTGACGTGGAAAGCTTGCCAGCGTTATAGCTGGGAAAGCTGGCTTCAGGCGCCAGCTGTGCCTCTTGCTACCTGGCCTCTGTTTCCTCATCAGTGAAATGGGGATAGTAATCCATTGCTCCTGAGTTGCTGAGAGGAGGGTTAACACGTGAGATGGTGTCCCTGACTGAGAATTGGTGCTTCACAAACATTCGTTGAATTGAGAACCATTAGACAAGTGCATGCAGTCTTGGGGAAGAATTAGTGAGAAGGGCTTTTCAAGCTCTGTGTCTGTGAGAAAAAGGCAGAAAATCTCTGAATTCAAAATGGTCCCCACGGCCACTGGGAGGGCTTCCTGAAGGCTCTGTGCTCTGTGTGTGTGTGTGTGTGTGTGTGTGTGTGTGTGTCCCAGGCTCTGTGCTAAGTGTGTGTGTCCCAGGCACTATTTTATTTATTTACCTTTTTTTACAGTAAATTTTTAGTTTTTAATTTTAAGTACAGTTTTAAGTACAGTTGATTTATACTGTTTCAGGTGTATCTGTGGTAAGTCTTGCAATGGTTGGGAGGAGAGGAGAAGACAGACTCACTGGCTCCGAGCTGGCTGTGCCTCGAGGCTTTTGGGAATGCCCTTTGTGGATGGATATTGTTATTTTATGCTGCTCAGAAAAGACAGCCAACTGTTTTGCACTAATGACTAGTTGTTTCCTTTCTCTGTTCAAATTTTAATACCCAGGTACCCATTTGCTCCTTTTTTTTTTTGACATTATAAATACTACAACATCCTCCCCTACACACACACACACACACACACACACACACACACACACACACACTGACCTATCCCATCAGCAGGGCTATTGCCCCAAAGAGAATGTAGACTCCCAGCCTCCCTTGCAACTAGATGTGACCTTGTGATGAAATTCTGACAAATGGGATAAGAGAACAGAAGTATGCAACTTCCAGGCACATCCTTCTAAAGCAAGTTGCTTGCTCTCTTTTCCTCCTTCCCACTGGCAGCTACTGGAGCAGCCATTGCTGCCCCGGGGCTGGGGACTGTGTGTTGAGGATGCTGCCTGCCAATGGGTTGTTGATGACTTGACAGAATGAAGCCAACTACCAGCCCTGGACCAACAGCCTACCTCTGCACTAGTACAAGAAAGAGAAATAAAATTTTCTCTTATTTCAACTGCTGTATTTTGGAGTCTCTTTGTCAGAGCACCTTGGTGCCACCCTAATTTACACACAGGGACTGGATAGTGGTCCCAAAAGGGAAGAGTTTTGCCAAGACCAGCTCTGTAATGAGGGATTTGGGAGGTGGGTTCCTTCATGTTTCTCCTCAGAGCAACAGGATTTTTTTCTCTTGGGATTAAAAGCTGTTTATTGTTTTATTCTAATTATAAATGGTGTACCTGGTCATGGTAGAAAAGTTTTGACAGTCTCATCAGATGTAGGTCATCTCTGTGAATCATTTGATGATACATCCTTCTGGTAACTGTTTCTGTGTTTCTTTTATGAAAGAGGATTCATAATATATACTCGGTTTTGTAATTCATGCATTTTTTTTTCACTTCAAATTATGCTGTGAAAACTATCATTGGAACAAAGGAAGTACAGATGTTATTTGGGGTGTGTGTGTGTTAAATGTCACCATTTGTGCCTACATTTGGATGTAAACTAAATCCCTGCAACAAGTACAAAGTATGAATGAGATTATTACAACAGGCAAAGAACTAGACCTCCAAGGGCTGTATGTTTTTTGAGAAATTTCAATACTGAACAAATGAGTCTTTAGAACTCATGAAAGATAATGTGTGGACTGCTCTATTTCTCTGAACTAAAGTTTCTTATGTCATAAACTTTAAGTATTTAAGCTTTTCTATTTTTAAGAAAATGCCAAAAAAGTTGTATCCTCCCTCCAAAGTTGCAGTGCAAGCACTTTCCCATGCTATTACATTCTCCTTGGAAAATATGACTTTTATCAGCTAATCATATTCCATAATATGGATAGCCCATTATTTACTTATCCAATTATTGTTGCACATTTGATGATTTCATTTCTCCATTCTTTTGGTATTAAAAATACACTTAAAGAGAAACCTAATATTGATGTCTTAGTGTGCATTTCTGACCCTAATTTGGGGGTAGCTTTTCCAAAGTGGAGTTATTGGGTTAAAGGTCATAACTATATTTAAGACTCTTAATACATTTTGCCAAATTTCCTCCAAGAAATGTTTCAATGCAGCACACTCCCACAAACAACATAGGAGAGTAGGCCTTAGAATCATGACCTAGATTGTGGCAACGTCGGACCCACCAGCCCAGACTCCACCCCTGGTGTCCCCAGAGAGCCTGTTAATCCTTCTTTGATAAAGATGACAGCATGACTGCCTGAGGATGGCAGACATCCCTATTACTGAGTGGGAGTGGACACTGTTAGGGCACGTTCTAGAGTGATTCCATACCACACAGAAACCCTGGTTGCAGGGCTGGCCCAGTCTGGATGTTTCATCTTTCAGAGTCTGTGTTCTCATTCCACACTGTACTGCCCTGAATGGTCGCTTTCTTTTGTTAGCATCTGTGTCTACAGTTTCTGCCTATGTCTCTTTAAACCCAGTCCTTATTAAGGGTATTACCAAGCTGAGCAGTCTCCTTGAATAGTCTCTGATGAAGTCTGCCACCAGGGACTTGAGACATTCACTCATCTCTTTATTCATTCATTTTGCATTCAACACATATATAATAACTACCTACTATGTGCCAGGTACATTGGGAAGCACAGTGGTGGACAAGACCTACTTGGTCCCTCTCTTCATGGAGCTTATTGGCTAGTGGTGGAGCAACCTAATAGGCTATAGACAAACAAAATAATATATAATTACCAAACTTTGATATGCACTATAAAGGACACAGATAGAACCCTAAGCTAGGGACCTCTGTGGGTCTACTTCAGAGAAGTGGGCAGGGATGCTCTCTGAGGAAGTGGTATTTAATTTGAGACTTGAAGGATGAGAATGAGAATAGGATGATTGAGGGAAAAGTATTCTTGGCAAAGGTAACAGCACGTTCTTGAGATGGGAGAGTTCTTTGTGTTTATAAGGGACCAAAAGACAGCAGTGGGCTGGAGCAGAGGGTGACAGTGTCAGGAGGTGGGCTTGGAGCAGGAGGCAGTGAGCAGTTTTCCTTTTGTTCTAAATCCAAGCCACGGAAGGGTTATAAGCCAAGGCAAATGGAGGGAGCAGGGTCGCATGAGCCCATTTTGTAAATAGATTAGAGAGGATGAGGCAGTGGCGTGGCATCGCTATTACAGGTATCCGGGAGAGAGACGATGAGGACCAGTACCAGGATAAGGGTGTAAAACGAAGCCAGAAGGAACTTTCATGGCATCGCATGCATGCCATCCGATAGGACATCGGGTCAGTCTGGGGCCAGGTCAGGCTGACCAAGGGCGGCTGTGGGTACTGTCAGCTTTTCCCACGGGCCCAGTCAGCAGCCACCTACATAGCGGGCTAGCCGACCACCAGTCACACCCCAGACCCTCCCTCACCTGTGAAGACCTCCACCTCTGCTCATAGAAGTATACTCCTTTCCCAAAGGCACGTGTAACTTTCAAAGGAAAAGTCAACCCTGGAGAGGTCTCATTTCAATCTATTCTCAGTTACTGACGCCTGAGTGGGAAGGAGTTTCTTTTTTTTTTTTTTCAAGCTTTTAAATTTTAGTTTATTTTTTTAAACATTTTGATTGGAGTATAATTGCTTTACAATGGTGTGTTAGTTTCGGCTGTATAACAAAGTGAATCAGCTATACCTATACATACATCCCCATATCCCCTCCCTCTTGCGTCTCCCTCCCTCCCACCCTCCCTGTCCCACCCCTCTAGGTGGTCACAAAGCACCGAGCTGATCTCCCTGTGCTAGGCGGCTGCTTCCCACTAGCTAGCTATTTTACATTTGACAGTGTATGTATGTCCATGTCACTCTCTCACTTTGTCCCAGCTTACCCTTCCCCCGCCCTGTGTCCTCAAGTCCATTCTCTACGTCTGTGTCTTTATTCCTGTTCAGCCCCTAGGTTCTTCAGAACCATTTTTTCTTTAGATTCCATATATATGTGTTAGCATACGGTATTTGTTTTTCTCTTTCTGACTTCCTTCACTCTGTATGACAGTCTCTAGGTCCATCCACCTCACTGCAAATAACTCAATTTCGTTTCTTTTTATGGCTGAGTAATATTCCATTGTATATATGTGCCACATCTTCCCTATCCATTCATCTGTCGATGGACACCTAGGTTGCTTCCGTGTCCTGGCTACTGTAAATAGAGCTACAATGAATATTGGGGTGCATGCGTCTTTTTGAATTATGGTTTTCTCTGGGTATATGCCCAGTAGTGGGATTGCTGGGTCATATGGTAATTCTATTTGTAGTTTTTTAAAGAACCTCCATACTGTTCGCCACAGTGGGTGTATCAATGTACATGCCCACCAACAGTGCAAAAGGGGGGGAAAGAGTTTCTGAGACTAACCCTTAGGCAAGTTACCCTCTCTGCATCGGCCTCTGTTTCCCCGTCTGTTACGTGTGTGTGGGGGGGTGTCTCCTCCCTGCCCTTTATTCATTCAACGACTCGGGGAGCCTGTTGTGCCTGGCCAGGGGCTGGGCACTGAGAAGAGTAAGATACGCTTTCTGCCTCCTCGAAGCTTAAAACCCAGCAGGTCTCCAAGGTTCCTGTGAGCCTGTAATCATAAACCTCCCTGATTTCCCCACTTTGCTAAGCATCACTCCTGACTTCCAGGCACCCACACCTCCTCTCACACCTCATCCAGTGGGTTCTTTTCTGTGCTTTGCTTTGCTTTCTTTTCTTTTCTTTTTTAATTTTTATTTTATACTGGACTATAGTTGATTTACGATGTTGTGTTAGTTTCAGGTGTAC
This sequence comes from Kogia breviceps, assembly GCF_026419965.1. Lineage (NCBI taxonomy): Eukaryota > Metazoa > Chordata > Mammalia > Artiodactyla > Physeteridae > Kogia > Kogia breviceps. Next base: position 9,829,346 of record NC_081312.1, on the reverse strand, counting down.
AGCAAAGTGAATCCGTTATACATATACATGCATCTATTCTTTTTCAGATTCTTTTCCCATATATGTTATTATAGAATATTGAGTAGAGTTCCCTGTGCTATACAGTAGGTCCTTGTTGATTATCTATTTTATATATGGTAGTGTGTATATGTTAATCCCAACCCCCCAATTTATCCTTTCCCCCAGCCTTTCGCCTTTGGTAACCAAAAGTTTGTTTTCTATGTCTGTGAGCCTATTTCCAGTGTGTAAATAAGTTCATTTACATCATTTTTTAAGATTCCACATATAAGTGATATCGTGTGATATTTGTCTTCCTCTGTCTGACTTACTTCACTTAGTATGAAAATCTCAGGATCCATCCATGTTGCTGCAAATGGCATTATTTTATTCTTTTTATGGCTGAGTAGTATTCCATTGTAAATATGTACCACATCTTCTTTATCCATTCATCTGTCAATGGACATCTAGGTTGCTTCCATGTCTTGGCTATTGTAAATAGTGCTGCTATGAACACTGGGGTGCATGTATCTTTTCAAATTATGGTTTTCTCCAGATATATGCCCAGGAGTGGGATTGCTGGATCATATGGTAGCTCTCTTTTTTAGTTTTTTAAGCCAAAAAACCTGTTCTCCACAGTGACTGCACCAGTTTACATTCCCACCAACAGTGTAAGAGGGTCCCCTTTTCTCCACACCAGTGGGTCCTCTTCGTGGCATTGATGCCTCCTGAGGAATTCCTCTCTGATTTCTGGGCTGTGATGGAGGTTAGAGACTCACCCTGACCTCCTGGGCTGGTATGCCCAGAAGCTCAGGACTCTCACTCAGACCAATACCTGGACTTTGTGACACATGCAAAGCAATGTGATATTCCTGCCCCTGGGACAAACCCTCACGCCATTCCCTCCTCAGGGCTGCTTCTCCTACCCACCCTTATCAAAACCTCACTCCGGTCCCAGCATGGACTCTGCCTGGGCCAGAAACTGGTCATAAATGATCATCAGAGAGAATTTCCATGGCCTGAAAAATTCAAACACAGCCACCAAGGCTAATGCCAAACTTTGTTACTGCGGTTCTAACATGAATACTTTCTAGAAAGGTCTTGCTCAGGAAGCCAAAACCTGTTTGGTCTTTTTACAAGGGGAAAAAATAAAATAAGATCAAAAAACAGAAAGAGGGCTTCCTTGGTGGCGCAGTGGTTGGGAGTCCGCCTGCCGATGCAGGGGACACGGATTGGTGCCCCGGTCTGGGAGGATCCCACATGCCGCGGAGCGGCTGGGCCCGTGAGCCATGGCCGCTGGGCCTGCGCGTCCGGAGCCTGTGCTCCACAACGGGAGAGGCCACAGCAGTGAGAGGCCCGCGTACCACAAAAAGAAAAAAAAAAAAAAAAACAGAAAGAAAAGGAAAAACTTTAGCTGTCACTGAAGGCATACTATGTGCCTGGAGCTCCCACATATGTTAATTTTCTGGTAGACCATTTTACAGATGGGCCTTCTGAGGCTAAGAGGTCAAGAAATTTGAATGTTCAGGCAATACGTTTGAAGGCCGGGGATCAAACCAAACTTGTCTCTGAAATGTTTCCTTTTTACTACCCGGATACCCAGATGAAAAAAGGACTGGAGTAAAGATAGATGGAATTTTGGACGTGGCTCACATACCCCTCCCTTTATAGTGGCTGATGGAGTTCCCTTAAGCCAGCCAACACTGCATGAGCTCACCATGTGCCTGGCACCCGACGGCAGAGAGATCCCAAGACGTGCTCCCTGCCCTCAGGGAGCTTGTAACTAACAGGGAGATCACACACACACACGCGCGCGCGCGCGCACACACACACACACACACACACACACACACACACACCAGGAAAAGAAGACGGAATGCAATAGAACAAGACTAAAAGCCAAGAGAACAGATGCTCCCTGGCATGGAGGTGCTGTTCCCTTCCAAGTATGTCTTTTCTTGGGACGTTTCCTCTTCAATTGTGGGTAGTAAGCTAGCCCTACCATCAAAGGACATGAACATGGCGAAAATGCCCTTTGAGGGGAACAGTTTGTCTTCTGGATATCTGAAAGAACCAGGTTCCAAGCTGAACACATGCCTTCCGGGTTGGATATGCCCCCCGATGCCAGACTTTGAGCCCCCACTGAGTCAGATTCCACCACCACTCATTTTACAGAGATCACAGAGGAAAATCCATTCTGGGGGTTGTTTCTGCATGATGTGTAATAGTGGGGGAAGGCATCCATGATGTGCTTAAAAGAAAGAATGGAAGGAGGAAGGGAAGGGAGGGTGGGAGAAAAGTGGATTCGATTTCTACGGCTACATAACAGATCACCACAAATGCAGCAACTTTAACACAATTGATCAGCTTGCAGTTTCTGTGGGTCAGGCGTCTGGGCGTGGGTCAGCCGAAGGTCTGGCAAGGCGGAAATCAAGGTGCTGGCCAGGGCTGTGGTCTCACCTGGAGCTCTTCCAAGTTCGTTCAGGTTGTTGACAGAAGTAAGTTCCTCGCGCCCTTGATTCTCTGTCGGCTGTTGATCGGGGACCTGGCACATGAAACTGGCTGCGTGGACACGGCTGATGAAGGGGCGTAGAAGCTGGCGTTGCAGAGAACACCCACTGTAGCATCAGGCTGGACTTTGTTTAGTCGAATTTGCTCAGTTGGGTGAACTTGAATTTGATCAAAAAGGTCAAGGGGAGTCCATCTTCGGAGGGTGATTTTCTGGTTCACTGACCAGAAAATCCGGTCAGTTACCTGAGACTCTCTAATTTAAGCAAACAATCTCTTCTTTTCTTTCCTTTTCCAAGAATTAAAAGTGACAACTTGAATTGTTTTTCTCTTCCTTCCAAAGCAATACATATTCATTGTAGAGAGGGGAGAAACCACAAATTAACCAAAAGACAATATATACCCATTCAGAATCCCTCCCTAGAGGCCACTTTTAAGACTATGTGTATATTTTTGTCCAAAATGAGAGGATATTATACATATTGTTTTATAACCCATTTTTTCACTGTCTATATTGAGAGGGTCACAGTATATCACTATTTTCCTGTTACTGCCCAATACTCCTTTATACAGATATAGCATGATTTATTTAACCAATCTCCTATTATAAACTATGTTGTAATGAACTTCTAATAAATAAATCTGAATCATTTCCTTAAAATAAGTGCCCAGAAGTAGGATTAGTGGACAGATTACTTTCTGGGTCTCAGTTTCCTCATCTCTGAAATGGGGAGAAGAGTAGTGCCACATCCTAGGATCGATTGTGGGGCAGTTGAATGGATAAACAAGATCCAGCACATAGTTAATGTTCAATGCAAGTGGCTGTTAAGCAGCACCTTTTTGGAAACATGCTTTTTAATGGAAATGTTTCTAACATATAATAGACACATACACCTGTCTATCCAATGGCAGACCCTGAGTCTCCACCAGCCCGTGGTGGTAGGAAGTCCAGTGTCCCTGTGGTAACCTCCAAAGATGAGCACCATCAATTTTTTCTCCCTGCACACGTTTGCTGCTGCTCACATCTCCATCCCCTCTGGATGAATCAGGTATGGCCATGCCACTTGCTTTGGCCAGTAGAAGACAGAGGAAGTGATCCTGTGTGTCACTTCCAGGACCAGCCTTTCAGAGGACTGGCCGTTTCCTCGCCCTTGGAATGTAATCCTACTTTGAGACGGCCTTGCTGTGAGGAAGCCCAAGCTGGCCATGTGGAGAAAGAGGCCCAGCCAACCCCCGGTGCTTCCAGCCACCCAGCTGAGGCACCAGACTTGGGACTGTTGTCACCATCTTGGACCTTCCAGCCCCAGCAGACAGCACGCGGGGCAGGAGACCCACCAGCTGAGCCACGTTAATAAACTGTCATCCAGACCACTGAGTTTGGTGGTCTGTTATTAAGCAATAGAGAACGGAACACCCTCACCCCAGGAGCCTCTCCCCCGATATGTCCAGGAATATTCAGGGGAGATCGTTCATGTATTCAAATCTGGACCAGACTTTTGGGGCCAGAGACCTCCACATCCCGCCCTGCATGCAGTCACTCTGGTCAATGGTTCATCACAGAAGCAACACCCACCCTCCGAGGGGGCATTTTGGACTTCTGTGCAGTGGGATTGGTTGTTACAATAATTGAGGAGGGGGCTTCCCTGGTGGCGCAGTGGTTGAGAATCCGCCTGCCGATGCAGGAGACACGGGTTCGTGCCCTGGTCCGGGAAGATCCCACATGCCGCGGAGCAACTAAGCCCGTGAGCCATGGCCGCTGAGCCTGCGCGTCCGGAGCCTGTGCTCCGCAACGGGAGAGGCCACAACAGTGAGAGGCCCGCATACCGCCAAAAAAAAAAAAAAAAAAGGAGAAAAAAAAATAATAATAATTGAGGAGGGGGCGTGGGTGACATTTCTTGGGTGGACAGCGCCTCTGCCAAAGCACAGGGCAGCCCACACAACAAAGGATTCTCCTAACCAGACATTCCTGTGAATAAATAAAAGCAAAAATCTTTGTGCAATTACCTGAGCCCAGAGTTCTGGTTCTTAACCAAGGGTGATTTTGCCTCTTAGGGGATATTGGACAAGGCGGGAGACATTTTTGGTTGTCACACTGGACGTGGGGTTGAGCCTGACATTTAAAGGGCAGAGGTCGGAGATGCTGGTGAGCATTCTACAATGCCCAGGAAAGCCCCCAGACAAAGAACGGCTGTGCCCCAGGTGTCAATAGTGCTGAGAAATCCTGATCCAGAGCCTTCCTCTGTGTGATGTATAAACTCAGTTCACTCTGCAAGGTTGTATATGCACTGAATTCTTCTGGGCTGAAACTACCATATAAATCAATGGAACTTGATTAAGAATCATCCTCCATTCACAAAATCCCCTCCCTGGACCCAAGATTTTTGCTCCGTGAGCTGCCAGCCCAGTGCCACGTGTCCATGTGTCCGTCCTCTGGGGGCAGCTCTCACGTCAACAGTGATGCGTCCGATAGACACTCGTGCCCCTGCCTTATCCCAGTGGAGTCCAGCCCACGCACTTACCTACTGAAATGCACACACTTTTTATTATACATCACCTTCTTTTTATCTAACATTTAGGGCATTCTATTAATTTGTAAAATTGTGCGTGTAGTTACATGATAGGGGCTAGGAATCCGTATTTCAGGATCATAGAGGGGAGGTTAAACTAAGTGTTGGAAGGGAACTTCGAGTCAGATGAGTCGAGAACCGATTGTCCAGAGCATGCTATGGGGCTGTCCCGGGAGCCAGAGTCTGACTCACCACTGGACAGCTGTGCCGGCGCCCTGGCAGAGCAAAGAGACTGGTGCAGACTGAGGGATCCAGGGGCGTCCTCACTAACGGGGGACCCCGACAGCGGAGGGCTCCTCGAGACTCCAGAGAGGACTCACCACCCCTCGAGTTCTGCCCACCCACACGGGCTCCACGCCACCGAAGGGCCAGGGACTCAGCTTCACTCACGCGGCTGCTTCCCCGGGACCTGGCCTGCCATCAGGACCACAGGGATGGGACCAGCCCTGGGCTCAGTGTCCTTGCGGGCCAGAACCAGCATGCCCCTTCCACCTGTAACCCTGGAAAGGAGTCCCAGCTGGTCCCATCTCTTCCCGCGCCCTCCCCTGGGCTCACGACTCTGGCCTTGGTCCAGCCACCCTGTCCGTCTGCCTACAGAGCCCCAGCTCGGACTCCAGGTCCAGTGACCCCCACTTCCCTGACTCTTCTATTCTCCATCAGAAATAACAACATGCCTGTCATCAACAGTCCAGGTATAGCTTGGATCAGTTTGCTATTTTGAACAGCAAAATTAGCACCTGTCAATCACCACTTACAATACAGCTAAGACCTTAACAATAATTCATTTGTTGTGGTCCTTCCCGCAATAGCATCCTCAAGCTTATACTCAACGTTACCTTGCTTTCCATGTCGATAGTTTTTGTTTTGTTTCGTGTTTCTAGAAAGGAACTCTGTAGAGCTGCAGAAGAGGAAAGGTTTTTATTTTTTAAGCCACTCTGCATGGCATGCGAGATCTTAGTTCCCTGACCAATGATCGAACCCGTGCCCTTTGCAGTGGAAGCACAGAGTCTTAACCGCTGGACCGTCAGGGAAGTCCCCATATTGTATCGTTTTATCGTATCCATTCAAATTCTCGTATCTTTATTTTATTTGCTTTTGACTGTATTCAAAGGATAACCATACTGTATGTAGTCTTTGGGGACTTATTTTTTATTTTTTTACTTAATATTATTTCTGGTACGCTTTTAAACTCCGTATTCTACTGTGAAGACCCATCCATATTTTGCATTTGCTCATTCTCTTGGTTGCCTCATTGTATTCTATGGTGAGTACATTCTACAGTTTATTCAGCCAGGCTCCCATGCTTGGCATTGGGCTGCTGTTAGGGGTTTGCTCTGGTGAATGGCACTGGCTTTTCAGTCCACTCGGGCTGCTCTCACAGAATACTGCAGGCTGGCTGGCTTAGAGAAATTTATTCCCAACAGTTCTGGAAGCTGGAAGTCCAAGAAGACTAGGACTTAAGAACACAAGGCACTAGCAGATTTGGTGTCTGGGGAGATCCTGCTTCCTGGTTCATAGACGGCTGTCTTCTTGCTGTGCCCTGACCTGGCATGAGGTGAGAGAGCTCTCTGGGGTCCTTTTTATAAGGGCACTAATCCCATTCATGAGAGCTCCACCTTCATAACCTAATCACCTCCCAGAGGCCTCACCTCCTAACCCCATCAGATGGGGAGTTAGGTTTCAACATGTGGGCTTTAGGGAGACACAGGTATTCAGTCCGTAGCAGTGCTGCTTTGAACCATCGCTGCTCTGAACGTGGCTCCTGCCACCCAGGGGCAAGGACACCTCTTACACACGTTCCTGGAAGAGGAACAGCTCTTCCCTGCCTCTCCACACAGAGAACACTAGACAGATCAAGCTCATCGTTCTCCAGGTGTTGTGAGGTTGACATGATGTTGGAAAGGGCAAGGGTTCTGCAGCAGGAAGGACTGATGCTGTCCCCTGCCCCACCACTCGCCGGCTGTGACTCTAAGTGATTTATTATCGTTTCAGAGCTCCCATCCCCTCACCTCTACGTGGGTACAAGGACACATTCCTCTCCAGGATGAGAATTAAGATTACTTCCAGCTCCTCTGGGGAGCTGGGGACAGGTGTGATGTGCCATGGGAGGAACAGAGCACAGCTTCCTGCAACACCTGCTTTCCTCAACCATCAAGCCAGGGGTATGATATTTTTGTGTTAAGTCAAACGCAGTCATGTTGGGTAGTAAAACCAAACACACATACATCTTGGGCGAAATCAACTGTAGACATAAGAGAGGCAGCTTGTGGGCCATTGGCTTCCCAGGGACTCTAATGGTTCCCATCTCCAATTCTCAGCTCCGGACACACAGCACGCATCCACCTGCCCTCTCAGCATCTCCATTCTGATGCACCGTGTCAGGCATCTCCAACCCAGCCTCACCCCGCCCCCAAACTGGCATCTCTTCCAACATCCCCACTCGTAACCCCGAGATCCAGGCAGTTCTCCTACGTGTCTGTTCCATTTCATGCTGACTTCCCCTGCTCAGAAAAATGATACAAATAATAATCAACACATACACAGAATGCTTGGTACCATCCTAAGCATTTGGTATATAGCAGCTCATTTAATCTTCATGACTCTATGAAGTGGATGTTAGTATCACCATTTTACAGATGAGGGAGTAAAGCTCAGAGAGATTAAACCAAGGGTCCACAGTTTGCAGAGGCAGACCTGGGATTTGAAGCCAGGCAGGCTGCCCCCGGTGCCCACGGCTGTGACTGCCATCCTAGCCTGCTTCCTGTGAGCGCCCAACCCAGAAACCGGGAAGGGGCCCCCGAAGAGCACACGGCCAGCAGGAGGGCCTCGGGAGGCTGAGGCCCCCCGCCATTCCCCCTGAGGTCCAGGCTGACTCAGTGCCAGGCTCGGGAGGGGCACACAGATTTTGTCCCTTAGGGAGTCGCCAAGTACGTACAGCGGCCACTAGAGAAGAATTCGCCGGCCACGCATAGCCCCAAATTAAGCGCAGCCTGACGTAGACTCACAAGTGGCTGCCCACAAAGTAACCTTTTTCCCGCCGCCAGCCCCCCAGACCTACTATCACGATCCTATCAACAGAGAAGCTGTATTCGAAAGGCTTGGTGAGGAGCTCAGCGATGCTGGCGAGGATGGAGAGGTCACCCCCAGCTGCCCGGCAGTTACAGTGAGGGGTCAAACGCTGAGCTCGACGCTCTACTCATGTGATTGCTCCAGAGTCACCCCCCACGTCTCCCAACACCCCTCTAATCTGAAGACGCTCCCCTGGACCCCCAGGCTGGCTTTCACGCTTCCCTGCCTCTGCCTCTGCTGTCCCCTCTGCCACCCTGCCCTTCCCTTTTGAGCAGCTCCGGCCAGGAAGGGACAGAAGGGGATTTTTATTTTTTAGAGCAAAAGTTTTTATTGGCGTAAACTTTTAAAATTATATTTGCATAGGATCCTTACTCTCTTTTGATCATTTTATTTATTTATTTTTTAGCATCTTGATTGGAGTATAATTGCTTTACAATGGTGTGTTAGTTTCTGCTGTATAACAAAGTGAATCAGCTATACGTATACGTATGTCCCCATATCCCCTCCCTCTTGCGTCTCCCTCCCTCCCACCCTCCCTATCCCACCCCTCTAGGTGGTCACAGAGCACCGAGCTGATCTCCCTGTGCCATGCGGCTGCTGGCCACTAGCTATCTAGTCTACATTTGGTAGTGTATATAAGTCCATGCCATTGACAGGAGGGGATTTTAAGTCAACCTCTCCCTACCAACGGGCTCCCTCCTAGGCTGCTAAAGGCAAACACCAGGCAGATCATGCACCCAGCTCATAAGCTAAGGCACTGATGTCCTGATAAGAGAGAAGCAGAGACACGGAGACAGAGACACACATAGAGAAGAAGGCCACATGGTGACAGAGGCAGAGATTGGACGGTTGCAGCCACAAGCCAGGGACACTGAGGACAGCTGGCAACCACTAGAAGCTGAAAGAGGCAAGGAAGGAGTCTCTCCTAGAGCTTTCAGAGGGAGTGCGGCCTTGTGGACAGCTGATGTCAGCCTCCTAACTTCCAGCGCTATGAGATAATAAGTTTGTGTTGTTCAAGTCGCCTAGACCGTGGTACATTTTCACAGCAGTCCTAGGAAAGCAACACACTGTCTAATAAAGAGGCATCCACGTAGCAACTTTTAGAGTGGATGAGCAGAGTAGCAGCTGTGAAGAGACGTCCAAGTCCAACTCTCTCGTTCACCAGTTTGGTGTGTAGAGCAAGTTACCCATATCTCTGAGCCTCAGTTTCCCCATTTATAAAATGGGTACGTTGCCCCTGCCCTGTCTTCCTCTTAGATTAGCGCGAGGCTCCGAGTGGTTGATGGATGCAGAGCGCTCCCCTGACTTTACGGTGCTATGAAAAAGTGGAGTTTTAGCACCAAATGAGTCATTTGCTAGTAAACATTATTGCACTCCTACTGTGTAGGTTTTGTACAGGCTGGAGGTAAAAAGACTGACTCAGGATCACATGTATTCTTTAGGGATCTTGGGTAAGAGATACCAGATGAGTAGAAACTAGGTTTCCACCAAATCCCCAGAAGAACTTTGTGAAATGGGTGCGTTCCAACGCCTACCTCAGTGGAGACGGTCGAGTGGTTAAGAGCCAGGCCACTGGGGCTCGAGTTCCGTCCCTGCTATTCACAAGCTGTATGACTTCCGTAAACCTCCAGAACCTCTCTGTGCCTCAGTGTCCTGGCCTGCAAAGGAGATAACTAGTGCAGCCTGGCAGGGGTGTCTAGCACACGATGGCCTACACTAAGCAGGGAGCATTCTGCTACCGGAAGCGTGTGGAGAGAGGGAGGACGGACACGTGCCCGGGGTTGTGGACAGAATGCACACCCCAAGCAGGGGAATCCGGAGGCTCCTGAGCTCCTACAAATGCATGGCCTTGCCCTACAGGAGTGCCAAGGCTACGGCATCTTGCCAAGTAACTCTAACCCAGGTGAGAAGTGGCTGAGGCCAGCAGAGCCCGCACAAGAGGTGACGTCACCGAGGGGCCAAGGATGGCTTTCAGCAAGGACCCATTTGAGAGGGCCTCTCGCAGGATGCTTTGGATTTGCATCTTCAGGGATTCAGAGGAAGGACCCTCGTTGGAGATGGAGAAGTCTAGCCTATGAACGGGGACAGGTGAGAACAGCTCCATTTGATGGACCTGGAGGATAGCATGTCGGGAGAGGGGAAGCTCAAAGGGCCTGAGAGCCAGGGCCTGGACATTGGCTGGGTGCTGGGAAGTTCCAGAAGCACCAGGCTGGTCTAACCTTACTTACTTTAGGCAGAACCAAGCGCCCGGTTGTTAAAACGTGCCTGCAAACCTTTGACCCGTCCTCTACCTTAGAACTGAACAGGATTGTCTCCAGCCCCCTGTGCATGCAGAACGATGTCACCGTGCTGGGGTCCTATGCTCGGATCTTAACTAGCTTCTTCCTTCTCTGTTTCCGGGTTTCTTTGAGGGATGAGGGTCACTCACAGGCTGGTATCTGGGGGTGGCAAGAGGGAGGGCAGCCAAGGGGAGAGAGGGATGATGCCAGCAAGAGTGGGCTCCTCCACCTTGGCAACCAGGCTCTGTTCTTGATGACGGTGCAGGAAAGGGCTGCTAGGATGCCAGAACCAAGACCGCTTGAGTGACAGCTCCAAGAAGGGTCTAAAAAACATCCTCAGCCTGCAGGTGGGACTATGCAGAGCATGGCTCCTGATAAGGTGCCATTGCTGAGACAGGATCAAATCCTACCGCTTCTTTGCCCCAATCCCTCCAGGAGACCCTAAGGACCCTAAGGATAAGAGGCCAACCCCCACCTTCCAACCTCCCTTTGCTCTATTCACCTGCCTCTTTGCTCTTGGATGCCCGTCTTGGCTGACCACCCTACGTCATCCTGGGCACATCTCCAGCTTTGGAAATGCTGGCAGTGCTTTGCTTTGATTTTCATTCAACTCAAGAGTCTGTTCCCAAGGATCTTCCCTGTGCCAGGTACCAGGCTAGGGGCTTTCACTACTTCATTTTATTCGGTCCTTCCAACAGACCTGAGGGGTAGAAATGATGACACCCTTTTGCCAGATGAGGAAACTGAGGCTCAGAGATGGAAAGAAATGTCCCACAGTAAATAGCAGAAGCAGATTGGGAATCTCCAGAGCACCCACATGCTCTTCCTGACCATCAGCTCCGGCTCCCTCACTTGGGTGCTCACGCTGTCGGCCGCTCAACTGCCTGGCTGAGAATCCCAGGTCCGTATCTTCTGAGCTATGACTTTGGACAAGTTATTAGTTCCTCTGTGCCTCAGTTTTCTCATCTATAATATGGGGATAAATAATACTGAACTACTCAAATTAAAGAATGATTACGTGTGAAATATTTTTAGCAGTGCCTGATGCAGAGCAGATGTTCTTATTTTTATTATGATTAAGGAGGGCATGGCCTCCAGTTAGGTGCCAACCACCAGCGATGTCCTCACCTGACTTCTTCAGCTTGCATGGTCTATCACTTACCTATCTAATGACTTTGGGGACAGTCACCCCCTTCTGCCTCACTTTCCCACAATATAAGATGGGATTTAACTAGGTCAGTGATTCTAACCCTAATGGAGTCATGAGCCCTTGAGGATCTGAGGGAAGCCGTGAACACTGTCCAGAAGGAATTTTCTCTCGGTCCAAGCATTTCTCAGCCCCCGACGTCCGCCCATGAGCCTCGGTTTGAAGCCTCCAGGATCTGTAGTCTCCCCAAGCTCCCATGCAACTCTGGCAAAAAGAGGAGGTGGGTGTAGGATGGGAGCCAGGCTCCAAGAGTCTCCTCCCGGCTTTTTGGTGTTTTCTGCTTCCTCTCTCTCTGTAATTTCTGCTTCTTGAAACCCTTTTGCAACTGTGACGTTAGAAAAAGTCGGGGGCAGAGGGTGACCTAGGCTGGACTTGCCCATCACGTCCCCCTCCACCCCCTGCCATTTCTGTAAGAGAGGTTTTCTCTCTTACACTGCTCAGAAAAAGCCTTCCTTCATGGGGGTGTGTGGGTGGAGAGAGCATGTTTATGAGAAAACAGCGTAATCCATACCAAGGGAAGAGGCAGCAGGAGAAACCCAAGATGCCGGGGAAGGCATCCCTCTTTATCGGCTGGATCGGGGGCCAGCTGCCTGTGCAGCAGACCATCTCATGCATCACTTGGTGGCAGTCAGGGGGGATTTACTGAGGCTATCCCGGCAGGAAGGCAAAAAACCAGCCCCGCCAGAAGAAAACAAGCCTCCCAGCGTCGGGCCTACATCATGGAATTGTCCTCCCCTCCCCACCCCCATAAAGGAGACCGGCGAGGCACCTGGGAGCAGCGACCCCCCCACTGCTGGGGGGCGAGGTGGAGCCGTCAAGCCCTCTGAGCGGGTTCCCTGTCCTCGCACGTCTCCCCCCATAAACGGTCCAGGTGCTTGGCGGGCTGCTCTGGCCATTTTTATTTGGGATCGTTCCCCAAGGCCACGTGGCAAGAGAACAGGGCCGGGGACACAATGGTGGCACAGTGACCAGCAGCCTGCTCCCTGGCTAATCACTCAAAACACCTGGAGGAGCTCGTCCAAGGAAACAAGAGACAAAATCCCTGCGATTAGGGTCGCCGGCTTCTGGCGGCCCCGGCTAATCTCTTTCAGGTGGAGGGCCTGGCGAGGCGGCCGGGCTGCCTCCCCAACAGAGCCGCCCGGAGCTGGGGGCCCGCGGACCAGTGGCCGGAGCCTGTCCGGTCACGAGGCCCACGGGCTGGCCTTAACATCTGCCATGGCAAGTGCCCTGTCAGTGCCAAGGGGGTCTGTGAAGACAAGTCGAGGGGTGTGTGGGAACCCCGTGAAAGAGATGAAGCTACCGAACAGACCACCGGCTCTCCATGGAGAGCCCCGCACCTCTCAGTCCTCTTCTAAAGCAGGTCAAGAGACAGATCAGCCACACGTCGGAGCCAAGGGGAGCAAAACCTCTCAAATGAAATCAGCGGACACAGATCAGTTTTGCTCATTACAAAAGTAACACATGGTTACTTTAAACATGTATCATTAAATTAAGAGCACAAAGTGCCACCACCTATAAATAATCATATTTCATATAGGGGGCTTAATCCTTCATGGAAATTTAGTGGAAAGTAGTGGAAATTTATAAATGTTAAGTGACTCTTTTCTTCCCTCAACCAAATAATGTCATACATCCCATTTGAAGCCTATGTCACGCGCTCGTCCTCCGTACACCCTCAGCATCTTTCTATGCTATTCGTTTTGTTCTCCCACCTCATTTATGGCAGCTCCAGAGTCTTGCTTTGTGTGGAAGCCTGAATGCATTTAGCTAATCCCAGACTGATGGCTTCTCCAGACTTTCCACACTCACATTCAGGATTTCTTTGATGCATTTTTAATCTTGAAATGTCCTGAACTCCCTCCTAGGGCACTGGTTGGAAAATAAAAAATACAGTGAAAAGCTTTAATGAACTGAACGAGGATTTTAGATGAGTTGGTGTACTGATAAGGACATCAGTCTAAGACAAACTTTGAGAAGCAGGGATACTTTGGGGCGAGAAATCAGGATCTGGTCCACCCCCAGCTCCCTCCGCCCCCAGTTTTGCATATAAGGACACCGAGCCTCGAGGAGGCTGCCTCTGGAGGCTGCATCTTTACATTATCTTTTCTTGAACCAGTAAAGACTTTTGTTCACCGAAAAACCGTGGGTCAAAACCGCCCCTTGTCTTTCGAATGTTGGTTTTCAGAATGACTCAGCCTCCCCAGAAGAGAGGAGAGGCAAAAAGGAACGCTGCCCCGCTGGAAATCCAGTCACTGCCCACCCCTGAGAGGGGCATCTGGGGCCTCTCTGAGGACAGGTTCCTCGGTCAGGGCCGGGGTCACGGCCGGACACAGAGCCCCCCTCGGAAGACCCCACTCAGTGCTCTGCTGCTGCCATCTTGAAATCCTTAATAATTTTTGAACCAGGGACCCTGCATTGCATTCTCCCCAGGCCCTGCAAACTCTGCAACTGGTCTTGTCCTCAGGTGGACACTGCCACTTCCCTGTTGGTGTCATCTCAAACGTCACTTGGATAGGTCTATACACGAAGGCCTCTATGGGACAAGGAAGTTGGTTCAGGCCCTCCATGGGAAAAATGACTCAGCCAGTGTCATGTGACCACCTGTGAGAGAGCCGGGACCCAAGGCTGGATTCCCAGGTCTGGTGCAGAAAAGCAAACTGACCGCAGACCTCGTCTGGACACAACCATTTCATAAATAGGGTGGTCACCCTTTTATAAAGGGAGGGAAGGCCACACAAGGGAGGCATTTGGAAGGTTCTGGCAAGGATTTCTGCCTGCAGACATGGCTCCCCCAGGCCTGCCTGAAGTTTACCATTAGAGAGAATTTGGGCTCTAGGCACCACGTCCCCAACCCGCATCTTTGGAAACTGGCATGGATTTATAAGCCCCTGAGTACAGGTTCTCCATCAGCTTAGGGTGAGATACAGCCATAAAAATCAGATCTGCCATCGCTTCAGGCCTGGGGGGATGGTGGAGAAAAAGCAGACCCAGCCCACGGTCTCATGGGCAGGCCAGGCTTCCCTGGCTGAGGTTCTGCAGTCCTGGGTGAACTTGGGTACATCACTGTACCACTATGAGCCTCAGTGTCTTCTCCGGTGAAGTGGGGACAACACCTACCTTGCAGGGTCCTTATGAAGGTAGGTGGCTAGTACAGTGCCTGACAGAATAATAGAAGGGTGTATTGTTATTATACGTATTATTATGCAAAGGTAAACATTATCTTGTGATAGGGCACTCTTTCACCTTGGGGAGGACTCCCATGACTGCTCATCTAGATTTCACCCTCTGTGAGGATGACAGCTCTGCCTGCCTCACTCACTGCTCTACTCCCAGACTGGCACTGAGCCTGTGGCACATGGCAGGGGCTCAATTAACCTCCGATGAACTGAGTTGCAAATGAAACTGATGTAAACTTCGCCTCTTCCAGACTCATCGGGTCTTGAACAGACCCCTAGAGAGAAGCCCAAGCCCCCCAACCCAGCATTCGGGCAGTCGACGGTGGCCTCAGCTGGTCCTTCCGGCGTCACTCCTGCAATGTGCTACATGTTCCTCCTACAGGGACATCCTGACGTGAGCCCGGACTTTCCCCAGGGTCCCTTCCCTTCCAGTGCTCCTGTCCCCTGACCAGCCTGGCTCCCTAGTTTCTGCTGGCCAAGTCCCAGCAGGCGTCTGTCGCAGGCGTTCAGCTGAGCTGGAAGAGGGCAAGTTCCTGGGGGTGGGGAAGTGTTGGGGCTGGACACGGGACAAAGGTCACGGGTGGACAGAACTGAGGCTGTGGGAGGTGAGACAGGGAGGGGCAGAGGCAACTTGCTAGTCTGGCCTGGGTGGCCGGTGATGGTGATAATCTCATTGGAGAAGGACCACGTGTTGGGCCATCAAGCGTGGTTACCCCAAAGCCCGGGGAATGCCCTGGTGCCTCCTCCGGCCTCGCTCTGTGAGCTCGGATGCATTTATTCAATTCACTAGTCATCTTCGTGGAATAAATCCAGAGGAACTAAAACAGACCATGGAGTATTCCTGCTGATGGGGAGGAAGAACGGAAGGGAGGGGGCCCAGCAGAGAAGCATTCTGT
Source organism: Kogia breviceps (assembly GCF_026419965.1). Lineage (NCBI taxonomy): Eukaryota > Metazoa > Chordata > Mammalia > Artiodactyla > Physeteridae > Kogia > Kogia breviceps. The sequence continues at coordinate 9,813,647 of NC_081312.1, read as the reverse complement.
TATAGAATACAAACGCAAAAAAAAAACCCAAAAAGACGCAGGCACTGCATACACCGCATTTCCTCATGAGAGTTGAAATGTCATGGTCAGATGCACAGGCTCAGGACTGGAGTTCTGGTTCTGTCACTTACTAGCTTGGGCAAATCATTTCCACTCCATCCCTGCTTCCTCATCTGGGAAACGGAACTCTGAGCTGCACCCCTCAAAGGCTGTTGTGAAGATTACTTGGCACCCTGTCTGGCAGAGGAAGCTCTCAATCAGCATCAGCTCAGAGTGATGCAGCTCCCCAGCTAAACCTTCTTAGCCGCTGGACCTGCAGCCCTCTTTTCAAATTTGCCATGGCTGTATTTCCTCAAAAATCTGTGCAGTGTGTTTTTCACGTGTGTGGGGACAAAACGATGGCGTTTGCACTGAGCCTTGTACCTTCCTCAGACTCAGGTGGCCACGTGGCCCGAGCTCATCTGACTTCCCAGCGGTGGGGCCGGTGGGGATGCGTGCTTCTCCCATCACCTCCACATCACTTCGCGCCCCGTTCTACTCAGCGCGCTCGCTTGGTGATTTCACCGTTTGCCGACCCAAGAACAGTCATTGTATTGTTTCATCCTCAGCCCAATTCTACTCCCTTTACATTTTTACCGCTAAATTGAATCTACTGCCAGTAATCTAATTTACATTTGAAGGCACACAGAATGCCAACACTACCAAACGCCAATAAAATTTCTAGTAAAACCCATAAATGGCTCGGTGCTCGTGTTTATGGAAATCTTAGCCTGCTCCTGCCCCAAGATCCCTGCAACCCAGAGCCCTAAATCATTCCCATATGACGGTGAGACACTCCGGATGCCCCCGGCAATGGGGGACGAGGCCCTTCTCCAGGGCCTGCGGTGGAGACCCCAGAGATTCTGCCCCGTTCCCTGGAAGAAGATGGGGTGGGCTGGCCCGGCGGCAGTTGCGCACACCTGGTGAATCGGGGCCGCACCTCCCGCCCCACCCCATGCCTCCCCATCTCCCTGCGTCCGGCCACACAGCTGGGGCCTCTTTCAGAAAGCGCTGACCGTGCCACTTGGGTTTCTGGACTGACAGATGAGAGAAAATTCACTGGACTTGGTAATTCACTCTCTCCTGCTGTGTCACACTGTCCCATCTGTAGACCATATGACAAGCGTTTCACAGACTCGTGGAAGCATTGACTCTCGGTTTTGGAAGCAACTCAAGGAAGACACGGTCCTTCTTTTAATAATAGTTTGAATGATAATAAAAATAAAAGCAAACACTTACTGGAGATTTAGTCTGTGGCAGACACTGTTTTTAGTTCTTTGTGGCTATCAACTCAGTTAGTTTTGACCACAGCCTTGAGAGGTAGGACTTTTGTTATTCCCAGGTGACTGGAGAGGACAGTGAGGCACAGAAGGGTTAAGAAACCTGCAAAGGTCACACAGTAACTGATGCACAGAGCCAGCTGTTCAGGTCTGGAATCCACAGGTTCGGCCTCCCCCCGCATGGTACAGCCTCTTCTCTCCACTGAAGAAGCACCTACTATGTGCCGGGGTCTCTGGACTGAGTCCTTTACATATATTATCTGAGCCTTGCAACAGCTCTGCTGTGCAGAGCTGTTGGCGATCCCGGAGAGGCCGATAATCTTGCATGTGTGTGTGAGCGTGTGTGTGAGTGCGTGCTGGTGAGTAGGTGTGTGTGCACATATGCTTGAGATTTGCAAGCCCACCTCTTGATTATCGGGGGACCCTGAGTTAATCACACTCCTCGATTCCTGGCTGAAGTCACTGCTGGCCCATGTTGGTGTCCCATCTTGATTGACTGATGATTCACAGACCAGTGTAATCCCTTTTTGCCCATTCCTACACCCAACATTGCCATTATTGTAAAACATGTTCTATTACTTTATGTGCATGTAATTTTACTGCATGTAAATATGATTAAGCTATAGATATCATGCTGATTCTTTTTTATTCAATTCTATGTATTTATGCTTTGTCCATGTTGCTACGTGTCTATCCCTAAATGACCATGGTGTTCTGAAGTGTATACATTGAGCATGTTTTAATTATCCATTCACCCAGTGATGGGCATATCAGTTGCTTCCAATGCCCCTAGACCTAATCAATGATGTGATGAACATCTTCGTAAATATTTCTGTCTGGACTTGTGTGGGAACCTCTTTGGACCAAACACTTGGGAGTAGAATTGCTGGGTCAGAGGAGATACTTATAATTAATTTGCTTGAGTTTCAGCAGAGGACACCCCAAGGATGACACTCCACCACGTCCTCCATTCTGCTTTCTAATTTGTGCTAATCTGATGGATGTAAAGTGATATCACCTTGTTGGTTTAATTTGCAAGTCTCTGTGTTACTAATACGAGAATTTCATCAGATGCTTGTTAGAATTTGGGGCTTCTTTGGTTGTGAATCACTTGTTCTTGTTCTTTGATCATATTTCTTTTGGGATTCCTATTTTTTTTTGTTTTGTTTTTTGTAGATTTACAGCAGTTTATATATATATTCTAGGATATCAGTCCCTAATTAACTTTAGATATTGTACGTGTTTTATCCCTTTCTGTCATTTATCTAGTAGCTTTTTCTAGGTTGTCCTTCATTGAATGGAAATCCGTAATGTTGATGTACTCAAAATCCTTCAATTCTTTTCTCATACTTCATCCAAACCATAGTTTGTACTCTAGGGGTCTTGTATAGAAAGTCCTTTCTTGGCGCCAAGTCACAAAGATAATCTTCTGTAATCACCTTTATTATGTTTATGATTTGTCTTTCACATTTAAGGCTTTAATCCATCTACACCTCAACTTTGCTTACACCACTAGTTAGGGATCTAATTTTATTTGTCTCTGGTAGTGGACCAGTTTTCCCAACACCAAAACAACTTTTCCTTTCTCCCTTGAAATGTGGTGCCCCCTTTATTGTATGCTAAGTTCCCATATATGCATGCATCTCTCTCTCTCTGAGCTCCCTCTTTGCTTCATTGGTGATTCAACTCAATTTTGTTTGTGGAAAAGTAGCTTTGTAGTATGTTAATATCCGATGGATGGCGATATGCCTCTTGTCTTCTCCTTTTCTCAGTTGATTTTGCTATTCACAGACTTTTATTCTTCAAAGTAAGTTCATTGAGTCCCTCAACAAACCCAACTGAAATTTAGATTGAGATTGATTAATTTGGAGAAATTTGACATCTTTTAAATATTAAGTGACCCCATCAAAAGCATGAAATAAGTATTTATTATGGGGGTCTTCTTTTAAGTCTTTTAATACAGTAAAACCAATTTTTTTTTTCATGGGGGTCATGTGCTTTTTTTAAAAAAATAATTTTTGAATTCCATTTTATTTATTTTTTTATACAGTAGGTTCTTATTAGTTATCCATTTTATACATACTAGTGTATATATGTCCATCCCAATCTCCCAATTCATCACACCACCACTACCTCCCACCGCTTTCCCCCCTTGGTGTCCATACGTTTGTTCTCTACATCTGTGTCTCAATTTCTGTCCTGCAAACCTGTTCATCTGTTACATTTTTCTAGGTTCCACATATATGCTTTAATATACGATATTTGTTTTTCTCTTTCTGACTTACTTCACTCTGTGTGACAGTCTCTAGATTCATCCACATCTCTACAAATGACCCAGTTTCATTCCTTTTTTATGGCTGAGTACTATTCCATTGTATATATGTACCACATCTTCTTTATCCATTCATCTGTCGATGGGCATTTAGGTTGCTTCCATGACCTGGCTATTGTAAACAGTGCTGCAATGAACATTGGGGTGCATGTGTCTTTTTGAATTATGGTTTTCTTTGGGTATATGCCCAGTAGTGGGACTGCTGGGTCATAAGGTAATTCTATTTTTAGTTTTTGAAGGAACCTCCATACCATTCTCCATAGTGGCTGTGTCAATTTACATTCCTACCAACAGGGCAAGAGGGTTCCCTTTCTCCACACTCTCTCCAGCATTTGTTGTTTGTAGATTTTCTGAAGATGCCCATTCTAACTGGTGTGAGGTGATACCTCATTGTAGTTTTGATTTGCATTTCTCTAGTAATTAGTGATGTTGAGCAGCTTTTCATGTGCTTCTTGGCCATCTGTATGTCTTCCTTGGAGAAATGTCTATTTAGGTCTTCTGCCATTTTTGGATTGGGTTGATTTTTTTTAATATTGAGCTGCATGAGCTGTTTATACATTTTGGAGATTAGTCCTTTGTCCGCTGATTCATTTCCAAATATTTTCTCCCATTCTGAGGGTTGTTTTTTCGTCTTGTTTGTAGTTTCCTTTGCTTTGCAAAAGCTTTAAAGTTTCATTAGGGTCCCATTTATTTATTTTTGTTTTTATTTCCATTACTCTAGGAGGTGGATCAAAAAAGATCTTGCTGTGATTTATGTCAAAGAGTGTTTTTCCTATGTTTTCCTCTAAGAGTTTTATAGTGTCTGGTCTTACATTTAGGTCTCTAATCCATTTTGAGTTTATTTTTGTGTATGGTGTTAGGGAGTGTTCTAATTTCATTCTTTTACATGTAGTTGTCCAGTTTTCCCAGCACCACTTATTGAAGAGACTGTCTTTTCTCCATTGTATACCCTTGCCTCCTTTGTCATAGATTAGTTGACCATAGGTACATGGGTTTATCTCTGGGCTTTCTATCCTGGTCCATTGATCTATATTTCTGTTTTTGTGCCAGTGCCATATTGTCTTGATCACTGTAGCTTTGTAGTATAGTCTGAAGTCGGGAGTCTGATTCCTCCAGCTCAGTTTTTTTCCCTCAAGACTGCTTTGGCTATTCGGGGTCTTTTGTGTCTCCATACAAATTTTAAGATTTTTTGTTCTACTTCTGTAAAAAATGCCATTGGTAATTTGATAGGGATTGAATTTTTATTTATTTATCTATTTATTTATGGCTGTGTTGGGCCTTTGTTGCTGTGTGCAGGTTTTCTCTAGTTGCTGCAAGCAGGAGCTACTCTTCATTGCAGTGCGTGGGTGTCTCATTACAGCGGCTTCTCTTGTTGTGGAGCATGGGCTCTAGGACGCATGGGCTTCAGTAGTTGCAGCATGCAGGCTCAGTAGTTGTGGCACACGGGCTTAGTGGCTCCACGGCCTGTGGGATCTTCCTGGACCAGGGATTGAACCCATGTCCCCTGCATTGGCAGGCGGATTCTCAACCACTGAACCACCAGGGAAGTCCCCATGTGCTTTCTTTTGAGGTTACTTCCTACATACTTTATGGCTTTGTTGCTTTTGAGCGCGGTATATTTCTTTTTTTTAATTATATTTTCTGTTTATTGTTCATGTAGAAAAATCTACTGATTTTTAAAATAAATTTATTTATTTATTTATATTTTATTTTTGTCTGTGTTGGGCCTTTTATGCTGTGTGCGGGCTTTCTCTAGTTGTGGCGAGTAGGCGCTACTCTTCGTTGTAGTGCCCGGGTGTCTCATTGAGGTGGCTTCTTTTGTTGCGGATCATGGGCTCTAGGCCACGTGGGCTTCAGTAGTTGCAGCACACAGGTTCTGTAGTTGTGGCTCATGGGCTCCAGAGCCCAGGCTCAGCAGTTGTGGTACACGGACTTAGTTGCTCTGCAGCATGTGGGATCTTCCTGGACCAGGGCTCAAACCTGTGTCCCCTGCATTGGCAGGTGGATTCTTAACCACTGCGTCACCAGGGAAGTCCAAAATCTACTGATATTTAAAAGATGGTTTTGTATTTAGAAACTTGCTGAACTTTCTTATTAGGTCCAAAACTTTGTTGATTCTGTTTTATAAATTATTTTTATTTTCTGTGAGTCTGTAACTTTCTTTCTTGGACTTCCATTCTCTAATTTAGGGATCAAGATAACACTGATAATCTGACAAACCTAATTAAATGGTTTCTTTTGTTCTTCATCTCCTTTCAAAATAACTTGTATAAGATAAGAATTTCTGTATGTGAAAGTTGGTAGCACTCAGCTATAAAACCATCTGGGCCTGGGACGTTTTGTGATGAGGAGACCTAGACTACCATTCAATTTCTTTAAAATGTGTATCAGTATATTCAAGATCAGTTATTTGTTCTTGAATAAATTTTTGCTCTTTTTTATTCTTCCCACATTTTTCCATTTTTTCTCAAGTTTAAAATGTATTAGCTTTTAGTTTTTCCTAATACTTTTAAATTATGTTTTAATTTTCCTTATATCAATAGGTATTTTCCTCCATTTCAATTTGTATTTCATTGTTTGCATTTTCTTGTCTATCTTAATTGATCTTTTTGAAGAAACCACTTTTGCTTTTATTAATCTTTTCCTTCTGTTGCTATTGTTGTTTTCTCCATTTCACTGATTTTTTTTCATTATCTTCATTATGGTCTAACCAGAGCCAGTTCTAATCCAGGTCTTCTGAGCCTTGAGATGTCCTTTTTGTTTTGCTGTGTTACCTCTGTAACAGCTCCTTCAATGGACAGTTGACCTCTGTCTTGTGACTCTGAACTCACTTTCTTAGGATACAGCTTCTCCCACCTTTGGATAATGTTTGTGCAAGAAAATTCTTTCCCAGATTGACCCTAAAAATGACCCTGTAATATTTCTACTACCTTTTGGCTACACAAAGAATGTTCAGTCAACCTTCCCAGAACTGCTCTTCAGCTATTTCAAGATAGTTTTAGGTGCTCTGAGTTTTCTCTTTTCAAAATGAATCATCCCCAGAAATTCCTTCAACTACCCCTTTGTGGTTCTATCTGTCACCTCTGCTCCAGATTTTTTCAGTCAGCCAGTGCTTCTCTTAAATAGCAGGGCTCGGAATGCAGGACAATTTCTCCAAGCATGTAAAACAGAGTTGAGTGAAAGGGAAATAACCTCTTTCATTTTAAACGTTATACATCTGTTAATGCAACCAAGTGGGCATTAACTCCATTAGCAAATACCTCACAGTGAGACTCACGTTGAACTCAGTGCTGGCCAAAACTCTCTCTCTGTATACTAGTTACTGCTTAATTTTGACTCCCCTTCCTGTTCCTGAGTAGTTGAAATGACTGACTCCTTCATTTCAGCTGGGGGACATTCTTTCTTCACAACTGTTCAATCCTCTTCATTCATAAACTCAATGAACGTATATTAAGTAACTAATATGTACCAGACCTTGGAGATATAACAGAGGACACAGTCCAGCACAGTCCATTCCCCAAACAGTCCTCCCAGCAAGGATTCATGCATCTTACTTCAAGAAAATTGAACGAACTTGAATTCATTCACTAATTCATCCATTTTACAAATATATAATTTAACCTCTACTGTGTGCAGGATACTTCTTCCACTCTGCTTTTGCCTGCCCCGCCTCTCTGGCACCCCCCAAACCTCCATGTGTGAAGCGATATAGGAGAAGGAAGAGGGAGCCAGGCCTGGGCCCTTGGTGAAACCTTCATTCTCTGCCCAGAGCCTAGAGCCACAGCCTAGCCCTACGGTCTCCCCAGCAAGACACCTCTTCCTCAGCACCAAAGGTATGGCACCCAGGATCCATCCTGGCCCTCCAGCCCCATCAAGGGCACTGCCGGACCCTGGGAAAGCAGGGAACGTCTTGTCTGTGCTTGTTGGGAGATGGAGTGCCTGAAATCTGAGACTTCTCAGTGTGTCCACCAATCAGGCACTGGAGGTTAGAGCTGGAAGGCTCACCCTCCCATTTTACAGATGTGGAGACTGAAGTGTCTGCAGGCCACATAGTGAGGCTGGGGCAGGGGACTTAGCAGACTTTGTTCCACATCCCAAGTCCAGGACTCAGGGGGCGCTGATGGGTCTCCTTCTTGGGCAGGGCATCCATCCAACAGGCCAGAGCAGTCCAGGAAAGGGGGCTCCTGCGGGGGTGGTAAGGATTGTCAGAAGCAGGAGGGGCCTGTAGCAGGAAGCTGCTGGGTCTGAGAGGGACTGGGAACTGAGGCTTTGGGACAGCACAGGGGAGGTGTGAGGAGGTGGCCACCTAGGCCAGAGAGTAAGCTACACTTGGGTGGTCCATTAAGTTCCAAAGTGCGATAATACAGCCAGTTGCCTCTTGTCCAGGAGAGGTTCTGCTTGAACCCAACTCCTTTCTGCTCTATGGCCCTTTTCTCACCCAGGCCACCTGTGTCTGCCTCTCCAAGAAGTCCTCATCTCCGTGTTACCTTGAGCAGTCCTGTCACTGAAGGCAATACAGGTGGCAGCTGTGTCTGTGAGCTTGTGAGAAATGCAGACTCCCAGGCCTCCCCCCAGACAGACCTAGTAAACCACAGTTTGTATCTTTTTTTCCCTTTTTTAAAAACCATTTTTAAAAATTGAAGTATCATTCATTTACAATGTTGAGTTAGTTTCAGGTGTACAGCAAAGTGATTCAGTTATACACACACACACACACACACACACACACACACACACACACACATATTCTTTTTCAGATTTCTTTTCCATTAAAGGTTATTACAAGATACTGAATTTAGTTCCCTGTGCTATGCATTACGACCTTGTAGTTGACCTATTTTATATGTAGGAGTGTGTATCTGTTAACCGCAACCTCTTAATTTACCCCCCTTTCCCCTTTGGTAACCATAAGTTTGTTTTGCAGATCTGTGAATCTCTTTCTGCTTTGTAAATAACTTCATTTATATCATTTTTTAGATTCCACGTATAAGCGATATGTGATATTTGCCTTTCTCTGTCTGACTTACTTTGTTTAGTTTGATAATCTTTGGGTCCATCCATGTTGCTGCAAATGGCATTATTTCATTCTTTTTTATGGCTGAACAGTATTCCATTGTATATATGAACCTTATCTTCTTAATCCATTCATCTGTTGTAGGACATTTAGGTTTCTTCCATGTCTTGGCTATTGTAAATAGTGCTGCTATGAACATAGGGGTGCATGTATCTTTTCGAATTAGAGTTTTCTCCGGATATATGCCCAGGAGTGGGATTGCTGGATCATACGGTAGTTCTATTTTTAGTTTTTTAAGGAACCTCCATACTGTTCTCCATAGTGCCTGTACCAATTTACATTCCCACCAACAGTTTAGGAGGAGATTCCTTTCAGAATCTGTGTCTTAACGAGGTCCCAGGTGCTCATTTAAAATTTGAAAAGCTGTGCACTAGATTGTAAATTCTATGAGGGTTAGAAGTGTATCTGTCTTATTCACAGCACAAAAGTTTGAGAAGCACTAGTCCGCCTGGGTGACTCTAGGCATGGCATTTAAACTCTGTGCCTCTATTATCTCATCTATAAAATGGGAATGATAACAGTTCATGCCTCAACAGAGCAGTGGGAGGATTCAATGAGTTGATAGAGAGAGAGCTGGCCCAGAGTAATTGGTTTCTAAGCACTATTTTCGGTCCTTCCAGTCCACTTGGATCACTTTCTATATCTTCCTGGTTACAGAGGTAATCGGCTACAGTCGGGCTTTATTTAGGTCCCCATTTTGTTTTTGTCAGAGTGTGTACATTGCCCACTGCCCTTACAAGCCAACTCCGCCTATACTCTTTATTGGTTAATGGTCCATCCAATATTTATTGAGCATCTATTGATACTATATGCCAGGTATTGTTCCAGGTGCTAGACTTACAGCAATGAACCACAAGACAGAATCCCTGCCCCCCATCCTCAAGAAACTTACAGTCTAATAAAGGGAGACAGACATGAAGGCAAACAAACAAGCAAGGTAATTCAGTGTTGGGAGTTCCCTGGAAGTCCAGTGGTTAGGACTCCGTGCTTTCACTGCTGAGAGCACAAGTTCAATCCCTGGTCAGGTAACTGAGATCTCACAAGCCGTGTGGCGTAGCCAAAAAAAATAATGATAATTCAATGTAGGGACCGGGCTGTATGCTATCATTTCTCAGATGCATTCTCCTTGCTTTTACAAAGTGGTCACCTCAACTCCCTTTTTAATGTCTTCAGAATCCTTTCTGGATCAATGCTATGGAATTCATAAAATTTATGGACACAAGTCACACATCTATTGTCAGCATTGGTCTCAAGGTGGGTGAGCTCCTCTCCCTCCTCCTACAGCATGTGGCACCCTCCTGAAGGAGCACAACATGTAGGTCTGACCAGTCAGAGCATCACCCTACACTGGCCCCTGCAACTGGTCAGGAAGGTGGGCATGTGACTTGAGCCAGGTCAATCAGCCCCAAGCAGAGAACCACCCCCCCACCCCCGTCTTTGCCTGAGTGCATGGAAAGAGGCGTTCTCTCTTTCTCACTGTAAGTCAGGAGGATGTCAGGTTTGATCTGGGGCAAACACCTCACCACCATGAAGGCGGAGCTTCTGAGAACATGGGGAGAACAGAGGAAAGAGCCTGCAGACAGAGAGAGAGGGACTGAGTCCTAGAAAGAGTGTGGGAACCCTGTCACCTGCTCCTTGACTTCTTCCACTGAAGACAATTTAGGCTATTTTTCTCATCCCTTCTCAGAGAGACATGAGGTTATCTTTGTTCTCACAGAAAAAATAGGGGTGCCATGTCGTAATATGGGAGCCAAATACAATGAATTAACTGCAGTTCCAGAGTAGCACCTAACCAATGACACCCAGGAGTTGATGTATTCATACCCCAGCCCCCTGGGCCTTCTTGTCTTCTGTGCAAACCCCGCCCTGACTCCCAGAGCCCCCAGCAGGACCCAGCTCCAGTTGTCCCCATGGTAACTGGCTTGCTAACATCTGATTGGCTGCCTTCCCTTCCCTGCCTCCCTGCCTCACTTCCTGATAGGCTGCCTTCCCTTCCCCACTTCCCTGTTAGCGTTTCCTGGGATCAGCTCTCTGATAAACAACATGTATCCTTTTTTCAGGGTCCACTTTCAAGGGATCACAAACTAAGGTGCCTCCCAGAGGCGATTGTGAAGTTTGAATGGGGGGGGGGAATGTCTGGCACCGAGCTGACATCTAGGGGGCCCTCAATAAACAGTAGTTATTATTATTTCTTCTCTCTTTGGTTTTGAAGTGTGCTATACTCCCTTCAACTTTTACCTTAAGGGACAAAGAGGGAAGCCAAGCAGCCTTTGCAGGTAAATATTTATTATAAATTTTACTCACATGAAAGATATGTAGCACACAGTTAACAAATAATAAAGCACACAATACTCCTCATTGTAAATTCCACGTGGCTCCAGTTGATTCTCAGAGAATGCCTTCATTGATCATTCTTGAACTCCTATATCCATAGCCAAACTACGGATGCAATCGAAGAATGAGTACACTCCAGACAGGAATGTTGACTGATGTTTTCACTTATGTTAACAAGTAAGACAAAAGCGAAATGACGGAGATTTCACCAGTTCACTAATGACATGTGCAACTTCTCCTCTGACTCAGATAATAGTTTTCAAAGGCTGGCAGAAGCGTTCCTCAATTTGAGGGGCTATTTGTAACATAACAGCTGTAGACATGACATATTTTAAGTTTATTCTGCATACTTTCTCAAGTCTAAGTAATCACGACGACAACATAAATTAAGCCCCCACGTGTAGCAGCTGTCCATTTACGTGGCATAAATATTCCCACCATGGCTGGTTTCAAGCTATCAAAGCGATGTCACCTGAACGTAGAGTTGGGAAAAGACGGAGGTAGTCCATCATTATTTGTACTTCCGTTAGATGATAGCAAAAATCTAGTAAAATAATCAGGAACTGATGAGTTTTGACTAATTAACCTCCGATGAATTGAGTTGCAATTCATAAACTTTGTCTTATAGAGCAGTTTTTTTAAAAATTCATAAATTTTGTCTTATAGAGCAGTTTTAGTTTCACAGGAAAATGGAGCAGGAAGTACAGAGAGTTCCCATACCCTCCCCCATCTCCACACACACACAGTCTCCCCCCCTATCAACCCCCCCGCAGCGGTGCATCTGTTACAATCAATGAACCTGCATTGACACATACTCATCACCCAAAGTCCATCATTTACACTGGGGTTTGCTCTTGACGTTGTACATTACGTAAGTTTGGACAATTGTGTGATGACACGCGTTCATCATTATAGAATCATGAAGAGTAGTTTTACCGTTACCTTTGTTTTCTGTTTTGTTTGGTTTGGTTTTGGCTGCATTGGGTCTTCGTTGCTGCGCTTGGGCTTTCTCTCTAATTGCGGCGAGCGGGGGCTACTCTTCGTTGCGGTGCGCGGGCTTCTCATTGCGGTGACTTCTCTTTGTTGTGGAGCACGGGCTCTAGGCGCGCGGGCTTCAGTAGTTGTGGCGCACGGGCTTAGTTGCTCCGCAGCATGTGGGATCTTCCAGGACCAGGGATCGAACCCGTGTTGCCTGCATTGGCAGGCGGATTCTTAATCACTGCACCACCAGGGAAGTCCACCTTTGTTTTTAATATGTTATTCAATCGTAAGTTTACATAATTTAATTTTTAATGGTGACTCTGTTTAACAACCTGCTGGTAAAAGTCCTGAAATTTTAACAATTGGTTTCCAGGGGGCCGGTGCCTGCCAATTCCAACCCATCCCTGCCATTGGGCCTCCACAGAGAAACTGAGGTCGCTGGGCCCCACCTGTAAGGCCACCTAATGTTTTCCTGGCAAAGCCAGACGTGCTCTGGGCAGCTCTGAACTTGGAAGACCCACCTGATAACTGGGTGGGGCCAGGTCTCACCCATTCCTCCCTGTCCCTCTCCAGGGTAGGTGCATCCAGAGCTCCCAGCCAACAGCTGCCTGTTGGGGCTGCCTGATTTGAGGACGGGAACAAGACGTGTGGCTCCATGGCAGCTGCACCAGATGGGCCAGAAGCAAGAGCAGCATCTCCAATCTTTGTAGCCCTGCAGCGTGCAGCTGTTGGAGTTACCTCGATCATGCTTTCGGATGGGAGGACCTGAGAAGTTTACAGTAAACATCAAAAACAATTTTACATGGAGGAGGAATCATTTAACTGGATAGCTCCAATCTAAAGTTTCTCTGTTCACAGGCTTAACTAGCATGGCTATTATTTTTATTGCCTTCCAGAGAGATTTATGCAGGGCATGTTGCCTTGAAGAGACAGCCCTTGAAGGTGAACTTGGCTGGACCCGGGAGGGAGCCTCCTGAATGCTCGGAGGTCCTGGGCCCACAGAGCCAGGGGCTGGGGCTTCAAAGACAGCAGATCTCACAGTCTGTGGGGATGGACACTCCCAGTACAGGGAGATTTGCTCCGCAGTCCAAGGATACACAGATGAGGCATCGACCCAGTTATCTACTTAACAAACACTCCTGTATCACTTGCAATGTCTCAAGCACTGTACTAAACACTTTGCAAATAATACATGCAAATGTCACCAACCAGGGGCGAGGAAACCCATTTTAGAGATGAGTAAATCGAGGCCTCGGAAGGATAAGTGACAGGATTTGAACCAGGGCAGTCTGGCTCCAGCGTCAGTGTGAACCATTAGGAAGGCAGCCAAGAACACGGAGCAGCAGGGAACTTACCTGTAGTTCAGTTAGACTGGTGTGGTCTGTGTGAGCATGGGGAGAGGGGAGAGAGGGACTGGGGACCAGCTTTCACACACATGCACGTGCACACGCATGCACATGTGCATACACAGTCATGCACGTATGCACACAACACGACCATGTATGTATGTATACGTGTGCACACATGAAGACCTGTGTATACACATTGACACATCCACACGTGCGCACACACACACACACACCTGTGCACACACACTTTATTTGGACCCCGAGGGCAGTGGCAGGTCCTTGAAACAGAAGACTGTCCCCTTGAGAGTAGGGCTCTAGAAAGCTCCGTCCAGCCTGAAGCGTGTGGGGAAGTCCCTTCTCTCTGCACCTCAGTTTCCTCCTCTGAAAATAGGGGGACCAATGTTTCCCATCATGAACAGGAAAGGTCTTTGCAAACTGTGAAAGTAAAGGCGTGTGTGCCGTGTTTTCAGAAGTCCATATCCTTGTCAAGAGAGTAAAATGTGAAAGTTACCCACTTAGCTCTCAACACCCTATGTCACCTGGAGGGCAGTGGTGGCAAAGTGTGTGTGTGTGTGTGTGTGTGTGTGTGTGTAGCGAAAGAAGAAACTGGGACCCCAAAATGAGTAAGAAAAATGCACAGGGTCACCCAGCCAATTGATGGCTGAGCTAGGACTCGAATCCAGCCCTGTCTGACTGAAATCCTCACGGTTCCTGCCGGATGTCTTGTTTCTCCCCGGCCACTCACCTCTTCTGACCGTTTGACCTCCTTATCCCCGGGGGCGGGGCTCGGGGGCACTTCAAGCCAGCCTCACAGGACAGCCATCCACAAGCCATTAACCACTGGCGACCTGGTCAACTTGGAAAGATTGACGTGCCCTCTGCACAGCCTGAGAAGTCGTTACAGGGCTTCCTCAACCCCATCCTCTTCCTGCACGCTTCCTAACTTCCCTTCCTACCAGCAAGGGTGCATTCCCCCCAGGGGGACCCAGTGGACATCAGAACAAGGGAGGCAGCTCACAGAGCCTTGGACTCCTGGCCTCAACACTCCCTAGCTGTAAAATGGGCATGAAATAATAGTTAACCCTGTAAAAACCACGAAGCCCAGTCCAGGTTAAGAGGACATGCTTGATAAGTGCAGAGAAATAAAAAGGGATGGGTGGGGGGGGGGCAACAGCCCTCCGGCAGGTGAAGGGTGAAGGGGGGATAGTTGGGCAAAAGGGTCCTTCATCTAACTTCCGAGAAACAGCGCCCGCTGGTCCAGAGAGTTGCCAAAGGAGATGGAGCCACAGAATGACCTCTGTCTCCATCCCCAGGTCCTGCTGCTTGAGTGACAGCGGAGAACTTAGAGAACAGCAACCGCAGAGTTGGAGAGTGGGCTTGAGCCCCAACTCTGCTGCCTACTTGCTGGGCAACCTCACCCAGATCACACAGCCTCTCTGAACCTCAGTTTCCTCATCCATGAAATGGAGATAATTACATCTGAGCTCTGAGCTCTGGGGACAGCTGCGGACTGTGGAAAGGCAGGCCCAGAGTAAGGCGTTCAATCAACGGCAGTTCTCTGAGAAGCATCCCTCCTCACTGAGGCAGGGGACCCGCTCAGCAAAGCCTCAGGAAAACTCCAGACTGCCCGTAGGGAGGGCAAGCTCCCAGCACCTCCTTTCCAGGGCACGGGGGGCTTCGCTCACCTCTCTGAAAATTAAATTAAAGCTCAACAGTAGTGCCTTTGTGGCTTACGCATGGCAGGCCTTGGCAGCGAACAGGCTTAATATCCACCGCTGACAGCATGGAATTAGCTGAATTTTTTTTGTTGGGGTCTTTATTTCTTGCTTTAACTTTTGTTCTTCCCCACAGGGGTGTTAGCTGGTGTTTAATCCCATCCTGAGAGCACTGGACGACTCTTCAGTAGGGCACGCAGAGGCCTTGGCCCCGAGCAGACCAAGGTGAGCGCTCCTGGGTGGGTGAAGGGAATGTTCTGGGGCTCCCCGCACCCCCACCCTGGGTTGGCCAACACAGGCTCTGCAGGCACAAGAGAATCAATGAAGAATTATCGTTAAGCCTGCTGATCATTATCCTCATTAGAGGTAACTGGAGCTCGCCTGGCCCTAACTCAGCTCTAAACCCCACTAAGACGGGACACACTAGGGGAGAATATGCTAGATGTAATTTAATAATCCTGGAAACAAGTCCACACACTTTTTTGTCTTTGGCCCAAAGGAGAGGTAATTCCTGATGCAGCCGGAAAAGTGGAACTGTGCCGACTTGAGAGAAAGGCCTGGGTTGGGTGGACGAGGACTTGGTAGGATTTGGAGGCCGTGCTCTGCTTCTCCTGGAGAGAATCCCCTCCCCTCCCTCCACACCCCCAACAAGGCTTCTGCTGGTCCTTCAGAACCTTCCAGAACCTTCATGTGCATTAGAGAATGGAACCCTTTTCTCCAGGTTCATGCAGCCTTGTGCTCGATGTTACCTGGCAAGAGGAGACGAGGCTGGATTTCAACCCCACTTTGACCCCCTCTGTGCTGTGCACCCCTATGTGGAAGGCTCCCCTGCCACCCCCTTGCACACAGACTGCACCTTACACTTTACAAAGCACTTTTGCATCCTTTACGTCTTTGGATTCTCCCGCAAGTGTCTGAGAGAGGCGGGGTGAGATTATTATGGCCGTTTCACAAATAGGAAAATGGAGGCTCAGAAGTGTGAAATGTCTTAACCCACAGGGCTTCCAGGGACCAAGGCTGGGTCTGGAACTCAAGCCTTCCGACTCTGAATCCAGGTGCCCTTCTTGCGTTCTCCAAGGCTGTTATGCGCTGGATTGCGTCCCCCAAATCCAGATGTTGAAGTCCTAACCCCCAGTACTTCAGATTGTGACTGTATCTAGAGACAGGGTCTTTAAAGAGGTGATTAAGGTAAAATGAGGTCATCAGGGTGGGCCCTGATCCAATATGACTAGGTCTCTATGTAAGAAGAGGAGATTCGGACACAGACACACAGAAGAAGGCACAGGAGGCCAACCCTGCCAACACCTGGATCTGACCACCAGCCTCCAGGGACCGTGAGAAAATAAATTTCTGTTGTTAGCCACCCAATTGCTGGTGTTTTGTTATGGCAGCTCAAGCTGGCGAGCGCCAAGGCTTTATTGGGTTTCCCCGCCTCCACGGAGTCTGCTGTGTTAACCCCGCTCCTATTCCTCTTCCCTGCTCCTGGCTGGGCATTTGCCACCCACCTACTGGGACTGAGAACCCTGGATTCTGGAGGCGCCAGTGGGTGGGGAACAATAGGTTCCAACTCCTTTGTTATCCGTCGAGGGCTTATGGGTGATAGAGTTTAAGCCTTCTTAAACCAATTGGATTTTTAGGCTCTTCTTCCTCATTAATTTATGTTTTCATTAGAATTTATGCAATGATACCAGCTTCCTATGTTTCAGGAGTGCTAGAAATCTCTGTACCTGGGAACAGGACTTTTGGAAGAACTTTAGAAGAATTTTGTAAAATTCACACTGAGAATCATATACACATGTGTAGATTATACATTCAGAGATGTGTGCAGATGTGCTCCATGATTAGTTTTCTGTATAAGGTTATCCGTTGAAAATTATTTACACGACACATATACGTTTGTATATGTGTTTTCATCGTATGTATAAAATTCTAGTTTTTAATCAGCCTATGCTTATCGTGAATATACTAAAAAAAGTTATTTTCCCCCTAGTTTTCTTTTCTAGAAACCTGTTGAGATGCCTTTAAAAGAGGTTAAATTACTATAATATAGGTCACAATTTTTTTTTTTTTTTTTTTTTTTTTTTGCCGTACGCGGGCCTCTCACTGCTGCGGCCTCTCCCGTTGCGGAGCACAGGCTCCGGACGCGCAGGCTCAGTAGTTGTGGCTCACGGGCCCAGCCGCTCCGCGGCACGTGGGATCTTCCCGGACCGGGGCACGAACCCGCGTCCCCTGCATCGGCAGGCGGACTCTCAACCACTGCGCCACCAGGGAAGCCCATGGGTCACACTTTGATCTCGATATTTGCAACATTCTCCTTCAAAATGTTTTGAGACTTCCCTGTTAGACCCTTGAATTAGGCAGAAATCTTCAAAACCAACAAACTTTTAATTTCCAGCACCACTCACTTGTTAGCGGATGCTCATCACTCTTGCGTGGGTGTGTCCCCCTGTGGACCTGAGCACGGGGCGACAAGTCGACAACAGGTGCATGACTAAGGCTGACGATTTCCCAGGCCTCGGTCCAACCTGCAGGGTCCTGACCCACTTGGGCGAGACCACTGGTGTCACCAAGCAGCGGGTCCTCTCGGGGGGGCTGACTCTTGACTTCACCGCTCCTGCCCCTCCCTCCAGCGTCCCATCCTCACCTGGGAGGGTGGGCGTTCTGACTGGGAAGGTCTGAGCCCAGGTCGGCAAAACTAAAGCCTCTTGCAGAGGGAGGTTGAGGGCGCAGTGAGGGCATCCCAGCCTGCAGCCGAGGCAAAACCCGAAGAGCTCGCCCGACTATGGTCCAACCTGGTGGGGGGAGGGCAGCCCCGGCCAGCCTTGGCTACACCTGGCTTCCCAGCGTGTGCACTGGGACCCAGCACACAGGAATGTGGCCCATGGAGATGGCGGCCCAAGGAGAACCCCACCCAAGGGAGGTAGACAAACGTTGAGACATTTGTGATTTGGGGCTGAGGCGGCAGGGCCGTGGAGGAGAGCAAGTAGAGGGTGGGGAAGCGGGGAAGGAACCACGTTTTCTGATGAAACATGAAGGTGAACAAGTGCCCAGAGGCGGGAATCAGCCTTGCACTTGGCAACCCTGTGGTCCATCCTCTGGGCTCCTTGGACCTGAAACTCCATAGACCAGCTATGAGACCTTGGCCTAGCCTCCTCCTGTCTGGACCACTGAGAGAGGCGGGAAAAGCCACTCGAGTTCCCCGTCGGCCTCCCCCGCCTTCCTGGATCACAACAGTGTGAGCGGGTTGGCAGGTCTCTGTGGGAGGCTGTGGAGAGGGCGGGTTTTTCAGGTGGGAAACCCTCCTGAAAACGAAAGCAAACTATGATACAAAGAATGGATAAACAACAAGGTCCTGCTGTAGAGCACAGGGAACTATACTCAGTATCCTGGGATAAACCATGATGGAAATGAATATGAAGAAGGATGCATATATATGTAGAACCGAATCACTTTGCTGTACACCTGAAACTCACACAATCTTGTAAATCAACTCTACTTCAGTAAAATCAAATTTTTTTAATAAAATCAATTTTTTTGCTTTTCAAATTAATAATAATAATAAGAAGAAGAAAGCAAGAAGCAAGGAGAAAGTGGCTCTCCTGGGGAGAAGCTGGTCTTCCCAAGCAGCCAGGAACGTGCTGACAGGGTAGGAACCCAGACCCCGCAGTGCCAAAGCCCTTCCGTTGGCTCTTTAATAAAAGCAGCGTCTGTCTCGGGGACCCGAGCGCTCTGCCTTGCTGGATGGGCCCTGGACAGTACCTGAGATATAGAAACAAGGCCGGAGCAGCACGCTGTTGAATTAGGCCGCTTCTGGCATTGCTGTCATTGGCAGCGTGGATCCCCCGTGATTGTTATCAGCTAAAATCAAATCTGGAGAGTGGCTGGAAGGCTAATAGCTTCCCCAGCAGGGCGTCCTTCTGCGGACACGGGCAAGCCATCCCCCCACTTGGCAAGTCTCTGGCGCGGCTCCAATCCACCCTGGCTGTGTTTCGGGGAGGCGGCTCTCCGGATGCACTGTCAGCAAGACAACGGGTCAAGTGATGTTGTCTTGTGTCCCAGGAGAGGGCCTCCTACCCCAGCCCCAGGCTTTAAGTCTGATGGCCAATGAGAAGGTGACAGTGATGGATTGCGGCCCCTGCCCCAGCCCTGCTGGAAGGGTGCACAGGTGAGCACCAGGTGGGCTCGAAACGTGATCTGTCTGTGCCCCAACAAAATTTATTCGTTTATTCATTCACTAAACAAAGGTGGGTTGCCCGCTTACGCACAGGGCATGGAATAAGAGGAGTCCCTGCCCTCCAAGGGCTCCCAGTGTAGGGCGCTGTCCCTCCAGCTAACAACAGCATGTACATCACAGCATGTGTATTACAGACACCAGGACGAGCACGGGATGGGAGACAGGGGTGCATTCTGGAGGACTTCCTGGAGGAAGATGCATGTCAGATGAATCAAAGGCAGGGCGGTGAGGGGTGGGTATTGTGGCAAAAGACTCTACTCAAGGGCCTTTGGGGGTCCCAGCAGAAGGGTTTGAATTGGACAAATAGGAATCAGAAGTCACACCCTCGACATGGGTAGAAGAAAGGAGGGGAATCTTATGGTCCCTAGTTCCAGTGACAAGGAGAGTGGCTCCCTCCTTGCCAGAAATTAGGATGTGGGGGGAAGGGAGGGCTGGAGGGAAAGCTGCAAGGCTGCAGCTGCCTGAGGAGGGTGTGCTGATTGCTAACTGCTTTCAAGTGACTTCGTGCTCGGAGGACTTTGTGACCTCCACAGGGTGTTGACAAGAAAGGCTGGCTTGTGCTTCACACCCAGCAGGGGCCTGAGGTCCTCCCCAAGCACGGGTCCAGTGGTGTCCTAGGCTCAGGACTCAGTTGTGAAGACGATGGATCGTTGGGGTCCCCACACAGCCTGCAGCGGCGTCTCGACCCCCAGGAGCTCACACCATGGAAGGAAGAGGCAGGTGGGTAACGGGAAACACAAAATCTACTAAGTGAACCAGACGATTTCAGTTGTAAGAGCTCTGACGGTAAGAAAGAGGGTGAAGTGATAGATAGTGGATGGGGGTGGGGTGCTGAGGCTAGATGATGAATGAATGAATGAATGAATGAATGAATCCGCATTATGATCAAGTCCAAGAGTGACCAGTACATTTCCTGTCCCCGGCTAACTGACGAGGCCCCCGGTGAAGTGGTTCAGAGCCCATCTGTCTGAGCCTGTGACCCAGCCCTGCAACGTGTCCCGGTCACACCGGGCAAGTCCCTTAAGGTCTACGAGCCTTAGACTTCTCACTCCTCATCTATGAAATGGAGATAAACCTTAGCACCTGTCTCACGGGGTTGGTGCACTTGCGTATGTACGACTTCAGTCGCTTAGAAGGGTGACTGGCATATGTACCAGGTTACGCAAAGGTGCTGTGTCGTGCTTATCGCTGGTGCCCTGGGCCGAGAAGGATTCTGAAGCCACGTCGGGCTCAGAATGGCTGGGGGCCCAGGAGGAGAAGGGGATGAGCTCAGTTTCACCATCCCCTCTGACCCCAGTGACATCATCCGCCAGTGACCGGCTTGGCCCGGAGCTTCCTTTTCTAGAAACCCCTCGACTCTCCTTGTCACGGCTCTGACTGTGGTCTCCACGTCCCAAACCTCCCGGCCTTCCCTGTGCTCTCTTGACCTCATTCATTCATTCTTTCCCTCTGCCACAGTGGGTGGCAGGTTCGTGGGAAAGAGGTGAGGCTCGAGTGTTTAGGAAGCCTGCCCGGAAAAGGCAAGGCTTGAGCTGGACTTGGGAGGGTGGGCAGGGTTTGGCTAAAGAAGAGGAGCATTCTGGGTGCACGGCAGAGAAGGTCCTCCAGGAGATGAGGACCAGCCTGGCTTTCCCCGGGGAGGGGTGGGGGAGGAGGCTGGAGAGGGGGACCGAGGCAGCGGAAGTCTGTCCCTGCACCTGCAAGAGCCTTCCCCATCTTCCTTATGCAGTCGACTCCCCTTTTCCTCTCAAGACCAAGTTCAAACCCTGTAACTCAGGCTTCTTCTTGCCTCTACCCTTGGTATCACAGCCCTGCAGTCGTTGACACCACACAGGCCAGTGACAGGCACCAGAGCTTAAGCCCTGGCTTTGCTGCCTCCAAACCCATGTGGTCTCTGAGCCTCAGCTTCCTGATCTGTAAAATGGGCCTAGTAATACTAGCACCTCCCTCATATGGTGATTCATGCGATGAAGGACACAGCCCAGTGCCTGGCCTATAATAAGTGGTTAGTAACAGTCACCACGATGTATTATTTATCATTTATTCGGTGGCTACTCCCTGCCCCCAACCCCATGCCTAGCCCAGCACTGCGGGGCCCCAGAAGGACAACTAGTGAACTGAAACTCTTAATGTGCCTTGTGCAGCATCGTTTTAAAGTAGTTTTACCTGTGTTAGTCCATTTTATTCCTCCAATGCGACCCTGCGGGATAGGCAGGGCAGCAAGCACGTTTAGGCCCACTTTTCAAATGAGGAGAAAAATCCCTGGCTGCTCACAGAGGCCCCGGGTCGTCTTCTCCTCACCCCTGACGCTTCGGCTACAAGGTCTGCTCCTCTCAGTGCAAGAGGCAGATTGGAAACGCCTCAAAGCAAGGAAGTGAGGATACAAAATGTTACGTGGGTGACTGTTCCCCACCCCAAAGCTGGGTCCACACAGTGACAGATTATCAGGCAGGGTGGCGGATGGGGCGACCTCTGGCTGTGAGTGGCAGGGACAAGGCTGAAGGGGACCCAGTCTAATGACAGAGCAGACCTTTGGGACCAGAGCTCCCCCTCGGCCACTGGGCTCAGCAGATTTCTGTGTCAGGAAGAGGCTTCTCAAGACTTGCTTGGAGGAATTGGGCATACTTCTCACACAGTATCTCACGCAATCCCCACACAGCTCCCTGAAACTGACACTATCATTATCCCCAATTTACAGATGAGGAAACCGAGGCCCAGGGGCATTAAGCAACCCACGCAGACCACACAGTTCATAATAGGCAGCAAGGCGGGCATTCAGCCTGGACTGGTCTTTCCCTGCTTTTCTTGTCACCATGCTCCCCTCAAGAAGGCTGATTCATAGGCCGTTCCACAGGCTCGTGTCCAACCCTCCACTCTGTTCACAATGGGATTGTAAAATGTCCACGTATGGGACACTTTCTACGTCACAAAGCACTTCCACACATAAGAAACTCCGGCTGCCCCCTCAACCGGTAACGGTTTCTATCCTGGAATCTTTGTAAATACAAGGAATACCATCTACGTTCAGAGTAGAGGCTTGAAAGCTCAGAGCCCTCGTTACCTCTATAAAACTCCAAGGGCCCTCAAGGCTGCAAATCCCAGACAACCAAGAAATACCCAGATGCAAATCTGCCATAAACACATCCTGTTTCTATGATGATGTCTTGCTGTCCCGGTGACTATGATGTCACCTCAACACATCATAGTTTAAAAGGTCACTCCTGGGCACACATCCACTCATGCATGCAACACCTGCGGGGGGTCTCCTGTGTCTCAGCCTCAGGGCCAGGTGCTGGGTACACAGCGGGGCACAGGCAGAGTTCCCAGCTGAGCTCCTGGGGCTCACACGTGGGAGTAAGGGAGGCGCAGTCAACAGCAGCCAACACTATGTACAGAACTGTGTGAAGGGGACCAAAAAAGGGGTTCGGGGTTGACCACAGTAGACCACTCTGAGGGGTGGCCACTGGCCTGAACCCTAAATGTCCATATTTGATTCTCACATCTCTCTCTGTGGCAGGTAGACCAGGGATTATTTATTCCCATTTTCCCGAAGAGAAAACCCAGGCTCAGAGAGATTAGGTCACTTACGCCAAATCACACAGCTAACAATCCACCGAGTCGGAGCTCTAAAAGGGGCTCCCTGGACCCCAAGCCTAGGGCCCTTTCCTTAGACCTTCCTGCCTTACATAGCTCCCCCCTGAAAATTACTCAGCAGAGTAAAAATACAGAGTTGACATTTCAAAGCATGATGCCACAGAGTAGGGGGTGCCTATAACTGAAAAGATATTCTTTGTCCATTTCAAAAGGATCCCAGCCCATCCTGCAAGTGACACAGACACATTTAGGGAAGTTCTAATCATCACGTGACGAAGCCGTGACAAGGAGCCTCTGCAAAACTCGTGTCCTGTCAATATGCTTTTAGGCATGTCATCACCCCCAGGTTTTAATGGCCACTGACAATAAAAGCAGGACTCAGCAAAGGGTAGCAGTGTGTGTGTGTGCGCGCGTGCGCGCGTGTCTGTGTACGTGTGTGTACGCACGCGTGTGCACAGGCGTGCGTCTCCTCGTCTGCTCCTGGTGACAGGGTCAGGGAAGAATTTTCTGTGACTAATTAGGTTTTAACTTGCCAGAGAGAAAGTGGACATTGGCAGCCTATTGTATAAGAGTGAAACAAAGTTTGAACTAGAGTGAACTTAATTTCCTTTGCACTGAAAGGAAAGAAAGATTAATGAAATATCCCCAAATCCATCCTGTTAGTTTTTATTAAATCAGCAAATGAAATTTAACCTCCAATTCTGTTATAACGTCCTTTCCTGCAGATTGGGTTTCAACGAGCCTAAGTGAAATAGACACCCTCCCCCTAGAACAACATTTCGATATGAAAATTGCATTAGTGCCGTCAACATCGGGTTACCTGAGGAACAAGCCACTTGGAAAACAATTACATCCACAAAGAGAGGACTGACACACATGTGGCCTCAAATTTACAAAAGCCACAAAGTTCTGATTATGGTATTTCTGCAAGGCCACTTCTCACCTCTGCTAAATGCTAATACAGCTTTTAAAGTTGAATTTGATGTCACAGCAGCTGCAATACTTTCCTCTTCAAAGAGGGGTGAGAAAAGGGAGGGGTGAGGACAGCCAGCAACCATCTGATCTATCTTGTAGCTACTGTGCACTGGCTTTCTCCTGGGTATTGTTCTCATAAGGCTTCAAGGTGGTTGGTACTTATCCATTATAAGGATGAGGAAACTGAAGTCTCAGGAGGACAAAGTGAATTCACTAGGGTCCCAGAGCCGCTAGTCAAGCTCCTTTATCTAACCTGCGATTATTGCCTGGCTTTGTAGAAGGAAGTATATACATCACTTTGTTAATTGGACGAACGTGGACAAGCCAAGCTTCACTATGTGCCACTTCCCAGACGGTCGTGGGGACCCCAAGCGGCCACACGTACATGATGATGACAATCTTACAACTTCTGGGCAACCCTTGGCTCTTCCTGTCTCCTCTTATTTGACCTTCACCGTGGCCCCGTGAGAGGGGATACTAATGCCACTTTGTAGAGAGAGTTTCAGAGAAGGGAAGTAACTAGTCCGGGGTCATGGAGAGTAAGTAGCAGAGCTAGAGCTCAGAGCCTGGGCTTCCTCTCTGAGTCCAGGGCAAACCTCCCCAGCAGGCCCCCAATCGTGTCTGAACTCTAACGTCCTACGGGCTGCGTGGCGAGGAGGGGAGAACACTCTTAGGACTTTCCCAAGAGTGGTTTTCAGATGAGTGACACCCAAAAGCCTGCTGTTATGGGATGGAAGGAAAAAGTACAAAATGAGGTGACGTGATTTGGGGAAGCTTGGAATTATCTTTTTATTTCTGCAGGATTAAAAGGCAGACGTGCTTCTCTGTGGGCCCATGGGGGTGAGGCTGGGAGAAGCTACCAGATTCAGATCTCAGCTCAGGAACTCTTCCATCAGTGAGAGCTGCCGTCGGACGGATGCCTGCCTTAGGGAGAGATGAGCAGCTTGTCGCCGGCGAAGAGCAAACGTAGACAAACTGACCACTTGGCGTCGGGGTTTGTGTTGGGGATGCAGCCCAGGCTTCTGTCATTCTGGGACTCTGTGCCTTCGGAAACGTCATGTCCATGTTTTCTCCAGGGCACGGCTCAGAGACCCTGAGGATGCAGACACAGATAGAGCAAGGGCAGTGCTGCCATGCCACTTACTGCTGGTAGGCAAGCCCTCGACCTCTATGAGCCTCGGCTATCTCATCTGGGAAATGGGAACGATGGTAAGTCCTTCCTCCCTAGGCTGTCTGTTGTCAGAATTAAACGAGAGAGTGAGTGTGAGTACTTAATGCAGTGCCGGGTACACAGTAAGTGCTCAATAAATGTAGACTCTGATTTCAAGACTTCTTCTTCCTTCAAAGCATGAAAATTCCTGCAAAACTCCTGGCTTAGAAACCTGAATGCTCATGCATTGCTCAAGGGCTCCCAGAGATCTGCTCTCAGGGGGAGGCTGCATCAGAACATACATTCCGATGGGACCCCGTCAGTTTCCTAGTGCCCACATTTTGGGCCCCATCGCAACTCTATTAGCTGCATAAAATATTCGAAGCGATAGCCAAGAAGGAGGCCCCTTTGCCAAGGTTCCCCCAGCCCGTCCTCTGGAATTGATTACTCGGAGCCTTTCAGAAACGCAGGAATAAAACGATGCCAGGGCGGATGGACAAGCTGGGGACGACTCATGTTTCTAATCCAGCGGCCCCCCTTCGCCTCCCGCCCCGGAACAAAGTCTTCTCCAGTTTTTACTAAACTTAACTTGACAATCGTCAAAGAGAATCAAACAGCGCAGAAACGAAGCCTTTAAAAGATGTCAGAAGAAGTCAGAATCGGTAGAAATCTACTACGCTTCCCAATGACCCCCCCTCACCTGAATTAGTATTTAAATCTTTTAGGAACAGGCTCCAGGGGCTGAATTATTTAACTTGCTGGCAAGAATGCGCTTAGGAAGGGCACTTGTGTTTATTTTGGGTATTACCTCCTCACCTCTTTAGTGTAATCCCCGGACTTAATCGGAGGGTGTACCGGGAAGACACCAATTAACAGCACCGGCTGTATCCCTCCCCACCCCTAAATCCCCAGATCGGAGGCGAGAAGCCCCTGGAAGGTAGATAATTAGCAGAAGGTGCTGCTCTGTTCTCTGCAGGCCACGGGGTGGGAGCAGGCCCAGACCACCAACAGACTAAGGGGCTTTCGACACCCCCTGGCATTATCAGGAGGGCCTCCCCAGCTAAGTGGCTCCCACCCCGCCCCCTGCTCATTAACAACTCCAGCTGGGGGCTTCTCTCCACACAAAGCCTCTTTACAGCACAAGGATTTAGCACAGAATAGGCTGGAGGTGCATCCTGAACATCTGGGCACAGCTGGCTTGCTGGGGCAGCACCGCAAGATGACGCACAATGTGACCAGATTCCCGGGGCCAATTCCCACTGGGGACCGAGGAGACAAAATGCATGTTTGTGGATCATCTCCCACATGCCCTGAGCTGGGCAATTTATTGATGCTCTTTAATTCCACGTAAAGACCCACAGCTCCGTAGTTCCAGCCTGACGACCCCACTTCTGCTTGGGCGCCCCGGATTTCCTTCTCAGCTTGGGCCCCGTTGGGGGGCGGCGCTTGGGGTGAGATGGGGAAACCCACGCGTGGATATAGGCATGGTATTTGCATATGAAGACACATCCGTCCCCCCACCAGTCACCAGCCACCAGCCTGGGCGTCTCCAAGACGGGGATTCCTCATGGCCAAGAGCAGCTGATGGGTGTTTGCTGGGGCCTTGGGCTGCCCGCCTCTTCTGTCCCCAGGAATGCAAGGCCCTCCCTCTCTGGGCTCTGATGCCATGCTCAAAGGGGACCACTTGGAGACAGTGCTAGTGCTTCTTCCTTTCTAGCCACGAAACAATGTCTCCAGCCTACTTGGGTCGGGAATCTTCCCTGTGACCGTGACACAGAGGAATTGGTCTGGCAGAAACCAACTTGGTGAGCTGAAAAAGCTGGCGGTCAGAGCTAGGGCCAAAAACAATGTCCAAAAACAATGTCATTGCCCCAGGCTGGCTGGGCAATATGGATGGTCACTGGACGTCTCTGGCCACTGTCCCCTCACAGATGATAATAACCTGCCCTCTGGAGGCCACAGGAAGGCACGGGCCTGAGTACGTGCAGTGCCCAG
Organism: Kogia breviceps; assembly: GCF_026419965.1. NCBI lineage: Eukaryota > Metazoa > Chordata > Mammalia > Artiodactyla > Physeteridae > Kogia > Kogia breviceps. The sequence continues at coordinate 9,786,595 of NC_081312.1, read as the reverse complement.
CACGTTCACGGTGCATGGATGGACCTCGGGGAAGGAGTTTCCTTTCTTCCCCTGTGAGCTGAAGTCAACGAATGTTCTGGAAAGCTTTTAACCAAGAAGGTACAGCGATGGCAGTTTTCTTCTCTGATGCTCTGATGGAGACACAGCCCTCCTTTCCAACAGCTTCCTGACTTTGTGAAAAATGCCCTGGCCCACTATTACCTGTGCATACCGGGGTCTAGCAAAGCAGACCTTAAATGTTTTAAATCTGCCTGGGGAGCTAAGCCTGAGTCCGGGGGCCTGCCTCGAGGTTGCTGCCCTGTGACCTCAGGGACGCTCTGACCTCTGCCTTCTGCCGTCCCAGGTGAAAGCCCTGGACTAACGCCACCCACTTCCAAGGGGCCCTGTGGAGATCACACACACAGGGTGACCCACGAGGGTGAGGGTGGACGTTAGCAACAGCAGCAAAATATAATGAAGAGGTCAGTCCAGAGGAGACGGATGCCTCCTGGTGTGTGATGAGCTTTGGTGCTGTTTGTGCGAGGACACCAAGGGTCAGGCATCCTGAGCAATAGACCTGGCCCTGCTGCTGAACCACCCTTTGTCCTTATAGCCACGCCACCCTCTCTGGGCCTCTGTGTTCTCACCTCCCAGGGAGGGTGGAACTGGATGGGATGGTCCAGTTCTGAGACTCTGTCTTGCAAGTGGCCAGACTGCATCCTGGAGACCCCTTGGGTGGTCCTGCCCCAGCCCCGGACAAGCATTCTTGAGTCAGTTTACGGTCCTGTGGGTCTCCGTGGGGCCTTGCTGTTAATCTTGGGCTTCCTTCCTGGGCTTTCTGCTTAGATTGTATGGCAAGAACATTACTCATAAGGGAATTTTTCTAGACAGCAGATTCTAGCCATGGCTTTTAGGTCAGCGACCAGGGTGACGTGAGCTTCCAAGAGCCACCATGATATAACCCGGGTTGTCGGGTCAGCCCCCTTCTCCCCTGCCATGAAGGGACCAGATTAATGGGCTGTCCTCGGGAACACCTGTACGGGAAGGTGCCATGAGCAGCAGGATGAGAGAGGACTTTGCAGTCTGACGGCCCTGTTTAGATCCCAGCTGCACCCTTTGCTCATCGTCTATGACCTTGGGCCAGCCCCTAGCCTCTCGGAGCCTCAGTTTTCTCCTCTGTATGTTGGGGATAATGGCACCTACTCCTTGAGTTGCTGGGAGGATTGAATGGCCGAAAGTTCGCAGTGAGATGTACCCACAGAAAGTAGAAGGACGGGGCTCCGCCACTTAAACTTCCTCCTCTGACCACTGCTTAATTCCTTCCAGCCATCCTGATGTCCTCAGTAGAGCGGTTTGACCTTGGACACAGTGGGGACCCACGCTGATCTACCACGTCATTCATTCTCTCTTCCATTCATTGAGGGGCTGTTATTGAAAACCTGCTATGTACTCCGTCTAGTGCCAGATCCTAGGGACAGAGAGATGGTGACTCCTCACTACTCCTTGCTTTCAAAGGCTCAGGATCTAGAGGAAGGATATATGTAACAATTACATGAGGGTGCAGGTTTACAAGGAGGCACGAGAGGGCCACCCAAGCTTGACTTTCTATGAAGTGGAGGATTTGGATGCCATGATTTCAAGGAACCTTTCTTCCTGCCCATGAGAGAGGAGTGATCAAGAGGAATTGTCTCCGAGTCCTGTGTTTGGGGGTCTTTAATGCTCTGTACAAATGGTAAGCATCTTCGCCACACCATCCTGGCCACCGTCGTGCACAGCATTCCAGCTTCTTAAAGGATCCTTCTGAGAGCCCCTAGCCATGACCGCACACCGCAGGACACGCTGACGTTCCCAAATGATGCCCAAGCTGTGCTCATCATTCTAAACACCGTCCTCCTCCACCGGCTTCCAATCACAGCGTCTTCAGTTAATAACTTGGTGACGAACCCACAGGGAACTCCCCGGCAGAAGCTTCTACCTACAGACCCCAAAGGAAAGCGCACCTAAGGGCAGATGGCAGCTCGTGACCCCCGTGAATCTCCCCTCTCCCACGGGCTTCCAGCTCTTGTACTCGCCCATCACCAACACACAGGAACACACATCTCCTCTCTTAACGGATTTTCCCTTTACGCACCGGAGTGAGATTTCACAAAAAAAGGAAAACCCTGGAAGAACTGGTGAACGTTGGCTGCTGATGACTGAGTAACTCCTGGTGAGTCACTGGGCCTCAGGAAGATGTCAGAACACGAAGACGTTTGCCAGGGAGGTGGTGAACCAGCCCCCAGAGGCCCATATGATCCCTTCCCCCCACCTTCTCTGCCTCGAAATATCAAGGAGAGGGGTTTGGGGTGAATTATGTGAATAGATGCGGTATTTTATGAAATACAAGAAGAAAAATGCTCTAAAACCCATAATCATAAACACAGCATATGGAAAAAGGAAAGAGCTAGTTTTGAGTAAGAAGCGTCTTTTATCTACTCCCATCCCCTCCCCTTTCTGGTCAATATTAGATACATAATCAGAGAAATTCTTAAATTTCACCCAAGGCTTACTTGAGTTGGAAGCTTGATTTTTTTTTTTTTGTAAAGAAATTCCCTACCATGTGTTCTATTGCAAGAAGGATTTTCTTTCTCAAATGCTTTCACCTGTCAAAAGCCCTCTGTCCAGAAACTTACCAGACCCCTCTACTCTCTGGTTCTGCAAAGCAGAGGGGAAGGCGGATCATGTCCAGTGTCTACTGTGAGCTGGGCACACACACAGACATCTAGCATCTCCCACTGGCTTCCAGGAAGGCCTGTGAGGGCAGTGGGCTGCCTACAGGCTCATGGGCTCAGAGAGGCCATGAGCCTTGCTGGGGAACACCAGCTAGTGTGCAGCAGGGCCAGGAGGCTGTGTAAAAGCCCAGGGTACCCCAAAGCCCAGTGCACCCCACCTCCCACACCTCTCATTGGAGGAGACTCCCTGTTACAGTGCAGAGAAACTGGGAGCAGAGGAATGTTTTCACCCCAATCAACACAGGTTAAAGTTCTCGGTTTCCTTCATGCTTCTATATTTTTATTTCTCTCCTAGAAACAGTGACGTGAAAAGACTGCTCGGTCACTTTCTCCTATCTGATATATTTCCTCCCTCCCTCCCTCCCTCCCTCCCTCCCTCCTTTCTTTCCTTTCTTCCTTCCTCCCTGCATGTTTTCCTTTCTTGATTATTAATTTTTTTATTATTTATTGAGATCTGATAGATAGCAACATGCACACATGTATCAGCTTGTGATGAATTTGTAATATACATATATCCATAGAATCACCACTCAGTACACCCTCCTCCCTCCCCTCCCCCAGAAAGCTAGGTAAGGAATGTCCTGTTCTTTAAAAGCAGAGATTGCTTTCACTGGCCCTTCAGCTTCACTGTTGTATGGTTCAGTGAGTTGTTTCTTTTTCCTTGCTGTATAGTATTCCATTGGGTACTATACCTCCAATTATTTATTGATTCTATTGATAACGGACATTTGGTTGTTTCCATTTTTTTAGCAAATGTGTATAATGTTGCTATGAGCTTTCTTGTACCTGACTTTTGATTGGTATAAACAGTTTACTTGGGTATATAACCAAAAGTAGAATTACTGGGTCATGATGTATAGATGCTTAATTATTATTATTATTTTTTTAGTTTCAGCAGTGAGATATTACTGTAAAAAGCTAAATAAGAAAAAGTTACACCCCACCTCCTCTATACCCAACCCCCAGGGTATGTTCTAACACACTTTTCTATCTACTCATACAGCGTATACATGTACACACGCACCATGTGCATATCATGCTCTTCACTTCTTTCTTTTCTTTTTCATTTACTTTCTTAAACAAAAATAAGATCATTCTATAGCACTACTTGTGACTTGCCTTTTATTTATTTATTTATTTTTGCTTAAGCTTCGCATATCTTGGCCATTGCCCCAGACCGATACATATGAATCTACGCATTCTGTTTAATAGCTGAAATAATATCCCACAATAGGGATGTAAAGTTTTTTATTTGACCAGTATTCTCTTTTGATGGAGGTGAGTTCTAGTTTTTTCACCTTAACACTCAATGATACAATGAAAATTTTGAGACGTATGTCATTTGGTACTGCTGCTTTTATGTTTCTTGCAAAACAGATTCCCAGAATTATGATTTCTGGTTCAAAGGATATGTGCATTTTCATAATTAAATAAATTTATAAATTTCATATATAAATTTAATATAGCCAAGTCAGACACAAAAGGGCAAATAGTGTATAATTCTACTTATATGAGCTACAAAGAAGAGTCAAATGTATAGAGACAGAAAGTAAAACAGAGGTAACCAGGGGCTGAGGGGAGGGGGAGATGGGGAATTCACGTTTAAGGGGTATAGAGCTCCTGTTTGGGAAAATGATGGTGCTGATGGCTGTATAAAAATGTGAAAGCATTCAATGCCTCAACTGTACACTTAAAGATAGTTAAAATAGTAAAGTTTATGGTATGTGTATTTTATCACAATATAAACATTTTTTAACGAAAAATTAAAATGTAATATACCCGGTGATGATTTTTGACTGATTCACCAAGCGCAACAGACACTGGCGTCTCACCCCCATCTCTTCAGCACTCTTGGTTCTGGTATATTTCAGCTGCATCCGACCGCAAGCACCTGGACCCCTCACCGGATGGTTCTTGTGGCCTGCATGGTGGGGCGGGTGGACGTGCTGGGGAAACGATGCTCCCCGAGAGCCCTCAGCTGATGGCGGATGGGCAGTGGAAGACAAAGGCCCCAGCTCCTTGCCTCTCAGAAGGAGCAGCTCCGTGGCTTTGTCGACACCCTCGAGGCCCCCGGATGAGGGCTCCTCGGGAACCGCAAGGTAACCTGCTTGGATGCACCTGTTTTCAGCTTTCTTCCCTCCCCTTTTCTCTCGCTTCCCCACTGCCTCTACCGCGCTTCCTGGGATCACCTCCTAAACAACTGTGACACTCAGAGCGTGTCACAGGGTCTGCCTCCAGGGAACCCACCCCCAGATGCCAGCTGTCTGTTGAACAGATGCCGTGGGCCCACACTGCCCTGGGCCTTGTGGAGAAGAGAGGAGTGAGCTGGCACGCCTCACAGCCAGAGGCAGAAGCAAGGCTCCGTGGGCTGCGAGGAAGCCTCCCCTCCCCCGTCAACCCGAGGAGTCCAGAGAAGAGCGCCATCTCTGGGGCTGCCACATCTGGACATCCTGCAGGTCGGTGGATGCGCTGGAGCTGGAGGGAGGGAGGTGAGCAATGTACTGTCAGGAGGACCTGCCTAGCCAAGGAGACACAAGCTGGAGTCTGCAAGCCCCGTGCAGTCAGGGATGCTCTGGCTCCTGCTACGCATGTGTGATTCACATCTGCCCCGCAGTAGCCAGCAGGGCTGGGGCAAATCGCTCAGATTCACAGAGACTTTATGCTTCCTCTGGGAGGACCAAGTGAGTCAGCATGCGTGGACGTGCTTTGCAAAGCACAGGGCAGATGGTAGTCATTTGGGTTCGTGCTTCCTTAAAAGGGTGGACATCTGTGCCTGGGGGTTTAAAAGACGGCCACACCCCCAGCCTCCCCCTAACCCACGCTCTGCTCAGAGCCAGGAAGGATGGGAAAAGGCTGCTATTTCCAGTGGCCTTGCTGCTGTAATTAACAGTAACGGTGTGCTTTTAATGACCTTACAATCGGGGTGCCCTCTAGCAAACAGAAAAAAGATTTCTTACCAATTTCATTCTCCTCGTATTTATTAACTGCCTGCGAAGTGGCTGGTGCTGGGCTGGGCTACAGGTGACATGGTGACACACAGCTCATGAGCAGCTCACGTTCTGGTTGGGGATGTACACCTGTGAATAGCCAGGTAACTCTGAGCAAGTCATTTCACCTTCTATTAAGCCTCAGTTTTCTCATCTGGGAAATGGGGACCTCCTACAGATGTTCTAATGATTCATCAAGCTGATCAGTGGGAAAGAACCTGTCCAGCCCTTGCCTGGGAGCCTGGGAAATGTGGACTCTAGTTGCCCACACTGTATTCACAGTCCCCCCAGGCACACGAAACCTAGAGGAAACGTGTTAAACAACCATGTGGGCTATGAAACCCAGGGCACCCAAATTGTAGGGTATACCACATTTTAGTTATCCAGTCATCAGTTCGTGGATGTCTGTGTTGTTTCCAAATTTGGGCTATTATGAAGAATGCTGCTATGAACATTATTATATCCAGGCAGACCTCGTTTTATTGTACTTTACTGTGTTTCACAGATACTGCATTTTCTACAGATTGAAGGCTTGTGGCAGCCATACGTCGAGCGAGTCTATTGGTGCTAGTTTTCCAACATCATTTGCTCACTTTGTGTCTATCACATTTTGGTTATTCTCACAATATTTCAAACTTTTAAAAATTGTATTTGTGATCTGTGATCAGTGATCTTTGATGTTACTATTATGACTTACTGAAGGTTCAGAGGCTGGTTAGTAGTTTTTAGCAATACATTTTTTAAAATTGAGGAATACGTTCGGGTTTTTTTAGACATAATGCTGTTGCACACATAATAGACTACAGTATAGTGTAAACATAACTTTTATGTGCACTAGGAGACCGAAACATTTGTGTGACTTGCTTTATTGCGATATCTACTTTATTGCAGTGGTCTGGAATTGAACCCGTCGTTTCTCCGAGATATGCCTATATGTCTTTGATGGACCTTGTACACGTTTCTGCTGTGTGGACACTAGGAGTGGAGATGTTGGTACATAAATCATGCATATATTGAACTTCAATAGATAAGGCCTCACACTTTTCCAAAGCAAATGGTACCAATTTCCATTCCTATCAGTAGTGTGTAAGAGGTCTTGTAGCTCTGTGTCTTGGTCAGCACTTGGTATTGTTAGTCTGAAATTTTAGCCATACTGGTGGGGCTGTAGTAGAATTGCATTGTGAATTTATTTTGCACTTCCCTGATAACTAATTCAATAAAACATCTTTTTACATGTTTATTGGCCATATGGATGTCTTCCTTCATGAAAAACCCATTCAAATCACTTACCTCCTTCCCTATTGCATTGTCTGTCATTTTCTAATTGATTTTTAAGCATTCTTTACATATTCTGGCTACCAATCCTGTGTCAGTTATCTGTACTGCAAATATCTTCTCCCACTCTGTGAGGATATTTCAGAGAAATTACATCTAACGTGCCCAGAACACACAGCTAGTAAGGTCTGTCATTCTTTTCTAAGGACACATGGTTAAGTGCCCACAAGGTCGGCCCTCATGCTATGCTAACACCACTAAACCTCCAGATTTAACACATCCTTAGCCAGACACAGAGCACCGACATTAGCAACCATGAACCATGAATGGGTAAGATAATTATTCATTGCTAAATAAAATAGCATGTTGGGATAAGGCTTATACCCTGAGTTTTTGCATCATTGCAAAATAACCTATCTGTTTAACATAGCCTCCTGTGGAAACCCCTGGGGAATTACCTATTCATTTAACTATGTTCTGAACACAGAACGATGCTCTTGGTAAAGCCCTAAGGCACACTCGGTGCTGGTTCTCTAAGTGTGGCCCTTGGACCATCAGTGTCAGCGCCACCTGGGAACTCCTTAGAAACAGAAATTCTCAGGTCCCACCTCAGATCTTCAGAATCAAAAGCTCAGGGCGGGGCTTCCCTGGTGGCGCAGTGGTTGAGAGTCCGCCTGCCGATGCAGGGGACGCGGGTTCGTGCCCCGGTCCGCGAAGATCCCACGTGCCGCGGAGCGGCTGGGCCCGTGAGCCATGGCCGCTGAGCCTGCGCGTCCGGAGCCTGTGCTCCACAACGGGAGAGACCACAACAGTGAGAGGCCCGCGTACCACAAAAAAAAAAAAAAAAGCTTAGGGGCCCAGCCATGTGTGTCTGTACAAGCCTTCCAGGTGATTCTGATACATGATTAATGCCTGAGAACCACAGATCTAATCAATCTCATATTTATCAGGATGCAAAGGGACACCGGGCCCAGGCTTCAGCTTTCTGTGGCCCACATTTATTGCATATCTTTCAGGCCTTCCCCTGAGTAGACATCTGCAAATATTATCCAGTTAAATCCCCAGGATATCAGTAGTAAATCCATATTACTGGTAAGAAAGCTGGGGCCCAGAAAGTTTGAGTGACTTACCCAAGGCTGCACAGCTCAAAGGCTGTGGGAGCCAGGGTTGCAGCCCATGTCTGTCGGACTGCAAGGTCCACGGCTGCCGCACCTGCTGCTCCGGAAGTCCTGATATATCACCCCAGAAAAACGTCACTACTGGGGTCTCGCTTTCTACCCTCATCCACATACTCTGGATTGAGAACTGGGGCTCAGCAAACACTAACTTCTAGAATGTTGGAGCTAGAGATGCAAACTATTATATATAGAGTGGATAAACAACAAGGTCCTACTGTACAGCACAGGAAACTATACTCAATATCCTGTGATGAGTCATAATGGAAAAGAATATGAAAAAGAATATATATATGTATAACTGAATCACTTTGCTGTACAGAAATTAACACAGCATTGTAAATCAACTATACTTCAAAAAAAAATTTTTAAATAAAGTAAAATGTGGAGAAAAATAGAATGTTGGAGCTAGGAGAACCCCTCAGCATCTAAATAAACCAATCCAACTACTTACTAGGTCTACCATGTACTGGGCACGCCTTTACACACTGTGAGGTCACAGACAGACACCATCAGGCCCAGTCCCTGCCCGGAAGCAGCTCACAAGGCCTTCGGACCAGACAAGCTGATCAGAGCTTTGGAGCTGAAGACTGGCTTTTTTCAGGAGCTGGGTTTGGCAGGTCACTGAGGGACGGGCGGGCAGGACCTCAGCAGGTTTCCAGCACACAGGGCAGTGCAGGAAGAGGGGCTCAGGAGACTGAGAAAGGGGTGGGAGACTGTATTTGTGAATGTGGAGCCATGCCAGGATGGGATTGGGAAGAGAGGACGGATGGAGTGAAGCGGAGGAAGAAAGCTGGAGCAAGAGGTGAAGGTCAGATTGGTCAAGGAGTTTGGACTTTATTCTGTCGAGTCAAAGGGAGCCACTGAAGTTGCAGATCTGGGGCAGGAGAAGGGAGTGAGCTGGTCTCAGGGACAGGAAGGTCACCCAGGAACATGGCCCTCCATCCGCTTTTGCCCAACCAGTCCCTGGAGCAGACAGGACGGTGCCAGGGCAAGGAGGGGAATGAGGTTGGAGTGGGTAGCAGGAGTGATGTTCAAACTATTTCCCAGCCAGAATGGCGCAGTCATTGACTAACTGGCCAGAGAGGACCTCAGCCATACACAACAGGCAGAGACATCCTTGTGCAAGCCGGCTAGTCACCAGCCCTGATTTACTCTGGAGGCTGATGCTGGCTTTGAACACCAGCATGACTGCCCAGGACCTTAACACTCTTACCCCGATGCTACTCATCTCAGCGAGTCCACAGCTGTCTTAGAAATGTTCACTCTGTCCCGGGTGGACAATGTCTGTTTCATAACAGCCCTTGGGGGCCTCCCTGACTGGATGCTACCCAAGAAGGTGCCCCGAGTCTGGGGGTGGACCTGTTCATACCTGCAACAGTATCATCTTAAGGGGCCAGGAGCAAACCAGACCAGGGGCTGCCCGATGACAAATATGAAATACGTTGGGTGACCAGTCTTTGTTAGGGTTTGAGAATCCATCAAAGGTTTTTAATTAAAGTTAAGAGGATCTTTGAGGAGCCTGTGACTTTCCAGTCTGTGTGAGTGAAAGATTGGTTCTGCTGATTGACGGGGAAGTGGGTGGTGGGTACGAGGCCTCGTTCAGAAGATTCGCTTTGAGACCAAACACGTTGACTCGGCCAGCACTCAGTTTCAGCGAGGGCTGTGAAACCCCAGCAAGCTGAATCTTTTTGCTGTGAAAACCCAGAGTCACCAATTCCAGTTCTTTTCATTTTTTTATCCCCCTATAATCTAGGTCTCCTAACCTCTCATCCAGGAGTCTTTGCATTAGCGCCTAAGGACTCGTCTTAGTTATTTTTTAAGAAAATGGCCAGTGGTCATTGGAATGGCTGACATTTTTCTAACATTTACTACCATTTCTGACGTACTCTTACTGTCTTTACTTCCTAGCTCCCAAAAGAGGCTAAATTCCTATAGTTCTATCAGATGGGCCTGGTAGCAATACCTGATTTAAGAGATGGGCCCGATTTCAGAAAACTCAACGCAGAGAGATGAAGAAATTGGAATTTAGAAAATAGAATTCTTGAGGGTTGAGAGAGGACAGCTCATCACATTATAAAATGATCCTCAGTTTCAGCAAAGCTTTTCACCTGGTTGAGCAGGCCTCTTCTGCTGCATTACCAGACCATGTGCTTTGTACCTGCTGTGTGTTGAGCACTGGACGAGGAGTTAAGGACAGCAAAATGATGACCATATGGTGTGAAACCAGCTGTGATAGGAGCAAGGCCATGGGAGAGCTGGGAACAGAACAGTTAATCACCTACTGCTTTGGAATACCTGATTCCCTGATTAACCTCCTCCTCTTCATTCTACAGGCCCTGTGTTCTATCGTATAGACCTGACCTCTTTTGCATGAGAAGCGGTTGGGTAGAGGCATCTCAAGAGCAGTGGTCAACAGGTTTTGCTCTGGTCTCCTGGTCCTTAGCACACAGTACGGCATAGCATTCCTGGCACATAGTAGGTGCTCAATAGATGTCTGGTCAATCAGTGATCAGTATTAGGAGTAAGAAGACTAGGGCAGATGAGGGAACTAGAGTCTAAGACCTCTGCCAGTTGGATCTGAGAGAAGACAATGACAGCATGAGCCAGTTGGGAAACAGAATTCAATTTCTTAAAAATTCAAAATATGTGGTACATTTTCAGGCACTGGGTGTTCCACAGTTGGAAATACTGGTGTGAGGTGGAGGAGGCAACGGTGATGATTGGTTTCAGTGTGGCCTGGGGACAGGCAAGTAGGATGACGGGCCTCTTGTAAAATGATTGAGGGGTTAGCTGATTCAACCAGGAGTTTGTTGGAAGAGCTCTGGATTTCTTCACCCACTGGAGGATGCAGGCTAACTGGGATGGGGTTCGGTGACAATTGAAGATGGCATCTGAAACCCTATTTGGGTTTTGATTTTACTCTGAGGTTTAAAAACTGTTAGCCTGTGCTCATTGGTCCCCGGTGCAACCAAAGTCCATGCTGTTCCAGAACCACAGAGCGTTCCGGTTGGATGGATCTTGAGTAGGGCGGCCAACCATCCTGGTTTGTCCAAGAGTGACCTAGTTTTAGCACTGAGAGACCCGTGTCCTGGGAATCCCCTGAGTCCTGGGCAAACAGGAACAGGCGCTCAAGTCCTTAGTGACCATTAATGGACCCAGACAAACCCAGGTTCAGGCCCTAGTGTGTCCCCTTCTTGGCAAGGTGACCTCCAGCTTCCTCCTCTCTGAAAAAGGGGGACTAACAGTCTGGCTCCAAGGTGGTATAAGGATTAAATAAGCAAATGCACATATGGCACTTAGCACATTGCCCGGCCCTACAAAGTGGGAGATAAATTATAGTTGCTATTGTTATTGTCATATTCCAAAGAGCACACCTGCAGATGAAGCCTAGAAAGAAAACTGACTGGTCAAGTTCTCCCAATGGGACATAGGGGAAAAGCCAAGACTCCAAGCAATACCCTTGACTCCTTATCCAGTGCTCTTCCTTAAACCAGACCGATAGGGTCACGGGCTCCCCTTCGGCTCTCCCAGGTCTCTACCAGCCACTCCGCAGCACCCACGTTTATCCCACATTCAGATGCAAAAGCCACTGCAACAACTGGAGCTCTCTGGTCACAAGCAACAGAAATGGATCTTGACTAACCAAGAAGAAAGGGAGATTATGGGAAGGACATGGGGGCTCCCAGGACCACATGGAAAGCCAAGGAGCCAGCTTGGAAGAGCAGGGTCAGAAGGGTCAGGTAGTACCTGAAGGTGCTGTTCGCAGCAGGGTTTATGTGACAGTGGCTCCGAGGTGCTTCCACAAGAATGAATGTATTCCAAAGAATTTTTCCATCCTTGAGCCCACCCCAGGGTCCAGGGCCCAGGAGAGGGAGCCCAGTTGGCTGAGCTCACCCTTTGGCAGGGCTGGGGAGGAGGAGAAAGGATGGATGCAGAATTCATCTGCTTTCATAGCGGAAGGGCAGACACCACCACCCGGTATGCCAGCAACACTGTATTCCAAGGGAGTACCCCTAAAGGAAATCAGGGTACCCGTAGGAAGGAGAAACTGACATGAAGAAGGTGGTCCCGAACTACAACTGCCCACTCCAGCTGTGAGTTTAGTGAAGGTTGTTCTAGAACCACCTTGTGATGGACCCAGCTCTCCCTTCTCCCCGTTAGAATTTGGCCTGAACTCACCACAGTTTCCAGAAGGGAGCTGCCCGTGCCACCACCTTCCCCCTCCAATGTGACACTTTCTCTCCCAGGGGCCACTTCCTCTGCTCTGCCCCCCTGACTTGACTTCCTCAAACCAAGACCCCTAGTGAAGGAAACCCGTTTGGGGCTGGACTAAAACCCGAGCTGACTACAACTTTCGAATCCACATGAAACCCAAGTCAAACATTCCCCTTGGAACAAAGTTGCTGCAATTTTGGTAAAACCACTGTAATGAAACAGTAGTAAATGTCCCAGAAACTCTCGGTGTGAACCAGGACCAGAAGCCTGTTTCCCCCCCCAAAGGGGTCCATTTTTCACTTTCTACTTTTCCAAAACATTCAGAGTAATGACTTGCTGAAATCTTGGAATATACCACATTATTTTGAAGTCCAGGCTGTCTTCAAGGTTTTTTTTTTTTTTACCTCTGATTTAACTTGCTGGGCGCCTCTGGAGTCTGGTATTAATAATAAATATTATTGCCGTACATCCTTATTTTTCCCTTAATTTAATTAGAGAAAATGTAATAGCCCTTATGAAAACAATATATGAGTTTTCAAACCTAATTAACATGATACAAAGTGCGCAGGTCACAAAAATTGGTGTTTTCTCTGGAAACCTTCCATGCAAATAGATAAAAACAAAACTGCATTCAACTCCACAGCCCGGGCTAACAGGCAAATCAGAGATGACGGGCTTTTGCCCGAGGGCTTGGTCTGCCTGTAATAAATACTTTCCTTTTGTCACGATTCAAGGGGGACCAAGAGTGATACACGAACCCTATCAAATGTTCTGAGGGGGAGTCCAGTCAGCCGTGACTGGGGTTCAGCCTCGACCATTCACGATCCTTAAGCTGAAAAGCAACCCAGATGCAAGGGAGCCTGGCTCTCCCGCGTGGCCTTTTGTACTCTGCGTGCGGTACCCCCGCCTTGGTTCTTGGTCAGGGTGGTGGGCCTGTCTCAGGTGCCGAGCATCCTTCATCCTCCTCCAGTGAGGCTCCCTGGGCACTGGGCTCTGGCCAGTCACCAGGTGGAGTGGGCAGAGCCCCAAGCTCGGAGCCTCAGCCTTTAGGCTTCTCCAAGGCCAAGCAGGAGGCTCTGTGGTTATCCGCTTGGCGGGGAAGGCAGCAACCCCTCAAGTGCCCGGCTTGGGCTCTGCCAGGAACCTCTCCAGCCTCTCCGAGTGCACACGTGGGCTCACTGCTCAGGACACGCCTCCTTCCTTCCTTTCCACAGCAGCCCCCAAGCCAGAAGCTCATCCCGCTTTCTTCTCCTGGATTTGAATCCAGCCCTCCCTGAGCCCGAAGTGGAGACCTGGGCAAGTCTCCCGCCCAGGTGAGGCTGCTCCATGAAATGGACATAGTAAGAACCTCCTAGCCCTGGAGGAAAACTTACAGTGCTTACTGAGTGCTTAACACAGAGTAGGAACTTTATAAATGTCGCTTCTTTTTCTCTAGAGCTTATAACTCCCACTTATTTTATACAAAGTCTGAATATGGAGTGGGGAAATTTCCTTTTCTGCAGTCCCCCATCTTCGCCTTTTCTACAGACTCATAAAGCAGCAGCCTGCAGGCCCTTTTCTTTGCAAAGGCTTTTGGGTTCCTGCTTCTGGAGGAGTAGCTGCATCTCTGTGTTGTCCAGGTCAAGGAGCTGGAAGTCCAGGAGGAGAGAAAAGATATGGGAAGTAGGGTCCAGCCCCAGGGGCAGAGGCTTCGGGACCAAGGGAAGAACGAGGGTTCCCAGCACACACAACTATATTCTGGGTTCTGGTTGGTTCTCCCCAGGGAGCTGGAACAGGGACTGGGGACGTAGACCAACACAGAAGGCCAGGGGGCCCCACCTGCCAAGGACAGTACGACTCAGAAGGTTTGGGGTAATCGGTCCAGATACCAGGTTCACAAGTGGCCAAGATGAGAGTTTGTCTCAAGCCTGCTGGTTCTCAACACAATGCTCCTTCCATTTCTTGAACAAAGGATGGGCCGTCTAATTATAAGACACCAAACTGGAAAAGAGCTCGTTTATAGTCAGGCGTGATTATATTGTCACGGTAGTTATTATGGAAATGGTAACTATTGTTATTAATTAAAGCATGCTTCCTAAATGAGCGTGTTACAAAGGCTCTAACAAACAGGATGCAGACATTGGGTGTTGCTAATGGTGCTGATTCTAATTTTCACTAATTCACATGGACACATAGTCTCTGTTGGCAAACTCGAAGCGTCCTTTCACTGAATTGTGGATGTGGGTAAGCGTGTTGGATTGTGTGTAGACCAGAGAGAAGAACACCCATGAGATAAAGCGAAAGACCCCCACAAGCTGACTTTTAATAAACATGGAGTATTAATACACGTTTATCTCCTCTCTCTTTCTCTAACACCTTCTGAAGTGACGGTAAAGGAAAAACAAAGGTACGTATCCTCAAAAAACAGGAAAATCGAGGTGGGGAGAGGTAGGCTCCAGAAGACAAGAATTGACCAAAAATTATTAAATGGACAATATTAACTGACTTAGCAGAGCAATACCATACCTGCCACTGGGGAGGGGTGGGAGTGGAGAGCAACTTCAAACATCAAGCTGATTTAGGAACCAGACCCCAGAGACCCAGGAGTTGGAGGCTGCAGTTTCCTCAGAGGGTTGGGAGCCAGGTACGTCTTGAGATAAGAAGATTCATCCAGAAATCATGTAAAGAGCAGTTAGAACCCGAGTTTCCCTTCCCATCACACTCCACAGTGTGACACCTGCCCCACATGCTAGCAGAAGGCAAAGGTTAATCTCTGAAGAAACTGAACTAGGGAGGGTGGGAACCCAAGGACACCAGGCCCAGCTGAGGGTAGAGTGGGTGCCATATTGGAAACAGGGAATGAAGTAAGAGTGGTGTCCTAAATGGTGGGACCCCCTGACCCTTCCCCTCCTAGGATTCCAGGACTCAGGCAGCTTCTTCCACAAGAATGAACCTGGAGCGGACCTCTCTAGGAGAACAGACTAATCTGAGAAAAAAATAACTATAGCTACTCACACTTGGGGTCCCTCCATGAAAGAGCCATAACTCTGTAAAGAGACCTACCAGTCAACATGGCCCACCCTGCATCCAAAGCTTCCAACCAGCTTTTTAGTTCTTTGTTCTTAAACGTGAACAGACAGACAATAATTACCAAACCTTCAAGAAAAGCACTAAAAACAGAGAACAGAACAAAGGAACATGTTGGAAACAAAGACTTCAAAAACACGAATTAATATCTTCAGAGAGATAAGAGAAAATATTGCATCCAAGAACAGGATGTCATTTATAGAGCTCTTAGAAACTAAAACCTACTTCAAATAAAAATTCAGTGAAGGGTAGGAAAATAGAATTGAGGGAATCTTTTGGAAATTATAACAGAAAGACAAAGAGCTGGAAAATAGAAGAGCCAGAGAAAGAAATGAGAGGATCAGTGCAGGAGGTCCAATAGCAAATTATTAGGATTTCCAGAAAATGAGAGAACTGAGAAAAGAGAAAGAAAAAAAGTGATCAAAAAATACAATTCAGTTTGGTGGAGTGCAGTCAAATGAGTTTCCAGATTGAAACAGCCTGCTGAAGACCTAGTACAAGATAGAAATAAAAGGTACTCACCAAGGCACATCATCAAGAAATTTTCGAAAATCGGACATAAAGGAATCCTAAATGTTTCTGGGAGATGGGAGGAGCAGGTTCAATACAAAGAATCATGAATCACAGTGGCACTGAATATGTCAATAAATGGAAGGTAAAAGATGATGGAACAATGCCTTCAACATTCTAAGGGAAATGATTTCCACCCAAAATTTATATACCCGAAGTATCAACTGAGTGTGAGGACAAACTAAAGAAAATCTTAGATATGGACAGTGTCAACAAATTTGCTTCCATGAACCATGTCTGAGGAAGCTGCTGGAGGATGCACTCCACCAAAATCAGAGAGTAAGTCATGTGTCTTAATCTACCAGGGCTGCCATAACAAGATACCATAGACTGAGTGGCTGAAAGAACAGACGTTTATTTTCTCACAGTTCTGGAGGCTGGAAGTCTAAGACAAAGGTGCCAGCAAGCTGGGTTCCTGGAGAGAGCTCTCCTCCTGGCTTGCAGACAGCTGCCTTCTTGCTGTGTCTTCACAGGGCCTTTCCTCCATGCACGCACATGAAGAGAGATTTCTCTCTTCCTCTTCTTCGAAGGCCACTAATCTTATCAGATTAGGATCTCACCCTTATGACCTCTTTTAACCTTAATTACCTCCTTAAATGAACTGTCTCCAAATATAGTCACAGTGGGGGTTAGGGCTTCAACATATGAATTGGGGGATACAATTCAGTCCATAGCAACATGGAATCCATGAAACAGGTAATTTAACCCAGGCTGAAGGAAATTTCCAGGCGGACAGCTGGGCAACAGATCTAGAGAACAACCAGAGCAAGACCAGAGGGTGGAAGTTTCCAGGAGTTAATAAGAAAACTGGCAAATTGTTTATTGTGTTTGAATGTAACAAGAGAAAGTTCACACTTCCAGCAAAAAAAAATTGGAATACACAGAAAAAGACATTTTTAAAGTCAATAATCAGCTATTTGATAAGTAGTAATTAATATAAGGAAGGAAATTCAACCGCAATATACTATACGGCTTAGCAGTGAACAATATTTATGTAGTCCTAATGTTGTAAATATTGAGTACTGACATTTTTTAAATTGTGACATAACTATATCGAATCTAAATGCATTATACTTTTCACCTATGAAAGTGTTATAAAATTGTCAGAGTACCACGGTTTGCTCTATGTGAAGCATCGCCCCTTTCAGTCCAAGGCAGTGCCTCCCCCTCCTCTGAGCTCCCTCCACCCTGTACTCCTCTCTCTCCCAGACCTTAAAATACTGCATAGTCAGTGTCTTTTTACATGTCAGCCTCCCCAAGAGTGTCCTTCTGGAGAGCACATTTAGTGAAGGAGACAGAGAAAAAACACAGCAAATGAGAGCATTGTAGCGTATTAGAAGTGAGCAGAGCTGTGAGAAAAAGAACAATTAGGACAGGGTAATGGAGGCTGGGAGTGCCAGAAGAGGTATCATTCTGCATTATTTAATAGGAAATGGGGAGCCATTGAAGGTTTTTGAGCAGAGGAAGGGCCTGACCTGATTCATGACTGCAGAGGGACCAATAAATGGCTATTGCAGCAATCAAGATAAGAGAAGGTGGGGGGGCTTCCCAGGTGACGCAGTGGTTAAGAATCTGCCTGCCAATGCAGGGGAAAATGACTGGAGCCCTGGTCCGGGAAGATCCCACATGCTGCGGAGCAGCTAAGCCTGTGCGCCACAACTACTGAGCCCGCGCGCCTAGAGCCCGTGCTCCGCAGCAAGAGAGGCCACTGCAATGAGAAGCCCGTGCACCGCAACGAAGAGTAGCCCCCACCCACCGCAACTAGAGAAAGACCGCACACAGCAACGAAGACCCAACGCAGCCAAAAATTAATTAATTAATTAATTATTTTTTAAAAGACATGATGGGGACTCTGTGGAGGTGGACAGAAAGGATTGGCTTCTGAATATATTTTGAAAGAATGAGTGAATAAAACCAACCCACATGAGATTCTATTTGACATCAGTGTTCTTGGGCAATCTGGAGAGTGAGGATGTGGTTTGGAGAGAGTTCTTTCCTCTGACACCCAGTTTCCATTGTCTGAGAGCTCACAGTGTGAAAGTCTCTCCAATCCACTTAGTCTGGTCCTGGACTGGGACCCGAGGAGGGGAGAGACACATAGATGAGTCTGCAATCCTTGCCTCCCATTCCGCTGCTATCACCTCTCAGCCACGTCTCCTGAGACTGCTATTGGCAGTTCTGAAGCCAGGGTCCTCCCAGGGCCTTCCAGAGCCCCAGTCAGGGGAGGAGGCCCAGACAGCAGGACCTTGGTCCTGGCATTTGTGTAGCCTCGGGGGCTCTGCAGAGCAAATGAGGGAAGGGTGGAGAAGTGCTATTTGCAGAGAGCCCCAGTTCTGTGCTGAGCTCTGCACCTGACACCAGATACTCGCCTCCGCCGTCCCCTTGAACTTGAGCAGCCACCAAATGTTCCAGATAAAAAAACCCAGGCTGATGGGGACGAGGCACCTTGCCTAAGGTCACCCAGAAGCAGAAAGGGTTAGGGCTGGACCCCACCCCAAGAGTACTGATTGCAAGGCTCCTGTGCTCTCCGGAGGGCTGAGGGCAGGTCTGCCTTTGGACGAAGCCCTCCAGGGTTCAACCACAACCTGCCAAACTGACCGCCAGGAATCTAAACCTGGCCTTGGCCTTTGTGATTTACAGAAAACCAAATGGTGGACAAGAACTGCCATTGATTCCTCAGAGCGACCTGTCACTCAGATCTGCTGATGCCTCGGGACCTCATCTGCCTGAGGCTTCAAAACTGGGGGTCAAAGGAGTGAAGGAAACTTTCAGAGCCCCTTCTGAGGGAGGGATGCTCGTCCTTACAGCTCTGCTTCCCTACATGGTCCCTTCGCTGTCAGACACCCCAGCGTTTCACGGCCCCCTCGCCCGCAGCAGCATGCAGCAGTGCACATCTATGTGAACCCCACCTACAGCTTCTGCAAAGACGGTCATATGGGCAGCAGCTGGGACTCCCAAGTTCCTTCCTATAGGATCTGAAAGGGAGCAAGAATCGTCCATGTCCTGCTTCCCCCAGTGGCCTTGAATGGGTAATGGAGGGGAAACAGCAGATCCAAGTTGAAGTTTTCTTTTCAAGATAAAACATGGAAGCTTTGGAGCCAGATGGGCCAGAATTTGCAGAACAGGTCTTTTGCTTCCCTCTGTGGGACCGATGGCAATTCTTTTAAGTTCTCAGAGCTTCAGCTTTCTCGCCTGTAAAAAGGGGAGCCCTGTGGGCCTGTTGTAAAGATCTGAAATAGTGTGTGTGAAGTCACCAGCACAGGGCCTGGCTCATGGATACTCACAGCTAGGACTGGGTATCAAAATATCAGCATGGATGGATAAGAGTCTTCTAATTTCTAGCCACCTGAGACCAGAATTTGGTACATGTTTTGCAATAGGAAAATACACTTTAATCACATTTTATTTTATTGTACTTTATTTTATTTTACAGGGCTTGTAATAAGGATGATAATGATGAGATGGAGGTGAAGGGGAAGTGATAATAATAGCAATAGTTCATTGGGCAGTTAGCATGCAGTAAGCCTTTCCCCACCTGTCCTCGTGTCTCTGCTCTTGGCCACCCACTTCAGCAGGCAACCCAGGAAGGAGCAGGGCTCGGGCCACAGTGCCTGTGTTCACATCCCAGCTCCTCTGCTCTCTAGATGCACAACCTGGGGTGATCTGCTTCACCTCTCTGTGCATCAGTTTTCTGACCCGGAAGATAGTTTAACAATTGTACCAGCCTCCTAGGTTTGAGAGGAGTATGTGAAATGATGCACAGAAAGTGCTAGAACAGTGACTGACATGTAGTGAGTGCTCAATACACTTAAGCTAGTACTGTCTCCATTTGACAATCACTTTCCCAAGGTCACCCGGCTCATCAGTGGTAACTTTTATTTATTTATTATATTTATTATTATTATTACTTTAAATGAATAAATAATAAACCTCACAAGCTGTTACTGAGCACACATTGTAGACCAGGCAGTGTAATAGGTAAGGATGTGAGATGTGAAGGGAAACACTTTCCAAAGGCAGTCACTTGCCTCCCCAACTACTATGGACTGAACTGTGCCCCCAAAATGCATATGTTGAAGTCCTAACCCCCAAAGTGACTGTATTTGGAAATAGGGTTTCAGGAGGTAATTAAGGTTATGTACCAAAATGTTTATTGCAGCTCTATTTACGATAGCCAGGACATGGAAGCAACCTAAGTGTCCATCAACAGATGAATGGATAAAGAAGCTGTGGCACATATATACAATGGAGTATTACTCAGCCATAAAAAGAAATGAAACTGAGTTATTTGTAATGAGGTGGATAGACCTGGAGTCTGTCATACGGAGTGAAGTAAGTCAGAAGGAGAAAAACAAATACCATATGCTAACACATATCTATGGAATCTAAGAAAAAAAAATGTCATGAAGAGATTAGTGGTAGGACGGGAATAAAACACAGACCTACTAGAGCATGGACTTGAGGATATGGGGAGGGGGACGGGTAAGCTGTGATGAAGTGAGAGAGTGGCAGGGACATATACACACTACAAAATGTAAATTAGATAGCTAGTGGGAAGCAGCCGCATAGCACAGGGAGATCAGCTAGGTGGTTTGTGACCACCTAGAGGGGTGGGATAGGGAGGGTGGGAGGGAGGGAGACGCAAGAGGGAAGAGATATGGAAACATATGTATATGTATAACTGATTCACTTTGTCGTAAAGCAGAAACTAACACACCATTGTAAAGCAATTATACTCCAATAAAGATGTTAAAAAAAAAAAAAGAGGTCATAAGGGTGGGACCCTAATCCAGCAGGATTGGGGGCCTTATAAGAAAGAAATCTCTTTTTCCCTCTACTCCCCACCTCTCCCTCCCCTCTCAACTGTTCAATTTTATTTTTAATTTTTAAAAATTTTTATTGGATAATAAAACACACTTGACAATAGTGTGTTGTTACACACTTTACAATGTTGTGTTAGTTTCTACTGTACAGCAAAGTGAATCAGCTATACGTATACATATATCCCCTCTTTTTTGGATTTCCTTCCCATTTAGGTCACCACAGAGCACTGAGTAGAGTTCCCTGTGCTCTACAGTAGGTTCTCACTAGTTATCTATTTTATACATAGTATCTCCCCTCTCAGCTCTTCCACATGAGCACACAAGAGGTCATGTGGACACAGAGGGAGAAAGAAGATATCTAAAACCAGGATGAGGGCTCTCAATAGAAACCAAACTTGCTGGCACCTTGATCTTGGACTTCCAGGCCCCAGAACCATGAGAAAACACATTCTGTCCCTTAAAAACCCCAGAATGTGGTATTTCATTATGGCAGCCTCAGCTGACTAAGATGGCAACATAATCAGGTTCTGTTAACAGAGTAGATACTAGATGGGCAACAAGAGTTTGTACCACTCAAAACCATACGCAGTGCCGCATAACAATTAAAAAGACGAGGCCCATCTCTAAGAACTGGTGAGGAAATATGACCAAGACAAGATGTTGAATAGAAAGGCAAGTTGTAGAACAATTCGTAAAGCATAGTCACTGTATGCGAAACAAAATACACACCCACACTCACAGACAAGTACAAAACAGTGCTATGTATTTCTGGTGGACCTTATTTAACTATATAATATACAGAAAAAGTTCAAGGACACTAGACTCATCACACTAGTTTCCTTGACTACTTCCAAAGAGAAGACTAACACGGGAAGGGTCGAGAAGCACTTTAGCTTTATGTGCAGTTTTTAACTTTTACACTGAAAATACAGTCATGAGTTGTGTTTCTTGAGGACTAAAAAAAAGTAATAAAATTTCTAAAAAGAAAAAAAAAAAAAAAAGAAGGAACGTCTTCTCTGATGTGATCTATGCCTCCATCACACACATAAAAGCAGCTGGCATAATTGTCTAATGCCTCTTCACCCCACACCCCATTACAGTTCTTAAATGAAAGTCATTTTGAAAAGAGGAAGACGGCAAAAAGGATGAGAGGGTGGTGAAATCCATTAGATAGTTTGCAGAGAGGAGAGGAGGGCTGCAGCCAACAAGAGGAGAGATAAGGAAGAGAGGAAATTGGATCAAAGGCTATAACGTAAGAGGCATCAGTATTTGACGCACGTGTTCTTGTTGAATTTTCACAGCAGCCCTGCTGAGCGTTAACCCAGTCCTGCAGAGACCCATTCCCCCCAGCCCCCTGGCACTGCCCTCTTTCTGAAAAGCAGATTGGACAGTAACTCACTCTTCTTGGCAAGATGCAGCCTGCGCTCCTTGGCTGGTGCATCTCCTCTGGGGTCACCTGGCACGCTCTGTCCTGAGGTTGGCACGGCAGGAGCCAGTGGCAGCCCTCAGCCTTCACACCCTGGGTTCCTGAGGGCCTTCTGTGTCCCTAGAAGGCCAACCTCCCTCCTTCTGCTAACCCAACAGCAAAGCCAGGCTGACACCCTTGGGTAGGGCCAGCCTCAATGACCCAATTGAGCCATCTCCTGAAGCGACAGTGACAGGGCCAAGAGCTTCTTGGAAGTACATGGATCACAGTCCAAAGACTGCGGCACCAAAAAGATCATCTCTTCAAAGTGTGTTTAAAACCAAAAGGTTTCCTTTGGAAAGGAACCGGGAAAACCCAGACCCCATGGTTCATAGCGTCTTTCACACAACGAGTGGATGAGAATATTTTGTTTTACGACAGAGGGGAATGGTGAGTGCAGGACAGAGCAAAGGGATGTTTTTATGGATGTTGCTGTTTGTTTCATATTAATTGGCTTTTTTAAGTTGAAAATAATGTTTGCATGTGGTAGAAGAAAGGTAAGCCAAACAAAAGGATATTCACTAGAATCAAACCTCCTTTCCACCCCAGAGTTAAATGCTATTACCAATGTCTTGTGTCTCCTTACACATACACACACGGACATGTGCACACACATCTGCTTTTTCATGCATACGAAAGTACTTTCATAGTAGACAAATACTATTCAGCGTTTCATTTTTCAATTGACAGTGTGTAAAGAAAATATGGAGGAGGTTCCCCACCCCAAATCATCTCAAGACCTAGCTAGACCTTGGTCTAAGATGTATAATCTGATATTGCTTGAAATGTAATATGAAGATGGTTAATGAAGGGGTGGGTATCAGGCTACAGAGGCCTCCAAGGAAGCAGAACAAGTGTGTAGCAGGGGGACCCTTGGTGACCAGTGACAAACGCAAGACCTGAATGACAGGTACAAGTTCTGTTATAAACTAGTCATAAAATGCTGGAGGAAGAAGGGATTGGTTCTGAATGGAAGCATCCAGAGATGGGCCATGACGTGTCACCCTCTCAGGCTGGAGGTCCTTGTCCATTCACAGCGGGTATGGAATCACCCTTTCACGACATGTGGCCTGAGCTGGTGTGGCAGGTGGCCTAAAATGTTTCCGATTTGAGAAAGTATCACATATCACACTGCACTGCAGTCTGGTCAGCACTCCTAACTACACTAATATTTCTGTAGAAAAGATTTTCAATAATTTTCAGTTATTAAAGCTTTTTGAATTCAGAAATGAGTATATGGGATTGTGGATCTTAGTAAAAGACCTAAATCAAAGAGAAAAATATTAAATCCAATAAAAAGGAGTCAGATTCAAGAAGCAATTGGCCAGAAATGAAATTAGTAAATATGCTGCTAAATCTAAACCAACATTGTTTGTATAAGATTTTTAAAATTCATGAATTGGGGGAATTTTAAACACAAGAAAGAACTAAAATACTTGACAAAAATTAGAGGAAAATTGGGAGGTAGAAGATAAGAGTTAAAACACTCTAAAATCATTGTATGAAACAGAAACAGACTCACAGACATAGAAAACAAGTTTTATATATATATATATATATATATAATATATATTTATATTCTACATATATAACTGAATCACTTTGCTATACGCCAGAAGCTAACACAACACTGTAAATCAACTATACTTCAATAAAATGAATTAATAAAATCATTGTATTTTCCTGGAAGATGACAGAAATATTTCCTAATGTAGAAGTTAAGCCCTCAACTTGAAAAATGTAAGGTCGAACACTAAAATTATAAAAGAATAACTTCCAAACAATCGAAAGGGGGGAAGAAACTCATGAAGACTTGATTTAATCTTATAAAGCAGGAAAAGGGAAAAGCAGTGAGAACCCATAGTGAATAGAAAACACAGAGCCAGGTGGCAGAAGTCAGCCCAAATACATGCAGCAGGTATAAATGGATCAAACTCATCTATTAAAAGAGTGAGACTTTTCTTCAGAGTGAATTTTTCACAGCCGAATTCTATGATGTTTAAGAGATAAAGCTAAAATAGGATGCCACGGAAATATGGAAAGTAAAGATATAGAGAAAGACACATAAGGCAAATAAACACCAGCAGAAAGAAATCTTGTGTTAGACCAGAAAAACAGTCTCAAAGATGTTATTTAACTGTGTCTCCGTTAATACAGAAAGCAAAAAGCCCAATCAGCTGTATGAAAAATCAAAATTTATGAAATAGATGAACTCCAATATATGAGTCCCAGACTTCACATTACAAGGGAAATTGTCTGCTAATGTATCTGTGTTGGCCTCTCGACTCCAAGCTCCTGGGAGGAAACAAGCTGTGTCTTATTAGTAGTCCCTCAATTCCCAGCACTTAGTCCGGGTCTGACTTAGAGGGTTCCTAATAAATGTTTATTGAATAAACCAGTGGTTCTCGAGCCTGGCTGCACATCAGAATCTTCTGGGAGTTTTAAAAAATACTGAGACCTGGGCCCCACCTCAGACCAATTAAAAGGAAATCTCTAGGGGTGTGGCTTCAATATGGTATATTTTTTAAAAGTTCCCCAGGTGATTCTGATGTTTGGCCAGGGCTGAGGACTGCTGGAATAAATAAATGACTGAATGACCAAATGAATGAGTGTCTCTGATTTACAAAAGAATTCATTGCAGGATTCCTTTTAAAAGCACGTTCCCATGGTGCATTTTCAGTGTAATTTAATTTTAAGAAATTTGATTTACACCCAATATTGCCAGGACAATCTATTTTGTAAAGCAAGGAACATCTGTATTATCTATCAAATTTTTTTTTTTTTTTTTTTTTATGGATTTGGGACTATTCTGTTTCTCCATTTAGAAGTGAGCTGGAGGCTTGAGCAAAAACTGTATCATTTCCTGTATTCTGAAAACTGCTTTCTCCCACTCTGGCATTTAGAGACTATTTCCCGGCAATATTAAGCATGCAATTACTTAACGAGACACTGAAAGCAGTTTTGAGAAGTATAAAAACATCTTTTCTGGGCTTGCTTCTCCTGATGTTATGGGAGTGACAGATGATGAATCAAACTGAGTCCAGCCAAGGCGTTTTAGGGTCCTTCTGTGTGCCGGCACCGTGTCGGGTGCTGGGGGCAGAGGGGGAGAGGGGCTCAGGTGGGCTGCAGAAAGGAGGGCCGGCAGACGGGCGTCCAGGTGTCAGGTGAGGGGGCAGAGATGGCACTTTCCTAAAGCAGCGTCCGTCCAGTGCTGGGCAACGAGAAGACACATGAAGACCTTCTGATTAATCTCAAAGAGGCTGGAATAAGGAAGCATCTCACAGAGGAGAGCGCCTTGGAGCTCTGTCTTAACGGATGGGGAGGATGTGAGGTTGGGGGGAGTGCGTTCTGGTAGAGGGAACAGTGTGAGGAGTTTGGGGAACAGCAGCAGACAGAGAGCGGCCCTGTGGGAAGGCTTCCCGGGGCTCCTCTCCCAGCACTTGAGACCCCCTCATACCCACCTTCTTCCCAGGGTCCCCGCTGGCCACGCTGGACATTTACTGCTCCTTCCCGTCAGCCCCCACCCACTTTCATAATTGCTGTATTCGTTTCCTAGGGCGGCCAGAACAAGGTACCATAGGCTGGAGGGCTTAAAACAACAGAAATTTCTTTTCTCACAGAGAACCTCTTCCTAGTTGTTTTTTTGTTGTTGTTTTTTTTTTTCCAGTATGCGGGGCTCTCACTGTTGTGGCCTCTCCCGTTGCGGAGCACAGGCTCCGGACGCACAGGCTCAGAGGCCACGGCTCACGGGCCCAGCCGCTCCGCGGCACGTGGGATCTTCCCGGACCGGGGCACGAACCCGCGTCCCCTGCATCGGCAGGCGGACTCTCAACCGCTGCGCCACCAGGGAAGCCCTCTCTTCCTAGCTTTTGGTGCCACCAGCGATCTTCGGTGATCCTTGGCTTGCAAGATGGGTCATTCCAATCCTCCCTCCTCACCCGGCCTTCTCCCTGTGTGTCTTCACACCATCTTCCCTCTGTGCCTGGCTATCTCAGTGTCCAAATGTCCCCCTTCTATAAGGATACAGTCATATTGGGTTAGGGCCCACCCTAATGACCTCATCTTAACTTGATTTCCTCTGTAAAGACCCTCTCTCCATTACAATAGCCAAGACATGGAAACATCCTAAGTGTCCACGGAGGGATGAATGGATGAAGAAAACATGGGATACATACAATGGAGTATCAGTCAGCCATAAAAAGGAAGAGGATCCTGCCATTTGCGGCAACATGGGTGGACCTTGAGGGCATTATGCTAAGTGAAATAAGTCAGACAGAAATGATCTTCACTTATACGTGGAATCTAAAACAAACCTGAACTTAGAGATACAAAGAGATACAAAGATTTGTGGTTAGGAGAGGCAGGCATGGGAGGTGGGGAATTGGGTAAAGTAGGTCAAAACGTACAAACTTTCAGTTATAAGATAAGTGAGTTGGGCATGTAATATACAGCATGGTGACTATAGTTAAGAATAATGTATTGTATATACGAGAGTTGATAAGAGAGCAGAGCTTAAAAGTTCATATCACAAGAAAAAAAATTTTGATTACGTGTGTTGATGCATGGTAACTAAACTTCTTGGGGTGATCATTGTGCAATATGTACATATATCAAATTATTATGTTGCACACCTAAAACTAACACGATGTTATGTGTCAATTACATCTCACGTTTTTTAAAAGACCCTGTCTCCAACTAAAGTCTAGGGGTTAAGACCTCAGCATATCTTTCATGGGGGACACAGTTCAACCCATAACAATTGTAAAAGTTGAAAGATGGCCCCATTTTCATTGTCACATCTGTCTTTTTCCCTACTTCCTTTTCTCTCCTGCCTCTGAACTATTAGTTTCTCCCTCTTTTCCCCCCAATTCTGATTCTTTTGCATCACCCCCCCTTCCCCCACCCACTCTCACTGCCCACGTGATCCCTTCCCGCCACCCTAGACCATTGGCGTACCAGTGCCTTCTGCAGCCTGGGTCTCACATGAAGCCCCACCCATCTTGCCCTCTGTCCCCCTCCTTGTCCCTACAGCTCAGTGGTCCGAGCACATCTGTCAGCCCTTTTCCCTCTGGCTGGGATTGAGAATAGCTCTCCCTACAGGCCTCAGAGTCTATTCACTCAAGGCAACCCCGGGCCGTCGGCTCCAGGTACGGTGCTTTGATGCAGCACTTTGCTGGCCTCACCTTGGGCACAATTCCACTGGGCCTCCAAATCCTCCATTTCCCCTGCTGTCAACAGCAGCATCTTAGCGGTAACCCCGGAGCATCCCCACAAGCCCTCGTCCTCCTCTTTTCTCTCCCAGTTAATCCCAGCAAAGTCCAGTCTTAACTTGTCCGACTGTCCTTCAACAGGATTTCGGCTCCCCCTTCATCTGTCTCCTGGTACATTCTTGAGTGTCTGCAGCTGAAGCTGTATTTCTTCGCCGCTTCCCTTTTCCTCTTCCTCTCTTATCATGGCTTGCTCCCTGCCTTCTTCCTTCGTTCCTCCATCTGTTATTTATATGAAGTTCCATCCACGTTCTTTATCCTAGAGAGAGTCCCTGTCGAGGCTCGGAAGGGCCAGTGCTCCCTCTGGAACTTGGCTTGTCCTGCTGCTTGGTCTTTTTTTTTTTTTTTTTTTTTTTTTTTTAATTTATTTACTTTTGGCTGCATTGGGTCTTCGTTGCTGTGCTCGGGTTTCCATTAGTTGCGGCGAGCGGGGGCTGCTCTTCGTTGCGGTGCACAGGGTTCTCACTGCGATGGCTTCTCTTGCTGCGGATCAGGGGCTCTAGGCACCCGGGCTTCAGTACTTGCGGCGCACGGGCTTAGTTGCTCCGCGGCATGTGGGATCTTCCCGGACCAGGGCTCGAACCCGTGTCCCCTGCATTGGCAGGCGGATTCTTAACCACTGCGCCACCAGGGAAGCCCCCTGCTGCTCAGTCTTTGCTGAGTCATTTCCAGTCATCACATGAGGGGTGTCGCCTGTGTAGACAGTGCCTGGGCCGTGACCCACAGATGCCTGGGTGTGATACCACTTGGTCACTTTGGCAGGTGTACTCTTAAGTGATAAAGAGCTTGGCTTTGGCATCAGACAGATCAGGGTTTGGAATCTCACTGTCATTTATGCCAGGGGTTCCCAAGCCCTAGGCCACGGACCGATATGGGTCCAAGACCTGTGAGGAAGCGGGCCACACAGCAG
Organism: Kogia breviceps; assembly: GCF_026419965.1. Taxonomy (NCBI): domain Eukaryota; kingdom Metazoa; phylum Chordata; class Mammalia; order Artiodactyla; family Physeteridae; genus Kogia; species Kogia breviceps. Next base: position 9,758,089 of record NC_081312.1, on the reverse strand, counting down.
GAGGTGAGCTGCAGGCGAGCAAGCAAAGCTTCACCTGCCGCCCCCCATCACTCGCCATCACCCACATTACCTCCTGAACCATCCCCCCTTCCCCGCATCCGTGGAAAAATTGTCTTCCACGAAACCGGTCCCTGGTGCCGCAAAGGTTGGGGACCGCTGGTTTATGTCGTGTGACACTGGGCAAATTCTGTAACCTATCTAAGTGTTGCCTTCCTAATCCGTGCAAAGGAAGACAGAGCAGCGTCTACCTCAGGCAGGCCAGGGATCGATTAGGGCCCAGCAGGAAACAGGTGGCAATTTTGAAATATAATTCTAGGGTTATTCAAGAAGAGTTTATATACAAAGAGCCTATTACAAAGTGGTGGGTTGCAGCCAGCTGTAACTACCCCAGGCCTTGAGAAACAGGGGCAGTGGGGAGGGGAGGGCGTAGTTACAAGAGCCCAGAAGGAGAAAGTCCTATAGAGTCAGCCACCTTGAGAGAGGAGAACCCGATCCAGGGTCACAGTCAGGTCTACAGGGCAGGGGTCAGGGGAATACAGACCCCCGACTCTCCCTCTTCTTGCCCTTCTGCCACCTCTCATTGGCTGAACCTCACAGGAAGCCAGAGTCCAGGGGCCCTATCCACTTGTTCCATCAATGTCTGCCTCTCCAGCAGCCAGAATTGTAGGGGGGAAGAGTAAAGAGAGGATCTGGAGGAACACATGGATGAATCAGCAGAGGCTGCAAATCAAACAAGATAGGCATGTAAGACCCAGCACCTGGTACATATCAAGAGTTCAATAAATGTGTGCAACTTTCCCCTCCTCTTCTTCATGATTATTATTATTTAGAGAAAGTAAAGCAGTCTTTCTTGACTTTTCTCTCAACAATTCTCTCTCTCCAAGAAGAGAAACTACCAGAAACAGCTTCCTCATTGAATTGTTCACACATGCCTGCCCACTCCCAGTCCTCTTCAAAGTATCTCCCAATGTTTCCACCTGGCCTTAGCTGATTGGACCAGGGGCGGACACCTCACCCTGATAGGCAGAGAACCCCCTAGTGTTTCCACCCTGGCATTAGCTGATTGGACAAGGGGCGGATACCTAGGAGGCTGCTGGCTGGTGATTGGCCAGCCCCAGCAGCTCTGCCTTAAAGGGTTTGCACGTGGGCTGTTCTGAGGAGTCCGTTTATAAGTAGGTCCAGAAGCAGGTAGAACAGGTGGGGAGCTGAGGCATCACTAAGGTGACTAGTAGGGATCGAAGAGCAGACACCTATTCTGAAAGGCTGGAGATGTGCTTGAGACCCAGAGCTACTACTTTATCTCCAGGGCTGGTCTAGCTTTCCCTCAGGCTGGTGGCGGGGGGCACCAAGCTTTCCTGCCCCCTCACTTCCCGCCTCGTCTTACAATAACATGCCTCTTAGCCGAGCTTGTCCAGGTCAGCTGTGACAAGAATTCCTAAACTCTTCGCAGGCACGTTTTCAAAGCCAGCAGGTATGGCAGGCAAGCAGGAGGCACGGCCACAGCCCATTTGCTGCTGCTGAGAAAAGTGCTGAAGGTGTACGATGAAGAACATTCCCCCTCCCTCCATCCCCCCACCTTCCCCCTGTCTCTAGCTTGTTGAAGCAGGAGGGGAGAAGGGTGAGGCGCTTTGAATATTAAAGGACCTCTCTTGATTATGCAGTTACTTAGTTTGTTATTTTTATAGTCAGGAGGACCCACTAATATGTTAAAGGAATGTATTCAATATAAATATTGGACAAATATTTAGCTACAGTGAACCGTGGGGAGGTGGGAAGTAATAGAGCATAGCAACCAACTCAAACAAACATATTCATTTATCCTCACCGTGCAAGTTTGCATAATTAAAAAAAAATTAATTGCCTTTGCTTTCATCTCCAGACACAAAATATTTTGCTCTCTGACATATCTGTTGGGCGTGTGATGTATGTTTTCTCCTTTCTCTTTCAGAATGGAAAACCAGTAAGGTGGAGTCAGGCCTGCTCTTTTTTTCAGATGAGGGAGCCAAGTGCCCACAGGACTGGAAGTGCATTGCCCAAGATCTCAGGAGGTTAGAGGCAGAGAAGAGACCAGAACCACGGTGTAGAACTCCCAGTCCCTGCTCCTGCCAATATCCCACACTGTCCTTGTTACCTACGGGCAAGATGTCCTCATGGAGTTGGGCATAGTGAGCCTATGCAGGCTTCCAGAACAGCTGCAAGGCCACCACCTCCAGGAAGCCCTTCCTGATGGCCCCTGTCAGTTTTGACCTCTCCCGATTTGGGTTTGCCCTGTGCTTCATCCATATCTACCTTGATGTACCTGTTTGTTGGATGAATGAGTGCATAAATGATTGAAAGAATGAAAAGAACAGTGATTCTGTTGGGACGTCGGTGGGCACTTTATAACTGGTAGCCAGCGATGGTATGAGGTCATGAGAGGGGTATGAGAGGTGATGGGAGGGTAGAGGTTAAGAGCAGGATGGCAGGGACCTGGCTTCTAACTCCACCCTACCATTCACTGGTGGTGCTGCCTTAGGCCATTTCCTTAACCTCCCTGTGCCTCTGTTTACCTGTCTACAACTGAGGATAATAGGAGCCTCTCACTCCATTGCACGGTTGTGGGGATTAAAGAAGAGAATGCAAGCAAAGCATTAGCACCATTCCTGGTACACAGTAAGTGCTCAATAAACACATTATTAAACGGATGTTATCGTTGGAAACAGTTCCCACCTCGTAAGCTTTATGCTTCTTCTCTGTGAAAACAACGACCCACTTTTTTTTGTTGTTTGTTACTCACATCACTCTGTTATTGGTCAAATCAGTCATACAATCAACTGGGTCATTCCATCACTGGATGACTTGAATGATATATTTTTTCTTTTTTTAATACAGCAGGTTCTTATTAGTCATCAATTTTATACACATCAGTGTCTACATGAAGGACCCACCTTTTAACAACACTTCTATTTTTCATTTGAACTGTGAGCATTGATTAAATCTAACCTCTCTCTTGTACTCACCTTCCAGCTCAAATTCAAAATCCGTTTTTATCTCCAACAGTGTAAGTGGTGCATCCTTACTGGGTCTCAGCTTTCTCCCGGGGCCTCTGCATCTTGGCTAAGACTGGGCTAGGGTGAGTGAGGCGCTTATCTCAGGTGCAAACTTAAGAGGGAATCTGAAAAACTCAGCAATCAAGAGAATTAACACATATATTTTTATTGTGGCAAAATATACATAACATTCCCAGTTTAACCATTTGTAAGTGGACAATTCAGCGGCATTAAGTACATTCACATTATTGTGTAACTATCAGCACTATCCATTTCCAGGACTTTTTCATTGTCCCAAACAAATTTTGTACTGACTAAACAGTAACTCCTGAGAAATAACATTGTAATGCAATGTTTTAAAAAAATCAAAATTAGTATAAAAAATCTGCAATGACCAAAATAACAAAACTTTAAAGCAGAATGAGTAAGCTGAAGTGAATTAAAATTGTTTTAAAATGTCACTTGGTCAAGAGAAACTGCCAAACATGGGAATTCTCTCCACTGAAAATGAGGATAGCAAAGAAATAAGTTTTCTTTTTAACTGCAGTATGGTTGAGTTACAATGTTGTGTTAGTTTCAGGCATACAGCAAAGTGATTCAGTTATACATATGTGTGTGTGAGTATGTATGTATACTCTTTCTCAGATTCTTTTCCATCATTGGTTATTACAAGATTAAAAAAGTAAATTTTTTTTTTTTTTTTTTTTTTTTTTTTTTTTTTTTTTTTTTTTTTTGCAGTACATGGGCCTCTCACTGTCGTGGCCTCTCCCATTGCGGAGCACAGGCTCCGGACGCACAGGCTCAGCGGCCATGGCTCACGGGCCCAGCCGCTCTGTGGCATGTGGGATCCTCCCGGACCGGGGCACGAACCCACGTCCCCTGCATCGGCAGGCGGACTCTCAACCACTGCGCCACCAGGGAAGCCCCCCAAAAAAGTAAATTTTTGAAAATATTATTGATGAGGCTGCTTTCGTTAAAGGCAGGAAAGTAAAATTATAATAAATTCTATTTGGGATATTAATAAAGTAATTAAACTTAAGATAGTCTTGCGGGGCCTTTGTTCCAAAATTAAGAATTTCAAGATGGCAGCAGGAAAGCATTAAATCAAGTCCAAGGCTCTTCTGAGCGTGGGGCGCTGTGTGTCTGACCAGGGCATCACCCTTGCAGCTGGCTCTGCTGTCACTATTGCCAAAGGAGGTCCCCAGTCCGGTCCCCTCTCCTCTCTCAGTTGGGTTTCCCTTTCTCTCTCCATCGGCCCCACCATCTCACAGCTCAGCACTGCAGGCATTGCCCTGCCTAACCTGACCCCATGCCCCCTTGCAAAACATCCAGCCTAAACCTCCTCTGAATGAAGCAGGATGCTGAGCGGAGAGTGTGTATCTGGGCATCCGTCTCCAGAAAAAAAAAAAGTATGTTCATATGGACATTCATTCATTCATTCATTCATCCAGGTACTCACTGATCATGTACTGAGCACCTGAGTGCCAGGCACTGGGCTGGGCATTCTAGATCCAGATGAAAGCAGCACCAAAGCCCTGTCTTGGAGGCTCCACAGGGACCTCAGAAAGTAGGGAGGTGATTACAGCGTGGGTGCCCCGACAGGACTGGCGGCAGAGAGCAGGGGTGCCTTATCTGTTGGCGTGAGCAGAGCATGGCCCCCTCCTGCCTCTGTGACCCTGCAAGGCAGGTGGCTCGGGGCTCTCTTCTCTCTGACCTGGAAAGGGTGCAGTGAGCCCTGTCTCAGCTCCTCCCCCACCAGCCCTGCGACCTTGGACAAGTCACATCACCTTCAGGGCCTCAATTTCCTCCCTTGCAAGTGGAAAGCTATCTTCCAACACACCACCCAGTCTCCTCAAAGTAAATCAGCTAAGTGCTTATAAAATCCATATACATGTGAGGGAGCGATCTTGTGATCACTGGGCCCCAAGAGCCACATCGACACACGCCTGGCTGTTTAATAGTCATTCAGCAAACATTGGCTGAATCCCACTGTGTGGGACGCCCTGTGGCGTCTTAAAGCTCATTTTGTATTTCCATACATCAGTTTTATTCATTCTTCCAGGGGAAGAAGATCGTTGCTGTTGTCTATTTTTACAAAGGAGGAAACGATGTTACATTGAACCTCAAGTCACTTGGCTAATTGGGGGCACTCTGAGATTTGAACCGATCTCTGACTCTGTGCCCAGTTCTTTGGTTGTATTTTGAGGCCTCTGGCAGACACTTCCCACCTGGACCGGGGAAGGGATTCCAGGAGGGGGTTTCCATCAGCCTCGTCCTGCCTGTTGCTGCGTATCCCACCCTCCAGCCCCGCCCCTGCAGGCACCCCTGACCTTGTGGCCTGCGCTCACTCTAGCTGCACAGCAGTTGCATCTGACCAGAAAAGACTTGAAGCAGGCAGACCTGGCCTTCAGCACCAGCTGTACTTGGCTGGGCCTTGACCTTGACCTCTACATGCTCCTCTGCACAGTGGGAAACAGGTCCTACGGCATATGGCTGTGAGGACTACACAGGCCTGTGTGAGAAAGTACCTGGCACAGAGGATGTTTTTTCTCTTTACCCTGAGCCCATCGGAAGGGAGGTGGCTTCATTGCACTTGGCAGTGCTCCTTCCAAGCTAGTCTCTCTGGAGCTGATCACAGCTTCCGCCTGTGAGCTTGGTTAGAGGAACCACCATTGCAGTTGGCTCCAGAACCACCCCCGGCAGTCTGTCACCTGTTTACAAGCACTTTCAAGACCTCTCTGTGTCCCCAGCAGTGTGCTAGGCACGCAGCTGACCCGAGGGAAGACCTGGTCCCCATTCTTGGGAGCTTGCAGCCTATTAGTGGTGGCAGGACCAAGTGGACACTCCCGGGAAGTAATCTGTGCCCTTCCGTGTTGGCCACCGAAGCCCTGTGAACTGCTGACAAACTTCACTCCACCCTCCTGAGGGTTGCCTGCCATTTGGGCTGTGTGCATTCCAGGAAGGCTTCCTGGAAGAGGAGGAGGCTGAGAGGTGAAGGCGCTTCTTTGGTTCTCTTCCTGGAGGCACTGAGGTATCAAGAAGGAACGTCGGTAAAATGGGGATAATAATATGACTAACCTCCCAGGATTGTTCCAAGGCAATAATGAAATAATAGAGATGAAATTGCTTTGGACACTGAGTGCCATATAAATGTCAATTGCTATCATCTCACCAGCAGTGCCAGCTCCGCTTCCTGAAACACCTCTCCCTACGGGGCACCCACCTTGGCTTGGTTCCTTGGGCTCCAGCCCTAAGGTCCCAGTGTCCTGTCTCACCTTCTTCTATTCTGACCACCCGACGTGCCATCAACAGGACCTCTATAAAGACTGTTGAGAAACAGCTCATTTTCTCAGAGTTAAATATGTAGAATGTCAAATTTACCATTTTAATCATTACAGTATTTACATTTTAAGTGTACAGTTCAGTGGCAATGGGTATATTCACACCACTGTGCAACCGTCACCCATTCATGTCCAGAACTCTTTGTATCGTGTCAAACAAGATCTCTATACCCATTAAACCCTAACTCCCCTTTCCTGCGTCCCCCCAGCACCTGGCAACCACCCTTCTACTTTCTGTCTCTCTAAATTTGACTACACTAGGTACGTTGTATAAACGGAATCATACCGTATTCGTCTTTTTGCAATTGGCTTATATTATCACTCAGCATAATATCCTTGAGGTTCATCCAGGTTATATAGCGGGCTGTAGAATTTTCTTCCTTTTTAAGGCTGAATAATAGTTCATTGTATGGATAAGCCACATTTTGTTTATCCAGTCATCCATCCATGGACACATGGGTTGTTTCCACCTTTCGGCTATTGTGAATAATGCTGACATGAGTGTACAGACATCTGTTCATGTCTCTGCTTTTCATTCTTGGCGGAATATACCCAGAGGTGGAATTGCTGGATCATATGGGAATCCGATGGTTAGTTTTCTGAGGAGCTGCCAGGCTGTTTTCGGCGGTGGCAGCACCACTTTCTATTCATCAGGGTTTCATTTGACCAAGTCTTTTCGAGCCTATTCTGTGGCAGGTGTAATAAGAGTTAAAAGCCCATAGAGAAGGTGACATTTACAAATAGGAAAGACCGGGTCGAGGAGCAACTAGGGGACTTTCAGAAAACGTAGGAGGAGCCATCAGGAGGTATTTGAGGAAGTAACTCTGAGCATAGAGAGTGCCAATATGTAGAACGACTGCGTTCCGGAGCCTTTGAGCGTGCTTGTAATCACGGATAATTTTATTACTTCTTACCAGATGCCTGGTAAACCCCTTAATATGAAAAGCAATGATTTTTCTTTCGCTAAGGGACTTGGGAAATACCTATTCTGAAACCAGGAATACCAGAGGTACCAAAACAGAGCAAAAGTGCCCATGCAAAGCCATCTAGCTGTCCCAATAAAGAGCATTATAGCAACAGGGGATTTTTTTTACATGCTTATAAAATGATTATACTTGTTTTGAGAATTTCCTGGCTTGAGCATGGCTGTTACAGACTCATTTCATAAGTTGATTTATTTGTTTCATGGTGTCTGCAGGAACCTGTGTTTTCATTCCAGTTGGCTTTTCTGTTGTTGTTTCCCTTTTCACCCCTTACCCCGCCATATCACATCTGAAAAATCTCTTTCTGGCACATCTGAAAGTGGCAAGAATTGTGAGAGGTCCTCAGTGCTCCAGAATCCTTGTTCATGTTCTCAGCTGTTAACATTCTGGTTTGAGACTGCCCTTGCCTTAAATATTTGTTGGCCATTTCTGTTGTTGCATTTACCCAAATAAAATCGACTTCAGCTTGTTGCTCTCTGGGAAAGGGCCGGTGAGCAGTTTTTCTGACAGTTGTGTATTGAACGCAGGTGGCTTCATGAATGCATGTTCTGTCTGACTCAGTACATTCACCATAACCCACAGTTTCTTCCAAATGAACTGGAATGAATTAAATTGTTTAATAAAACCTTACTTACCTGGGTAAACTCATTTCTATTTTGCATTTAGGTTCCCTAATGCATCTTTCCAGATTGTTATTTGTAAAATAAAAAGCTAGACGTGTTTACTTAGAAAGCCAAACATCAGACCCTAATCCTGGTTTCTATTCAAGTGCTTTGCAACTCTTTTTCCCCCACATCTCCTACCACGATATGAACTGTTACATATTTCATTTAGCATGAATTGTTAACTCCCACCCCGGGTCCAAGTTAAGAGCTGGGCATTGAATCTGCTTCTCTACACACGTTTCTTTCCATCACATGCCTGAGACCTTACTGGTTCAGACAGAGAGGAGACAGAAGTTGCATGTTGGGAGATTGATTTCAAAGCGCTGCCCGTGCAGAATGCCTTGACTGACTTTGGCTTGAAGCTCCCCAGGATTATCTAGGGTCCAACTAAGAAGTTGCTTATAGGAAAGCTTCTATACCCCCCGTAAAATCATTCTAGAAGACTGAATCTTCTAGAAGAGCTAACATGGTAAACTGAGCTAGAGGGTGGTTTTTGGAGAAATCTGGGCCTGAAGAATCAATGACCGTTCCTCTCTTCCTTGCCAGAAGCAGTTTCTGGCATACAGTGTGCCTTAAGTGAGGGCTTGTTGAATGGATTAACCGAATAAATGAATAACGAGGATGACTTACTTCATCATATTTCTCTTCTTGCCTTTTTCCAGAAACCCGGTGCCAAATTCAGTGCTCAAATACAATTAGCTACATTAGCTCGATACTTGATCTCATTGCTTCCCCTCTTTCTTTTTAAAAATTTAAAAGTTCTACTTAAGCAACTTTAGTATATATCTGCCTTAAGGTAAAGTGCTAAACACAATGTCCGTCTGATTGAGCCAACACACACCAAGCATATATTTTTTCAGATGTCATCTTCCTTAATCTGCTCGCCAACCGTGTGTGCCAGGAATCAGTGCTCTATTTAACAGATGAGGAAACCTAAACATTTTTGTCCTTGACTTTCTGGGGTCAGGGGAGTGGTAGCTGACATTTCTCTAGTGCTTCCTAAAGGCCAGGCAGTGTGCTGATCATTTGACTTAATCCTCAAAAAACAAACAAACAAAAATTCACCAGGTCGATATTCTTGGCAGCCCCATTTTGTAGATGAAGAAACTGAGGCTTGGGAGATTGAGTAATTCACTAGAGGGCACACAGCTGGGAAATGGAGGAGGTGGGATTTGAACCAGGACTCTGACATCGCAGGTCATCGCACCCGACATGATTTGTCGGTTCAATGAGAGAATACTGATGCGTCAAAGTCTTCATTCAGATGTAAATTATTTCTTCCTATAATTGCAGTGATCCAGATGCCTGTACACTACGAACTGGGCTTAGGCTAAAAGCAAAGTGAGTATTATTCCGGAACGAAATGGCTACTAGACCAGGCACCGCTGGAAGAAGGGATAGACTCTCAGGCTGCATGAATTCAGCTTTGCTGTGTGTTTCAAGGGCCCCCTGATGAAGAAAGGGTGCTGGCCAGGCTGGAGGGAGCCCTAAGCCTGACACTGTCTCCACCTCTCTGTTCTGACCTCAGGCAGCATCTCCCTTGGGAAGCATCTTCCGCTGATGAAACCAGGGCACTAGACTGGATGTTGGCAGCTCAGTGAACCTTCTTTCTCTTCCCTCCTCCTGGCCTTTTGCACGAGAGACAGCTCTGAACACCGCCCTGCCTGCAGGCCTGCTGCAAATGAGTCCTTCCCGTCAAAGTGCCTGAGAAACTCGACAGGAACGTCAGAGATGAGGTGCCTGAGGTTTATCAAGTTTTCAAGATTACATCTCCATAAACCCCTTTACAAGGCCGCTCAGCACCAGCGTCCGGAGCCTCCCGGTACATCACTGCCACCTCTAGTTCAGTGAGTCAGGCGGCCCTCACCCACCGATCAGACCCACCGTGTCATTGTGAGGAGGAGGGGGAGAAAGCCCAGTGCTGGTTCCCTTATAATCAAATTTTCACTGCACTCTCTGACAGGTTTTTAAGTCACTTAAGGGATCTATTTATATGTGAAAGCATCAGCATCATGCAGTAAATCCAACCACAAGCCAGTCCCATATTTTATTAAGTTTAAGTTCAGTGAAAGTGCAGAGCAGACGAGGGTCCTGTGTCTCTCCGTTACATCTGATTTGCGGTTCCCATAAAAAGGCCCACATGCCGCTGTTTCAGATGTGTTTTGGATTGAAAATAGGATTAATGTGCTAAAGTGTGATTAGAATGGTTAAACACGATTAATTGGAACAGACTTCTGCTGCCAGGGGAGCCCCGCCGAGCCTGGCCCGGCTCCAGGTTACCCAATGAACAAAGCCGGCCAACTGTCCAACTTTCCCCGTGTCTCGCCTCATGTGCCTTGCCCCTTGCATTTTCTCATCGCCAGCCTGTCTCAGGGCAGATTAAATGCAGCTGAGAATGTGGGTCTCGCTCGGCGGCCAGCGTCCTCTGGGAATAGGCAGGAACCTCGGCCTGGCCGGGCCTCGACGGGACGGGCCAGGAGCTGCCGAGCGCCGGGGGCAGCGGGCCAGGTGGCTGGGCAGGGGGTGGGAGTAATTGGGGAGTTTTTAAATGATCTATTAAACCCCTGAACTTTAATCAAGCTGCTACCACACTGACGGCTCTGATTTATCCTTGGAGGCCAGGCCCAGACCCGGAGCTCTTCTAACCAGGCTCCCACGGGCCATTTGGGGTGGGCGAGCCGGAAGGTCACCCACGAGCCCTCTCCGGGGTGGGTGGGGTTGGTCCTCGGCCACGAGGCTGGACAAAGCCTTCGTCCCATCCCCTGCCCCAAACACAGATGAGGCTTTGACGTGGAGTACAGCCAAGCCTCTTCCCATCCTGCATCCTGAGGCCGCCTGCCTTGAGGTCTCTCCTGGACTGGGCTCTCGGGCCCTGGCTGACTTCCCCCCATTCAGGTCAGGGGTAAATGCAGTCTCCCAGGCTGAGGGTGTCCCCGAGTCAACAGGCAGACCTTCCAAAGAGGGGGGGGGGGTCAAGTGGTTCCATGTAAGGCCAACTCAGGGTAAACATCTTATACAAGAGTCATTTCTTATACCAGGTAACTTGAAAGAGACTCATTTTAAACCGTGAAGAAGAAAAGTTACTAGAGGCCATCTGGCTATGAAAGAAAGCACGTTCTGGAAGGGACACATCCCCTGGGTTCTGGGGCTTCGGAACAGCGGGCCAAGCAAGGCTGAGTTCGTCAGGGCTCTTGGCTGTGATCAGTCGTACTTTTATTTGTCTCCTGGGTTGGCTATGTAAGTGTGTGTGTGAGAGAGAGAGGGGGCATGTCTGTGTAGTGTGTGTGTGTGAAAGAATGTGTCTGTGTGGCATGTGTGCCTGTGTGTATGTGTCCATGTGTGTTTGTGTGAGCGTGCGTGTGTGTGTGCTGTGCGAGTGGGGGGTGTGTGTGTCTGTGTGGTAAGTGTGTGTGTGTTGATGGGGAGACACTGGAACCAGGGGTGGGGACTTCTAGAAAGGTCAGTAGTCCCAGACTCAGCCTTACCTCCGTTTGCCCTACCCTAGGTAGGTGGCAGCCTCGAAACCTTGTGGGGCGTCAGTGGTTTGACCCTCGGCTTTATGGTCTAAACTGAACACTTGAGAGTAAAGAAGGTGCCGGCACTGCTCACAGCACGAACAGAGACGCAAACAGGAGCTGAGCTGTCACCCAGTTTGTGAGGACCCAGCGTGAGGGTCCAGGGCGCAGAGATCGTCTTGGCCATGGACGGAGCCCAGAGAGGGGTGAGGCCGCGTCCCAGACCAGCAGCAAGTCGGGTGTCTGGAGACGACAGGAGCCCCGTCTGCTCCTCTTCGGGGGGTGGGATTTCAAGGGGGTCCATTGCATCCTGCTTCTGTTTTATTCTCGCTCCTTCTGGAACCCTCTGCCTTTTGGTGCCTGCCCGCTCCCACCCTGAGCACCCGTGCCCACCCGCCCCTCACGCCTCCCTCAGCCGGCTCTCCTCTGCCTCTCCTGGCCCCGCCCTCAGTCACCCTGTAAACGTGTCTCCAACCCACCTGCATCTCCAGGGCCCTGACCCCGGGGTCACACGGGGTTTGTCAAGACTCCCCAGCAGCCCTGCCGGCCACGGTGAAGGGGTGAGAGTTGGGGCTCGAGGTCCAGACGGCCCTGCCTGCCACTCGCTGGCTGTGTGGCTGGGGGTGAGTGACCGAACGTTCGTGACCCTGTTCATCCTCATCTGTAAAATGGGGGTAATGTTCCCTCAAATCTGAGCCTCGCATTTTTCATAGAAATTTGCGTGCGTCGCAATTCAATGCACGTATTGAATGAGGGGATCTTTCTATCTTCCCCTAAAATGTTGTAAATCAAAGGAGTGCCGGGTCTCCCAGTTGACGGGGAGTTGGAACTGAGAAAATTCAAGCACCTCCCACGCCAGGTTGGTTCAGAGATTCAGCGGTGTCGTTTGCGTAGAGCAGGCAGCCCAATGGCGGCGCCTGCTCGGCCCTTGGTGCAAGTTAGCGATTACTAGGAGGGTCACCGTGAGGCGGGCTGCTTCGGGTTTCCTCTCACACTGTGGGGTCTTGGAGGGGCGGCCAAGTCTGTGTCTTCTGCACCTTCTCAAGGCCCCCGTGAGAGGTCTTGTCACGACTGGGGACGAGAAGTTTCTCCTGGCCAGCATGAAGAGCATCCCGGCCTCGCTGGCCAGGCCGTCCCCAGGGGAACGGGCCAGTCTTAGCTCTGCATCCACCTGTTTGTTTTTCTGGGAAAATATGCATCTTGGAGGTGCGAGGTCTGGAAGGCCCTGGGCCACCTGACAGAGGGCACCGCGAAAATCAAGTGTTTACGGGACTCACGAACAGCAATGTTTCCTCCGCGCCTCAGGCCCACCGCAAACCCTCCGGAGCAACGTGAGGCTGTTTGAAAGGAGAAGGATATCCAGGCCAGGATCTCTGCTCAGCCCACTGCAGGAGATTGGAGTGTTGGGGGACTCTCTTGTCACCTTCCCCCGGAGGACAGGGAGGGCTCCTCTCAACAACACAGAGGCCACCACCGCTGGCCACAGGCCTTCCCGTCCACCCCGCTGGACCAAGGCATCCGTGCTTCCCCTGCAGGAGGACCCAGTGCCCAGCACATTGTTGGATAAATGAGTAGATGGGCCTGGAGTGAGGGAAGTGACATGTCTGAGTTTTAAGTGCTGACCCTTGAACTTGACAGGTCACTTGGAAAAAGCCTCGGTCAAGTCTCACTTGTCATTGGTACAGAACTGACAGCATCTCAGGAGAGACACCACATCTCATGGCCCCAGACTACGTCCAGCTGTAAAGGGGCGTCTTGATTTTTTTTGGGGGGGGGTTAAGGTTTTTTTTCTTTTTTTTTTTGTGAGGCCCCACTTTCACGGTCTGTATCTGTACAAAAATCAAGATCAAGAGAGCTTTTGCCCCTCTGCTCCATGGGAGGTTTCTGTCCTCCCTGAGCTCACTTTAAGACCGTGGTTTTGGTGGGGTTTTAAAAATATTTATTTATTTTTTTGTTTATTTATTTATTTTGACTGCACCAGGTCTTAGCTGCCTCAGCACGCAGGATCTTTAGTTGTGGCATGCAGGATCTTTTAGTTGCAGCATGCGAACTTCTTAGTTGTGGTGTGCATGTGGGATCTAGTTCCCCAACCAGGGGTTGAACCCTGGCCCCCTGCATTGGGAGCACAGAGTCTTATCCACTGGACCACCAGGGAAGTCCCAGGGGTGTCTTGGTTTGAGTTCTCCCAAATCAGAGCCCTGAGACCAGAGCTTGGCACTAGGGAGCAGGGGAATGATCTAGGAGGTGGCCCCAGGAAGCGGGATCCAGAGGGAGTGAGGAAGTAAGCAAAGCCCTAGAGAGGCCGAATGGCTCTGGGCAACTTGGGCTTGGTCCCACTGGGGAGTTCTGAGGAGCTGTGCAGAATGTACCACAGAACTGTCCCTCCAAGGGGAGGAAGGGCCCGTGCCCAGAGCACAGGGTAAGTCCCATCCCCCTTGGGTAAGACTCCTCTGATGTATCAACCTTCAAGCCTGCCTCTCCTTGCAGGCTGAGCAAGCTCCCTCTGCTTTCTAGAAAGTTCTGTGGCCTAAAACTGAGAGACAGTCGGTGCTTGTGTGGGAAGCCTCGCAAGGGCAGGACCTGATTATCACAGCTGCCGTTAGGTCAGGGGTCTGAGGTGATAGGGTGCAGGGTACCAGCAGCATCCACCACCAGTGGGACAATGTTGCCACCCTGCTCTGTGCCCACCACCGGTTTTCCATTCTGGACCGTATCATGATTTTGTGGACCCCTTTATCCCTCAAACAAATATTAACTTTATATTTTACACCTGCCTCTGTATAAGATAACCTGGGCCTGATTCATTATTATGTATGTAATACTGTATTTGCATTTTTCTTTTGGTTTAGAAAGATTGTGATTAATGGTTAAAGAAGATGTGGTACATATATACAATGGAATATTACCCAGCCATTAAAAAGAATGAAATAATGCCATTTGCAGCAACACGGAAGGACCTGGAGATTATCACACTCAGTGAAGTAAGATGAACAGAGAAAAACACCATATGATATCACTTATATGTGGAATCTAAAATACGACACAAAGGAACATAGCTACAAAACAGAAACAGACTCACAGACATAGAGAACAAACTTATGGTTACTGGGGGGAAGGGTGGGGGTGGGGATAGATTGGGAGTTTGGGACTGACTTGTATACACAGCTGTATTTAAAACAGATAACCAACAAGGACCTACTGTCTAGCACAGGGAACTCTGCTCAATAATCTGTAATAACCTAAATGGAAGAAGAACTTGAAAAAGAATAGATACATGTATATGTAAAAAAATAAATAAATAAAATAAAAAGATTGCGATTAAAACATTTTCATGGGCCTTGAAAAGTATGGTGGGCCCTGGGCCCGGGGCCTGGAAAATAATGGACTATTGGAGAAGTCGGCCCTGTTCCCAGTGCTCCTCGTGGCATCATCCCCCCCTCCTGCCCCAAGGCCAGACAGGCTTGTGGCCCCTGCTGTCCCACTCTTCTCCCCCAACCCTGGCCACCTTTTGTTTGGGAGCTGTCTCAAGCCCAGAGCTGTCTCAGGTCTCCACTGAAATATCACCTCCCCTTTGAGGTCTTCCTTGCCGTATCCTCTCTCCTCGCATCCGCTTCTTGGCCTTCATAGCGCTCAGCATCCTTCCAATTACATATGGATTAATTTGCTTGGTATCGAACACCCACCTCCCCATCCCAACAAGCCCCATGAGAGTAAGGACTGGGTCTGTGTGATCCATCACTCCATCACAAGGTGTCAGCCAGGGAACTGGGGTAAGCTACCCAGAGCTCACTCAGGATGAAAAACTTGTTCTCAGGGGCTGGGGGTGCCTCTAACCGACAGCCCTCAACTGTCTTCCCCTTAATGAGATTGCCTTCACCTAAGAGATTGCCCTCGCCCTGGGTCTTCCCACCTTCCAGAACAATCTGGGGGGGTAAACATTCGGCCCTCTCATCCCTCTTGGGGCAGCTCTGATGGGTCATCCTAGCTGCAGAACTCTCTCTGGGCTGGGCTGGGGGCCTCTACTGGGACTACATCACAGCTCGACCCCCCCCTCCCCCAATGCTACTTCTTCAACTCCATCGCACAGGTGTTGATCTGAGGGCACCGCCACCAAACTCCCTGCACCTGGTCTCTGTCTCAGAGTGTACTTTCCTGGGAACCCATCAGCAACAACGGTGCTCTCAGAAGTGGCCGTACTCTCATCCGTACAGAATGAACAATGTAGGACTATATCAAGAGAAACAGGAATTTATTAAAAGCCTATTGACATTTCTGGATTTGTATCCACTGAAGAGATTTTGAAACAGTTTTTCTTGAAGCCCCCTCAGGGGCTCTCAAGGGGGACATCAAGGTGACTTATTCTGATAGGTAAGGGTCTCTCACCTTCGCCACATCAATCCAAGTAGCTCTGCTTTAGTCCAGTTTTATGCACTGGGTGTCTGCATCCAATTATTTTTTTTACATCTTTATTAGATTACAACTGCTTTACAATGTTGCGTTAGTTTCTGCTGTACAACAAAGTGAATCAGCTGTATGTGTACCTATATCCCCTCCCTCTTGCGTCTCCCTGCCTCCCACCCTCCGCATCCCACGCCTCTAGATGGTCACAAAGCACTGAGCTGATCTCCCTGTACAACAGCTTCCCACTAGCTGCCTGTTTTACACATGGTAGTGTACATATCATATGTCAATGTTACTCTCTCAATCCGTCCCACTCTTCCCTTCCCCACCTGGGTCCACAAGTCCGTTTCTACATCTATGTCTCTACTCCTGCCCTGCCACTAGGTTTGTTTGAAGAAAATGTTCTGCCATTACCAAAAAAATGTTTGAAAACCACTGACTTAAGTGATCCAATAATGATGTCAATGATGGTGGTGATAGCAAGTGTCCAGCTGATGTCCTCTGGGCCAGGTGGGCCACAACTTCGCTCATCTGGTGCTCACATCCATCTCATCAGGTCAAACACTCTCCTTACCTTACAATTCAGGACGCTGAGGCACAGAGACATTAAATGATATGCCCAAGGTCTCACAGCCGGGAGCTGCCGCAGCTAGAATCTCAACTCATGATTCATGGAATTTAATCCCAGGAACTGCTAGAGATGCAAGATTTAAGGTCACACCCTCTAGAACACAGCTGATCACAATTCTCTCGAAACCTTTTAGAGGGAAGCACCCAGGTTTTTTTGAAAATCAAAAATCCTGCAGACTTCCTTCTCTGCTCTTTGCTGTGTCTTTTTCTGGGAATGGGCTCTGCTGAACGGGGGTGGGGATGGTAGGGAGGAGGAAAGAGCAGGAAGAAGGGTAGTTGAATATTTACAAAACTATCCCAACCACCCTATGATTGTCCAATCTCCTTATTTCACAGTGGTGAGACCGGGGACGTGACTTGCCCATGGGCATACAAAATTCAGCGGCTCTGCTTCCAAGCCCGGCCAGGGCTCTGACCACTCTGTCTGCTGCCTCCCTTACTTTCAGAAACCTCCAGAATGAAGACAAGAGTCTCTCAATACCAAATCTTGCCTAGGGGAAAAGTCTGACCTCAGTGCATTACCGGGGGCCCTGGGCTCCAAGGAATCCAAGTGCTGTGGCGGTTGCCAAACTCCATCTAATCCAGTTTCATAACGTGGTGTATTTAGCATTAAGCTAAGGTCCTAGGACCTCATCAGGAAAGGAGGGCAATGTTCCTCAGGGTTCCTGAGGAGAGATGCTTCAGCTGAGTTTGGCCTACGTTTTCTCACAGGATCCATTCACAGCGAAAATAACATTTGGGATTCTGCCATGTGGGCCTCACCCAGCTCCACAAAGCCCGGCCCTACTGGACCCTGCAGGGTTCAACTGGGTTCACAGTTCTGCTTCAGCCTGGAGGTCCACGGCTGAGTGAGTGGGGCGGGCCTTGGGGTCCCCAGAGAGGAGCTTCACCCCCAAACTCCTTTCCTTTGTACATATCCGGAGCAAAGAAGAGGGTGCCTTATCCAGAAAGCTTAGATAGTCATCTGGTTTAAAAAAAAAAATGGGAAGGAAATTCATATACTGCAGGACTGTTATGTCGGTTTTATTTGAATGTCTCTTTTCCTGTACCCCTTGCCCAGACCAGCAGGATTCCCACTGCTGTGGGATTCTTATACAATGTCATGGGGACATTTTATTAACTGAATTCCTCTTTGGACAGAATTGTATTTGTCAGGGGCAGTCCAGTGTGGAAGGCAGAGTTAATGAAACATTAACCAGCTTTCTGGTCAACCTCACTGTCTCATACTGGAACGTATGTAATGCCAGACAAAGATAAATAAGCCTGAGGTTTGAGGTAGTCTGTGCCACCTCTTCTTGGGCAGATGCCTGATTTCTGTTGGACTTTGCACATATTTGGATGAGGTGAGGGGCCTCCCACCTGCATCCTCCAAGTGTGTACTAGCTCCTGTCTTCATGGTCCTCTTGGTTATGAAGTAGCCCAGATTGGGAACTTCATCTCTATAATCCCAAAGGAGCCATCAGCTGTGAATGCCTGCATACCAATGACACTCAGCATTCTCTGAATTATTCTCCCCCGGATTACAAACTCCTTGAGGGCGGGGGCCTGAAGCACATCATCTCTGCATCCTCCTCCCATGCTGCCCTGGAGAGAGCTGAGTCAATCAAGACTGATACACTCATTTGGCTGATTTGGGCTTTAGTGGGAGCTATTCCCAGAGAAATCAGCTTTGTGACATAGGCAAGGTACCTACCTCTCTGAAACCCAGCTTCCTTGTCCAGCAAATGAGAATGGTTATCCTAGTCTGCTCTCATTCATTAAATAAATGTTGATGACTCATCTTCTGTGTGCAGGCACCATGTGGTTGCAACCTGGGGTGGGGAACATGGGTGGTGACAGAGAGAGAGGAAAATATCCTGGAGAGATTTCCATATCAGTTCGTAAAGAGCTTCCTAATTATTTTCTCCAGCTACATGATATTCCATTTAATGGAAGTGCTCTAATTTTTTAATTGAAATATAGTTCATTTACAAGGTTTCAGGTGTACAGCAAAGTGATTCAGGTATCTATATCTGTATCTATCTATCTATCTATAGATACATGTTCTTTTTCAGATTCTTTTCCATTATAGTTTAAATATGTTATTACAAGATATTGAATACAGTTCCCTTTGCTATACAGTAGGACCTTGTTGTTTATCTATTCTGTATTTAGTGGTGTGTATCTGTTAATCCCAAACTCCTAGTTTATACCTCCCCCTACTTTCCCCTTTGGTAACCATAAGTTCGTTTGATATGTCTGTGAGTCTATTTCTGTTTTGTAAATTAGTTCATTTGTATCATTTTTTAGATTCCACATATAGGACTTCCCTGGTGGTGCAGTAGTTAAGAATCCACCTGCCAACGCAGGAGACACGGGTTTGAGCCCTGGTCCAGAAAGATCCCACATGATGCGGAGCAACTAAGCCTGTGCACCACAACTACTGAGCCTGCGCTCTAGAGCCCGCAAGCCACAACTACTGAGCCCATGTGCCACAGCTACTGAAGCTTGCTCACCTAGAGCCCATGCTCCCCAACAAAGAGAAGCCACCTCAATGAGAAGTCCATGCACTGCAAGGAAGAGTAGCCCCCACTTGCCGCAACTAGAGAAAGCCCACGCACAGCAACAAAGACCCAAAGCAGCCAAAAATAAACAAAATAGATTCCACATATAAGTGATATCATAAGATATTTCTTTTTCTCTGTCTGACTTACTTCACTTAGTATGATAATTTCTAGATCCATCCATGTTGTTGCAAATGGCATTATTTCATTCTTTTTTATGGCTGAGTAATATTCCATTGTCTATACATACCACATCTTCTTTATCCATTCGTCTGTTGATGGACATTCAGGTTGCTTCCACATCTTGGATATTGTAAATAGTGCTGCTATGAACATTGGGTGCATGTATCTTTTCAAATTAAAGTTTTCATCTTTTCTGGATATATGCCCAGGAGTGGGATTGCTGGATCATACGGCAATTCTATTTTTAGTTTCCTGAGGAACCTCCATACTGTTCTCCATAGTGGATGTGCCAATTTATATTCCCACCAACAGTGCAGGAGAGTTCCCTTTTCTCCACACCCTCTCCAGCATTTATTTTTTTGTAGACTTTTAATGATGGCCATTCTGACTGGTGTGAGGTGGTACATCATTGTAGTTTTGATTTCCACTTCTCTAATAACTAGCGATGTTGAGCATCTTTTCATGTGCCCATTGGCCATCTGGATGTGGAAGTGCTGTTATTTCTTTAGTGTCTTGACGGCATTTAGTTTATTCTCATTCTTTATCTTTGCAAGCATCGCTGAAATGAATTACATGCCCACCTCTTGCTGTGCTCACATGAGCACACTTCTGTAGGACAGATCCCCAGATGTGGACCTGAAGGCTCACAGGGCATGTCTAGATCTCCCGGTTTCCCACCATGGAGATTAATACTCAAGGATCAAGATGGTTTATTTCCCCACTCCTTGACAAATCAGGGCTTTATCAAACTTATTTTTGCCATTTCAAAAGAGGAAACTCACATTATTTAAATTTGAGATTTTCTTATTTTTCACGTTTAAGAGCCATTTGTATTTTCTTTTCTGTGAACTGTCTGTTCACATTCTTACCTGATTTCCTACTGGGATGTTGGTCTTTTTCTTATTCATCTGTAGGGGATCTTTATATGTTAGGGAAATTAGCCTTTCATACGTAGCATGAGTTACAGGAATTTTTGCCAGGTTGTTTGTCTTCTGTTTCTGATGCTTTGCCCATAAAGAAATTTTCGATACTTACGTATCTAAATTTATCATTCTTTTATGGTTTCTGGGTTAAGTGTCATACTTAAAAGGCCTTTCCCATTTCAAAATTACTTAAAATTTCTCCCATGCTTTCTCCTATATTTTTATGGGTTTTTGGGGTTTTTTTTTTACATTTAAATACTTGATACAGTTGGAATTAATCCTGGTTTAATGTGTGAATTATAGACCCGAAATTACTTCTTTAATCAGTTAATCCTATATCATTTACTGATCCTATATCATTTACTGAATAATTCATTTCTCCCCACTGATTTGAGCATCCAGTTATATTCTTCACTAAATTTCATCATGAATTTTTTCTATTGTAGACTCCCTATTTTTGTTCCCCTGATGCCTCTGTTTATTCATACATCTGCACCATACTGTTTAATTACAGTAGCTTTAGAATATGTTTTAATATCAGATAAGGCCAGTTTTCACACAGAATTTTCCTAAGTGTTTTTGCTTGTTTATGTTTCCATGTGAACTTTTGATTCAGCTTATTTAGTTCCAGGAGGTAAAAAATCCTGTTGGCATTTTTTTATTGTGAACTCATTAAATTCATAGATTAATTTGGAGAAAATATTACAAATTTAGGATGCCAGATCTTCCTATCCAAGACATAGGATGGAAGTGATAACGGCATATGATAAAGTGATAAAGTCTTGATTCCCCCAGTAGGACCTGAAAGTTTTGTTGTTGTTTTTTTTAAACAAAGATCTTGCCATTTCTCATTAAGTTTAGTCACCTCATTCACCCTTGCAGTTTTCCCCCATCCTGACCCCTCTCTTATTCTGGGAACATATAAAGAGTCTGAGTGTCCAATGGTGTCAAGGTGTGAGGGGAGGGGAGCCCTGGGTTCCTGCCTGTGACAGTGACAGGTCCATTTCCATGGCCCCTTGGTGTCTGTCACCTTCTGTCTCCTTCCATCCACACATGATCCCAGTGCCCAGTTCCTGTGATTCCAAGGTCCATAGAAAACCTGGGCAGCATTTCCTCTAGGGGGTCTGAGGGCCTTCCTGGGCGCTGCCAGGCAGCAGGGTCTGTTTCTGATCCTCCAGAACCCACAGCCCAGGGAAGCTCCTTCCAGCTCGAGGAAGGCCCTCTCTCTCTCCTGCTTCTCAGGTCTGCCTTGCTTCTTCCCTCAAGCACTATGGGGTTTGCTTTTTGGAAAACAAAAATCAAGAAATCATGCAGGTGACTCAGGGTTTCTCCCTGGCCAAAGAATCTGCTACCTGCTTGAAGAGGTGGAGGGAAGTAAGGAGATACAGGTAAATAAAATATAAATGAGTAGATCAAAATGTTCCCAGCCTCAGGTATTTTCCCCTCTGCTCTCCTACGAGTAAATCCTGCCCACCCCTCGGTGTCTCCTCCCCTCCTTCCTTCAGGTACTGCTCCAAGTCCTACATAAATCAAGAGACCAGAGCTGAGCCCTGGCTTCTCCAGTGCCTCCCCAAGGTCAAGGTCCTGAGAGCTTTGGGGAAGCCACCATGAAGGGAGTAGAGGCAACAGCTAGCCACCGGACACAATTCAGAGTCCACTGTTGCTGAGCCAGGGTCTGAGATGCACGCGGCCAGCAGGGCCATCATGACAAACAACTCCAGCGGGTGCTCTTCACGTGGAGCACATGCTAAATGATGCCTCCGGCGGCTGTGCAGCCACTCCAGTCCTTAATGATTTAACAAAGCATCAATAAAACAAGAAAGCAGAGGCTCCCTCGCACAGCTGCTGAGCTCCATCTTCTCTGACGTTTGCATCATGCTTTGTCATCTACAAGGAAAAGCCTCTTCCATTTTCTCTTTAATTCTCAGAATGGCCTTGTGGGGTAGGCAGAAGAGAGATGAACACTCCTGCCTTGTGGAGAAGGAGATTAAAACTCAGAGATATCAAGCAAGTATCTCAGAGTCACAGAGCACGCCAGGACCTACGAAGTTCAGTAAGCTTATAGGCTTAAACATTGCTCCCATTTTAGGCAATGACCAATTCACATCTCTGTCTCCCCCCTACACAGGGTTCCTTGAGGGTGTGGCTGCTGCTTCCTGGTAGCCTTTGTCTTACCTGCCCCTGGCAGTGCTTGCAAACGTTTTTTTAAGTTGAGGGGACTCAGTGCAGGTGGAGTCGCCCTATCACCACGGAAGGAGCTGATGTCAGGATGGGATGGGCGAGCTGGGGAGGTGGAGGGCCCCTCCGTGGCTTTGATTCCCATCAGCCCAGGGCAAGCAGCTGGAAATCACAATGACCACAACTACCACAGAAACACAGCCATCTTCTCAGCGCTCACCACTGTCAAATTTTCTTAGTCATTTGTTTACTCATTCTGTTGACTCCTCACCCTGGAATTTCAGGTTCAGGAGCGAAGAGATCGCCTGCCCTGTTTACCGTGGTATCCTCAGCACCCAGCCCTGAGCGCGGCCCATAGTCGGTGCTCCATAAACATTTGTTGAATGCATGAGTGAATGAATGGCCAATTATAACAAATGCTTGGGAAGATGTCACAGCTTATAAAACACATTCTCATGGACTCCAGTTAGTGATTGCTGCATTACAAGTCAAACTGAATGTCTTGAGATGGCAATGTAGCCTCACAGCTCTGTGTGTTGACTGGGCACTCCTGTGTGGTCCTCACGCAGTCAGGTCTCCACTTGACGGCGCTGGACTTCCACCGTAGGTCACTCACACGGTTGGCAGGCGATGTCAGGGCATTGCCTGCGCTCTGACACGTGGCCTCTCCGTGTGACGTGGGCTTGAATAGCACAAGATGGCTAGATGCCAAAAGGAAGCATCTCAAGGGCATCTCAAGCAACCATTTCAGGAAACCCAGGCAGAAGCTACACCTTATGACACCATCCCTGGAAGTTGCAGAACATCATAATCTATTGACCAAATGAGTCATTCGGATCAGCGTAGAGTCAAGGAATGAAGAATGAGACCCCACTTCTGCGTTTGAGAGGCAGCACATGCATATGAGAAGAGAACGGTCTGGTCGAGGCTGACTTTGAAGGCTATCTACCATATACCATCTATCATCTCAACTTTCCTTCCATTTTTTGTTTTTTTTTTAACCATGAATGTTTAGTGGGCACCTACTCTGTGCAGGCTCCCTAAAGGGCTCTGGGCGTGGACAGTTCATTTCTGCCCTGGGTTGGGGCTGTGGCTGCTTGCTCTCAGATCCAGCCTTTGCCCTCCCCTCCTGGCCCTGAGTCTTGTGGGACTGGCCCTTGCAAATAGGCTCCCTTGCTAATTGGCTTCCAGTGGGTAGAAAGTGGGAGGAAGGAAGGAGCCTGGGTATCTCCCTCCCCCTTCACTCAGGCAGCATTTCCAGCAGAGACTGTGTCCCCTCTGTGACCCCAGCCCCACCCGACAGCCCTGCCTCTTAGGCTCTGGTGACACCACCTCATCCTTTTGCCCCACCTTCCCTGGCAGTGGTGACAGCTTCCTGCCCCTGCTAAACTCTGGGTGGCCCCCAGTTGGCTTTTCAGATCTAACACCTCTGTAACTAATTCTCCACATTCACTTCCCTCTGTTGAGCTACCTGGTGTGGGTTCTGTTATCCCAACTGACACATACGCCTCTGGAATTCCATCCCAGAGTGTGGCTATTTAATTCACATAACTGACCGAGGAGGACAGACTTTTTCTAGCCCCGTTTTACAGAAGAGGAAGCTGAGGCTTCTTATAAGGCTTTTCAGGAGAGGACCGAGTCTCCTTCAACTCGCTGAGACCAGCCATTCGACATTCTAGATTTCAAATCCAAAAGTGATACAGCAGCCCTACTTGCACACAAGATTTAGGGTTAGCTGAAACCTGGGAAGACTTGGGGAGGATCCTTCTCTAGATTGAAGCTCACTCACCCAGTTGCTGAGACTCAGCCATGCTCTACACACCAAGCTCAGGGCTCAAGGCGCTTTATTAATGGGGAAACACGCAAGAAAGGGGTCTCAGAATTCTTTCTGCGGCCACCTCTCCATTTCCTTCACAGTGAGGTTGAGGGTTAAAGTATTAGCCCAAGATTCCAGGATTGTTACCTCCAGACCCTACCCAGTGCTCTTTCTGCCTAGAAGTGGGGCGGGGAATCAAAAGGGCATCAAGGTCAAAGACCTGCGTTCAGATCTTGGCACTGTCACTTCCGACTGAGGGAAATGGCAATGCTTCCAATGCCAGAAGAACTCAGCATGTTGTGGGGCTGGACAGGGAACCCAGCTGGACGGTAGGCCGAATGCAGTTCCCATCCAGAGGGGGCAGCTCTGATGGGTCATGACCGTGTGGAAACAGGGCTCAGCGCGTCCACACCTTCCCACTGTTCAAGAAGAGCCTAAGATCCCCCTCTTTTTTTTTTTGTAAAATTTTCCCATTTTCAAAATACTATGCAGCGCAAACAAAACCCAGCTGCAGCTGGGGGGAAGCCGACGGGCTGCCAGTTTCCAACTTCCACTCTGAAGAGTTGACGGAAGTCGGAGGGCCACCCCAGGCCCACTTTCTGTCAGCATTAGCCATGGGGCGGCCTGGTTTCTTTTTCTGCTTTCCCCAAGAATACAAGAGCTCTCTGGGAGTTACTGTTTTCTCTCCAAACAGTACAACAGGCGTTGTAAACTTTGCTTCCCTCTGAACGGTTCATCTACAGGTAGCCCCCGTCACAGAGCCCCGGGCGGAGGGGTGAGGAGTCCGTAGGTGTTTCTCCACCTGGAGACCGCAGGCAACTTTCTACCTCATTTTCATCTTCTGGTCTGTAATCCACCAGATTGTATGCAGATTCATGAGAATGCTTTCCATATTCACAGCTCACAGAGTGCCATTAAGCAGTCCAAGTTGGAAAATAATACGCCATTCCTGACTCAGCTAAGGCTCTACAGTCTGGCTTTGGTTAAAATGAGTTTCCTTTAGCAATGCCTCTCTCTGTAAGTATTAAGCAGGAAAGGGGATGTCCCTTATCTGGAAAAGAGTGATCTTAGGATTTCAGCCTGAGGCTCTACATCCAACAGAAGAACTAGACAGGACTCTTGAAGGGGGGGAGAGAGAGACAGAAGGGCTTCGGAGTGAGGTGGGCACCCTTCAGCTAGCTTCCACAGAGGCTGATAAACTCTGCATCTACCTGGTTTAATTCTCCTGGCTGTTCCTGCACATCCACGTGCAAGTCTAGGAAATGCACAGGATTTCAGGTATTGGAGGAAATGGAGAGATGAGCTGGTCTGCACCCACCTGGAGAGTGCAGGTGACTCTCTCAGAGTCCTGTAACTGGGTAATAGTGACAGCTGGCGTGGACCCACAGCTCTCTCCCCCAGGCAAGCCAACGTGCTCCTCCTGGACTCAAAACGTACCTTGGCCTGATTTGGATTGGGTGGCATTTTTCAGACATTTGTTCATGGGCCACAAAGACTCTGCTGAGCACCAGCCCTCGGAGGCCATGATGGAGACCCAAAGAGGTGACCCCCTGACCCCCAGGGAGTTCCCAGTCCAGTGGGGAAATAGACGCGAGACAAACAATTGCCACGGAATGCCTTTGGTGCCCTTTCTAGAATGCGAAGAAGGGGAGGAGGCGGGAGGGGGGCGCAGGTCAGGGAGGTCAGGGAAGCTTCGCAGAGGAACTGCTTCAGTCACATCCAGAGAGGTGAGTTGCTGGTTACCAGCAGAGCCTGGGGAAGGGGATTTCATGCCGAAGCACTGACTGTGCAGAGGCTGCCTGGTCTTGCCTGGGACTGTGAGAAGGCAGGAGCTGAGGCCGCTGAGCCTGGAGGCAGAGCCTCGTGGAGAAACCCCAGGGGCAGCACGGAGGGGAAGGAAGCTGCGGGAACTTCCACCTCCACCTTCCTTGCCAGCGTGCGCCTGTCCTCACAGCCGACCCCACTGGCTCAACCTTCCTCTGGATGGTTCATCAGCTGAGACGATGAAGTTTGCAGAAGGACATCCTCGAGTCAGTAAGAAGATGGACTGAACTACAGGAAAGGGAAAGGAGGACAAAGCCAGGTAAAATGAAAAGGTGAAAATAACACTAAAGGAAGTACCACCAAGGAGTAGGACTTTACGACCCAGATTTGCCGCTAGAAAGCTGCCTAGTCTGTGGTGAGGTCCTTCTCCTATCCTTTCCCTCCCTTGTCTTTTGAATCTGGGTGATAAATAGGTACTTGGCTGGGAAAGTTCGGGGAGTCCTGGTCAAAGGGCACCCAACAGTGTCTGGCACATGGCAGGCGCTTCCTAAGTGGCTGTCATTGCTAAGCCTGGCTGCAGACAATCACAGCTTCAAGAGTTGAAAGGGGATTCTCCAGAGATAAGACTGTAAAATAAGCTTAAAGAATTCAAAAGAAACCAAATCATCAATGTAAGAGTTTAGGCCTCAGGACAAAAGGGAATAAACCCAAATTTAAGTTGGGGTTTTCTTGTTCGTTCTTTCATTATAAATGAAGCAATGAACATCCAGGTACAGCCAGTGGCCCTCAAGGTGAGGCCGTGCCAGGACTTGCAGATTCCTGGCGGCTCTCAGTTCCAGGGAGACGTGCAGGAACAGAGTGGAAGGTAGGACCCTTGGCTCCCCCCTCCCCCCACGCTTTGAGATTAGCAATGGGGAGAACACAGGACCCTCAGCACAGGCCCTGGGAGCCACCAGCCTGCTCCTGCCTGCAGCCCAGAGGGGAGAGCACAGCCTGGGCTCCAGCGTGGAGCCTGAGCCTCCTCCAGCTGGTATCAGCACTCTGCTGCAGCCCCAGGGCAGAACACAAAGATCCCTGCTCAACTGACATGCGCGTGGGGTGGATGGCAGACCCCCTTGAGGACCACCTTCCTCGGTACGGAGGTGATGAGGCCCTCTGAGTGACACTACACGTTCCAGCTGGGCCAGCATGAGGGGGAAAGGGCTCCCACAGCACACTCGCAGATGCCTCCCTCGGGCTGGGCTCCCTTGGCTTTGAAGCCCCGGGGCCAAGTCTGTGTCCACCTTCCCTAGTCTTAGACCTATTGTTTATACCATCACTGGCCTTCCTTCCACCCTATGGCTACTCAGCTCTTTGTCTGTTCACTATGGCCCCTTCCCCATTTCAGCAGATGGCTGTGGTCTACTGGAAGGAAAGTGGGCAGGGTGCTAGAAGGAATCTAGCTCATGCCCTGACAACCCCCAGCAAGTTCTGCCCCCTCGGCAGCCCTCCATTTCCGCTGACTGCCAAATAAAAGCCCTGGGTGCCAGCTTTGTCCTCTCCAATCCTCTGAGACAACAGACAGACCCTCTCCCACTCTCCTCTTCCTTCATTGAGACCCAAGATCAAAACACATCTGGCAGAAAAAGCCCCTAGAGGGATACAAGGTTGAGTGACCCACTGGCCTGGCCTGCGTGGGACTGGAAGGTTTGCTAGGATGTGGGAATTTGGTGCCAAACTGGACGGTCCCAAGCAAGCCAGGAAGGTTGGTCACCCAAGTACAAAGGCAAGATGATTATCACTGCCCTCTTGCACTTCCAGAGGAAAAATGCTGTTTCCTGGCTGGTTTTCAGACTATTACATCACCAGAAACTCCTTTAGGAGGAAGATGACAAAAAGTAAAAGGCTTTGCCTGTCATCAAATGAACAGCCTCAGCTACTTCACCAAAAGGAGAAGCGTATAGTTGTAGACACAAGGTAGAAAAAGTCTGTGTGCACATATAAATCCCACATCCGGGGTGCTATTGACAGACAGAAATCTTCAAGAGATGAGAGAGACGAGGGTGGAGGTCTACCCAAGAAGCAACAGTTAAAGGAACTGAGGACTTGAGCCTTGAGAGGAGAAGCATGGGGTGAGCTGCCATTGACCTTATAACCCTAACCCTAACCCCATCCCCAAGCCTAACTTGATGGTGTCTAGCCTGCAGAGTTGGACGGGGAGAGGGAGCAAACGATTCCCCTGGTACCCAGATAGGCACCCGGACGATGGGGCAGAGCTGATACAGAGAGGTAACTAAAATCAGCTGGACCTGCCTGGTCAGGGCTGCAGCCACTGGCTGTCTGTGACCACTGGCCACCACATTTGAAGTACGGCTTGTGCACCTGAGACGTGCTGTGGGAGTCAAACACACATGGGATCTGGAAGGCTAGTTTGGACAAGAGGGCGTGAAATGTCTCATTAACAGCTTTGTTTGTTTGAACATGGATTATATATTGGAGCAATTATATTTTGGATATGACAGGTTAAAATATTTTTTTCCCTTTCCTCTTTCTTATGAGGAATGAGGTCTCTGTCATGGGTGGTGTTTAAGCAGATAAATGCAGAAGATCTGCGATTTCAACACAGGGTGGAGTTGGGACTGGATTGTACTCTGAACCACATGGTGCAACTGACTTTCCCCAGGCCTTCTCTCCAATCATCCAGTCTGCCTTCCCTTTGTCCCCCAAAGAGAAGAAAGGGCACTGACATGCAGTGAGTGTGTGCCCCATGCTATTACTAGAAACCACTCATACCCCCATTTAACAGGTGAGAAGACTGAGATCAAGGCTGGCCCAGCATGGCATAGCTGTCAAACAGCAGCACCAGCATGAGCAGGAAGGTTTGCCCAAGTCCAGAGCTTTCCCTTAAGGCCCTGGCATCATAGAGATTCATTCACTCAAGAAATCACACCACTAAGACATACTATGTATAATTGAATCACTTTGCTGCACACCTGAAACTAACCCAACTTTGTAAATCAACTATGCTTCAATAAAAAATAAATTTAAAAAAAGAATACAAAAAATCAAATATAAATAATTAAAAACAACACAAAAATGGAAAAAAAAAGATTCAATGAAATTAATCGTTTTTACTGCTCCATCAAGGGTATTCACAAGTGACACTTGTTTTTTCCTGCCAGGGTGTGCCTGTAAAGAACACAGTGACTGCTGGTCCGTGGGGTGCCCCCCCCCGATTCATGCTAAGGCAGCTGCAGTCTTACCTACATCCCTTTTGCGCCCTCAGTGCAAACATCTACATGATACAAATGACAAATAGCATCTTGGTTTCATTATGGAAACAGTTTTGACCCAGCAGACTCCCGACAGGGTCTCAGGCAGGCTCCAGGGGCCCGTGGACCACACTTGGAGAATCTCTGTGTAACTCAATAGATGTAACGTCTCTGATGTTTGTCCCCGATGTCCATCCATGTCCTCCTCTGCCCAGGATGGCCCCTGTCCGCCTGCCATCCTGCCATCTCCCCCTGCTTCCTCCTGGCCAGGGCTCCCTGCCGTACCTCGGATGGCCTCCATGCTCCGTTGGCCACCCATCTGGCCCTGCTCCAGATTCTGGTTCCTTCTTGTCAAAATGTGCCTGCCCGTGGCCCACTGGCTTTAATGGTCCCTCTTGCCAACCAGCTTAAGCTTCCAGAGCTGTAGGGTTTGGGCTTCAGCTCCTCCACAGTAAGTGACACGTTTCACCTCTCTGAGCCTCAGTTTCCTCAGGCATAAGATGAGGATGAAGGAGGCACTGCCCCTGAGAGTCCGGGTAGGAATAAATGAGGTAACCCACGGAAAGCACATAGCACACGGGAAGGGTTGCGTAAATGTTCTCTGGCTTCTGTATCAATCACTGCTCTCAGGGTCTTGCAGGGGGGTCAAGGAAGGAGTTGCAGCTCACAGAGCCACTGACCTCCACAATTCCTCTTGCACCTCTGACAACCTCAGGGCACGGCTACCTGCTCACCCAAGTTCCCTGGGCCTTGGGAGTTTACGAGGCCCTGGGAGGGAAGAGAAGGGACAGCAAACCCCTCTTTCTCGCACTCTCTACAAGCAAGGACGGGGAGGGGTGGAGGCATGTCTGAGCATCTGCTTCAGGACAGGCAATCAATCCTCCAGGAAACTTCGTAAGGCAGCTCTGGGTCTTCTAGAGCTTCCCTGCATGGCCGTCCTTCAGACCCATCAGGGAGTTAGAAAAGCTTCAGCAGCCTCATGGGGAGACTGTCATTATTAAACACAGGTGTCTCCGTCAGGCCACGGCCCCCTCCTGATTCACGCTTCTGGTGTGATCTCGCAGGGGGAGTGTCCGCCCACATGGTCGCCAGATCCGCTTCCCCTCGTCGGCTGGCTCTGGCCGTGATGGAGGCCCAGGGTGTGGGTGACTTGTCACTCGCCCCAACCTCCACTTTGGTTCCAAGACACTGTGTTTTGTGCACGTCATTAATTCCTGGCAAAAACCTCTCAAATTTAAAAAAAGAAAGACACGCTCTGAAATCCACTCTTGGCCCATCAGTGTAGAGCAGCCTAGAGACCAGGGCTCCTCGTCAGCACAGAGGCAGAGTCCCAAGTGGCTGGAAGAGGTGGTTAGTTCATGCAAACGTGACCTCACCTCGGGCTTGGTTTTGGGTGCTGGTCCCTGCTGGGAGGACAGTGACCTTTCAGGGAGAGGGCGATGATGACATTTTCAACTCCTTCCTCGTTGCCAGGCTTGGGGGAGCGTTTGAAGAGCAGACGTGGAGGCAGTGGAGGAGCTTGCATCCTCCTCTGGAAGACCAAAAGCAACTGGACTTCAGACTGGTGGCCTTGATCCTAACACCTGTCTATGGAGCCCTCCGAGTCCATAGGGCTGAGCACTTCACGAGGCTTATCTCACTGCCAGGTACTAGCAGCCCCGGGAGGGAGGCACTGCAATTACATCCCTTTGAAGGGGGCCCACTCATGCTGGCTTTGTTCCCCATGACATGGGGGGCACTGGTCTTCTCAGCACTGGACCCATCCCTGGGCCTCTCTGTGTCCCCGGCACCCCACTCAGACCTTCGGTTTCTGTGAGATGGAATATGTATGCGCCCTAAACTTCCCTTCATTTCGTTCCAAGACAGTATGTGCTGGGGAATGTATTAGCAAATCTTTCGGGGTTGGGGGGACCCCTCTGTGTCCAGAAAGGGGATGGAGGGAGGGGCAGCGAACTGGCATTTAATGGGAAGTTCTGCTCTGTGCTAAGATGTCCAGCCAAGCGCTTTTATGCTTGAACATTTAATAGTTAAGTGTAATCATCCCCGCGGTCCTGCAAGGGGATTTCTATTATCCCTAGTTTATAGGTGAAAAAGCTGAGTCTCCCAGAAACCAAATGACGTGGCCAAGGTCACACAGGAGTAGGTGGCAGAGCCGGCATCTGAGCCCAGTTTGCTGACCCAGGGAAGGAAGACACGCCCTCAGCCTCACTGCAGTGTCACCTCGGCCTTGGCGGGTCAACAGGGCAAGGCCTCATCGCAGACCGGGGTTCTCGAAGGCAGAGTCGGCACCTTTTCCACCTGCGTGTCTCCCGCGTCCCGTTTCTGCCCTGCATACAGTTGGCACTTAACACACTCGGACTAAATGGTTGAATTCATGAAAAGGCAAATCACGATGGAGCATGAATAGTGTGTCGCTATAAGAAAGGCTGGTTTCACTGTCTTCACTGGAGTCACCCACAAAATGGGAAGAGTTCCCTTGGAGATGAAATGCTTTGTCACAGCAGCTAAGGGCAGGGGGCGGGTGTGGCGTGTTTGGGCCCTCCCCATGGTCAGGAAATAAAAACCAACATTGGGGAAAGAGCTGTTTTCAGATCAGCAGGAGATTGAAATAGAAGCCTCAATATTAAAAATGCTTTTCCTTAACACTGAACCAAGAGACACGTTTCTGGTGGAGCCTGGAATTTCTTAGCACTTAAGTCTCTGCTTCTCATTTCCAATCTGGTGTTCAAAGGGGAACTGGAAGCGGTTAAATATCCAGGTATCAAGGGAAATGCTCGCAAGAGTTAGATTCAGTTTGGGTTTGTTAATGAATATTTTTCTTCTTTTTTAAACATCTCCAGTCTTTCTCCACTTCTTGAGACCTCAGACTCACCAGACTGGCTTTTTTTAGCTAAAGGGGTCTGTAGAGACCACTTGGTTAACACCCTCATTTTATGGAATGGCTCACTGGAAGGCCAGATAGGGAGGCAATTGGCCCAAGGTCATTCAGCAACTCAGGAGTGAGCTGGGAGCAAAACATGTGACTCTGCACCCCCTGTAGAGGGGCTCTGTCCTCTACAGATGTGAATGATATGCTCTTTTCCAATTCCTTTTCTTTTTCTCAGGCTGGCCTCCATGTGACATTAATTTCTACCTGAAGTTTTGGCCTGAGATGTAGCAGTGGTTTGGGCTCCTCAGCCTTCATTTTTGGAGAATCATCTCTCCCCCTTTCTACAAAAATCAATGTGGTTCCTGAGGGGTTGGCCCAGGAGAACAAATGTAACCAGAGTGATCCACTGTGATGGGCTCAGGTCTGGACCAATCAGAGTCTTCCCTGGGACTCTGGTGGAACTTCAAGGCAAGACAACTATTTTCTCTAGCTTTGAGACAATCAAGACAACACAGGCCTGGAGCGACCACGAGCCATCTCTCTGCCACATGACGAGAGCCTGCTGGAGAATGAAAACAAACAGAGTTGAGAGATGGGGGGGAAGGGAATCTCACTGGCATCATTTGAACTTCTGGGTCCATCTATACCAGAAGAGAGACCACTCCCTTAGAACTTTCCAGAAACATAAGCCCATACATCTCCTTTTAAGTTGTATTTTGATCATTTTCAAATGAAAGAGTCTCGACTCATACACAGAACTTGGAGAAAACCTGTTCTGAAGGCTGATAGATAGAAAGGGCGATTCAGGGTCCCCCTGAGACATCAGGAGCCTCCCCCGACAACCTCACTAACAAGAAGTATATGAAAGTGAATACAAATTTTTGTTCAAATTTTGCCCATGCAAAATTTTGTCTGCCCATGCAGGCAGGGACAAAAGCTGTGCTAGACCTGTTCAGTGATTCCTTGGAGGTCCAGCCTTCAGTTCTTTTAGGGGCACCTACAGCAGACATGCCCATACTCTAGCTGCAAGATTCAGCAAAACTTCTCAACAGAGTCAGGTAACCAATACTCCTATAAGCACACAAACAGAGGGCTGATTTAGAATCCTAAGTCTAGGGCATCATGACAAAGGCTAGAGGACACTGGCCTCTAGATTCTTAAAGACTGTTTATGCATGAGCAGGAGGGCCTGTACAACACCCCAGGCAAGCTGTGCCTTTGAACAGCAATCATTCACCCATGGAAAATCATTTCTAACATACGTCATTAACAAGTCTCTGGTTTTAATTGTAGATACAGAGTGAAGTAAGTCAGAAAGAGAAGAATATCATATACTAACGCATATATGTGGAATCTAGAAAAATAGTACTGATGAACCTATTTGTAAAGCAGAAATAGAGACACAGATGTAGAGAACAAACATATGGGCACCAAGGGGGGAAAGGAGGGTCTGGGATGAGTTGGGAGATTGGGATGGACATATATACACAATTGATACCATGTATAAAATAGATAACTAATGAGAACCTACTGTATAGCACAGGGAACTCTACTCAGTGCTCTGTGGTGACCTAAATGGGAAGGAAACCCAAAAAAGAGGGGATATATGTACACATATAGCTGATTCACTTTGCTGTACAGCAGCTAACACAGCATAGTAAAGCCACTATACTCCAATAAAAATTTCTTTTACATGGCTGAAGCATTTCTAGCAGCTTCTGGAATAGGTCAATTTTTTTAAAGTAAACTTTTTATTTTGGAATATGTTTAAATTTATAGAGAAGTTGCAAAGGTAGTACAGAGGGTGCCCATATACCCCTCACCCATTTTCCCCAATGTCTCACATTACCAAGGAATATTTGTCAGAACTAAGAAACTAACATTGGTGTGTTACTCTTAAGTAAACTCTAGACTTTATTCAGCTTTCCCTAGTCTTTCCACTAATGTCCTTCTTCCTTTCCAGGAACCCATCCAGGAAACCACATTACATTTAGTTGTCATGTCTCCTTAGCTTCCTCTGGTCTGTGATAGTTTCTCAGCCTTCCCTTGTTCTTTATGACCTTGACAGTTTTGAGCAGTACCGGTTAGGTATTTTGTAGAATGTCCCTCAGTTTGGGTTTGTCTGATGATTTTTTCATGGTTAACTGGGGAGATTAGTTTGGGGGACCATAGAAGTAAAGTGCCCTTTTCATCACATCATGTAACTGGTTCAGGCTATTAACACAGCTTATCACTGATGAAGCTCACCTTCATCCCTTGGGGAAGGTCTTGTTTGCCAGGCTTCTCCACTGTAAGGTTGCTTTTCTTTCCCCTTCCCATATTCTGTACTTTGAAAGCAAGGCAATAAGTCGAGCCTACCCTCAACGGAGAGGGGTTAAACCCCATTTCCTGGAGGAAAGAGCTTATCCCCCCTCCCTGAGTGTGGGTTGGATTTATTGTCTTCTTATCATCAGTGAATTCTTCTGTAAGAAAGATTTATCGGGTCTTCCCTGGTGGCGCAGTGGTTGAGAGTCCGCCTGCCGATGCAGGGGATACGGGTTCGTGCCCCGGTCCGGGAGGATCCCACGTGCCGCGGAGCGGCTGGGCCCGTGGGCCATGGACGCTGAGCCTGCGCGTCCGAAGCCTGTGCCCCGCAACGGGAGAGGCCGCAACGGGAAAGGCCACAACAGTGAGAGGCCCACGTGCCACAAAAAAAAAAAAAAAAAAAAAGATTTATCTTCTTTTCCCCTTTTTATTAAATCATTTATTTACATCAGTTTGGACTCATGAATATTTATTTTATACTTTGGGTTATAATCCAATAGCGCATATATATATATATATATATATATTTTGGCCACACCACCGTCTTGTGGGATCTTAGTTATCCGACCAGGGATTGAAGTCAGAAGTGACAACACAGAGTCCCAACACCTGAACCACCAGGGAATTCCCTCCAATAGCAAATTTTTAATTTCATTGCTCAAATTGTTCCAGCTTTGGTCACTGGGAATTCTTTGGGATTGGCTCCAGGACGTGACATTCTGGTGAGTAACTTCTTTTTTATTTTTATAAATTTATTTATTTTATTTTATTTATTTTTGGCTGCATTGGGTCTTCGATGGTGCGCACGGGTTTTCTCTAGTTGCAGCGAGCGGGGGCTACTCTTTGTCGTGGTGCACGGGCTTCTCATCGCGGTGGCTTCTCTTGTTGCGGAGCACGGGCTCTAGGCACGCGGGCTCCAGTAGTTGTGGCTCGTGAGCTCTAGAACGCAGGTTCATTAGTTGTGGCGCACGGGCTTAGTTGCTCACGATGTGTGGAATCTTCCCGGACCAGGACTCAAACCTGTGTCCCCTGCATTGACAGGCAGATTCTTAACCACTGTGCCACCAGGGAAGCACTTGAGGAGTAACTTTAAATGCTAACTAACCCCCTCTGCAGGGGGCATGCCTGAGTAAAGTATACTTCTGACATGAACAAGTGTCCTCTAGAGCAGGGGTCCACAACCCCCGGGCCGCAGACCACTACCAGTTAGGAACCAGACCACACGGCAGGAGGGAAGCAGCAGGCGAGTGAGCAAAGCTTCACCTGCAGCCCCCATCTCTCATATAATCACCCGAACCGTCCCCAGACCCCCTGCTCCCGTCGAAAAATGGTTTTCCATGAGACTGGTCCCTGGTGCCAAAAAGTTTGGGGATGCTGCTCTAGAGTGTAGATTACGACTAACCTAATCAAATGGGAATCAAGCTGTTTGTACTTTTTTTTTTTCATTTAACTTTTCCATTAATGTCTGTATAATGTTGCACTGAGTGGGTCAGCTATAGCTTATGTAACTCTTATGTTTTGCTATTATATGGAACACTGAATGGACATCTTTGTGTTTTTTACATTTATATTTATTTTCTCATGAAAATGATTAAAGCTCAATTCCTGTGGCTGAGTCATTTTCGAGAGGAGTTTTATACTGCCCCCAACACTGTTTGTGAGTTACTAAAACTATTATTATAAAGCAGATTAAGCAAAAATGCAATAAAAGCAGCAATAGAATGCACACTCACTAACACATGCAAATATTTAACCAACCCACACATTTGTACCAGGCCGGCTGTGCATACGGACACACTCCGGCAAGAACAGGGAGGTGGACCAGACGATCTTTTAGATTTTCTAGGGCTCTTCTAATTCTGATCTGCTATGATTCTACGCTGGGTGTATAATTACTAACATTTATTACATAAACATTTTTGTGCTGCTTGGGAGAAGCAAATTCCACCATTGCTCTGGGAAGGGTAACATAATCGCTGCACCCTCCCCATCACATAGCACAAGACCCCCACCTTCCAGGCATCACGCTTAGTGCTTCGTATCCCCGCGCTCATTAAGCCTGCGCACCGCCGGAGGTAAGTCCTGCTGGTATTCTCATTTTGCAGAGGTGGAAGCTCGAAGTTTGCCCCAATCACACCTCTATTACACCAACAGCAGTGCAACTTATGGCTGGTTCATTTGTGGATCTTCCCATTTCTGTGAACTTCTTTTTTTAAAAAATAAATGTATTTATTTATTTTTGGCTGCATTGGGTCTTCCTTACCGCGCGTGGGCTTTTCTTTAGTTGTTGCGAGTGGGGGCTACCCTTTGTTGCAGTGCACGGGCTTCTCATTGCGGTGGCTTCTCTTGTTGCAGAGCATGGACTCTAGGCATGCGGGTTTCAGTAGTTGTGGCTCGCGGGCTTAGTTACTCCATGGCATGTGGAATCTTCCTGGACCAGGGCTCGAACATGCGTCTCTTGGCAGGCGGATTCTTTTTTTTTTTTTTTTTTTCTGTACGCGGCCTCTCACTGTTGTGGCCTCTCCCGTTGCAAAGCACAGGCTCCGGATGCGAAGGCTCAGCAGCCATGGATCACGGGCCCAGCTGCTCCGCGGCATGTGAGATCTTCCCGGACCGGGGCACGAACCGTGTCCCCTGCATTGGCAGGCGGACTCTCAACCACTGCGTCACTAGGGAAGCTCTCTGTGAACTTCTTGAGAGTGGGGTCT
The DNA here is from genome assembly GCF_026419965.1 of Kogia breviceps. Taxonomy (NCBI): domain Eukaryota; kingdom Metazoa; phylum Chordata; class Mammalia; order Artiodactyla; family Physeteridae; genus Kogia; species Kogia breviceps. Next base: position 9,720,987 of record NC_081312.1, on the reverse strand, counting down.
GTGTGAGGTCTTCCTCTTTTCTTCTCCCCAGTGCCCAGCACAGGCCCTGGCATATAGTAGGTGCTCACTCAATACAGAACAACCCAGACATTGAGACAATAAAGGAGAAGGCAGAGATCAGGATATAAGTACACAAGTTATTAACAAAAAATCCAAAGTTAAGAAACAAGGCTTATACAACGTGTGCAGTAAAGAAAAAGAAGTTGTTGCCCTTGGGATCCAAATCCCAGTCATACCCTGACACTGTCTGGCCTCTCTGAACCTCAGTTTCCTCCTTTGTAAAATTGCTATGATCCCTCCTACCTTAGGGGAGCTGTGAGAATGAGAGACAATGGACAGAGAATGTCTGGTTCAGTGTCCCCTACAATATAGATGCCCAATGAATTGCAACCATAATAATACTATTTATTAGGCAAGTGATCTGGACAATCCTCTTTGCTCTGGATTTCTATACAATAGGGACAATAAAGAATTCTCAGAAGGCGATAGAAAGGGTTAAATGAGGAAATGCAGATGGACCCCTAAGATGGTTCTGGACCCCGGCAAGGGCTCCACCAGGGGTCATGAAATTCACCTGTAAAGATATGTAAGATACTTAATGTGACTGTTAATCTCTTCTTTAAAAAGAGAACCTCACATGGCATGTCAAAACTGCCAATAAGAAGTCACATCAAATTGGATCTTTGGGCTTCCCTGGTGGCGTAGTGGTTGAGAGTCCGCCTGCCGATGCAGGGGACACGGGTTCGTGCCCCGGTCCGGGAGGATCCCACATGCAGCGGAGCGGCTGGGCCCGTGAGCCATGGCCGCTGAGCCTGCGCGTCCGGAGCCTGTGCTCTGCAATGGGAGAGGCCACAACGGTGAGAGGCCTGCGTACTGAAAAAAAAAAAAAAAAAATTGGATCTTTGGTGACAAAAACAAGAGCTGAAAGTTTCCATTGAGCAGCACGCTATCAGACTCTGGCCAGAGGAGACACAGCCACAGACCCTAAGCCGTGCCAGTGCCTGGCCCTCAGAATTGGCCTAGGTTCCTCCTCTCCTGAGACTTGGCACAGAAATGCCATCTTCTCTTCCTACCTCTGCTTCAGCTTCCTCTGCTCTCCTCCTGTGTCTTGGGCAAGCTAGAGCCTCTCTCTAGTTTGGCACAGCCCTGAGAGCACAGGCTTAGGGGGGCCAGAAAGATCTGGGTATTATTCCAGGATCTGCCACTGCTGTGTGGCCTTGGGCAAGTTACAAACCTCTCTGTGCTTCTGTTTTCTTATAAAAGAGAAAAATTGCTCTCTATCTGATACTTGATATGAGGATTAAATAGTAAGTGTGTAGAAAGCCCATACTTAGCCCAGTGCGTGGCACAGACGAAGCCATCAATGCATGGCGGCTGTGACTCTATTTACACAGGGACGCTTGGGGACAAGGCTGGGGACAGGCAAAGCCCTGCATAGTAGGTGCGCACTAGCTGTCGTTTTGAATGAACTCAAGGGTGTATGAACACTGCGTGTAGGAATGAATGAATGATGTTGAAGCCCCTTTCCTCCCGAGCACCTCTCTTCCCCTTCCCCTGTCCTTGGCCCTTTGGTCTGCAGAAGGCTGCCCACCTTCCCGTCTGGGCTGCCTGCGCCTTCGGGGGGCCTCCTGGCTTGACGCCTGCACTCCTCGGCCCCTTCTGAGCTCTCCTGGCCCCCATCAGCTTGGCCGTGGTGATTGGTGGTTGGAAGCTGGGCGGTGAGCCCCTCTCTCCCTGTGTCCCCCAGACCTGGCGGCCGTGCGATCAGAGGACGGCACCGCGATCCCTCCCCAGCCCACTGCGGAGCCCCCTGCTCCCGGGCCATAGTTCAGAGCTGAGCTGAAAGGTGAGAGGTGGGTTTGGCGCGCTCTGGATAACCCCCGGGAGGCACCGCGAGGCACTATAAACAGCGTTACCTCAACTCGAGATCTAGCATCACATCCCGGCTTGAGCGCGAGGAAACGGGGCTGTGACAGGGAGGCGCTTCCTCCAGGACGAATGTCCAGGTGTCTGGAGAAGGGCGGTGATGACAGGCAGAGGGCTTAGCGGGGCAGGAAGGGGCAGCTTGTGCGCTGCAGGTCCTCCAAGTGCTGCTGGGGGCCCAGCGCGGAGGGGCGGCCGTGGGCCGAGGGGCACCGTGCCCTCGTCCTGTCTGCGGTCAGCATGGACCGGGCAAGCCAGGGGCCAGGCAGGCCAGGGGCATCCCCCAGGAGCTCCCAGGGCCCACAGGGGATCTCAGCACCCCTCCCAGAAAGACCCCCACTGCGTTTAAATATTCCCAAAGCTGGAAAAACCGTCCTCCCCCCGCCCCTGCTCCCCACGCCTCATCAGGCCCTCCAGGGAAGCCCTTGCTCCAGTGACTTCAGAAACCTTTGGGAAAGGTTCCATGGCATGGAGCTGAACCTTTCTGGAAACACTGGTCCTGCAGCCATGGGTCTAAGGTGAATGAGACCTGCTTCCCTAGGAGAGGTGTCAGATGAAGATGAAAAAGGGAGAAATCTTGGTGACTTCCCTGCTGGAGAGCCCGCTCCCGGCCTGGGCTGCCAGCGTAGACAGCTGCCCTCGGCAGGTCTGCACCGAACAGTGGATCCGGCCTTGTTCAGAGCAGACACCACCCAGCAGCTCAGGGTGCGGACCCAGGCGGACAGTCCGGACTCCATCATTCGTAAGAGGGGGACAAGTCCTTAACCTCTCCAAACCCCAACTTCCCCAACGGGGACCATTTTATGGAATAAATTGTCCAACTCTCAAGACCCATTTTCCCCAGAAGGCAATGCACCCCAGAATATTCCACAGTTAACACGACAGCCTTCAGGCCAAGCCCTATGCCATCCAACAATGAGCTAGCTGAACAGCAGCAGCAGGTTATACCCTTTCACATTCTTTTCTGTATTCTGTCTTTTGCATGAATAAAACAATACGTTTCCAATCATTTTCTTTTCTTTTTTCCCGTTGAGAATCACATTTCTGTTAAGTACCATCATGTTTCGAATGAATCCAATCATTTTCAATGCAAGTGTTTTACATTTCAATTACTTTTTGCAAAAACAGTGAATCAGAACTGTTTTACCCACCGCACCTTACAGACAAGGAAGATGACAGGTTGTTGGGAGATGTGATGAAATGACACTCGGATAGCACGTGGCATGTTTATTTATCTCACAGGCTGATTGAGGACACACTCTAGGGCCAGGCTCCAGGGCCCGGGGACGCTCAGATGTCATCCCTGCCATCCAGACGTCATGGTGTTAGAGGAAGACGGGGCTCCAAGAGAGGACAGATCATCCTGGGGTAACACTGCTTGGATGGAGGCGGCGACCTGGGCTGTGGGAATACATATCTCTGTCCACCGGAGTCCTCACGGGAGCCTCCAGGGTAAGTGACATCAGGGCTGAGCCCTGAGGATAAGTGGATTTGGGTGGGGGACATTACGTGCAGAGCAAAGAGCAGATGTAAAAGCTGAAAGCTGTCCAGGAGTCTGGCATTTCAGGCTGTGAAGCATTTCCTAGTACAAATGGGAATGATACCAGCACACATGAACTGCTTGCCTTCTGTGTGTCTGGCTCTGTGCTAACCTCTCTACGCTACCAGCTCATATACGCTTCACTGTAACCCGTGATGAACAGTCTCCTGTAGGCCCCGTTTTACAGATGAGGAGACCGACGGAGGGTTTGCCAAGCTCAGAGAGCTAGTAAGTCCCAAGCGATCTGACTTAGCACCTATAATGTCCTTTTTGTTGTCATTGTGCTGTTTGGGGAAGAAAGGGAGGGTCTTGTCAATTTGCTCTCATTTAACAGAGCCGGTAACCCTTGGAGGTAGGTGTGCTGATGTCCCGCTTCGCAGGCAAGGGGTCAATGGCTTAGAGCAGAGGGTTACGTGGCCCAAGGCCACACAGGTTCTGGGGGCTGGGAAGGAGTGGGGAACAGGTCCTACCGCATGGCCTCTGCCCTTCCATTCGAGAGCTGCCTCTGAGCACGAAAATCTTTAGACCGTCTGAATTAGCAGGCCAACACCCTCCTTGGCACACTTCGTCTGTTTTTTTTTTTCTGTTGTTTTTTGTTTGTTTGTTTGTTAGCAGAAAGGAAATTAATCCAAGTCGAAGGCTAGTCCCAGCTTTCCTTTCTTGTCGCTTCAGGAGAGTGAGGCTGGGCTTCCCATCTTGGGCTCTGCTCTCAGCTCATCACTCCACAGGCCCCCAAAGTCCACTCCTGTCCCTGGTCATCTGGTGTCCCTTCCCTCCTTCAACCCCACGATGCAGTTGGCCCGTCTTCAATACCCTGCTCATAAGCCACCTCCTTCAGGAATCCTTCCCTCAGCCAGGTGAACTTGACCTACCCTTCCATTATCACCCCATTGCACTTCCTGCTTGGTCCTGGGGTGACTGGAGGAGGTCCTTGGAAGGACCCCAACTCACCAGCTGTGCCTGAGGCCAGTCATTGGACCTCTTGAGCCTCAGATCCTTATCTAATAAGGGGGTAAGGGACACCGACAGGACCAGCCCCTCAGGGCTGTGTGAAGATTAAACAAGGTAAGTACTGTGCAAAGCGCAGTTAGCGCTCAATAGCTGTGAGCTGCTATTACCCTAGACCCAGGGAGTAAGTGAACACATGTTCTGTGGCCAAGTCTTAGGTGTCCGCAGACATCTCAAACCCCAGAAGCACAAAACACTTCTTGGGATTTCCCTGGTGGCACAGTGGTTAAGAATCTGCCTGCCAATGCAAGGCACAAGGGTTCGAGCCCTGGTCCGGGAAGATCCCACATGCTGAGGAGCAACTAAGCCCGTGCACCACAACTACTGAGCCTGCGCTCCAGAGCCCGCGAGCCACAACTACTGAAGCCCACACGCCTAGAGCCCGAGCTCCGCAACCAGAGAAGCCACCGCGATGAGAAGCCCGCACACCAGAGCGAGGAGTAACCCCGCTCGCTGCAACCAGAGAAAAGCCCGCGTGCAGCACCGAAAACACAACATGGCCAAAACCAAATAAATAAGAGAGAAGAAAAAAAGAGAAAGAAAACACGTCTTGTTTCTCTGACTCCTCTGTGCCACATGCATTGTGGGAAAAAAACAAAACAAAAAACAGCCTCTGGAGCCAGGCCAGGGTTTGAATGCCAGCTCTTCTGTCATCTTGCTGTGTGAATTTGGGAGAGTTACTTAACTTCTCTGAGCCTCAGTTTCTTCAACTGGAAAACTAGGATATTTATACCCACTTTGTGGGTCGTTATGAGAAAGAAAAAACGATTCATTCATTCATTCATCGATCAGAGTATTCTTTGAGCTCCCGACCTGTGCCACGCACTGCGCTCGGGGCTGGGAAGCGATGGCGAACGTGACACAAGGCCTGGCCTGGCAGCGCTCATGGCCTGCCCACCATGCTTCACAATTTCTGCACCAAGAGAAGTGCTTGGATCCCCTCCGACTTCATTTTCCAGCTTCATTTGCAGGAACAGTCAGGATCTGAAACCAGAATCCACTGGGTTCGTGGGAGACAGAAGTTTCCTTCTGCAGCCAGCAGGGAGGGGGCAGCTTCTTCTTCCCAGAGCTGGTGTGTCTCCCGAGGTTACATACACCTGCTGGTGTTGGGGGTCCATAAAAAAAAAGGAGTAGGGGCAGTAAGAGAGGGTTTCCAATCATTTGGGTTTGGGCAGAACGCAGAACACACTTTGCCAAGCCATTCCTCTCCATCTTGGAACAAGTGGGTGCTCCTGGGGACATCTTAATTCATCTAATCAGTTTCACTGACACCAAATTCATCCAAACATTGCACGGAAGCAGCGGAGGCCTGGGCAGCTTCTGCCTTCCGGAAGCCATCAGAGTCTCCACGTGTCCGTCGGGCTCAGGCAGAGCATGTGAGGATGCGCCCCTCCCCTCCTCGGGGCTGCTCTGCTCCCCCAGGCCCCACGCAGCATTCCTTTCCCCTCTGTCCCATAAAGTCTCTCCTGAACGTGGCCCCTGCCTCTTCTCACCCTGACGCCTGTCTCCTCAGGGCTCAGAAAGAGCTCCAGCAGGCAGGAGGTGGAAGTCCTCGCCTGGTCCTCCAGGCATCCTGCCCCTGCACACCTGTGCACACCTGTGCACGCTGCACACAGGGAAACTCACAGCCCCTCAACTGCCTCTTCCCAACAGATCGTCAGCTCTGTGAAGGCTGAGAATCTGTCTGTCGTGTTTGCTATGGTACCCCTGTGCCGGCAGTGGAATCCAGCACAGAGGATAGCGGCTCCATAAATATGGCAGGAACAAACGAGTGAATGATAAGCTTTCCTGAAACACCTCTGAGGGTGGGAAAGAAACTTGACCTCCTCTCTTGAGCACCTCCTGTGTGTCAGCACAGTGCCTGATACTTCATGCTGTCTCTTTCTCCAGCCACGCTGTGACCGGTGGTCACAGTGCCCGTTTTGCAAGGAAGGAAACTGGCTCAGAGAGGCTACGTAACTTGCCCAGTGAATGACGCACAGCTGGAACGGATGAGAGCAAGGGTGCATGTGCCAGCCTGTCAGACCCCAAAGGCACGTTCCTCCAGGCCACCCTGCCTCTCTTCGAGATCAGTGAAGCAACTGAGTCCCAAGCCTCAGCCAAGCTACCTCGCTGACTCCCCATCAGCCTGAAAGCCCCTGAGAGGGGGCCTCGCTGCAATACTGAGGACAGGACAGCTGTGCAATGCTAAGGTATGAACCCCACACCCCAGTGGCCTGATGCACTAGTGCAGCCACGGCTTATCTTTAGCGCACATCACAGTCTGTGTGGGTTGGGTGGCTCTCCCAGTGGCTTTTCTCAAAAGGGGACTTAGTGTATGGCTTCTAAGTTTGCAGTAGAAGGGGACAAGAGGGCTGCGGACCATGGACCATGCAAGATGCTTCTGAGGCCAGAACAAAAAGGGCGAAAAATCCACCAGGTTCCCTTCACTCCCTTCCCTGCTGCACCTAGCTGCAAAGGAGGCAGGTACAGTCTTCCTGAGCTCAGGGGAGAACCAGTGCTGAGCCCCAAACCTGGGTCTCCACTCCCCTGCCCTCAGGCAGCCCTGCCTCTCCCCCAACAGACCCTCCTTGAGCCTCAGATCCCGAGGGATAGGCCAAGACCCTGAACCCGGAGCATATATACAGGGTTTCTCCCCCAGGGCCCTAAAGCTGAGGCTAAGGGCTCCACAGGGCACCAGGTGACACTCAAGACACTGGCCTGAAGCTGGATGATCCCCAGCCTGGGGCCTCTCAGGAGGTTCCTTCCAGCCCAGGGGAGCTCCTCCCCACATGTGGCCCTGAGCCCGGCCCCCATTCCTCTCCCGGCCCAGCCAGGGGCCCCATCACGGCAACCCAGCGCTCCAAGCCCAGCTCCTCTACACATAGCCCTCCCCCTGGACCCCGGGGCTTGGCTAGAGGCAGCCCCAGAGGCTCCCAGGAGCCTGCTCTATCTCTGTTCTGGCTCCAGAAGCAGGAGGTCCAGCCCGAGCTCACGGAGACAGGGGTACACCCATCACTCGGCAGAACTCCGGGTCCCGGCTCACTGGGGCCCAACTTCAGGATGAACCTCAGAGCCAGCAAGGTCTGGAAGGGCTGCAGGCTGGATGCCAAGGCCAGGGAATAGGATCCCCAACCCTGGTGGGGGGAGAGGTGTGGAGGCTGTGAGCTCTCTCGGAAGTATGGGGTCCAAGGGGCCTGGAGCCCCACAGACACATGGGGAGTAGAAAGGCCCTGAGAAACCCCCTTTCCCCTTCCTTAGCAGCCACCCCATGAAGCTGGGATCTTTCAGCTGCTGCCACATCTTGGGGAGGTTCCCACTAGTCTGGGGCTACTGTCACCTCCCTGTGACCCGTCCAAGGACAGTCTGTACCCTAACAGGGAGGGCAGCCCATCCCTGGAGTGGTATCTCTAGAAGGAAGGAGGGGTCCTAGACCATGGATGGGGGTCTCAGCAACTCTTCAGGAGACCTGTCCTCACCCGTCCAGTCCTCAGGTACCACTGCTAAACTTTGCCTTGGACCAGGACCTGGGAAGATGCCCTCTATAGTAGCATTTCCCAAAGCAGGTTCCTTGGAACTCTAGCACCTTGATGCCCTACCCCTAAGTGGTTCCCTAGTCAAGTAAGTTTGGGAACTGCTACCCACTGTATGCAAGCACCCTCTGCTTCAGTCCACCTCAGAGTCACAGTGAACCTTAGCCTATAAAGGCTCTGACAAGTCCTGCAGCAGAAACCTGTTCTAATTTACTTAGCTTGGCACCTCCAAGACTGTGACCACAGAACCCTTCTTGTCCTCATTACCTGGTGGCAGTTCTATAGAAAACACTGGAAATCTGTCCTAGACCATCCTCAACCCAGCTTCAGAGATGAATCACACTTGGTCCCTGATCTGGATTGCTCCCCTCGTGGGGGGTAGCAAAGGCAGGGAGCCAGCAAATACAAGAGGTATGACCAGCGCTTGGCCCACCAATGCCATTCAACAAAAATCCATCCCCTTATCTGCTTTATTTCGACTATAACATTATCTTCACCTGAGATGTTATATCTGTATTGTTTACGTATTTATTCTCCGTTCCCCTCTCCTCTTACTCAAATGAAACCTCCATAGGGGAAAAAGTTTTATCTGCTTTATCCCCACAAATCCTCCCATGTCTAGGACAGTCTTTGGCATGTACTGGGTGCTTAATTAATTTGGGTAGAATGGCTTTATTAATTTCACTCACGAGGAAAACAAAGCACAAGGAGAGTATGTAATTTACACACTGTTGCATGGCTATTACTTGGTGGAGCCGAGATTTAAAGCCAAGAGTCCGACATCAGAGCTCACACACTGACCACCCCGCTCCCTCCAGCACCAGGCTCCTCTGAGTGAGTGAAAGACTGATGCAAAGCCATTCATTTTCTTAAAGTTGACAACCCGAAGCCAGCCCCTACCCTCCTTTGCACTTGACCTCTAAGCAACCCTCTCCACACCTGTCTCAGACCCTGCCCCCAGGCCAGCACCTGGCAGTAGATCAGGGCACCTAAGACACACCCAGCGATGCTGAGAAAGCCCCAGCAATTGAACCTGGGGGTGACCTTCGGGGCAGCAATTCTGGGTTCTCCACGAGGAAGACGTCTCCTGGGAGTCCAAGAAAGTCAACTTGACAGCTTCCAACCCTCCCCTCCCTTCCTCAAATCTGATGCCAAATGAAGTCGCCAGATAGAATGACTCGAGGTTGGCCACTCCCTTCCGTTCTCCAGTCTAACACAATGAGAGGATGGAGGAGGAACCGAGCTAAGTTCAGAGCTGGAAGCGCTGGCTTGGCTCCATTGCTGTGTGATCTTGACCAGCTGGCCCTTCTCTGGGCCTTGGCTTCGTCTGCAGAGACTAGAGAGCAGGGCTTGCACTGCTGGTCTCACAGCACTGACGGAAAGATCAAGGATCATCAACTTGAAAGTTCCATAGAAATCTAATTCTTGCCAGTGCAGGGGTATGGGCAAGATGCTGGGGACCCCAGAGCCAGGGGGCCCCAGCCAGAGGCGATCAGGGAAGCTTCTCAGAGACCCAAATGACCTTTGACCCGAGTCTCCAAAGATGAGTTGGATTTTTTTGGTTGCAGATGAGGCTAGAAAGGAAAGTTAAAGCAGATTGCACAGGCTTTGAAAGCCAGGACTTTCTCCTGGCAGCAGTGGGAAGCCTGTGAGGGTTTAAAGCACAGTGCTCTTGGGCTAGCTTTTGTTCCAATGTCAGGATTAAGTTCATCTCTGATTTACAGAAGACTCAAAATAACAGTGGCTTAAACGTATAAGAAGTTATTATCTGGCAGAAAATAAGCCCAGAAGCAGGCAGTCCAGGACTGGTAGAGCAGGTCTGCAGAGTCCCCGGGGACCTAGGCTCCTTCTTTCTTCTCCACTCACCTCTAGATGTAGCTCCCATCCTCAATATCACCTCATGGTCCAAGATTGCTGTTGGAGCACCAGTCTTCACAGTTGCCCTCCAGGCAGCAGAGCAAATGAATGGGAGCAGGACAAAAGAGACACACCCCCAGAAGAGTCAGTTCCTTTTGAAGAGCCTTCCCAGAAATCCCACACACAACTTTTACTCACATCTTATTAGCCAGAACTTAGTCTTGTAGCCACTCTTCTGCAAAAAAGGACTGGTGATAAAGTCTTTGTTCTGAGTAATTTGCCCTGCTACATATCAGAGCTCTGCAGCTAAAGAAGGTGGGATATTAAATAGGCATCTGGCAGTCCCTGCTACAGAGGCTTTTGGCTACAAGAAGCAGGACACCTGACACCCAGATTTTAATACTTCCTTGACAAGGAGTCTGGAGAAATATGTCCCAGGGTTGGGTTTCTGACTCAACAATGACATCAAAATGCAGATTCTTTCTATCCTTTGTTCTGCCATCCTTAGTATATTGGATATTAATTAAATGGGTTATTATCAAATAGTAAATTAATATTTGAAAAGCACTTATGCTACATAAAAAGAAAATATGTTAAATGTATCACCTCACAATCACAAGATGACTGCCACAGCTCCAGACATCACATCCTGCCCCTATATCCTATGATATAGGAAAGGAGGAAAGAGGGCAAAAGAGTTTTTCCCTTGTGCCATTCTTATGTGTCGTCAGGAAAGAAAAACTATCTCAGAAGCACCCCTCCCCCATCAGACGTCCTTTTATGTCTTATTGACCAGGAGTAGGCCACAGCCCATACCTAGACCAACCATGTCACAGGGGAGCCACGGTTGTCATGAATGGCTTAGATCAATTATGATACACCTCCAAGGCTGGATTCACTGCTGCCCAAACAAAACCAGAGCTGATTCAGTCGCAAGGCAGAAGGGGACAGGGCCAGTGGGTGGTGAGCCAACCTTGCCTGCCACACTTTAGAAGAGAGTGGAGGTTCAGAAAACCCCGAGGAGCTGCTGAGACTGGGCCAGTGGGAGGTGCTGAGAGATGGAGAGTCAGCCATGCCAGGGACCAGAAAGCGGCCTCAAGGGGCAACCAGGGCCCTGCATGTTCACCACGATCTTCTCTTTTTCAGCAAAATGGATGCTCTTCCTGGGGCCCAGGGCTGTGCTGGCCTGAAATGGGCCATGCATGTGCATGTGGGCAGCCCCCGCACTGACTGGTAATTGCATCAAACCCTCTCCCTTTCTGCCACCAAGGACGCATTGCGCTCATTTCCCCAGTCCCCGCAGGCACAGGGGCTCCAAGCAGAGTGTGTCAGGAATTCTGTGTTTTCACCTTGGCCTGAGCTTCCCAATTTGTCTTAACAGTTTCATTAAGTCTTGCGCCACATACCACAGACATATTTCTAACCTAACGGCCTGTTGCAGGGGCTCCAGGATGCTACGAATACAGAGTGTTCTTTGCCTGGTTTTCTTTCTTAAAACCAAATAATTATTCACCACTCTCCCCCTGTGTCTTGCACGGTTCACTTAGATTAATAACATTTGAGATTCTGCCTATTAGGTATCGAAAGCAGCGAGTGGGGGCCTTCTAGCCAATTCCAATTCCAGATACTGCATGATGGAAACTATTTCTCCCCGACCCTGTTGCCAACAACAAGCTTTTCTCTAACGGCTTAATTAGGATTCAAGATTGTGTCCAGAAACCCAGAGCCTCAGAAGGAGCCAAGCCAGTGTGTTTACAGACTTCTGTGTTCAGTTCATTTCTGGTTTTGTATTTTGCAAGAGGAGGGAAAAGGAAATGGCTGAGAGAGAGACAGGGAGATGGAGGGACAGAGAGATAGAGACCGAGAAAGAGGTGGGTTATTAACAAGAGGAGGAAGCTTCAAATATGGTGGAAAGGCAGTTAGTTGGCAGCCAGATGGGAAGAGGGGAACAGAGAGAAGCAGGTACTGAAACGCAGAGGTAGCGTGGACATTCCAGAGATCAGAGCAATGAAGGGGCTGGCTCTTGACCTGCCGCACCTTGGTGACAAGACATTATTAACCTGTCCTGCCCGTCACTCCTGATGGGGCCTGAGCAAGGGGAGGAAGCCTTGTGGTTTCTGTTTTTGTTTTGTTTTTTCATTTTTGTTGAAGTATACTTGATTTACAGTGTTGTGTTAGTTTCAGGTGTATAGCAAATCTAATCAGCTATACATATATCCACTCTTTTTTAGATTTTTTTTTTTTTTTTACTTTTTATTTTATATTGGAGTACAGCCGATTAGCAATGCTGTGATAGTTTCTGGTGCACAGCAAAGCGACTCAGCCATATATATATATGTATCCATTCTCCCCCAGACTCCCCTCCCATCCAGGCTGCCACATAACATTGAGCAGAGGTCCCTGTGCTATACAGTAGGTCCTTGTTGGTTATCTTTTTTTTTTTTTTTTTTGCAGTACACGGGCCTCTCACTGTTGTGGCCTCTCCCGTTGCGGAGCACAGGCTCCGGACGCGCAGGCTCAGCGGCCACGGCTCACGGGCCCAGCCGCTCCGCGGCATGTGGGATCCTCCCGGACCGGGGCACGAACCCGTGTCCCCTGCATCGGCAGGCGGACTCTCAACCGCTGCGCCACCAGGGAAGCCCTGTTATCCTTTTTAAATAGAGTAGTGTGTACATGTCAATACCAAACTCCCTAACTAGCCTTTCCCTCCACCCTTCCCACTCCTGCCTGGTAACCATAAGTTCATTCTCTAAGTCTGTGAGTCTGTTTGTCTCTTGTAAATGTGTTCATTTGTATCATTTCTTTTTAGATTCCACATATAAGCAATATCATGTGACATTTCTCTTTCTCTATCTGACTTACTTCACTCGGTATGATAATCTCTAGGTCCATCCATGTTGCTGCAAATAGCATTATTTCATTCTCTTTTATGAGGAAGCCTTGTGTTTGAAAGCAGCAGAACTCAAGTTAAATTCTTTCTCTATTCCTTCCCAGCTGAGTGGCCTTGGCCAAGTCACCTTACCCCTCTGAGTGTTAGCTTCCTCATCTGGGAATAATAATACTGGGATATTTCACAGAATTATTTTGAGGCTTATAAAAGAAGTATGAGAAAAACATTGCACAATGACAAGCAATGGTAAAAATGATCAGGAATGAGTTGAATCTGTATCCCATGGACTTTTATGTCACCCTGGAGATGATGGCCAAACCTTACAGCTGGATGGTGGACAGGCCTCTAAGGAGTTGTGGGTGCAATTTACACTCTCTTAGCCTCAGTTTCCTCATCTATAAGATGGGTGGTTTAAAAGACACAATGCACATAAAGCCCTTAACTCAGCATCTGGCCTGGGGGTGAGCAGGGAGTGGCCTGGTCAAAGCCCATCATTGTCATGGTGAGGAATCTGAGGCTGAGAGCAGGAGGTGACATCTGCTGATCCACAATGAGTTAACGGAAGATCTTGGTTAGGACTCATGTGGTATTTTACCACTGGCCAGTAGAAATACGCTCCCATTTAAGAGCATATAAAGGGATCAATAGAAGCCAGAGAAAGCGTGAAACTTTGACAACATGCTGGTAAGAAAGAATTCAGGAATTCAAAGTAAACTTTAGCATAAGAAGAGCAGATGCCAGAGGGGCAATCCTCCTGGGAATGTTCATTTATATTAGCTTCTTTCTTATCAAAACTGGAATCATCAATTAGGTCAATTTTCCAATAGCTCTTAGAAAGTGCCATTTTGCATCTGACCCTGTACTTCCCTGTCTAGGTATCCTTGGACCCAGGATTGCTTTTACGTGTGAGGATGTCTGTTACAGAGTTCGTAATAGCAAGACATTGAAAGCATCCTGTATGTTGGAGGGTTAGTTAAGCAAAGCATTGTCATCCAATATGAGACAACTGTTCAAATTGACACCTCTAAAGAATTTTTAAGGAAACAGGAAAAATACTTATGGTATAACGTGAAGAAAAAGATACAAAGGGACACAAAACTGCATCCATGATTTCAACTGTATAAAATAAATGTGTATGCATTAGTGATGCTGAGAATCTTTTCATGTGCCTCTTGGACAAAAGGAAAGAGAAACTACATTTTCAGAGAGTGCAAGGGAGTCAAGCTCCAGCAGGCCCAGCTCGCCAAGCACAAAATACAATAAGAATTTAGAAGGAGGAGGAAATAGAGTTATGTAGGTCAAAGGATACAAAGTTTCAGCTCTAAGAAGAATAAGTTCTGAGGCTCTACTGTACCGCACGTTGACTATAGTTAATAATATGGTATTGACTACTCAAAAGTTGCTGAGAGATTGTCAGCATTCTCACCACAAAAAAATAAAAGTTAACCATGTGAGATGGTGGAGGTGGTAATTATCTTGGTCTCGGTAATCATTCCACAATGTCAGTGTATGTCAAAATCGTCACAGAGTACCGTTTCAATATGCACAGTTGTATTTGTCGATTATTTCCAATTATTCCTTATTAAAGTAAAAAAAAACTTAAAAGAAAAAAACCTGCAAAATCATCAGCATTCCTTTCACAACGATCTACTGCTCTATAACAAACCACCATAAAATGGAGCACTCAAAACAACCTCAATTTGTTATGTCTCATAATTCTGTGGGTCAGGAATTCAGGCAGGGCTCAGCTGGGCAGCTCTTCTTCTCCACGTGGAACAGGCAGGGATCACTCAGTCCTCTGGCTTCAGCGGACAGCCATCCAGACATCACTGTGGAGCCTGAACCTGAAGGCGCCTTTGCTCGCTCCTTCTCTCTCTCTCTCTCTCTCTCTCTCTCTCTCTCTCTCTCTCTCTCTCTCTCTCTCTCTCTCTCTCTCTCTCTCTCTCTCTCTCTCTCTCTCTCTCTCCCGCTCCTCATTCACTCATCCAGCTTACGCTACTTTTCAGCATGCTGCTGGCTCTCCAGAGCACAAAGGCAGACACTGCTGGGCTTCTTTAGGGCTGTGCCCAGAGCTCACATACTATCACTCTCTCCACACTCTACTGGTGAAAGGCTTCCTGGGCCGAGTCCAATACCAGGAGAAAGGAAAGAGATGCCACCTCCTGATGTGGGAGCAGCACCACATAGAGGAAGGGGAGGAGTTGCAGACGTCCACATTTGGAGACAAGGACCACCGTTACCAAGTTCACCTCGGTCTGTTCATGATGGGAGGAGAGCAACATGTTCACATGACTGTGATGCTGGTGCATCTGCCCAGGACAAAAGAGGCCCGAGTTGAGCTCTGGGTCCACGTTCTAACAGACATTGGCTCAAATCCCTGTTCTACCACTTACTAACTAGCCAGTAAACCTCTCTGAGCCTCAGTTTCCTCACCTATCAAATGGGTATAGTAATGTCTGCCTCATATGCTGAGAGGATTAAGGTAAAATGTGTACCCCAGTGTCAGGCCAGTATAGTTATCCAGAAAATGTTAGTATAGCTCCTCCCTCTTTCTTAGGCCTTTTAGAGTAAAGTTTGGGCGGTAGAAATGCAGAGTTATGCTTTTCCAAGCCTTCTAAGATTCTCAGGGCTCTGAGCAGACATTCTGGAAATGAAGGAGTAGCTAATGCTTTGGGCAGGCTAGCAAGTTTGCCCACCCTTTGATAACAGGCCCTAAGGGGGTGAGCATGTGACCTAGGCCTAGTCAATCATAGTATCTCCTTCCTTTGAACCAGGGATTCATTCAAGGGAGCACATGTGACTCAGGCAGAGCCAATCAGGGTTATTCCCTGGGATTTCTGAGCCTGAGCTGGGGAAGTAGCCTTGCTTCTGGAGTCCAAGAGCTAGAAGAATGGGATGTTAGGACTACGGTCCTCTATCTTTAAGGCTGGGCTGATAAGGTAAGTGGAAAATAAAGAGAGCAACAAGGTCCTGGTAGCCCTCTAGTTTGGTAACCCATCCTTCAGTTCTAGGACCCAGCCACAGCTGCCATAAATTCCGTTTCTGCAGAAGCCAGGAAGCGCCGGGCTTGACATTTGTTAGCAAGTGTCCTGACTGACATACATTTCAAGAGGCAGAGAGACACTGGAGGTGGAATAATGGACAGAGATGAAGAAGGAGGAGGACAGAGAAA
This sequence comes from Kogia breviceps, assembly GCF_026419965.1. NCBI lineage: Eukaryota > Metazoa > Chordata > Mammalia > Artiodactyla > Physeteridae > Kogia > Kogia breviceps. The sequence goes on along the minus strand of NC_081312.1, from coordinate 9,705,085 downwards.
CACAGCAGCCAGAAACAGATCATTCCCGGGCTACTCAAAATGCCCAGGACAGCGACCGCGTACAAGCCCAACATCAGCGCTTCTCACGGGCTCACTCGCCATAGCAGATAAGAACGTGACAGTTCACTGCAGCATTATCTAGAGAAATGCAAAATCAACATCAACAACCACCAACAGGAGAATGGCCCAATAAGCTGAGATAAACTCATACAGTTGACTACATAGCAATCATTTAAGACAACGAGAATAATTAATGTATTGCAAATAATCAAAAGTAGTGACATGAGAACATCTCCAAGACATATTTTTGAGTGCCATCTAAGTACAGAATGGTAAAAGCAAACAAAGAAACAAACAAACAACAAAAAACACACAAGCACGCATACAGAGAAAACAGCATTCTACAGTGTCCATATGGTGTATAAATGCATGGATACAAACCAAGCTGATGGCGGTTTCTTCTGGGAAGTGAAACAGGGACTAAGATTGGATCTGGGAAGGGATCAAAATGGACTTTAGCCTTACCTATAATGCATTCAGGTTTATAGATATATTACATAGTATTTTATTTTATTTATTTATTTATTTTTTGTGGTACTTGGGCCTCTCACTGTTGTGGCCTCTCCCGTTGCAGAGCACAGGCTCCGGACGCACAGGCTCAGCGGCCATGGCTCACGGGCCCAGCCGCTCCGCGGCACGTGGGATCCTCCCGGACCGGGGCACGAACCCGTGTCCCCTGCATCGGCAGGCGGACTCTCAACCACTGCGCCACCAGGGGAGCCCATTACATAGTATTTTAAAATAACCACCATGGGGACTCATGACAGTTTAATTTTGAGATCATTGACTTCAACATCCTTGATTTAGAGTTGAAAAAACAAGAAGACTCAGAGAAGGCAAGTGACCAGCCCAAGCCCACACAGGGGGGAGATTTTGTATTAAACCCAGCAGAATTCCAGCCCAGGGTCTCCCTAACATGTCACACTGTCACCCCCAAGCTGAGGCAACCAAGCTATCCTCTCAGCATTAGACAATGCCCAGGGAGACGGAGAACTTGTGCCTTCCATGTCCTTATCCCATATCTGGCCATCATCCACGTGCCTGGACAGACAGGATGCAAAGGGAAGAGGATTAGGCCAGGAGGCAGGAACCGGCTTGGGATTTTTCTCTGCCCTCAACCTCCCGGTGGGCCCTTGGGTGAGGGGGCCACTGACTCCGTGGTCTCCCTGCTTCCTTTCACTTCTCAGGTGGTACCCTCTGTGAACTTTGCCTGCGGCCAAGTCCATATGCAGCATACCCTCTGTGTGACCCTGGATCTTTGCCTCCTGTTCACAATTAAGAGAAGAAACCACCAAATGAGCGAATGCGGAAATATATGCAGCAATGAAGGATTTTTTTTTTTTTTCTTTATGTGAACTATTTTGGCCTAATTCGTTTTTTACAAAGAGAACGACTAATATTTCACGGGGAGAGATAAGATCTTGCTTCAATTGACCTTGAACTGAATCTACAAATTTCTTAGAGGTGACCTCTTCATCGACGCTTGATACACATTCACAAATAAATGAACTGAGAAGATTCTTATTTAGATAACTAGTCCAGTCGAGGATCCAAAATAAAGGCAGATGTCCAGGTTTCAGGAGGAGAGTCATGGAATCACGGAATCTTAGAATAACAGAGTTTTAGAATGATAGAATTATAGAATCTTAGAGTTGAAGAATCCATGGTTAGAGGGGACCGCTGAGGTGAAAAAATGGAAGGGCTGAACTGTGGACTCTTTAGGGAAGGGGTTAAGTATTTGTCATCCCTAGCACCGAGCCTGGCACACAGTAGGAAGCCAGGGAGGGAATCATTCATTCAGCAAAGCTCCGTTACACCCCTACTATACACCAGAACCCGAGTGACATAGAGGGTGCAGAGATGAGTTAACACAGGCCCTGAGAGGGCTGGCTGGAGAGGATTCTCGACCGATTTCCTCCCATACATGCCCTTTTCCCCACCCAAGCTGTTCCTTCCGGGTACCCCCATCCCCTCCCGGACCTTGGACCTGGATTTCAGAGGGCTGCCACCAGGGATGTAGCGGAATCTCGCTGTCACTGAGTGGGACAGCAGGTAGGCTTTTGCCAACAAAAATAACAGAAAGAAAGAAAAGGAAAATGTAAGGGAACATAGCCCAAATTCAATTATGTATGTTTTGTTTCCATATGCATCCTGTTATAGGTCTTCCTTAAAATGAGAATATTATTTTTGCTCAGTAGGTGTCAGGATTTTTTTAGTGGCAATTCTGCTGTAGGTCAAAATTTTAAGGCCTACAAATATAGGGGTTCAAATAATCATCCCTCACTAAGCTTCAGCCTTTGCTGAGCACATCGACCCCTGCTCTGGGTTTTGCCCCATCAGTAAGCCTGAACGCGCCATAGCACTGTGGATCTGAGGAAAGTTAATAGATAACCTAGCGGGGAAGGCTTCTGCCACCAAATATGGTTGGAAAGTGCTAGTTCAGAGTAAAGTTCAGCACGTTTCTTTACCACAGGACTTCTCAGAGCATTTATCGTGCTAAAGTTCACAGTGAATCTCCATAGGGGGCACTCAGGATGCAGTTCGTTTTCTCGACGTAACTTGACCACCGAACTCTTTTGGAGAAACCCTGAGCTGGGGATAGAAAGCAAGCAAGGTGAAGATGTGACCGACGAGCCAGCACATTCCCAGTGTGACACAGTAGATCCCAGAGCTGATGCTCCCGTGATCTTTTTCATCTTTGTATCCCTTCACTGTCCCCCTGGGCTTTTTTGTCCAGCTGAGCTGCCCCCGGCTGCAGTGGGCACCCACCTCCGTCACGAGGTTCTCTCTTTCCCGTCCCTTCCTCACCCGATGGGCGCAGAGCCTTTGGTGGGCTCGTCCGCGCTCCACAGCTCCTCATGTGTGAGCCAGAAAAGCCATAGCAGATGGGGAAAGAACGTGCTCGGGGGGCAGACCCTGAGTGGTCCAGCGTGGCTGATGGAAACCACGGTAAGGAATTCGGGCTTCATCTGAGAAGCCCAGCCAGCATTGCTGCGGCATCCGGTCAATTCTGCCTTTCCGTGGAGAGTACCTGGGATCATGCCTTCCCTTCCTGTGGGACTCTGCTCCAAGCATGTTCCCTGGTGACACTTCCCTACCTAAAAATCCATCCCACACTGTCTGTGCCTTTGCTCGTCCTCTTTCTTTTTTCTTCAGAGTATTCTTCACTCCCTGACATATATCATAGGTATATGATATATAATATATATAAAATATATAAAAATATATAATATATATTTATATAAATATATATTATATTATATATATATTATATATAATATAATATATATTTATATAAATATATATTATATATTATATATATATTATATATATTATATATATATTATAAATATATAAAATATATATATATAATATATATTTTATCTGTCTCTTATCTCTGTCCTCTGCCAGCTGGCAGGGTCCAGGAGGCCTGACACTTAGGTTTGGTCACTAATGTATCCCTAGCACCTAGCACAGTGTCTGTGCACAGCAGACTCTCAAGAAACTGTGAAATGGATAAAGGATTTTAAGCACAAGAGCAACATGGCCAGAGAATTCTTAGGGTGCTATTTCTAGAAGCCATCCCTTATGCAGCTGTTCAAAACATTGGCTTTTTATTTAAAGAAATGCATTATTCATAAAGGCATGATTCCAGCTAAATACTGGCACCCGACAACACTGAATGAAGAACTAAAAAAAAAAACAAAACAAAAGACTTAGAGTTTATTTAGTCCAAACATCTCAAACAAGAAGTCCAAGGATAATCCCTAATGAAAAATAGGCTTTGTCCAGCATAGCCGACTTTGTAATTGGTGCTTTAGGTCACTATGCCGTAATTCTCCACCCTCCCTTTGGTCTTACACTTGACTCATTTCACCCATTTACGTCACCAGACTTCAGGTTATTTGTGGATGTAACCTGATCAGCCTTTCATTTCCCACTTGAAAACAGATACTCAGAGATGGGGTGGGACTTACTCCAGGTCTTACAGCTTACCAGGAGCCGAAGTCTGGACCACAACCTGTGTCCCCAGACACCCAGCCCACTGCCCTGCCCTCGTGCAATCCTGTCTTCCTATTGGCCAGACCGGATCTGAGCCTGTCATGTCTCCCACAGGGGCTGGAGTCCCTTCTTCTTGATAGACCACAACTGGGAGGAAAAGGTCAAGAAAAGCAAACACTAGCTTGAATGGACCCTATGGAAAGGGAGGCAGCAGAACCACGAGGGACCTGCAACTCAATATCTTGTCAAGGTCACACTTCATGTGTCCTTGAGCGGCTCCACAGAACCCGTCACGCAGGACATTCTGCCCTGGTTCCAAAAGACCTTTTGGACAAGTCCTTTGTGATAGCTCCTATCCTGAAACATGTTCACTCTCCCAGCAAACTCTTCCTAAGAAATTTCTAGTATTTCATGGTGGGGAAGACATGGGCTTTGGATGCAGAGAGACCTGGGATGGAATCTCTATTCTACCCCTACTGACAGGGCACATCCTTTAACCATTCTGAGTCTCAGGTTCTTATCTGAATATAATGAAGGTCATAACAACCTCCACAGCCATTTTTTTTTAAAGAACAAAATGAAAGAATGTGTTTCAGCCGCTTAGCACAGTTTATCGCACATAGAAGAAACTTGAAAATGATGATTACTTGTCTTAGCTGGGTTCCTGCAGAAGCAGACCCTGAGATAAGAATTCAAGTGCAAGAGATTTACTCAGTAGTTGATTTCAGAAAACACCTGGAAGGAGTAGAGAAGTGAGATGGTGAAGGAAAGCAGCCGATAAAGGGTGGATTACCACTGCAAAACCAGAGCTCAGTTCCACTGGGGAAGTCCGGAAAATGGTGCAAAATACACGCCTGAGTTATCCCCTCTAAGGGCTGTGGGAGCTGGGGTATTGATCTACCAACTTCCATTAGTCACTGGTTGAAGGTTGTTCCCAAGATGTGCTAAGTCCCCAAAATTTACAGCCTGCCTCGCTTACATTCAGAGTTGATTCCAGACACAAGGAGAAGATCCTGGAGGAAAGAGATGTGGGTGCTGACAGCTGAGAGTCAGGCTGGTGTGCACTGAAGTGGTAAGAGTGTCAAGATAAGGGCAGGGAAGTGACAGCATCTGCTACCCTTCTGTTTTGTCTCATCAAAAATGGCTAAGTAAGTTAGGAAGAGGAAAACGAATATCATATATTAACGCTATACAGTAGAAACTAACACAACATTGTGAAGCAACTATACTCCAGTAAATTTTTTTTTTTTTTTAAATAGCTAACATTGAATGATCTCTTACTGTCTTCAAGGCAATGTCATGACTATTTGACACATGATCTCTTGTTTAATACTCACAACACATCTATGAGGTGGGTCATACTGCTTTCCAATTTTGTAATTGGGACTGTTGAGGCCCAAGGTCATGTAGCTAGATTTGAACCCAGGCTAACTCCAGAGCGCACGCTCTCACACACACCATGACACAGCCCATTAGTGGTGAAATCAGATTCCAACTATAGAGCATTTCATCACTGCTCAGTGTGTATTTGCGTTCCATTCTTGGCTACAGCCTTTCCTAGGCACGGTGATCTTCTGCAAGCCGCTTGAGCTCTTTGGGTCCCAGTTTCTCCAGCTGTAAGGTGAAGCAATAATCATACCTACTTTATAAGGTTACTGTCAAGATGAACAAGAAGGTAAATTACGCTTAGCAATTGGCATGCGGGGAATTCCCAGTGAGTGAGAGCTATTATTTTTCCTCTATGGAAACCTCAGTATTTTCTTCTGTAAAATAGAAAAATCAAATCCAATCAACCTCTCTCAAAGGACTTCGTGCTTGTCAAGGGAGAAAGGATATGTAGATATTACCATTTCCATTTCCACAAAGATAAGAAAGTGGAAGCTGAGAAAACTATAAAATATTATCTGAGAGTTGGGAAGGACGTTAATCCTGCCGCCATCACGTCCCACTCTCCCTCTATCTATAGGGCAATGCCATTCATCCCCACGGCTTCAACTACCATTTACACAACTTCAGATACTGTATTTTTTAAGTTTTTATGTTTGTTTGTTTGTTTGCTCTTAGTTTTTGTTTTGCATGGGGTTTCTATTTCTCTGCTGATGTTTCCTTTCTTTTCATTCGCTAAGAGCATATATTTTTCCTTTATGTCACTGAGCATACTTACAACAGCTGGCTTGAAATCTTTGGCTCCTAGATCCAGCATCTGCCATGTTGGAGTTAGTCTCTATTAATTCATCTTTTCCTTTCTTTTTATTATTATTTTTTAACATCTTTATTGGACTATAATTGCTTTACAATGGTGCGTTAGTTTCTGCTTTATAACAAAGGGAATCAGTTATATATATCCATATGTCCCCATATCTCTTCCCTCTTGCATCTCCCTCCCTCCCTCCCTCCCTATCCCGCCCCTCTAGGTGGTCACAAACCACCGAGCTGATCTCCCTGAGCTATGCGGCTGCTTCCCACTAGCTATCTATTTTATGTTTGGTAGTGTATGTATGTCCATGTCACTCTCTCACTTTGTCCCAGTTTATCCTTCCCCCTCTCCATATCCTCAAGTCCATTCTCTAGTAGGTCTGTGTCTTTATTCCTGTCTTGCCCCTAGGTTCTTCATGACCATTTTTTTTTTTTTTAGATTCCATAGATATGTGTTAGCATACGGTATTTGTTTTTCTCTTTCTGACTTACTTCACTCTGTATGACAGACTCTAGGTCCATCCACCTCACTACAAATAACTCAGTTTCATTTCTTTTTATGGCTGAGTAATATTCCATTGTATATATGTGCCACATCTTCTTTATCCATTCATCTATCGATGGACACTTAGGTTGCTTCCGTGTCCTGGCTATTGTAAATAGAGCTGCAATGAACATTTTGGTACATGACTCTTTTTGAATTATGGTTTTCTCAGGGTATATGCCCAGTAGTGGAATTCCTGGGTGATATGGTAGTTCTATTTTTAGTTTTCTAAGGAACCTCCATACTGTTCTCCATAGTGGCTGCATCAATTTACATTCCCACCAACAGTGCAAGAGGGTTCCCTTTTCTCCACACCCTCTCCAGAACTTATTATTTGTAGATTTTTTGATGATGGCCAAATTCTCCTTCAATTTGTTTATATGGTGTATCACATTGATTGATTTGCATATATTGAAGAATCCCTGTGTTCCTGGGATAAACCCCACTTGACCATGGTGTATGATCCTTTTCATGTGCTGTTGGATTCTGTATGCTATTATTTTGTCGAGGATTTTTGCATCTCTGTTCATCAGTGATATTGGCCTGTAGTTGTCTTTCTTTGTGACATCTTTGTCTGGTTTTGGTATCACGGTGATGGTGGCCTTGTAGAATGACTTTGGGAGTGTTCCTCCCTCTGCTATTTTTTGGAAGAGTTTGAGAAGGATAGGTGTTAGCTCTTCTCTAAATGTTTGATAGAATTCACCTGTGAAGCCATCTGGTCCTGGGCTTTTGTTTGTTGGAAGATTTTTAATCATAGTTTCAATTTCAGTGCTTGTGATTGGTCTGTTCTAATTTTCTATTTCTTCCTGGTTCAGTCTCAGAAGGTTGTGCATTTCTAGGAATTTGTCCATTTCTTCCAGGTTGTCCATTTTATTGGCATAGAGTTGCTTGTAGTAATCTCTCATGATCCTTTTCTGCAGCGTCGGTTGTTACTTCTTTTTCATTTCTAATTCCATTGATTTGAGTCTTCTCCCTTTTTTTCTTGATGAGTCTGGCTAATGGTTTATCAATTTTGTTTATCTTCTCAAAGAACCAGCTTTTAGTTTTATTGATCTTTGCTATTGTTTCCTTCATTTATTTTTCATTTATTTCTGATCTGATCTTTATGATTTCTTTCTTTCTGCTAACTTTGGGGGGTTGTTTGTTCTTCTTTCTCTAATTGCTTTAGGTGTAAAGTTAGGGTGTTTATTTGAGATGTTTCTTGTTTCTTAAGGTAGGATTGTATTTCTATAAACTTCTCTCTTAGAACTGCTTTTGCTGCAGCCCATAGGTTTTGGATCATCGTGTTTTCATTGTCATTTTTTTCTAGGTAGTTTTTGATTTCTTCAGTGATCACTTCTTTATTAAATAGTGTATTGTTTAGCCTCCATGTGTTTGTATTTTTTACAGATCTTTTCCTGTAATTGATATCTAGTCTCATAGCGTCGTGGTCGGAAAAGACACATGATACGATTTCAATTTTCTTAAATTTACCAAGGCTTGATTGAAAGAAAGAAGATAAAATACAATAAAATTTAAAAGTTATTAAAATAAAAAATAATTATTAAAAAATGTTTTTTAAATTAAAAAATTTAAGAAAAAATAAAGAAGGAAAGAAAGAAGAGAGCAACCAAACCAAAAAAACAAATCCACCAATGATAACAAGTGCTAAAAACTATACTAAAAAAGAAAAAAAGAAACTGACAGAACCCTAGGGCAAATGGTGAAAGCAAAGCTATACAGACAAAATCACACACAGAAGCATACACATACACACTCACAAAAAGAAAAAAAGGGAAAAACATTATATATATATATCATTGCTCCAAAAGTCCACCTCCTCAATTTGGGGTGATTTGTTCTCTATTCAGGTGTTCCACAGATGCAGGTACATCAAGTTGATTGTGGAGATTTAATCTGCTACTCCTGAGGCTGCTGGGAGAGATTTTCTTTTCTCTTCTTTGTTCGCACAGCTCCCGGGGTTCAGCTTTGGATTTGGACCCGCCTCTGCGTGTAGGTCGCCTGAGGGCGTCTGTTCTTCGCTCAGACAGGATGGGGTTAAAGGAGCAGCTGATTTGGGGGGGCTGTGGCTCACTCGGGCAGGGACTCATCTTGCAAACTCTGTCTCTTGGGCAGCAACTCAAATTTCATTTCAGCTCTTTTATCTTTAGCTGAGCTACCTGTGGTCTGCCCTGCTCATACCTGGTTCAGCAGTCCCCCAGAGGTTTGAGTCTATACACAGACTGTGGTTCCCCTCTGGCTCTCTCCTCATTCTGAGATTTGCCCCCCCCCCCGCCCTTTGTATTCCAGTGATTGTGATTGCTGCAAACCCTGTGCTCTGGTGTTCAGATCAGAAAGATTGCAGATTTTCTACTTGTACCTTAGCTGCCTCATGTGGTGTCAGCTGTGGCCTATCTTCAGGCTAAAAACCATGATAAACAGGAAATTCACCCCATGCCATTCCCTTCTTACAAGTGTCTACTTGTACAGCATCTGCCTGATTTTACTCATACTCCAGTACCTTTCTGCCGCTCCGCAGCATGTGGGATCTTCCCAGACCGGGGCACGAACCCGTGTCCCTTGCATCGGCAGGCGGACTCTCAACCACTGCGCCACCAGGGAAGCCCACATAATTGTCTTTTATATCGTGTTCTATTTTACCGAAAAGAGTGCCTCCCGCAATTTACAATGCAGGAACTAAAGCTTCCTCTTCTATTTCAAAGTCAGTCATGAAGAGATATTTTTAGGCTCACTTTGTGCTCAGCCATCAAACAGCCCATTTAAAAAAAATTTTTCAGCCAATTCAGAGGCTTCCTACATTTATTTTCTCATGTGTCCTTGTGTTCATTCTATGATGGAAAAGGAGAAATGTAGTTTGCAGAGTTCCAGACCCAGCATCACAGAGAGGGTAGAGAAGGATGGGTTTGGAGCTGAGAGATAATTACTTAATAACTGGCATGGCACCTTGGATGAATCACTCCCCTTCTCTGAGTCTCAGTTTTCTCTTTTACAAAGAATTGGGTGTTCAATTGAGCATTATGCACAATATCAAAAGGAAAAATAATGAAAACAACTTTAATCAATCTAACAGCTGGTAAAAGAAATTATAGTACAACTAAATAGAATATAGCATGCTTGTTAAGAATGATTTATTGAAGTTAATGACATGGGAAGTGTTCTTAATGTATTGTTAATATAATGAAATTGTAATGATACATTCTAAACAGTTAAATAGAATAGTAGGATCCTGGTTTTACCTAAAAATATGTATGACATCCTTTGAAAGAAGACTGAAAGATACATATGAAAAATGTGAACAATTGTCATGTTTCAGAGGTAAGGTTATAGGTGATTTCTTGTTTCTTCTCTATTTTCTAATTTTTCTAAACTGAATGTCATGTTTGTTTCAGGGCAAAACGCTTTTAAAATATTTTTAATCAAAGTGATGGGCTTACTTATCACCAAAGTCCCTTTTGGCTGGAACATTCTGTGACCCATTGATTCATTCAGCATATATTTATCGAGCACCTATTGTACACCAGCCACCCTACTGGACACTAGAGAGAAGTTAAAGGCGATTAAGATACTGTAACTTACAATTTACAATCTAGAAGAGAATCAGACACATCTTATTCCTTTCTAAAACCCCAGTCTCGGACTTCTCTGGTGGTGCAGTGGTTAAGAATCTGCCTGCCAATGCAGGGGACATGGGTTCGAGCCCTGGTCCAGGAAGAGACCACATGCCGCGGAGCAACTAAGCCCGTGTGCCACAACTACTGAACCTGCGCTCTAGAGCCTGTGTGTTGCAACTACTGAGCCCACGTGCCCCAACTACTGAGGCCCACACCCCGAGAGCCCATGCTCCGCAACAAGAGAAGCCAACGCAGTGAGAAGCCCGTGCACCGCAATGAAGAGTAGCCTCCACTCACCACAACTAGAGAAAGCCCCCGCGCAGCAACAGAGACCCAACACAGCCAAATCAACAAAAACAGAAAAACCCAGTCTCTGCTCATGGCCCCAGACACAGAAGGTGCCCATTCAGTGTTTGTTGAACAAATGTTGACTTTAATCACCTAGCTCAAAATCAAAGCAGAACAGAATACCTGAGACAGGAGATGGGGGTGGTGTGAATGTGGGGACAGAGGAGGGTCCAGAGGGAATGCAGGCGCAGAGGGGAGGGGCATGGAGATGGGATGTGGGGATGTGGGTAGAAGTTCAGACTTGACTGTTTCTGTGCATTGGGCTTAGACGACCTGGAGGGACCTACTAGTTCCCTCCAACTCAACAAGGATGCTATTTCCATGGCTCCCAAGTGTACGCAAGGTGATCAACAATCCCTTGATTACCAGAGGAGGTCAAGAAATCAGGCCTCGGGCTTCCCTGGTGGCGCAGCGGTTGAGAGTCCGCCTGCCGATGCAGGGGACGCGGGTTCGTGCCCCGGTCCGGGAGGATCCCGCGTGCTGCGGAGCGGCTGGGCCCGTGAGCCGTGGCCGCCGAGCCTGTGCGTCCGGAGCCTGTGCTCCGCAACGGGAGAGGCCACGGCAGTGAGAGGCCCACGTACCGCAAAAAAAAAAAAAAAAAAAAAAAAAAAGAAATCAAGCCTCTCTCTATATAGGTAACCCCTCAGGTCAGCATTGCTCACGGGCAGAAAGGAAATTAGTGTCTCCCAGGCTTTCTTTCCATCTCAGCGAGAGGTTAATGGACAAAGGCGGAAGAGCCGCTGTGCGGAGGATCCTCCCTCCAAGTCCACGGACCCTCCTCTGTACGGTGCTTCCTGAGGCTTCGGGTGGCAGCCCCTGGAAGGAGGGGAAGACCCATATACCCCTTAATTAACAACCTGAGACAAAATTGGAAACAGCTGGGAATAATTAGACAATTTAAATGCTGTGAAGGAGGAATAATTTCTGGAGGCTTTAATAAATCTTATGCTGTCTCAGTCTCTATGCTGGACTTGAACTTTTTTTTTTCCAGGGGTGAGTTAGCACATTACTCATAAAAGAAACAGTATCCCTTTTGTTTGGCCTGGGTCTGCTTAATAACAAAAGAGCCTATCGCAATGACCGGGGCAGCTTGGTGACAAAGAAAGTGCCCCCATCTGACGGGACTTGCACACTCCGTGGTGAGATGGACAGCAGCTCCCTCACCAAGCTGTCTTGTCCAGTGTGGCTTGATTTCCACTCCAAATGATCTTCATTTTGAATTGGCTCCAGATTTTGGAGGCTACTGTGGAAATGATAGAGTTATGTGTTCGCATCAAACAAGAAGGACCTCGGGTCCACACAGGGCTGAACTTCTGCAGGATTCTGAGCTTGTTTCATCCCACCATATTTCAAAGAGAGAGAGAAAACTCATAATTAAAGAGCAGAAAGGGATAGAAGTGCCCCCTAGATCAATCACCTTAAAGAGAAGAATCAAGACCCACAAAGAAGAATTGATGTGGCAGAAGCTACTGCTGAATTTGCAGCAGAAACAGATCTAGAATTCAGTAGTCTGCTTTCGATTCTCCATAGCAGTTTCCAGATGATTAAATAATCAAAATCACTTAGAGGTCCTTTAAAATGTATGTATAGCAGCTGTATGAGCGTGGTGTAAAGATTCAGAGTGTGGGCTTTGGGGTCAGCCCTGGGTTACAATCCTGGCTCTACCCCTTCCTAAAAGTGATCTTGGGTAAGTCACTTCACCTCTTTAGGCCTCAGTTTACTCATCTGTGAAATGGGTATGAAATCGTTTCTAAAGTCTGTTATGAGGACTAATGGGATAAAATCTCATTAAATATAACTGCTTAATCCACACAGCTGAGCATGGCTGGGAAAGGCACACAAATGGGTTCTCCTTGAACTCATGACCCAACCCTCAGGTGATATCTTTGGGCCACCCATCTTTCCTAGAAGATCATTCTACTCCTCTCTTCTTCTCAAACTGCCAACACCCCCTCTTCTCTACATGATTTCAGCTGATGACCTTGCATTTATTTTACTTCACTAAAACAAAGTTGAAGCAATCAGAAGAGAACTTTCAATCGACCCTCCACGGAATGAACCAATCTATTTATATCCATATACTCTGCTTTTTCCTCCTGTTAAAAAGATGAATGCCCACACTCTGATCTAAGCCATTTCTTCACCTTGTGCTGGATCAACGTTCAAAGAAGCTAAGTTATTTGCTCCACGTTAATAGCTAGTAAATAGTAGACTTAAAATTTTCATCTTGAACCTTTAAGATATGGTCTAGGAGACAATTTCCTCAGTGCCTAGCAGAGAGCCTGGCATAGGGCAGACACTCAGTAAAGGTCTGTGATAAATAAGTGAGTAAATGAATTAATGACCTATAGACGTCAATGGACTTCAATGACACCAGTGATTTACCAACTGTCACTCCCTAGCTCTCCCTTCCCATCATCCCAAAAGCAGAGGTCTCAGGTGTATGTAAGGAGATAGGAGAATGGAATCTCTTACATAAATGGCAAGGGAGGCTTGCCACACATCCACAGCCTTGCAGAGGGAAAAATCCACCTTCTAGAATTTGGTAGCACGAGTTGAACTTTATGTTCCTCATAAGAGAAATAATCGAAACTGACACATTAACATAAAAACTAGTGCAGGCCAAGTGAAATTTGTAAAGGCCATTTGTAAAGACAATTCATAATCCAATGGGCATAGGATTCCCACAGGAAACAATTCCTATGAGAGATGAGTTTTCAATCAAAAATTATAAACTGGGCTTCCCTGGTGGCACAGTGGTTGAGAGTCTGCCTGCCGATGCAGGGGACACGGGTTCGTGCCCCGGTCCTGGAGGATCCCACGTGACACGGAGCGGCTGGGCCCGTGAGCCACGGCAGCTGAGCCTGTGCGTCTGGAGCCTGTGCTCCGCCACGGGAGAGGCCACAACAGTGAGAGGCCCGCGTACCACCAAAAAAAAAAAAAAAAAAAAATTATAAACCATGTGGGACTTCCCTGGCAATCCAGTGGTTAAGACTCTGTGCTTCCAGTGCAGGGGGCACAGGTTCAATCCCTGGTGAGGGAGCTGAGATCCTGCATACCATGCAGCTAAAAAAAAAAAAAGACAAAGAAAAAGAAAAACAAATTACAAACCATGTGAAGAAATGAATTACTTTGAGAAGAAACAAGAGGATTAGCCATCCAAGAACCAAAGAGGGGTATAATCTAAAAAGTGACTATTTAAAAATATTGCACTGTATCATAATGTCAGAAGCGGTTTGATCTGGATTCATTTTTCTAAAGGGACTCAACCATCCATAGATCATCAGACCTGGAAAAAAACACTCCATATTTTGCAACTTCAGTCGTTAGCATACAATTTTTGTGACATCCACAAAGGACTATTATCTACTTATTTTTTTCTTTAAATTGCCTCCCTTTAAAATTTTTCAATAAGTTAATTTAAAGAGAAGTCATAGTGATGTATAATACCCACAAAATCATGGGTTTGATGTGCCAGTTAAATATATAATTATTATCATTTTAAAAATACTTGTCCATGTACTAAAAATATCTCATACACCACCAGTGGTGCATCGACCAAGCTTTAGAAAATATTAGCCTAGAGCAACTCCCCCTTTGTTTCAAACCTAGGGAAGTAAAATTTTGCGAGAGGTCAAAGAGCAAGTTCAGGACAGAGCCAGGGCTTGAACCCAGACACCCACCTCTCAGGTGAGGTATTAAATCCGGTGTTCTGCATCATGTCACCACCATTCACATCTTTTTTACATAGCTTTTAAATCTGTTTGCAAAAGTCAGAAATTCCTCATGCATTTTCCAAAATAAATATATACATGACCTTAGACGAGGGAGGAGTTGTTTCCACCAGACATTTATTCCAGCTCTGTCAATTAAACCCATATTGATGCATGATAATGAGATGGGAAGTGAGTCCTTCTCAAGTGGAGAACAAGTCTGCGTGGAATGTATTAAAGTAATAATATCACTAAAGTCACAGTTAATTGAGGAGCTCAAAGGGCTTCGGTGATGGGAAATCATTCCTAACGCTTGGAAAGAAATTACATTAAAGGAACAGGGACTTCCTTCATGACTTAAATATTCCTAACCTATGGGTAAACCGGAGCCTCCTTGTTTTGAACAACTGCAAAGCAAAAGAGATGTTCGGAGCCTTTTTTCAGTTCTCTGGGAGCAGAATTTTCAGCCCCACCCACATACTTCAAACCCGTCTCACCACTCCCACCGCTGCTCAATGAACGAACATTCCAAGTAAAACATCTCAAGGTAAGTATCAAACTCCCACTCCATGGAGCATCATTCAACACTCCTCTCAGTCAGATCTCACCAGCCCATCACTTCCCACCATGTGTACTCACTGGACTAACACGTTATGCTTGTATAAGTGATGGAGTTACCAGCCACTAAAACAAATGCATCCCAGGAGTTCAATGGCATAGCACAATAGAAATTTACTTCTCACGTCTTTAACAGTTCAATGTGAGTGTTTTGGTTTGGTGGGCAGTTCCTCCATGTGATGATTCAGGCTCTTTCCATCTTGTTTCTACCCTCTTTTGGATCTCAGGGTCCTCTAACTCCGGCCATCAGGCAGGGGAAGAGTTCAAGGACATGGTATACCCTTGTCTTCATCACGTCAGCCCAGGAGATAGCAAACATCACTTGTGCTCTCATTCCACTGGCAAGAACAGTCATTTGGCACCTTCCAGATGGAAGGAAGGCTGGAATATGCAGTCATTGTGCAAACAACCCTCCTTGCCCCTTTTCCTGCTGCATGTTCTCCACCTCTGGAACTCCTCTTCATCCTTCAAATACCACCCCTTCTGTAAAGCCATCACTGTTGTCTCAGGCAGAATAACCACATTCTTCTCTATTAGAAGACACATCAGATATTCAAGCGTCAGTAGGGGACGCGGGTTCGTGCCCCGGTCCAGGAAGATCCCACGTGCCGCGGAGCGGCTGGGCCCGTGAGCCATGGCCGCTGAGCCTGCGCGTCCGGAGCCTGTGCTCCGCAACGGGAGAGGCCACAGCGGTGAGAGGCCCGCGTAACGCAAAAACAAACAAACAACTCATAGCGCAATTATTAAAACACAGGAAATTAACATTAGTTAACTATCAACTAAACTAAAACCCTTATTCAAACTCTACCAATTTCCCCATCATATCCTTTTTCTATTCCAGGATCCTGATCAGCTTCCCACATTACATTTAATTGCTATTTCTCTTGAGTCTCCTGCAAGTCTCTGACCATTTCTTCATCTTTCCTCCGCTTTTATGAACTTGACACTTTTGAAAAGTAGAAACGTGTGATTTTGTCAAATGGATACGGCAAAATTCTTGACAGAGATGCTGTTCTAGAAGGACAGGAAACTGCATCCATGTGTCAAAGTTTATAGGCAGGGAAAGGGACGTATCTCTGCCTCCAAAATGTTCACAGTTCCCCGCACCGCACCCTACACGTTGAAGCCGCACCTGAGCTATCTCCAATCCCTCCGTGGACAGAAGTCAGCAGGTGGGAGTCCCGTGAACACTTTCTCCAAAAGTGGTGCCTTCGTAACAACTTTTTTTTTTTTTTTTTTTTTTTTGCGGTACGCGGGCCTCTCACTGTTGTGGCCTCTCCCGTTGCGGAGCACAGGCTCTGGATGTGCAGGCTCAGTGGCCATGGCTCACGGGCCCAGCCGCTCCACGGCACGTGGGATCTTCCTGGACCGGGACACGAACCCGCGTCCCCTGCATCAGCAGGCGGACTCTCAACCACTGTGCCACCAGGGAAGCCCCCGTAACAACTTTTAAGATAATATGTTGAGCTGATGATTGATAAGACTATGATTTTTTTTTAAGTAGCAGAGGAGGTAGTGTGAAAGCAAGACACTGAGTCACATACGGACACGTGCAGTCAAGGGGTTTCCCCTTTTAATGGACCGTGTCCCTGAAACCAGACATACAGACTCGTCCCCTTGTGTCACCATTAGGACCCCCTCTTTCCCCAGCTTCATTCCTTTCATCAGAACCTACTTTGTCTCTGGCTGCTGACGCCAAGACTTCCCTTTCCTCCCCATCTCCATACTCACATTCCAGAGGATCAAGGGATTGAGAACTGCCCCCCACCCCTGCCCTCGGCCCCAAGGGCAGCTGCGCCGGTACCAGGCTCAGAGCCCAATGATCCAGTGTGTGGGATCTGGGCCAGACTAGCCTGGATTGGAATTCTATCTGCGGAGAGGAGTTTCTGAACCATGGATCCAGTTTCCTCATCTGTAAAATGGGATAATAGTAATGCCTGCTCTATGATTTAATTGCAGTGGAATTACAGAAGACAGTATATGTAAAGCACTGGACCAGGCACTGGAAGAGCCCAATACACCTGCAGCAGGTTATGCCTAGAATAACTCACCCAGGTGCTTCCTTCCCCTCTTCTTTTTCATTTGTACCAAAGGGCATGTTTCCCTGCCCCCAGCCCACATCAAACCAGACACAAAGGTCCAGAGACCTCCAGTGCTTCCTGGTAATTCTCTGATGGTAGGGTTCTCCATGTCCACGGTGGGAATAACTGTAGAAAACACAGGATGCTCAGGGCTGCACTGGAACTGGGGAAACACTCTTGGCTGTGCTAGGAGAAAACTGCCCAGCCCCTCACATGTGAAGGGGAGAGGAGTCCAAGCCTTTACTGGCAATAAGGTGGTGAAATTCCAGAAGTGACCTTCTCAATGTCAAGCAGCAGACTTGGGGGGCAGCAAATTCAGGGCTAGGACTTCATTGCCCTGTGCTAAGTTTCCCTGGGCTGCTGGAACATATTACCACAAACTTGGCACCTGAAAACAGTAGACAAATTCTTACACCTGGAGGCCAGAAGTTCAAAATCAAGGTGTCGGGCTTCCCTGGTGGCGCAGTGGTTGAGAATCCGCCTGCCGATGCAGGGGACACGGGTTCGTGCCCCGGTCCGGGAAGATCCCACATGCCGCGGAGCAACTAAGCCCGTGAGCCATGGCCGCTAGGCCTGCGCGTCCCGAGCCTGTGCTCCGCAATGGGAGAGGCCACAACAGTGAGAGGCCCGCATACCGCAAAAAACAAACAAACAAAAAAAAAAAACAAAAAAAAAAAAAAAAAATCAAGGTGTCAGCAGGGCCACACTTGGAAGGTGCTAGGGAAGAATCTTTCCCTGCCTCTTCCAGCGTCTGGTGGCCCTGGTGTTCCTTGGCTTGTGGCCACATCACTCCGATCTCTGCCTCTGTGGCCATGTGGCCTTCTCTCTGTCTGTGTCTCCTCATCTGTCTGTTATGAGGACAGTCATCATTAGATTTGGGGTCCACCAGGGTAATCCAGGACGATCTCATCCCGAGATCCTTAACTTAATCCCATCTGCAGAGACCCTTTTTCCAAATAATGTCATGTTCACAGGGCCCGGGTATTAGGTCCTGGAAATATATTCGGTGGGGGTGGGGCACCCTCCTGCCCACAGCCTTGGCAGAGGAAGGGTCTGGTCTATGCAGCCCACGTGATTCCTCACTCACAGCCAGATGTGGAAGAGGACTTTCACGTTCCAGATTTCACAGTCAGTGACTTCCTTGTTTTAGGAGCTGAGAGGAATGAAGGTGAGAGCTGGGGAGGGAAAGAGGGCAGAGGGGACTAAACAGGAAGGAACGTGGAGTTCTGGCTCAGCATTGACTCCCAGAGAGCCTGGGTGGCCAATCAACATGAAGGAGATGTGTCCCTATCAAGTTAGGCCGTGTCACCTTCGGCCCTGCCGCCCCTCTCCCTGCACCGCGCATCTTCTCCATCCCTAAGACCGAGTCTTGGCATTCCCTGTGATCCCTCCAGGGCTGAGTGGCTCCTTCTCTCCCCTGTATCCCCAGAATCCAGGCTATGGGGGGGCATGTGGAGGTACTGCAGGAAAGCAGAGGGGTACAGAGACTGGACTCTGCTGAAAGGCTGAATATTAAACGTGTCGAGTCAGTGGATAGAAACATCTCATGAGCGTCAGTAAGATTACTGAAGCAAAAAGAGAGAGGGCTCGCGCCTGTGCTTTCCCCTGGTAGCATTCAGTCAACAGGGTTGCCTTTATCTGTGAAGGAAGCCATGGAAAATACTTCCTTCACCCCCTACAGGGTGATTTCCCTTTTTTTTTTTTTTTTACAAACAAGCAAATTATGCCCCACAAAATCTAACATGAAGCTGTGTAAATTGTTGACTATTTAAAGCCATGAAAATGCCATTTCTATAAATGCTTTAGTCACAGGCTCTGACATTTGGGGCCACCCCGTGTTGGACAGAAATGACCAGGACAATCCCCGGCTGAGGTCAGCGTGGAGCTGCCGCTGGCCGAGCAGAGCCCACAGCGCTCGTGAAGCTACTGCAGCTGAAGCTCCCTCCTCACACTGGTCTCCAGCAGCGAAGGGAAATCTGAGGGGCCAACACGGGGCTGCCACCCTTGTCACTGTAAGCAGGGACCTTCTTGTAAGTGAAAAAAAAAAAAAGCATGAGTCAAAGCTCATGAGGATGGACCTGAAAGATGAGTTCATCCAACTGGGATTCATTCAGGATCATCTGGGGAGTAAGGGGTGAGGTGGGAGAGCGAACAGGAGGCCAGGGCCAAGGCGCTAGGATGTTACGCTAAGGGCGGGGAGGAGCAGAGTGACGTCATCAGATGGATGCTTTAGGAAGATTGTGCCACACGTGATGAAGAAGCAGTAAAAACGGATACATGTGACTATGTAGAAAGAAAATTTGTGAAAAAATTAACATTTCTGCACGGAGAAAAACATGAATAAAGTCCAAACTACAAAGTGGGAAATAAATAGTTGCAAGTCATATCACAGAGAAAAGATTGAGTTCCTTAATTTCCGAAGAGCTGCACAAATCCATAACAAAAAGACAAAATTCTGCAAACAAGGTGAACAAATAGTTCACAGAAATAGAAATAAACATGAGTTTTAAGCATATTAGAAGGTGGTCAAACTCACTCTTAATAAAGGGAATGCAAATAAAAGTACAAGATTCCATTTTTATCCACTAAATTTACAAAGATCAAAAACATATTTATATACAAGTTAGTTGGAGGAGGGCAGTAATCTCTACCCTCATGGAGAACAATTGTCACTATATAATTCACAGTTAATGCAGATATTCTTTTTTTTTTTTTTTTTTTTTTTTTTGCGGTACGCGGGCGTCTCACTGTCGTGGCCTCTCCCGTTGCGGAGCCCAGGCTCCGGACGCGCATGCTCAGCGGCCATGGCTCACGGGCCCAGCCGCTCCGCGGCATGTGGGATCTTCCCGGACCGGGGCACAAACCCGTGTCCCCTGCATTGGCAGGCGGATTCTCAACCACTGCGCCACCAAGGGAAGCCCAATGCAGATATTCGTAAACCCAACCACTTCTCCACTTGCAGGAACCTGCTCTGTGGCTACATGCATGTACATGGATTTCCATTTGCAATAGGAAAAGTCTGGAAGTGACATAGAGGTCCATTAACAAGTGAATAGTGGTTAAGAACATCATTATGGGCTCAAAGTGTCCCCCAAAAGATACTCTGAAGTCCTAAGCTCAGGACCTCAGAAGGGAACGTAATTTGGAAATAGAGTCACTGCAGATGTAATGAGTTAAGATGAAGTGGAATAGCGTAGTCCCATAATTCTGGCATCCTCATAGGACAAGGCGAGACACAGAAAGGAGAACGCCACGGAAGGCAGAGATGCACCGGGAGAGGAGGCCATGTGACAATGAAGGCAGAGGCTGGAGGGATACAGTTGCAAGCCAAAGAGCGCCAGGAATGGTCGGCCACCACCAGAAACTAGGAAAGAGGCAGGAGACAGGTTCTAGCCAGAGTCTCAGGGGAAGTGTGGCCCTGCTGACACCTTGATTTTGGACTTCCAGCCTCCGGAGCCGTGAGAGAATAAAATTCTACTGTTTAAGCCACACCGTTTTTGGTACTTTGTTACAGTGGTCTTAGGAAACAAAGACAGACACAAACTCTGGAGCTCGACTGCCTGGGTAGCACCCTTGCTCTGCCACTGACTGAGCTTAGTTTCTCAATTTCTCTGAGCCTCTCTATCTTCTCATCTTTAAAATGGAAATAACGAGCAACATATATCCTAGGGTTGCTTTTAGCTTGAATACATTAATGCCTGAGCTCTTCAACAGAACCTGGTGCATAGAATACTACTATCTCAGTGTTCACTAAACACAAATAGATACATTTTCCAATAAGACAGAGTAGGTGTATACAAGAAAGTACTATGGAGGCCTTAAAAGAATGCTGTGGATCTAATGCACTGAAATGGAGTGATCTCTGAGATATACTAAGGAGGAGAAAGTATTAATAAGGAAGAACTCCATACTGGATCGGTTTCTTTTACTTTAACCTTTGTATTCTATTGCTCTTGCTACAAGAATGTTGCCTATAACCTGGAATATACATGAGATCCCATTCACAAAGCTCTGACCTTTAAAGTTATAACACTTTTCCATTCATTTAAAGATATAAAGTTGCAGAACAGAGAATAACATTTGTCTTGTTGGAGGTTTACAGCAATGTCGTGATGGGACCCTACCTGGGCAGCTGCAGGAGAAAGGATTCCGGCACCAAGAAGGTGGCAACAACCAGCCACATGCCCTCCCCTTGTAGCATAAAAGAAGCCTGAATTGCAACTTGGGGAAGATGGTTCTTTGGGACACTAGTCCACCATCTTCTCGGTCTACTGGCTTTCCAAATAAAGTCTGTATTCCTTGCCCTCACAACTTGTCTATCGATTTATTGGCCTGTCATGCAGCAAGCAGTACAAGCTTGGACTCAGTAACAAAAGCAAGGGGTAGGGCAACACATAATAAGGTGCTGCCATTGAGAGAGGGACAGGCAAAGACAGTGGTTCTATATTATATGCACTGACTGCCTTTGGAGGTAACTGCCAACTGTAGGGGTCCCTGGAGGGGCATCTGTGGCACTTGGGGACAGGGCGGGAGGGTAGCCAGTCTTTCCCGCATTCTTCATACTCTTTGAATTTTGAGTCTTGTGCATGTATCACCTCTTTATAAATTAAATGAATACAAAATTTTAAAGAAAGGAAGACAATGCTGTCAACAGTGGGAGGTGGGGGGACCAGAGCTCAACGACTGGCTGACTCAAGGTCAATATTCAACTAGGAGAAGATTTGGTCCTGAACATGGGCAGTGGGTGAGGAGAGAGAAGCAGGAATTAGAGGCATATCCAAAGATGCTGAGGAGATGGACTCAGGGAGATGTGAGGGACAGGGAGACCTCAGGATGGCTCCAAGGACTCTGGTCTGGACCATAAGTGGAGGGGTGAGCCATATCTGCTGAGATGCAGAGTGACAGAAGAAGCCTAGCTAACTTTTCTTGCCTGAAGCAGGAGGTGGGTGGTGGGGAGAGTAGAAAGTATTCACTTTGGAAAATGCCTTTTATTTCATTCTCTATTCCTATTTGGTCTGTATTCCCATTTGTTCTCTACTCCATCTCATGAACATGGACCCCTATGTATTCTAGAAAGGAAATTCAGCTCAGACAAAACCAGGCTTGTCTCCAAGCCCCACCACAGCTGTGTGAGGTTGGACAGGTCACAAGTTCTCTGAACTTCATGATTAAATGAAGTCAGAGATAAAGGCAGAGTGTGAGGGCTCCTGGAGGGGATTAACAATGAGACTGATTCCAATAGTAATTGTTGTCATAGATATAAAATTCCCTTTTTCCTCTCTGAGAATTTCATATGGATATGTAAGCAGGCTTATCTTTAAATCTGCTTCTGTTACAGTCAAAATAAAAGTTGTTTTTGCCTTCTGTAAAAGGAATCCTTTGGATTCTAAATAAATAGATTCTGGAATTCAGGGTTTTGTTTAAAATGGGCAAATCCCAGGAATCTGCATCTGCTCCCAGAACCTCCAGGCAGAGGTATCTCTATGAACGACATGCCAGGCAGATAGGCGTCTGTCCTCAGACAGGAGAGGCTGGGAGCTGCCCCGCCAGCTGGCAAGAGTGATAAGAGCAGCCACCGCCCCTTTCTGGGGGCTGCCCACGCACCCTTACTATGAGTGACCTCTGTGCTAAAGAGCTTTACTGACGTCCTCGCCTTGAGTTCCAACTGCGGCTAACAAGGTATGTCTTGTAATTCCCAGTTCACGGATGGAAATGTGGGGACTTGGAGAAGTTAAATGATGTGTCAGAAGCCACACAATCCCACTAAAGGACTAAAGCCAGGACTTGAACTCGGCTCTGTCGGAGTCTGTTCTCCTGACCTCTACTTTATACTTTCTCCCCAGCTTGTTTCCAGTACGAAACACTCACTGTGTGAGCGCGGGCCACATTTCAGAGGTGGAGGCCCAGTTCCTGCTACTATATCATGACAGAGGGGAGGACGAGGAAAGGTCCGGAAACAACCCCTCCCTGCCCCAGGCCACCCGCACACATTGGATTCAATCATCAACTTGCCTGGAATAAAGAGGCTCTGATCAGATGTTTCTGTATCCTTCACCCTTCCTCAGAATCACATCAGCCAGCTTTCCACAGTGTATGCCCCATGGAACACCAGTCCTTCCCGCTGCCTTCTAGGGAAGCAAGAGAGAAGGGGTTCTGTGATTTGGTGAGTTTGGGAAACACAGCCTACTCTAATTCTGTTCGGGAAAGTCATGAAAATGTTAGTGGGTTAAGGGATTAGAGAAGAACAGCAAGAGAAACAAAATAAAGCGAAGCAGGTTCACCACATTTAAAGCAGTGCGTCTCCGTCTTATCCCACTAGGAATCCCTAACACCAGGCTTCCGGGGACACCCTCAGGTAGCCACTAGCTCAAGCAATCGCTCCCAGCCCCTTTCTGAGGCTCCCTGGGGTGGCTGGAAGGAACGGGTGAGAGCTGGCCCTGGAGGCGGGGTGAAGGAACTGTCACCTGGCCCCAGGGCCACAGCCCACATGCGGCTAAGGCGCTGCTGTTTCTAATGGTGGGGCACCACGTGATCCATTAGTAAAGGGCAGGATACGGGGGCAGAAAAGGAGGTGAGGCTCCGCCCTAACGGGACTTGGCTGGTTGCCAGATCTTCACAGAGGGCCGTGGGTGCACTCTGCCCCATGCCGTGAGTACGCATCACCCGGGCCCTTGACACACGGTCCAGACTGCCCCCAACCCTTGTGGGCCTTGCACCTGGCTCTGCCTTGGAAAATGCAGTCACCCATCTCTTTGTAGCTGTATTTCATGGCCTGTACGTGTCTCTGCTCTTTAAATTCTCCTTGGAGCCAATAAGATCTTACCAATTCCCTCACTAATTATGAATTAAATGATATCTCTGGCATGTTCTTTTCATACCTTTATTTATATTTACATTCATTTTATATTTTTAAAAATTATCTTTGATACTATGTATAAAATAGACAACTTATGGGAACATACTGTATACCACAGGGAACTCTACCTAATGCACTATGGTAACCTAAATGGGAGGGAAGTCCAAAAGGGAGGGGATATCTTTGTGTGTATGGCTGATCCATTTTGTTGTGCAGTGGAGGCTAACACAGCGTTGTAAAGCAACCATACTCCAATAAAAATTAATTTAAAAAATCATCTTTAACATTCCCACTTATACAGTTTTCTAAAACTCTAAACAGAATACCAGCCCCCTTTTTCACTTGATTTCTTTGCTGAGTTCTCTTTCTTACTTCTTGACTTAAACATGTGATTTTTATTTTTTCTTCTTTAACAATGAAAAGTATTTTATGTTACAGACTTGCATCTGCAATAGGAAGAAAAATGACTTCCCCCAAATCTTCACTCCTAATTCCCAGAACCTGTGAATATTATCTCATATGGCAAAAGATGTGATAAAGCTAGGGCTCTTGAGAGGAGGAGCTTATCCTGGTTTATCTAGGTGGGCCCTAAATGCCATCATTTGTATCCTTTCAAGAGTGACACCGAGGGAGATGGAATACAGACACACAGAGGAGAAGGTGATGTGAAGACAGAGGCAGAGGATGGAGCCACGCAGCCTCAAGATCGCTGGGGCAGCTAGAAGAGGCTCTCCCCTGCAGCCCACAGAGGGAGCACTGCGCTGCCAACACCTCGATTTCAGACTTCTGCTCTCCAGAACTGTGGGAGAACACAATTCTGTTAAGCCACCAGCTTTGAGGTAGTTTGTCACAGCAGCCACAGGAAACTAATACCTTATCTAATAGAGATTTGGCCTTGTTGTGTGGATTTCTGAGTATTGGGTGGTCATTGTCAATATTTTCTAGGTAGCCTCCAATTGAAGCTTTTATTGATAGGTATTGACCTAAGAGATATTTAGAAGAAAATTGTGTTCCATTCTTTTTAAGTGGATTTTGTTAGTTTCTGCTGCTGAGGATGATAGAGTGTTATTTTTGGCATTCTAAATTTAGCTTGTGCTTTCTTTGAATTTATCCACATTTTTATCATGGTTAAAATTTATCATCAATTTTTTTTTATATTCATGGGATAAGAAAAGTTGTAAAGCAACTTGTAAGATGTAATAAATAAATAAATACATTTTTGCCTCATCCACATTCCTGTTTCTACCTACTTAATCTTAAAGGACTTCTTCTTCTTTAATGCTAAATTCTCCTACTTTTATTATGTTGGTGATAATTTCTCTTTGTATTATTGACAGATTTTGCTTTCTAAATTTTAATACTATGCAATTCATCCCATACAACTTTGTGATTGTTTTGTTTTCTTTATATACTTTATCAATTTACAGCAACCAAAATTTAGCCTTTGTGGTTTTCTGTTTGTTTTGTCTTATGAGTGCTTGAAAAGGGCTTTGAAAATACTTTTTCTTCAAACTTTTGAGCCACTTCGTTTTACGTGTGCCTCATGGAAACAATACATAGCTGAATTGGGGGTTTTGTTTATTTTTTTGTCCAGTCTTGGAATAAGCATGAGGTGTAACCCATTTACATTTATTGTCATAACTGATACTTTTGCTCTTGTCTTCATCACCTTGTTTTATAAGATACTGTTATTGATTTATTCTTCTTTCTTTTGCTCTGATTATTTTTCTTTTGATTAGGAAGTTGTACATACCGTTTTTATTTATTTATTTATTTTTAAATAATTTATTTATTTTTGGTTGCATTGAGTCTTCGTTGCTGCGCGCGGGCTTTCTCTAGTTGCGGCGAGCTGGGGCTGCTCTTCATTGTGGTGCACGGGCTTCTCACTGCAGTTGCTTCTCTTGTTGTGGAGTATAGGCTCTAAGCGCACGGGCTTCAGTAGTTGTAGCACGTGGTCTCAGTAGTTGTGGCTCGTGGACTCTAGAGCGCAGGCTCAGTAGGTATGGCACACGGGCCTAGCTGCTCTGCAGCATGTGGGTTATTCCCGGACCAGGGCTCAAACCCATGTCTCCTGCATTGGCAGGTGGATTCTTAACCACTGTGCCACCAGGGAAGTCCTACACGCCATTTTAAAATCTTCCGGACACACTGGTACTCACCTACAGCTTCAAGAAGCCATCTCTCACTGTTTTACTCTTGGGATAAGGCCTGGCCACCTTTTTATTTATTCATCAACAAGTGTTTAATGGATGCACACTATGTGCCAGGCAGGTGCAGGCCCTAGGAATCAGAGACAAGCAAGGATGGCTTGGTAAGGAGAGAGAGACCCTAAGTAAGTAATCATCAATAACGGGATAAGTAATTATTGTGATAACCATATAGCTGCCTTCAAATTCTACTGATGTAGAACAGTTGAAAGGAAATATAACTTGACTTACTTGCAAATACATCCCTGTAAACAAAGGATCTCCATAAGGTCTGGGTTTCCTCTTACAAGCAATGCTGCTTTCTGGGAAAGGTGAGCTGCACACAGGCCCTTAGCAGCATTTTGGAATCTGTCCTCTTTCTGCTGGAATCCATTTCTGACCCATGCCTGGCACCCTCCCCGAACTACCAGCTGGTGCAGAGTTTTCTGTTTCTACATCTCATGCCCATTTCAATAGGAAACAGGAGGAAAGAATCACAATCCTTGCTCTTTTTTAGGAAGATGGAAAGTTTTCCCTTCCATGTAGCCCCAGAAATTAGCACAGCAACTAGCCATTGAAATAGTGACTTAACCAGTACCCTTTGCTCTAAGCTGCTTCAACTTTCGAGAAGCAGAGAGGACATAGAAATGTATAGATTGTCATAGTCCTGACTCTGTCCTTATGTGGCTAGGCAAGCCTGAGAGACTCCCCTCACCCTCCGAGACTCGGTTTTCTTCCCCATCCTGCTGTGGCAGGACAGATGCAGTGCCCACAGTTAAGCAGCATAACTGTCATAAGGTTTCCAGTCACATCTGCCCTCGCTTGTCAAGGACTCCCTCACCGGCTGCCTACTGCCACACCCTGGACTCGGGGCTGGAGCCTTCCTAAAGAAGATGAGGTGCAAAAAAAAAAAGAAAAAAATGAAGACCTAATGACTGCATTAGGTCTTCCCTGCCGTGCACAGGCTTTCTTTAGTTGCGGCGAGCGGGGGCTACTCTTCGTTGCGGTGTGCAGGCTTCTCATTGCGGTGGCTTCTCTTGTTGCGGAGCACGGGCTCGAGGCACGCGGGCTCAGTAGGTGTGGCGCGTGGGCTCAGTAGTTGAGGCTCACGGGCTCTAGAGCGCAGGCTCAGTAGCTATGGCACGTGGGCCTAGCTGCTCCACGGCATGTGGGATCTTCCCGGACCAGGGCTCGAAGCCATGTCCCCCGCATTGGCAGGCGGATTCTTAACCACTGCGCCACCAGGGAAGCAGTCAGCGGGTCAGAAATGGAAGCCCATGGGCCTCAGGTTTTGCCCCAGTTCTGGGCGCGGCAGCAGAGGAGGCCACGGGGGCAGGAATTGACATTCACTGGGAGAAACAGCGAAAACCCATTCAGGAGACATCCAGAAATTCCACAGCAAGAAATAGATCTAGAACCAGAGTTACCTACCAGGCCTCCAGGGAGACAAGTGGTTGGGAGAAGAGGCTGTACCAGAAGTCGGAGAGGTTGAGTGAGTCTCGTAGACACACGCAGGCCCGTGAGCCCTCTATGACAGTCGGAGCGGACAATCTTAGGGCTGCGCCCTGAGGCTCGGTTGCCCTGACCCTGATTCATCCTGGTGTTGCGGGAAACAACTTCAGGACGAGACCACCGTGGTTTCCCCTTCAGCCTTCCACTGTGATCAGTCGTTGTAACTAAACTTTTCCAGTGACTGCTGATGCCAAACTGCAGTTTCCCAAGGGGCCCACCCACAAGGAAGAGCTTGCGGATTTGGGGATCCAACCAAACCCACTGGGGCCAAGTACACGGCCAGATGCCGGCAGGCGGAGCACACGCCCAAGAGAGGGAGTCCCCGTGGATGGTGTGGGAAGAAGAGGAGGGTTTTGGAGACTCAGCTCAGCTGTAACAGCTCAGTCCACACTCTGGCCCCTCCAGTGCAGGGCCCCCAGCCTACCCTGCAGCCAACAAGGCTTGCAGAGAACATGAGTGTCGGCCCAGTCACTGCCTCTGTCCCACCTCTGTCAGCATCTCTTCTGTCACCAAGGGAGACGGCTTGCCATCCATCTCAGTCTTGCGGACAAATATCTTAAGAGAACTTCAGCTTTGGGGCAGCCATGAGGAGGCAGGAAGGGAAAAAGTTCACCTACATAATGTCCAGCTCTGCCTTCCCCCCGGGTTAGTACATAATAGGAGGCACCATTCCTGAGGAGAGTTAGCTGCTGGCTAAGATTTCCCCCTTTTCTTTTTCTTCTTTTTTTAAATCTGGTGTTTATAATTCCAATTGGTGTAAAATTTCCTGACGGTTAACACATCACATTACTGACACTTTTGAATGAATGACTCATTCCCGAATAATTGACTAGGTTTGTAATTTGGGAAGTAAAATCACATTTACGAGTCCCTCGAGGGGAGGGTCTATATTGTTGTGCATAAAAAGTAGATAAATCATAAGAGCAAACTCTGCAAACATTCCCATTAGCCTTTGTCCTTGCATTAAGGCAGTGCTTCTTAAAAGCGCACAGCTGCCTAGAATCACCAGAGTGCTTTAAAATCGGACCCTGTTTTATCTTGATGGTAAAATTATATGTTGGTCACCGTAATCCTATCTGTGTCCAATGGGTCAGCCATGCTCCGAATCCCCCCTGTCCCAGCCCGGCTTCTCAATCCAGTTCAAACCATCCAGGCCACACTGACTTTGAGTGCTTTGTGGCCAAATGTGGAACCTCATCAAGCAGAAACACTCCCCAATTAAGCCAGATTCCATCACAAGCAGCACCCACAAATAATAAATAGGTGCATTGCAGATTTAGGGTTCAAGAAACTCACAACACGATCCTAATAAGATCTGACAAGGGTATTTTTTTTTTTTTTTTTTTTTTTAGTGGTTGAGAGTTAACTATTATTATTTTGTTTTAACTACACACATGCACGCATTTTTAAGCATATCTATTTTTAAGGGCCAAGAAGTACACATGGAACCGAGAGGCAGACTCGAGCCTCCACTCTTTGGTGCTGAACTCTAATTGTATTTTTATGTGCTGTGGATTTGAAATCTAGAAGTCCTGGGATTTTTAAGCCTCAGGTTCTTTTCCCACTTTTCCAGAGAACTGTAAATTAGTTTAGTATGCTTGAAAGAACCCCTAATTGTAACTGCTCTTGTTGACATATCAACTTGAGGCCGCACAGAGCTGGGTTTGGGACTGTTGCCCTTGGTTTTGTAGTTACAGTGCATTTTAAGGGCCTGACAGGTCCGGTGCTAAGATGTTCTGAATTAGATTTGAATTACAACCGCTAAATGCCCTTGTCAAAGATCGTTACGCCTGACACTAGCCATATACCGTGAGCTGACTGTTCTGATGCAAGGCTGGCGGCTTAAACAAAGACATGCCCCCAAGTTTCATTCCGAATTGTCAAAATGTAATTGAGTTAAAAAGAGCAACTACAGCATAAGAATTGCAATCTTTGCTGCTTCTTTTCACTTTGAAATAAATCCAGGGGACAATTTAGCTGCATCATAGGCGCAAAATGAGAAGAGCGTTTTCTACCAAGATGCGGTGTGCTTAAAAAATAAAAATCCAGACCCGTTCCTGTATTGCAGGATCAGAAGAGCCAAAGACCTTTTCAAATACCTTTCAGTTGTGGACTAAGTCCTTCCCAAATGAAAGAAATAAAAATAGCCAGCCAGACAGTTGACCCGGCCGTGTCAGGTACGTGGCTGTCACTCAACAAATATTGGGTCATGGAAATGAACGAGTGAATTTTAAGGTCATGGGTAGAGAGATGGGACATCGGAGTCAGGCGGCCTGGCTTGAATCCCCTTCCTGCTGCCAGATGTATGACTCGACCAATGATTTGTCTTTTCTGAGCCTCCTTATCCTCCCTGGCAAACCTGAGGAGAGCCAAGCTTACAAGCTCGCGTGTTAATTGCACTCATGCCGGTTAAAGCACATTACAGTCACTTGATACATTTTCTTTCCTTTCTTCCAAAGATCACCCACGGCAAGGTTTCAGGACGCTGTTCTGGGAACTTCCAACCAGAAGCCATAGAGGAGCAAGGCCTGGAGAGGCCGGGACGCGGGTGCCCGACTCAAAGGCTACCAGGCAGCACATCTACGTGGGAAGCTGCTGGGGCCACGTAAGGAGTGGTGGAGATCGTGATGGCTGAAGAACACCTGCTCCATCTAAAATTTCCCAAATTCAAATTTCAAATACCTGGGCCAGAGCAAATTTAGCTGCCAGTGGATTCAGCCAGAGACCGATAGTTTATCCCTAGAAGACGCATATCTTCTTATATTTAAGGGAAGGCAGCTGGTAGAGTAGAACTTGGGTTTTTAGATAAAATATAGGATGCCCAATTAAATTTGAATTTCAGGTAAATAATTTATTAGTATATGGACATCCTAAATATCACATGGGCATATTTTTTAAGTATTCACTGTTTATCTTATGGCGAGCTGCGTCTGACCAGCAGAATAACAGTCACCACACGCTAGATTCTTCTCGTATCACACTTTATTGGAGTACAGCTTGGTTATGGAAAGATGGAAGGAAGACGCCGCAGCCTTAACGGCAGCTGCCTATATAAGATTCGGGGTACTGTGCAAGTCTTTGACTGGTTCATATCGGAGGCATAGCCACGCGTCACCTTCGGACTGGTTACTGCTCCAAAACCTTGTTAGCATATTCCAACTCATGCGCACTGGCTACAGGATGGATGATTCAGCTTTTTCTATCCTGCTTTGCGGCAACGCTTTGCCGCGCCTCACATTATCTGAATTTAAATTTTTTTATTGTCGTTCCCTTTTTTTTTTTTTCTTTCGCTAAATTTGGCAGTCCCTGTTAGAAACAGCCTGGAACTGGGAATCAAAAAAGACCAAAGCTGAAATCCTGCTGCCCCTTAGTAATGCATTTCACCTCCTGGAGTCCAGGCAGCAAAATGGTAACACTGGTCCCGATTCACAGGAGAGGGGAAAAGGCAGCGCATTTTTGCCATAGGACTTAGGACGCTGTGGAAGGCTCTGCGGAGGTGCACTGCTGCTATTATTTCCTAACTGGTGAGTGCCATCAAAATGCGCAGTGCGAGAGGCCGTTTCATTAGCCGAGTGAGAAGTCCCTCCCTCCCTTGCTAAGAAAAGTACGCAGTGTCTCGACGACACGTGTATTTCTTAGCAGGGATGGAAATAGCAAGTGATCGTATTGCAGAGTTGGATTCTTGGACTTGGGACAATGAGCACGAATCTGGGCAGCTCAGCAGGAAAAAAAAAATCCCCCAGAGAAGACGTTCCAGTGGCTTGTTTGGGGGATCCCCCAACCGGGGACTAGGAGAGTGTGATGAAAGATGAGGTTCTCCGCCTGCATCTGGAAAGACCATTTTGTGCTTCATTAGGGAAAAGCCGGAGGCGCCCAGGAATGCTGGCCCTGGCAAGTGGACAAGGAGAGAGAACGAGCAGGTAGCAGACAGGGACAGAGAGCTCGCTGAAGCTGGAGCGTTTCGCTTGGCCTCAGCCACTGGAGCGGAGGACCCGGAGCAGCTACCCTCTTTCTAGGCTGCAGAGAAATCTCTTCCACGCTCTAAAATAAATAAGTGGAAGGAAGATTCATAATTTTTGTGCGTCTTGCAAAAAAAGCCAAAAAGCAAAACGATCCTCCTTTTTGCAAAAAGCGGGAAATGCTGAAATGATGAACTACGTGTCTGAAATTAACCTGCTGGCGCGCCCCGTCAGATAAACAGGCTTTTATGCAAGTAAATTATTTCTCGGTTGAGAGAAGATTCAGACTGACCGAGGAGAAGGAGACGTTTGTCTCCAGGCCCATCAGCTCCAGCATTTAAGCCACAGGTTGGGGGGAATGAGCTCAACAAGACACCCCTTCTCCCCTTCATTAATTTCCAATTCCATTAAGAAGCCGATCTGCTCTCATTGGCCCCTTCCCCCCCACTTCCACCGGCCTGATTTCGGATGCAAGTTACAGCTCTGGAGTTCAAGCTGCTGCCGCTTAAGAAGGCTTATTTTGACACAGTAATTACAGGGCTCGAACGATGCTTTACATTAGAGTATAAAACACTCATTAAATTAAAATTCTTCCATGAAATCATGAAAATAAACAGTCTGTCCAAACTGGCATCAACAAATTCACAGGGCGTCTCTGCGTTTTCTCAGGCCCAGGCTGCATTTAACCATGAAGTGTGAATGGCTCACATTCCTCTGAAGGCTGCATTCTGCTTCTTTTTAAGATTATTGCTTTAATTGTTTTTACAACTTGTAAGATTTTAAAGCTATTAAGCTTCAAAGTTGGGGGGGGGACAACTTGAAATGGGGACCCTTTTACCCTGCTCAGCTTGCTGGTGGGGGACAGGTCACCCCTCCTAGCCCCAAGCCGATTAAAATGGGACAATTAAAATGCAAGGCATAAGAGGGGATGGACAATTTTTGCACAGCCACTTGAGGGATAGAAAATAAACCACACATTTCAAGGGTTTTAGATAGGAGAGGAGGGAGGAAAAACGTCAGGGCAGCATGGTTTGGTGGAAAGAGCAGGGAACTTAGAGCCAGCCGACTGGACATGAACTTGGCAACTGGCTTTTCTGAGCTCACTTTCCTTACGTATAAAATGAAGCATGATGTGCTAGTTATGTTCTATAAATGTCACCACAAACACTGAGTTAGCCAATATCGAACCATTCCTCTTGGGAAGAAACACAGGGTCAAGCTCCGGAGAGCCTCGGGTCACAATATTTTCATCAACTGATCAACACGTAACCTTGTTTTATGTGTGTTTCTGTTTGGAGACACCTTATTTAATCTATACTGCTGACTCATCAACATTGAACCCATGGCCAATGTAACTCACATTAACACACGTATTTTCTCAGTAAGACACATTACAGCCTTCTTGAGCTTGACAGCATGACGCATGGCGGCCACTATAACGGGGATATCACCAACAAAAGGTGCAAAAATGCAAAAATTAGAGCGCTAAACAGAATGCAACCAGGACCCTGGTTTCCAGCCCGTGAGCAGAACCTGGAAGGCAGAGCATTGCCTCATTCAGCCTCGGGTGTGAATATCCGCACGTTCGGTGACCCAAAGGTTTCACTGCTCTGTGCATGCCCGTGGAAGACTTCCAAAGCACCCCCAAGTTTGACTTGGGGTGACAGATAAATTTTAGCACAGAGGCAGAGTCACATATATGGACTCCACGAATAACGAAGGTTGACGGTACTTGATAGGCATGCAAAAGGGGGTTTCTTAAACAAAGACAAAGGGAAGGTAGCCACTTCGCCTTCCTAGCCGGGGCTTCAGGGAATGGAGTGGAGATGACACAGTGTCACGTGTATCAGGAAGACTAAATCTCAGTACTGCTCCCTGCCACCTACAGAGACCGGAGGGACGAGAGTTGTGACAAACAGTTTGTTCAAGTTGCAGGAAAGACAAATTTTAAGACGCAGAGTCTCTAGCAGCTTGTTTAAAAAAAACCAAGCTGCTTGTTTTTTGTTTTTTTTCTGGGGTATGACCCTGTTCCCACAGTACTTTATTTGCAGGAAAGTAGAGGGTCAGATTTGCTGACACCGTCCTGTACATTATACCCTATCTGCCAGTGACTTAAGGGTCCAAGAGTAGCATGCTTTCCAGCAATTTCTTTATTAGTTATTCTTAAATATTCAAAGAAAGTTCAAATTTTTGTCAATTTTCTATTATGCAGAAATGTATGCAAAATAATAGTTACGGAATTTTAACTTATGCAATTCCTAATCATAAAAAAATCACATTTCAATTTTGTCTATTCCAAGAATCTTAGACTCTGTCAGACAATAAAAAAATTCTCTACAATTTCTGTCTACACAGAGACAATAAAAAAATATACTTACAACTGGCAATGCATTAGGGTGCCATATGTACAAAAATATGCTTTATACAACCAAACGCAGAAAGTCCTGGATTTCAAAAAAAAGGGGACAATTACAAAAAATTAAAACATCTCATTTTACAAACTCACCAGGGTTCAATTATTATGTAATACGAAACTTACATATCACAAATGGAAAGGAAAAAACCAAAGCGACAGAAAAGAGGACTCCCATTGAAAGAATTTTATAAACCTTTATAAAACCTTTATAAACCCATATGTTGATGGGCCACAGGATCTGTCCAATAGGTGGGGGGGAGACGCTCTAGAAAGAGGACAAAATTGAAGCAGCGATTGTTCAAGGTTTCTAGGGTGTTCAGAGAGCATGGCAAGTAGGCGGGAGGAGAGCTGTGCAAAGACGCACACAGTATGGCCAAGCTCTCCTGATGAAGGTGCAGTGTCCCCTGACCCACCCATATTCCATCTGGAGCACCGCTGTGCTGCCAGGACTGCAGGCTCCAGGTGCTCAAGCTCCCATACCTAGCGGGATTGGCGGGAAATCCAGGTTGCAGGAGAGACCAAAGAGAATGGGCCAGAACACGGGAGGTAAGATGGGGGAAACATGGAGAAGTCGCTAGAAGCAGAGCTTAGAGTTGGTGAAGATGAGGAGAAACATACACCCTAGACAAAGAGCCTCCAGAGAAATTGGATGGAGGATGCTGATGGGGGTCCCCTCACACACAGGGTAGGGGTTCAAGCCATTCCCCTTTAACTGTTCAAAGGAAAGGGGGCCCCAAAAGCAGTATTAGGAAACACCCAAGAGGCTAATACTTGGGTGGCCACGAAGATTTAAAATAATTCATCCAGGGCTTCCCTGGTGGCGCAGTGGTTGAGAATCCGCCGGCCGATGCAGGGGACGCGGGTTCGTGCCCTGGTCCGGGAAGATCCCACATGCCGCGGAGTGGCTGGGCCCGTGAGCCATGGCCGCCGAGCCTGCGCGTCCGGAGCCTGTGCTCCGCAATGGGAGACGCCACAACAGTGAGAGGCCCATGTACTGCAAATAAAAAAAAAAAAAAAAAATTAAAATTAAATAAAATAATTCATCCAAGGTGCTCAGAACATAATGGAGCTAAAAAAAATAGTAATGTAAGCATAATGATTACAAATCAAATGTATTGTCTTTAAGTTCCCTGGCGGTCTGGTGGTTAGGACTCCACGCTTTCACTGCCAAGGTCCCAGGCCTGGTCGCTGGTAGGGGAACTAAGATCCCGCAAGGGAAAAACACATGTATTGTCTTTTACCTCCAATTCTCTCCCCTACCTCTCACAGTATGACAACTCCTCAGAACAGAAACCGAGTCTTTGTCATTTCTGGATCCACTGTGCTTAGAAGGAGGCCCGGTACACAGTAGGTACTCAGGAAACATTTTCCAAAAGCAGAAAATGACCATGTATTACATGAAGACCATCACCTGCCTTCTGAAAGGAAGCGTTGCTGTGATGGGAAGAGATTCAAAGGGCCCACAGCCTGGAATAGATGCCCAGTGTCTCCAAAGCCAGTACCAGAAAATAACCCGGACTCCCCCAGGGTCCCAGACTTTCCAACCAGGGCCATGAGGAGCCCTAGGTGGCTGTTGGGTGTACTCTGGGAGCCAGGGGGACAGCTCAAGCAGACGGAAGACCAAGCAGGCCTGGTTCACGAAGCCCCGTTCAACATATTCCACCAGCCAAGCAGCAAAGCTATACGTTTCTTAGATTATTCAAGGTAGTATTCAACAAAACAGAGATCTTTGTTTCAAAAAAAATTAGTAAAACACACATTTGCACACTGCTGATAGCCGATCACTTAATAACGGAGAGAAGAAAACTGAGATTCAGAGTGAAAAGGACTTGACCAAGCTCACAAAACAAGAAAGGTACAGACGTCAGCCCCAAAGCCAGGCTCCACTATACCATTATACCTCCTGGCATATGTCCATTTAAGTATGCCTTCCTTATATTAGTCAGGATGAACTAGACCAGGCTGCTGTAACAAACAAGCCCCCAAACCTCAGGAGCTTAACCCAAAACTTGGTTGCTCACTCACACAAGCTCCAGTGCAGCTCTGGGTGATTTTCCAGCACAGCCATCCTCCATGAAGTGACTCAGAATTCAGGATGTGTCTTTTGTGTGGCTTCACCATCTCAACATTCTGTCCTCCTCCATCATCAGGGAGTCCAGGGAGGACCAGACAGGAGAATCAGTCACACAAGAGCTCTTCCTTGACTCCACCTAGAAATGACATGCACCACTTCCTCTCACACTTCATTGGCCAGAACTCATCACATGACCCCACCTCCTTGTGTTGGGGCTGGGAAATGCAGTCTTCTTATGCCCAGGAAGGAAAAGAGAACCAGATACCAGTTCTGACCAGTTGTGGGTTTTTTATTTAATCCCTAGGAGAGTAGAAAAACCCTGGGACCTGGAATCAGAAAACCTGAGTTTGAGTCCTGGTTCCACCAGGTCATGACATGTGATCTCAGGCAAGTCAGTAGAGCATCCTGAACCCCATGCTTCCCTCAGGTGGGTGCAATAGTCATACTTACCTTCTCTCGGGAATATTCTGAGGTTCAAAGGACTGAGGCATATAAAGTTGATTTGAAAGTTGTAATGAAGTCTACAAATGTTATTTATTTTAATTGTTACCCAAAGGTTAGGCCCTTGTCAGAGCTAAGCCAGAGAATTGTTAAGCCCAATGAAACCACATAATTAACTCTCAAATGAGTGTACACTTGACAAAAAGAACCAGTGCAGTGCATAAACAGTACATGCCTATGGAGGCCTGAGAAAGATCCAGAACTGGAAAGAACCAGGAAGATTGTCTCCCTCCTGCTTCTCATTGTATGTGAGACTGCACCTATCATTCCAATCCTGTCACTAAAAATATAAATACCTTTGTGGACTTAGGAGGATTCACTGAACCCAACTTTTTTTGTTTTTGCTCATAACTGACATTTATTTATTTTTTTTTAATTGAAGTATAGTTGATTTACAATGTTTTGGGTGTACAGCAAAGTGATTCAGTTATATTATACATATATGTTCTTTTTCAGATTCTTTTCCATTATAGGTTATTACAAGATATTGAGGTCTTTGTCATTTATCTATTTTATAGATAGTAGTTTGTATCTGCTAATTCAATTCCTAATTTATCCCTCCCCACTTCCCCTTTAGTAACCATAAGTTTGCTTTCTATGACTGTGAGTCTCTTTCTGTTTTGTAAATAAGTTCATTTGTATCATTTTTGTAGATTCCACATGTAAGTGATATCATATGATATTTGTCTTTCTCTGTCTGACTTACTTCACTTAGTATGATAATCTCTAGGTCCATCCATGTTGCTGCGAATGACATTATTTCATTCTTTTTGACGGCTGAGTAGTATTCCATTGTGTATATATACCACATCTTCTTTATCCATTCATCCCTGGATGGACACTTAGTTGCTTCCATGTTTGCCTATTGTAAATAGTGCTGCTATGAGCATTGGGGTGCATGTATCTTTTCAAATTAGAGTTTTCCTCTTTTCTGGATATTTGCCCAGGAGTGGGATTGAATCGAACCCAAGTTTTTAAATCATTATTTTGGACTTTCCCCATCTTGTTCATCCTGGAGCTTCTTGTAATGCTTAGCTGTCAGCAAAATGCAATTGTGATGGAAAAAACATTGATGGGATTCAGGGCTGTTGAGCATAAAGTGAGATAGACACATGCATACCTTGCTGGTCTGGACACGGATCAGAACAATTTTTTTTTTTTGGCCGTGCCACTCGGCTTGTGGGATTTTAGTTCCCAGACTAGGAATTGAACCCGGACCATGGCAGTGTAGGCACTGAGTCCTAACCACTCGACCGCCAAGGAATTCCCCAGAACAATATTTTTGAATAGAGTAATATCAATATTAATATATCGAAATCTTTGACTCAAGAATTCCATATTGAGGAATCTATTTAAAATACAGAGTTATGTACATAGATATTAACCATAGCCATATTAACCATAATATTTTATATAATCATGAAACATTTTAAAGTCTTTAAATAGCCAACAAGAGGGGGGCAGTAAAGATGAAGTGTGGAACATTATGCAGCCATTAAAAGTGATAAAAATAAAGAATTTGTCATGAAATGAGAACATGTTTCTGATAAAAATGTTATAGAAAAATAGCATTTAATTACTTTCTTCAATTTCAATGAGAAGCCACTATCTACCAGGCTAGGAACTGAGATGCAAAGCATTTATTTCTTTCCTTATACATTCATTCAAACAAAATGTATTGATGGGCTGGTATGTGTCAAGCACTCAGCTAAGATCTGGATACAAAGTCATCCATTTACTTATTCATTCATTGAATATATATATTTTTGAAAGCTTCCTAGTCAGGCAGTACAGTAGGAAGTAGGAAGCAAAATTGCATGTTAGTAAATAATACCAATGTGGAAAAAAGGCTGGAAGGAAAATACACTAAAATGTTCATAGTGATTAACCCTTGGAGTGGGATTCTGAATAATTTTTATTTTATTGTTTATATTGTCCAAATTTTCTGCAATGGATATTTGTTACTCTTGAAATCAGAAAAAAAAAATGATGACTAGAAGGAAATTTAAAATCAGAAGTGGGGCATAGTTGTGAACATGAGCTTATAGAGAGTTTTGCATGGGGAACAATGAGCTCAGATGCAAACATTGTCCCCTGGCGCCAAAACAAGTTCCTGCCTTCTCTGCTTCCTTCTGACCCCAGTGGCATTTGTTTTCTTAATGAATGGGGTTTAACTGTCCTTCCATGTTGCAGCTAGTTCTCTCTTTGAAACAGAAAAATCACAGAACTTTTAAACAGATCTGAATTGGGGCCCTAGCTCTGTCACCTACTAATCAGGAGACCTGGAAAGAAAATTGTTTAAGCTCTCCGGGCCCCTACTTCTGGATCTGTCAAATGGGACGATAATAGTTCCTCCTTAGCTGCCCATGCTGGGTAAGTATGTAACGCACCTGGTGCATAACTGAGAGATGTTCATCACATGTTATTTACCTCCCCTAAATATCCCCCATCCTCCATCCATTCTGGGAAATGCCAGGAATTCTGATATGGTATTCTAAAATATATTCAAGAATAATAGACTTATGAGAACTATTCCAGGAATCCAGAGATAGCTTCCAGGGTGGATACACCATCTCTGTGATGTGATGTGATGGCCAGGGTCTTTCTCCCTGCCAGCTAAATGGGTGGCCCCCATCCTCTTGGTCTCAAAACCACTCCTTCTGAAGCCAGAAAGCAATAGTTTTCCCAGTAATCTGAAGTTACAAGCTGCTGTTTTCTCCTTATTGAGTCAAAGGGCAATGCCAGCTGCAAGGGAGTCTGGGAAAGTAATTTTAAACTGAGAACATTGCTACCCTGAACAGAATCCGAGGTTCTGTTTATAAGGAAGAAGGGAAGAGGGTAAGGAGTAGGCAACTGTGTCTGCTGTGGTTTAATGTCCTTTACCAGGAATGTGACTCTGGAACTCTGTTCGTAAGAAGTAATCCAAAAAGACTTGATGTATAAAGACATTTATCGCTGAATTATTTTTAATAGTAAAAAATTGAAAGCAAAGTAAGCATCTAAAAGAAGGGATTGGTTAATCAAGTTATAAGTTACATTCACTCGATAAAATATTATGCAGCCACTAAAATTATTCTTAAGGAGACTAGCAGGCAACTGGAAAAATGCTTATGCTATTATGTTAAGTGAAAAAGCAGAATAGAACATCATCTCTACTCATGTCTAAAACTATGTAAAATATGTACACACAAAGAAAAACACTGAAGGGAACTATAGAAAATGATAGCAGCCCGGACCAGGTGACGGTGTTGTGCATGGACAATCTTTTTTCTTTATTGCAAAATTTTCTGCAATGTTATTCGATTATTTTTTCCAATAAAAAAGTTACCCATCAAAAATCAATTATCCGAAAAGCCTAGCAGAAAATACAATCAGATATTTGTCAGACTCCGGGAAGGGTGTGATTTTCTAAGCTTTGAAGCCAAAGAAAAAATTTGCAAAGGAAAAGACATGCAAGTCTGATGAAACAAAATATAAGCATTCTGCCAAATGCAAGCTTTAACTGATACACTTTATTTAGCAAAAGAAATCATTTTAACAGTACACACACTACTGGCAATGTTATGTTGTAACCCTGGGCTGGCTGGCAGGGGAAAATGGCATGACGTTTTTGGAAGGCAATTTGGCAACATAAATCAAGAGCTGTAAATACCATCACAGGTTTTGTCTTGTCGTGACCACCCTGCAAACAGTATGCTGAAGACACAGTTCAGTAGAAGATAAAGCTACATGCAGGTAGATTTTCCTTGCAGTGTTGTCTATAAATGCCACTCTTGTAAAGCTCCTCCTGACATGCCAGTGGCTTAGAAGAGCATGCATGACACTTCCTGCAATACTCTTCAGCCTTATGGTATGGAGACAATGCCATGAACTGGAAACGTGTTTTGCTATAACAGCAGATGTTAAAGAATAGAGTAGACAGGGCTGCAGAGGCCACTTATTCAACAAGCATTTATTGAGCACCTACTGTGTACTAGATGCTAAAGGTAAGCACAGGGCTTTGGGAGGGTGAGTGGAGGGGAAAAGTGCAGAACTTCTGGTGTGTAGCCATGGGACTGTGTGTAGGTGTGTGCACATGTGTGTGAGGTGTGATGCATTGTGATGTGGAGGGTGTGTGCAGGGCGGCATGGGAATGTGCAAGGTGAGATTATGGGTGATATGTTTTCTCTGTCCAGAGTTTTATTATAGTTGTTATATTACTTTTAAAATAAAATTTTTCACTTCCAAGCCCAAGAAATTGAGAAAGGGCATGTGTCTGAGTCATTTAAAAATGTAATCTTCATCCCCAAAGTTGGATATTTAGACAATTGAGAGCAAAGTTTCAGCCACCACCCTTTAGAAATGTAACTAGTTAAGCAACAGGACCTACTGTATAGCACAGGGAACTATACTCAATACTTTGTAATATCCTGTAAGGGAAAAATATCTGAAAAAATATATATAACTGAATCACTTGGCTGTACACCTGAAACTAACACAACATTGTAAATCCACAACACTTCAGTTTTCAAAAAATTTTTTAAAAAAAGAAACGTAACTAGTGCTGCTAAGGACCTGAATTTTTAATTGCATTTAATTTTAATTCAATTTAAAAACCAAAGCAGTATAAAATATTTTCTGGTAAACACTCTGTTATATTCATTACCTATCATTATCATTAATTAAAATGGATTTTACCTGTTTGCCTTTCCTTTTCTATCATGGCTACCAAAAATTATAAAACTCATACATACCTTCCGTTATATTTCTATTGGACGGTGCTGTTCTAGAAGTTAATCTTTGGCAATTATGTTTTACAAAAATCTGTTCTAGTTTGGAACTTGTCTTTACACTGTTCATGATATCTTTGGGTAATCAGAATTCTCTACCTCTATCTCTTTTAGGTAGGGAAAGATTTCTTAAAGATGACCCCCAAACTCACAGGCCTTAAAAGAAAAGATTGATAACTTTGACTTCATCAAAATTGTATCTTAAATTTTGTTCCAAAACTTCAGAATGTTTGCCTGTCACATTGAAATCCTTGATCCGTCTGGGATGACTTTTAATTCATGGCATGAGGTAGGGATCCGTTTCTTTTTTTCCAAAATAAATTACCATTTGTTTCAGTCCCGTTTACTGACCAGTCCAAATTTTCTTTCCCTCAATCTGTCAGCCTGTCCCATAGCAGGTCTGCACAACGTGCCAGTCTGTTTCTGGAAATCTCCTCTGCCCCTTTGGTCTGTTTGTCTGTCCTTGTTCATACACACCACTGTCTTAATCACAATCATTTAATACTCCTAACACCCGCCAGGGTAAGTTACCCTGACTGCTCTTTCTTCTTCAGGAGGGTCTTTGTTATTCTTGGCCTTTGGATCTTTTGTATAAAATTTAAAATCAACTGTCAAATTTCTTCAAAAAAATAGTGGGGAAAAGCCCTGGGAGTTTGATAGAAATGGCAATGGATCGATCAATCAATTTGGAAAGAACTGACGTCTATCAAATAATAAGTCTTCCTATACATGCAGATGTACATCCTTTCGTTTATTTAGATACTTTTAATACCTCTCGACACATTTTTAGAGTTTCTGACTTTGTCTTGATCTATTTGGCTTGTTCTATTCCAAGATACCTTAATTTTTGTTGCTGCTGCAAATGATAACCTCTTAATGCATTTTCTAACTGTTCATTGTTTATATGTAGAAATGCAATTAATATATGTCTATATTGCTTTTATATCTAGTTTATTTTTCTGCTCAGGCTGCCATAACAATACCACAGATTGGATGGCTTAAACAACAGAAATTGGGCTTCCCTGGTGGCGCAGTGGTTGAGAGTCCGCCTGCCAATGCAGGGGACGCGGGTTCGTGCCCCGGTCTGGGAAGATCCCACATGCCGCGGAGCAGCTGGGCCTGTGAGCCATGACCACTGAGCCTGTGCTTCCGGAGCCTGCGCTCTGCAACGGGAGAGGCCACAACAGTGTGAGGCCCGCATACCAGAAAAAAAAAAAAAAAAAAAACAGAAATTTATTTTTTCACAGTTCTGGAGACTGAAGTCTGAGATCAAGGTGCTGCCAGAGATAGTTTCTGGTGAAGCCTCTTTCCTTGGATTGTAGACAGTTGCCTTCTTGCCATGTCCTCAAATTACCTTTCTTTTGGACACACATGGGGAAAAATGCCTGGTGCCTTTTCTTCTTCTTAGAAGGACACGAGATTAGGACCCCACCCTTATGATCTCATTTAACCTTAATTATTTCCTTAAATGATCTGTCTCCAAATATAGTCACATTGGGGGTTACGGCTTCAACATATGAATCGCGGGGTGGGGACCACAGTTCAGTCTATAACATCTAGCAAACTCGTAAAATCCCCTTGTTAGGTCTGA
Organism: Kogia breviceps; assembly: GCF_026419965.1. Classification (NCBI taxonomy): domain Eukaryota; kingdom Metazoa; phylum Chordata; class Mammalia; order Artiodactyla; family Physeteridae; genus Kogia; species Kogia breviceps. The sequence goes on along the minus strand of NC_081312.1, from coordinate 9,662,048 downwards.
TAAATTTTCCATAGATTCTTTTAGATTTAGGACAAGAATATCATCTATGAATAAGGACACTTCTGTTTCTTTCTTTCCACTATTTACATCCTTTATTTCTTTTCTTATTTTCTGTTTTGACTAGGACCTCTAGCCAAGTGTTAAATCGAAGCAATGATAGAAATTTGTGTCTTATTCTTGATTTTAAAGGGAAAGATTTTAACATTTCGCTATTGAGTAGGATATTTGGTAGAGGTTTTTGGCAGATACTTTTTGCCAACTTAAGGAAATTCCCTTCATAGCTGCTAAGAGTTTCTACCATAAATTGAATTTAATCAAATGCTTTTTCTGGAAATATTGAGGTAATCCAGTGGTTTGTCTCCTTCAAGCTGTTAACATGGTGAATTTTCCTAATATATTTTATTTTATTTTTTTATTTTTTATTTTTTTGCGGTACGAGGGCCTCTCACTGTTGTGGCCTCTCCCGTTGTGGAGCACAGGCTCCGGACGCGCAGGCTCAGCGGCCATGGCTCACGGGCCCAGCCGCTCCGCGGCATGTGGGACCTTCCAGGACCGGGGCACGAACCCGTGTCCCCTGCATCGGCAGGCGGATTCTCAACCACTGCGCCACCAGGGAAGCCCCCTAATATATTTTCTAATGTTAATTCAGCCTTGCCTATCTGGAAGACATCTAATTTCATCATAACTTGTTTTCTTTTTTTCAACATTTCTGGATCCAGTTCACCAATATTTTGTTTAGGATATTTGCATTTCTGTTCATGAATGATATTGACCTGTAACTTTCCAAAACTTAGCAGCTTAAAACAATAAACATTTATTATCTCACAGTTTCTGTGGGTCAGGAATCTGAGCATGGCCGTAGCTTCAGTCTTATCTTATGGCTCAAGTGAGGAAGATATGCTTCCAAAGAGATCTTAGTGAATTGGATCCAGAAATGTATCTGATCACAAGGAGGAAAAGAGCATGCTCACTGGCTACCCCTTTTCTCCATGGAGTGAGTTCACCAACAGCAGGGTCCCCCATTCCTCTCCCTCCCCTGCTCTCAGCCACAAAGCAGGGACCCTGGGTTTTAGTATCCCAACAGCATTCACTAGCTATGGGACTTTGGGAAAATCATTTAAACTCACTCTCTTTTCTGCGTGGAAAATACCTTGGTCTTTTTTATTTTTTCTTTTTTGCGGTACGCGGGCCTCTCACTGCTGTGGCCTCTCCCGTTGCGGAGCACAGGCTCCGGACGCGCAGGCTCAACGGCCATGGCCCACGGGCCCAGCAGCTCCGCGGCATGTGGGGTCTTCCCGGACCGGGGCACGAACCCGTGTCCCCTGCATTGGCAGGCGGATTCTCAACCACTGCGCCACCAGGGAAATTCTACCTTGGTCTTCTGAAGAAGCACTTGAATGTGACAGACCAGCCTCAGATCAGGTCTGAAAAGAAAAGGCAGAAGAAGGGATAACAAAATGGCTCTGCGTAAAGAAACGGGCTGGGGGTTTTGTCCTTGAGAAGTAGTGGAAAGACAAGGGCTCTTATCAACAAGAATAACTAGTATTTAATGTTAAGCTCTTTATTATATAAGCAAATCTGACTCGATAAAGTCTGACACCCTCAAAGGCCTAAGGACTCTGTGTGTGTGTGTGTGTGTGTGTGTGTGTGTGTGTGTGTGTGTGTGTGTGTGTGTGTGTAAACCAAGGAAAGGAGAAGAGGCCCACAAGGGAGCCGAGTGCACATACAGAAGAGAGACAATCTCTGAACTGGGTCAACTCAGTCAAGGCAGCAGCTCTGAGCTTGAAGGCAATATGGAAGCATAGCCATCTGGGACCCCCAGAAACCTTGAATGGGGAATGGGTCCACACAGAACATGGAAGGAAATCTTGAGTCCATCTTTGTGGTTCTTTAGAGGCTTGGAGTCCCAGCTGTCACGGCGACTGGGGGGACTTGGCAATGCTTTTCCCTGAAGAAGGTGGCTTCCTGGTGGCTCTTACAGCTTTTCCCCTGTTCAACAGCCTTTCTGCAGTGAAAAGGGAAAGACGTGTGTCTCTCTGTATGTGCGAAGAAGTGTTCTTCTCCCTGAGAAACAGGACTTGGGCCCATAAAAGTTTGGGGGAAGAAAGCACAGGGTCTGGAGGGTGAGGAGGCCTCATCAGGGGGAAACTGGGTTCCCGACAGCTCCACACAGCCTGCTTCTGGAGTCTTCTCTCCTCTCTTCTGGCTTTGGAGGTCTGAGCAGTTCTGGAGCCCCGCCTCTCCCTTCCTCTGGACAAAGATGGCCTGGGCTGGCAGACATCGAGTGGGACAGGGACCTCAATTTAAGGCCCATATGCACAGCCCTGGAAATCCTAAGCTGCTGTCTACAGGGGGGCAGCTGCCCCATGGTTGGAAGCCTCGGTCTGGGCTCCCCGAGAAGGACTGATGCAATCATGGTGGTTGGGAACATTCTTGGAACAACTCTGTTCCATCAGAGTCCTCAATTATGGCTGCTGGGGCTTCGTCTGAAGCTGTTCCAGGAGATGGCCTGCTCGGTAACGGCCCCGTTTTATCTCAGGGATGCAGATCTGGAGGCTGATCTACCAGACTTATGGAGTTACAATCAACGCAACGCTTTTTCCATTTGCATAAAGCAAATCTGAAACATACACATACATAAATTTTGTCTTGAACTTGTGAAGATGTACAAATCCCAGCAACTCCAAGAGGACTAAGCTCCTGACCATTTTATTAATCCAGGCTGTGCATCCCAGACCATGTGGGGTGGCGGCGGGCCTGTTTCAGCATTCTGGCAATTTCATGGGAATGTCTTTCGTGGATCATGATGGGTTTTCCCTGCTCCAGCCACACACGTTAGTGGGTGGTGGTCATCCCTGGGGGACAGCCAAACTGCGCCCAAACCATGCCACCACTATTCCACAGAGTCCTGTGAGCTGCCTTCTTATGTTGACAGTGTCCCCCTCCAGCCTAGGACCTTGATATTTTGTCTTCCTACTCCACAGCCTTGAAAGATTCACAGATGTGAACACACGGTGCCTGGAAGCATTGTCATGTAGCCCAGCACTTCCCAATCCTATTCCAAAATTGTGGTTCGTAGGAAGCTGATTAGTGGGCTTCAAAACAAAACAGAATGAAAGTGTTTATTAAATGCTGGGTTAAATTTTTTAAGAGTTCTTATCCTTTTTCTGCAGGACTTCTCAGAGCCTTTAGTATGCCAAGGTGCCTTGTGAATTTCTAAGAGGGGGATACAGTATGTAGCATTTCCCAAACTAAGGACCACAAAGCCCTTTTGTGGCAGGTGCAGTGGGCAATTCCTGTTTTTGCTTTCCCAGCATCCCTTCCCTCTTTCAGCAACAGATTCTTCTTGTTTCCATGGTGGTTTGAGGGGGCTGAATCTGAACCTCGGCCATTTCCCTCATCACAAAAGTAAACAGGTGATTCAGGGCTGGTCTAAAAGAGTCCTCCTTGGAAATTCTCTGCTGGCTCTATTTGTGAAGAAGTCCTTTTTCTGTCGGAGTTACTGACCTGATAGGATCAACTCTCAGTGGGACTTAAAGCTAAGAGGCACAACATGGTCAGGGTCTTTGGATCCAGCCATGCCTGAAGCCATCTCTTCCTCAGACTCAAGATTGGGTTTTGTCCCAAGGAGCAGGAAAAGCCCTCGCTGGTACAGAGATTAAGCTAAGGGACAATATTGGTACACACTTCAGATAATGCCTGTGTTGGTCAGGATGCTTCCAGCTACAAGGAACAGTCGCCCCCCCCCCAAAATGGCTTCGCCAATACAGAACATAGATTTTCTTATCCAACCAGAAGCCCCTGTAAGGTGGCCCCTGGTTTGGTGAATCCGGATGCTCAATGTTGCATCAAATGACTGGTTCCTGCACAGTTTCCATCCAGGATGGGGTCCCTTTAAGAGGTGCCACTTATACTGGTGCCTTCACATTTCCAAGCCTCAGTTTCCTCATTTTTCAGGCTAAAACCTTGGAGTTATCCTTGATTTCTACCTCTTTCCCCTTCTCATCTGCATCCAACCCATCAGCAAATGCTTGGAAATAGCTGTCTAAGCTGTCTTCTTCCCACAACTGTGGTCCAAAGCACCCTCATCTCTACCCTGGAATTTTTTTAAAACAGCTTTATTGAGATGTAATTTACATACATTTCATCCACTGAAGTGTATCATTCAGTTTAGTGTACAAACATCACCACAATCTAATTTTAGAACATTTTCATCACTCAAAAAAGAAACTCCCTACCTGTTAGCAGTATCCAGCACCCCCATCCACCACCACCAGCTCCAGGTAACCACTAACTGTCTTCTGTCTCTATAGAGATGTCTATTCTGGACATTTCATATAAATGGCATCATACAATATGAGGTCTTTTGTGACTGGCTTCTTTCACTTAGCATAGTGTTTCCAAGGTTCATCCATGTTGTAGCATGTGTCAGCACTTCATTCCTTTTTATTGCATAATAAAATAAATAACAATATAAATAGACCGCATTTTGTTTATTCATTCATCAGTCGATGGACATTTAGGTTGTTTCCACTTTTTGACTTAATGGAATAAAGCTGCTATGAACATTCACACATAGGTGTTTTTGTGGACATATGTTTTTACTTCTCTTGGGTATATACCTAGGAGTAGAATTGCTGGGTTGCACAGTAGCTCTGTTTAACCATTTGAGGAACTACCAGATTGTTTTTCAAAGCAGCTACACCATTTTACAATCTTCCTAACAACGTATGAGTGTTTCATTCTAATGAGTGTGAGGCAGTATCTTCACTAGAGTTTTGATTTGTATTCCTCTGAGGATTAAGGATCTTGAGCATATTTTCATGTGCTTATCAGCTATTTGTATATCTTCTTTGGAGACATGTCTATTTAAATTCTTGGCCCACTTTTTAATTGAGTTCTTTGTCTTTTTTAAATTATTGAGTTATGAGAGTTCCTGATATATGCTAGATACAAGACCTTTGTCAAATCTGATTTGCAAATATTGTCTCCCATCCTATGGGTTGCCTTTTTATTTTCGTATCCTTTGAAGCACAAAATGTTTTAATTTTGAGGAGGTCCAACTTATCGGGTTTTTTCTGAGGTTACTTGTGCTTTTGCTATCGTGTCTAAGAAGGCTTTGCCGAATCCTAGTTCACAATAATTTATTCCTATATTTTATTCTCAAGTTTATAGTTTTACCTCCTGCATTTAAATCTTTTATCCATTTTGAGTTAATTTCTATATAAGGTGTGAGGTGAGGGCCTGACTTCATTCTTTTGCATGTGGATTTCAAGTGGTCCCGATACTGTTCATTGAAGACACTATTCTTTCCACCATTGAATTGTCTTGGTATCTTGGTTGACAATCGATTGACTATATATTTGAGAGTTTATTTCTGGACTCTCAATTCTATTCCATTGTCCAGTATATCTATCCTTATGTCAATGCCACACTATGTTGATTACTGCAGCTTTGAAGTAAGTTTTGAAATTGAGAAGTGTGAGTCTTCCAACTTTGTACTTCTTTTTCAAGATTGTTTTGGCTATTATGGGTCCCTTGAATTTCAACATGGATTTTAGGATCAGCCAACTTCTGAAAAAAACACCAGCAGGGATTTTGATAGGGATTGTATGGAATCCATAGATCAATATGTATCGTATTGCCATCTTAACAATATTAAGTCTTCTGCTCCATGAATGTGGGAAAGTTTGCCATTTATTTGAGTCTTCTTTAATTTCTTCCACAATGTTTTGTGCCTTTCAGAGTATATATTTTATACTTTTTAATCAAACTTCTCCCTATTTTATTTTTTTGATGCTATTGTAAATGGAATTGTTTTCTTAATTTCATTTTCAGGTTATTCACTGCTAATTTATAGAAATACAATTGACTTCTGTATATTGATCTTTTACCTGCAATGTGGCTGGACTTGTTAAAGAGTCTTAATAAATTTTCTAAGGATTAGTTAGGATTTCTATATACAAGATCATGTCATTTGCAAATACTGATAGTTTTACATCTTCCTTTCTAATCTGGGTTACTTTTATTTCATTTTCTTGCCTAATTGCCCTGGCTAGTACTTTCAATATAATGGTAGATAGAATTGGCAAGAGAAGATATCCTTGTCTTCTTCCTGATCTTAGGGAGAAAACATTTAGTCTTTCACCATTAAGTATGATGTTAACTATGAGATTTTCATAGATGCTTTTGTCAAGTTATGGAAGTTCCTTTCTATTCCTAGTTTGTTGAGAGTTTTTATCATAAAAGAGTATTGGATTTTGTCAATACTTTTTCTGCACTTGTTGAGATATTCGTGTAGGTTTTTGTCCTTTATTCCATTGATATAACAATTGATTTTGGATGTTGAACCAACCTTGCATTCCTAAGATAAATCCCTCATGGTCATAGTATATAATCCCTTTTTATATACTACTAGATTTAGTTAGCTATTATTTTGCTGAGGATTTTCCATCCATATTTATGAGATATTATTCTATAGTTTTCCTGTAATATCTGTGTTTAGTTTGTTATCAGGCTAATAGTGCCCTCAGAGAATGAGTTGGGAAGTGTTCCCTCCTCTTCTTTTTTAGAAGACTTTGTGAAGATTTGTTATCAACTCTTCTTTAAGTGTTTGGTGGAATTCACCATGTATCCTGAGTTTTTCTTTGTAAGAAGTTTTTAAATTAGTAATTCAATCTCATTACCTATTATAGCTCTCTTCAGATTTTCTATTTCTTCATGACTCAGTTTTTATAGACTGTTTCCTGGAATCTGTCCATTTCACCTAAATTATCTAGTTTGTTGTCATAGTTATTCATCGTATTTCACTTTAATCCTTTTTATGCTGTAAAGTTGGTTGTGGAGTCCTTCTTTCATTCCTGATTTTAGAAATTCAAGTCCTTTTTCTTTGTCTTTTCTTTTTTGGTCAGTCAAGCAAAATATTTGTCAATTTTGTTGATCATTTCAAAGACCCAAGTTTTGACTGCATTGATGTTTTTCTATTATTGTTTTATTCTCTATTTCATTTATTTCCTTTCTAATATTTATTATTTTCTTCCTTCTTCTTGTTTTAGGTTTAGTTTGCTCTTCTTTTTCCAGCATCATAAGTAGGAAGGTTAGGTTATTGATTTAAGATCTTTCTTTTTAAAATATAGAAACTTACACCTGTAAATTTCCATCTAAACATGATTTTAGCTGCATTCTTATGTTTTAGTACGTTGTATCTTCAATTTCATTAGTCTCAAGGTATTTTCTAATTTCCCTTGTGATATATTCTTTGACCCATTGGTTATTTAGGAATATGTTGTTTAATTTCCACATATTTATGAATTCCTCTAATTTCCTTCTATTATTGATTCTAATGTAATTCCACTGTGGTTGGAGAACTGTATTATTCCAACCATTTAAAAATTTATCAAAGCTTGTTTTATGACCTAGCATATGATCTATTCTAGGGAATATTCAATGCACAGTGAGAAGAATGTGTATTCTGCTACTGTTGTGTTTTATGGATGTTTGTTAGATCTAGTTGGTTTATAGTGTTGTTCAAGCCTTCCAATTTCTTGTTGGTCTTCTGCTAGTGGAAATTCCACCTTATGAGCAAGCTGGTGACTGGGACCCCAGTAATCTTGTCCTGCTTGTAGCCTCAACTGGGAGCAAGGGGGAGAGGGATCGATCCTATATTCTTCACTCCACTCACCCAGAGTAGAGCTTTTGTCATGCTAAGCTGGGAGTAGAAAGGAGGGGGTAGATTGTACATCCATTGTCACAAATTTAATGGCTTTTACTGAATAAATGTCTCTTTATTTGCTGTATGCCCTTAAAACAATTTCCAGAGATTTTAATGGTTGTGTTTTTATGATTTTCACTAGTTATCATTATTTCACTAGGGAAGGGGTTTGCAGAGCTTCTCACACTGCCATTCAGGAAGCCATTTCCTCTGCCATTAATTTTTGCAACAACCTGGTAACTGGGCTACCCATTTGCACCCTTATTCCCCTACACCCATTCTCTACCAGCAGTCAGATTGATTCTCATAAAGCATAAATCAGGTCCTGTCACTCCCTTACTTATCACTTTCCAACGACTTCCCATCAATTTTAGAGTATCAGTGGCCTCTTTTTTCCAGTATTCCAGCTACTGTCTATCCCTCTAACCTCACAATGCATCACTTCTCCCCTCATTCTGACCATACAAGCTTTCTTTCTGATCTCAGAATATGCCAGACTGTTTCCCACCTCGGGGCTTTGCACTTGCTCTTCCTTCTGCCAGGAACACTTTTCCCTCCAACTGTCACATCACTGGCTGTTTCCTGTTATTCAGGTCTCAGCTGAGATGTCACCTCCCCAAAGAGGTGACCATCCACCCTATCAAAGTTGCTGTCCCTCCACCCAGAGCTGCATGTCACTTCTCTTCAACATACTGTCCTGGTCCATTTTCTCCATGGCTCCCCCCACTCCCTGAACTTATCTCGTTCATGTATCTTTTCACTTTCTCATTATCAATTTTCCACCAGTAGAGAATCTGAAGCCCTGCCATCCTATTTCCTGCTTTTTCTCCAGTACTTGAAACAATGCTGGGCACGTTGGAGGGGCTTGGCAACCAGCCAAATTCAGCACTGGATTTTATACTCCTTTTAGGTAGTTTGATAAGTGTGACAGTTAATTTTACACATCAACTTGGCTAAGCTATGGTGCCCAATTGTTTATTCAAACATCAGTTTTGATGTTGCTGTGAAGGTACTTTTTAGATGTGATTAATCCTTAAACAAGTAGACTTTGGGTAAACATTAACTTTTAAGTCAGTAGACTTTGAGTATAGCAGATTACCCTCCATAATGTTGGTGGGCATGATCCAATCAGTTGAAGACATTAAGTACAAAGACAGGTTTCCTGAGAACGAGGAATTCTGCCTCTAGACTCCCTTTGGACTCGAGAATGGCAATATTAGCTCCTGGTGGAATTTCCAGTTTGCTGGCTTGACTTGCAGATTTCAGACTATCAATCCCCACAATCACATGAGCCAATTTCTTAAAATAAATCTCTCAATAGAGAGATAGAAAGAGAGAGAGAGAAATACACACACATATATACATATATACACACATACATCTTATTGGTCTGTTCCTCTGGAGAACTCAGACTAATATGATAAGAGTTGGTCCTGCTTTAGGAGAAGGACTGAGATTCCTCCAAGGCAGGAACAATAACATACCACACTTTCCGTTTCTCCATGTCTCCCCAGCACTCAGCGTGACACCAAGCGTACAAGAGCTCCTCCATGAGGCCTTGATGACTTGACTAATAAATCAACAAATATCTCTGGATCTTCTTGCATATGGACCCTTCACAGCTGTGCAAGAAAGGGAAAAAGAAAACCTATCTGTGCCCCAGGTTTCCAATCTGTTTCCTTTAAAACCAATGAAGTTTATATTATACGGGAGCCTCTTAAAGACAGCAGGCTTTAGCCCATTGAAATTGAGTCTGTAAATGCAAAACATTAAAAAAATAACGAATTGGTATTTGATATTCCTATATTTCAATATTCCTTTGATATTCCAATATGAAATTGAAACTGCTGGGGTTTTATGCATTCTTTGTCTTTCCTTTGATTTGGAAAACTCATTGCTTTGAATATGTTTGCTTTAATCACTGGACCATGGAGCAGGAGGGATGTGCATCTTGTTTGGGGAGGGGCTGGAGCGGGGGTGGTGCAGCCATCTGGGCCCAGAAAATGACTGCCTTCTGCAATTCACTGCATCTTCCTGCTGGAACGCGGCTGGTGGGGATTGCCAGGCCCATGGGGAGGGGCGGACTTCCCTGGCCTTGCTCCAAGGGGGACACTTGAACCTCTCTACCTTACAGTTCAAAGGCAGAAAAGCAGAAAGAGCAGCTGTGGCAGGGTCCCTGGCAGGTGCCAGGACTGGGGACAAGATCCTGGGACATCTGATTGGTCACGAGTGCTCCAAGTGCCCGCTGCCAAGGTTCTGTGCAGGGGAGTTGGGGGGGAGGGGTGGAAAGATGGGGAAATCTCTCCTCATTAATCAGGCAGTCTTGTCCTAAAGAGAAGCCCTGACTTTGATGATCACAGGGTGGCGATGGTAACAGTGTTGGTGACGTAACAGGGGACTGATATAGCTACAGTGGCCCACGCTTAAGCCTTAACTTAACTACATACCAGGGATGGTGCTAAGCTCTTGAGATGGACTGCCTCATTTTACCCTCAAAATAACGGTCTCCATTTGCATTCCCTAAAAGCAGACCCTGAGACCAGGACTGGGGTGCGGTTGTTTATTTGGAGGCTGTCCCAAGAAGAGTAACTACGGGATGGAGAAGCCGAGCAGGGCAGGAAGTGTGTGCTAATGCCTCAGTCGCCTCTACAGGCACTGGGGCTCCACCTGGTTGGAGACCCTCTCGGGAATTATGGAATACACCTCAGAATTGTCCCATTGGAGGACGTGGAGGCTGGTGCATTTATCCACGGACCCACCCCCCCACTCTCTTTGGTGGAGGGTTTCTCCGAGGGCAAGAACTTCCCCGCAATTCCTGAGTTGCAGTAGCCAGCTGGGGACAGCCCTCATGGTGACCTGGAGCCAGACAACGCCCGCAGGCAGGGCAGCAGAGAGACCCAGCCTCTTGAGAAGGAGAAACAATATCCTCCAGCCAGAAACAGGCCCCCACCGCTAAGGGGAACCTGGAGGTGGGCCGAGGAGATACAGGACCTGGCGTCAACAAAATCTGCTACAGTACTTTTTGGATAAGTATTTTTATTAACCCCATTTGCCACACAAGAGACTGAGGTTTAGAGAAGAGACCAGCTCTTGTCCAGGTTTGTCTGGCTAGAAAAAGTACATAAACCTCAGCAAATATTTACCCACCACATACTGTGTGTCTGATAGTGTCTGAAGGCTGGAAAACAGATCTGATGAAGACAGTCCATGTCCCCAAGGATGTTGTGCAGGACATAAGCAAGCAAAGCCCCAGTCCTGAGTGACACATGCCACCTGAAGGTGAGTACAGAAGTAACATGGGGGAAGGGAGGCTCCTACCCGGTGGGTGGGAGCTGGAAAAGCCCCCTGGAAGAGGTGACAGCTGTTATGGGGGTGGATTTTGCTGTATATAGTTTACATATATATATGTAAACTATATGTTTACATATAGTTTATATGTCAAAGCATCCCATTTGTAGAAGAACAATTGAGAAATATCTATAAGCAAAACAAAGCTGGGAGACTTGTGCATGGGCCTGGCTGAGGTCCCAGCACCCTCCCCACCCTGGGCCTTGGTAACCCTACCCACCTTCTGCGAAGAGGAACCGAGGATGGCCTGGGCCCTCACCGACCTGACAGCCAGGTTGCCCCCTTTCTAAGCGCTGGTTACTCTCCAGAGGAACCCCAAGCAGCCTGACGGGCTGGCATTAGGGGAGCTGGCATGGAGTTGCCCTGAAGGCGGACAAACGAAGGCCCGGTAAGGACTCCGAGAGCGGAGCCCTGATTTCCAGGGCGGGCGCCACCAGGTAACCAGCCACGTGCCCCAACTCTCTTCCCACCGAGCCTGACCGCCCTGCGGATCCACTCTGCAGGAAAGGGCCCGAAGGCCGGGTGCCGTCTAAGTCCCCGTCGTGCACTTGGGATGCCTTTGGGTGTAAAGGATAGAACCCAACCCAAACTGATTTGGGCCAAAAGAGGGTTGATGGGTACCTGTAGGGGAGTTCAAGGGTGGCTCCGGTACCGGGCACAGGCTCCCTGGGAGCCGCAGGGTGTCGGAGGAGCACGCCCCTCGGGCTGGACTCTGCACCCCCCTTGTGGGTTCACTCCACGCAGCTCTGGGTCCTCAGTCCACCAGCGCAGCCAAGGGGACGCCCTCCTTCCGGAAGGTTCCAGCCAAGGGCTCCCATTGGCCGAGCTGGGTCATGTGCCAGAAGGAGGCTGGCCTCTGCTTTGCCTGACCTGGCTCACGGTCTGGGGTCCATGGTGGGCTCAGCCCCAGCTGAACACTGTGTACTGAGACCGGAGAGAGGCAGGTCCCCAAAGAAACAGGCTGCTGACGCCACGAGGACCGACATGTGCGGGGTAGAGGAGAGAAGTGGGCTCACAGGCAAAATGATGATGCTTGCAGGAGGGGACACCCACCCTCACTCTTCCGTGGGGAGGAAAAGAGTGAGGTGTCCTTGTGGAGGGGGGTGTGTGCGTGTGTGTGTGTGTGTTTGAAAGGACATGGTGGGCGTAGTATGGGATGGGGGTGGGCACCCGGGCATGGGGGCGGGGGGTGAGGGAGGGGGAGGGGTCTGAGGATGGCTGCAGGTGCCCATGGTGGGAGGAGTCTGGCCAGCCAGGAGGACACACAACGGGGTCCTGCCACTCCCCCGCCTTTCCCTGAGGCTTCCAGGTGGCCCCGAGGACGCAGAGCCGCAAGTGGACACAACAGGCCCCCCACATGCCTCCCCTCTAGCCAGACAAGATGGGCCACGCTGCCCAAGGCTACATCTAGGAAAGGTCTGCACCATGGCCGGCCAAGGGGCTTGAAGACAGAGCCGCAGTCCAGTTCGGCCCTGGGCCACCCTGTGGCCCTGTGTCCTCATCTCCAGGACAGCACGCCCGGGAGGGGACTGGACCATCATCACACATCTCATCCCAGAAGAGGGGCCCCGAGAGCACGCGGCGCAGTGCTAGATCTCAGGCTCCCAACGCAGGTCCAGCCCAGGACCCCTGGCCAGTCAGCTCCGCCGCTTTCCTACTCCCAGACCCCTCACTTTTTCCACTGAGGGTTTCAGCCTCTGCTGGAAAGACCGGCTCCAGCCTAAATCCACCCCTGAGCTGGAGACTTACCCTTTGCTTCTCTTTAAACAGCACCAACCATGCGCTCAGGCTCCCCAGGTGTTTACAGGACAGAAGAAAAACCAAACAAACATTCTAGAAAAGGAGTGTGGCCCCGGCTGGAGCAGGGGTCCCCAAGTCTTCGGTCTCCCAGATGGTGTGAGCAACGGTAGGGGGAGTTTGTGCTCCCGGGTACGAGTGCCCGCGTGCGTGTCAGGATATGTGGCAGTAGGTGGACCGGTGGGGAACGCCAGGTCGGTGGTCTCGGGACCATCCCACACCCCCTCGCCTCCTGACTTACCACCCATAGCCCTGCACCTTGACCCTAAGGATGAGGGTCACACAGAGGGCATAGAAGCAAACACTGTTAGTCAATTTATCGTTCCTGGCTCGACACCAAGAAGGGTTTGGAGCAGCACGAAAAGATGCATAACATGTAATATAAAAATGCTGTGAAGAGGGCTTCCCTGGTGGCGCAGTGGTTGAGAGTCCGCCTGCCGATGCAGGGGACGCGGGTTCGTGCCCCGGTCCGGGAAGATCCCACGTGCCGCGGAGCGGCTGGGCCCGTGAGCCATGGCCGCTGAGCCTGCGCGTCCGGAGCCTGTGCTCCGCAACGGGAGAGGCCACAACAGTGAGAGGCCCGCATACCACAAAAAAAAAAAAAAAAAAAAAAAAAAAAATGCTGTGAAGAAATCAGCCAAAGGGAACACAGAACAGGAGGAACAAGATGAAGCCCAGAGTCAGATCAGGAAATAAAGATGAAACTGAGGTCCCGAGCACTTGGGCCGTGGTGGCCTGCAAGTTGGACTTGCACCTTCCAAAGAGCAAAGTTCTCTACAAGTCCTGTCACCAGGAGCCGCAATATTTAAAACAGATGGAAGTGAGGCTGCTCTGAGTGGGGGAGGGGCGCGCTCAGGCGCCCAGGCTCCGCCCCTTCCACTCTCGCTGCCCTCACAGCTGCCATGAGCCGCCCCTCAGACCCCCAGGCTCCGGGTCCCACCATCTGGAAACCTCTACACTGGCTTGGTTCTGTCTCCTGGGCGCTCACAGCAATCCCCTGGGGCTGGAGCAACCCAAGCTCTGCCTGGGACTAAAGGAAGAGAGAAATGTCCCCCCTTGGGTCCTCACGGGACATGCTGCCACGAGCCGATCATAACATCCTGACAACGTAGAAGTGGGTTCTAGGTCTACTTCCCTGTCCTGTGAGGCCCCTGCCGTGCCAGGCACTTCCCCAGCCCTTGAGATGGGCCCTGTCCTCCCCCTGTCAAAGAGGAGCACATAAAGAGCGACAGCCCGGGACTCAGACCCATGCCTGGCGCTGCCACCTCTCTGAGGGCTGTCCTTGGGAAAAGAGAGAGGCTGGTCCAGTGTATCCTCAAAGCCCAGAACTGAGACCGGGAGGGCCAGCCTCACGGCCAGCCATGTTCACAGTCAGGACCACCTACAGCCGGGTGTCCAACACCACTGACCCAGAGCAGCACAGGGGACCAGAGGCCACAGCATCAGGGGCTCCCACCCACCCCGAAGCCCTGTGCACCCAGAGCCCAGAGGGTTTCTCCCTCCAGCATCCCTTCACCTCCCCTTCTACCCCACACATCTCGACACCCAAACAGGAGCTCGTGCCCTTGCTGACCTGGATGCTGACCTCTCTCTGAGGTCATCTGGACCCCGCACTGTTCATTAAAGCACAGCCATGACTCTCCACCACCAGGGGACAGGGTGCAAGGGAGTTAGTTTCCTCTGACTGGTGGCCTGGCAACGGGCAACTCTTTTATGACCTCTCTGGGGTGCACATGTCTTTGAAGGGAATTCCTCTCCTTTAACAGTTTGCGTTGTCAGAGGGCAAAATCTGACGAGTAGCAAATGTCTCTGAGTTCATCAGTAATAACCCCCAGGAGATCACGCTGAGGAAGTTATCTGCTACCAAATAATAAAATATCTCCATCTACTTTCAGAAGCTTTGGACGGCAAAGAGAGACTGCCAGGGGACTCCGAAAACCTTCAGACAGGATCTGTCTGGCTCGTCCAGCCTAATTCACAGTGACTTAATACATCATGGGGAAGGGGTGGCGGGGCCAGGAAGCCTAGCACAGCCAGATTTCCTCGATATCAAATACCATCAACTGAAAGATTTAACAACCAGCGAGGGGCTGGAGGGTGAGTAGCCACACAGATGCAGGATGTCCCCTGACTTCAAAAACGCTGCAGAGCAGGAGGAAAGAGAAAGGTCATCCATTTCAAATGAAGGAAATATGGTAGAGTGCTGCCCCTTTATAGCTGCAGAGTCTTTGTTTCCAGCCCCTTTCCCTGGGTCATGCTTTTTAGAGGTCCAGTAGCCAATGTGTAGTATGAATCACACACTCTAAAAATTAAAGAGAGAATGTTCCAGGCCCATCACATCAAAGGGTCCCAGGCAGTCCAATCCATCCCCTCAGCCCCCTGTACTGCCCCCCCCGTGCCTCACAGCCACCCAGCACCGTCCATGTGTCCCCGGACGAGGAGACTCTCAAGGAAATTCAAGGAAAGGGAAGAAATTAACAAGCCTTTATGGGGCACCTGCCCCAGGGTCAGGCACTTGCTGGATGCTGGCGTGACCAGGCGAAACGAGACCCAATCCTGCCCTCAAAGACAGGAGCTGAGAAGATGATGGTAACCCACTGAGTGCCTGCTGCGCTTGGTGCCATGCACAGAGCATCCCATTTAGTCCTTGCAACAGCTCCGATAGATAATGATTATACCCAATTTACTGCTGAGAAAATAAAGGCTGGGTGAAGCTAAGTCACTTCGAGCACTGGTCACCAATAGAAGGTGTAGCCAGAATCTGGACTGGGCCACTGTCCCCAGAGCTTGTCTGCATTCTTTCTACCCCCTCAAGTAGCCTTTCCTCCATAGCCTCAAGCCCAGAGCGGCATCGCTTAGCCCAAGAGAGTGTCAGGCCCTGAGGTACCTCCACACACGGATCACATCTCTTCCTCCTCCTATCAGCCTCTTCAAGGGGTCCACCTGTCTTAACTTCCACTGCCAAAGACTTAGACCAGCCCCCCCATGGTCGTGGTCCCAGGAGGCCACCATTACCTCCCAAAGAGTCTCCTGGCTGCCCTTCTCACCGCTGTGGTCCAATATCCACACCCCAGCAAGCACGGTGTTTGTACGACACAAACCATACAACATTTCTCTTCTGTTTAAATGCTCTGAAGCCTTCCCCTTGCCCTGGAGGTAACATGCTTCACCTAGGAGGACCCACATGATCCAGCCCAACCTGACCTCCGCCCCCTGGATCATGCTTCAGCACTTCTGCATTCCTTCTATCCGTCCAAAATGTGCACTTCTTTCCAGCCTTTGAGTCTCCGCACATGCTGTTCCTGGGCCTGGAATGCCATTCCCCTCCATGAACCAGCACCTCTTCATCTCACTGGGAAAAGACTGAAGCATCCATGCTACCTGAAGTTATCTTCTCTCCCAGATCCTGGCTCTTTTCCTTAAAGGCCTTATCACAAGGTATGACTATTTTCCTGTTTATTTATTAAGTATCGTCTCCTTCACTGAGCCGTAAGTTCACTGGCCTCTGGAACTGGGTCTCTTCACCGTTGAGCTGCTTGCAACGCACAGAGTCGGTGTCAAATAAATGCGCTGATTGAGTGTGTGAATTAGTGAATAGGAAGAGTGTTGCCAATCGCCATGGTATGTCCTCTGCGGACCGGCACGAGGCTTGGCCATTCCTTGTCACCGTGTCTCAGGCAGCTACCACCAACTGGGCAGACTCGACAGTTTTGGTGGGATTTGGATGAAACAAACCATGGTACGTCCACCCCATGGACTATGCCTCCGTCATGAAAAAGGAACCATCTTGAATGGATCTCAAGGGCATCGTGGTAAGTGAAAAAAGCCAGTCTCGAAAGGTTCCATACCATATGGCTCCCTGATATGACACCCTCGAGACCAAATCATAGAGATGCGGGAAAGGTAAGAGGTACTGGGGGTCCGGCACGGGGAAGGTGGGTGTCACTATCCCAGGGAAGCAGGAGAGAGTTCCTTGAGGCACACGATCTAGATCTTGATCTTGGTGGTGGTTACATGAATCTACAAATGGGATAAAATGCCATAGAATCATACACAAAGACACACAAAAAATACAGGCACGTGGACACATGTGAAAACTGGGGGAATCCAGGCAAAGCTCAGAGCCCTGGTCCCTGCGATGTGTCGAATGATGCGCTGGTTTCGATAACGCACGTGAGTTGTCACCACTGGCAGAAGCTGGGACAAAGGTACACAGGACCTCTTGGGACTTTTTTTTTTTTTTTTTGCGGTACGCGGGCCTCTCACTGCTGTGGCCTCTCCTGTTGCGGAGCACAGGCTCCGGACGCGCAGGCTCAGCGGCCACGGCTCACGGGCCCAGCCGCTCGGCGCCATGTGGGATCCTCCCGGACCGGGGCACAAACCCGTGTCCCCTGCATCGGCAGGCGGACTCTCAACCACTGCGCCACCAGGGAAGCCCTATACCACATCTTCTTTAGCCGTTCCTCTGTCGATGGACATTTAGGTTGTTTCCATGTCTTGGCTATTGTAAATAGTGCTGCTATGAACATAGGGGTGCATGTATCTTTTTGAATTACAGTTTTGTCTGTTATAGATTTTTTTTTTTTTTTTTTTGCGGTACGCGGGCCTCTCACTGCTGTGGCCCCTCCTGTCGCGGAGCACAGACTCCGGACGCGCAGGCTCAGCGGCCATGGCTCACGGGCCCAGCCGCTCCGCGGCACGTGGGATCTTCCCAGACTGGGGCACAAACCCGCGTCCCCTGCATCGGCAGGCGGACTCTCCACCACTGCGCCACCAGGGAAGCTCATGGGACAATTTTTGCAACTTCTTGTGGGTCTGTAATTATTTCAAAATAAAGAGTAAAAAAGAAAATTAAAATTAAAAAAGAATTGATGTGTGACCCCAGACTCAGACTCTCCATACCCACCTTTCTCCCCCTTCCTTCCTTGGGACACCTGGTGACACCTGCCCCAGGAGGCTGCCTCCCAGCCAGGAACTTGCAGACAACCCAGAGCCGTGGACCAGGCTCCCACAGGAGGAAAGGACTGGATCCCTCAGGCCCACCCCCCGGTGTGGTTGGATAACGTGTATGTAAGTCGGGTACCCTACACAGTGTCTCATTTTTGCACCAGATTCTGAGGGAGGATCCCATATGCTTCTGGTGTGATCTGAGGTCCAGTAAGAGCGAATGCTAAAATGCCCCTCTGGAATAAAACACAGACCTACTAGAGCATGGACTTGAGGATATGGGGAGGGGGAAGGGTAAGCTGTGACGATGTGAGAGAGTGGCAGGGACATATACACACTACCAAATGTAAATTAGATAGCTAGTGGGAAGCTGCCGCATAGCACAGGGAGATCACCTCTGTGCTTTGTGACCACTTAGAGGGGTGGGATAGGGAGGGTGGGAGGGAGGCAGACGCAAGAGGGAAGAGATATGGGGATGTATGTATATGTATAACTGATTCACTTTGTTGTAAAGGAGAAACTAACACACTATTGTAAAACAGTTATACTCCAATAAAGATGTTAAAATAAAATAAAATAAAATAAAATGCCCCTCTGATTATTTGTTGCTCACACCCGAAGCCCTGCCTCTGCGTCTCAGAAGCAGCATTTGGGGAAATGGCCACGTGCAAACGCCACACTGGAAACCTTCCCTGTAGACCCCTCCCCGACAATCTAGGAATGAGGAGTCTTTAACTGAACCGCTTTGTCCCAAAGACGCCAAAGCTGTTATCTATCAACTGTGTCACAGGCCACAGGCAGAAAAGCCGCTGGTTTTTGCTGAGGGTGAACTCTAGCCTGTACTGGCTGCGTTAGACCATAAGAGGGACACACACGGAGGCCTGCTTGGGTTTGTGACTCAGAGATGGCGGGTCTGGTTTGAGTTTGGTCCAGATTCTAGTGGGGAAAACTGAAAAAGTAAAAGTTCCCGGCTTGTGGCCACACAGAGAGCAGGGGCTCCGTCTACACTGACACAGGGCTGTGGGCACAGCGTTGCCTTAACCCTTGGCTAGACTGAGCACTGATGTCTACACAGGCAAAGTGCGGGCAGAGACGGGGGTCTCTGGGGTGAAGCGAGTGACTGAGCTGGACTGGAGTAGGAGAATGCACTGGATAAGGACTCCGTGGGGTCCCAGCCCCGGCTCTGCCCCGGATTCACCATGTGACCCTCCATAAGCCCCTTCCCCACCCTGGGCCTCAGTTTCCCCATCTTCAAAGTGCCCTGACTTCTGAGGTCCTCTTCAGAGCTAAACATCTACCTGCCCCAGGGTTTCTCAATCTTCACACTAAGGACACTTTGAGCCAGAACATTCTTTGTTGGGGGGTGGGGGGAGAAATAGTGAGCCCTGGAGGATGTTTAACAGCATCCCTGGCTTCTGCCCACTAGATCCCAGGAAATATGCCCCTCTCCCCCTATAGTGTGATGACCAAAAACGTCTCCAGACATCGTCAAATGTCCCCTGGGGGTAAAATCATTCCTGGTGGAGAAGCATTGCCCTAGACTCAGGGACACTCAAATCAAGGAGGATTGGAGAGTCCAGACTTGCCTGAGGACGGAGCCTGTATACCTCCTCCATCGGACCATCTTCCTTCTATCTCGGCTCCAACATCCTCTGCTCTGGGAATTCTGGAGCAAAGTCCTTCCCTCCAGGGCAACACTCCCCAGAGAAAGGGGCTCTTTGAATTGAACTGTAGTGTCCGTCACTGTTTAGGACCATCCAGAAGTGGTCTGTGCCATCCCTTGTGTTCCAGGCCACTGTCTATTTGAAGAGAACCGTAATTTCCCTTCTCTTGTCCAATGCCACACTCGGGAGAGGGCAGGCACATGCTGGTGGAAGGACTGATGTAGAGGGGAAGAGGTGACCCCACCCCACTGCTCCAGAGCCTGACAACCAGAAATGGCACCTGCCTGATGTGATGGATCTGCTGCCTCACTGCTAGGTTAACGACCGACCTTGGAGGGTCACTAATAGCCTCCCTAGGTGCAGTGTCCTTACCTGCCCTGCCCTCTACATGGGTCGATGTGAAGCCCTAGAAACGAGTATAAACCAAAACCACTGTAGAAATGGGTGTGATTCTTTCAGGGCTTTCCTCTTTCCCCACAGACTTTTTATTGCATCTAAAATGCCCTGATCTGGGACAAGAAAGAGTCACAAACTACCCAGGATGGATGGCCCAAGAAATCCTTTATGTCAGCAGAAACAAAGCCTTATTAGAGAGGCTCTCCTTGAACACTACCAGCCTGAACCCTATCCTCTCGCCCTGCCCCATCTTTCCCCTTGGCGCCCACTGTCCCCTGGCAGGGAGGACACATCACATTTCTGTATCTCCCCCCCACCTTCGATGTCAGCCCCATGAGGTGGGGTCTTTGTCTTGTTCACGGCCATCTCCCCAGTACCTCGAGTAGATGTGCAAATACACTCTTTTTCTTCGGTATTTATTTTCTTTATTCCCATCATGAGAATTAGTGTGTTTCCCTTGGTGAATTTTATTTTATTTTTTAAACATTTTTATTGGATTATAGTTGATTTACCACGTTGTGTTAGTTTCTGCTGTACAGCAAAGTGAATCGTTTATACATATGCATGTACCCACTCTTTTGAAGATTCTTTACCCATATAGGTCATTACAGAGTGTTGAGTAGAGTTCCCTGTGCTCTACAGCAGGTCCTTATTAGTTATCTATTTTATATATAGTAGTGTGTCTATGTCAATCCCAACCTCCCAATTTATCCCTCCCCTCACTTCCCCCTTGGTAACCATGAGTTTGTTTTCTACGTCTGTGACTGTATTTTTGTTTTGTAAATAAGTTAGTTCATTTGTACTGGGTTTTTTGGAGTCCACATATAAGCGGTATCGTATGATATTTGTCTTTCTCTGACTTACTTCACTCAGTATGACAATCTCTAGGTCCATCCATGTTGCTGCAAATGGCATTATTTCATTCCTTTTTATGACTGAGTAGCATTTCATTGTATATATGTACCACTCTTGTTACATGAATGCAGAGACACTGAGTGAGTTTTCATTGGGGAAATGGCCAGTGGAAGGTGGCCAAGTGAAGATGGAGGACCCAGCCTGAAGCTGCCAATGAGATGGGGTGGTGAGGATTGGGGTGAATAGGGTGACATTTAGAACATTGGTGCTTGTGGCTTGAGACACACAGGGACAGAAGAAGAAAACATAGAATGCTAGGGTTGACAGCAAACTTAGAGGCTCCAGCAGCCACCGTAATGCACACGGGATTATATATGTGTCAACTACTATGGCAGCATACATTAGTACATGAATCAATATATAAATACAACTTTGAAAAGCATTTAATTTATTTTAATATATGTGTGTGTAGGTAAACAAACCAGATGATATTAATTATAGTAGAAATGGCTCAACAAATCATTCTAACAATTACTCAATGGACGGTTGATTCTTTTTAATTTTTTTTATTGAAGTATAGTTGATTTACAATGTTAATTTCTGCTGTACAACAAAGTGACTCAGTTATACATACATATACATTCTTTTTAAAATATTCCTTTCCATTACGGTTTATTAGGAATGGACGGTTGATTTTTAACAATTGTTGAGCGATCATGTGACCTGGCTGTTACTAACTAAATGACAGCCCTGTCCAAGCCATGGTTTGACATGGGGAACCTCCTTTCAAACTAAGGCCCTGACTAGGGTCTTAGTCAGCCCTGGCTGCAATCATGAAATAGCCCTGACTGGGTGGCTTAAACGACAGATATTTATTTCACACAGCTCTGGAGGCTGCAAGTCCAAGGTGCTGGTAGATTTGGTTCCTGGTGAGGCCTCTCTTCCTGGCTTGGGTGTCCGTGTACATTGTGTGTTCACAGGAGCTCTCTGTGCGTGAGCAGAGATCGAGCTCTGGTGACTCTTCTTAAAAGTGCACTAATCCCATCATGCGGGCTCCACCCTCATGAGCACATCTAAACCTAATCACCCCTCAAAGGCCCCACCTCCTTACACCATCACATTGGGAATTAGGGCTTCAATATACCAATTGGTGGGGGGGACACAGTCAGTTTATAGCACCCCCAAACTCTCCCAGGGGCCTGCCATCGAGAAACATGAGGACCCTGGTGCCAAGCAGGTGGACAGTAGCACCATCTGTGTGACCGGACACACACCCACCTGGACACCTGACCCCACGTGACCCCACCACGTCCCTGACCTCATCTGCATCACTGTCCCCTCACCCCACCCCTGCCTGCACCTGTCCCTTGACCTTTGCCTCCGCTGCTTCCCCTGCCTGGGGTCCTCTTCTCCCAAGTACATACATGTACTTTTACGTGGAAAACTAGGTGGGTTTTTCACTCCAAGGTTAACTTCCCAGTTAAACCTGCCTGGGCCGCCCTTCCTGACGCTTTAGCGTCCCCACTGCTGACAGCCCCTCTGCCTCGCTTTCTCCCTGCACGGGGCCCCAGCTGGCCTCCCACGCTTTGTGAGTTGGGAAGGAAGGAGCAGAGGGTGAGGCCCTCCTTTGGGGAGCCAAGTGGGCGCCATAAAGTGGCCTTTGGCCTCCACAAGAAGGCTGCTCCTCAAGGACTACCAGGTCCTCCCTAACGAAAATAGAACAGGATTTTAAAGGAAAGCGGAGGCCAAAGGCAAGGAACTTTCCCGAGGGCCCAGCACCTTCTGTCTATTATCTCTTTCATTCCTCCCAAGAACCTGTGAGACAGGTGTTTTCACTCCCACATTCCAGAGGTGAAATCCCAGGCTCAGAGGGTTGAAGGTCAAGGTCACAGAATCATTAAGCAGAGTCAGGACCAACCCCAGGTCAGCCCAGCTCTGAAGCCCAGGTCCTCTCTCTGCACAGCCTCTGCATCTGTGAAGCAACGAACACAAAAGACAGAAACCAAACCCCTTCGGCAAGGAAGGCTTCTTCTATTCATGTCTAAGCCGGGGATCCAAAAGGCCTGGATCTCAGAGTCTTCAGAGGGACGTTGGCGGCAAAGACCTGACACTTTGGAGCCACGAGCTTGCGCCTCCCACCGAAAGGAACCCAGACCCTGCGCCCTGCTCTGTGTTCCTGCCCGTCAAAGCTGTCTGCTCCCATCAGGACAGGGCCCCTGACATACAAAACCCAGGCCCTGCCTCGGGCTGGTTTCAGATTTCTACAACACAGTAAATCGGCATGTTTTTATTTCTCTGTCTGTAAACATCTCTCCATCGAATACAGTAACTGCTGTTTATACAGAGCTATAAAAACAGAGGTCAGAGCACAATAAGATTATAGTCTTACTTCAATACATCCAGCCCATAATAAAATAAAATCTTACAAACCATCCAGAGGACCCGTCGAGGCATTCTTTAAGAATCAACGTCTGTCGTATGTAAGGATTCTAGTTGGGCATAATATTTTCCACAGCTGTCAGGGCCCATTTAAAAGGCAGTATCCTTTTGCTGGCATTTGATTTAGACTCTGTTTATACCACGTGGAGGATTGTTAATTCTGCGACATCTGACGCAGGGGTGTTTGATTACACTGAGGCCACCGCCAAGGGGACGACGCATGATGATGTGGGGTGAGGTCGCGCGGCAAGACCGCGGCCCCGCTCTCGCCAGGCTCCCCCTCGCTGACGAGGTGCACCTGGGGG
This sequence comes from Kogia breviceps, assembly GCF_026419965.1. Taxonomy (NCBI): domain Eukaryota; kingdom Metazoa; phylum Chordata; class Mammalia; order Artiodactyla; family Physeteridae; genus Kogia; species Kogia breviceps. The sequence continues at coordinate 9,638,586 of NC_081312.1, read as the reverse complement.
GATGGGACCCAGCAGCACGGAAGTGCGACGGTCTGCTTTCCAGGCAGCGGGGACTGGTGGCTAGAGGGGACGTGGAGCGGGTGGGCAGGACGCGATGCGGTCACATGCCGGTGACAAGCCTTGGGCGAGGTCACCTGCCACTTGGAGAGTCAGTTTCCCAGTCCGTAAGTGGGGAACAAGCCTGTACCTTACAGAGGGCTATGGGCTGAATTGTGTCCACCCCAAATTCACATATGGAAGTCCTAACCCCCAGTGCTTCTGAATGTGACTGTGGTCAGAGATAGGGCCTTTAAAGAGGTGGCTGAGTTACAATGAGGCCGTACGGGTGGGCCCGAAGCCAGTCTGACAGGTGTCTGATAAGAAGAGCACATAGACACACATAGAGGAAAGGCCAGGTGAGGACACGGGAAGAAGACAGCCATCTACAAGCCAACAGGAGAGGCCTCAGAGGACACCAACTTATGCGTGTGTTTCCTACTGCTGCTGTAATAACAGATGGGCACAAACACAGTCATTTAACACAATCCACGTTTATTCTCTTACAATTCTGGAAGTCAGAAGTCCAAGATGGGTCTCACAGGGTTCAAAGCCAGGTGTAAGCAGGGCTGGTTCGTGCTGGAGACTGTAGAGAGAATCCCTTGTCTCGTCTCTTCCAGCTTCTAGGGGCCGCCCACATCCCTTGGCTTGTGTCCCCTTCCCCCCTCTTCACAGCCGGGAGTGGGGCAAGTTCTAATCTCGCCCCGCCTCTGCCTCCGCTTCCTTAGGCCAGCGCCTGGCTTTCCACCGACTCTGCTTGCATTTTTGCCCCTCAGTTTCTCTCCCACTAAGCCAGTCACCCCTCGCTAATGCTGTTCTCCTCACGCTGGCGTCCTGGTTCTCTCTGGATCATATGCCAAGCAAGTTCCACCTCAGGGCCTGTGCCCTCCGCACATTTCACCCAGAGACCCTCACTGCCTGCGGGAGTTTGCGGAAGTGCCCCTTTATCAGAGAGCTCCTCCCTGACCCTGCTCCCTGAATAACAACCCAATCCCCCAGCTCCCATCCCCCCCACAAATCTCTCCATCCTCCTCCCTGACCGCGCATTTCTGCATAGGATTTATCATAGTCTGTCGCACATTTATTTGCTGGTTGTCTGCCGCACGAGGGTGTTGGCTCCGTGGGAACAGGGCGTAGTCTGGCTGCATCCCCACAGCTGGCCGGCACAGGAGGCCAGGTCCACACAGTCAGGGTTGAATAGACACCTTTGAGTGATCTGTGGTTGACGTTGAAACAGGAGGAAAATCATTAAGTGGTTCTTGAACCAGCGAAAGTCTGAGCTGGCCCTTCAGGATCGCCCTGTCCTGCCTTGCCCGACCTTGCCCACCCAGAAATCCCCTCAGCGCGGTGTACAGCAGGCGGTCCACCTGGCCTCAGGGTGAAGAGCTGAATTTCCCCAACTGTCCTAGGATTCCCTTAGTGGCAAGGATTGCATAGTCATCTTTTGAATGTCAGGATTCCAATGAAGAGCTTGATGTAGATTGGGCTCTCAGTATACGTTTGAAGGATAGATAGATGGATAGTTGGGTAGATGGAAAGGTAGATGAATAGAAGAAAGATAGTTTGGTGAATGGATAGATGGGTGTGTTAGATGGCTGGATGGATAGATGGGTGTGATGCAGAAGATAGATGGGACCCAGGCTGAGAAGCAGAAATGTGTCCCCTGTGGACAGATCCTCCAAGATGAAGAGGAGGAGAAGCTGAGCCCTGCCCGGACAAAAGATAGAGACCACGTATTTCTCATTCTCGAGGTCAAGGAGACCTTCCTGACTATATGTGAACAGAAAGGCTCCTTGGATGTCAAAAACGGAGTGATGTCAACCTACCCATAGACCTCTTCGCTGGAATCCATCTTGGCTAAGAGATGCATGGGCACACATGGAAGGACCCTGAGATAATCCAAATACAGACTCAGAACCAGACAAAGCAAGATGATTGGCCAAAGGAAACCTGGAAGAAATGTCCCACATAAGTGATTCAAACTACCACGAGGGCGCGACTCTCTCTCTGAGTCCACCAGTGTGTCTATCCATACGTACTCTTTTTCCTCCTAATAAACACTTTACTTGTTTCACTACTTCCGTTTCTTTGTGGAAATTCGCTTTCTACAAAGCTGACAGGCCAAGGGTCTTGTCACTGGCCACCGGTCTAGTGGCTAGGGTTCAGCACTCTCCCTGCTGCAGCCTGACTTCAATCTCTGACTGGAGAACCGAAATCCTGCTTCAAGCCACTGCAGGCCAAGGCCACCTGGGATCAGGTGGATGGATAAATGGTTGGTTAGATGGATGAATGGATAGAAGGATGGTTGGATGGATGGATGGATGGATGGATGGATGGAAGATAGGTGGGTAGTTACATGGATGCATGGATGGAAGGATGGATGTTTCGATGGATTGATGCATGGATAAGTAGGTGGGTAGATGGATGGAAGGATGAATGGATGGATGGATTGATGCATGGATACATGGAGGGATAGGTGGGTTGAGGGATGGATGGATGGATGGATAAAAAGATGGATACTTGGATAGATGGATGCGTGGATGGATAGGTGGGTGGATAGATGGAAGGATGGTTGGGTGGATGGTTGGATGGATGGATAGATAGGTAGAATGATGGCTGCTTGGATGGAGAGGTGGGTGGATGGATGGCAGGTTAGAGGGTAACAGGCATGGTTGGGTAAATGAATGAAAATCAGTGACATAGAGCTCATCACCTCTGGTAGAGCACCACCGACTGGGCTGTTGCCCGTTAGGTGCGTTTCCCCCGTGCACCATGGGCTCTCGAGGTCCAGCACAAAACTCAGGACATCATGCTGCAGTCACACAGGACAGCAAGATCCCACCCCACACCTGCCCTGCTCGTTCACCCTGTGGTGGTGACTCCATTCGGAAAGAAGTGTCCCCCGAGGGCCACAGGGAGCCATGGGAAGATGGAGCTCGTGAGCCTCTAAAAGGAAGGCAAGGTCAGATACTTCACGTCTGCCCATTCCAGGAGATCAGCAAGAATCACTGGTGTGGTTTTTGTTTTTTTTTTTTTTTTTTACAAATGTATAGTAAATACCAGGCCCACATTCTCACCGACTTAACCTTCAGAACAAACTAGGGAGGTAGCATCACTGCTCCATCCTGTAGACTGGGGAAATGGATGCTGAGTTGAAACTGGTCTGCCCAAAGCCACACAGCTAGTACAAGGTGAAGCGGGACCTGAACCCTGCTCTCCTGCCAACTCTGTCTCCACAGCCCACACTGTGCGGAGGGAGGGGCGGGTCACTAGCAGGGGCCTGTAGAAAGAGCTTCAGGCAGGGGTCCTGACTTCTGCTCTTTTCCTCTGGAGATCTTTGAATATTCCAGACAGGGAGATTCCCAAAGGCCACCTGTTACACAGGGAGACCAGCACAGATGGGGAAACTGAGGCATATAGCAGGAAAATGCCTTGGCCGTGGTCACAGAGCAAGAGCGTGGCAGAGGTGGGCCTAATCTCGGGCGTTTTGCCCTCTCCCTGCCCAGACGCCACCCGTTTTCCTGCTCTGTTCCTACTTGCTCTGGACCGTATTTCACTCCTCACCTCTCCCTGGCTTGACCCCCTTCCTGGGCCATGCAGGGTGCCAAGAAGCCTCCATCTGAGTCAATTTCCGGTTGCCCAATCCTAGGCTCTTACTCCTATTGTGACTTCCGCTCCCGAGAAGATGTCTTAGTCAGGGTTTTTCAGATAAACAGAACCAATAAGATATCGATATAGAAATATGTATATAGGACTTCCCTGGTGGCGCAGTGGTTAGGAGTCCGCCTGCCAATGCAGGGGACACGGGTTCGTGCCCCGGTCCGGGAAGATCCCACATGCCGCGGAGCGGCTGGGCCCGTGAGCCATGGCCGCTGAGCCTGCGCGTCCGGAGCCTGTGCTCCGCAACGAGAGAGGCCACAACAGTGAGAGGCCCGCGTACAGCAAAAAAAAAAAAAAAAAAAAAAGAAATATGTATATATATGTGAATTCACTTGCACAATTATGGAGATTAGCAAGTCCAACATCTGCAGGGTGGGCTGGCAGGCTGGAGAAGCAAGGAGAATGCCGACGCTGCAGCTCAAGTCCCCTGGCAGTCTGCTGCAGAATTCCCTCTTGCGGGGGGAGGTCGGTCTTCCGTTCCAGGCAGGCCTCCACGTTATGAAGGGCAATCTGCTTTACCCAAAGTTCACCAATTTAAACATTAATCTCATCCAAAAACACCCTCACAGAAACATCTAGAATAACGTTTGGTCACATATCTGGACACCGTGGCCCAGCCCAGCTGACCCACAGAGTAACCATCACAGAAGGTGATGGTTACCTGCAACAAGCAGCTGTTGCTGACACAACACAGCAGCTCGAGCTAAGGGTGCACCCGCAGCGCCACTGCTCGCCAGCTGTGGGACCTTGGAGAAGTCATCTCGTGTGTCCACTGAAGATGGGAGTAAGAGTCCTGTACCTTGAGGCCGGGGCGGATTGAATGTGACAGTGTTGGTAAGAGCTCGGCAGGTGGCCGGCGCACAGGGATGTCCAGGAGACGCTGTTTCTCTGCGGCAGCAGCACGGCCCCGTCGGCTACTGTGCCGAGGGCCTGCCCTCCACCCTCCTCTCCCCTACGCCTCTTCTGCTGGCCCTCTTTGCGTCTCCCACCTGACCTTTGCTGAGCCTTTAGCTTGACCCCCTGCCCTCCTCCTTGGGGGCTGATCCGTCACTGCTGACCTTCTCCACTCAATTCTGGATGCTTCAGCCACTAGCTTCTGATTCAGCCAAGCCCTTTGGACCCCTCCCTGGAGTCTATCCGTGTGGCCACAAACACAGCCCACCCTGGAGCTGATCTCCATTCCCCCGTCACACACATACACACCCAACACATACACACGTGTGACACATACACAGAGGCACCTAAACACACACATGCGCACATGACCCAACACGCATACACACACACACACACACACACACACACACACACACACACCTATGCACACACAGTCCAGAACTGGGCAGCTCTCCTCTCCTGATTTCTAAAAGAAAGCGTTTGGTGTATGAGATCCCCTTGTATCTCCAGGTTGACATGCGAGCCAGTCACATCCAGCCCTCTTAGAGGGCTGTCATCCTGAACGAAGTGGTTCTAAATATTATACAGTTTTGTTCAAAAGTTGTTTACAGAGACCTCCTCTGTGCCCGGGCCAGCACGGCATTCTGGGTGTATAGACCCAACAGTGAGAATGTGGGACGTAATCTTCTCGGCGTCTTGATGTTACTTTCAGGGATGATGTGGCCGAGGAGCAGGCGAACACTTGGCACAGAAAAGGGGCCGATGGCCAAGGCACTTCCTTCGTCCCACGGTGACTGAGCCCCTACCCACGTCCTGGGGGCTTGACTGACCCCGCTGAAGTTTCCCACCTGAGGATGTCATGGTCCCAGCCATGAGCTGCCCCTTGGACAGGTCCCATGGGCTGTCCTGCCCCCAGTGTTGCAGGAGCCCCAGCTCCAGGCATGGTCCGTGCCCGCCTCCCTCCTCTGCCCTGGGAATGCTTCTCTGCAGAGCCAGAGGTGGGGCCCCACCGCTCAGAAAGCGGCAGGACCCTAACCCCACGTCATCTATGACCAGGCCTCATGAGTGGCAAATCTGTACCAGGCCCAGAGACGCTGAGATGGATCACTGTGGCCCTGTCCCCAGGGAGGAGGATGCTAAACAAATCCCCTTGGATTATAGGAGGTGACCTTCAAGGCCACTCTGGCTCTGTTAGTCCTCTACACGGGGAATGTTCTACATTCTTTCTAGACTGGCAGCAAGCTGTCGCTTATGAAACTTTTACAGGTAACTTCATCCTAGAAAACTGCTAGAAACCATAGTGACACAAAAAAATTGATAGAAGAACCCAGGGTTTGCCGCAGGCATGAATTCGGGCCTCAGCTGGGCACTACAGTGTGTAAGAACCCAGCCTCTGAAGTCAGACAGACCTGGCTTCTAATCCTGGCTCTGCTCCTAGCGGGCTGTGTGACCTTAGGAAAGTCACTCGACCTCTCTGGGCCTCATTTCCTCCACCTGCAGAACGAAACTGATGACAAGCCCACTGACCACAGAAAGAGAGGTGAGGGTGGAAACATCACACAAGTACTTGCTGGCAAACCGCCAGACAAATTACAAGTGCTTCCTACATGTTTGTTGTTATTATTATTATTGAAATGTGTTCCTGGACATATTTCACATATGAAACCCCATCCACCGCAGCCAGCCAGCCACAGGGCCGAGCAGCACACGGCAGCCTTTTGCCTATAAAAACATTTTGGTGCAATTTTCTGACTGGCAAAAATATTTTTACAGTGAAAACGCACGTCTGGCTTAGACTGCTTAGTCTCACTGGCTTGCGTAGCTTCTCAGGAAAATAAACAAAAGTGAATTTGCGGACACCAGGGGATGGACTCAAGTCAAACAAATGTGGCCCTGGACAGCCCCCAGCGTGGCCCCTGCCTGACCTGGCTGAGCAGAGGAGTCTCCGAAGAGGTCGCCCGACCCGGTCTCCTGAGAGGCCACAGGACGCAGAGCCTCACAGCCTGATGGCGGCTGGAAGCCCAGGCCAGAGCCCACCTCTGGCTTCTCAGAGGAGGTGACAAAGCCCAGAGCAGGAAGGAGACCTGCCCAAGATCACACAACAAGACTGAGTCTGCTCTTTTCTTCATTTGTTTGGAGATTTGATATTACTTATTGAAGACACAGTGATTTTTTAAATTAATTAATCAATTAATTTTTTTTTTTTTTTTTTTTTTTTTTTTGCGGTACGCGGGCCTCTCACTGCTGTGGCCTCTCCCGTTGCGGAGCACAGGCTCCGGACGCGCAGGCCTAGCGGCCATGGCTCACGGGCTTAGTTGCTCCGCGGCATGTGGGATCTTCCCGGACCAGGGCACGAACCCGTGTCCCCTGCATCGGCAGGCGGATTCTCAACCACTGCGCCACCAGGGAAGCCCAATCAATTAATTTTTAATTGAAGTATAGTTGATTTATAATGCTCAAGTGTACAGCAAAGTGATTCAGTTATACATATATATATATATATTCTTTTTCAGATTTTTTTTCCATTAAAGGTTATTACAAGATATTGAATATAGTTCCCTGTGCTATACAGTAGGTCCTTTTCGTTTATCTAGTTTATATATAATCATGTGTATCTGTTAATCCCCTACCCCCAATTTATCTCTCCCTGTCCTTTTCCCCTTTGATTCACCATGAGTTTGTTTTCCATGTCTGTGAGTCTGTTTCTGTTTTGTAAATAAGTTCATTTGTACATTTGTACTGTTTTTCTAGATTCCACATATAAGTGATAGCATATGGTATTTGTCTTTCTCTGCCTGCCTTACTTCACTTAGTATGATCATCTCTACATCCATCCACATTGCTGCAAATGGCACGGTTTCGTTCTTTTTTATGGCTGAGCAGTATTCCATGGTATATATGTACCACATCTTCTTTATCCACTCATCTGTTGATGGACATTTAGGTTGCTTCCATGCCTTGGCTATTGTGAATAGTGCTGCTACGAACACAGAGGTGCATGTATCTTTTCGAATTAGAGTTTTCCGCACAGCAGTTTTTTAAAGAGGCCATTCAGATCACTGTAGGGAAGGAAATGCAGTTGGGGAGACGGCCCGATGTCCCCAAGGTCATCACGTCCAGGGTCCAAGCTTCCTTCCTTCTCTCTGCTCTTGGGAAGCCTCTGCCTTGCCCTGGATGACTGTTTCCCAATCAACCTACTTTGTCCAGAAAGACAGTGGGAAGGTAGGGAATAAACACGAGTTTGGACAGAAAACAGTCTCCAGCATCACACTTTATTAAATGTGTGACCACAGACATGCCAGTAAATGCCTCTACGTTCCACCTTTGTCCTTTGTAAGATGCCAGGGACAGACAGACAAGCAGTGACAGCTCTGTACAGTGGAATACTACACAGCAACGAAAAAGAACAAACCGCCCCTCCCCCCGCAACACACACACAGCCCCAGCATGCTGAATCTCCCAGACAGGGGTGGAATGAAGGAGGCCAGGCAGAGAAGCCTGCTCCGTTTTGTGAAACTCAAGAACAGACAAAACTCTGGGGGTGATAGGGGCCAGAACAGTGGTTGCCTCTGGGGTGGGGTGGGGGCTGAGAGGGAGCCCACAGCGGGAGGGCCTGAAATACCCCACATCTGGGTCTGGGTGCTGGTTCCCTGGCTGCTACATGTGTAACAATGCGCCCAGCTCTACCCTGAAGCTTCCTGCACTTTAGTATTTGCAAACCAGGCCTCGACACGAACAATTAAAACAAAATGACCACGACAGAAGCAGCTGCTGTGGAGAGGTCGGCGGCACTGCGGACACGCTGCGGGGTATTTCATTTATCATCTTGATCACTGCCTCGAAATCGCACATTTTTCTCCTGCGTAGATTCCTTCGTGACTCAACATCCACTCAGTGGCCCTTGGGCTCCACGAGGGAATGTGGTGCAAGGCACCGCGCGATCAGGCTGGCACCTCCGCCAAGCCGCTCTGGTGCCGGTGGAGAGGGGTTGCTGGAGGGGCCAGAGGGGAGGCTGCAGTGCTCACGGTGCCGGGTAGGGGTTGCAGGAGATAGGCACACCTGGCCTCTGCCCTCCTGGCATACGGCAGTCTGCAGCAGGTGCACACGGCCCTGCAGTCAGCACAGTGACAAGTGCCGCAGGGGAAAAGCAGGGACGCAGGACGCAAAGGACAGGAAGGCCTGGTCTTGTCTGGGGTGCAGGAAGGCCTCCCGGAGGAGGTGACGACTCAAGGATGAGATAGCATTTGACCAGAGGGAAAGGGGGGGTGGGGGAAGGTACGCCAGGTGGAGGAAACTGCACGGACAAAGGCCCTGCACGGATAAGGGATGCGCAGGGAGCACTGGCAGGTGAGAGGGGTGTGGTGCCTGCCAGCGGGGAGTGTGGGCAGAGCAGCGTGAGATGAGGCAGGGCCAGCTCAGGCCAGGCCTCCAGGCCGCGGCAAGGATTGGGGTCCTTCTCTGAAGACGGGCCAAGGGGCTGGGGCTCTGAGAATCTAGCAGGAGCCTGACTTGGTGGGAACTAGAGTTTTTAGCAACATTATGCCCACCAGGTGGAGAGTGGCTTAGAGGAGGGAGGTCTGCACAGGACAGGAGAACTTCAGGGCCTCTACGAGTCGTCCAGGCAAGAAGGAGAGACCGACCATGGAGATGGAGAGAGAGCAGAGCTCCTTTACAATCCCCAGGGCTTGGTGACCAGGCTGGGTGGAGGCTCAAGAGAAAGAAGGATTCCGGGGGACGCCCAGGTTTCTGCTTGGAGCACCTGGGTGGAAGCAGCGGAGGAAGACAAGTTTGGGGCCCAAGAAGACCAGGATGCTCTCCTCCCGACCTCAGCCCTTGCAGACCCCGGTTTGGATCGGTCACTCCAATTCCTGTGGAAAACCCAACTGAGCTAGAGGCACTGGAGAAGCCAGTCCATCCATCCTGCTACCCTCCCTGTCCCAGGCCCGGAGCTTCTGCAACACCACCGGCCTGCAAGTCACCAGGCATCTTGGTAAAATGTTTACCGTGCCTACAGGTTCTTGTTAGGTAGGTCTGGGCTGAGCCCGAGAAGCTGAGGTCAAACAGCCGCGGCTCTTGGTCGGCGGCCACACCCAGTCGCGAGGCGTTTGCAAACTCCGCCTGGGCTGAGCCGGCCAGGAGCACAGTTAGCACCGAACAGTTTTCCTCTTGCCTGTCCCACCCCCAGAGACAGGCCTTCCTCCGCTCTCTCCCAGCCCCGTCCTTGGCTGTCCCCGGGAGTCCCGGTAGGTTGGCACTGACATGCTCAGGACCACGTCCTCTTGGCCACTGGGTGTCTGCTAATTTCCTGCTCACCTGCTCCAGGAGCCCGGGGCCACCACGGGAGCACGAGCAGGTCCTGCTGCAGGGAAGCTGAGGAGCATCCAGGTAGACACGGCCGAGTGGTGCCAACGTCGGTGTGCGTGGCGGGTGTGAGCCGTGAGGGGGCCCCAGCACAGGCCTGGAGGCGGACGTGTGAGTCAGTGTCCTAGGGCGGCTGTAACAAAGAACCCACACACTGGGAGGCTTCAAACAGCAGAAGTGTATTCTCTCTCAGTTCTGGAGGCAGGAAGTTCAACATCAAGGTGGCGGCAGTGCCGTGCCTTCTCTGAGGGCTCCTGGGAAGAATCCTTCCTCGCTTCCTCCATCTTCTGGTGGCTCCTGGCAATCCGTGGTAGTCCTCGGCTTGCGACAGCCCCACGCTAATCCTCGACCCTGTCTTCACATGGTCTTCTCCTCTCTGTGTCTCTGTGTCTTGGACTGGCCTGCTCATCAGAACACCAGTCACGGGACTTAGGGCCCATCCTACACTGGCATGACCTTGTTCTAACTCAATTACATTTGCAGAGATCCTATTTCCAAATAGGGCCACATTATCGCGTACCTAATGTCAGGACTTCAATACATTTTGTTTTTTTTTTTTTTTTTTTTTTGCGGTACGTGGGCCTCTCACTGCTGTGGCCTCTCCCATTGCGGAGCACAGGCTCCGGACGCGCAGGCTCAGTGGCCACGGCTCACGGGCCCAGCCGCTCCGCGGCACGTGGGATCTTCCCGGACCGGGGCACGAACCCGCGTCCCCTGCATCGGCAGGCGGACTCTCCACCACTGCGCCACCAGGGAAGCCCAATACATTTTTTTTTTAATTTTTTTTTATTTTATTTTTTAAAACATCTTTATTGGAGTATAACTGTTTTACAATAGTGTGTTAGTTTTTCCTTTACAACAAAGTGAATCAGTTATACATATACATATGCTCCCATATCTCTTCCCTCTTGCATCACCCTCTCTCACACCCTCCCTATCCCACCCCTCTAGGTGGTCACAAAGCACCGAGCTCATCTCCCTGTGCTATGCGGCTGCTTCCCACTAGCTATCTAGTTTACATTTGGTAGTGTATATATGTCCATGTCACTCTCTCACTTCATCACAGCTTACCCTTCCCCCTCCCCATATCCTCAAGTCCATGCTCTAGTAAGTCTGTTTTATTCCCGTCCTACCACTAATCTCTTCATGACATTTTTTTCCCCTTAGAGTCCATATATATGTGTTAGCATACGGTATTTGTTTTTCTCCTTCTGACTTACTTCACTCCGTATGACAGACTCCAGGTCCATCCACCTCACTACAAATAACTCAGTTTCATTTCTTTTTATGGCTGAGTAACATTCCATTGTATATACGTGCCACAGCTTCTTTATCCATTCATCTGGTAATGGACACTTAGGTTGCTTCCATGTCCTGGCTATTGTAAATAGAGCTGCAGTGAACATTGTGGTACATGACTCCTTTCGATTTCTGGTTTTCTCTGGGTATATGCCCAGTAGCGGGATTGCTGGGTTCAACACATTTTTGAAGGGACACATTCAACCCACATCAGTGGGAGGACCCCAGAGAGTGTGTCCAGCCAGGCAGGAGCCAGGGGCCTCCCGGAGATGCCCAGCCAGGTGGCTCCAGCAGCAAGCGCGTCCCTAAAGTGTGCGGACCGGCTAGAAGTCTGCTCTCTCCGCAGCCCCTCAGGGCCGCCGGGCAGTGAAGTCCTGGCCTGTCAACTCTGCTCCGTGGGCTGTAAACTGTTTGTAAGGTTTTAAATAAACAGCCACAGTCCCAAAGTCTGGTGGCTCGCCACTCATTGGGGCTCTGGCAGTTGTCAGCAAACTCCACAGTCCCAGACCCTGAAAACCAACCAACGGGCAGAGCCACCCACAGAGGCCAGTGAGGGGTGCCCGCGGCGGCCGCCCAAACCGGGCACCTCCCACGGCCCTGCCGGGGCCACACCAGCAGTGGAGACGCCACCAAGGAGACCGGGGACGGAGGGTTCCTCTCTGGTTCAGACGCTGCCTGCAGGGTGGCCACCCGGCTCCTCCTTGCCCCGCCGGCCTTGGCTTCCCAGGCTGCACAGGGAGGTCCCGTTCAGCCCATATGGCAGTACCAGCAAAAGGCTCCCTCCCTCGGGTGGCTGGTCCAGGAACGGGTCCCTCCCTTCTCCGTGACGGAAGTCGGGGGACCTCAGAAACACAGATGCCCGTTTACCCTTGTAGCCCCGGGGCTGGCGGCATGTCTCAGCCAGGGTGACTCACTGGTGGGCCCTGGGCAAAATTCAGCCCCAGATGGAGTTATTTGGGCTACGAAATGGTGGGTTTTAAGCATTTTTAGATAGTGGCCAATATATTAAAGTGAGGAAATTTCATATGGAAATCTGGATTTCATGCTTTTCATAAAATATCCCATCTGGCCGAGTGGAACCAGCATCACTTCCCAAAAGGTCACAAGCATCCACCCTCGTGCTGGGGTTTCCTTCCAGCAAGTTGAGAAGACAGTGGTTCTCGTGCCCTGTGGCTCTATCAAGTGGGAAAGGAAGACATCAGTTAGAAAGGCAACGTTTCCTCCTGGGTGTATATCTGGAAAACAGGAAAGTTCTAATTAGAGAAGATACGTGCACCCCAATGTTCATAGCAGCACTATTTACAAGAGCCAAGACATGGAAGCAGCCTAAGGTCCATCATCAGACGAATGGATAAAAAAGATGTGGTACAGATCTGCAATGGAATAGTACTCAGCCATACAAAAATGAATGGAATAATGCCATGTGCAGCAACATGGATGGACCTGGACATCATCATATGTGAAATAAATCAGACAGAGAAAGACAAATATCATGATATCGCTTATATGTGGAATCGAAAAAAAATGATACAAATGAACTTATTTACAAAACAGAAACAGACTCACAGACATAGAAAACAAACTTATGGTTAACCAAAGGGAAAGGGGGGGTAGGGATAAATTGGGAATATGGGATTAACAGATACACACTCCTATGTATAAAGTAAACAACAAGGACCTACTGTATAGTACAGGGAACTATATTCAATATCGTGTAATAACATATAACAGAAAAGAATCCAAAAAAAGGATATAGGTATATACATATATATGTATAACCGAATCACTTTGCTGTACACCTGAAACTAACACAATATTGTAAATCAACTCTACTTAAATTAAAAACAAAAAGAAAGGCAGTGTTTCACAAAGAGTGGTGGGATGGGAAGGACGGCCTACAGAATTTCTGGGCTCGTAGGACTCCTTTTCAGCAGCCGCAGGTGAGCCCCATATCCACGTGGAGACTTCCTGGATTACAGCCCACCAGCGCTTTCCCCGGCAATGCTCTTTCCAGACAATTCCACCAAGGGCACCAAAGTGGCTGTTTGCCAAGAGGGTGCAACGTGGGCTCTGACTCTGTCGGAGCAGGAATACCAGCTCCACTCTCACAGGCTGTGAGGCCTCGGGCGAGCGTGTGACCTAAACCTCAGCATCTGTAGATAGTACCTGCTGCAGGGAAACAAGAGTAAGTGGAGACGATGCATGGAAAACGGGCAGCGGGCTAATTGGCAGCTATTTTTATGTTGTTATGGTGTTTTTCTTGCTGTTGTTGTCGGTAGGCATCCCAGGTCTTAGTTTCATTCTCCCAGAAGCAGACTCTGCGATCAGGAGGCAGATGGTTGGTGGGAAGGAAGGATCCCAAGACACACCGTGAGGGGGTGGCAAGAGGAGACGGGGAGGCCGAGGCAGCCAAGAAGGGGTGCATGATTAAGGCCTGTATCATTGTGGGCAACTGCCCCCCAGTCTTGCTGGGGGCTCCGGGACCAGTGCAGCCCACAGGCCTCACAGTATCCACCCTTCTCCCCACCACCCGCGTGAGCCTGGGAGCTGTGGTATTGACACACCCATGCCCGTTGCTCATAGGTCGAGTCTGCCCGCAGGGACTGCTCATCTCCTGGCCTGCATGGGGCTGGGTGGTGTGGGCTTCTGCAGCCAGAGCAATGCCGGTGCCAACATTTGGGATTCGAGTGCTCAGACCCAAAGGACTAAAGGTGAGGAGAGCTGGGCAGGACCCCAACTGCATCGGCTACAGCTCATGTTACTCTTTTACGTGGACGCAAGATTTGCATTCAATTCCATAATAGGTCCGTGTTCATTTTAATATAAAAATATTTGGAAAAATGTAGATATTGGGCCCCAAGGATTGAGCGAAACTGGCATTATTAAAAAGTGCTTCATTTTACCCTGCAACTCTTTGGACTCCCTGGCACACTGATACACACACACACACACACACACACACACACACACACACACACACACATCAAGATATCCATGACCCAGTTTGTGAAAATAGGACCAACCTCACCTCGTGTGAACCTCACACCAATCTTGTACATTAGGCATATTTTATCCCCACAGATGAGGAAATGGGAGACCAAGGGTTTGGGGTGACTGACTTGCTTAGACCTCAGCTGGAAAGTAGGTGAAAACCTCTGGAAGGTGGCCCTGCAGCTGCAAGACCATCTGTCACACAGGCTACAGAGGGGGGCTGCCGAGACAGGTGCCCCAGCTAGGCTCACAAAGAGGAGCAACACCCAGAGCTCTAACGGAAGAATTGGCAGGACTGGGGCTCACTGGACGGGGGCGGGAGGGGAGGAAGAGAGAGGGAAGGGGCATGACTCCCAGGTCTCCAGTCTGGAGCGCTGGATGGACAGAGGTGCCTTAGTTAAGACAGGAAGCACAGGAGGAGAGGCTTTGGAAGGACTGAGAGGACGATGGTGCCTCATGAGCTGACGGCGAGGGCCATCCGAGCGGAGAGTCTAGGCGATGGGCGGATAGACGGGTCTGGAAATGGGAAGACTGGTGGGACTGGGCACGCAGACCTGGGAAGCCCTCGCCCCTGAGACTGATTATGACCGTGAGGGTAGAAGCCATCACACAGGGAGAAGGAGGAGAGGGCAGGGGAGAGCAGACCCCGGGGCGGAGGAGCTCCCACATTCAAGGTCAGGCAGAGGATGAGCCAGTACGACGAGTAAGGGTGGTCACAGTGGCCAAGGGACAATCTGGACCAGCAAGGACGAGGTGGTCAAGGGCAGAAGGTTAGGGTCCCCGGAGCCTCCCTGGGGCTGGCACACAGCCTTGGCTCTAAGATGACTTTTTTTTTTTAACTGAATGACAAATTCTTTAAGTTCTGTAGTGCTTTACAATTTTCAAGAGTTTCACACACATGGTTTCATAGAATCCCATAATTACCCTTTTTCCCCCTCCCCCAGCTTGCCCCTCCCCCTCCCTTCTCTCCAGTGACAGCCACGAGCTTGTTCTCTGTATCTGCGAGTCTGCTTCTTTTTTGTCTTATTCACTAGTCTGTTGTAT
Source organism: Kogia breviceps (assembly GCF_026419965.1). Lineage (NCBI taxonomy): Eukaryota > Metazoa > Chordata > Mammalia > Artiodactyla > Physeteridae > Kogia > Kogia breviceps. The sequence goes on along the minus strand of NC_081312.1, from coordinate 9,623,298 downwards.
TGTTTAGATTCCCCATATAAGGGATACCATACAGTATCTGTCTTTCTCTGTAAGACGACTTTTTTGATTGAAAAAGTGCCCGAATGAATTGCATTTCCTTAGTGCTTTGCAGCTTGCAAAGTTCCACCATCGCCTGGGCCCATTTGACCCTTGGAGGGGGCTCCAAGAGCTACCTCAGCTGGTGGCGAACTGAACCTATAGGTGCTTCATGGGGTAATTTCTCCTGCCTTCAGCAGGGCAGGACACTTGGGCCCTTCCCTGCCTCCCCAAGGCTCCGTCTGGCCCTGAGGGCAACGAATTGGTGCCCTGGGCTTAAGCACTTTCCCAGAGCCCCCGTCTGCCCCCCTCTCACACCCCTAAACCCCAAGCTGGTTACTTGCACGGAGTGGGGGCTATTTGGTGTGTGAGAGCTGATCGTTTTTTTTTTGACAAATCCGGCTTGGCCTCTTTTTAGCACCTACTCATCCCCCAGGGGCGGGAAACCTGATATTTTAATGATTTACTCCAGACCCTTTGGGGCATGGGGGCGTTGATTGTGTGAAGCCAAATTCCCTGCGGAGGCAGGCCTGGTAGACGTAATTAGCGGGTGAGGGCTCTCTGGGCTGGGAAATCAGGTGCTGTCAGGGCACAGTGGGCTCTGCCGCTGTTAACCCACTTCCATTCCACCTGGAGCAACTCTTCATCTCCCAGAAGCACAGGCACAGCCTTCCCAGTCCCGGAAGGAGAGCGGCTTTCAGGAGAGGGGGCTCTTTTGTGTCGTGACTGCACAAACGTTTCCTCTGTTTCCGTTTGTTTGGCCCCCACTTGCCTGTTTCCCCCCAACCCTTTTTCTTTCTTCCCTAGAAGATTTTCCTACATTTTGCTGATGCTTTCTTTGGATAACAGAATCTCAGAGGAAAAAAGAGGCAGAAGTTCAACCTCTTTGTTTTCTACATGGAGAAACTGAAGCCCAGTGAGGATAAAAGACTTAACCAAGGTCCTACAGTGAGTTCATACGATCATTCAGCCGCACCGGCACCGCCTTCACCATCACTATCACCATCACCATCATGTATTTGTTTATTCCCAACATTATTTCAAAAAGGATTTAGGGCACCTTGGCCACCGTGGTCTCGGGTCTACAGACTCCTTCCTCGGGGGTCCTCCTTCCCCCATCTTATCTCCCGCTCTCCTTCTGCGGGTCTTACGCTGCCTCTTCCTCCCCATCTTCCCTTCCGCACGCCAGGAGATGCCTCTGCCTGTCACCTAGGAACTTCCCTCCAGTCCTCCTACCCCCTGTCCAGTGATTTCACATGTATGACCTTCTTCTCAAATCCCCTCTGTCTCTACTTCTTCCTTTTGCTTTGGGGATGCTAAAATAGAAGGATCCTGGAGAAGAAACATATAAAACACAGAGGATGGGGGCTGGAGCGGAAATGAAGAAAGTAGCGTGTGGTAGAAAGTGAAAGGGTCCCAGGCAAGCTGCTGCTTCAGCTCCATAGCCAGGTAGGTGGGGACACGGACGAGCCACTTCCCATCTCTGCGCCTCAGTCTCCTCGTTCGGAAAATGGCCTGAGGAGGAGGAAGGAAGGACTTTGCTGGAAGATCTGAAAGCCCCATGCAGTTTTCACTTTGCAGGATTCCAAGAGCATGAGAACGAGGGAGGAGGGAGGGGCACCTCGTCTGGGCGTTCCTTGAAGAGGGCAGAGGAAACTGTCATCACAGCCCCCAGCCTCTAAAATCTGGGCTGCATCTCCACACCCCACTGGGGGATTAGGGTTTCAGTTCGCAGCTCTCCTGACAGGCCATTCCTTTCTCTGCATGCCTCTCACTGGAGCCTCCTTATGCGGGGCCCAGCGGGCTCACTCATGGAGGCGTCAGTGCCCTGATCTCTACAGGGACAGCCACCCCGGCAGGGTCACCCTCCAGGCTGCGCCCTTCTGGGGCAGCTCCCGAGTGCAGAAATCTCCAGCCTGTATTCTTCCTGCCTCCACCCTCTCCATGTCCTTCCTCTTCCCTACACTCCACCCTCCCAGCCTTGCTCTTTGCAGCCTGACACTTCAAAATGCAGGGTCCAACTTCAGCTGGATTTGGCCAGAAAACATGCATCCATCACAGCTGCGTCTTTGGAAGGAGAATGAAATTCACAAACTGTCCTCCAGGAGCCTCCCAGCCGGAGGAAGGCGGCTCCGCTCTCCTCCCCAGAGTGGCGGGCGAAGGGACAGATGACTTCAGTCTGCCTGGGGGGCCCCCTTGAGCCCAGGGCAGGGGCCCAGCCAAGGCCTGAGTTATGCCGGGCAGAGCAAGTCTGACAGGCCCGCCAGGCCGCCTTCCCCGAGGCGGCCTAATGAGGCGCTTCCAGTGCACGGCTGCAAGGAGAGGAGGCCAAAGCGCTGAGGATATCGGGGGACCAACTCAGTCCTGGAACAACTGACCTGGCCATGCCTCGTTCCAGCAATCCATCCCCAGCTCAGCCTGGCAGCTCTAGTCTGCTCGGATGCTCATGGCTCCCCAGGGCTGCGCCCTTGCGGAAAAAAAGAATGCAAGGTGGCCCCCAAATAAATAGAGGTGCGGCCGAGAGCAGCGCCCTTCCCCTCACTTGGGGATGATGGAAACGGACGCATTGTCGTCTTCCAGACACAGATGAGACTTCAGTAAGGATAGGCACATTTACTGCACACGCGCTGTACCAGGCCCTGTGCTGGGCACTAGAACTCCTGCTGTGGTGGGGTCATGGTCACTCTCGTGCGGTGAGGTCAGACAGCTGCTAAGCAGAACAATCTGGGTTCGAAGCCAGCCCCGCCTGAGTCCAAAGCTATGCTTCTCCCTGTTACGTCGCGTCGACTCCATCTCCGACCATTGGCTCCAAACAACCCACTCATCACAGCGATGCAAAAACCGAAGTCGGGGGTAAGTGGCTTCCACAGATCACCCAGCAAATGTATGGGGCCTAGTCCCGCGTGGCCCACGTGAAGGCGGGTGGATGGAGAGGAGGCGAAGGAGGAAGGCTGGAGCCTGGCAACGGCGGTCATGGGCCAGCTGAGGAGTGAGCCAGGAGGCCAGGGGGCGGGATAGGTGGGGACGGTGCCGGAAGAAGAGAGAGGAGGCGGAAGACGTTTGAGGAGGGCTGGACATGATCTGAGCTGTTTCTGTCCAAAAATTCTGCCAGCTTCACGGGACAGGGATGGCAGGAGAGGAAGACTGAAGACGGGGCTGCAGCTTAGGAGCCATGAGGAGGGTCCAGGTGGGCCCGAGGGGAGGGCAGAGCCCGGAAGGGTCATGGAGGGATGGCAAGGGTAAGGCATTTCGAGGGAGACGCGAGGACAGGAGCAGGGCAAGGTGGCCTGATGTTTCTGGAGATGGAGAAAAACAGGTCCATCCACCCAGCAAAGAAAAGCAGAGGGAAAATGGGTCATCTGGGCCCAGGCTGGGTTTGGGGAAAGCCGGGGAGGCGTTGGGAAAATCAACGTGGGGCTTAAAGTCAGGGCTGGCATGTGGATTTAGGAGCCACTCTGCACATTCAACATTCATTCCTTCATTAATTAAATATGCATTGGAAAACCTCCTGTTTCAGGCTCTAGACTAGACAACGAGGGAGACAAAGATGATTTTACAGTGGTCTTTGCACTGCAGGAGCTCAGACTTCCCCATCCCTGCAGCAGGGATGGCAGCTCAGAGCCCTCACCTTCTCCTTCCTCTGAGACAAGACCCAGGATGTCCTCATCTCAACACCCCCCAGCTCGGTCCATGCCCCTCTCCATCACCCCATAGCCATAACCCCCATCTCCATCATCGCCTTCTCCATCACTCCCATCTCCACCTGTCCCCGTCTCTATTCACCCTCCATCTCCATCACCCCCACCTTCATCTACCCCCCAACCTCCATCACTGCCTTCTCCGTCACCCCCATCTCTCACCACCCTCATCTCCATCCATCTCCCATCTAGACTCCCCCATCTCCATCTACCCCTTTCCCCATCCATCCTCTTCTCCATTCACCTCCATCTCCCTCGTCCCCATCTCCATCCATCCTCCATCTCTACCCATTCCCATCTCCATCCACTTCCGTCTCCATCACCTCCATCTCCCTGGTCCAGGTCCGGGTTTCGTTTCACTGCATCACTCTCGTTGCCTCTGTGCATCACCTCCCCACCTGGACTGGCGTCATCTCTGTGGCAGGAGCCACCCGCCCCCCCCCCCCACACACACACAGCCCATCGCACAGTAGAAGTGCAGCAACCAAATAAGAGAACCTTGATTACTATGCTTCTTCGTTACCTAATAAAGATCCCCACTGACAAACAATCATTGAACTGTTCCAAGTTTTGTTTTTTTTTGAAAGCAATGTAACTTCCCAAATTTGTGGCTGAAGATAGCTCTTTGGGATCAGCTTCCCCATTTTGTTTTCACATTCATTCAGCAACAGACATGGCCACTCTGAGTACAGATACAGAAATGAATCTGCCCCCAAGTGGCTCCCAGGGGGATCCAGGAATGCAAAGGGTAAGACTGATAACATGTGATAGGTGTATGTGGCAGGCATACCCAAGGAATGGTTCTGCCAAGAGGAGGAATCCAGGAAGGCTTCCTGGTGGTGGTGTGGGGGGGGAGGGGCGTTCCTTGAGAGCTGGGTAGGGCCAGCCAGGTGGAGAGAGAAAGTTGTTCTGCAGAGCAGAAGCCAGGAAGTTGAGGCCATGACTGTGGCGTGTGTGGGGAGGCTGAAGAGTATAGATTTGCTTGTTCGGGGCGGGGTTTGGGGCATCTGCCAATCTGTTCATAACATATGGACCAAGCTAGGCTATTAGCCTTATTGGATTCTGGAGTTTCCTAATCACATTGTCATTCCAAATCAGTTCTTCTGGGCAACATTCCCAGCCCTTAAACCGTCTGGCACGGACACCCAATTGACTTCCGGAGTCTGAGCTTCCTGGAGAGCCGGCTCCTACCACTGCCCCGGGGTCCTGCCAGCATCCACCTCCCTTCCCAGGTGCCCCCGATTCCGCCTCCACCCACCTTCCCCACCATCCATCACTCGCTTCTCTCTAACTCTGGGACTCCTTTGGTACCTCCCTTGGGGTGCAAACTGTGTTCTGGTTGGTTAGTCGGATATTCAAATATTTCCTTACCCCTCTGTAGGAGGCAGCACAGCATAGTGGACGAGAGTGCAGGCTCTGGAGTCAGAACGCTCCAGTGGGAGGGCAAGGGAGGAGTTGGAAAGCTTCCTGGAGGAGGTGACCACACTATGTCTTGAAGGGTGAATAGGAGTTTGCAAGATGGAGAAGGAGGATAGGAGGGAAGAAAATTCAGGCAGAGAAAGTTTCAAAAGCAAAGGGTAGAGGTATGAGAATATTGGGCATATTCAGATCCTGGTAAGAAGTTGGGTGAGGAGAAGGAAAGGATGTTTGGCTGACTAGAACGTGGAGTTCCTAGGGGCTGGATCAGATGAACTGCCCACAGAGTATCTAAGAAGGCAGCCACATCCGAGGCCCCCAGCAGATGCTGGCCGTGCAACCACCTGGATGACACGATACCTTTAAATGTCTCGACCCTCGAAAAAACCAAGGCGTCTCCTAAAGAGTTTTCTAACTGACCCTCCAAGTGAGGAGTGTTCTGGCTGGACCCCGCTTAGCCCTCCTTCTCCCCTCCTTTCCCAGCGCTCCAAGTCTGCGATCCTATCAGCCATCTTTTTTTTTTTTCATTCATTCACTCGGTGATCATTATCCTCCACCCTTCCGACGCTTCAGACAGGCCGTCCATTTAATTTTATAAAACTAAACAGCATGCTGAGTTCTTTCAGGACGCACTCGGAGTGTGATATGTTCTGGGGAATGTTTTTCCGAGCAGTGAAAAATTTAATTTTTTCCCCCAGCATCAAGATGTGTCAAACATAATTTATGCCTGGACATAATTCATCCCTAAAGATAAATATTGAAACCCAAGAGAGGAGAGACGGCTGCAGAATTTCCAGGGGTAGGAAAGGGGGTCTCCCTTCCTGATCCCACCACTGAAGGGGTGAAAAAAGTGTAAACTAAACGCAAGCAAGTAGCTAACTCCAGGTCTGGTCCCAGCTCCTTCTACAACTGCTGCAGACTTTTTTTTTTTTTTTTTTTACAAGCCTCTTTTGTGTCTGTTGAACTGTTGCTCTGTCTTGCATAAAATCTCTTGCCATAGAAGTCTTCAATTAAAGTCATCTGCTGGTCTTTGTCAGCTGAGCTTGACGCTGTCAAATCAGGCAGAGCTCCTTAAGCCAATACAAGTCATTAAGGAGGAGGTGAATTAGAGATCCGACATGGCGGACAGGAGTCATCCATAATCAATTGATATCTTCCTCTGCTGGAGGCGGGGTCTCGGGGAGCCCCCTCCCCATTCGCCTCATCCAGCGGGGCCTCTACCCCTGGATCTAATTAGGCTGAGGCTCAGCAGGTCCGAGGCTGTGCTGAAAGGCCATCAGTAGGCGAGCCCATCAATAACTCGCCGGTGCCCTGCGTATTGTAATTGTCAGGCTGCAATTTACAGTAATCCTCCGATGCAAAAGCCTACGTCGCCGCAGCTGATTGGAAATTCATACACCCATTTGGAAGAGAAAAACACAAGATGCCTGGGTTAAAAGGTCAAAGCATGCAAGTGTGTGTGTTGAGTGACAGACATTTTAGTACTAGCCTGGGACCATATTTTAAAAGGTCACTGAAAACTCTTGGCTTGGGCCCTCTGACAAACAATGAACGTTCCATATATTTATTTGCCATCTCTTTGTTTTTACAGCAAGCAGAATAAATGAGTTAAATGACGTTGTGCGGGCCTGCATATTGTCAGCACAGGTTATAAGTCATTATTAAACTCCATCAAATCAAACCAAACCCGGTCAAGGCAATGAGACTAAAAGTTATTTGCATTCCTTCTGTCATAAAAAATCATATCCCCTTACTCAAGACTTTCGTTTCTTTATTAAATGCAGCCACGAGAGTATTTCAGGTCTGGCAGTATAAGCTCAGGGAAACCTTCTCGGTATAACTCAGTGTAACTGCTTAGACCCGATTCCACTAAAAAGTCCCAGTTGAGCGTATCTGGGCACTCAATCAAGACATACATATTACTTTTAAATAAGATTAGCCTTTATATTTTGCTGCTTAAGTTAAAACTTTTCATGTCATTCTCTACTTTTATGTAAACTCCAACATAATTCTGTTTTAGCAAAATACTTCAAACAAATTAAAAACCTCAAGTCGAGCGTGTCCTTAACAAAAACTTTCTTAATGGCATCACGGTGTGTTTGCTGACACTAAAACACTTTTAAATAAGATGGATTTTCCCTCCATTTCCCTGCATTTGTAATCACTGCCGTGCAGAGCCAGGTTGCAATGGCAAAAGCAGTTATCTGTACTGCAAGTATTATGTGACCAATAACTTAACCAGTGACCTGCAGCAACTGTGTAAAAATTCGTCTGTCCCTATCTGTCTCCAATTGGGTTCTACATTAGCTGTGAAATGGAAAGTGATGGACGGGGACTATTTGGGGGAGGGCTACCAGGAAGCCAGGGGGTAGGGAGGTGGGGAGGAGGGGCAAATGCGTCCCACTGAATGGCCCTCCTATGGCCAACCACAGGGCTGTTGATCATGGTGTCTTTCAGAACCTGGTGAATGGTTGGGAGGAGATTAGGGAGTAGAGGACTGGACACTGCAACCATTCCCAACCCAGAAAAGAGGTCAGTGGTCATTATTAAGGGTGTGAGGATTTGGAAAAGCAACCGTTTTGCAAAGTGAACTATAAGCAACTTCAGTGCCCATTCAGGTCACTGATCAAATGAAAGGGAGTTGAAGATGTGTCCATGGCGTCTTCATTTTTACATCCACTCAGCGTATTCAGTGGTACCTGCAGCCCAAAGCAGGTAACACTCCCCACATCTCATACTTCCACTCAGGCACCTCTGCCTGCCCGTGGCATGCAGCACACTGCCTGGGCACCGCACCAGGGGCTGCCCAGTTTACCCCCTGATTTCCTACACATGACCTCATTGAGGCTGCCAACGTCCCTCCAGGACAGGTAGGAATTACATCCCCATTTGACAGTACATCGAAAGGAAAGCCAAAGAGGTGAAGAGACTTGTGTGGTAGGGTCACATCTGTGGCGTGGCAGGCAGAATTCTAAGGTGCCCCCAGGATTCCCACCCCTTGGTATACACCCCCTCTATAATGCCCTCGCCTTGAGCGTGGGCGAGACCTCGGAATACGATGGGACGTCGATGTCATGGTCAGGTTATGTTACATGGCAAAGGTGCAAGGATTTTGCAGACGTAACTGAGGTCCTTAATCAGTTGGCTCTGAGTCAGCTGGTGTTATCCTAGGTGGGTCCAAGCCTTCCCCGAAAAGAAGGACTGACGTGGGAGAGAAGTTCTCCCGCTGGCCTTGAAGCAGCAAGCGGCCAGGAGCTCTGCATCTGCAAGAAAACGAATTTTGCCAACATGTGAGCCTGGAAGCACCCCGAGCCCAGGTAAGACCTCAGCCCAGCCAACACCTTGACTGCAGCCTCACGAGACCTGAGCGGAGGACCCAGCTAAGCTGGTGCCCAGACTCCTGACACACAGAGCCTGATAATGAATGCCTGTTTTTAAAAAACAATTAATTAATTAGTTAGGTTGCGCTGGGTCTTGGTTGCTGCAGGCAGGCTCCTTAGTTGTGGCTCACGGGCTCCTCAGTTGAGATGTGTGTGGGATCTAGTTCCCTGACCAGGGATCGAACCTGGGCCCCCTGCATGGGGAGTGTGGAGTCTTACCCACCGCGCCACCGGGGAAGTCCCGAATGCATGTTATTTTGACCCATCAAATGCATGGTTATCTGTAGCAGTAGAAAACAAACATGCATGACTAGTAATGAACTCAGGGCCTCCTGCCCGTCAACCTGGTAGACTTGCCCCAACATCTACGCTGTGGCCATATTTCCACCCCAGACGTGTACTCCTTCCTCATATTTACAGTCTACACATCAAATATAAACTTACTTTTAAGTTGCTCTTATTCAGCCATTTTCTCATCCTAAAATATACTCTGGAGTATACTAAAATCCACTTCTTGATTTGACTATTACCATGAATATTACCGAAGAGCTTTCTTATAATTCAAAAAAAAAAGGGAGGGGGGCTTCCCTGGTGGCGCAGTGGTTGAGAATCCGCCTGCCAATGCAGGGGACATGGGTTCGAGCCCTGGTCTGGGAGTATCCAACATGCCACGGAGCAACTGGGCCTGTGAGCCACAACTACTGAGCCTGCGCATCTGGAGCCTCTGCTCCGCAACAAGAGAGGCCGCGATAGTGAGAGGCCCGCGCACCGCGATGAAGAGTGGCCCCCGCTCGCCGCAACCAGAGAAAGCCCTCGCGCAGAAACGAAGACCCAACACAGCCATAAATAAATAAATAAATAAAATTTATTTTTTTTAAAAAAAAACCAAAACTACAATACCTCTCTTTTTTCAATTCAAAGGCCCGCAAACAGCAGCCTTCTTGACACCAATATGAAATTTGCTTGTTAAGCCCATAAAAATTAGTGCCTTATGAGTAAAATCATATCTTGAAAAACACCTGACTAAATATTTCATAAATGCAACACACATCACATTCCTACAGTAGATTCACTGGATTTACAACCATCAAACTATATTAAACTTACAATATCAAGATTTATCACCTATTAAATGGAGCCTCATTTTAGTAATACCTCACATTTGCTCCCAAAGGATCTCAAATACCTTTGACCCTTCACCAGGGCGCTGTGCTGTAATTCACAACGAGGTAATCAAAACTCTCATTGTAATGCTGCCGCCGCCACACTCGGGAATTAGCTCACCTATCAAGGCAAGGTAGCCAGATCTGGGAGAGAAGGCAGCTGCTTTACAAAGTGCAGAAATGGTACCAAAATGCAGCCCTTGGGGGAAAATCCCACAGAGAACCACAGATGTAGAGTCAGAGGGTCCGAGCAGGCTTCTGGGCCAATGGTTTTCAAACGTAGCTTTGGCAGTGGGGCCCCGTCTTTCCACACAATGTTCTAAGAAAGCTCAATGAATAGAACAGAGCCAATTGGAATGGCTCTGGCCGAGGAAAGAAGCAGGGGCCTCCTCAGCGTTCCGCAGCACACCGGGGAGACCCTGCTTCCGCTCCTGTGGCCCCTCACCTTGGCTACACATTAGGATCATCTGGGCAACTTTCTTTTAAATGCAGATGCCCGGGCCTCACCCCAGACATTCTGATTTCGGTGTGATACTAACTCAGAATCACTGGTTTGGCTGAACCCCACCCCCACTTACCTCTGAGGAACCTGAGACCGTGAGATTTGCTGAAAGAAGTACAGGTTTAAAGCTCCCAACCAGAAAAATATAGCCTGCTCTCAGAATGTCTGCAGGGATGTAATTAGCCACATCGACATTATAAATCTGGGTTAAAATGTGTGAGTTAATTTTGAAGACTTATAGTGATCACACCCTTTAAATAATTCCTCAAAAACATTCAGGCCTTTATGAAATGGCCATATACCATGATCCACGTCTCAGGAGCCTCCCTGGATCCATCATGCCAAAGAATTACGTGGTCTATTAAAGAGCCTGCAAATATCCACGGTGCCACGGACCAACAGCTCCCACAGGGAGGCATTCTGTGAGAACTTCTACTCATCCCTCAAAACCCAGCTCAAGTATTGCCCCTTCCTTCCGTAAAGGTTCCATTAATCCTCCAGCGTTTTTCCACTTTGCCCTGGTCAGTGCTTCATGGGAGAGGACACGGGATTGAAGTTATTTGGTTATACACAATTGTCCCCACCGTAAGTTGAGCCCTGAATGCAGCGTCTTATGTTTTACTCATTTTCAAGGACATCAGCAGCATCTCCACATATCCTTACTCGTCTGTAAACTGGTGGTCGAACCTCCTCTTGTATGAACCACAGGGACAGTGCTTAGAACAGGAAGCACTCAATAAATGTTATCTGTCACTGTAATCTAACCTTGGCCACACCGCTCCTCGTGCCACTTACTTATGCTACCTTGTTTCACTGTCTTCCAGGCAATTATTCTCCAAAACTATCAGATTTCTTTCAGATCTGTCTTCCCTCCCACCCCCACCCGACTGGAATGTGAGAGACCTAACTGACTGAATCCCATTGACTGCGGGGGCCCAGACAGGGCTTGACTGTAGTGGATGGTGAAGTGACATTCGCGGATGATTACATAGCTGACGAGTCTAGCAAAAGAACAAGAACGTGGCCTTGGCTTCTAGGAATTCATGATCTTGACCAGCCATGACTCAAATATCTCTTACTTCTGCATTCACAAGTTCAAGTTTTGTGGCTTTATCAGCTGTTGGATCCTTTACTGGACAGAGAGGAGGCAGAGGCCTTGGGAGGCTAATGACTTGGCCACAGTGCAGGCTCCCAAGCACCAGCTGGCTGGCTCCTTTCAGCATCCTTGGTACAGGAGGGTTAAAGCTGGATCACCCTGGGGGCGTGTCGGGGACTCAGGAATTCCCGATGCCTAGAAATGCTCAAACCACCAGCTGACAGTACCTCCCCTTTGTCAACAGAATTGGTTTCAGTGAGCTTTAGCTCTGGAAAGCCTCGATTTTCTATTTATAAGCACAGCCTCAAGCTGGAATTCTGGCTTGTTAAGAGGACTGATTCAGCCCTTTATTCCAAAATAGGTAAATGTAAGTAAAAATAACTAACCACCAAGCAAAACCCAAAGTGGCCTTACGGCTCTTAAGAGAACTTGAAGTTCAAACACACTTTCCCATAAAATCAACTTGTGTCCCACTGTCTGCCCACATTTGAGCCTGGGCTCGGGAGCAGGGGAACACCGAGAGCACGACGCCCCCTGTCGTGGGAGAACACGGCTGGCCGTCGCCTTGTCTTCACAAAACAGCGTGTGGGCTGTGGCTGTACCCATTTAACAGGCCGGCCCCCTGGGACGTCACAGCAAAACCAGAACGAAGTTAAAAGCTGTGACCCTACTGGGCTACCGGTCTTCTCAAGAACTACCTTAACTCATTTAGGTCAGCTTCATGTCGAATAGTTAGTAGCTGCTTAATGCATATCCTGGTCCAAGGCGTACAGATATGCTTGTTACAGCCCATCTTATTCTCAAGATCTGTGGCAACGACTGTAGAGACGCTGAAACAGGATAGGATGGAGACTTAGGGGGATGAGGGCAAAGGGAAATGAGAAACTAATACAAACACAGGGTTTTATTCCCAGAAAGCAACTCCCCGTTGGTTTGGCCGTGCGACGTGACAGCCTGTGATGAGGACGAGGCCTTCGTGCCCCTCACAGCACTCTCCTCACTACCTGGAAGAGCGCCGCACACAGACGGTGCCCACAAATGTTTCAGCGAACAGGTGACCCGTAGGCCTGCTGCAAATCTGGCTCTGAGTTGCCGAGTAGTCAAAGCAAAAAGGGAAAAAAGATCAGTTACGAGATCAGTGTCCCTTCAAACCAGATCTCCAGGAAAAGCACAGGCTCTTCCAGACATTTCTCGACTGGGTTTTCAGCTCTGCACGAACCAACCGTGTCCGAAGGACCAGAAGACCCACTCTTCACCCCAGACTATGACACAAGAGTCAGCAGGACCCAGGTCCCATCCCCCTCGGTGAAGACATTGTGCAAAGCGAGGATTCTCCCCACTCTCTTCTCTGCTGCCTCCACCCTCCACCCTCTCCTGACCCTGCCCGGCCTCCATCTCTTGAAGAATCATTAACACCCGCAGACAGAGGGCACACAGCACCGGGCTGAGATCAGCACACACAGGTTCTCCTGTGGTCCAGTGGCATCTGGGACCCAGAACACAGGGCGGTGGTTAGGACATGGGCCTTTCATTCCAGAGGCTCGCAGATGTGTGGAGAGGTGGGGCAGTGGTGTGAGATGTGCTGTGAGAAGGGCAGGGGGCTGTGGTGGGGACCTGGGCTGAGGGTGGGCTGGGTATGGGAAGATGTCCCAGGGGGCCAGGGGGCCAGGGGCCCGGCTCTGTCTGCAAGGCAGGGTCGCACTGGATGAATAAAAAAGGTGGGGAGAGGGCCAGGAGAGCTTTAGGCAGAGTCAACAGCACACAGAAAGGCCTCCCTGAAAGCTGCAGACCTGGGATGATAGGGAAGACAACATCCATCATCCTGAGATGGCGAAGGTGCAGCCCTCAGCAGGAGGCAAATGTCCTGAAGTGCGTCCTGCTCTAGGACTGTCAGGGGCCAACCCCTGCACAAGCAAAACTCGCTTTAACAGAAAACGCATCCAACAGGAGCATGATTTTGTGACCGCCAACTGCAAGTCACGTGTAGCCAGGACAACAGGACTTGGACTCACCTAGGCCTGGAGAGCCAAAGCGACACAGTGGATAAACCCTTAGGGCCCCTTGCAGTTCACCAGCAGCAAGGGCCGCTTGTCACCTTCAGGCGTGACCTTGGGCCCACCGGCTGACCGACCATGGGCTGCTGGGTTCCTGGTCACTGTCAGAGACATGGTTCACCAAACGCCCGCATGCCTGGCAGGGCACGTCTTCAAGTCTGCGGCTCGGGATGCTGGTACCTAAGATCTACCGTGAAGGTGTCTGGTCTAGTAAGCTGGGGAAATGCAGCCCTCTCTCAGGCCCAAGGCACTTCAGCATAATAAAGGACCTGAGAAGGCCTGCAAAGAGTCCTGTTCAACTATGTTTAACCCAGAAATGCCCAAACTTCGCGAACCACGGAACTTTTTCGGGCCATATCACATCTATGAACATCCCTGAAATCTACTCAAGTCTCTACCTCAAAGGCAGATTCAGGCACTGATAGGAAAGTGGGGGTGGGTAGGGAGTGTTACGAACGAGAGGCAATGTTCAGAACAAAAAACCCAGGAACACTGAGCGCTCACACAGTAAGCGGCTCATCAAAAATTATGCCCTAAAAATGTTAGAAAAAAATTTCAAGACACCAATAGCACCCTGGTACTGCTTCATCACCTGGTAACGTCCTAGTTAGAGATTCGAGCTCGTGCACACACCACCCACCACACCCGGTCCCCCAACCACGGCACTTTGCACGGCATAAACACCATCGTGGGCCACACTTCTGTGTGTGTGTGTGTGTGTGTGTGTGTGTGTGTGTGTGTGTGTGAGTGTGTGTGTGTGTGTGTGGCCAAAATACAGTGAATGCAAAAGCAGGGGGGAAAAGCAGAGGTTAAAATGAACGCTTATTTCTGGTTGGACCAGGAAGAGTGTTATTTAAAACGGGGAACCAATCAATGGCTTCTCTTACCAAGACGACTGGCCTCATGCACGGCCCTTGAACAGCCGCTGGGCACATCCCGAGTTTTTCAGACTAATGTGAGTTGGGTAACAGAGTAATGGTAGGTTTTTAACTCGGGCTCTCTAACAAAGACCGTGTAACTAGGGTTACATACAAAACAAAGAAACAAATCCCACAACTGCCGCCCATGTTCGCTATGAGTCACCATCTGGTCTTCTTCTCAACGTGAAATATCTATGACACACATGCACATACCTTCACATATTTTAATTTCACCTTTACCTTAAAGGAGCCACATAAATTAGGGAATTGTTGAATGATGGTTAAACACTCCTTTTGATTTAGGGAGATGGGTGTCCAAGGGCCAGCCCTGACCTGCTGTGACCTCCGACAAGTTACTTCCCTTCTCTATGCCTCGTTTTTCCCACCTGTAAAATGGGGATTATAGTAACGTTATGAGCTTAGGATGTGTGGGGCCCTGAGCCCAGCGTTTTACACGATCCCTCACTGAAGCCACGTGATTCTCCCTCATTGTAAAGGCAAGGACGTGGGGCTAAGCGTCGCCTAACAACTTGCCTGAAGTCGCACAGCGCCAGAAGCCAGACATTGTGACCCCAGTCCTCAGCGTGACGCACCGTGCTCTACCTCCCTCCAAAGGCTGCCATTTCTGCAATCGTGGTGAGGAGTAAATGGCATAAAATGTGTAAAACGTTTAGGACAGATCAGGCACCTCATACGTGTTCAATAAATCTCAGTTGTTATAGGTCCGAGAGCCCTTCTTTGAAATCCTTGAGGCCAACGTGTCTTGCAATTCAGAATTTTTCAAGACAGAATTTTCAAGGGAGTAAAAAGGCAAACCACAGAATGGAAAAATGTATTTGTAAATCACGAACTTGATAAAGGTTTAATAGCCAAAATATATAAAGAACTCCTTAAAACTCAACAATAAAAAACAAGCCAATTCAAAAATGGGCAAAGGACTTGAAGAGATATTTCTACAAAGATGTACACATGGCCAATAAGCGCAGAACTACAGTAAGATACCACCTCACACCCAAAATAAAAGAGTTGGTGAAGACGTGAAGGAATTGGGATCCTTGTGCACGGGCGGCGAGAATGTAAAATGGTGCAACGCTGTGAAAACAGTATGGAAGCTTCTCAAAAAATCAAACAGAGCTTTGCCGTGTGATCCAGCAACTCCATTCCTGGACACGTACGCTGAAGAACTGAAAGCAGGGATTCAAACAGGTAAACGTACACCAGTGTTCACGGCTGCAATATTCACAACAGCCAAAAAGTGGAAGCGTGAAAGCAACCCGACGCCCATTGGCCAACGAATGGCTAAACAAAACGTGGTCTGTGTATTACATATACAACGAAATGTTACTCGGCCCTGAAGAGGAAGGAAATTCTGACACATGCTACGACACGGCTGCACCCTAACAAACAAGCCAGCGCCAAAGGACATATACTGTCTGATTCCACTTATCTGTAAGTACCGAAAATAGTCAAATTCAGAGACAGAAAGCAGAATGGTGGATACCAGGACTGGGGGACAGAGCAGATGGGAGTGAGTGTTTAACGGGGACAGGGTTTCAGTTTGGGATGAAGGAAAGTTCTGGAACTAGATGGTGGTGATGGCTGCAGAGCAATGTGAACACACTTAATGCCATTAAACTCTACAATTAAAAATGGCTCTGCAGTGAGTTTTATGTATAATTTACCACAAAAAAGAGAAAAGATCTACGAGCTGTTCCCACATTGCCTTGCACACAGGTCGGGAACGCTCCTGGCCGCACGTCTACCGTGAGGGCACGCCCGGTGGCTCCTGGTGTCTCTGCGGGGATCGCAACTCAGTCCACGCCTCAGCGGGCTGCACCCAGCACCCACCGTTCCATCCAATACCTACATTATACACTTAGGGATCCACAAAAAGAAAAAAGCTCACTTCCATCTGGATTCTTTTCATGCACATCACAACCTGCAAGCTGATCTGCCTGGCCTGGCCTGGCTGTGTTCCCTGTTCCAGCCACAGGAAGGGAGGGCGAGGTGGCGGGAAAGGGCTGTGGCTCTCAGGCTTGGCCTGAACCACGCAGTGAATTCTGGGCAGTGACACCAACGAACGCCAAGTACGTAGAACTCAACCAAATTCCACGGGATTAAAATACATATACTTTCTTCTCCTTCACTTTAGAGAAGTCAGAGTGGGGGGGGAAGGAAGAGATTAATTTAAAGTCTTATAAAGGAAAACGGAATTTTTTTTCTCATTCTAAGAAACTTACACTTACCATCTTATTCCTACAGCAAAGGCATTCCTTTTAGTGCTTGGTTTACTGAGTTACAAAAAGGTTAGGTCAAAGCTTGAAATAATGGAATTCTTTCTTAACCAATACTATATTGGAAGCGTGTCCTAAAAACCTGGAAGCTGAACATTCTGTCCACTTGACTTCAGAATAAGCAAATTCACTTAAGGAATGTGTCAAATGTGTCATAGATAATCCAGGACCTGGAAAACATCAGTCAGTGTGGCAGAATTTCAGGCAAACACACTGGTATTATTTAAATCAGAAGAGAACGAGGTAATTGTTAGTAGATAACTCTACCAGGAGATGGGAAGCCTAACTCGGTAAACAACACTTTATCAAATTAAAGTATGCATTTTCAGATGACCATGGAATGAAAACATTTTAAAGACATTTCTGCTACAACTATTTAAACTTGAACTGAATCAAAACAAGAAAAGAAAAAGACAAAAGGACACAAAGTGAACTGACCATAACTTTATTGGAGATTTACTTGGCTACAATTATTACAAAAAAAAAAAAAAAAAAAACGACTAAAGGTAATTGTGACTCATAAGGTGCAGACTGCAAATTTCTGCAGCATGATTACTGTATGAATGAATTACATCATGTTCCTTAAAAACAGCTGCAGCGTGTGATGGTAAATATTTTTCTGTCAATCAAATTATATATGTGTTAGTTTTACTTGATTTTAGTCATTTTCCTTCACTCTATTTACAGCAGAAAAGCAGAAATTTCACTTCCTGTTCACCTTTGCATTTTTGCTATGTAACCTGCTGCTGCAGTGAATTCTGAGTGCATCTATAAAATTTAAATTGTGGGTGATGTCCAAATAAAAATGGACTAGAGAAAAAAAACAATTAACGATTAAAATATATTTACAAGTTAGCTTCAAAAGATCATTTTCACTGCTAGTGGAAAATACAATAGTCTCAATGCAAATTCCCTAGATATTGCTACTGGCGAACCCAACAACTTTTAAGATCATTTCAGTATTCTTGGTCTCAAACAACATCTTAAAAACTTCTCATGTACAATATAAAATAAAGAAATTTATTTGGAAATAATTAAGTTCCTGAAAAGTAATCAGTGGTTGAAAAAATATACCTATTTAAATGTAATTAAAATAACCATATAGGTAATAAAGAAGACATGAGTTTCAGTTCCGCAGCTAACACAAACTGGTTCGGGGCACTAAAAGAACTTCAGGTGCAGTTGAAATGAAGACATCAAGGTCTCCGTTTGGTGGCTTAAATTCTGTGTAAAAGGATTAGACACCCTAACAGAGGAAGACAGAAAGTTTTAAATCAACTGGGCCTTAAGACTGAACTGTGGTAGGTCTGGGTCTCGGTTAGTCTCTGCACTCTGCAGTTACACAGGCCGATGTCAGGTAATGACTAAAAGAGCCGACTGCTGGGTGAATAATTGTATTTAAGAACTGAACCAACAGAACCAAAGTAGCCTCCAGTCTCTTGCTATTTAGGCAGGGCAATTTGAATCTTTCTGAGGGCAAGCTATTATTGAGAGAGGAAAAATATTAGTATTTTAAAAGATAATTACAGGAGTGTTAGAGGTCATTCTAAATTTAATCACTTCACATAATGTAAAAGAGAAAAGAAAAAAAAAAAGTAACAAACATCTTTAAAACATAATTAAGAGTTCAGTTAACAAATCTTCGTCATACTTTCACAAACAGTAAAAATGCCACAGACAAAAATGACCTATTTAAGTTGTGCAAGTATATGACACATTGCAGGCATTATAATTATCTTTTTCAAATTCGGTAAATCAAAACAGCAGCGAGGCCAAACCACATTTTTTCTCCTCCCAGTTAAGCATATTTTCCTTGAAATGAGGTAAAGCATGGTACCAAGTGCAATGCTTATCTGTGCTACATGAACAGAACAGAGGGGAAAAAAGCTATTACAAAACGCAGCATAGTCAGGACTGCTGAAAGTGTATTATAAAAAAATAAAATCAAAAAACATCAACAATGAAGGTTCATGCCAACTAACCTCCACACAATCATCGTAAGGAATTTCTGCAGTTGCTTTTCAAAACGCGCCTGCCCAGTCCTTCCCGCGTGTGCTGGCCGCACAACCGCACCAGGGGTTTCCACATCACAATCAGTGTCACACGGCAATCACAGGAACACAAGGATGACAGACAAGGTGGTAAAGTGGAGCGACAAGAGTGAGTTTTTTCCCTTAATTAATGGATGGGAAACATTTCAATAAACGAAACTAGGGGAAAGTTTACAGCATTAAAAATCAGCAGCACAAAAGCGTCCATAACCATTTCACATGTCTAACTCATAGCTTTTATTTTTTAACTTAGTAACCAGGGGATCACAGATTGCTTCAAAGCGTGAGTCACAATTAAAATCAGCTATTGTCCTCCAACCAAAAAAATTTAAAAAGCAATAGCTAAAGTTTGCTGTTGATAAAACATTTTGAATGGTAGCAGGAAATTTGAACCCCTGAGACTGTGTGACCTAATCTCATCCAAGTCTGAACTTTTTAGTATTAACAAAAAATACTCATCTTAAGGTTACACAATACGTTGAGGCCTTTTTCTCCCCACGGGAATTGTAACTGTGAAACAATCTGATTTTGGCGCCAGGAGGCCAGTGAATCCCTTAACACTGGGATTAGTGCATTAGACACAATGCAAGGCCCTAAGCTCCTGGCATCAGGTAGTTTTATAAATTATCAAGAGATTTGTGATACAAGTTTATCACAAATCATCCTCACAAGTGAAATGCATATCCAGCCTTACTTGTTAATTGTATACATTTGCAGTTACATAAATCCAACAATTGCTTGGTTTTAAATTGCCAGGAGATCTTACATGAAGGTTTCTTAAAAAAACCAAACAGAAATCTAAGGTTCCAAATCAGAATTAAATGTTTTAAAAACATGTCCACCCAAACTGATTTGCTCTCAAGCTCATTAAATAATTTAGATCTCAACTGAAGTTTAAGATTGGAGACAACACATCACACTGGAGAAGCTTAACGAACGTCCCCTTCACTCAGGTCTCCTTAGAAAGCAGAGCTGACAGTTTTCTGTGTGCACACGCACAGAGGTGTTTGTTTCTCTGGGGGTAGGTGGTGCAGATAAAGCAAGAAGTACAGTATTCAACTGCAATTTAAAACATAAATGCAGCATTACATGAGGCATCACGTTCAGAATGATGTGCTGGAAATCATTTAGACACCTCTGCTCAGCTTCTTGAATTTCAAGCATAATCAATGGGGCAAACTGCAGCAAAATTCTACTGGTATGTTGGTGGGAGTGCAAGACGGACCCACAGCTTTTAAAAAGGTAAATTAAGAGGTATTATAGTTACAGTGCAAAAAAAAAAAAAAAAAATTAAAATTTCAAGCATAATACATAAACATAGCACCAAACAGGGGAAAAAATGCATGCAAAAGAAAAGAACTGAGGTATTTAAATGAAGAGTGCCTACAAGTCTAATTAAAGAAACTTAGGCAAATGCCTAAAAATGCCTTTTTTCTTCCTTTTCCAAAGATGGAAACAATGAGCTAGTTTATCTAAATTAATGGCCTAAATCACAGATGTATCAAAATTACGGCAGTTTATCGCAAACGTTAAACTTTCATGGCATTGACAGCACAGCTTTGGTAGGTGAAATACGCATGCAACACTCTGAAAAGTACAGTAAGAAATGTATGTGAGAAGACTAAGGGTAAGGTGCTCTGTTTTGCTTCTTTAAATAAGTAACCAATCCATTATAAAATCTGCAGCATATTTTAGGTGTGATATGTCTCAAGTTTATTTTGTTAGAGCAACAGCCTACAGGGCAAAATTATTTGCCACAAACAATTTCCACCAGCGAACTACCTAGCAGGAGGTTTTCAGTAAAACTGGGTATTTAGCCGATGATTATTTTTATGATGGTTATTTTTAAAACTCCATAGACTACCTATTCTGGTTTTGAAAATGTCTTCAGTACACATATGACAGAAATTCTCACATAATCCCGTCATAAGTTAGGTTCCAACTATACTAGTGAGTTGTAAGTATCACGCTGTCTCAAGGTCTAACGCATAATAACACAATGAAGGGAATGTAAAACAGTTTGTTCCGAAAAGATCAGAAATGAAAGAATATCCACGAGGGTTTTACTTGTAAGGCAAGAACCTCTCTTATGCAAGACAACATGGCGTGAGAAAACTAAAATGTGATTTGCCAACATATGCCAGCCAATGTTAATTAAAAATCTGTCCCTTCCTATTAAGTGCAACAGCGACCAGGAAACATCACCTTACACGCTATAATGGAGAAAGGAGAGACGACACTGGCACACTTCTCTTGCAAACTGCATCGCTCTACTCAGCTTATCAACTATGCAGGCCTGGCACTGCCACACGCACCGTCGGGTGTCAAGAGCTCTCAACGTAACCCTGGGGGATACTCCAGGTTTAAGCTCCTTGGCCTCCGAACACTCAGCAAAGCTGACAGAATTAAACTAAAACGAAACGGAACAAAACACAAACTCTCAATAATTTCTTTGAACACTTGCTAAATGTTATCGGTAAAGCACTCTTGTGATTTAAACAAAGCAGAAGTGAGGAAAGAAGACAAGATTGTGTTTGCGCAAAAAACTAAAACTACAGTTAGTTCCAAAATTTTTATACATATGTTAAATGTTTTATTCTGTAACCTATCTTGTTATCAAACAAACTTTAAATTCTGCCTTCAAGTTCAGTCCTCTCACTATCAGTTTTCAATCATCCTTTTCAACTTAAATACTTTCCACCTTAATTATGCTCTTTGCTGTGGTTGTTGTTGTGTAATTTTAAAAAGGGGCTTCAGCTGTTGGGAACCTGAGGTTGATTAGCTTTGAGGCTTCGTAGGGCTCTTCTTGCTGCTGCGGATTTGGCAATCCTGTAACTCCGGCCAACACCTTTGAACTTCCCCTTCCCTACTACTTCCACGGTGACTCTGACCTTGCCATCGTAAGTTCTCTCAGCCGGGCTGTAACAAAGCCAAACAGCTTGAATTAGAAGTCAGAAGTATTTATTATTGTCGTCAGCCAGCACCGAGTACGGACTCTCCCGCTGAGAGTCCCCGACACAAGCCGACACCGCGCGAAGGAAGCAGCGTGGTCACTGCCGCGGACTCTACCAACAGACGGGGCTGCCGCCCCTTCTCTAACTCAGCGTTACTTTACGAAACACAAAGGGAAGTCAATCAGGCTACAAACAGCAACTGCATAAGAGCATGTCCCAGGGTAAACAGTTCTCAAAATCATGAGTTTATGGCATCTTTGAGAACTCTTCCCCCTTGTTTTTCAGTAAGTTGTTTTCCATGCACATGTTTGCTTACCTAAATTTGGCGGTTTCTGGTTCCATCTCAAGCAATTCTCGCACAGGGGAACGGGGCACATTTGCAGAAAATTTTTCTGTAATCAAAATGAAAGAATAATGTGATTAACACCCTTGAAGTTGTTCTTAATTGTGATTCTGCCTCTTTCAAAGGGGAGCCAACTGTACCTATCAGCGGCCTCATCATAGGATAGTACACCTGCCAAACCATCTCCAGCGACATCCCGCTATCCATGTAAATGGCACCAGCAAGCGACTCGAAAATATCCCCCATGGCCTTTGGAACTTCAATATCCTCTTCCTTCTCTTCATCCTCCTCAGATCTCCTAAGCTATCATAGGGAGAAAAGTGACTTGTAAGCAAAAAGGCCGCTTTGAAAGGCAGTCTACAGAGATGTGTTTCTTTTCTTGGATATGACTCTTACTGTATCTTTAACAAGGGTAACAACATCAAACCTTTATGACATGCCAATTACACTGTAATAGGTTCTTCACAAACATTACCTTACCTTAAAAAAAGAAAAAAAAAGAAAGAAAAAGAAAAGAAAAAAAGCCCTTCACTATTTAGTATTCTATATTCAACAAAGGAAAAAAGATGACTTCCAAACAAAAACAAAAACAACCCTAACACAAACTGGAAACAGTCAATAAATTGATGAAAACAATTTTCGAATTTCACTCACAGTCACAGAACCGCACACTGAGACAGGTCTCCCCCCGGCGGCTCGGCACGCAGCAGGCAGAACGCTCATTAGCGCAGCGCGAGCAACGGTGTGTCTGTGCACTGCTCTGGGGAGTGTAAACCGCCACTTTTTTGACAGGGAAATTCTATTTGGAAGATACTTTCCTCCAAGCTCCCCTTTTATTAAACCACTTAATAAATGTTCATTATGACAGAGAACCTGACACATAGAAGGTATGCAGATTAATAGAATAAAAACTCACATATGTATCAAACACCTTTTAAAAGTGCATAATTCTTTGATGTGGCAATTCCGTCTCTAGGAATTCACCTTAAGGAGATAACTGGATATTTAAGTAGATTTACCGCATCCACGTTTATTACAAACTCTAACAAAAAATACCTTAACCATCCAGTCGCAAAGGACTGTTTAAACACATTACATTATAGCCATACACTCACTAGCGTGCAGCTACTGAACGTTGTAATTCCAATTATTAATGATCGGGGAAAGTCATCCACAATATATTAAGTGAAAAGAATAGGGTATGGTACATTATGCATGCTATAATTTCATTTTATATTGTACATAACTTTATGTCTATGTACATTAGCAATAAAACATCACAATGTTAATTTCAGTTATGTGTATTTTCTAAAATACACACACATTACTTATGAAAGAGAAATAAAAAGAAGGGGGGATAGTAATTTCTAAATGGATGGTTTAGCCACACAAAGTTCTATATAATAGATGCTGACTACTGGAAAAAATAAGATACTTACTGTTTTAGATGGGAATTTTTAAACTTATCAAGTTTAATTCTCTCCTTTGACAAATGGGGAAACCGGGGCCCAGAGAGGTGGAGAGACATTCTTAAGATCAAACAGTAAGTTTGAGAAGCCAGACCATGACATTCCCAATCAGTTTTTGTAACTTCTATACATATGTTTATAGAAACGAAGGGAAGGAAAAGAATGAACAAAAACTAACAAAGCCAGTATGTCCACCTGTCATCAAGAGAGAACTGTAGGTTTAGCTAATCCCTCAACTTCTAAGCTGAAGTATTTCTACAGAATGAGACTAGAAATAATAGTGACTATATCTGAGATGGTTCTAATTCCTGGTCTCACTGCTGGCGGTGCTCCAACTCAGACCGTTAATCTTGGAAGAGTGTGCAAGGGCGAAAGGGGAGAGGAAGGCACTGCCTGCTGACTCCCCTTCAGCACATCCTCCATCCCGTCCAACTGAGCATTGACCCTTCTGCCCTGTGGCTACACCTCAAAACCCAGCCTCTTCACTTCTCTCACAGGAAGCCAAGGAAATGCACTACTCCCTAACTGACGGTTTGTGCGATTAACAAACAGGAAGGTACAAATTAAAGAAAGAATAATTAAAATGGCTACCAGAGTTATGAATGAATTCCATGACTTATAAGAAACCTACAGAAAGAAGAACAAAGGAATCAGAATGAGGAGAAGAAGACGTGAAAGTGCTCTCCTGGGTACCCAGGTATATGGATGGATGTTAGTGAAGGATTAGAGGAGATTGCAAAGATCTCGGCAAAATCCTTTCCTACAAAATTTCAAAATAGTTCACAAACACATTAGAATTAGCTCCATCACCAAAGAACCTTTGGCTGAACTTACAGTAGAAACCTCTCAAATTCCAGTCCTTAAAAATTTAGAAGTTTGGTTTTTAAATGAGATTTTCCCGTTTCGAGTAGAAGCAGAATATACATTTGTGATGCTTACCTGAGATATTAGCAAATACTTCTGACCTATTTTAAACAGAAAGAAAGACAGAACCAACCACGCCGAGCTCTCACTGAGGTGAAAGCTCCTCTGGGGGCAGGCGCAGGGCTGTACCTCTCTGGCATATGCCTAAATGCCAGGAGCCGGAATCAAGGACTGGGGGCGGTGAGGCAGCTGAAAGCCCCTGGGCTCCCTCTCCTCGCCGGAATGACCGCAAGTTGAGTGGTCAAGTTGAAAAGGCCTCCCTGAAGACCGCGACCCATCCAGTTTTCCCCGGAAAACGCAGCGCGTGCTGGGGACCACAGCCGTGGCCTCCGGCGGCTCTGCAGACAGCGAGGCCGAGAACCCTAGCCGGGAGGCTTAGTCTAGACACTGAATTCAACATCTCTTAAAATGGCACGAACCTCAGAATCCATCCCTTGCATTTCATTCTTCTCGAGCTGAAACTGCACAAAATCGTCGATGACGTGGAAGAGCTCGGGAGAGACTGCTTTAAAGTACTTGTGGTAGTCGTACTTCACAGCCAGCGACGCAAAGATGGTGTTGTTGACCAGAGCCGAGCGCAGGTCAGTCAGGACCCCTGGGGAGTGCTGCCGTGGGTCTTCATAAAGGTGCTTGGTTATGAGGTAGTCCAAAATCGCATCTCCCAGGAATTCTAAGCGCTGGTAACAATCTGAGGGAAGATCCAAAGTGAAGCCCTGAGCTCCGGCAAAAACATTTACACAATTTTCAAATAATAACTCAGATAAAGAAGTGATCCCCCAGATACACTGAAAAGACTTTCATTGGGATTCATTTTCATATATATTCTTCGGTGACACAATTATCTGACATCATACGGAAGCCTCTGGAAATTCAATTCTAATGACAAATTAAGCATATTCCTTACATAGAAATTGGGGTCATAAAATCTTTACGTGGTCAAAAGACTAATGCTCGTTAAGAAAAAAGCATTTCCCAAGTGACATCATCATCACTGAACCCCTTTCCTCCGGCACTGTGCTGGCCAGGAAGGTGCTGGGGCACCATTCTCAAGGCTCCATCACACAGCGTCACCTAGCAACGAACGCCAGACCCTCCCTGCACACAGCCCTTCCCCACGCCCTGCCGTCACCCCTGCACACTGTCCACTCACACCCTGGTAAGTGCGGGAGAGATACCATGCCTCGCCATCCCTGGGTTACATCTGCTACACAAGATGACAGTTAGTACAAGACAGTTTTCTTCTCAACTTGAATGAAAAATGTTGAATTTGACACAAACCAAGAGGCTGAGAGAGTCGTGGAGGCGAGCAAAGACCTTAAGCAAAAATGATCGATGTCAAAATGTGAGACGTTTTCAACACTGATCAACACCTCTATCTTCTCACAGTGATTCAAAAGAAGCTGTTCAGGTGAGGTGAACTGGGAGATTGGGACTGACACATATACACTATTGATACTGCTATAAACATAGGTAACTAGTGAGAACCCACTGCATAGCACAGGGAACTCTACTTAATGCACTGTGGTGACCTAAACAGGAAGGAAATCCAAAAAAGAGGGGAGATACATATATGTATGTGTGTGTGTGTGTGTGTGTGTGTGTGTGTGTGTAGCCGATTCATTTTGCTGTACAGTAGAAAGTAATACAGCATCGTAAAGCAATAAAAATTTAAAAAAAAAAAAAAAAAAGAAGCCGTTGAACTGTGTAAACTGAGGTGGGAACAGAGATAGTGAGCTGCCCCCGCACAGCCGATGAGGTCAGAAGCAGGGGCCGAGGCAGACTAGAACCCAGGGCTCCTGCCAGTAGAGCGTGGTAGAAAAGGAGGCCTCGTTTCTTCTCCAGAAAGAAAAACAGGTTTTAGTTTCACCAGTCTTTCTAGTCCAGAGTCAGATAATTTTTCACTTTTGGTTTTACATTTTTCTGATCATCTTAACCTACACTGTTTTTCTTATACAAACTTTATACTCGGCTTTGGTTTTCTGAATTCAAGCGCTTATTACTCTGAAACAGAAAAAAAATACAGACTTTAGCTGTTTCGAAACCTGAAGCCGATTTTGGTTTTAGGCTCCTATTCTCCCTTCTAACCGAATGGATTGGGAGCCTATTAAATAAAGGAGGGGAAGAAACACAGAGCGCAGCGCAAAGCAGAAGGTGACAGCAGAGTCAGAGCAATGAAACCTTCCTGTGAAAGAGTTTCTTTTAATCGGTTCACCTTTAGATTTTAAAAGACCTTAAAGGGAGGGGCGCCTTTTTGTTCAGGAAGAACAATAAAGAGATGTGGAAAGACATCCAGAATATACGAATAAATTATTCAAGAACCCAAAGCAGCAGTGACCGGGTATCACACCAAAATATTAAGGCCCGAATCTGTCTAATTATGCTGCCTAGAAGATGACGGAGACACGAGTAGCTAAGATAGCTCTGCTGCCAACCGTCAAAGTTAAGGAACAGTGTATGCTCCCAAAGAGAAAGGCTTCTTTCACTTTCTTGTGCTTCCTCCCCCCCCCACCATGCTCTCTAAGGCTGTACATGCATAGATGATTATTCTTACGTTATTCTACAGAACAGTTCAATTAACACAAGGTCTCATTTTCAGAGCAGTGAGCTTTGGTCCGGGGCTCCTTACCAGTGATAGTGTTGTAGTGGTAGGAGGCGTGTGTAAAAGCCTGTAGTAGGTAAGCCTTATTCTTGAATCTGTAGTTGATTTTCTTTTCGAAATTTTCAAAACCCGAGATAAGGTGACTCAGTGTCCTATCTGCATCTGGGTGATCAAACATACATCTCGGTGGGATCTCCAAACACCCATACTCCAAGTCTTTCAACACAGAGGAGCGGGAGCCAGCTCCAGAGGCGGCAGCGCGGCTCCCTGAAAGGCTCTTTTGTTGGCTGGTGAAATTCTCCCTGGTCGGGCACGTGGCCTTTTCCCGATCAGTCCTCTTAATTACCGGCAGCACCTTCAGCCCCAGCGAACAGAGGAAAAGCTGAGCAGCCCTCTCGCCACAGCTGGTTAAATAGCAGCCCAGCAGGGCTTCCACACAGTCGGCTATGCTTTTGTCAGCAATGCACTGCTCGGTGTGCAGGTCGTAAGAAATGGACTGTTTCCCTGTGTCAACACCGCAGTTTTCTTCTGATGGATTCCAGAACCCCACCACAAAGTCATCCTCTTCAACAGCTTTGCTAGGATCCAGATAGCACATTGCATCCCAAGAGCTATAGTCAAAATCCTCAAAATCTGATGAAAATGGTATACTACCTAAGGAGGATTTTTTGGGCATTTTCCATTCATAGGCAGAATCGGTGGTTGAAAAAGCAGAAAGCGAGATTTTCTTTACAAAAGCTCCGGATCCCATCAACATGTTATCTATGAACTTGATATGCTCTTGATCGTACTCCAGGAAGTCCTCTTCGTCCTCGGCGTCCTCCTTCGGAGCCCTCCACATCAGGTCCTCCTCCTCCTCTTCCTCCTCCTCGAAGTCATCATCCAGCTTGCCATTAGCCAACATGCAGTCTTTTGTCTGAAAGAGGGAGAACAGGGAAGGAGGGGAGACATAGCTGCTGTTTTTAAAAGGGCTTGAGACTCAATAAAAGCAAGGGTTATGGATAATTTCAAATGACAACCACAAATACTAAAAGGCAACTTTCAAATCATGGCCATTTGTTTTCAATTAACATAAAATAAGTTATTTAATCATATAAACAAAGTAAAACACGTTCTTTGAATGTTCATTTTCTAAGTTATAAAATGACCTTTATCCAGTATGAAGCTTTAAGTCAAGGATTTTATACATGGATATAAAGTTTAAAATTAAGCTCCACAAGGCAAAACACTTCAGCTCAGAATTCTAACTGCAGCAGGAGACACAAGGAAAGCTCTCGTATGCTGATCAGAGAGAGCTTCAAGTTGGCTGACAAAGTTTTGAAATGTTTTTTAAAAGATTTTCAAATTAATAAAATTAAATTCCAGATGTAGAAAAAGCATTATCTTTGCAATTAAATAAGAGAGTAATATGTGAACAGATAAAATTATTTTCTTTATAACATTAAAAATGTACAGTGGGGTTCCATAATAAAGTTTTGGTCCCTATTTCCACTTCAAAGCTCATTCGCTACAATGTAAAACTAAACTGCTTTGCTTGGAAACTAAAAGTGATCACTGTGAACTAAGCTATGTATTTGAGAAATTATGCTTTTCCCTTTCGGTGAGCTAGAGTAATCAGGGTAACAGATTATAGCACAACTGACAAAAATAGAAGACAATCTAGACTAACATGAAACACAACAATCCAATTTCTGTCAGAAGATCTTGGCTGATTCCAATTTCTTTGGCAAAAGCTTATTTGTGAATGACGACCTTAATCAATGGGCCAGGATTCCGTGACGATGTAACGTTTTCGCAACGCTAGAAACATACCAAACTTCTGCTGTGCAATAAAAACATAAACAAGACTTTACTTGGGGGGGGGGAGGCGGGAGGGAGTGCTTCAACGAGGGTGTGCTTCAATTTCGATAGTGACAACTTTGCAGAGTGTTCTGATAAAAAGGTTTTCAAACTTTGTCAACCATTTTTAAAAATACTGCAAATATCCTCATTTTAAGCCAGACTCAAAAGAGGTACAAACAGTGCATTTGTTTGAAAAGAAATAAGTGCAATGAGCC
The DNA here is from genome assembly GCF_026419965.1 of Kogia breviceps. Taxonomy (NCBI): domain Eukaryota; kingdom Metazoa; phylum Chordata; class Mammalia; order Artiodactyla; family Physeteridae; genus Kogia; species Kogia breviceps. Next base: position 9,594,342 of record NC_081312.1, on the reverse strand, counting down.
AAGCCATCCATATAACTACAACTATCTGTCTATTTTAATTTAAAAGTTTAAGAAATTTTTTTCAAGAATAAGGAAGAAAACCAAAAAAAAATAAAATAAAAAATAACCTAAAACGGTGGACACCTCTAGGGACTATTACCTAATAAAAATTACACTTTCCCAAGGTAACGTGAGATGTTTTTGACTATCTGGTCCTTAGGGAAAAAAGGCCAAATTTCAACTTAAAAAAAAAAAAAGACTAAATAATATTTTTAATCTTAAAAAATCCTTATATATCTCTAGTAAGATGCTATCAGAACCCGACACTGGCAGAACACACAACAAGGGCTGGGTTGTATCAACAAATAAGCTGTGTGATCTTTGGGCAAAGTTCATTAATGCCTTTGGGTGTCGGGTTTTTTAATCTGCAAAATAGTGGGAGTCTACCTCACTCGGCGTCTGTGTGCAAAGCTCTCACTTAAACCTATTTGCTGAGAAGCGAGGCAGGCAGAGCAGGAATGGATCCAGCATATGCTTTCGAATATCATATAATGGTCCATTTCAAGAAGTAGAAATTATTAAATGAAAATATAAACAGTATTTAATGTATTCTAAGAACCAAAGTACCAGGTCATTTGAAATGTTAAGGAAAACAAGAACTTTATGTTGTATCGTAAAATGAAAAAAATTTTTTTAAATTAAAAGGACACACTAACATCACCTTTAGGCTAAATTCTTTTTTTAAAGCACCAATGATACTATGAAACAGGATTTATAAGGCAGGATATGTGTTACTGGAATGTTTTCCAAAGAAATGCAATATTTTCTCTAAAGTTCTCAAAATCTTACACATCTTCCTCTAAGGTTCTATTTCTAAATTAATAAATACATAATTTTTCTAACCCAACTTGCATTAAAATATTCTCTTAATGCTTTTCCAGGTAAGTTCAATTTCTGTAGTAAGTCAAATACTGCACGAGTTAAAAATATACTCAATGAATAAGTAAAAATCAAAACAGAGTCACAGAGCATGCTACCTGGAAATGAAGTAACAACGAGCCAGTTTATCACTAATGCAAAATAAATGCCTGAAAAATGAAACTGCCTGCGAGATGGCCTCCCAGCCAACCACACTGGACAGACTGCTTCCATAGCTCTCCGGCTCGCAAGGCCCTCCGAGGTGCCCTCTGGTGGCCTTCGAGACAGGACAAAATGAAGCAGTTGCAGCTAACGTTTGGAGACTTAAAGTCATTGGCAAGATTCACACTATTTCCAGAAAACTACAACCTTTATGTATTTTTTTTTTTTAAGGTCACAAGAGGAGAAATAGTCCTGAGAAAGCCCTGAGCTGCAAAAGCAAGATTTTACTGAAATTATTTCACATACAGATTGGAGATCATAGGTCACTGAAAAGTCATTTCATTGGACAGAGCTAAGGATCTACAATAAATCGTAATATGTAGTATTAAAGTGAAATGTTACAGAGCTTTGCTTTTTTTTTTTTTTGAGTCACAGCATCAGATACTCTTTTGCCTTTGGAAAAGGAAGATCACAGAAATTGTTCTCTATCAAAATCACAACACTGTTCTAAGTTCAATGAAAAGACGTCTGTTTAAAGGAATTAATTCAATATATTGAATTTCTACTTTACTATAAACACACCAGGGAAAAGAAACAAAAAATTAATAGAACAAGACTCTGCCCCTCACCAAAAAATAAATCCATCCAGTTACCAAAAACTTACTATTTCATCTTTTTCCCATTTCTCTGTGTTACTTTTGTCTTGATTTACTACATAACCAGGAGGAAGCCAATTGACAGGGGGATCAAAGATTGACACCACCATGCGGCTGGGCAGCCCCTTCTTCTTTCCAAGCCGATACAGATTACAGTTGCTGACCTTCAGTGGAGAAAATTTATAAGATACTTATCCATAAACAGTCACTGCTGAAATTCACATAAGGCATTAACATAATTTTTAGCTAAATATTCTTCATATTCCATAACTGGTCATCAATTACTCAGACTGTATAGTTTCTCTACCTCTTCATGACAGGAAATATTAAATTCTCATGTAATCTGATGATATAAAATTCAAACTGTTAATTGCGAATATCAAAATAGAAAAGAATGCAATTCCACATAAGTCCAAGATGTCACAATGTTCTCAATGAAATAAAAGGAGGAAATACCATAAACTCTAGCTATAAAGTGAAAACTGGCACTGAACTGAGCTAAAATAATTTTATGTTCCTAGAACCTAAGCTATAAATATGATTTCAACTGCAATGCTTTCTCAGATATTATTGCTTAGTTTTGGATGGCATTTCAACAAGATATTTTGTTCAACCATTTTAAAATAGAGCAAAAGGCAATAAAGAAAAACTCCACGTTTACTGTCATCAATAAAACAGCTTTACTGTCTACCCTCTAGTCTGTTTTCCCTAAGGCCTCCATCTCCTCCTTAATTTACTCAAATCCATATTTCTATCTTGTTTTTACTTGGAAACCAAGGTCTAGAACGGTCAATCTCATTTTCATTTTCTAATAACTGGGTTCCTTTTTATTTAAGTACTTCGTGAGCCCTTTGTCCACGTAACTCAATACCCCTGAAGAAGCACCCACGTCGGAGAGGCGCTGGCGGGCAGCGAGACAGAGGAGCGGTGCCTGGAGCCCGCAGGCCGGGCCGGGAGCCCCCCACGATGCTCACTCTGGGCCGAAGCCCTTTCCCACGCCGCCTGCACGGCTTAAGTACACGCTGGCTTCCCTTTCCACACCATGGGAACGCAGCGTCACAGGTGCCAACAAGAGGGTAAATAAAGTGCGACAGGGACATCAAAGGGATAGAAAGCACGTTCAAAGTCAGCAGAAACGGCCCGCCGGGTGGCAAAGGAAGGAGAGCTCCGTAAGGGCCCACGGGAGGCGCGAGGCGGGGCGGGCAGCGGGCAGCAGCAACAGCAGGCTGTGTGCGCGGCCCCGTGAAGGCCAGCCGGGGGAGGCAGCCCGGCCGGGACACGTGGGGGCGGGGGGCCCCCTGAAAGGGCCTTCCCCACCACGCTGCGGGAGTGACGGTGATTTCTGCCCCACGGAAGGAGTCAGAGCTTTCTGAGCAGACGACGGATGAACTTTCCAAAAGGAAACTAATTTCTTTCTTACCTAAGAGTATGCTGTTACTTTATACCCATTCCCAGCCCCTGATACTTTCCTCCTGCAACCACCCCTGGGAAATCTCATTTGTTCTCAATGATCACTTTTACCAAGACTGTCTCCCTAGACTGCATCTAAGTCCTGAATTCTTAATTACCTGAACATTCCACCTTCTAGTCAATGAGGTCTAAAAACTCTAACCCCAACCTTACTCCTACACGTCTATCTTCCTCAGCACCAGCCCCAACATGCCCCAGCTGCTGTGGTCGTCGGTACTGCATCACCCTCTCTACCGGGAGGCGGCAGAGAAGAGTGGGCAAGGCTGTGGGCTCCGGCCTCAGTCACGCTCCTCCTGACCATCCCAGACTAGCTGGATGACCTGCACGAGCCAATCAAACTCCCCAGGCAAGAGTTTTCTCAACTGCAAACTGGGGACGTGCCATCTACCGCTGAGGCCACGCTGAGAAGGCTGGAAAGAGCAGGTGTGCAGAACACTCAGTGCAGTGGCTAGTGTTACAGAGAACTTCAGAGGGAGGCCAGTGTAATGGTCAGAGTGAGGTTTCTAAAGCCAGACTGTCTAGGCCGTGCCACGTACTTGCCACGTTAACTTGAACAAGGTAATCTCTCCTGCCTCAGTATACTCGGCTATAAAATGGGGATGATTAAAGTATACACAATTACCCAAAAAATAAATAGAAGTATACAGAATTAAATTAGGTAATTAATATATGTAAGGTGACGAGGGTAGTGTCTGGCTAGAGCGAGTACTTGTAAGCGTCGGCTAAAATTCTTATTGCCTCTGAACTCTCACTCCCCTCAGTGCTTTCCTCGCTGCCAGACTCTACATCTGTCTCATTTTCTGCTTAAGCCTTCTTCAAAGGCCCAAATGATCACTCAGCTTGGTTAGGTTTTGCTTTTCAACTCACGCCGCATTCTGCTTCCAGCCTGACCATTTAAAGCTACCGCTTTATTAATATTAATAGTCCCTCACACAAGAAGTACCCTCAACATGCACCTCGTTCAAAACAGTGCCGACTCTTTAGCCTAGCGCGGAAGATCCTCCATAATACAGCCTCAGCCCACCCGCCTCTTTAAGTCTTTTCTTGGATCTCTGCACAGTTTATTCACCGAGTCCTGATGCGCTCTGCCATATGTTCCCTGTGTACACGCTACAAACGCACCTCTTCTGTTAACGCCTCCCCTGATCACAAGTGATACTCCTTCCTTCCGAGCGCTTAGCAGTTGTGTGTGTTACTTGTCAAGCAGGTGCACGGTGCCTTGTGACACCTCTTTTATCATCATTTAAATATTTATCTTCGTTACTTCTCTGCCCTCAATCTTAATTCCACACTAAATTTAGCGTCACTCCCACACGGGTACAGAGGAGGTTCCAGCTGCCCTGTCGGGTGTGGCAATCCCTGCGGCAACACCTTCCTCTTCCTCTGAAATGTATCCGATGCCCGACCACTTTTATGCACGCTGAGTAATGTAACTGCTCAAAATCAAAGGACGCTTTCTTACCTTTTTGCTTCTCATATAGGAAAGGCGGCCCTCGTGAGCATCGGGATAGGTGCAAAAGAGATACGTGGTGATGGCATGCTTTAGAAAGGAGTCGCCAAGCATTTCGAGCCGCTCCAGGTTAAATCCATCACTAGCATTTGAAAGGGTCAAAGCCTGAAGAATAAGTCCAGGGTTTGGGCCAAGCGTTCTCAAGGAGTACCCGGGAGAAGGGCTCTGCTCAGAAGCCGTCCTGTCCGTGAGCGCCTTACCAGTCTCTGTAGTACCAGGCGCGGCGGCCATGGCGGGACTTCCATCTGAGGTAGATTTGTTAGCATTTCCATCAAGGTATTTATTACTCAGTAGAGTACATTCATCGCTGGGCTTGGGCTGGTTCTCATAATTGTATAAATTCTGAATGGGATATGAGGTAGTTGGTTGTACAGGTATTTCCTGCTTGTAGTAATTCAGATGGTTTCCTTGGCAAAAGTCTCTGTTAGCTAAATCGTAACTGCCATTGGCAAGATTTTTATTGTAAGAAAGACCATTAATCGCTGTAAGATCTGTTGAAACTTCAATCTGGAGCTTACCAGGTGACTCAAACAACGTTCTGCAGTTCACAGACATTTGGTCATGACTTTCTAGACAGGAGGTTCTATTAGCACCTTGATGTGCAGCATTTTCAGGGACGACAATTGTGCTGTGCTTACAGTAATTCTCATTTTCAGCTGAAGAGGAGTTAGCAACTGAGATGAAAGATTTGCTGTCAATAGATTTTTTCCACCCGAAGTCTAAGTTGGGGTATCTGCAAAGACATTTTCATAACTTTTCATCAGATCCTTCAAAAAGGCTAGGCTTAGAGCAAGAGCAATTTGAGTAGGAGTTAAATGAGTGAAGATCCCTATAAAAATATTCCTACCTTAGAAGATAAATAAGTTTCCAAGGCAGAAATCAACACACCTGGAACTCTGCACAGTGTAAACCGTCAAGTGGGACATGGGTCTCTGCACAGTGTGGGGCTTAGTTCACGAAGCCTGGGGCCAGCCTACAGGACCTAGAGCCACCGACTGCCGAGGGCTGGGACCCCAGACCAGCCAGGTAACTAGCTGGATAACCTGGGACAACTTACTTCACGTCTCTGAACCTCAGCTTCCACACCTGGAACAGGAACTAACACCTCCTACGCCACAGGATCCTAACAATGAAATCATCTGACGTGAGCTACAGCATTTAAGCCAGTGCCTGACGCTGTAGTAAGTACTCAATAAATGTAGGCGTGATCATTGCTACTATAAAGTTCCTCATTTCGTGAACCATCTTGGTCTTGCCAACTGAATAACCAAAATAAATTTGAGTGATTAAACCAATAATTTCTTTAGAATGCAGAGACCTGACAGGTGAGAAGAAAATAATGAAGACAGAGACCACACAGAGGCAACTGCTCTTTCATGTACATTTGATTTCATAAAAAAGGAAGCATCTTAAAATGTCGGCAGTGGCAAACAACTGTTTTCATTTTCACTTTCACTGCTATCTCTGACGGGGGAATGACTGGTTTTGACCTCAGGCTCTCCTCTCCAGCTGTAACTTCCCAAGCACGGTACTCATTGACCCAACGTATAGATTTTTCACTTATGAGTCAAACAATGCATTTATTTCACGTATTAGATAGGCATCCACATTTTCTTTCTAATCTTTTCAAAATTATTCTACATACAATTAAAATGTGAACTTAATGCCACTCCTCTGCCAGCAGGACCTCACAAGCCGAACTCCTCCTGGCCCCCAGCACAGGCGTACCTAAAATCCGCCGGCAGTGACCTCACCCCCACACCAGCGTCGCCGGCTGTCTGCGCTCTTAGCTCCTCTGCGGTCAAAAGGCAGTGAAGGCGATAAAGTATGCTGGGGAGACAAACCGCTTTTCTCCACAGTGATGCTGGAATTGGATGTATAGCACAGAGTTCTGGAACCAGTATCTTTGAGTAAGCAAAAATGTGGATAAATATACATTGTGGATAGACAAATAGAAAGCAAACACACAAGAGAAGAAAAAATAAAACTTAAGACCAATTTCACTAATGAAGAAAGACAAGAATCAGAAACACTAGCAAAAAATCTTAAAAATATTTTTAAAAATAATCCTTCAAGGAAAATGGGATTTATCCTAGGATTTACATGGATGATTTCATGATATAATTGCTATAAGTGGATCAAGTATAAAAGCCAAACCTCTCACACTTACCAAAAAGACATTCAAATGGAAGTCAATACATCATATTAATTAAAGCCAAACAAAATCCAAGGGTTGGGCAACTTCCAAAAACGTCACGAATCACTCAATTCACTTGATAAAATAAAATTCAAACTTATCTTTCAAAACGTTAAGTTATGCTAGTAACAATTAATTCACTACCTGTTTATTCTGCAGACTTTCCCATTTGGCTTTCCTCTTTTCAGCACTGCTTAGAGGAAGAGCTTTCCCCTTCTGATTCAAATGGCGAGGTGTCAAAAGATTCAGTCTATAAAAATTTCAAAATAATTTTATCAAACAGACAAAAACAAGTACACTGTCACAGTGGTTCTAAAACTTCAGTGTGCCTGCAAGTCACCTGAAGAGCTCATTTAAACCGCAGACCGCTGCGCCACACTCTGGGCAACTCTGTGTGCAAAGGACCTCCCGAGTTCAGAGCCCACATACAGGTGGGCTGTGCGGACTGTGAACCTCCACATCTGCCGACTGACCTCCGGAAATAATGCCACAAGTAAAATCCAAATGTCATTTCTAGAGCTCCTTTACCTTGAAGATGTGTGGTCCACATCCAGCAGCGGCTGGTTGAGATTGGTCAGGTCAAGGTTATACTTTGTTTTATAATATTCTGCAAAAGTTTCATATTCAGGGGAAGGAAATTTACTCAGGGGGGTAAGGTCAGTGTACACATCAGCTACATAAAATCGATGAGGCTGATCAAAATTGCGGTATCTGAAAAAGAAAAACAATCAGTGACTCTCTGGTTTATCAACTTCTCTCAAAACACAACTGCTTTTAATATGGAAACGCAAATTATTTGATTTTAAACAGTTCAAAAAGGTTAAAAATAAATAACATTAATGAAACTTCAATTCTAAATAATACATTTCAAGTGGATTTAAGACGAGAAGAACTATATTTATATCAAGTAAAAACTGACCCCCCCATTTTCCCCTATTGTACTACTGTCCTTGTTCTAAATATCTATACTTTGATAACACATGAAAGCTAAATGGCACCTTCAGTATCTCTTAGTTTCATCAGTATAAACAGTATAGAAAACTTTCAATATCTAAACAACCAAGCAAATACTTTGTATATTGCTAACGCTAAACATGAAAGATACTTGCCACATAAAATGTATTACTGCGTCATTTATGATATTGATAGGTTGGTGTTAGCTAACATTTAAAATATGGCTTTGAAGTACACAAAGAAAAAAGAAAACCAAAGACTGAATTGCAGCCAGTACTTTAATTCTTTAAAAAGTGCAATGTTTAATTTTATTGCTCAAAAACTCCATCCCCTAAATTTTTACAAAATAAGAAACAAAGCATAGTAATTTACTGTTTTCACTGCACTTAATAACACTATGCCTTTTAACAATTCTAATAAACTATTATTTACACCCAAACTGTTTAAGACTTTGGGGGTTAAAAGGATGGAGGTTTTAAGAAGAAAGCCTATCAACATCATTCAGATGATCTGACCTTCACAAAGTAAAATCCCTTCATCAACAGTGTTTTAGGTTTTGTTTTTTAAGTAAGTGGACTGGAGAGAACAGGTCCACCATGAAGAGATACCTATATTTTCTATTAGTAACATCAATGCCAAAGTCACAGGTCACTTACATTCCCCATATGAACAAAGGAATCTTCTGAAACGAAGTATCACCACCACTTAGCCTTCCACTCAAAATCTTACCTTGGAATGATAACTGCATCTTGGTAATCTTCTAGTTTAAAAACAAAGGGAGTTTCTTTTGAATACTTTGTATTGGGAATGCCTATGCGAGCTTCAGACTTCTCGATATCTTCCATGAATTTAAAGTCAATGTCCAAAGTGCTGGAGTCATTAACTTAGAGAAGAAAAAGACCCTTTAGCTTGTTAAAATACAGTAATACAGGTAAGATCTTTACTCAAGCTATATATTCATTCCATGTGTCTAATTCAGAGTTATCAAAGATATTTCTGTAGTATATACAATAAGCTCATCGTTAAGCAAGTTTCATTGTTTAGCTAGTATACAGAAACACTTTAGAGTCTGGGTCCTTCTTACCAACATTAAGAGGTAGAACACAGTATGCTGAGTCAGCGTCTGTGGGTTTAAATTCTAGTGCAGGTTTTTCAAGCCGAAGAATATGTGAGAATATATACTGGTGAAGTCTTGTAATCAACTCAAGCATTTGTAGAGATAACGTGAAACCAGACTTCTTCAACTCAATAGATATGGTAACCTCTCCAGAGCGTGTGTACACAGGAAAGTGCGGAATCTTAACAAAAAAGAAAAATAATGCACCCCCAAGGTTAGTAGATGTTTCAGTCCATTACAAACATTTAACTTCAGAAAAGGAATGGTGCTTTGTATCAGGGGAACAGAAGAGATAGCTTAATTTTAAAATATTAAACATTCTAAGGTAACAAAAGATAGTTAAGGTAGCTTTTCCTTTTTAAAAAAAAGAACAAGACAGTTCAACATAAACAGTCCTTATGAAATGTCTACCTGAGGTATGGGTTTGGCTGTCAGTATTCCGAAGCATCTTGTGGTATCCTCAGGGGGATAAAGCTTCCGCCGTCTAAAGTTGAGTTCATCAGGTAAAGGTGTCGTTAGAACCATTCCTATCACATACAGGTAACAAGGCTGATCGGGCTTGGGGTAGCTATCCCTCAAACATTCTGGAATCTGGGATTGGAAAGAAAAATTAAGCATCAAGTTCAAGTGTATTAAGCTCTTTTCCAAATGTTGGCAAGATAACAAATTTATTCCTGGCTTTACTAAAAGCTGATGAGAGAAAACTGAGAAAATATCCAAGGCAGGAGACCTCCTAATTTCTTAACCTCACTGGAGAGTCGGCACTTCTGGGTCTGCAAAAGTACATAAAACCATCAAACACTGTAGGGTCTTTCAACACAATACTGTGCACTTGATCTATTTCTTTTGATTAGAGAACAAACTCTTTTCTTTCTTGGGTTTCTTAGTTTTTGTTTTTGTTTTTTTGGGGGGGGTTTGTTGGTTTTTTGTTTGTTTGTTTTTTTGTGGTACGCGGGCCTCTCACTGTTGTGGCCTCTCCCGTTGTGGAGCACAGGCTCTGGACGCGCAGGCTTAGCGGCCATGGGTCACGGGCCCAGCAGCTCCACGGCATGTGGGATCTTCCCGGACCGGGGCACGAACCCGTGTCCCCTGCATCCGCAGGTGGATTCTCTACCACTGCGCCACCAGGGAAGCCCGGGTTTCTTAGTTTTCACTCACTTGTAGAATACCAGAAAATAAAGGTAGCCAAATTTTTTAAATCCCACGTAATCCTGAAACTCAAAGATAACCTTTATTAACACTGTGATATACTGTATCATCTTCCAGACTTTTTCTGGAATAAATGTATACATTCCAGAATAAATATATATAAACATATACACATACATATTTTTCATTACAAATGGAATCACAAAACAAAGACTGTATCAGAACCTGATTCTTATCTCCAGTTACTACAACGAGAACATCTTTCAGGGTCAATACAAATCAGTATCATTTTTAATGGCCATCTCATTGAAGGAGTAAACCAAGACTTAAACTAAGATTGCTTCTAAACTTTCAATAATTATACAACCTCACGCAATAGTCTTGCAGTTTCTGAGGCTCAATAACATAAATAATTATGCTCACAGTTAAAAGGTACAGAAATGCTGGCTATGGGATATAGTTAATAGGATATCAGATAATACAGAATGCACCTATTAATTAAACAGGATGCAAAGCAGTACTATGCTTCTCAAAACACTTATTAGTGATAACATCTGTCGTATGAAACTAGTCCAGTAATCTCTAGGATAAATGTTAGAGCAGGAAAATTGGATATGAGGAAATAAGCATTTCAGAAAATCGGATAACTTAATTCATGATTTTTGAAAAACTGACATGACTTTGAATCTTGAAAATGCTTAGGTGGGTGCAAACTTCTTTAAAAAGTAAAAACTCAATAAAACTGCAAAAATAAAACAAAAAAATCATACATTTAGGCCAAGATGAAAGTACACAGCAAATTTTTGCTTCTGTTTGGGATTTTTATAAGGTAAAAATATTGACAAATATTCTTTAAATAAGTACTTCAGCCCAGTATGGTTACAGCTAGAACTATGCCACAGACCCAGCTAGACACATTACACTGAAAAAACTAATTTAACTCCAGTCAAGCCACATCCTAACTCCCGACAAGTAACTGTGCTTGCACCTGCTGGATGTTTTAGCTCCAAACATAAGGTAAAGCAAGAACCTTGACACTAAAGTGAATGAAACAAAGAACGCCTCTTTAAATGAAATTAACGCACTTTGGATAGAATCTGATAGATGAGTCCAGGAATCCTTTTGAGAAGAAAAACAAAAGCAATGTCTGAAATGAGAAAGAGTTCACAGTGTATACACATGACAGCGAAGGGGCTGATCTGAGAGAAGCTGTGAACGAGGCAGGGAAACGAGCTGAGATCCACAGAGTGGGCTAAATTACAAGGGTTTGGGGAAGCCAAGCAAAGGAAAGGAATCTGGACTTGATATAGCAAGAAATAGTCAGAAAGGCTACATTTTTACTCGGTTCTAACCAATACTAACTGCTTTTGGGTAGCACTGTCTTCGTTTTGTGGAGCCTGGTCTTCCTGGAACACTGGTCTCTTCTTCATCATGTAAATCAAGCTCTTCTTCGTATTTAACAGTCTCTTTCCCAACTGGCATCAAATGGTCATCCAGTTCGCCTAAGAAATTTAAAGAGAATTAACAAACAATCCTGATTTTGCCTCTCTAACTCATCAGTGAATAATCCAGAACAGCACTATGTTAGGAAGCAACTGGAAAAGTCATGAAAACTAAAGCATCTGTGCTTTTAAAAATAAAAAGTAATCAGATGTGATACTTAAAGCAAAGTCTATTTTGACATTTGTATATTCAATATGATCAGGATTATAAATTCTGTTCTAAGATTAAAAAATAAAAACATGAACAGAAAAAATAGCATATGTCATCCCTTTACAAATGCCACTGGAAAACGAGTCTTCCCATGAAAAAAAGTTTTAATTTGTACACTAACATAGACTAATTTAAGACCGGTACATTAAAACATAAAACACAAATGTTCATGATTCAACAGTTACTAGAAGACCTTTATGTATTTATATATTGAAAAGAGGTCAGGAAATGGGAGCAAATAAATTGTAGCTGTTAAGCTGTGGAAAACAGAGCTCCTCCACCTCACACAGGATCTTCAGTTACATCATACTGACATCTATCTTCACCAAAGCACACCAAGAGCAAAAAGTTCAAAGGATTTTGCCCACAAAATCCTTAGGCACCTAATAAAGCCCTTGATGTGCTTTTGTTTTACAGTGTTTTTAACTTTATTTTTATTTACATGTGCCTTTCAAACACTCTTACCAATTTTGTGCAGTTTTTCACAGCAAATGAGGGCTACGACTCTTTCAGCCAATCGTATACAGTTCATTGGGGGACCCTGAAAGTAACAAAAAATGTGCTGTTTTATCATTTGTGCATAAAACATATATGAAACCTCTACCCCGAAATCTTTAAAGTTGAAATTTAACCAGAACAGTTTCATTTTGAAAAATGTCAGCAAGTTTTTTAAAATCCTAATCTCCATATTTGAAGAGCCATCTTTAAAAATCCTGCCCAGGGCTTCCCAGGTGGCGCAGTGGTTAAGAATCCGCCTGCCAATGCAGGGGACGTGGGTTCGAGCTCTGGGCCGGGAAGATCCCATGTGCTGCGGAGCAACTAAGCCCGTGCGCCACAACTACTGAGCCTGTGCTCTACAGCCTGCGAGCCACAACTTCCGAGCCCGCGTGCCACAACTACTGGAGCCCATGTGCCTAGAGCCCGTGCTCTGCAACAAGAGAAGCCCCCTCTCGCCCCAACTAGAGAAAGCCCCCCGTGCGCAGCAATGAAGACCCAACGCAGCCAAAAATAAATTAATTTAAAAATAACAGCCTGCCCAGTAGAACCTACATAGTTATAACTAAGATTTTACAATTTTGATGAATTTAAATTTTAGTAAGAATTTAATATATCAGTATTGAGGCTAAGAATAGTAGTTACACAAAGGCTGATTTTCAAGTCAACAAAAAAATAACTAGAGCAACCCAAGTGCATTTAATGAATTCTGTGTCACTGTAAGTATCTAAGCCGCAGCTCAATGATTCTGCCAGAAATGTTTACAGTAGTAAGATCTTAAAGGAAACTTCAGAGGTCATCTAATCTAATTCTGGGAGTCTACGAATTATATAGTCTATTGAAGATTTGCACATATAGTTGACTACAAAAGAGATTTATAAATTTACTTTTTAAAGTAGAGTTAAAGCCAAATTTACCTGTAACTTGCATAGCCTTAGAGAAGCTGAAAACAAATCCATTAATGACATATTTTAAGGCACAATCATTTCTTTTTCTAAACTTACAACAATGGAGGCTCGAAGAGGTGAGTTAATTGGCAGATAAAGAGTTGAATAAAATGTACCATCAGGCAACTCTCGGGTTCTACATTTAGGAGCCAGGTGAGTAAACGGATCACTTGGTAATCTAGCACAGTATCTGTGAAGAAAAAGAAATTCTGATGCTGAGTGTACAACTGAGAAACAAAGGAAAACATTTTTACTGAGATTCACATTCTAAAGTTTGATGTTTTTATGCCCCTCCTCCCCTCTACTGGATTGGTATTTATATGTGGAGTCTGAGCCTCACTGCTTCCAACTTTCAATACGATGGAGCAGTACATTTATATACATAATGGAACGCGCTGAAATGACGTTCTTTCTGTATCTGTGTTGTCTGACAGGGAGCCCGCTGAGCACATGCAGTGTGGCAAGGGCAGCTAAGGAACTAAATTTTTTACTTTATTTAATTTCCATTAAAATTGAAATTTGACCATAAACAGCTAGATACGTCTAGTGCTATGACTGGACTGTGGAGAAAGTACCGTTCGGAATCCGTTAAGGGATTAAACTGCCAGTGTTTGCTCCTTAATGATCTTCCATCTGCCAACAACTACTGGGGTCTATGCAAGGAAGGCATCAGAAGCGGGCCCCGCGTTCACACAGAGGAGGGCAGCAGAACAAGACGACCACCCAGCGGCAGCGCAAGGAGAGCACTGCAAGCAGGGCAAGAAGCCAGCCTCAAGGGAGCTGGGGCCCAAGTCGGGAGGGTGCTGGGACAGGAAGGCAACCCAGTGGGGGGCCAGGACGCACGCAAGGAGGGCAGGGGAACGGGCAGCAACCCCGCAATGTCAGGAGCTGTGCGGTGAGGGCACCTAACCATGGCGGCAGCCCTGCAGACTGCCACATACAGGGAGAGTGAACTGTCAAGTAATCACTTTGAGGACAATGGCAATTAGATTCCTCACTATTAAAAAAGCCAGGAGCAAAGATGGGAAAAAGGGAAGCTAGAATAAACCCTCTGGTGTCAGATACTAAAAAACGGAGTTGACGACAGACAGGTAGTCAGATACAGAAATAACTGCAAACGTGTATTTATATAAATGTTTATATAAATATAAACGTGTATGTGAATAGGTATAAACATTTTCTAGCTCCATCTACTAAACAGCCTGGTAGCAGTAATACTCCAGAGGCAATGAACACACCTAATGAGCAGATCTTGGTTTCTAAACACAACTCAATCTCCACTAAAAGGAACTACCAGGACCTTTTGGAGAAATAGCCAATATCTAGGCTGGGGCAGGGAAATTATGAGTCTAGAACATCTTAGTGTGCCATAAAATACGGAAATGTTCAAAGAATAATGGTGACATGTTACAAAGACATAGAAGCTAGAATGAAGGGGCCCCCACCAGCCAAATTTTACACAATTTTAACAACAAAATAAATGATAGTAAAAGACTACAAATGACTGAATAAAACAGGAGACCATTAGTTCACACTGGATAAAAAAATTAAAGGAACAAATAAACAGAGAGAAGAGAAAGCTCTTCCTCACAGTAAAATGACAACTAATAAACACAGAAAGAATAATGCAAATGGAAAATCACCATTTTGCAGACATCACAGAAATAATCAATTCAGGCAAGAAATATCAATTGAGTACTGACACTGATGAGTGAAACTGGGAAGAGGAATAAATTTCATATAACCTCAAAATATCTCCCCATGAAACAGTCACTAATTATAAAGCAGGAAAAGGCAACTTTACAGTAGAGAAAGCTGGCAGACCTTACGTAAGTGATCAAAGTCACCTCCATAATAAGAGGACAAATAAACACTGAGTGACCCCGTTAGAGAGAATGAAAGAAACGCAGCATCACTTCCGTGAGATGCTGCCCCAAAACACATAACCTGGGTCTAATCGTGAGAAAATATCAAATAAATCCAAATTGAGAAATGACTGGCCTGTTATCTTCCAAAGTTTCAAGGTCATTAAAGTCAAGGAAAGACTGAAGAATGGTTCCAGGTTGAAGGAGACCAGAGAGATGAGGAAAATGGGTACAACCCATGATCCTGGACTGGACTCTTTCACTCCAAGAACATTCCCGTGAAACTTGAATGGGTCTCTCTGGGTGAAGGGTATATGTGAGTTCTTTGTAGTACTTTTGCAATATTTTAAAGTCTAAAATTGTTTCAAAATAAAAGTTAAAAAGAAAATCTTATGTTTTCTGCTCCTTCATTTTGCCTCTGCACAAAATTTATCCTGATACATAATCTAGCTATGTATCTGCTTTTCTTAGTTCTTAGAAATGTTATCACTAACTCAGGACAAAGTAAAACAGAACATACTCAAAAAAAAAAAAAAAGTTAATTTATCATAATCTTCCATTACTGCTAATGGAAAATTCAACATCCACCAACATTCATGACACAAAACAAGTTTCAAGATTTATAAAAGGAGAGTGCTGCAAAATTAATTTCAATCTAATGCCTTCATATGTCAGCCTTGCCAATGAGAACTATACATTTATTACTATGCAACACGGGTTTTGCATTCTGACAAAAAAGAACAAGGAACAGAACAAAGCAACTTCTTTTCCTTCTCTCATCAAAGTATCCCAGGCCATAAGTAAAAAGATTGGTGATTGTTTGCAAAAGGTAAACAACACAATACTTATAGGTTTAGACTTAAATCTCGCAGCTCTCACAGGCTTTCTATGCAAAGGATGTGATGCCATACCTATTGATGTGTCCAATGGCCGTGTTGATTGTGACTCGTGGACCACCATCATCTGGCCTCAACACATATGGTGGGAAAACATCGTCGTCATCCACAACAGGCTCAATGTCAGCCTCACCGGTATCAACTGACTTGGAACATTTGTTTCTCAAGATCTGAACATTTTCAAAACAGAATTGATGAGAACAAATGCTTTTTCTGCCATTAGCTGTCTGCTTCTGTACCTACAGAAAAGGCTCTCTTGCCATGAAACATCTCTCCTAAATACACTTTAATACTCCATAGTTGCCTGCTGCTGAAAATTTCTCCTAATTAATCCTTTCCAGCTCCAATCATGTGGAGAAGTTCCCCATACAGGTAACAAGGCTTAAAAGGTACTGTACCTACCTACCTACCTACCTACCTACCTACACACACACACACACACACACACACACACACACACACACACACACACACACACACACACACAAAGTGATCCCCAGTCTTTCCTGAGTACAGGGGCTATGTCATCACTCTCAAATCACTCTGCATCTCAAACAATCAACTGTTACTACACTGTCCACATAAACAGTACACTTTCCAGGTCTTCTTCCCCAGCAATCCATATGACCGTTTTCACTGCTATTTTACTGTAAAATACTGCTGGCTCTGTGTAATTACTCTCAACTTTTTAATAGTGTACACACTGCACACCTCTGTTAAGACTATTCTCTGAAGATAAAACTATTTCTATACACATAAAAACAACCTAAAGATAACACATGAATCTTACCTTTTCAATAGCTTTGTATGTTTTAAGGTCTTCTTCAAAACTTTTTATTTTGTCTGTATCTGCTAACATTACATAATTAGAGATCGGTGCCCTCGCTCTTCCCTTAGATTGAACATAGGATCGATACTCTGTGGGCAGATCAAAACGAACCACCAAGTTGCATTTCGGTATGTCAACACCCTCCTCCACAATACTTGTTGCAATAAGCAGGTTGGTTTCATGTGCTCGAAATTTCCTAAGTACCTGAAAAAAATCCACCAAGGATAGCAATTCTAAGAAATTTTCCAAAGAAAACAATGTAGTAAAATTAAGGGACAACTGTTATTTCTGACAATACTCTGAGCATGCTGAATCCAGGCCAGGCTAAAGATGATGACAACATCACACAAAACTCGAGACGCATGAACACATGACATTTTCAACTGAATAGGACTTGAAAAATCAAAGCGCCTTTCTATTTTACAGAAGCACCCACGGACAAATCACAGCCTTCAAGATGAAGGCGCTTGCTTCTTTAATAGCCAAAGTGACCAAGCGAATCCACTTTTGGAGTGTCCTGTAGTTACTCTGAGCCTCCGTAATGGGATCTTACGGCTGTGAGTTTGTGCCAACACCCCTCCAAAGAAGTCAAAACTCTTTCACTAAAATCCCTAAATCACTTGGAATTAAAAATTACAAGCAAAGCATTCCTTATTTTCTGGCATCTTGGGACACATTTAAGGGATCAGAAATGATTTTTTTTAAGTGAAAATTTTTTTCATACTAGATTTAAGGTAACATCATTTCCCAATCCAGAATATGTTAAATAAGATAGTAAGTTGGGTTTTAGACTTATCTGTCAGACTCTGGCTATTAGACTCCCCAAACTTGGAATTATCAAAGAGCTATCACATAGAAATGACTTCAACGTGAATTATTCTGCTACTTTTAAGTTAAATAACAAATTTTAAACAAAAGGTTTTTATTTGCAAGCTGGAACACTATATTAAGTTTTAGCATCTTTACAATGCTATTTCCTATATCGAAATCTTAAAAAGCATGAAAAAAATTAGGCCAAAATCTTTAAAATAGTACTGTTATTTTTAAAGGATTCAATCAAGGCAGGACTTTAAGTAGAAAACAAAACATTTTCTAGTACAAAATTTCAGTTTGTTGCTTCAGAGTCGTATGGAGTCAACAGGAGTTAAGCTTACACAAGCATTGTTTTTCTATAAAATGTAGTTGTGTGCCATCAGCCCACAAAATGGGTGATGGCAATTAAGACGCAGAACTGATTTTCCAGATAGATTCTCAACGTATGAATCACTGTACAGCTACCTCAAAGGAGATGGCTAGTTTCTATATGAACAAGTACTCTGTATTACACAAAAAGTGCAGAGGAACTATAAAGAAAGGAAGTTCCTACGGGCAGAGTTTGTATACGTTCTGAAAATTGTTATTGTACAATGATTTGAACTTAGGTTACCTCTTCCTGTTTTCTGAATTCTGCTTCCATCTGTTTGTTACGAGGCTGATTCTTTCCAATGCCATGTCCAGTTATAAAATTGCTGCTGATGTAAGCCAGCTCTGGATCTTGTTTGCCAGCTTCCTTTATCAATCTAAGAAAATTATATATATTTGGAAGTTAAGCACTGCTGAGGGAAAAAAATTTAAACTTTTGTTTGTAAGGTCTCCCTTAAAATGGAAATACATATCCTTTTGCCAACATACCTAACAAAACAGTCTTGGTTTTTTTTTTCAACTAGCTTGAAAAGAAATCACTGTCGCTCTCCTCTGCGTGGGTCTGTGGACCAAATACTTGCAACACCAAATACAGGGCTGATTTACCCTGATGAATGAAATGGTCACAGTCCCTCAAACTTTCTAATTTGGCAGTGATGACCTTCATAGAAGGGTGGCCCAGGAGGGGACAGCGCTAGGCAAAGAGAAACATGGACTCCTCATGTATTTTGGCTTTAGTCCAAGTCTTATAATGAAAAAACCACACACACTCTTTCTCATCGCACTTCCCTAAGCACACACACGACTTGCAGCAATGGTCATGCCCTTGTCTCCACGGCCAAACTTACGCAAAGTACCAAATTACCCCAAAGGAATACTTCATTCTCCTCTGCATGGAGTAAGAGAGTTCCAGCTGTGCATGAAAAGAAGTGCGTTATTTCTTTTAGCTTTACGCCAGCACCCTGTACCACCGGAAGCACGGCTCTAGGGAAAGGGACGCCTCCATCCACCGCTAAGCATCTCCATGCCCAACACTCACGTCCCTGGCAGGCCGCTGACCACAGCTCTGCATAAAAGGCCACTGAGCTTTGGCACTGCAAGGCCAAGAGAGTTCCCACCGCATCCTGTCAGGAAAGAGCACACACTCCCGAGCTCATGCCCCTTTCTGCCTGCACCTCTGTATTAACCCAGAAAGCTTGTCCCCTCAGACGGGCCCTCCACTAAGAAACGGAAAAGAGCTACAGGACGGGCTCACATTACATGGGTGCAGAAGGTTAACAGTTAGTGTTGCCATTACAGCTATTTTGGAAATATCCACATTCAAAAACTCAGCACACAGGATAAATGGTTCCACACCTGACCTAAGCGATGCCATATGGTTCTTCTGAAGTCATACAACATTGTATAAATTCCTAATAGAAAATTGCATTTTTAAGTCAAACCATTCTTTTTTTTTTCCCCAATAAGGACATGAAACAGGCTAATATCAAAGCCCTGGAAGAAACCTTGAAGGGCCATCTAGAATATCTTCCTGCCTCCAAATCAGTAAAACACTTGTGTGTCTAGGTTAGTTTGCGAGTCTGCTCTATAGTTTAAGTACTTAAAAAGTTCAAAATCAGAAACTTCTTTAATATGTTCCAAGGTTCATTTAGTTATTATAAACTTATGATGTCAGTAACAGAAAACAGTGCTACATGTGAACAGCATGCCCCAAAATCTAAAATATGAAATTAATTACCTTAGAAATAATATGTACTTCTAAATTTTAGTTTATGTAAATTAGCATCAATTTGAACATAACAGAGGTTTTAAAAAATGCATTTCAAGTTACTCCTAATTAGGTAAAGAATGTATTTTAATTTGCCTAAAAAAATAAATCTGGTAGACTTCAACTAGCCGAGGAATAGAGGCACTGCAAGTAAATTTATTTCTCCTTAATGAGACTCTCATCAGCGCTGCTGGGAAGAGAAGAGGCGGTGTGCACACTGGTAAAAACAACCTCTTGTAAGCATCTACCTATGCTGACAACGTTTAAAGAGAAAAATTCCTCTATCAGATAAATTTAAGGAATCCCTGCAAAGTTATGGGCTTCCAGAGAAACAAAACAAGGTCTACTGTTGTCAGGGAGCTTGTTACTGAGTAACACACACTGCCTAGAGATTTCACAGTACCACAGAATTGCTGGGACAGAGTCTTATTTGTTTCTTTTAATTTTATACTGAGTTTATGTGAGTCGTTCCACAAGCAAGCTGTTTGATAAAGAATGCTGTTCTCTAGTGCACAGAGCTTCTCAAACAATCTATAGCAAAGAACTGGTTATTTTTTTCCTAATTTCAAACTCACCCGAAACCAAAATTTTTGTAAAATTCCACAGAAATTAACTACTAAGAAAATGTAACTTTAAAAGCATTAAAATTCAACGGCCAATTGTATAACATTCAGCAGACATAAAAAACTAAGAGTTTATGACTATAACTGTATTACATTCAGCAGACATAACTTACTCTTAAAACTAAGAGTTTATGCTTACCCTCAATCTCTGTATCTTACTCAACGCAGCTGGAACAGACCCACAGGTCACGGTGCATGTGTGTGCATACAGCCTCCCCAAGTACAATGTCAGGTGGTAAGACTGCCATTTTTATATACAGTGTCTCTTATTAACAACCCAGTAAAAGAGGGAGGTATTATGACTATTTTACAGATGAAGATGCCGAGGCTTTAAAAAGTTAAATAACTTGCACAGAACATACACCTAAAAAGTAAGGAGAAATAAAAGGAACCAGGGCTCCTTGGAGAAATGGCTGATCCTATGCAAGAAAAATACAAGATGAGCCTGGAACATCTTGTAGTGCCAGAAAGTAAGGAAGTGTTCAAAAAACAAAAGGATGAGGGCATGTCAAAGGGACACAGGAGCTAACCTCAAACAGCCCCCAATGGCCCAGGATGGAACAACTTGTACAAAAAAAAAAAAAAACTAGTATCAGATTATAACCGAAGTATAAAATAAACAAACACGAGTTCATAATGATAAAAGAACATGATTCAACAAATCTAAGTAGATAAATAGGATAAAAGAGACACACTTTCCTTACAGAAGAATTTCTGTAACATACATATATAAGCCCCTCTCCAGGAATGAAGCTGAATCCCTCCCTCCCCAGGATAAACTAGATTTGGTGACTTGCTTCCAAAGAATTAAGTAAGAAAAGAGAAAAACAATAACTTTACAGTGGAAAAAACTGGCAAACGCAATCATAATCACATGATGAAGTTTAACATCACCAGTGATGTTCTGTGTTAATACCATGAATCCCTCTGGTCACTTCACTTCTGTAGTATTCTTCCAAATCCTAAAACCCAGTCTAATCCTGAGAAAAACATCAGACAAATTCAAACTGAGAGGCATTCTACAAAATATCTGACCAGTACTCCTCAAGAGTATCAAAGTCATCAAAAACAAGGAAAGAAGAAGAAGCTGTAACAGACCAAAGGAAATTAGGGAAATATAACAACTAAATGAACTCTGGTACACCTTGGATTAAAAAGAGGACATTAATAGGGATTTCCCTGGTGGTCCAGTGGGTAAGACTCTGAGCTCCCAATGCAGGGGCCTGGGTTCAAATCCCTGGTCAGGGAACTGGATCCCACACGCATGCCACAACTAAAGATCCCACGTGCCGCAACTAAAGATCCCATGTGCCGCAGCTAAGACCCACTGCAGCCAAAATAAATTAATTAATAATTTTTTTAAAAGAGGACATTAATGGAACAACTGGTGAAAAGTCACACAATACTAGTAAATTACACGGCGAAAAGACCTCTAGACTTGAGAGTGGAAACCACTTTCTGCCACTTGATAACTTGCATTGTTTCAGGAGGTCACAAACTGAGTGTTATTTTCCTCATCTATGATAGAGTGAAAACATCTCCCTTCTTCCCTCATGGAGTGTTCTGAAATCTTAAAAAATATATAAAGGTAAATTGTAAGTGATAAAAGCCTAAACACAAAAGGCAAAAGCAAAACTATAGACAGAAGACTGTACACATACTACATTATATATAGAAGTAGCTGTGACTTATTTTTTCTAATTAGGAGAGTAGAAAACCGCCTGCGCGTTACAATAGCTTGTACTCCCATGAAGCTGCTCACTGAAGAAGGGTTTTTCCTCCCATTAAACTGATGGAAGGAAAGAATCCGGATTTCAGGAAGTTTTTCTAAGCTTATTAAAAAGCTTACTGGGACAAGACCTCTATTGCATATTTAATTAGCTGCCCATAAAGCCAAGCCTCAAACCGCTCCTGATTCATCACCCAGCGCTGAATTCCAGCCACAGCTTGTGGAAGTTGATCGCAACTAAGCTGATCCTCAAAGTCAACAGGAAGTAACACTGACTTCCGATAAACCTTTTCAGGCTAATAGTCCTGCGGTGACAGCGGGTCCATCTCTACGCTTAAAAACGCGTGCAGAAAAGAGGGGAAAGGAAGAAAATGAACCCTGACTTCTCTCCAAACCCCAGAAACTTTAGTTAATTCTTAAACCATCCTGTAAGGGGGCAGGGAGTACGTCTACAACTCGGCTTACAACTGTGCCAACACTCAACTTTGCTGACCCCCAAAATGCCTTTCCCCCATTCTAAGAAACAAGCCGAACAGATACGCACTCCCTGGACTGTCCCCTGGCAGTCTTCCCACTGGAAAGCTCTGGTTTTTAGTGTTCTGTCATACCCAAGGGCATTATGATTATACAAAGAACTGAAAACTAGGAGGCAGAATATCAGGATTCTAGAGTTGTCTCTGCCACTGACTGGCAATTTAACTCAGAGCAAATCACTTTTCCTCCCGAGGCCTTTTTCTCTTTTTTATAAAAGTAAGTGGGTTGGATTAGATAGTCGGTGAAGTCCCTTTCCAACCTTAAACTTCTGATTCCAGTGTAATTCACTACCTAAAGTTATTTTACTTCGTATTCATCATAAGGATCAGGCCCAATGACTATGAAAATTACCAGACCGAAAACCGCCAGATGACTACCCCAGAGTCCAATTTCTCGTTACTCAAGTAAGTTATCAAGGCCCCCAAACAGTCAGAAGCAGTTTGGGAAAAAAAAAAAAAATCCCAAATTACCTCAGGAAACAAAGCTTAATTTCTCCTCAGAGATCAATACTTGCAGAAAAGGCTCTTAGGGATCAACTTTGGCCAATTAATGGATCTTGTAGAAAAGTAGGCTGAAGTGCAAAATAAGGACCCTTTTTGGCCCTTACAAACAGTAGAGCATCCCTCCACAAGTCAAAAGAACCATACATTAAGTGACCATCTGATACAAATCTGAAGTGTAGCTCCTTGGCTGGCTGGGTCTATATTCAGGGAAAATACACTTCTATTGAAGAAGGGGGTAGGTAGGGTGGGAATTCACAACCTAACTAGCATTCACTGCCACCTTTGCCAATATCCTCTGAATTCCTCCCTAACATTTTTATTTTCTTCTGATTCAGAAAATTTTAGTATGTAGTCTATGAACCAATCCAAATTTCAAACCAGTTGTTAAAAACTTTTCACTGCAAACGTGCCAACTTGAATCGACATTTGGTAAGGAAAAAAGCTAACACAGAAAAATCAGCCACAGTAATACCCTGATAAAAACGTATCTTTAAGATGACCTGAAGGAGAAAGCTTGGTGTGAGATGCTCAACACAATGCCTAACACATCGCTGTCACAGGTTAATAAATATCTAACTGAATCTAACAATTAGTATAAAACAAGGAATGCTTTACTTTAATGTAACAATTTTTCTACACTTGCACTCTATTTTAATGGATTACAAAAGATTAGCATCCTTTAGGGGAAAAAACCTCAGTCATATCAAATCTATCCTTTGGGGAAAGCTACTGTATATATAAAAACATCCTGTCAGTCCCAGTATAGCATAACACATGAGTTAGGATGATGGTGCAGAGAACAGGACACTTACATAAGCCTTCTGGTAGCTCTTAAAGCTATTACAACATATCACTTCACAAAACAAAACGTTGCCTGTTCTACTATGGAAAAAATGTTAATCTTAGAGATTTACCTGTTTAAGACAACTGCCGTATATCTTCTTTCCACAAAAATAATTCCACACAAAATATTGGTAAATGGAGAAGGAAAATTTGTCTCTGGCTTTTCTTTTTCTTCAATTTCTTCATCCTCCTCATCATCCTCAGAATCACTCCAAGACACGTAATTATCCTGATTCCTATTATTATACCACTCAACGCTTTCAAACTGCTGTCGCTCATACGGCTTATATTTGCGTAAGATTTCAAGCAGTTTTATTACTTTAGGAGTTACAAATTTCAGGTCAAGTGAGGCAGGTGAGAAGTGCTCTTCACATAGTGCATGGATTTTCCTTAGGAAAGTGTCTGTAAACAATAGAAATTTCCTGTGCAGCTCCTCTTGTTCGTGTTTGATATATTTCTGTAGTTCTCTTACCATCATTCCAGCTACTTTATCTGCACACCAGGGTCCCAGAACTACCAATACCGCACGACAGTCTGAGAGTATCTACAAAACAATGTAAAGGCCCAAATGCTAAACAATCATCATGTAGTTGTTTTCATATGGAGTTTAACTGGGATCTAAGTTGTCTTTAGTCTGCCCCTTCAAAATAAATCTACCCCTCTAATATAAACACTGAGGTTAATTCCCCAAGGTTAGGGGGAAGGGCCAATGGTCTTTTCAAGCTCTACTTTTTCATATATATGCCCAGAAGCATCCTTTTGTTTTCCCCAGCGAAAATAATCAAATAAGAGAAATTAAAGGATGCAATTGTATACAGTTAATAAAGCAATTTTAGAACTGTGATTAGTTAGAAGTACAACTGAGTCATTTACTTGTAGGTAAATATGCAAAGAACTATGTAGCAGAATATACATATATATATATATATATATATATATGCATATGCAACAGAGTATGTAATTTTATTTTAGGTATCAAAGAAAAGCAAAACAATTTTCCTTGAACTTTATCTATGCCCCGAGTGCCACATCTTACAAGCCTAGCTCAGAGCAGAATGTAAATCCATATTAAAGCTATAAACTGAGGAAATGCCAGTTCTGCAGGCAAGTAAAAGACACACTGGGTTGAAGACAAGTGCTGAGCAGAGCGTGCGCACTGCTGCTCCAGAAAAAACTCAGCAGGAGAGAATTAAGACTTAGATTCAATACAGTGCTAACATTCACAACTGGCTGCAAAGTTCTGGGACAATGGTTCTCAAGTTTTAATGGCACGGGGATAACTGAAGGGCCTGTCAAATCTCAGACAGCTGGACCCCACCCACAGAGCTTCAACTTCAGCAGGTCAAGGGTGGGGCCTGTCATCTGCATATCTAAAAAGTTCCAGAGGGAAGCTGCTCATCTAGGGCCCACACTTTGAAGACCACTGTCCTAAGGAATTGCTTCTCAAAGCTGCACTATTCAGGGATGACGAGCTCATATCCAGTTACAAACAAAGAAAGAGCAGAAGAATTCATTCAGCCCAGGGGTTTGATCAGAACTAATTCATCTGACCAAAGAAAATAATCATGACATCTCCTTAAACCAGGGGGGTCTATATTTAATAATAGAAATGTCTGTCGGGTAATAGTAAACTCAACCCAATGCGATACATTCAATGAAAAATGTCCAGAGATAAGAAGGTAAGGCCTTAAACTAAAATGTATATAAAACAGCCTCATTAGAAGAATATTCATTTCAACATTAAAATAGAAGCCTTTTACTATACTCCCCATACGTACTTTGTACATGCTTACCTGTTTAGAAATTAAAGTAGAATCTCTTTCTTTTGAATGTACAGATATGTTACAGTCATTGATAAAATTAAGTGCTTCTTCTAATTCCATCAGCAGTCTTTCATAAAGCCCACTTCTGTCAGTAAATGGTCCACAGTCTACCACAATCTCACATGGCTGGGAAGTATATCTTTAATATCAGAAACAAAAGTTGTCAATACACAATAAATTCACTACAGCATTACGATCCATTATCTATCTAAACCAAAACAGAAACTTCCTAGTTTCATTTGGAATAACAAGCAGGCTCACAACAAGCATCCCTAAAGCGCTTCTCCTTCCATCTGGGCTTGCCTGTTACGTCTCAATATGAATTTCGTTACTGCATTATTATCCCAGGATTTTCACTTTGTTTTCTAGGTTTAGCCTTTCATCTTTTGCCCCCTTAGGCAGCATCCAGAATGAGAAACAAGGTTAGTCAAAATACTCAAGAAACTCAATAATGATTATTTCTCAGAAGCAGAAATAGGGAAGGGGGAGGGGGGAAGATCATAGGGAGGAAGTGTTATCATTAAATTTATCCATTTCCATACTATTTGAAAACTTTTAGCATTTGCAAATGTCAATTTTATTTTTAATGTGTTTTTAACATATCTTCATAAGGAAAGCTCCCCCAAATTTCAGTCAATTACAATATCATTCCTTGGATCTTTCATGACTTTCATAATATGACAACCAGAATAACACACAAAATCCTAAAAGCACATATAATAATTAATTAAGGAAAAGAAATACAATAAAGACATATTTAAATACTACAGTTTTCATTATTCCCAAAGAGAATTTTAATTAAGAGTCACATTTTGAGAATTAGGTAATGCCAGACTCAACAGGTTACTTACCAGTTTCACCCGAACACTCTAATACCACTGCTTCTCCTAAAGACTTCACGCAGTACAGGCCTACCAATCTAATTCAGGTCAGATAAAAGCAGAAGTACAGCCTTTCACTTCTACATCACAGACTGTCTTGGCTCAGGAAAATCAGAAACAGCATGTCCTTAAGGCCATGAGATTTGTATTTCACCTAACATTTGGATTCCTAAGTTTCATGAATCTACAAGTTAACTTTTCACCCCACTCCACAAAGAGAACTCTTTCCAAAATCCTACTAAATGACAGGTACACTGCAAGGTGTTTTCTATGTCAATGTAACCGATCATCAGAGAATCCCTTGAAACCATTAATGCCATTTTACAGGCTCAGGAACAATAAATGACTCACTTGAAGTCACATGGTTTACAATTAGTGGAAAGTACTCAAAACCCATGTGTGATTTAATTTCATAACCTGAGAAATAAGTCATCTCTATTATAACTGTTCTAAGAACCACTGCTTGGTAATCTTTAACCTTGTTAAAGGCTATATCTAATAAGGGTATTTTAATATGAATTGAATTAGTTATATTTATTTTAAAGCCTCATTTATATAGGCTCACTTCCACCAACTTAGATCAAAAAGGCTGTTTGTGCCTGCATGTTTTAATGAAACTCGAAATAGCAACCCCTTCGAAAAGAGACAAACCTCAAAGTCATAAACATCTTCTCAGAAATTCACATCCACTTTCAAAACTAGAGGGTGTTTCCTATTATTTTAAAGCAGGTTGTAAAATATTGAATCCTGTAAGTAAATAAATGCCCTTTCAAAGCACCATGTGGGACACGTGGGTCAGAACAACAAAGTGTCCACACTGACAGAAAAGGACACCGGATTTCCTGAGTCCCCAGTCCTCGTCAACATCAGCAAATAGGATAGGCCCATGCTTACGCGACATTTCCTCTTAAGGCAGAAACACCTCCGTTACTCTCTGTGGAAATAACATTAGATTCTTGCATTCGAAGATGACTGTCCTGATAAGGAATTCTTGGTCTTGCTCTTTCCTTTGAATAGACATCTGTTCTCTTAGAGACTATCTGCAGGGCACTGAGACTGAAGGCCTAAAACTGTTATAGCAGGTCTCATTAAAGCCAAGTCAATACTAAGTGCATACCTGTCTAAGACCACCAAGTCAGTTGCAGTTTCAGCATTACTCTTAAGAATTTTCTCCAGTTTCTGAATCTTTTCTTCCAATTCCTCTGGATCACATTTCCCATTTAAAATGGAAGCAGTTAGTCCCAAAATACGAGGACATGATGGACAATTTTCACAGAGCTAACGTAACAGAAGATACTGACAGTAAGGAATTCATTCTGCAAGGCCCTAACCCAAGAGACAGCATCCTAATAAAACATGTCAAGAAGACCTAACAAATACTAAAATTATCACTTATAGAATTACTGTAGCTTGTTTAAAAGATCAGTTTATCAAAAAGGAACATTTAAATATGCTAGGATGAATTATGTAATTCACTTATGATAGATCATATAATTTATTGATTTATATTACGTTTAAATTTTTATTATAGATTTAGAACTTGTTATAAATTTATTACAGTTTAATATTATAGGTTATAGATTTAAATGAACATTAATTTAATATTCATTCATTCACTCCTACACTGGAACCAAGTTCCCATAACTGGTAACTAATACTGCTTTTGATCTATAAAAACATTGCTTATACTCAGTCGTTTGATCTGCATTATTAAGACTGATAAAAATCTAAAAACTTACCTTCATAATTTCTCGGTAGGGGTGGTCTAGGATTGCAAGATGACACTCATCGAACACCAAAAGGTTAATGTCTGATAGTGACAAGTAACCAGTTTTCAAAACATTCAAGGCGACATAGCAAGTCATAACGAGAACCTAAAATAAAACTGCTATCAGTATACAACACGTGCCATTCACCTGCCTGGACACACTTCTACGAAATCAGATTATGGAACCACTGTATTTTAGGTGACGATTAAGAAACTCATCAGTAAAAATTAAAACCCAAATCCTCAATGTATGGAAGCTCATACTTGAGAACCAAGATGTAAAATTAGGAAAACACGGAAAGAGACAAGAAAAAAATTTTTGATAATGGAGACCATGTTTTTATAATACATCTACTGAATCTACTTCTGGTTTTTAGGTTCCTACAGCCATAATTTTGACTGATAAGACCTATCAGTTTTATCAGGTCAGAAAACAATTCGCGCAGTTTTCCCCCCGTCAAACTGACAAGGTTTTCTGGAAGAAGATAGGGACTTATCATTCTGTGGATTTTGAGTGCTTTATTAATGAGGGCTTAACCCAATATGCAAGCCACACTAGCAAACTGGGGACTGCATGAGGTTAGTTAGGGAGCATCTCTTAACCACTTCAGATCCAAAACACGAAAGGCCCTCAACACAAGCTGGCTACACGGAAACGTCTACGAGGAAGTCTTCCATCAAAGACGCTAAGATCTCAACCAAGAAATGTCTCCAGTTTCAAGACGTTTAACTCAAGAGTAAACTTTCTGAAAGCAAGTTATCTGCAAGATGGAAATAGGTCATAGGAATTTGTGTTTTTCAAGCAAGTAAATCATACTGTAAAAGCTGTTTCTTTTCTATCGAATAAGAGCAATACATGTTAGTAATTTATTTGGCTTTAGGATGAGATTATAGTTAAGAAACTGTATGAGGGCTAGCTTCTAGGCTGACAAAGTACAGAAAAGTAGAGTTTTCAAACCTAATTCAGACAACCAAGGCTACAGATCAGCTTATAAACCAAGGACTTGTACAGATTTATTAAGTGAAAATTCTCTACAAGTCTTACCTGGTGCTTAGTAAACTCTTGGTTCCATTTCTCTTTTGTCCAAGATGCACTTACTTCCAGGTTTGCGTATTCCCCAACCTTGAGATCTGAGTGAGTTCTGACAGCTGACACTTGTTGAGCAACCTGGTTTGCTGATTACAAATATAATATGCCGTGTAAATATGAGAACTCTTCCCTAAATGGCTCTCTGGACTACTAACAATTAAACAGTTAAGGGAATCCTTATTATTATATATTACACCTAACCACCAATTTTTTAGATGGCCGATTTAAAATCATATTTTCACAGTTATCTCCAAAACACACTTATTAGACTCACCACCCCACCCTCTTTGTCATCCACTTCAGAGAGCCTTATACCACCTTCCTTCTGTAAAGGTGATTTTCCCCAATCTAAGAATATAATTTCTAGGTTGGAATGGCAACTACTCCAGATCCACCCTTCCTGTCTTCAATAAAATCGGATTGTATCACCAAGAAATAAGACAGACTACTAAAAATAAAAAATTTTAAATAAAAAAAAAAAGAGTAAGAGGAGTGACATGGTTATATTAGTACCCGAGCAGTTTATGTTCACATTTTATACTTTTTATTTTAATGTCTAATCCCAAACACATAAAAATCAGTACTTTAAACTGTTACTGAATATCTAACTTTTAAGTTAAGCATTTGACTTTCTTTCTACAACTGGTATAGCAAGATCATAAATCAAAGTTACCTATTTCATAATCAAGCACCTTTTGATACACTCTGTGAAGCTAAAACATCAAAAACAAAAATAACTACTTAGATCAGATTATATTCCAAAAGTAATCCTTCAAAAGAAATGCAGAATCAGAATTAAACGCAATTACGCTTTAGAAGAAAGCTGAAGTTTAACACCTATGAAGTAAGATGACTAACATTTAAGAGAAACACTGTAAAGTTAAGAAATAAGACAGAATGAAATTTCTGCTTCAACAAACACATTACTCATCAACCTCTCTATATACTTTCAAGAGTTTAACTTAATACCCACAGAAAAAATCTTCTTAACCATAAAATCTCATCCAGTTTTCCTCCGCACAATTTGATAAAATAATTTTTTATTACCAGAGTTGACCAAGAACACCGTCCTTTTGCCATTTCTGTTGAAGTCTCCCCTGATCTGATAGGACAGCTCTTTAGTGAGTAGTACTGCAATAAACGTCTTCCCTGAGCCAGTGTTTAAACAGACTATGGTATTATGATCCAGAGCTGCTTCAAGCAGTTCAACCTAGAAATACAGTGGGAAAAAAAGATTACACACTTCTTATCTAAGTACAGGATTTAGAAAATTGGATTTGTTTTAATTCAGAAAATTTCACTGTTTTCTAAAATCTTCCTCCGACAAATCTGCCCCTTCAAAAAGCATACGTTCTACATCTTTATATAAGAATAATAATCAGAGGCATTAAAATCCCGGTTACACGTAGCTGTGCTGTGGAAATGTGTTGCAATGGCATTTACCACTTCTTTAAGAATTATTCCCACAGGGACAGAAAACGTCTCTAGAATCTTATGAACGGAAATGACTATGACCATGGCTCTTCTGCCAGTCCAAGGTTCTTCAAGCCAATCTCAATTCCTACCCAGATCATGAGGACAGACACACCCAAACAGATACTACGGAACAGTGAGGTTTTCACAGGGGAAAAATAAAAAGAAAAAGAAATTTCACCAATAAAACCATCAAATCAATTACCCAGCAGATGTTAGAAAAGAAAAGGACTATTAAGAAAAAAAGTATCTGGAATGAGAAAATTAATCAGAAGAGGAAAGCTTGAAAAGGTACAGGAGTTTTATATAAGTTGTGTCAACTATATGCTAATTTATTCCATTTTAGTGAAAATGCTCCAGTATTAGTGTTCTCATTAGTACCTGATATTTTCTTGGCGTATAAATGTTATCATGAATTGCTTCTTGTTGCCATGGCAGTCCAAAGAAAGGACCCATTGGTGAGGAAGCAGGGGTCATGAGCTGCAGGCCTGCCATGCTGAGGGGTTGCAAAGCAGGGCTTTTCATTCATCCAGTGTTTCTTTCATTGCATTTTTGTTCTAGCACAGCTTACTACAAAAGGGAAAAAGAATACCATTACACAACCATGCAGGGTTAAAAACAAAAGAAAGCATGGAAACAAGAGGAACATCAGAATATCATTCCTATGGGCCTTTTCAAACTCTTCATAATTGTTTTAGCTTTTTCGTGATCTAAGAGGATCGTTTTAAAAGTCAAGCATTCTGTACTCGCCAACCCAGCAATTCTACACCTAGAAACCTGTCTAAAAGAATTAGGCAGCTGCACAAAGAGGTAAACACATGAATATTTATTGCTGCATTATTACTTAAGAACAAGAAATAACCTTAAAATGAATTAATCAAAAATTGGCTAAGTAAATTATGGTCTAGTCTTAAAAGAGAATACTGTAAATCCATAAGCTAATACAGATCTGTATTTACTGACATAGAACTGTGTCCATAATATACCTTTAAGAGAAAATATGTACAGTATTGATGCCCTTTAAAATACATGTGTATATATACAAAACATGTAAATACATATGTAAATATATTTCAAACATTCTTTGTAAATTCTACGATGCTACTATTGATAAAATAATGAGGAAACTGTATGGAAGGCACTTCGCACTGTGCCTGCACACAGGAAGGATTCAAATGCCTGCCAACATCTGGTCATTTTATCAAAGGACCATAAACACAGAGGTCATTCTTCTCAATTGACAACCTATCACAACTGCACAGCTGATCAACTATTTACATATGTATCTTTAAAATTATTCATATCCTAGATAAATTAAAACAAGGCAACACCATTCTGTGAAATAAAAGTTATTTCATGGTATCTAAGCACTCTTCTATATTGCATATATTCTTCCCCAAAGATAAAAATGATTATGTAAAATGAGAAAATAATAATTCAGTCTTTTTAAAATTCCTAACCTGCAGATAGAGGGTTAGGGTTTCAAATCTCTACGTGAAAGTCCATCATCAGCAGAATTTACTTGCCTTGTAGAAGGGAATTTTCTCCCTTGTACTGCTTTGCAGTGTTCATTGTTATTACTCTATGACACTGGAAAGAAAGAATCCCCACTCTTTGTTCCTTGACAACAAAAACTCTGAATCTCTTGACATGTTAAATTTATAACCATTGTACAACACAGTGACTTAAATTGTTGCAGCTAATCCAACAAGAAGTCTCAAGAGTAGAGTGTCTTTTATGCATAGGTATAATACCAAATTCTGATTTCAGAGCTTAATTCAGTTGACAAGAATTCAACATCCAGCTAATACAAGTAGGACCTCAAGTAAATGGTAAAGGGGCAAATGGCTGCAGGGCCAAGGACCTCAGCAAGGCAGGCGTGTCCGTGGACCGGAGACAGCACAGACATTCTCATTATCGCTCTCAGAGGAAGATGGCAAGCGCAGCATTCCAGAGTACATTATGAAAAACTATCAAGTCATTATTTTGCCTGGGTCAAGCAGAACTGTCTTTCATGAAAAATAATGTGCTCACTCTCTACTGAATCAAAGTCCCAACAGCCTTTCCTTTTACCCCTTTCGCACTCAGCATTCACTTCTCTCAATTCTACAGGCCCACAGGATAAACACCCCCAGGCTGATCATTCAAGCTTCTTAACACGGCTGCAGAGAACCTGAGGCGGAAGGCGATTTTACCTAACTTCCTAAGATCCAGCAGGTCACGCTGAAGGCCCAAGAGATTTGCAGGCACTTCCCACCTGTCTACCATTCTTGGGATATCTCTACGGTCCTCCTTATCCGCGGGCTCCACACCCGCAGGTCGAGTCTCTCCTTGGTTGGATGAATCCAAAGATACGGAGGGCCAACTGTACTATGCAAGGGACATGAGCATCCATGGATTTTGGCATCTGCAGGGGACCTGGAACCAATTCCCGTGGGTACTGAGGGACAACTGTACTTCTCCTTCACTACTCCAGGCTGCTTACTGGTAGGATGATTTATCATTGTTAAGCCTGACACCTCACTTTTCACCCAACCCAAATGTTAATCCAAGACCAAACAAAGACACGGTGGAAGGGATCAGGAAAGAAGCCTAAATCCTTGCGGTGGATGGAAATTTTTTTTTTTTTTTTTTTTTTTTTTGCGGTACGCGGGCCTCTCACTGCTGTGGCCTCTCCCGTTGCGGAGCACAGGCTCCGGACGCGCAGGCCCAGCGGCCATGGCTCACGGGCTTAGTTGCTCCGCGGCACGTGGGATCTTCCCGGACCAGGGCACGAACCCGTGACCCCTGCATCGGCAGGCGGATTCTCAACCACTGCGCCACCAGGGAAGCCCTGGAAATTTTAAAAGGAGAAAAGAGGGCAGCAGTGTAAATCCCCAAACACACTTCTTCCACCTCCAGAAACCACGTTCAGCAGGAACCCTCCGTCTTATCACGGTCATCGTTTCTTTTCACGTAGACAACATTAACAATAATGACAGTGCCAGAAAATAGTCTAAAAAGTAAATGAATGTTCTATTTTTAGAACAGTCTAAAAACTAGTCTAAAAACTAGTCTATTTATAAATATTTAAAAATTTATTATAGACTATATAAAGTAGTTTAAAAAAATAAAATCTATTTTTAGAATAGTCTAAAAAATAGGAGAATGTTCCTTTTTTGTTGTTGTTGTTCCATTTTCTTAAGGGGGAACTATACTCTTCAAAATTATCAGTATCGGTACAAAGAAAAACTATGAAAATGTTCCCGATTAACGGAGACTCTAGCGACATGACAACTAAACGCAGTAAGTGACCTCAGACTGGATCTTCTCCTGAGAGCAATGCCATAAAGACCGTTACGGAGTCCACTAATAAGGCTGTAGATACAGCAATGTCACATTCACTGAGTCGATAACCACACCATGACTATGCAGGGGAGCATCCTTATTCTTGACAAATATACAGTGAAATATTTAGGAGTAAACGGGTCATGACGTACGCAACTTATTCTCAAATGGTTCAGAAGAAGAAACTACACGTAGATATACAGAGAGAGAGTGGGTGCAACTGATAAAGCAAACGGGGGGCAAAATAGTTAAAGCACATATTCTTTGTCCTCATCTTATTTTCTGTCAGTTTGAAATTACTTCCAAATAAAGAGTTTTAAAAAGTAAATAAATAAATATGACCCATTAGAGTAGGATCTCCTTGAGTGCAAGAGCTGTATGTCTCACACATATTTCTACCACCTACCGAACCAAATCACACCCGACATGGCAAACAAAAAATACAGGTTTGTAAAATGCAAATATTGTCCATGTGCGTGACATAAAAACCTTCAAACAGTTTCTATTTGCCTTTTATAACTTATATCACATTGCATATATTCACAGAGACACATACATACACGACTTATTCTTTTACTGGCACACTGGCAAACATGCTCCACGAGAACAAGATGTGTGTCTCATTCTTTGCAGCTCTTAAATTTCCTGGTATAAAGTACCATATGTACATTTAAATAAATATCTGATGAACTGAATCAGAGATTCATGAGTGTACACAAAATACCATACAGAACAGAATCATAGTTCAAAAGATATTTCTACAGTATTTGGTTTGGAAATCCACACCCGCCCCACTCCTACTCACCCTGAAGGGTGGATACAAGAGAGAAAATTTGCAGGGAAATGGAGGACGGCAATTGAACCCTCCCCGTTACATTTCCAGAAGGTCACAATATTTAAATTATTTTTCATTCATTTAGTATACAGTGAATGGCCCCAGCGATACATTATCTATTTGAAGAAAGCAAATCCAACATTAAAAAACTCAACAAGTAATCCAATAATGTGAAAACTGAAAAACCTATAACTTTGCCAATTTTTACTTTCTTTGGCATGTTTAAACAGATTTTTTTTTCTTAACTTGGTCTTAATGAAAAGCTCTGAATCCCTGCTGGTAAGTGAAAGTTCTATAGTTTCACAGATTAACTGACTACAGTTAACTGCTTCAGCACAGCCAACAGAGTAATCCACATGACTATTTTCCAATCACAGATTTCAAATTTCTGGTCAAACAATTAACACTCATGAAAGCGGTGAGGTTGTTTCATAGCTTTCGTATGATTCATTTAGAAATAACTCAGTAAAACACATGAATAAAAACTCTCTTCCTCTTTCCGCATACGATAAAGCCCAGATTTACCGTCTTAATGTTTGAGATCTCTGTGTTGCTGTTGTCTGAACTGCATTTTGACATTGTGATAGCAGTTTATTGGAAA
Source organism: Kogia breviceps (assembly GCF_026419965.1). Lineage (NCBI taxonomy): Eukaryota > Metazoa > Chordata > Mammalia > Artiodactyla > Physeteridae > Kogia > Kogia breviceps. Next base: position 9,558,505 of record NC_081312.1, on the reverse strand, counting down.
ATCACAGCATACCCAAGCTTCTGCTCTAAAAATAAATGCAAAAATAGCCAAGTTTAAGACTCTTGTAGTTAAACTAAATATAAACGCATCTACAAGAAAGCCTTATGGATATGAAAAGCTGGATAAAAGGCCATTACTTTGTATTAAAATTTAAACAAGACATCTGGGTTATTTTAGGATACTAAGTCTTATTCTAAAACAAAGAACAAGAGAATGAGCTACAACAATAGCATGCCTAATTCCCAGAGACTGGGGTGGGCCTGGGCTGCCTTGAGAAAAGTTAGAGGAAAGATTTTAAAATGAATACAAGGAAATCAAACAAAGTACATAAATTCTAAAGATAGTGATTAGGGAAATGGAAAAAATAAATAAATAAAAAGGACAGAGATGTGTTATTTCCTAAATTCACGTATACAAAAGAAGTAAAGAAGATCCCCAGAAGAGGTACCTGGCTGAGTAATCCAAATCACCTGCGAGTAAGTTTTCACTACAAGTATGAAATCTATCAGCAATTTCAATTTCTCAAAGGAAATTAAAACTACACACTCAAAGAACAATTTAACGATAAACTCTTTTATAAAATTCATTTATGAATAAAAATTTAAGAACACAGTTCAACAACGTCAATACTGTGGAGAAATTTAAATTTAGGGGTGGTCCTAAATAATCCTAAGAGATTATAAATCAAAATCAAAATTATAAGTCAAAAAATAAGGAAGCGTAAAATACTAAGATGAAAAGCTTGATTTAATCAACAAATGTTGCTTTTTTTAGATCTGATACCAGATTTCATTTATGCTCCTTAACTGCAATGCCTCTACTACCACAAGCTCAGGAAAAACAAATTGGCAGGGGTTTCTATTCCCTTATCTGTGTCTAGCCTAGTCTAGTCTACAGTGCTGCGTGCGTGGAGGTTAAACTTTCTCATTTCATGCACAAATTGGTTTTGCTAAAAAGTTAACAAAGCAGAATGGGGAAACCTTCACACTACTTTAGTATGTACATATTTACCTCAAAATGCTGATTCTAAGTTCTTTCAGTTTCCAAGTCTGTATTAATTCATACCCTAGGTAACCTAAAAGCAATCAGAGAGAATATTTTAGAACATACAACTCATTTTTCAAAAACAACTTTAAGAAATTTCCTGCTTGACAAACGTTTCTGATATTTATCTTATCAGAATAAGATCTCTGATAAAAACAATTTTTGTATTTATCTATTGGGAATCAAGAAAACAGTGTATATGTATGAAAGGGCTGCCCTTTAAAAATTAGTATTTATTATGTTCTCTTACAATTGGGAATTTTTTAAAGTTGTTAGTATAATCCAATTAGATATAAGGAGAATTCCTGGAAGTAAATTACACTTTCCCCCAGTAAAATCTGGCTTTAAAAGTACTAAAAGACTACAGTAAGTCAGTATCATGCTTTACATGAACTTATAACCCCTTACTCTCATAATGAGTTCAAGTTTTCAAAAACTACCTCAATTCTTTGACTTTTAATTCCATTCTGTACTGCCATCCGGTATGATGTAAATGCAATACACGAACTTGGCCTGATGTGTCACACTCGACAACTTTGCAATTCATATTCACCTCTTTTCTAGAAACACCGTAGCCAAAATAATAAACTGATAATCCTTTAAAATTTAATGCAACTCCACTATTACAAAATTACTGTTGAGTTGTCCAACTTACTTCCCTAGACAATTCTGGAGAGAGATAAATTAGAACGTTAACATGCCAAGTACAATGACAACTTATGTTCATACTACGGAGCCAATAGGTCAAGTTTTCTAATTTTCTTTTTTTTTTTTTTGGTACGCGGGCCTCTCACTGTTGTGGCCTCTCCCGTGGCGGAGCACAGGCTCCGGACTCACAGGCTCAGCGGCCATGGCTCACGGACCCAGCCGCTCCGCGGCATGTGGGATCCTCCCGGACCGGGGCACAAACCCGTGTCCCCTGCATCGGCAGGCGGACTCTCAACCACTGCGCCACCAGGGAAGCCCAAGTTTTCTAATTTTAATTGATGACTACGACTTAAATTACATACATAAAAACTCATGTTTGACAGGTCCCTTTAAGATAACTCTGAAAAAGACATGCCACATACCAGATGCTCAGTCAAGTTCTAGTATAAACCAACAACTTAACCTAATTAGCATCTAGATCCCATATATGGCTGTACTCTTTCAGACAAAGGCTTGTAACAACAGACAGCTAACCCTCCGAGTCTGAAGTCTAAAGGCATCTAGAGCTTCCTGGTGCATATTTTCAAAACTGGTAACAGAAAACTTCCAACTCATTCATTTTATTATGTGTCACAGATTGTGATACTACTAACTTTACAAATATTACTGTCCAGATTTCATTCCTACTCTCACGAAGCCCAAAATGCACAACTACCGTGAAGTTCCATAGCGAACAAAAGAACACACCCACACAACATCAATACTGTGACATTAAAACACTGTCAAAAATACTCCTGGAAGCTAACAGATAAAACTAAACAACGTCTGAAGGGCTTTTAGTCTCTAATACAGTAACAAATATGCTATGGAGATCCAAGACATTAATTTTAACTCCGACCAAAGCCTAAATGCTAACAGCATCCTTGGCTATGGATATAAAATAACAGGTTTATAATACAGGTTGCTGACGTAAGGGCAAATTAAAAATAAGCGGGGTTCAATTCTCCCGCTTGAAAAGAAAGGAAAGAGACTCCTTCCCCTCCTTTTCTTTTTTTCAGAACTTCTTTTTCAGTCCTTTTGTGCTGTACTCGAATCTTTATAAAAGCCAAATAAGCCTCTAGCCAGTCTCACTTCTCAAGAATGTTTCCTTAAGATATGTCATCACCAAGAAAGATAATGCCCAATCTCCCAGTTTCGTAGGATGGCCTAATTTGGCAACTGACTCCAAATTGCAAAACCTACCACCAGTCATAAAGATACAAGAAAATTAGCAATTTTATCTTGAAAACATGGGTGTAAAGTGTTGTAACCACTTAGCTCTACAAAAGAATAAGATTTCTGTCTTTGCAATCTCTTTAGTGGATAGCCTGAGATACACATCACATTCTGGTTTAATGCTTACTCAATAAAATTCTTCCTTCTCTTCTACTTTTTTGGAGAGATTTTCTGGGTTGGGAGATTTTGGTTTTAATTATATTTCCCCAACATTAGCTTTAAAAGAAAAAAATAGTCCAATTCTCAAAAAGTATTCATGCCAAATAACAAAATCCACTTCTTGAAACTTGAAACAGTAGAGAAATCCTAAAATATACTGCTCAACTGCACCGGAGAGAGCAGTTTTAAAAATGAAGATAGAGCTTAAGTGCGCAAACACCTCCTCTTGTTCCTAAAAAGGAATCTGCACACAAGGCGGATCTGAGGTATTTACAAATAACTCCCAACAACCTCCCTTTTCTAAATTAAAGTTAGAGGAGAAAGAGAGGTGGCTGTTTTAAGTTCATTCCTAAGTCAAGCCGATGCTCTCGCCTCTTCATACTTCAGAATATAGTCATTCCCTCCTCACCGAGGCCCTCTGATGTTGGAGGGACACTGGGTAAGGCCACTGGGGATGCAGAAAGCAGTCTTTTCTTTCCCCTTCTTTCTTTTTAAGTATCTTTCGTTTAAAATAACCTGAATGCTAGCAGAGTCCAGTGTCAGGAAGACCAAGGTTTATCCGACTCCACTACCTCTCTCTAAGGTTGGTTCCTTGCCTATAAAATAGAGCACCTATTATGAGGATTAAGTAATTAAACGCCTATTAACCTGGGTAGATCAAAAGTGCTTGCACAGAAAATGTTCAATAAACAACGGTAGTTTTAAAGAAACCGCACTACCATCTCTATCTACAACCACTGCTGTCGTACAATTCTTAAGACTTTAAGGAACTCCTTAAAGAACCTGAAATGTTGTATCAATCCTAAGATTCAATATAAAAACATTATTCTCCTACAAAGTTAAAGTACTATACAAGATTTTATACAGTATTTTTAATCAGATGAAGCTGAGAAACCACAAACTCCAAGCTACCTAGTCATTATGAATTTACAGGACAATGAAAATCAAACAAATTTAAATCACAAAACATGGTATATAATGTAAAATAAAATTAAACACCTTTGTGTCCACTAGTTCTCTTTAAAAGCAAAAACCAAAAAATACTACGTGCTACTTCTGTTTGGCTCCCCAGACATCACTGCAAACATGACTGAACTGTTTCGGAGGCAATGAAATGGCGCACAGCTGGGCAAGTAACTGCCGGCGTCATCATCATCATCATCACCATCAGACAAGTTCTGAGAATATAAAATGCAAGGAAAGAGAAAACAAAAAGATAGGAAATATCCAAAATACCCATTGTACATAAAATAAATATTTCAAGGATTTATCAACTATTATTTGGTGAATATAGAATATGAAAAGACTAAGGTCAAACCAAAGAGTGACAGACCAAAGAGAAAAGGGATAATAATTTCAAGAATTTAAACACTGGAATTTTTAGTCTTGGGTAGTTAAATACACAGCACAAGAGAGATATTTCCATTTTCACTTTTGTCATATTTGTCATTATTAATTAGAAATCCTTGCATATAAATCTAGCTTACAACATTAACACAAACTACATTCAGATATGCACCCTTCAGCACTACCACTTATAATAGCAAAAAATGTCCCTCCCTCCTCCCCAAAAAGCTCTTAAGTGTCTAACAATGAATGAGGGAATGGTTTGGTAAACCATGGAAGGCTCACTTCAACGAACCACAGTTCAACTGAGCTACTAAAATGATGACAGTTTATAATTAACAAAAATGCTTATGTTATGGGATTCAATGAAACAAACTTTTATTTACAGGAAGATCTGATTGTGTCCTCAAGTTAAAAACTAAAGAAAAGAAGAAAGGGAGGAAGGGAGGAATGGAGGGAAAGAAAATTCCACCCCAAATTGAGGCTGGGATTACTACCATAAGTAAATTCTTTCTCCTTAAAACTTTTCTGCATTTTAAAATCCCCTACAATTTGAACAATTTATTACTTTCAGAATTAAACACACTCTTAAACTGAGGATGAAGACAATAAAGATATATGACTCTGTCTTAAGTATTGGGGAAAAAACTCCCTTCTTAAGCCACTGAATGTGGTAAAATTTACCCGTTTCTATAACTTAAACCACAAATTCACCAGCCTTCTTTTCCTGCACTACTCTATGAACCAAACAAATTTCTGCATTTCTCTAAAATCTGTAACATAAACATATTATATTTACATTTCAATGTAATTATGCCTAAAATGAGATTTGTCCAAAATTGAAGTTGAATACAGGTCAAATACCATTTTAACAAATTCCATCCACCAAAATCTCCATATAGAAAGTAACTCTAGGCTGCCAGCCAATGGTCCACTGACTTGGAATACTTCTTAAAAAGACAACATTCCAACACATCAAAATGGCACAGATACCCGCCCCTGCCCTTCAAGTTACCTATAATGACCCTTGCTTTGCAATTTTGTTTTCAGAAAGGTAAATATTTAATACATCACTAGCTTTCAAGGTGAGTTTTAAGGTTAATGTTTGATTCCAAGTTTCTGTACTTTACTCAAAAATATTGTTCAACAAGTGCTAGAATGTTACTCAATTCTACCTTTTACAACACATAAGAACACCCATGAGGGAAAAGGGCCCACAATTCTCTATGTCAAGCTGCTTTAAGATGCTACAGTGTGAACATTTCACTACTAAAGAGAGGTCAGTTCTGAGACAAAATGAGCCTAAGAAACGTATGATGATTATGGATGGACGCTTAGTCCACGCTGAGTCAGGAAGCAAACATATCGAAGTTCCAGGTGAGAGGCAGAGCCTACAGCACAGCCACGTGCAACACTCATGCTCTCTGCTTTCCCTGTAACTCCATGACGAGTGTACCACAGCCTCCACAGATGAGTAGTAAAAAAAGTGATACTTAAAGTGGTTTTCCCCACTTAAAAAACTCTCATTGCACCTCCTGCCCCTTAAATTATTTGTTCATTCATTCAACATGTATTTATTAAGCAAGACATCCCTAATGCCAACTTGTATTCTGGAGAATGTGAGAATTTGAGTTCAGTTTTGAAGAATGTGTAGTAATAGCACTAGTTAGTGAGAAGATAATAAAGGACATCAGGGGGATGAGGAGACAGCATGTGAAGCAGCATTTAAACAGAAACCAGGCAAGTCGAGTTGAGGGAATTACTAGCTGTGTCCTGCAGTGCTGTGTCCCACAGCTCTAAAGGGATTAGAAGCTCGTCCTGTGGGCCTTTTTTAGTCTCAGCATACACCAAGGGTTGTCACCTACTTAATCTCAGCCTAAGAATGACTCTCTATCAAGGCCCATAGACAAGAACATCTGAATACAACAAAGTAAGAGACTCCTGAATTTTACTCTTTCCTTTACAGGGGACATTCCTTTTCCTGGTTACAATCATTGCCTCTACGAATACAGGTTTGGCTGCAGCTGTCCCTGTTGGTGCACTGAAATCTCTTGTCCCAGGAACCACCCCCCCCACCTAGTCCAACCACAGATGGTTGGTCACCCCATCTCTAGCTCCAATTCACTATCCCTGACTGCCTACAGTACATTTCCACTTGGAGATCCGCACTTGGCTCTCAAAGGAACTTCTCCAAAAATTCCAAAAATTCAATTAATCTAAAAAGAAAGATGCAGATCTGCTACTGCTAAATACAATTTAAAAAACACCCCCTCACACAACCATTCTTACAGGAATTCCAGAGATGCTTCAAGAAAGAAAAGCAGCATCAAAATAAATGCAGTCTCCTAAGGTAACAACTCTTATTTCACTCTATGTTACAATTATACCCAATATACATACATTATAGAAAGAATCCAGATAAGAGAGGAAAGGAAGTAGGCTCCAAAGTCAGAGTGGTGAATGAGCCCGTTAGCTCTAAGACTGCGGGCAAATGGCCTCATTTCTACAATGGGGCCTACACAGACGGCAGCCCCTGGGCTCCTCTTTCTCCCCTACATAATCCACAACATATACATTTAACTCATTAGCTTAAGTCAACTATGCAAATCGCTAAAAAAAAAATAGGTAAGATGTTTGTTGTGGAAAAAGGAATAGCACATATTGGGGAGAAGAGGTGAGAGACTGTGGGAACCATGCTCAAGAAGACTCTCAGGGCCTCTCCCTGAGGGTCAGTTAAGAGCATGCTACGTGGTTCACGAATCTTGGGACTACTGAGAATGGGAAGAACAGCAAGAACCAAAACTGTACCTGGCCCACCTCTCGGAATTTTATAGTCCTCTTAAAACAACAGGCAAGTACCCACATTGGACCAAAGGACAGAATTGGCGGCTACCGTATCCTGCAAGCTAGTGCTTTTAATCCTACGTTGTCTGAACATGAGCAAAGCCACCAGGATACCCCACATATATCTGCTTACACATGATTGCAAAGATAGAGTCTGGCACCTCTAAGGGACCCACTGAGTAAGTAAACTGTCTGAATGGCAAATAGACAATGTGACCGAGACACAGTATCCAACACTAAGAGCACAAGAAGTAGCTGCTGTTTGCCAAACTCAACCTCTTGCCAAGTACGACCAACAAGCATCAGTCCCAGAAAAAACCAAAGGGATTAACATCAAAGGTAGAGTACACAAGGGGCGTAAAGCTCCAGGTGACTCAGGGTACGGGAAATGTGATGAATCAAACCAGGACAGCAAGACAGCTCAAAACCTTCAATGAATTCCTTTTGCACTTAGGATAAGATCTAAAATCCTTACTACTACGTGTGACCGTGCCTCTCCCTCTCCCTGGCTGGGGCTGGCTACCTCCCCCATCTCCCCCGAGTCACAGGGCCTTAGGCCCTCCACCAAGCTCTCTCCTACCTCAGACAGAGCCTTCGCACACACCATCCCCTGGCCATCTGCTCCTCAATCTTCAAGTCTCAGCTCCAGTGTCACATTTTCACAAAGTTAACAATATCAGTTAGAAGACAGTAATGTAATATATATAATCCATATGTCCAGAACCAATCCGAGTACCAGGCACAAGCAGGACGTATCTGAATACATGAAGAAAGGCTGACCATTCTCACCACTAACAGGCAACTCTTAGGTAGAGGCCATTTGAATATTGATTGCCCCCCACCTCCCAGAAAGTTTTTAAAATACTACTGTTTCATAGAACCTTAACTACTTATTTTCATTTACTATCACTTAGAAACAATCCTTCCAAGAACAACAAAGAGTATGTTAAATTATAATTCATTAGTCAAATTTATCCAGAGTGAACTTGGGCCAAAGATTAAAAATTTAGCTTCCAATCTAATTACAGATGTCACGTACCGACAGCTTCTGAATATCTTTTTCATGAAAGTAACTGTTAGTTTTCAGGGAACTAAATTTGTCCATATAAATCATACTTGTGCCTAAATTCTAAGGACATAAAAAACCTAATTTCAGTGACATTAAACACTTCTATTCTTCCACACACCACAACAGAGTATTTATTTATATTAAATCATTAAATGACTCTCTTAAAAAGTTGTAATTTTTTTCCACATAGAGCAAAGTTTTATCTGGTTATATTTTGTTCTTTTGGTTTTTTGGTTTTTTGCGGTACACGGGCCTCTCACTGTTGTGGCCTCTCCTGTTGCGGAGCACAGGCTCCGGATGCGCAGGCTCAGCGGCCATGGCTCACGGGCCCAGCCGCTCCGCGGCATGTGGGATCTTCCCAGACCGGGACACGAACCCAGGTCCTCTGCATCGGCAGGCGAATTCTCAACCACTGCGCCACCAGGGAAGCCCCTCTGGTTATGTTTTAATATCAATTATATCTTACTCTGGATAATACTTTGGATGATATGGACAAATTCCTTGAAAAATACAATTTACCAAAATTAACGTCTAAGAAAGAGAAAATGTGAAGAAGCCTACAGCTTTTAAAGAAATTGAATTAAAAACTGATTATGAAATACTCCAAGCCCAGATGTCTTCACTAGTAAATTCTTCAAAACATTTAAAGAATAACCCTGATCTCAAAGACAAACTCTTCAGGAGGACATAAATAAGAAATACTTCCCAACTCTTTACATGAGACCAGCATAAACTTGACACCAAAACCTGAGTACATTACAGGAAAGTAAAATTAGACCTGTCTCTCAAACAAAAAAATGTAAAAATATTAAATAAAATATTAACAAATTGAATTCAGAAATGTATACAAGGGATAATGCATCGTGAACAGCCGTGGTTTATCACAGGAATGCAAGGATGGCTTAATATTCAAAAATCAATCAGTTTATTAAAACAGCATGGGTACTGGCACAAGAACAGACAATGCAACAGAACAGAATGTAAAAACAGACCCACACCCATAAGGTTACTTAATTAATGGCAAAAACAATATTGTAGCACAGTAGGGAAAAAAGATGGTCTTTTCAAATAAAAGCCAGGCTAATTATGTACCTAGATGGAAAAAGTGTTATCTTGACTCCTGCCTCACATCATACACAAAATCAATGCCAGCTGGATATCTAAATGTATAAAGTAAAACAATAAAGTTATTAGAAAAAAATAGAAGAATACTTTCCTGTTCTTGGGGTGAGCAAAAATTTATTGTAAGGAAAGAAATTAACAAGCTGGACTACATTAAAATTAAGAACTTCCGTTTACAAAGTGAACTGATTGGGCTTCCCTGGTGGCGCAGTGGTTGAGAATCTGCCTGCCGATGCAGGAGACACGGGTTCGTGCCCTGGTCCGGGAAGATCCCACATGCCGCGGAGCAACTAAGCCCGTGAGCCATGGCCGCAAGGCCTGCGCGTCCGGAGCCTGTGCTCCGCAACGGGAGAGGCCACAACAGTGAGAGGCCCGCGTACCGCAAAAAAAAAAAAAAAAAGTGAACTGATTAAGAGAGTGAAAAGCCAAACCAGAACAGGAGATATATAATCAACTGCTACAAAGCAGTAAGAAAAAGGCAGACAAGCAAATAGAGAGCAGGCAAAGGTCTTCAAAGCACAGGATACCAAAATGGTCAATAAACTTCATCAGCAATTAGAGTAATACAAATTAAACCACCAAGAGCTACTACCACACACCCATCAGAAGAGCTAAAATGAAGAGAGACAGCATTAAATGATGGGGAGAACGTGGAGCTTAGAGAACTTTCACACACTACTGGCAGCACTGTACACTGGAAGTATCTGCTATGGCTGAATATACATGTACCCCCCCCCAAGTAACTCCATTCCTAAGTGTATGCCCAGCCGAAATATGTACAAATATTCTCCAAAAGACATGCATGAGAATGTTCAGAACTGCACTATTCATAATAGCCAAAGCTGAAAACAAGCCAAATCTCCATCAACGATATAACAGATAAGTAAATGCTAACATATCACATAACTGAAGTGCTATAACTCAATGATGCAACACAGAATGAATCTCACACACTTAAAATATTAAGTGAAAAAAACCAAACACAGGGCTTCCCTGGTGGCACAGTAGTTGAGAGTCCGCCTGCTGATGCAGGGGACACGGGTTCGTGCCCTGGTCCGGGAGGATCCAACATGCCACGGAGCGGCTGGGCCCATGAGCCATGACCGCTGAGCCTGCACGTCCGGAGCCTGTGCTCCTCAGCGGGAGAGGCCACAACAGTGAGAGGCTCGCGTACAGAGAAAAAAAACAGAAAAAACAAAAAACCAAACACAAAACCTTACCATATAATTAAAATTAAAAATAAGGAAAAGTAATTAAGTCAGAATGGTGTTTACTCTTTTTGGTGGGGGCTGGAGTGGGGAGAGGGAAGTGCCTGGGAGGGGGCATTGAGAAGACCTTATAAAACACAGGTCATACCTGTTCCTTGATCTGGGCACTGGTTACTGGTATGTTCACTGTGTGCCCCTGCGATATATGTACTTTCCTGTATATCAATTGAAATTGATTTCACTTAAAGTTTATTTTAAAAGAGAAGTAAACAATCCTTAATACAATGTGTAAGAATTCTTCATATACCATGGCCAAGTATGAAATATCAAAAGCTCCCGGAGTAAAGAAGGAAAGGGAGAAAATTTACCTTTATTGAGCACTTATATTCTATTATCTGGTTTAATCCACAAAGCAACACTAAGACAAGTTATCATCTCCATTTTAAAGGGATTTGAAATAACTTGCCCAAGTCAAATGTGACTAATGAATGGGAGAGGTAGAATTCTGCTTAAAATTTTGTCTGATTCCTATTTTTATTTCCACAATACACAGAACACTATGGTCTCAAAGGAAGTGTCTATTTACACTGATCTGCCGGTCAAAATATGTATCCGGATATGTTCCTTTTGATCTCCTCAGGGGGTTGAAAAAGAATGGAACCATTTTAAGATTAACAGATGCCCACTGAATATTTTACTTTTAACTGAATCTGCATAAACACATATAAGTAAATATTGCTTTAATTATAAAGCCTTAGCAACTGAACTCAGCCCTGACTATGGATATTTCTCTTGGCCTTTCTAGTCCAGGTGCTCAATAAATACACAATAACAGACTATATATCTCACCATTTTTTTCAGTACCTTTATTACATTTAGCTGAAGACTAAACGTGATTTACTGCTTGACACAGAAACTACATAATGACTTCTTTCTCTAGTAAAATGAATTAAGTGCTACCTTAAGACAGATTATTATAAAGGGGGTTCAGACATAGTGAAATAAACTAGATAAATTAATATTATAGAAACTACAATGTACCATGTAACTTTTTCTTCACTCAATATAGACAACACAGGTAAGCATTTTGCCAGAGCATTTGCTGCTGAGGCAAGACACAGATTTCATACATGTATATATGTATGTATAAGTGTATGTTTTGCATGTGTATATGTATGTGTGGGTTCATGCATACATGTGCACGTGTGCATGCTAAAGAGGCCTTAGGAAAATTATTTATTTCCCTACTCCTGGCCAAAATATGGACCCAATTCATACGTAAAAACACTTCTCGGAATTCTCCTAATGTTCAGCAACAGAAAAGCTAGAGATATACAAAGATTGATTTTAAATAATAACAATAAATATTCTCCTTCAGAATTCTGTCATATGTCAACAAAAACTTTTTTTTACCAATTATCCCCCAAAGAAAGCACCCTTTGACAATGCTTCATTTCACATATTTTATTGAAGAAGGGTTGGAAACTAAAGCCCATGTATTATGTAAGCAATAAAGAATTACTCTTTTTAAGCACTAATAGCATTTGAAAATTATAGCTTGCCTTAACGCCAGTAGAATTTACACACTACATTTAAATGCCTAATTTAGGTTGTTCTATTATTTGTTCGTATGTTTCGAATCAACAAAGTTCTGCATTTCCCTCTGAACACCAAAATTATGTTTGGTCTAAGATAAATAAATTACTTGAGTTTATTATATGTAACAGGTACATATAAAGATTTTTAAATCAGGGGTTTTTTTCTTTTTAATGTTTAGCTATACAATATACAAGATCCTTGGAAAAGGTAGGTAATCCCGGTAGTGTTATATACAAAATATAATAAGCTTTTTTTTTAAGTTTTTTTTTTTTAATGTGGACCACTTTTAAAGTCTTTATTGAATTTGTTACAATATTGCTTCTGTTTTATGCTTTGGCCTTTTGGATGTGAGGCATGTGGGATCTTAGCTCCCCGACCAGGGATGGAACCCGCACCCTGTGCACTGGAACGCATAATCTTAACCACTGAAACGCCAGGGAAGCCCCGTACAAAACATAATAAGCTTTTAAAATTAAAATACGAAGGTGCCTATCAAACACTTTTTTCCTCTTTAATAGTACCAGAGGCCTCTCAGTGGGTTACTTGCTCTTCATCATATTGATCAGATCAAGAGTTTAAACAGTTCCTACCAGACTCTCATTCATTCACAATCATTCACTAAGCTGTACTAGATGCAGAGGTAAAAGATGAAAAGACTCAACTGTCTCGGAAAGATCTGGCCGTCTGTTCAAGGCACAATCCGACCTGACCTACTTTCCAAGCCTTACTTCCAATGGTTTTCACCTAACCTTTCCTGCTCAGAACAGCTCACAATTCCATCACCTACTTTCTTATAGTCTACATACAAACCTCAATGCTCAGTATATGCAGCCTCTCTTTTCCAAGTCTCACATGTAGTTTAGATTCAGCTTGAAATGGAGAAGTCCCTGAATTATACAGATGCTCCAAAGATTACCGACTATAAGATACCCTGGAGCCTTACAAATGTTCTCATTTTAAAAGTGAGAAAACCAAAACTAAGTCTAGAAAGGCCAGGGTGACCTGCCCTTAACATATCTAGTTATTTAGAAGCAAAGCCAAACTAGAACACAGGTTTCCTAACCACTTGTTAGTTTACATTGTTCATTCATTCCACCAATCATGTCTGCCTCAATTATCTGAAATTTTTTTATCCTTGGTTAACCTATTACTCGTCTTTGTGTTCATATAGCCTACATCAGCATGTATGGATGCGGTTCAGCAGGGGTCCCTGCTCCTCCTATAACTGTATGTAAAATTCTGAATATGCACATGCACATTTTTCCGGGGATAAGATTCATATCTTTTGTCAAATCAGGAGTCTCCAAAGAATAAGAATCACTGGACTATAACAAGTACATACGATATATATATATAAAAAGTTTATGCTGCTTCAAAATACAGATTCAAGGATGATGCATTTATTCATACATAACAGAAGAATGATAGTTATATAGGGAAATTTAGCAATACTTAAGGCACTATTATGCTTGGTCACTATTATAGAGACCCAACTAAGGTAGCTGAACCATTTGATCCAATACCGACAACCCTCATATAGAATACTTGTCTGTGAAATATTGCACTCAAGCCCTCTTTTCGTTTTCATCTTCCATTATAAAGCTAAGCATAACATCTCAATATTCATAATTCTGGGGAAATCACAATATCATCAAATCACATTAAGCATAGAGCAAAATTTCCTCTAATGTACATATCTGAAGCAAAATAATATCAGCTGAGTTTTATGAAATGGTGGTTATGTGATAGAACTGGGTTAAGAGTTTAAGAAACTCATTTTTTCCTCACAGCCTCAAGAAGTAGGTACTATTATTCTGAGCGGATTTCAGATGAGAGAGCTGACTCAGAAAGGCTGCCAGATACCCTGTGCTGCTCAGCTATAAACTGGAGGAATCAGAATTTGAACCCTGGTCTCTCTGACAACAAAGACTTGCTCTTAAACATCCTTACAATGCTTTGATAAAATACTAATGTTTAATTCTGCAAAATGGAAAAAGCTTAAAATACCACTAATCAGAGCTGCCCCTGAGTGATGGCAGTGTAGCAGGATGGGCCAGAGGAGAGGCCACGCGAAGATCTGGGCTCAGCATGTTAAATTCGCCCTCTCAAAAAAAAAATCTCAAAGTATCTCAAAGTCTACTGCCTTTCTCTTTCCCTTCAAACAGGATTACTGATCTAACTCCTTCATCAAAGAACCTTTCTACATCATGTCCAAGATCAGTTCTTAAATAGAGATTCTTCTCTCATTATCTGAGTTCTTTAAGCACATTATTTTTAAAATTCTGAACTGGTTTGCTGACATATTCTAATCAAAAAAGAATTTCCAAATGTGTTTTCTAAATTCTTACTTTATTGCACACACTGAGCTGTCACCTGAAAAAGAACAACCACAACAGCTATCAGGGTTAGCCAGCTTCAGCAATGAGAAAGCCTACAATACCAGGAAAACTCCCAATTTCACAGCAATTTTCTTCTATGAACTTCTCACTTCTCTCCATCCACAATGTCTCTATGTACCTAGTAAGTCCTCACTAATGAAGAATGAGGCAGCATGATTTGTCCAAAATCAGAATAGTAATGATCTCTTTAAAAGCCTTAATATACAAGCAATATTATTTTCCATAAAACTGTTAGCTTCTAAGTCCTTTAAAAACTAATATAAAAATAATTTATTCACTCAACAAATATGAGCACCCTCTTTATGCCAGCACCGTTCTATTCTACCCTTACTATCCTTACCATTCCATAAACCTTAGCACAGCACATTCAGTGTCACTATGAGCTTCAAAAACCAGAACAGTAAGGCCAAAATTCAAGTCTTTCGTGCCTTATTTCCAGTAAGTCTTATTGACAGCCTCAGACAATGTGTTCTTGTGGCATCTTCTTAGCCACCTACTTAAAATGTATAGCAAATTTGCATATTAAAGGAGAACCAACAATTCACTGACAATTCTAGGAAAATAGGAAAGCCATTTTGTACTCAAAATTTACTTTAACAAAGGCCTTCTTACATGACTGAAAATTTCAATTTCATCAGCTGGACCTCAAAAATGAGGCTATACCACTATACAAGCAATCCTACTTTTTAGACCAACACACATTCCTAAAGACTGGCAGAGAGAATCTGGAAAACCCGGACTGCCTATACTATCCAGAAAAGAGTACATTGTGAATGGATTATTACTAAGCATCTGTCAAAAGACTGAATGAGACAACTGATATATGATGGACATCATGTGAAAGAGAAATTAACTAAACTAATGCATCAAATCACCAGAACAGGTACACCTACATTACTGAAGCTTCTCCATCATGCCTGACGCCTTTATCCAGTTTCTCTAAAATGGCATGTGAAAACTATTTCTCCATCATCTATAAAATGTAAAACGTTTTCTCCACATATTGTTAATGTCATTTTACGTAAGAATTCAAATGCTTATTCATCATACAATAGAAAAGTCTGCTTTTCCTGATTAACTGCTGTACTTCCTTTCATTAATCAATACCAACTATAATTAGTCCTGTTTCCTCTTCTGCTTTGACTAATAAAATATTTTTTAAAAAACCAAAAAACTTTAGTGACATGCAGACGCTAATTATCCTTGCGCTGAGCTTCTCATCTAATTCCCTCCACACTCTACCCCTCAACCTTCACCGCTATTTTCACTGTCCTCTCAAACATCTATCATAAGACCATCTCAAATCCTTTCTCAAAGGAGACAAATAATAAAACATATACATCCATCGGGCTTTGAGAATGAGCTGAACTCTTGAATGTCCAAAATGCAGAGCACAAGGATAAATCACTTGGCTCCAACTTACTACTTACACGAGTTAAGCAGAGACCTGACCAGTGCCTTCCTCTACCGTCCAACAGAGCAGAACAGGCCTCCAGGACGCATCAACGGAATGAATTCAGTTACCTGCCAAACACTGGTAGGAACCGAGACCATAAAGACAAGTAAATCCTGGGCCTCAAGAAGATTAAAGTCTTCTATTAACAAAAAGTTCCTATTTGTAGGTAAGTATAACAACCTGGAAAAACCCTGAGAGAACTCATACTGCAATAAGTTCTGAGTCTAGTGTTCTGATGATCTAGAAACAATCCGACCACTTCCGGGTATACCCAAAAAAAGCGGAAGCTGGGGCTCAAACTTAAGTATTCATACCTATGTTCATAACAACATCACTCACAAGGCCAAAAAAAGCACAAGCAACCCAAGTGTCCACAAGGGATTAATGGATAAGCAAAATGTGGTGCATACATATAGAATGAAAGAGTATTCAGCCTTAAAAAGGAAGGATATTCTGACACATGCTACAACATGAATGGATCTGGAAGATGCTATGCTAAGTGAAACAAGCCAGTCACAAAAGGACAAATGTTGTATGATTCTGCTTCAATTAGGTTCCAAGAGTAGCAGATTCATAGAGACAGAAAACAGAATGATGGCTGCCTGGGCCTGGGAGTAGGGTGGAATGGGGAGTTAGGGTTTAATGGGTACAGAGTTTCCGTTGAGAAAGATGAAAAAGTTCTGGAGATGGATGGTGGTGATGGTAGGCAAACAATGTGAATGTAATTAATGCCACAGAACTGTACACTTAAAAATGGTTAAAGTGGAACATTTTGTTATATTTTACCACAAAAAAGGTAAAAAATCTTAATTATTCAGATAACCAAAGGTCACCTGAACATTTAAGACAGAGTTCCATTCATTCAACAAGTATTAACTAAAAACTTACCTGCAAGTTACACAGGTTTTTCCCCTAAAATCCACTTGGAACAGCAGTGCAACGTAAGGAAGACAGCCCACATGCAAAGATTTTGAAATCAAACCAAGATTCAATCCTGGCTCTGCCACTTCTAGATTCATAACTCTCTGAGTCTTAGCTTCCTTGCATGTAAAGTAAGACAATACCAAGTCTGTCTCAGGGTCACAGTGAGGATTAAATAAGAACACATATAAAAGCACCTGAAACATCTTGGCACACAGTAAGGAGGAACTTCTTATGAATAAATGTTTTTCCCTTCTCTCCTTTGCCACAAGTAATGACCACAGGATGTTAGGGTCACAAGGGAGAGAATGCTGATGAAATATCTATTTTCTCAAATGAAACAAGCATCTCACACATCAGACAGTGCAGGGAATAAATCTCTCAATGCCATAAAAGTCATCCTTCTTTGAAGGCAGCACTGCACTGAAAGTACTACCCACTATATACTACCACAAAATCACTATCAAATAAGAATCATGAGCCACATCAAAATAAAATGTCTTCTAAATCGACAATAAAATTCAGCAAAGGCAAAACCACCTCACTTTACAACACATACACAGTGCCACAGACATGACACAGTAGACAGAACTTAACCTTTAATCATGAGATGACAGCATAAAAAGTAAAACAAGCCCTTATTGAAATAACTACAGGAAAAGAAGGTCTTTTCTCCCCAAATTAAATGTGCACATCTTTTCTTAAAACAGCATTTTGATGCCTTGAGTAAGTCCATTAACCAACACTGCCATTTCAATGTTCATAAAGATCATATTAAAAACAATCTTCGTAGTGTTTCTAATCTTTAAAGTTTTATAAAGTATGTCCTAAAATAAAATTTTGAAATAATTATATATGTAAGTATATACAGCATACATTACATATAATATACATATGCCACAGACAGCTACTAGCTAGCTTTAAAGACAACACTTTGC
Source organism: Kogia breviceps (assembly GCF_026419965.1). Lineage (NCBI taxonomy): Eukaryota > Metazoa > Chordata > Mammalia > Artiodactyla > Physeteridae > Kogia > Kogia breviceps. The sequence goes on along the minus strand of NC_081312.1, from coordinate 9,540,476 downwards.
AAAATAAACTGATTACGGCAACCTACTTCCCAAAGATATTAATACTAAAATTACTATTCACCAGCAGCCTCATTCAGCATCTTGTACCATCATCCACCCTCTAATAAATTATTGGAGCTCCGGGTTAAGATGGGTATTTTTATTTCAAAAATTTAATGTTTATGCCACTATATTTGCAATGGAGTTAACCTTTTACTGAAGCACGTTTTTAAAAAGTATTTTCCGAGTGACTCCTAATTTGTACCCTTTTCCATTCACTGAGTGTGCTGCATTTGAAAAAGCAGCAACACGAAGACAACTAAAACTCAGGATTGTGAAGTTTCAGAAAAGTCAAAGACCAAAGCACGTCAAGAAGCAAAGACTTCAAAGTAATATTCTTTAATCAGATAAATATTTTTTAAACCGTGACAGTCACAACAACAGACTTATCATCTGAGTTAAGTAACGTGTCCCCGTAAGGATGACTTTCTTCACAAAAGCACTGACTAAATACTTTACAGCAAGGAGCCCCACTCATCTCTGTCTTCGCAAATCTTCAGGCCATTAATGATACATTAAGTGGTCTGTTAGTTCTGTACTGCGGGCAAAGCCATGGGGCAGCTCGGCTTTTCTGGAAAATCTACAAAAAATCTGCCGTGCCAACTTAAAACATACACTGATTTCCCCAAAGACTGAAAACCCTCAAGAAAGCCTCCTGTGCAGAGTCCAGGCGTGCTGGCACAAAAACACCGGAGAGGAGGGGCTTAAAGATGGCCTCGGCCACCCGTCCCTGGGGACCCAGATCTGGTCACCTGCCAATAAACACGAACAATCCTCGCCGGGCGCGCCCCTAAGTCTCGCGCTTTCCTGCCAGCGCGGACGGCCCGGCTTCCTTTCCTCCCGCCCCCTCGAAGGTGTCCACCCAGGAGGCCCACCGCGGCCACCGCCACCAAGCAGGCTCCCGAGGATGCTCCCGAGGCGCGGCGGCTGACTCCGTACCACCGTCGTGTGCGTAACCGGACCTGTCAAACCCCCGCTCTCTGCGGGCCGAGAGCGAGCTGCGAGGACCCGCTCCACTCCGGGAGCGGAGGCACCCGCGTGCCCGTCCCCGTCCGGTGCCAGGGCGATCGCACAAAGTCCCTGGGAAGCACCGACTCAGGATGGGCGCTGGGGTCGGGGAGGCGCAAAGCCCGGCGGCGTGGACGCCCGGCCCACAGGCCGCGCCGCCCGGGACCAGGCGAGGCCGCACCATCTGCCCGCGCGAGTCTCGCCACCGCAGGCCCCGGGCCGGCCGCCCACGCGGGCCTCGGAGCCCAGGCAGGCGCGGGGCCAGGCGGGGCCGCTCCCCGCCCCGGACACAAAGCGGCTCCGCGGGAGCCCGCCTCACCTGCAGCACGGGGCGCCGCGGGCCTTCGAGAACCATCGGACCCCGCTCCGGCGCGCGCGTCACAGCCCAGGCCTCCCGGTGCCGCCCGGCGCCGCCACCGCCGCCGCCATTTCCTCCCGCTCGCCGTCGCCTCGTCCCCGCTGTCAGGTTACTCCATTCACCTGGGCCTGAAGCAGCCTGCGCCGCGCTGCGCCGCGCCTCCGCCGCGACCCCTCCCGCCGGCGCTTGCGGAGACTGCGCAGCGCCCTGCTCGCCCGCAGCCCGCGCACGGCCTGCGGCAACGGCGCACAGCGGCTTGGAGAATTCCAACAGCGCCCGCACCGCCCCCTCCGCGCCCCCACGCTCCACTCGCCCCGCGCCGGCATGAGAGCGAGCCTGTGATTGGACAGAGCGCGGCGGTGAAAGGTTAATCCCGGCCCCCCAGCCACTCAGGAGCCGGGAGACAGTGGGCGCGAGCGGCGGAGGCCCAGGCGGTGTTTGCGGCCCAGAGCCGGGACGGGACCCGGACGTTCCACGGCCCGCCTCTCGGCACCTTCGCCACCATCCCGGGCCCGCGCGCTGGGGTTGCGGACGGTCGCTTGAGTCGGTAGAATCTGCTGGCTCTCGGAATTCGTCTGCCTCCATTGTTGCCCGTTCTGGCACCCACGGCCCCCTAAACGAGGCCCTTCCCCATGGTCGTAATTGTTGTGCGCAGGTTTCGGCTTTCCGTTCGCCGCCCCCGCACCTTTTTTAAAGGACCGTCCCCCTCTCCTGCTTTTCCCCTGCGTTAGTGGTCCAGGGCCCTCAGCATCTGGGGAGACAACTAATCCCACCCCCAGCCCCACCCCGGAACAGGGATAACCAGAAAGTGAGATGGGGGCAGCGGCCCCATTTATATAAACTTCATTTGCATAGGTCAGAACCGTGTATTTTATCTTGCAGCTGTGAATTAAAATACAGAGAGCCAGTAAGTGACTGGCTAAAAGAAAATTCTATTAATTTATCCCCAAATGTAGGCCTGTCTTCCGGATGACTCACCTGATAGATTGCTTTACTCCAGACGAGGTATGGTAACAGCAACCATGCTTCTGCTAAGAGTTAGCCCTTAGCACATACTACGTGCTAGGCATGTCTCGGGCGGCGCTGGTCCATACAGCGGCCACCAGTTCCATGTGGCTATTGAGCACTTGAAATATGGCTAGTCCTAATCGAGATATGATAGCTGGAAATCAGATGTATGTGTTCTTTACCAAAAAAGAATATAAACCATCTCACTAATATTTATTATATTGATTACGTGTTGAAGTGATAGTATTTTTGACATATCGGGTTACGTTGGTTTCATTTTTTTTTCAATGTAAATACTAGAAAGTGTTTAATGTCTTTTGTGTCTCATATATTGCTATTGGACAGGCTGTTCTAAGCTTTGATTGTTATGTGGACCCTGTGAGTAGATGCTGTGACTGCCCCCCATTTTAACAGATGAAGACAATTCATAACTTCCAGCAAGTAAGCTGCTAATAAGTGAACAACAGATTTGAATCCAGGCGGTCTGGCTTCAGGGCTGGTATATTCAATCACTGCAACGCTCACATTTTGGTCATATATTTACTGTGAATTGGCAAGACGTTTCACATAAACAGAATGTTCGTGGGCAAAATTAGGAAGTAGTCAGAATGCACTTGGCGGACCTCCATAAAAATAACTTTTCTTATGTATATACAGCACCTATATTGCACTGTAGGCAGAAGACCTCCCCAGTAATATAAATAAAGCCTTTTTGGAGATAATCCTTTATGAGAAGGATGGCATCTTAGGGTGGGAATAGGCACTGGGGTTCACTACAGTGGAAATTTGTGGGCAGGTAAAATTTCCATCCCCTCCTACAGTCCTCTCAATCTGTGAAGACTAGCTGAGCTTCTCCATCAGCAGGTTTGTCTGATTTTCAACCATTTTTTGAAGTTTTAAAAAGAGAAGTACATATGTATGGTTCATTAATTAGAAAGCATAAAAAGGTATACAGGTAAAAGAATTCTCCCCACACCTGTCCCCATGCTCCAAACAGGTAACCACTGTTTCTTGCTCATTCTCCTAGAGAATTTTTTTATGCAGTACAAGCCAAGACATTCCTCATTTACAAAAGTGGTAGTGTGCCATACACATTTACTATACCTTGCTTTTTTTTTTTAACTTAGTATATCAAGAATATATGTCTATAGCAATTTATACAGAACTCCTCGCTATTTTTTTCAGTCCCCATAATATTTAATGGCGGGGATATGCCCATAGTTTATTTAACCAGTTTTCTATTGAAGGACATTTTGACTTCCAGTCTTTTGCAATTAAACATTGATCCTCTTGGACCTGATTCAGTATACGGTGTGAGGTATGAATCCAATTTTTTTTTTTCCAGATGGCTACATAGTTTGCTGTTTATTGGCCATTTGTTGAAGAGTTCACTTCTAGATTCTGTGTTTTCTTCCAGTGGTCTATCTATTCATACTCCAGTTGCTGGTTTGTTTTAAATCTGTAGATGTAAAATCTTGTAAGGGATAGTGTTTCACACTTTGTTTGGATCACAAGAAATCTTAGAGCTAATATTTCAGCACATGTTAAGCAACAGTACAGTACCATGTGGTATGCGTTTTCTGTGGGCTAATTTTTTATTTTCCCTTCTCCCTGGTTATTTCCACAATTTGTTTTATTTTTTGTAGAACAAGCCAGGATATAAATATACCTTTGTTTAAGACTCTATTTGCATGGAACAGAAACCAACCTGAAGTAGCTTAACCAAAAGGGAAGAATTTATCATAAGGATGTAGGAGCTTCTCACAAAAGCGAGCAGGCATACAGCTGCACCTTAGCAAAAGGCTAGAACCAGGAGTTGGAAAGCTTCCAGGAACCCAGGAGGTACTCTCTGTGTCCTTCTGTGATTATTTTCTGTGTGCCTGTCTCATCTGTGCATCCCTCTCTAGTGACTGGTTCTCTCTACCCTTCTATCTACATAGAAGAATATAGGTACCCCCATATTCAGCTAGGAAGTCAGCTCAGTGTGGGCATCAGAGCCCAAACAAGGAGGGGAGTCGGTCCTGCAAAGTCAGGTGACTTATCATGTACAGGGAGACTTCACAAAGAAAAGCTATGTTAAGAATAAGGCGAGGGCTTCCCTGGTGGCAGTGGTTGAGAGTCCGCCTGCCGATGCAGGGAACATGGGTTTGTGACCCGGTCCGGGAAGATCCCACATGCCACGGAACAGCTGGGCCCGTGAGCCATGACCGTTGAGCCTGCGCGTCCAGAGCCTGTGCTCCGCAACGGGAGAGGCCACAACAGTGAGAGGCGCATACCAAAAAAAAAAAAAAGAATTGGAAGTATTGATGTGAATTCAAAGTTTTCAATATGTATAGATATAAAAATAAATATACATGTGAAAGCATCATATACAAATAAGCCTGGAACACCTTATTGTTCTAGAAAGTATGAAAATGCTCAAGGAATGATAGAGAATCTCAAAAGGACAGAGCAGTCAGCTTGAAGGGGCTCCCAATGGCCAAATATGGGACAATTTTAGCATCAAAATTAATTATGATAGTAAGAGGTTCTATCCCATGGAATAAAATAGAAGCCGTGAGTCCACACTGATGTTTTTTAAATGAATAACCAAATAGGGGGAAAAGAAAACTCTTGCTAAAAGTAGGTCGCAACTAATAAATTTAGCAGGAATAACGGAATTAGAAAATCATCATTTGGCAACATCAGACAAGAAATATCAGTGTTTGCTAAATTTAGTGGGTAAAAGTTGAACAAAGAATGAGATATTTACGTAGGTTCAAAGCTTCTCCCCATAAAATTTTTTTTTTTTTTTTTTTGTGGTATGTGGGCCTCACTGTTGTGGCCTCTCCCGTTGCGGAGCACAGGCTCCGGACGCGCAGGCTCAGCGGCCATGGCTCACGGGCCCAGCCGCTCCGCAGCATGTGGGATCTTCCCAGACCGGGGCACGAACCCGTGTCCCCTGCATCGGCAGGCGGATTCTCAACCACTGCGCCACCAGGGAAGCCCCTCCCCATAAAATTCTTATTTTAAAAATAAGAACTTTACAAAAGAGAATCTAGCAGACACCACCTTACTCGAGTATTCAAAGTTAACTGACATACAAGGAGTCGCAGACACACACCCCACTAGTGCCATGTGTTGCAGCCATAACGTGGGGCTTATTGAGGGAAACTGACATGCAGGCAAGTGGCAGGATGCACACACTCCCCTGAACTTTCCTTATGACGCAGCATAGTCCAGGCATAGCTGCTGTGTGTGTACCATGGTCAAGTTGCCAGGCCACAGTTCCAGCAGGACGAGGCCTGCCTTAGCCAGCAGCCAGATGAACAGACAGAGCCCAAGACAGAAAGCGTGCCCCACGCCCACACTGCATTAATATTTATGTTAGCCTAACTGGGGTTAGGGAATTCCTAGTTTCTCTAAATAGCAAGGAATACATCGAGGGAAACCCCGTGTCCAATGCAATAAGCATACCAAGGGCAAAGGTCTGCTCACAGGGTCCAAGGAACAGCTTTGCCTACCCAGCCCAATGTCTTGTCTCCCCACAGCCCTGCTCAGTGCAGCTCAGCCAGCTCTCACCTCTGCTATGAAAAGAGGGAAGGAAACGAGTCTCCAGAGACATCCAGATTTGTCTTTGAGCATTAATGTCACAAGGGATGGGACAAATCGACACCTGGTGCTGTAGCATCACTTCTGCAGTATTTCTGCCAAGAATGCATATCTTGAATCTTAATAGGAAACATCAAACCCAAATTGAGAGATAGTTTACAAAATGACTGGCCTATAATCTTCAAAAATTTTAGATTATGAAGGTCAAAAGAGGACTAAAAAACAGTTTTAGAATGAAGGAAACTGAAGATACATGACAAGTAAGTACAAAGTGTAATCCTGGTGGCACTTTTTTGCACTAAAAGATATTATTGGCATCACTGGTGAAAGGTGAATGGACTCTCTGGGTGAAGGACATGTGAGAGTTCTTTGTTCTTATGTATTAGTCAGGGTTCCCCAGAGAAACAGAACCAATAGGATATAGAATAATAGATGGATGGATGGATGGATAGATCAATTGATAGATTGACAGATAGATAGACAGACATAAGAAGAGATTTATTCTAGGAACTGGCTCCATAATGCAGTTATGGAGATGGAAAACTCCCACAATCTGCTGTCTGAAGCTGGAGAACCAGCAAAGCTAGGGATATAATTCAGCCTGAGTCCAAAGGCCTGAGAACCAGGGGGCTGTTTGTGTTAAGTCCCAGAGTCCAAAGGCCCAAGAACTAGGAGCTCCAGTGTCTAGGGCAGGAGAAGGTAGGCATCCCAACTCAAGAAAAGAGAGGGAATTTGCCTTTCCTTTGCTTTTTTGTTCTTCTGGGCCCCCAACAGATTGGATAATGTCTACGCACATTGGTAAGGGTGAGGGGTCTCTTTACTCAGTCTACTGAATCAAATGCTAATCTCTTCCAGAAACACCCTCACAGACACACCCAGAAATATTGTTTTATCAGCTCTGCAGGCATCCCTTAAGCCAGTCTAGTTGACACAAAATTCAACATCACAAATTTTTTGCATCTTTTATGTTTGGAATTATTTTCAGATAAAAAATGAAAATTAAAAGCAAGGAAAACTGTAGAAAGTTCTAAATAATTTGCAAAAGACCTTCTAGAACTAATACGTGAGTTCACCAAGATCACTGGATACAAGGTTAATATGCAAAAATCACTTGTATTTCTATATAGCATCAGTAAAGAATTGGAAATTAAAATTTTAAAATATCACAGTGATCAAACACATGAAGTATTTGGGGATCAATCTAACAAAACATGCACAAGTTTTACATTGAAAAATACAAAACATTGATGAGAGAAAATAATGAAGGCCTAAATAATTAGAGATACCATGTTCATGGACTCAGTATTATGAAAATGTCAGTTCTACCCAAACTGATGTATAGATCCCAATCAAAATCCCATCAGGCTTTTTTCGGGTAGAAGTTTACAAGTTGACAAGTTGGAAGATGCAACTACCTGATTTCAAGACTTACTATGAAGCTGCAGTAATCAAGAAAGTATGGTACTGATGTAAGGACAAACATCTGGATCAATGGAAAATAACAGAACATCACACACACACACACACACACACACACACACACACACACACACACACACACACAAAAGACCCATACATATACAGTCAATTGATTTTTCCCAAAGATGGCAAGGCAACTCAATGGAGAAAGGATAGTCTTTTCAACAAACAGTGCTGGGACAATTAGACATTTAAAGACAAAGAAGAAGGAGAGGGAAGAGTAGGGGGATTGGAGAGGGTAAAGAGGAGGAGGAGGAACTCAAATGGATCATTGGCTTAAATGTAAAGCCTAAAAGGGTAAGACTTCTAGAACAAACCATGGGAGAAAAATCTTTGTAACCTTGGGTTAGACAAAGGTTTCTTTGATACGAAAAAAACTGTAAACCAGAAGAGTTTTTAAATTGATAAATTAGACTTCTCAACATTTTAAACTTCTGCTCTTCGGAAGATGCTGCTAAGAAAATGAAAGGCAAGCACGGACGGGGAAAGATAATTCTGAAGTAAGTACCTGATAAATTATTTGTATCCAGAATATATAAAGAGTACCTGATAAATTATTTGTATCCAGAATATATAAAGAATTCTTACAACTCAATAATAAAAAAGACAACCCAACTAAAAAAAGTGGGCAAAATATTTGAACAGAAGCATTATCTGCGAAAATATACAAATAGCAAAAACATAAAAAGTTCCTCAACATCATTAGTCGTTAGAAAAATGTAAGTTAAAACTACATCGCATACCTACTAGAATGGCTAAAGAAACTAACCTTATGGCTAAAAAGACTGACCAGAATATAGAACAATTAGAACTCTCATACCTTGCTGATGGGAATGCAAATAACCCCTTTGGAAGACAGTTTGGCAATTTCTTATAAGTTTAAATATATACTTTCCATATAACCTAGCAATCTCACTCCTACATATTTACCTTAAAGAAATAAAAACAAATGTTCACATAAAGACCTGTATGTGAATGTTATTGCAACCTTATTCACGATAGCCGAAAACTGGAAACAACCCAAATGTCTATCAGTTGGCAAGTAGAGAAACAGATTGTGGTTCATCCAGAGAACAAGACTACGCAACAGTAAAAAAAAAAAGGAACGAGCTATTGATATAGGCAATGACACTGTTGAATCACAAACGTATTATGCCAAGTGAAAGAAGCCAGACACAAAAGGTTACATCCTGTAGAATTCCATTTATATGACATTCTGGAAAAGGGAAAACTGGAGGGAAAGAAATCACATCTGTGGTTGCTGGGGGCAAAAGGTGAGGAGGAGGGGTTTGACCACAAAAGGGCTCCAGGGAACTGAAGTACTAGTAGCCAGGTAAAGGATAGGAAGCAGTCCAGGTAGAAGGAACAGGATGCCCAAACCCCCAAAACAAGGAGTTATGGCTCCTTCAAGGAATTGAAAAGTCCAGTATTGACCCAAACAGAGCCAGAGATGAGAGATAGGAAAATGGCACCAGAACACAAAGGGACGTGTGTATCATGTTAAAGAGTTACCATTTCACAGAAACCAAAGAAAAGTTCTTAAGCCAAAGGTGATGTGATCAGATATACATTTGAAAAAGTTAACTTCATTCAGCCAGTGTAGAAAATGGAGAAGAGCAAAACTGAAGTGTTCGTTTGCAATGGTGTGAAAGATGTGGCAGCTTTGGTGAGGTTAGGCTTAATGGGAGAGAGATGTAGCTGAATTAGACGTATTTGGGAGGTAAAAATGTAAGTGTTTTACTCTCCTTTTTTTTATAGTTGTGGTTTTAAGACCACCAAGGCTCTATTTTCTAGAAAGCTGAAGGTTCAATTAGAACACTGCCAGGCAGTAGAGCTTTTCCACCTGACCAAAAAGCGATTGTCACTAAGATTAGCAGTCTTTGTCACAGGATTAAAATTTTGTTATTATTTTGCTTTGTTTTTAACAAAATACTTAAAACAGCTAAACATGAAACTTAATCTACTCAAATAGCATCTTCAGTTAGAATAAAATGTGGGAAAAAAAATATACCAGTAGGGGCACATTCAATATCTTTTTCATTGCCCCAGATCATAAGTATATCATGCCTCTCTTTAGACTTAAGTGAAATTAACTCAGTATTTCTTGGCATCTCCTTTTTCAGGTTGACTTTTACTTCAGTGATGTCTTTTGCCTTCACATCAGTACTGAATCCCTGAGGCTTGTTTAATTTAGAACTAAAGAACCTTGACCTTCAGAGTATGCAATCTTTTACCAGGAAGTTATCTAAAACTACTTTCTGCTTTTCCCAGTACCTTGAATAGCTCTCCTACAGACTTTCAGTATCTTTTCACTCCTACAGGGGAAAATAAAACAACAGAAATATTACAGCCATGCGGTACTCACATCAGTGTCACAGCATTTGATTGACTTTTCCCACCAACTGGAATAAAACAATTTTCCTCTACCTTAGCATCAGCTCTTTTTCATTTGGAAAACACGTAATCTTAATTTATATTGCATTTTACTTAGTAAACAACACTCACGTGGTGTTAGTACTGCTGATAAATGATTTTCTAAAGGAGCTAAGAATTACAAAATCAAGTTTGCCCAGATTTTTTTAATGTGGTTAAACCAAACTACAGACTTTAAAATTGATTTTAAATAACTTGATCATTCTTTCTCTCTTCACTACCCCTCACCAACCTATTTTCTTAGACAAATTAAATTTATTATGTTTTTTTCCTCCTAGTTCTCATCCTCACAGATTTTCTTCCATGCAATTCTCTTACATCTTCCCCGTGTGACATGAGCCAAGCAAATCAGAATAAAAATACTACCAGGGTAGTTCCCTGCTGTGATCTGAATGTTTGTGTCCCCCGGGATTTATAGGTTGAAATCCCAAGTTGATGGGTTTTAGGAAGTGGGCCTATACAGGTGATTAGGTCATGATGGTGGAGCCCTCATGACTGAGATGAGTGCCCCTATAAAAGGAGCCACAGAGAGCTTGCTTTCGCCTTCTACCATGTGAGGACACAGCAAGAAATCAGCAGTCTACAGCCTAGAAGAGGGCTTTCACCAGAACCTGGCCATGCTAACACCATGATTTTGGATTTCCAGCCTCCAGAACTGTGAGGAATAAATTTCTGTCATTTGTACGAGCCTCTGGTATTTTGTTATAGTAGTCCAAACAGACTAAGACTCTCCTATGTACATCCAGTATCTGGGATAATTTTGACATGCTGTATGCATTAGCTTGCTAGGGCTGCCATAACAAAATACTACAAACTGGGAGGCTTAAACTACAGAAACTTATTTCCCAAAGTTTTGGATCTTGGAAGCCCAAGATCAAGATGTTAGGAGGTTTCGTTTCTTCTGAGGCCTCTCTCCTTGGCTTGGAGGTGGTCACCTTCTCCCTGTCTCTTCACATGGTCTTTCCTCCGTGTACCGCACCCTTGGTGTCTCTTTTTGTGTGTCTAATTTCCTCTTCTTGTGATGACACCACTCATTGAATTAGGGCCCACCGTTATTTACCCATTTTACCTTAGTCACCTCCTTAAAGGCCCTATCTTCAATACAGTCACATTCTGAAGTACTGAGGGCTTCAACATACGAATTTTGTGGGGACACAGTCCAGCCCACAGCACTATACAATGCTTCTGCCATCAATAAGGTCTCAGGATGCACATAACTGACCCCCGGAATGCCATCCTGACCTGAACACTGGTGGCAGCCACCTCCTTTGCTTGTTCAGTGTCCTATTATAACCTTCTCTCTTACTTAATAATTCAGAGGAAAGAGGGAGGCTATTAGGTGTGAATTCCCTGAAATCTCTGGCACCTGAAAACTCATTTCTTTTCAGATCTAGGGGCACCTCTCTCTATGTCATATACCACATTGCTTCTAGACCAGTTTGTTTCTGACGTAGAGATCTGATCGGCTCGTCCCACTACTCAAACTCTTTAGTTGCACCCCATCCAAACTTTTGAGCGTGGCGCTCAAGCCCCCCATGACCCAGCTTCGATCTGGGTTTCTGGCCTCCCATCCCGCTCCCTGATCTCCTTGTTGTCTAGGTTCCAGCAACACTGACCTCTTCGTGCTGCTGGGAAAACACTCTCCTTTCCAAAGGCAGGGTGTTTGGGTCCCTGTGTTTTGACTTATTAACGGAGTTATTCTCTAGGTACTTGCTGGAAAACCTTCTCCCCTTGTCTCCGTCTGCAGAGCTCCTTGTTCTTCAAAACTTTGCTTGATTATCACCTCATCACGTCACTTCCCTGACTCCTCTCCCCCAAAGCGAGTTCATGCTTCCTCCTTGGTCCCCCAGCCCACTTCCCCGCTAAACCGAGCTCCTCGAGGACACAAATAGCGGCGCTTGTGTCTTACTCATCCCTGTATCTCCAAAGTCCACACACAGCAAAAGTAAAAAGAAAGAAAGAGAGTGGGGGAGCGAGGAGGGAGAGAGAGAGAAGAGAATTCAAGTCTTCGCATGTGTGGCACTCACCACTCCCTTCGCGCCGTGTCTCCCCGCCTGAGCTGGAAGCCCCTTGGGAGCAGGAAATGTGTCACATTCCTCTTTGTACCTCATACACGTTGCACCATTCCAGGCACAAAGCAACAGCTCGGTAAAATCCTGCTGAACGCATGAACCCTGAAGGCAAAGACATCTGTCCTTTCGAAGTGACCGTCACTGAACCGGCTTTTGAACAGATACCGAAGAATATAGACTAGGCTGGAAGCAGAAACAAACGCATTTCCACAGGCTTAATCCGTGGCCGCCTCTCGTGAAGCCCCAGGTTTCAGCTGCAGGCTTCTTTCCTGAAGTAGACCCACTTTGAAGGGCTCCACCGTGTGCTCTGTGGAGCCATGAGTCTTTAGGGTGGTGAAACTATCCACGTCTCGTCTTTCCTGTGAGGTTTGGCGACTGAGCAGTGGAAACGTTTCTCCAATTTCCCACCCACGGTCTCTCAGCAAAAATCCAGTAGCGTCTCAAGAATGTGCATCTTGACTCAAATTGACATTTCCTTGAGGCCTCCCCGAAAATGAGCTGCGCCAGGCCCCCTTTGACTGTGCCAGGCCAAGGTGAGCTCTTTCCTCAGCAGTCCAGCTTTGTTAGCAGTTTTGCTTTGGGAATGGCATTGCAGCTCAGCTGTGCTGCAGAGCATCTTCTGGCGGGAACCATTGCTGTCTGCTTTAAAGCCACAGAAGCCTGAGCTGGTGCTGCCAGAAAGGCTGCAGCCCAGTCATTCGTTGCAGACACGCTGTTTTCTAAGTTGATTGTTCATTACAGCTTGTCTGTATCAGTCAATTTCGGGAGGTGGCAACTAATAAAAACCAAAACTTGCTACCTTAATTGACAAAGGGGTTTTGTTGGAAGGATACTGTCAAATCCCACAATGTATCCCTGTTGTATCGGGAGGATTGCTGAATAATCTGGGGGGAGGGCAGGAAGCAGGACAGGTATGAGAACCTTGGCGGCAGAAGTTCGCACTCCATCTCTCTGGCATTCTGCCGTGTATGTGACTTAATGCCCACAAGTCCCAGCTCAAAATTCCACAAACCTGGGAGAAAGAATCTGATTGGCCCAGCTTAAGTCATGTGTCCACTCTTAGACCAAGTGAAAGAACCAAGGCTGTTGAGTCACCCACTGTGGGTGGGTGTCTTCTTCGTTTCCTATTGCTGCTGTAACAGGTTACTGCAAATTCAGTGGCTTCAAACAGCAGAAATGTATTCTTTTACAAGTCTGGAGGTCGGAAGTCTGAAATCAGTTTCATTGGACTAAAGCCAGTGTGTTGGCAGGGCTGGTTCCTTCTGGAACCTCTGAGGGGAGAATGCATCTCCTTGCCTGTTTCCACTTCTAGTGGCCACCTGTATTCTTTGGTTCGCAGCCCCTTCATTTATCTTCAGAGTGTGTCGTTCCGCTCCCAACATTACATAGCCTTCTCTTCTGTAGTCAGATCTCGTTCTGCCTCCCTCTTGTAAGGACACTTATAATTACCTTTAGCATTGACCCAGATAATCCGGGATAATCCGTCCATCTCAGGATCCTTAACTTAACCTCATCGGCAAAGTGCCTTTTGCCACATAAATAACATTCATAGGTTCCAGGGATTCAGACTTGAATATCTTTGGAGGTCATTATTCAGCCTACCACAGTGAGATAGGACGTTTTCAGAGAATGACAGGTGGACAAACCATCCCAAAGATACCCACTACTGTGGTATCAACTGATGAAATCAAGTGATGGCTATGCCCCAAGCATTATGCTGAATACCTTCCATGCATTAATTTATTTGACTTTCAGTGCTGCTTTAAGAGTGGCTGTTATTGTTCTCCCAGTTTTGCAAATAAATTGGCTCATAGACAAGGATACAGATTATCAATAGAAGATTTGGTAATTAAGGACATAGTCAGACACCAGTTAGTAGGGGACTTGGGATTTAAACCCAACACCGACTTCAAGGGCTGAGTCACTAGACCTTTTATCCCTAGGCTATGCTCTCCCATAGCCAATCCATACTGTTTCCAGGTTCATTGACATATGGGAGACACTGGGAGATTTGTAAGGACAAATTCTAAAGTGGACAAAGTTCTCTTCAACACTATGGCATTTCTTCCTCTCCAACAACCTTTTCCCAATACTTCGTGCTGCTCCTTGGTAAATTCAGTCCTTCCTCCAGATCTCCCTTCGCCCAATAAAAACACATGCTCCTGACTCATCTCACTTCGTTAAGGTGACTATTTAATTTATTGTCAAAACCTGGGCAATAGTGAAATAGGACACTATTTAAAATAACATCGGAACAACACTTGTAAACTGACACTGTCCTAGGCAAGCTGCGTGTACAGTCAACACACACTTGTGTGTTCTGTGATTTATCTCCTCAGGGCCCCATGTGCAGACAGCTCATTGAAAGCAGGAAGGAAACAGGACGCTGCAAAGTTTTAATAGATAACGATGGGCTATTATCCCTCTCAGGGGTATGGATTAGTGTTCTGAAAGAGATTTCGGGAATCATGATGATTTTCACCCCGAAAGGGAAAATCACAAGGACAGTATTTCCAGTATTTTTTTTTTTTTTTTTTTTTTTTTGCGGTATGCGGGCCTCTCACTGTTGTGGCCTCTCCCGTTGCGGAGCACAGGCTCCGGGGGCCATGGCTCACGGGCTTAGTTGCTCCGCGGCATGTGGGATCTTCCCGGACCAGGGCACGAACCCGTGTCTCCTGCATCGGCAGGCGGATTCTCAACCACTGCGCCACCAGGGAAGCCCGACAAGGACAGTATTTCCAGTATTGAGAGAGCCTGTGGGCTGGGTGTGTGTTTGGGGTGGAGGGATGATGACACGGGGGGCAGCAGAAGGAAAGAATATTTTAGGGGGAGGTATTTCTATACATCTCATAAAAAACCCAACAGTAGCAGCTCCTCTGCATTCCCTAAGGCTAGTCTTAGTCTTGGATCTTCCCACCTTTGCTGTTGGCTGTGTGATGCCCTTAACGGCAAGTCATCATGGGTCTCAGCAGCGGACCACCGAGAAAAGGCAGAGAGTAGGCACTGGATGGGGGTCGGGGGCTGTGAGAGTAGGGCACCTGTAAACTGGAGTCAGCGAGGTTCCCAGGATGCAAAAGATGTTGACAGGTCTGGGCCTGGTCCAAGAGGACTTAAATCTGTTGCACGGGGCCCAGTAGCAGATAAGATTCTCAGACAGCATCATGACTTCACATAATTTTCTAGTTTGTGATTAGATTCCAGCTGGTAAGTGAGGATACTTAGATAATAGTACGGGGCTCCAAGGAATGAGATAGAAAAGGCTGAGCAAAGTATCCAAGTTCTAGCCTACGTGGCAGGATCCAGGGCTGTTTTGGAACCTTTGCTTAGAGAACCAGGAGACAAACCAAGAACTTGGGCAGAAGCCCAGAACCATAGATTGGGGGCAAACAAGGCTGGAATACGGAGCAAATTTTCGAATTGGTGACCAAACAAGGACTATTGAGAAGCCATTCGGCTTAGAGCATTACCAGTTACAGCAAAGCAGGCAGGTCCGCCAGCTTCCAGCTCTCCCAGTGCCCAGCCTTGCAGCTGTCGGGAAGGAAACATAATTTTCTTTCTACCTTCTGAGTTCTTGGCTGACACCCCTGTACTAAAAGGCAGATTAACAAGAGTAAACAAATAAGTTTGTTAAAACACTCAGCACACATCACGTGGGAGAAACCTAGACCAAAAGTAACTCAAAGTGGTGATTTAGAATTCCAAAGCTATGGCGTCTTCAATAAAACATAATACATTTGTAGAGAAATGACAGGACAAAGGAAAGCAGTTTCAGGCTCCCAAGGAAGGCAAACTTGGAAGGTGGGAGGGTAAATACGTGGGAGGAAATGAATGGACTGATGTTCATTTGCAGATTCCTCTGGGGCTACCTCTGCGCTGGTAAGAATGTCTTCTTTCCTCCTCATGCAGGGAGGGTACCTTTTACACAGGAGTTTTATCTCCTGCTTTTAAGAAGAAAAAAGGAGGATCAGAGTGTCCTTATACTTGCCGTTTCTTGAGTGCTTGTTATTCAAAATAATCCATATGCCAAAGTGGCACATTTGGGGGAGACACGTTCTGGTTTCCTTCGCAGTGTAAGTAGCTTCCCCAGAGCCTGGCTTCTGCAGGACACAGTGGTCAGCAGCACCTAGCACCTAGCACCCAGCACCTCCCGCTGGTGGTTTCATAGTGCCTCCGTGAGGTACCTCTCCAAGAACAGCTTTCCCAAGCACCTAAAAGATGGATTTCCAGCAAGTTCTGCCAGTGTGACGCCACAGCAGCTACTCTGACATCCAGTAAGCCTGCCTGCCCTCTGACAATTTCCATATATCAGCTCTCACCCCTTTTTATACCTGCAATTCCTCTATCCTTTAGCGTTTTCTTCTTAATAGTCAATCCCTCATGACACCAATCCCTGTTCGAGTTAATAATTCTTTATATTAAAATTTCCCTTTCAGGGACTTCCCTGGTAGTGCAGTGGTTAAGAGTCCACCTGCCAATGCAGGGGACACAGGTTTGATCCCTGGTCCGGGAAGATCCCACATGCTGCAGAGCAACTGAACCTGTGTGCCACGACTACTGAGCCTGTGCTCTAGAGCCCACGAGTCACAACTTCTGAGCCCGCGTGCCACAAGTACTGAAGCCTGCACACCTAGAGTCCGTGCTCTGCAACAAGAGAAGCCACCGCAATGAGAAGGCAGCGCACCACAACGAAGAGTAGCCCCCATTTGCCGCAGCTAGAGAAAGCCCACGCTCAGCAATGAAAACCCAACGTAGCCCAAAATAAATAAACAGATAAATAAATTTACAAAAGTAAAAGAAAAAAATTTCTCTTTCAAATTCCTCTGTGGTTTCTGTCTCGTCATTGAACACTCATTAATACAGAGAGTATTGATCACAGAGCCCGGGCATGTACTGAAATGGGGCTTGAGGCGCACCCTGTTAATACCACCCAGTCTCCATTCTCTTATTCTATTAGTGAGGGTCCTTAAACTAGGTTCACAGACCCCGAAAAGCCTTTGAGTAGAATTCAGGGTGTCCATGCACCAGGCTGAGAAAGAAATCACATCTTTGTTTGACTACCCTCTAACTGAAATTTAGCATTTCCTTCAGTTATGAATGTAGGTGATGGCCACAGTTTAATACTGCCTGTGACTTTGTCACCAGAAGGAGTCACAGATATTTTTATATCACTTAACGATTGCAGATACCTTGAAGTTTTGTTTAAGCTCATGGTGACTTTGAAGTTATAGTAGTGATTAAACCTGCTGCCATATTTGTTATCAATGCAATAATAAGCACGGTTGCAGCTATTTTCACAACTATTTTTAATGCAAATATTTTAAACGTTTTTTAATTGAAAATTTTGTTTGAGAAATCTGTGAAGCAGTTTCATCAGACTGACCAAGGGGTCCATGGCATAAGAAAGGCTAACAACCCCTGCTCTAGAATGATAGAAGTTTTAGGGAGGCATATGGATAGCCAACTAAATGCTTCATTTCCCAGCATCCCTGGTAGCTAGTTGTGGCCATGTGACCAAGTTTTGGTTAACGAGATGTGAACAGAAATAATGTGTGCCACTTCTGGGTCAAACCTTTAGGTATGACCTCCTCTTTTCTCCCTTTTCTGGGACTAGAATAGGGTGGAGCATACAGTGGTAGGGAACCAGATCTGTTGTTTTAGACGGGATGATAGAAGCTGCATGTTGAAGACGACAGAGCTTCAAGATGCAAAGAACTTGGAATCCCAGTATCTTGGAGCCACCGTTGAGTCTCAACTTTGGTAATAAACATAACCTTGTACCTTGTTTAGATCACTGGCATTTGGGGTTTTATTCTGGTAGAGGTATCAATATCCCAATACAAAAATTCTGTGAAGTCTGCAGAAAAATCTGAACAATATTAGAAACTGAATCTAAATTATTTGGGCTAAAACCTGCCCTCCGTGATGAATCTTGCTAGCTGAGAAAGGTGCTCTGGAAATGGGGGATGTAGGTGGCTTTACTTCAGCTGCTCCTGGGTGGGCAGCTGACTGGCCCTTGTTCACTGTGGGATCCAGTGTGTCTGGCAAAGGATTCACTCCTCTCATCCCTCAGCTGAATCATCTGACCAATTTCAAGTATGACACACATTATATTTAATCCAAAAGAAGGGATTTTTTTTCAAGGATTTAATTTTTTTATTGTTCCATCCATCCATCCGTCCACCCACCCATCCATCCATCCATCCATCCATCCATCCATCCATCCATCTGTCCATCCATCCATCATTTATTCATTCATTCTTCAACAAGTCTTTGCAGCACTGGCCATATTCTAATATTCCCCTAAAGACTGGGGACACAATGGCAAATAAGTCCCAGTGTCTGACTTTGGGAAGCTCTCAGTCCAGTGTGAGGGCAGGAGATGAAGGTAAACTAGGTGTAGTATTACCCTAATGCTTTGCAGTTGCTTTATGGGGCAACATTGAATAGACTAAGTTATCAAGGCTCTGATTTAAGGTTTAATGATCTTGTATGCAATAAAACAGGTTTCCTAGTGATCTCTGTGATTCTGGTGATTGTACTTTGCTTAATATAAAGAAAGCCAATTATATAACTTCCCTACAGCGTATCTATGAAAATGAGTCTCTGAAAAACTCAACAAAAGATGACTTAGTTTTTGAGATAAGTAAGAATAATAATAATAGCGGTAATAATAATAGATTACATGGATAGAACACTTTTTATGTGCCATTTACTGTGCCAACAGGTGGATCATAATCAGGTGCCTGATCACGCCTTCTCTGAACGTCCTGTCCTGCTTAAGTTGTCACCCAGGGCTTCCCTGGTGGCGCAGTGCTTGAGAATCCGCCTGCTGATGTAGGGGACTCGGGTTCGTGCCCCGGTCCGGGAGGATCCCACATGCCGCGGAGCGGCTGGACCCGTGAGCCATGGCCGCTGCGCCTGCGCGTCCGGAGCCTGTGCTCCGCAACGGGAGCGACCACAACAGTGAGAGGCCCGCGTACTGAAAAAAAAAAAAAAAAAAAAAAAATGTCACCCAAGTCCAGTTAGTGGCCTAGTGCCATCCATTGCAGAGGTGAATTTGAACTCCTTCTGAGATTCTGTTTTGTCCTCTTTATACTGTCACTGCCCTGGTTCTGAGCCTCTATTTCTCTTCTGAACTCGTTATAATAGCTTCCCAAGCAGTCTCTCTGATCTCTAGTCTTAACCCGCTACAATCTACCTCCGCTTTGCTTCCAGATGGCTCTTCTCTTGTCTCTGCCCTGCTGTGAAGTTCTCAGTGCTCCCCCGTGTTTGCAAACTTATCACCCTGGAGTTCAAAGTCCTGCAGAAGCTGGGCCCTGCTTATGTATCTTCTTGCCCCACCTGCTAAGCTTCAGCCAAGCAGCCTACCCTGTCTCCTAAACGCATGATGGAATTTCACACCTCTGTGCAGTACTTCATGCTGTTCCTCTTGCCTGAAATGCCCTTCCTCTCTTCCTGTGCCCTTACAAAGCCTCGTGAGGTCACCCCGTTCTGAGACCTGATGCCTCTCTGCTCCAGCCCCTACTCCCTGCGGCAGAACGAAGTCTTTCTCCCCTCTCTTTTCAAGGCACATCACATATACTTTTATTCTAGCACTTATTACAGGGTATGGTGACCTGGCCCTGCGTGGAACCATCACCTCTGACCATGTCCTTTTGTTACCCTGAAATGCTGGTCAGCTGAGCGTAACTGAGAACACCATGGCCTCGCCTTACCCTCACCCCTAGATTTCCATTTCCCTCTCACCTCTCCAACACTTTCCAAAAGTCCTTTCCCCTCTCGAGGGTCATTTAATTTCATCCCATCCCAATGACTGTGGCTTTAGGGAGAGCAGAGTAATTCCTTTTATATCTTCAAACCTCAGCCCTTCTCGGGCAACACAGGATCGGCAGATCACCAAACGTCAGCCTGGCCTAGAGGCCGCCTTAAAACTGTTCAATTGGGCTTCCCTGGTGGCGCAGTGGTTGAGAGTCCGCCTGCCAATGCAGGGGACGCGGGTTCATGCCCCGGTCTGGGAAGATCCCACATGCCGCGGAGCGGCTGGGCCCGTGAGCCATGGCCGCTGAGCCTGTGCGTCCGGAGCCTGTGCTCCGCCACGGGAGAGGCCACAACAGTGAGGCCCGCATACCACAAAAAAAAAAAAAAAAAAAAAAAAAAAAAACTGTTCAACTGTTCAGAGTTCCTGAGGGCGGCATCCTCCTGTTAATTACGTTTATATCTCTCAGAGCCTTGCAAAATGCTCAGAGCATGAAATCACTTACAAAACTCCTAAATTAAATTCATCATGAAAGCAAACTAAGATCCATAAAGTACAAAACCCAGAGATACCCAATTCAAAGTATTTACAGTAGATGGAGCTATATATTTCCACTGTGATCTACTCTGTACTTCATATATCATGTGAAATTATTAACATTTCGGCAGTTGCTAATCAGTTCTTTTTGCTTAAATAAATTAAAAGCCATGGGACTCACTTGCCCTGTTTATCCGTGTTAGCTATAAATTGTTAGAAAATGTTATTGAAGAGTTTCCCTAAAAACTATACTCTGATTAAAAGCATTTGGAACAAGTAATAGACATTATTAAAAGCCAGAGATAAACCCTAATGTAAACTATGGACTTTGGGTGATCATGATATGTCATCAGTTGTAACAAATGTACCTCTCTGGTGTAGGATGTTGATAACAGGAAAGGCTGAACGTAGCTGCAAGGAAGGCTGGGAAATTGTCTTTACTAAGAGGCGAGGTGCTGAGCTAAATACCTACAACATATAATAAGGTACTGCTAGTAGTATGTCACAATAGGATGTTTTAAAACTTTTTATTATGGAAACTCTCTAGCATATAAAAGATGTATAATGAATTTCAAAGTACCCGTCATAAATCTTCAACTGTTAGCCAAACTTCCTTCAACCTGCTCACTTCCCCACACCCTACAGGGTTTTTTTTCTGGATTTAAAAAACAACTGTGGTAAAATACAGTCCCGTGGTATCTACTGGGGATTGGTTCCAGGATCCCCATGGATACAAAACTTCACAGGTGCTCAAGTCCCTTGTATAAAATAGCATAGCTCAGTGGTCCTTTGTATCCGTGGATTCTGCATCTGTGGATACAACCAACCGCAGACGGAATTCAGTCTGCAGTTGGTTGAATCTGCAGATACAGAAGGCCAACTGTGTATGTACATAAAAGCTGGATTATCTTTAGCATGACATCTTACCCATAAATACTTCACAATGCCTCTCTGGTAATGCCTTTTTTTTTTTTTCGGTATGCTGGCCTCTCACTGCTGTGGCCTCTCCCGTGGCGGAGCACAGGCTCCGGACGCGTAGGCTCAGAGGCCGTGGCTCACGTGGGATCTTCCCGGACCGGGGCACGAACCCGTGTCCCCTGCATCGGCAGGCGGACTCTGAACCACGGCGTCACCAGGGAAGCCCCTCTGGTAATAACTTTTAAAAACATAATCATCTGTCATTTTTATACATTACAATATTAATAATTGGTTAATATCATCTAATTTACAGTCCATATTAAAGTTACCCCAGATACCAAAAATGAACAAACAAAAAAACCCCACCAGGCTTTTTATAGTTGTTCATTCAAATCAGAGTCCAGACAAAGTCCATACACTGCATTTTGTTGTTATAAGTCTCCTTTATGCTGTAACATCTCCCCAACACCTGCTTTTTAAAATGTCATCAATTTATTAGAGAGACAAGGCCATTTTTCCCGAGTGTAATATCCCACAATAAGTTGATAACTTCTGTTGAATTAGGTCCTCAGGAAACATTCTTTAGAATGAACCTCTAGAATTTTCTGTTCCAAGGGCATGAACATCTGTGTGGCTCTTGCTCACCACACTTCCAAGCAGAAGTGTTGCTTCAGTACCTACCAACTGCCACTGGTTAGGTATTATTAACCTGACACATTCCTCACAGCTTGGTGAACACCAGGGCGCATTTGAAATTGTATGCTAATTTAGCAAGTATAAAATAATACCTTTATTTACATTTTATAAATTTAACATACTTAAAGTAGCACTTGTAATTTACGTTTCTTTGGTTGCCCTTTCCAGCCGTGTATTTATTTACAATTCATGCTCTCTCTTATGTGACTTGATTGTTCGGATCCCCTAATCCTCTAACGCTGCACCCTTCTTAACCCCTCTAGGTAATTCTGTAGTAAATCCCTGTTATAATAATGGCTGTTCCTCATCTTTTTTTTTTTTAATTAAATTTTTAAAAAGTTAGTAAACTTTATTTTGTAGAGCAGTTCTTGTGTTAGGGAAAAATTGAGGAGAAAGTACAGAGGTTTGCATACTCTACTTCTCCTTCCAGTTTCCCCTATTATTGATATCTTGCATCCATTTGTTACAATTGATGAACCATAGTTTACATTAGGTTCACTCTTTGTGTTGTATAGTCCAATAGGTCTTGACAAATGTATAATGTCAGATATTCACCATTAGAGTATTTTACAGAATAGTTTCACTGCCCTCAAAATCCCCTGTGTTTCCCCTATTCACCCCTCCTACCCTTCCCTGTGAACCTTGGCAACTATTGTTCTTTTTACTGTCTCCATAGTTTTCCTTTTTCAGAATGTCGTGTAGTTGGAATCATACAGTATGTAGCCTTTTCATTCTGGCTTCTTTCACTTTGCAATAATGCATTTAAGAATCCTCCCTATATTTTCATGACTTCATAGCTCATTTCTTTTTTTTTTTTTTTTTTTTTTTTTTGGTTGTGCCCCATGGCTTGTGGGATCTTAGTTCCTTGACCAGGGATTGAACCCGGGCCCTCAGCAGTGAAAGCATGAAGTCCTAACCACTGGACCATCAGGGAATTCCTGCTCATTTCTTTATATGACTGAATAATATTTCACTGTCTGGATGTACCACAGTTTCTTCATCCATTCACCTCTTGAAGGACTTCTTGGTTGCTTCCAAGTTTTGGCAATTATGAATAAAGCTGCTATAAACGTTCATGTACAGGTTTTTTTGTGGACATAAGTTTTCAACTCACTTGAGTAAGTACCAAGGAGCATGATTTTTGAATCTTATGGTAAGACTATGTTTAATTTTGTAAGAAACTGCCACTGTGTCTTCCAAAGTGGCTATACCATTTTGCATTCCCACCAGCAACAAACGAGAGTTCCTGTTGCTCCACAGCCTTGCCAGCATTTGGTGATGTCAGTGTTCTGGATCTCAGCCATTCTAATAGGTATGTAGTAGTATCTCATGTTGTTTTAATTTGCAGTTCCCTAATGACATATGATGTTGAGCATCTTTTCATATGCTTATTTACTACCTGTATATCTTCACTGTTGGGTGTCTATTCAGATCTTTTTCTCAGTTTCAATTGAGTTGTTTGTTTTCTTATTGAGTTTTAAGAGTTCTTTGTATACTTTGGATACAAGTCCTTTAACAGATATGTTTTTCAAATATTTGCTTCCAGTCTGTGGCCTGTCTTTTCATTCTCTTAATGCCATTTACAGTTAAACATTTATTTTCAGATAATTGTAGGTTCACAGGGAGTTGTAAGATGTAATACAGAGAGCTCCTCTGTACCCTTAACTCAGTTTCTCCCAATGGTAACATCTTGCACAACTATGGTACAATATCACAACCAGGCTACTAACACTGATACAGTCAAGATACAGAACACTTCCATCACTGAAAGGATCCCTCATGTTACCCGTCCCCCATCTTTTGAATGGTCTTTCTACACCTAGAGAAATTCCTGCCTATGGAGTCCTGCTCCCAATATAAGAACGAGAACTATTCTGAGAATTGAAGCTAGCGTATGGCATGGACACACCCACGTAAAACTGATTTGGAAGTGGGCAAAGTGAGAAAACAGGCTCTTGTATTGCTGCTGGTGTGGTGGTGATGGGGGCATCTGGCTCTGGGGGAGGCAACCATGGTGGGGGCCTGCAAGGTTGAGCTCCTCACATTGAATGGGCAGCGGGGGGTAGGGGCTGGTGCCTTTGCTGAGGGCTCAGTGGGGCAGGACCCCTGCAGAGATTTTCTCATCAAATTGGGTATTGTTCTCCAAGCTTTAGCCTCAAACCTGGTTCTCTACCCCTCCCAACAATTCTATGAACAAGCCCATATCCCTTTATTTACTTATTTAGTTTATTTTGGAGGAATTTATGGCTAATTATACAAATGGAATAAACAAACAACACCCTCCCCAGCCCCTCCCCAGCATTATTCCTACTCCATCCCTATCATCTTAATTTACTTCTTTCTGCTTAATCATCCAGAATAAATTTCTTTTGCTTGGAGCTAAGACTTCTCATTGATCAATTTCCTTAAGACTCAGATTCCACTGGACTCCAAGAGACAAGTGAACTTGTGTTTACAGGAGTTTTGCTACAAAAATATCTGTGGAAACCAAAATAAAGCAGATGGCCATCTGAGACTGCATACCAGATTGTTTATAGCAGTGAGTTAACCCCTGAGACAGGCAGCGAAGGAACATAGCCAGGATACAAAAGATGCTGAATTTCGAAGAATAATCTTCAGCATGAAAATCTCTCAGCCCCAGCCCTTCCTCTGAGGCAGTCATCAAGATGTATGTTCAGCTACAGTGGAAAGTTAGATTTTAGGGACAGAGACATCAGGGTTAAAATTTAGATACTGTCATCAATTGCCTGTGTGCCACCTTGGACGAGGCACTTGATATTTATTTCTCAGTCTCCATTTATTTCTTCATCTATAAAATGGGGGGGATAATAATCTACCTTTGGGGTTATTATTGTGAAGGTGGAAGGAGAACATGAACATGAAGTGTCTGACAACCTTTCTGGTTTATAATAGATACTGAATTAGTGGTCATTAGCATCAGTTGTTCCGTTGGGAAAATAAGGAGCTAAATCCATTTCCCAAGATGGACAAGAGGAGGCTGGAGCAGACAGGATCAGCTGCCTCCTCAGAATTTGTTCTTCCTTTCTTTATTAACAGATTTTTCTTTCTCACGGGGCAGCAAAATTCCTAGCTACAGAACTACATTTCCCAACCTCCCTTGCAGCCCTGGCCGTATTTCACAGTGTCGGCTAATGGGTTTTACATGAGAGTCTGTGGGGTCTGTTTTATTTTCTGCTTGTAGTTTCCTTTTACTTTCTTGGCACAGAGATGTGAGGCTGCGGCTGCAGAGGCCATCTTGTGACCAGAAGAGACCATGATGCGGAAGCCACATGCTACAATGGCAGAATAGAAGACGGAAGAAACCTGAGCCCTTGATGACATCATGGAGCCACTGCACCTCAGGACCAACTGCTTCAATGTTCTGTGTGAGAGATTAACCCTGTGTGGTGAAAGCATCGTAGCCAGATTTCCGTAACATGCAGCTGAATTTAGTCCCTAAATGATGTGGAGACCACATCTACCAGGGCCGTAGACCCAGGGATGAATTAGGTTTCTTTAAAAAAAAAAAAATTAATTACTTTATTTATTTTTGGCTGCATTGGGTTTTCGTTGCTGCCTGCCAGCTTTCTCTAGTTGTGGCGAGCGGGGGGCTACTCCTTGTTGCGGTGCGCGGGCTTCTCACTGCGGTGGCTTCTCTTGTTGCGGAGCACGGGCTCTAGGTGTACAGGCTTCAGTAGTTGTGGCACGTGGGCTCAGTAGTTGTGGCTCGCGGGTTCTAGAGCACAGGCTCAGTAGTTGAGGTGCATGGGCTTAGTTGCTCCACGGCATGTGGGGTCTTCCCGGACCAGGGCTGGAACCCATGTCCCCTGCATTGGCAGGTGGATTCTCAACCACTGCGCCACCAGGGAAGTCCATGAATTAGTTCTTAATAATGACTTTGAAACATGAGTTATAGAATGTGCTATAGAAGGGGAAGACAGCCTAGACTTTTATCCCCCTTATCACACAGTTGGTAAAAGTGAAAGCTACTACTTTTTGATAGATGTAGAGAAACTAAACATTTTCCGATAGCATCTATGTAATGGGGTGTCCATCTCTGGTTACAGGTCTCATTGGTCCCTGGAGTGCAACACCAGCTACTATTCCACATGACATACATAGGAGGACATTTCGGGATTTGACCCCCTCCCCAGTTTGTATCCAGGCCTCGCTGAGTGTTTAAAAGGTGGGGAGAAGTCTGGTTTGGTTCAGTCCTGTCTGGTGCCTTGATGATCCTGGAAGATTCAGGCTTACTGAAGCCAGGCATTCACCTGTGTCTGCAGGGTGACAGGTGGACAAAATCTCCTACATCTCTGTTAGCCACAGGCCCTAGACAGTGCCTCGCCCTGGCAGGATGTAACTCTTCTAGTGGCGGGCCGGCCTCCTTGCCAGAGCTGTGTTCGGTGAGGGAGGCTCATGGCTGGACTGGTCTAGGCTGGTTGGGACAAAACTCTTATGACTCCTTCATCAGCCACTTCTCAGGGCACTTGGGCCGCCCCGGTGGGGATGGGCTTGTGTGGTGTCGGCTACCTCAAGTGGGTGCTGCAGTGGGGCTGCCCCTAGTCCCTCCTCCTCATCAAATCAAATGACCTTTCTCAGTCCAGCTAGCTATACCATCAGTCAAATGAGAAATACCACAGGCCTTTATGAAACTTAGAGGGATACCATCAAAACAAAATTAGACCACATGTCTTCAAGTGCCTTGTACTCTTTGCAAGCAAACTGAAAATTATTAGAAAATAAACCAGTCAGCTGTGACCTAGAAGTTTAGATAAGTAGTGATTATTCATGAAAAACTATTGTGCTTGGGGTTTCCCTGGTGGCGCAGTGGTTGAGAATCTGCCTGCCGATGCAGGGGACACGGGTTCGAGCCCTGGTCTGGGAAGATCCCACGTGCCGCGGAGCAACTGGGCCCATGAGCCACAGCTACTGAGCCTGCGCATCTGGAGCCTGTGCTCCGCAACAAGAGAGGCCACGATAATGAGAGGCCCACGCACCGCGATGAAGAGTGGCCCCCGCTCGCCGCAACTAGAGAAAGCCCTCGCACAGAAACGAAGACCCAACACAGCCATAAATAAATAAATAAAAATTTTTTAAAAAAACAAAAAACCCCAAAAAACGATTGTGCTTGCATTGAGACAAAATCAAAGATGATAATTTCCCTTTAGAAGGTAGGAGGTGCGGGTGGTTTCAGGCAGTGCTACTCACGGGGGTTGTCTCTGGCTTCCTGCAGGTACCTGGGCCTCTACGAGGTCAATTCATCTTCCAGGGATGCAAAAGGATAATTTTTTGTCTATTGAATCTAACAATAAAAAATTAGGACTTGTATTCTTTATGTCATTTTTTAATATCATTTTTGGGGTATTTAATTTGTACTGTATTTTATAAAAGTTGGTCTATGATAGACTGGAAATAAATACATTTTAAAAATGTCCTTTACCAGATAGCTTGGGAAGGCCTAGATTTTGATTTTAGGGAACTCTGTGCTCAGATGGGCAGGGCTCCACTCCACGGTGTTCACCGGGCTCCGTCTTTGGGTGCACGTTCCTGCAAGGGGGGGTCGTCTGGGAGCCTCCAGGGTCTCCGGGGACTGAGCTAATGTTGGTATTTCTTAGCAAGTAGTTTCACATAAAATGGCACCTATGTGATTTGAAAGCTAACTGTACCCACCCCCACGCCCAAACAGACAATCAACTTACAGGATGAAAGACTACACTCAGCCTTCAGTTTCTTTTTGGGGTCGCCACAGACCGGCCAATATAACCCAGGAGGGCTGACTTAATACAAGGATTCTCAAACTGTCGGCAGTGGTGGAGCTCTCTATGTGAATTAATTCTGCTCCTTCGTGCCAAATCTCAGTAGCTGGGACATCGCTGCCCAGGGCCAGAGAGAACTGTAGTGTAGAAATGCTGCTGTCTAGCTAGAACATCGAAGCTGTCAGGACATTTCGAGGGTTATGGCAGTGGCACAAAAGGGTCTGCCAATGATGAATATTGGGTAGGAGGGGGTGAGTCATAAGACAAAAATAATTGGAACTTTAGGACTCTGTTGTTTAAGGGGGAAAGAAAGAAGGATGCTCTCCTAATATCATGAACATTTGTCTTTGGGTTATCTCTTGGGTATTTTCACAGACAATAATCTCATTTCAGGCCTTGCCTTGGGGCTGTTATTGCTATTTCACATTTGAAGGAACTGAGGCCTGGGAGCGTTGAGACTTACCTGGGGTCCCTAGGAGAGGTGACCCTGATACAGGGTGGCCGGGGAAGCTCCCCTGTCCAGTTTTCCGCCCCATGGCAGGATGTGGGCCTCAGACCGGAACTGGCAGCTGCTCTGTCCCTCGGGGCCTCTGCGAGCCCCGTCTCGGAGCAGCGGTGGACCCTGTGCCTCAGTTCACGTTCTCTCGGGGGCCATTTCTGGGGGGGCACAGAAGGCAGGCTGACGTGATGGGAAAAGTCTGGTGGCGCCATGTTCTTATTCTAACTCAGCTGGGCAGCGTGTGAATGAAATCATCTTTCCCACGCTCATTTTTCCTGCCCCCCTTTCCCCACACTTTCATGTCTTTCCGGCCCCTTCTCGTGGGCAGGACGTGGCCACCACCCCACGGGATGTTTTGAAAGATTTATGATCGTGCAATGAGTTTCTAGTCCAGCACCTGGGAGAGCGCTCCAGAAATGGTAGCCGTGCCCATTTGGCAATGTGAATCATGATTTTTTAGTGATACCATCTATCCAGTTGTGTGATTTTTCTCCATGTTTTCCAACGCAATTAAATGTTCATGCTTATTATTTTTAAAAAAAGAAAGGAAGGAAGAAACGGTAGCCACCCTCCATAGGCATCGCTTTCCTCTCTGGCTCCACGGAGAGCTCCTTCCAAGGATGGACTTGATCTCATTCCTGTCTTTGTCACCGACACCTAGCCCCGTGGGCCCAGAAGGCCTTCCACACAAGACTGTGTAAGGAAGAAACTGCCCACGTCTGTCCCAATCTGACAGGCAGGACTGAGCCAAGTGTCACCAAAGCTGCTAGTTGTCCTACAGCCCTCTTCCTGTTAGCAAGTCACTGAGTAGAGTGTTTTGTCAAAGGACCCACTTGCTGCCTCTCTGGCAGCTGTGACCAGGAACTCAGCTCAGGCAAAGGGATGAAAGCTGATGTGTGGTTCTTCTGGGAAGTCTTACAGGCGGGGTGGCCCACTTCTGCTTCTCCTTCCATTCCACAGCACAGGACACGAATGTGTGGTCCGGATGGACAGACGCCATCTTGGACCACGAGGACAAAGACGGTGCTCTAGGGAGGGTGCAGCTAGGAGAACACTGGGGGCCGCGGGAAGGACGAGAAGCCGTCCAGCCAACCTGGATCGATGGCCTCTCTCTCAGAGAGACAAGAGTAAAACTTCCATTGGGTTTAAGCCACTGCTTTTGTGGGTTTTCTGTCAGAGGCAGCTAAAACGAATCCTACGTGCTAAGACAATTAATGGAAATAAAAATATCACCCCATCTTCATTTGAGCTTTCTGTAGTATTGCCACCCTGTCCAAATTAAGACTCAAGCCCCCAAGTTCAAATATGATTATGCACAGCTGGTTACACGCTTCAGCGATCCAAGTGCAGGGTCTCTCTTCCTATCATGTTACCCTCCCGCCCCCTTTTTAATATGATCAGATAGTTCGATGTGTTTTCACCCTACGCTTTCTCCATTCAAGCACGGACCAGCTTCTGCACATGTCAAGGGAGGTTTATGACGGGCCTTCTGGCATCTGCGTTCGAAAGATTAAAGACAGCAGGGGGAGAGGAGGGAAGGCCCGCCCTGGGGTGGGGTGCAGGGCTGGGGGCAGTGACAGAGCACCCAGTCTGGGGGCTCCTCGGGAATGGCCTCCTGGTACACCGGGGACCCGGGCTTCCAAAACCCATCAGGGATTCCCAAGCCTCAAATGTGCCATAGCAGCAGAGCAGCTAGGGGCCCTGGGGGCTGGGCCATCCCAGGGTTGGCAGGTGGTCAGTCACCCCCGGGGCATTCCCCATACTGTAGCACCGTGTACACTTGGGAAAGGAGACATCCACCAGTCATCTCAATTTAGCGTGGCAAGTTCAGACTTGAATCCTGCTCCTCCCACGTCTCCCCCGTCTCAGCCCAGAGCACCTCCACCCTTCCTGCTGCTCAAGCCAAACTTTGGAGCCTTTCTTGACCCTTTCTGTCACACCCCACACCCCATCCATTAGCAAGTCCACAGGGTCTGCTCTCGTAGTAGCGATATATCCAAATTTAATCACTGCTCAGCACCACCACGGTTCCCAGCTTGGTCTATACCATCGTCATCTCTCCCCCGCACCGTTGCAATGGCCTCCTAGCTGGCCTCCGTGCCCTGCCTTTGTTCCCCAGTCTATTCTCATCATGGCAGCCAGGGTGAGCCTGCTAAAATGTAAGTCAACGTGTGCTCAAAACCCTCCAGGGGAATCCAGCTCACTCAGGGTGAAGGGCAAAGTCCTTATACCATCCAACACAGCCCTACCTGACCTGCCCCAGTAAACTCCTCACCTACTTCTCTCCCCTCTCACTCACTGTACTTTAGTCACACCAGGCTCTTTGGCGTCCCCTAAAAATACCAGCCATGATCCCACCACAGTGCCTTTGCACCTGCTCCTCCCTTTGCTTAGACAGCTCTTCTCCAGTTATTCGAGTGACTTGTCCTGGCATCTCCTTCAAGTCTTTAGTCAAATGTCTCCCTCTCAGAGGCCTCTCTTGATTATTAACACTATATCACCTCCCCATCCACCCCCAAACTGGTGCACCTGTCCTGATCATTCTTACAGCACTTATTGACAGGTACCTGACATACTGTATATGTTACCTATTTTGTTTATGTCTCTCTCCGCCACCATAATGTAAGCCCTCCGAGTACAGGGACTTTGGTTTCGTTTATTACTCTATTCTCAGCGACCAGAACAGTGCCTGATGTCTCGTAGGTACACGATAAATACCTGTTGCACCACTTTTGATTTGCTTTCCCTCCTTCCCGGCCTCACTCTTGCTGCCCTGCGATTGCACCCGCGCCCCCATCTCCCCGGCAATGATGCATAAGCACATAACGTTTGACTCAGGCTCTGTTTTCTGGAAGACCCGGGCTACTATAGTAACTTGCTATAAATCACACAGTCGGTAAGAGACAGACCCAGAATTCAAACCCAAGCAGGCAGCATAACTCCACAGCCAGAGAGCCACCATCAATCCTGCAATAACGGCCACCGCCATTACCATTACTGTTCCTCCCTGGAGGTTTACCTGCAAAGGCTCAAGACAAGTTAATAGTTAAAAAGGGTAGATTTCCTCCAGTCTCTATAATTCTACAGCCCATTGGTGTCACTTTTACCTGGCAATAGTACTCTTTGTTGGGACAAAGGAAAGATAGAATCATTTCTGGTTGGCAAAGGCGTGAACATACATGGAAATAAGAATTATCAATGAGCTGGTCAATTCATGAAATTTATACTCAAAATTTTTCTTAAGGTTACATGTAATTTTACAAGACCATTCATCATAGCACCAAGCCTAATAGTCCTTAATAGAAAACAGTCAAATAACAAATACTCCAGTTAATTTCCCACAGGTATAAATTATGCAAATAGTCATTTATATCTTCATTTACAATAGTCAATAAATAAGAGTGCATGTTCATACAATTTTTTTTACAAAGATACCTTTTTTTACAAAGCTACAGCTATGTATGTACTAAATAGACAAAATAGTTCTTGTACTACAAAATAACATTTTGCTTTTTTTTCAATAGTTCTCTTAGAGCTCTCAGTAAAAATATTCAGACGTTATCAATTAAGTCCTGCCATGACATTACAAGAAACTGTAGCATTAAATCTGTTAAACGTATTACAGACCTTGAAAAAATAAATACCTATCATCATCCAATACAATGCGCTTTGAACAAACTCCTGCTTCCAGGTTTAATAATTGGTCCTGACCATGTAGGGTAGGGAACAACCATCCTTCCCCTTTTACTCTTTGTCTTTGGCTGACGTTACCAACACCAACGCAAGTGAAGTGATGCAGGTAGCTAACTTAGGGTGCAATTTCAAGGAGACAGGGTCTCTGCTTCATGGCACCCCTTCCCCCAGGCCCACTCCCACCCCAGGGACATTCTATACAAACATGCCAGACTTTGGCTTCAGGGATCCAGTGCTAGAATGCAAGCAGCCTCTGATTCGAGTGGAATTTCTGTGCCTATCTATTTTGAGTCTATGAAGGGACGGGGGAAAAAGATGGGAAGGATAGAAAGGTCCAGTTGTTTACATCTATATATGCCTGCAGCTGAACTTGTGAATTTCAAAGAATCCAAGAAAATTGCCTCGGATGCTGACTTAATTTAAGGCGACCAGTTTAGTTCTGGGAGTCCTAGGAAGCAGATCTCCCACGTTCTACTCCAAACGTTCACCCCACACCTGCAACAGACTACCTTTTATTTTACCAAACCCTTTCCAAAGGCGCCTTTCTCAGATACTAAAGCCGGAAGCCATGCTCTAAGCTTGGGAATTCACTTACAAACGCAGAGGTGCATTTATTCTAAGCAAACAGGCCACTTACTGAGATTTAAAAAAAAAAAAAAAACCTAATTTGCTAACCTTTGGATTTTTAAACCTAGGAAAGACTTTTAAAAAGAGGTCTCCCACCTTTCCACCCAGAGAGGTAAATGAATTATTCACGGTGTCACAGCAGGTGGGCCGGAGCTAGGACCTGGGGTCCTGATGACCAGGCCAGTGCTATCCTACTTTGGAATAATGTCAACTCTCTAGGTTACAGACACTTTCAGTTTCCTTTTTTAAAAAAAAATTTTGGCTATACTGTGCAGCATGTGGGATCTTAGTTCCCCGACCAGGGATCGAACCCGCGCCGCCTGCATTGGAAGGCGGAGTCTTAACCACTGGACAGTCAGGGAAGTCCCCAGAGTTTCCTTTTAAAAAGTGTTTCAGGGACTTCCCTGGTGCCACAGTGGTTAAGAATCCGCCTGCCAATACGGCGGACACGGGTTCGAGCCCTGGTCCAGGAAGATCCCACGTGCCGCGGAGCAACTAAGCCCGTGCACCACAACTACTGAGCCTGCACTCTAGAGCCCGCCAGCCACAACTACTGAGCCCGCGTGCCGCAACTACTGAAGCCCGTGTGCCTAGAGCCCGTGCTCCGCAACAAGAGAAGCCACCGCAATGAGAAGCCCGCGCACCGCAACGAAGAGTAGCCCCCGCTCACCACAACTAGAGAAAGCCCGTGCGCAGCAACGAAGACCCAATGCAGCCAAAAATAAATAAATTATTATTTTTTTAAAACAAAGTGTTTCAATCCGTGCATGACATTTAGGAATGCAGGCATGTTGCGGCTGTCCTCATAGCAAAGTCTTGCAGAGAATAGGCTATTACGGACTTCCGGTGGGTCTAAAAGAAGTCTGAACTTTTGCAAATGGAAAACAAACCTATTAATAGACACTTTTCTATTCCTTTCTGCAACAATGCAAAAATCACAACTTTTCAATTCAAAACCAAGGAAAAATAATGATTCCTATCTCATAGGCCGACCAGTTCTAACTTCCAAGTAATCCACGGTCTCATCCCTGTTTTACATGTGCTCTACCCGGCACAGTGAGATTTGCTTTTTGAAGGGGGAAGCCTCACTTCCACCCTGAAAAGCACGTGTGAGAAGAAGCGAAGAGAGACTACCTGGGGGCATTAATGAAAGTCATTCCATCTTGGATGTTAGACACTGAGGTTATGCTGTTAAAGGCCCTTTAGACGCAGTCATTTTGGTTGTCAATTTGCAACCTTAGCTTAAAACCTGAACTTGGGGTGTCCTCAGGCATTTAAACATCTTTTAATTTATTTTTTAATTGAAGTAGAGTTGATGAACAATATTAGTCATTTTTACCAAATGAGGATGAAGGAGATATTTAAGCAGTGTTGATATGGGGTGGGGGTCAAAGTACGCAGAAACTTGGGAAGGGGAAGAACACCAGGTGAGGGTTTGCAATGCGACTGCTAAACCCGCCCAACTCTGAGATTCCCACCCACGCTTGCCAACTAGGTCAAAGTCACCAACAATGCGAACCACATTAAGGCATGACTTACTTTCTAAGCAGCAAAGTCTAGGGTGGAAATCAACGTCTGGAAGGAAGAGCCCTATGATCACGGCTCTGCCACTTGCCAGCTCTGTGACCTTGTTATCTTTCCTTCTTGTGTTTTAGCTTCCTCTCTGCAAGAACCGCCTCCCGTGATGGTTGTTAAGGGTCCAGTGAGTCCGCGGGTGCACGCTGGCTTCGGCTTCCTCTTGTAAAAGGCATGAGCTAGGTTTGAGAGAGCAGCTGGCAAGATGGAGGTGGATTGGAGAGAGGCTAGAAGAAGCGATGGTAAAGTGAACGAACTGAAAGGACGTCTAGTCAAAGCTCGGCGAGGAGGTTCATGCAGACAGGGAGCTACTGAGCATTTTACGACATTGTAACAAGCTCACAGGGAAGCTATTATTCACTCAGCAAATACGTACTGAGTGTTGATTCTGCACAGGTGCTCAGAGAGGTAATTTGCCCGGTCATCCAGATAGCTGGAGACACAGCTGGGACCTGAACCTAGATCTGGCTGATTCCTGAACCTGCCCTCTTCCCCTATTCCATACAACCTCCTGGAGAAGGGCGAAGGGAGTGATAAAAAGAAAGGGGTGGTGGGGGGGGGGAAGTTTCAGTTAAAGAGATTCCTGCTAGGTGAAAGCTGGCCTTGACACCTAAGTGTCAGGGATCTTGAAGTTAGCAGGGGGATCAGGGCGGTAGATCATTGAGTGGTGTGTGTATTTAAAGCCATGTGGTCAAACAGCGTAAAATACTGGCTGTCTCCTTCCCAGAAACGAGGATATTTTTCTGGCTTGTTGGTGCTACAGCCCAGGGCTGGGTTTTCATCAAGGTTCTCAGAACGAATTATAAGCACCTAAGTCGGTCTTCCCGCCGCTGAGGGGTCCGGCAATTCCACAAGAGTCACAGGGGCCCCGGAACTCTGCTGACCTCTGCTGACCCTAGGGAAGGAGGGGCTCAGAGCCTCCAGGCCTTTGCCCCTTCCCAAGCCGGTCGCGCCCACGAGGGGTGGAGGACTTTGAAGGCTTGCAGGTCACTGTGGTGCCATCACACGTCAGAGCAAGCAGGGCCAGGGCTCACCTGGAGCCTGAAGCCACGGGGTCTGCATGAGATGGGGATGGAAGATTCCGGGTGCAATACGTGCAGAGTCCACGCTTCACGTGTATTGGGCTCACTTCCCTG
Source organism: Kogia breviceps (assembly GCF_026419965.1). Lineage (NCBI taxonomy): Eukaryota > Metazoa > Chordata > Mammalia > Artiodactyla > Physeteridae > Kogia > Kogia breviceps. Next base: position 9,505,295 of record NC_081312.1, on the reverse strand, counting down.
TGCTGACTATTGTTCCTCAACAAGGTGCCTGACAAGAGGCAGAGCCGAAAAGATCTACGGGACTCAACATCCAGCAAAGAACCCGTATCTCATTTCTTGGCTCCCTGACACCGGCTAACCGCTCAGGCAAACTCCGCAGCCATTTCCAGCAAATAAGCGAGTTATCACTCACGCCAGCTCTCAGCCTCCAGCTGCTCAGCCCAGGTCAAGGCCTTCATCCTGAGAGCAGCTGCACGGGCCGGAGGAAGAGCCTGCTATTCGGTGGGGACTCCAGACGGCAGCTGCAGCCCCAAGACGTTCAGTCTCTCCCCAAAGGCGGTTTCAGCAGAGGTGATGCAATGGCAGGGCAAGAGAAATAACACATCTGGACCCGGAGGGTTTCGTGGGCTCTTGTTTCCTGGCCAGAGTATCACTGGGAAGGTTCTGAGGAGTCACGTTGATCTGAAACTCCCACATAGACCACCTCGGGGACTTGAGGACGTGAACAGAAATTGCTGGGAAGGTCTCCAAGCCAAAAGGAAAGAGAGGCCGTGGCTCCAAACAGCAGTGGGCCTTCTGGAGAGTTAAGAAAAACCGAGCTTGCATGAAGGAGTGTGTCACAGGACTGCTCTCCAATGACACGACCACGGAAAGAGAACAATTCTTAACAAAGAAGCCACCATGAATTCTGATATTCAGAGATACATTCCTTCCTTGTTTCCTCTGGCTCGTGTTTGAGACATCAGCTCTGTGATGCTCTGAGACCCTGGTGACGAGGGAGGTGCAGTTTAGCTGCAGCGACTGGAGGCTGGAGTACTGTAGAAAACTTGGCATCCAGACGTCCCTCCCGAGGGCACTAACTAGCAGTGTGACTAGTCATTTGTCCTTCCTGATCGTCAGTTTTCGCATTTCTGAAATGAGGCACTAGACCCTTACGTGATCCCTAAGGCTATCAAATAACCTATCATTTATGAAGATCGACTCCACAGGCAGGCAGCCTCCAAGTCTTCTGCCTCCTATGAGTCCGACCCTCACAAAGAGCAGGCTACTGCGTGGGAAGGGGAAGAGAGAGCTGGGGAAACTCCGCGGAACCCCAGAAAGGGAGAAGCAGCCTGCGCCCTGTGGCTTCGGGGGGGCACGGAGTGGGGTACTCCCTGGTTCCCAGTCCTGGTGGGAGCCCCACTCCCTACAGAGGCCGGGCTCGGCCAGGAGGAACTGCTCACAAAGTTCCAAACAGCCATCCCACAGAGGGAGCTGCCAGTTTGGTCGCTGGCTGACACTACCTGTTTCCCAGTGAAGTGACGGTGGCAAAGAAAACCTAGAAAGGGCATGACTCCTAGACGCTGGCGGGGGGCAGGAGCTCTAAGATAGTTGTGTCTGGGCAGGAGGTGGAAAGGAGGGAAGGAAGGAGAGTCCTGTCTGTACTGGGGCATCCAGGGGGAGCCCCGGGAGCTCTCTCGCCTCTCCTCACCTGGCCCAGCATTATGGGAAGGCACCCGCAGACCACGGCTCAGCGGGACTCCGGGCACGTTCACAAGCGCGTCCACAGCGCAGCGAGCCACCTAACAAGCAGGGAGAGAGCAAACGTGGGACCCGCCATTCAAGATGGTGTCTTCGCTGGTGAAACCCCAGGGAAATAAGAGCAAAGGAATGGAAGTGATGGAATCATAAAGACCAAGGGATGAAGAGGAGATGACAGCAGGCGAGAGATGCCACCCCATTTACTGCAGGGGCAGGACTGCGGGAGACGGGGGCAGGGCCGAGCAACGCCGACACCACGCACCGCCCGTGCGGAGGAGAGACGCCAGCGCCCAGCAGCGCCCACAGCCTGCTCCTCGCGGGGAAGCGGAGGAGCTCTAACCCAGGGACACGAGGCACAGCGAGGCGGGAGCGATTCAGCGAGTCTGCACGCCGACTGCGACGAGATGCCAGCTCAGAGCCCGGAGGCGGGCACTCAGATGTGTGCCGGCATCTCCGGGTACGGCCCTCCAGTCCGTGCACGGCGCAAAGGTGCTTGGTTAAGGGGGCGATTGCGAGCTAAAATCTAGCCCTTACTCTTGCTCCTCGAGCCTTTCCCCGGAGAAAGAGGCAAAAGGTGCCTTCTGCCAGTTTGGCCAAGCGCCCATGGGTGGCTTCTGCTCAGAGGGGCACCTGTTTCCAAGTCATCCATCCACTCAGAGGGAACGCCCGTTTTGAAATTGCATGAGGGCCCCGCATAGGCTAGCAGCAGCTCTGCGTATGTCCCTTTATCTCAGGCAGGAGAGAAGCGGAAATATCTCTAAAGAAACACAATGAGAAAAGACCGGCAAATATTGATATGTGTGGTCCTCCCATGAGGAGTCCAGATGCCCACCTGGTGGCCCTACAGAAAAATCCACCAGCTGACGCACAGAACTTCCTATCCATTTTGTGATGTATCATTCTCACACACGAACCGATCCACAGCATCACTAGATATCTGAAGAAAACTTGTCACGTGAAAGAGAGTGTGACTAAGAGAAAGGGAGCTTAGAGGAAATAAAGGCAAAACAGAGAGCAGAACAGAACTTCCCCCAAACCCCACTACCATGAACGTCCACAGAGAAATAAGTTCTGCACCCATGAAACAAGAACAGGACACTATAAAATGTTTTGGAAATTAAAAATTCATAAAACATTCATCAGGTATATTGAGAAGATAAAGCTAAATAACTACCTTTGAAAGCAGATCCAAAAAAAAATTAAGAGATGAGAAATAGAAAAGATAAAAAAATATTAGAGGTCTAGCCTGGGAAGTCCAACATGGGAACAACAGGTGGTACAGAAAGAAAGAATGTAAACAATTACAAGAAAATTTAAGAAGTTTCTCATGAGAACCCAGCACGAGGTACACCATCAAGGGTACAACACCATCAGGACAGTTCAGAACACTAAGAATGAAGGGATCTTAAATGTTTCCTGGGAGGGTGGAGAAACCCAAGTCACAGCGAAAGGCCTGGGAATCAGAATGGCATCGGGAATCTCAACAACCACGATAGGGGGTGGTGGGAGGGTATTATTTTCCACCCACAATTCTATATCCAGCTACACCTGGGTAAGGGCAGCATAAGGATATTTTAAGTTACGTAAGATCTCAAAATATTTACAATAATATTTACTTCCCAGGTTCTTTTCTAAGAAAGTTACTGAGGAATGTGCCACACCAAAATCATCATCATCAATCATCACCATCCAGGAGGGAGAAAAAATATGACGAGAAAGGACGTGTAACTATAGTACACTACTTGGCTCACAAGTAAACAGTCCTCATATGCCCACAATGAAGAGAGATGTACCAAGTAACACATCTAACTACACTGGAAAAACAAAGCATGGTATGGGTAAGAGCAAAATCCTTCTCTACCACAGTAGGAAGCCAGTAGATGTTTCTAGATTAATTTTTTAAATAAAAGAAGTATAAGCATGTTATGTAGAAATGAGAAGGTAAATATTAGAAGAAACAGCTAAAAGAGGTGAAAGTGTTACTTCTAGAGAGCAACCCATAGGGGAGTGCTAGTTTTCATTAAAAATCTTATCGTATTTGTTTCTTTTTAAACTATGAACATGTATTACTTGGATAAGAATTAAAAATAAATGCTTAAATAGAAGCCATGGAGTGGTTTGTCCTCCAGGCTTCTTACCCACCTTCTATATCTGACTTCTTTCACACACGCCTGTAATCATGTGAGATTTATTTTTTTTTTCTTTTTAAAAAAAATCAGTTTGCTGCCACCCTGAACCAAATGCCTTTCAGCCATCTTGCCAGTAGATGGTTTTAAACAACATTATACTCTGTAATGGGTGAGAGAAGAAACCTGCAGAGACTTTTCTGAACAAGGTCTAGACCCGTAAAATGAAATGATTAACGTTCGGGTCAGCTCTTCCCTGGCTTTTCAAGCATCTAATTTAGGTGAGGACTGCATGGTGTCCAGGGTTATAAAATATCACATACATAATCTTTTATTATCTGTACCTTTCAGCTTTCAGTGATGCCAGGGAGCTCACTAATTAGCTCATTTTCCATGGGACACTAGGCCTTCGAGATGGAATCGCTCCAAACTCCCAAGAGCTTTCAGCTGGGAAGGCTTAGATTCGTTCGTGGAGAGAAAGCAGCCTATAGCCAGAGTGGGTTAGAGGCCAGGCTTTGGCTGTCATTGACTCAAATGCGATACATCGATTCTTTTGGCCATGCTGGAATTCTGTAAACTTGAGACCCCCTGCTTGAAATAAGCAAATCCCTGCCTTGCTGAGAGAGAAGCATGATTCCTGGAGTAACAACAAAGCTGGTGTGTCAGCTGACAAGCTGTTAGAGCTGTCGAGGGTATTCCAGAAGGAACAGGCAATGAGCCTGAAAGTGAACAAAACTTCCTCATGGGAAAAACACGAGAAAAAACAAAGGTCGGTGGTTGACCTAAAAATTTTGGTTTTGTTTAAATGAGGACATTCTTATCTATTCATTTTATTATTTTTTTTTCCAGGACACTCATGGGCCCAATGGAAGTTCCCAGAAGAGGGGACAGCTCTGGATGGGGCATCAGGTGGCCTGGGTACACTTGCAAGTCCGCTCCTGGTTGGTTGTGTGATCTTGGTCAACCAGCTCTGCCTCTCTGGGTTCAGCAGAGGAGATGCTGTCTGAATGCCTCTCCTGACCTAATAGGCTGTGGTTTTATAAGTCCCACCATATCCACGCTTTCTGAGGGGGAGGACAATGGAAGGAGGAAGTAATACACAGGGACGCATGGCCTGCATCTTGACAGGAAGCAGGGAGCAGAGGGAGCCCAGGGCAGAAAGAAGAAGGAAGGGCAGGTGGATGCCTCTGTCCTCTCACCACCTGCCTGTTCTGGTTACTTCTCAGGGTGCTTTCCAGAAACCCTTTTCCTTTTCAAGAAACCCATCATGACTGACCACAAAAGATGCCCGTGCTAAGACTCGCACTCTGAGGCAGGTGTGCACAAAAGCTCTCTCGGAGCAGGAACATGCTGGACCACTTCCTGCTCTAACATCAGTCGGAACTCATTCTCAGCCAGGCCACTTCAGCATTCCTCCTCGGGGCTCTCGGGGGCTTTTTTTTTTTTTGACAGTGCCCTGCGGGGCCTTGGGTACCAGCACAGATGCCTCAGGAGGCACGAGCGGAAGCTGGGAGCTGCCTGGGCAAAGCGAGAGGGATCCCACGCCTTGCCCTGTGTCAGCCAAAGCTCTACTTTTCATGTAGCAACTAGGCTGGCCCCTGGGAATCCACTTGAAAGGAGGATTCCACAGGTGGGAAAGGTTTGAAAATCACAGCTTTACCTCAGTTCAATCAATGTAAAAGCAAAATTAAAATGCATGCCCCCCACAAAAAAAAGAAAACGAGGGTGAACAAACGTGCACTGCAGCTCACGACCTAGCCTTCACTTTCCTCGAACTTTGCCGTTCATGGATGCCCATTGCTGGACCCGGCAGCTCCGGGCTGCCCTGATATCCCCCCAAAGAAAACGACCAATCACCAGACCACAACAGGTGCGCGGACCCCCAGCACCTCCACTCAGACTCCCCTCTCAGAGGAAAGTAGGGCAGTTCTCTTCCCAGTGGGGGTCTTCCTGAGGCATCCATCCTATTTCTCATTGCGAGGCGAGAAACTCAGGTCCATCTGGGACCTTAAAAACCAGCACGTGGGGCGAGCTAAGACCCAGTTATGAGTATTAGTCACAAAACTTAATACCTGACAGAGCAAGGCACGCAAACAGACGCACCCAAGGGTCTGGCCACACACCTGAGTGTTGAGTCCATAGCCAAAGAGAAAAGCGTGCTTAGGACTTACAGGAGAAAAAGGAAACATGAAAAAGAAAAGTGGAGAGAGGGAGTCTTAAGTTTCCTCGGAGGCCCTCCACCATCTGCAGAAGTGCCCCATCCAGAACAGGCAGTAAAAGGAAGTAAGAAGACTGCCCACCCCTGGCCAGGATCCTGTCTTTTTATTATGCAGACGCACGCATCAGAGTCCGCTGATGTCCAGCTGGGGGAAGAGCAGCAGGCAGTAAACCAGGAGCCAGAGGAAGAGGGTAAAGTATATCACGTCTGCCTGCCGGACGAACTGCATCAGCGAGTCGCTCTGTGGGCTGTGGATCTCTTGCAGCCTGGCTTCGCCCGAGTTGTTGGCCTTCCTGCAGGAGGGGAGACACACCAAGGCAGTCACAAGTGGGTCCCCAGCCCAGTGGAGCCCCCTCCCTCTCTGTACTCCGGCCTCACTGCCCAGCTGGAGAGCTGAGGGCTTCCCAGTGAGGTGCAGAACCAGGCGGAGGGCTGGGTCCGGGGGTGCTTGGAGCTTTCAAACCCACTCAGTTCATCTTCACAGCGCCAAGAGGGAGGAGCTGTTGGCCCCGTTCTGCAGAGGGGCATATACTGAGCCTCATGGAGAGGGGCCCGGAGGGGGGCTTGCTCAAGGCCATAAATGACTTTGTGATACAGCTGGGACCTGGACCAGGTCTACACCCAGTCCAGGATGCTCTCCCTCACACCGCAGTGCCCTTAATGCAGAGTTAGAAGCTGATGGCTCTTTGTTCCTCCCTAGGAATAGAGGGGACTTCCTAAGGAATCTAAGGAAAGAATCGGAGGTTCCCTGATGACAGATCATTTAAAAACAGCCATCAGCAACAAAAAGGCACACCTCCGTACCACCAAGTTTTGGTTTTGTTTTTGGAATCTAACCTTGCAAATAATTACCAGATTTTGGTCAAATGTATCTTTCTTCTCTTATTTCAACAGAAGGTAGTGCTAAAGTGACATTTTAGTTTTGCCTGGTGGAGAAAGCCCAGAAAGGGACTGTGCGGTGGTGACAGGAAAGGGTCAGAAGCCATAATCTGATTGCAGTTGGGCTTGGGGGCCTCTGCTTGCAGATGCATTTGTAGAACCCAGAGTGTAAGCTTCTCAGGGTCATTTGGGGCTTCTCGGGGTCATCAGGGTGATGGAGATTATGAGAAGTGAAAACTACCTCCTCCTCCCTAGACCATCTCCTGATACAATGAAAGGCCACGCCAAGAGGGAATTAAACCTTTGCCCTGGTCTGGAAACCAAGCGATTCCCACGCAGATAACAGACAACAGACAGAATTTCTTTCTCCTTCTTAAAACTGTTTTTAGAGAAATTTTAAACTGTGTATTTTTATTGCAAGGGTAATAAATGCTCAGGAAAACACGACTGCACTTCTCAACCTTGCAGGTTCAATGTTCAAAGACTCTATATCTCATAAAAGCTAAAAGTACTATTTTCCTATGAGGATGTCAAACCTGGTGGAAAACGTGAATTAATATTTCCATTTTACGGCAGGGGAGGGAAACCAATCGTGCCTCTTTTTTTAGTAGCCAGACGGGTGGACTTGTAAAGATTACACTCCTGGGTGTCGGGCAATTTTCAGACAAGGTCTCTCCATTCCAATAATCTAAGTCCTTCCAAGCCAATTCAAATCCGTGGCAAATATTTTTTTTTTAAATCAATTAAATTAAGTGATTCAATAACTTTAACAGCGATAGGGGCATGTCAGAGTTGTCAGAGTTTTAGATTTCTCTGCCTGCCTATGTTCTAAACGGGCGGCGTTACAGCTATTCGACACTCTTAGTCTAGGTCATTTAGTTCTCCAACAGGAAGAAAGACTTTCACAGACATCCTGGCATGTTTGCATTCCCTCTTCCCGTCTGTTCTGATGCCATAAAACTGTAAACTCAGCTCAGTGAGCCTCTGAGTATTGTACCTGCAGTGACGACACAGAATGAACACAGTTGTCAGGGGCTACAGCGTTTAGAACACACACAGTAGCCTGTCCCTACCTCTTCTGCCTGGCTCTGTCTCGGAGGGCCAGCTTATACCGCTGGGTCATCTAAATACAGCCACAGGCTCATGACCCAGACCTGTCTTTAAACCGAGTCATGTTCTGAACCGTGCCCTGCCCATCGACATGAATTCGTATCTACTTTCCCTTCCCACTCATATTCAATTTCCAGTCATTTTTTCCGGAACGGGTGTTTTCTTGCACGATCTCAGACTATTCATACTGTTATCCAACACAGCCTTGTAGGAAATAGCCACCCCCAGAAGGTAGGCTGCATAGTTAAAGAAAAAAATATCCTTTTAAGCCCCACCAAGCTTGGACTACTGCCACCTACCTGGTTAACATTCGGTTTCTTCTGTCGTCCAGACCTGCTGCGTTCCTCAACTGGTCATAGCTAAAATGATCCTGCAGTGAAATTTATAAACAAAACCCCGCAACCCAATTAGTAAAGATGAAATCTCTGAAACAGAAAATGCAATGATTTTAGACATACAAAGTCGAGCTTGCCATGATTTTCTCAATCTTGCGAACATCTAGTTCCAAAGTAAAATGACTATGCAGTATTCTAGGTTATTCCCACGGGCGGACAGAAGGGTCCCCTCCCCCATGACAACCTGAATCAGGGCAAGCTGTGGATCCCAGGGCTTTGGGTCCCAACACATCCCCAGCTAAGTGGTTGCAAAGACGAAGCGAACCCTCGGCTTACGTGGCACCTCTGTCTTTGAACGTGATCTTTCTGGACGTGTGTGCGGGGGTGGGGTCGTGGACGCGTTTGTTATGACAAAGATGCCTTTGGGCTTTAAAATCATCACTTTATTGACATCCCCTATTGCCCAAACTGGACATCTGATTGGACTATGCTTAGTGACAAGGTTTCAATTCGCTTGTCTTCTATCCCAAAGCATAGCTGTTGCACGTCAGTAATTTCGAAGCTCTGGGCTGGGGAGGAGGAAGGATGGAAAGGAATTGATTAGCAGGGGCCGGATGAAAGAAGAAGAAATTCACATACTAACCGATTCCAAAGACCTATTAGCATGTCGTCGAAAGTAAATGCTGGAGTCACTGTGACTTGTCCTGCAAAGTAAACACACGTTTTGAATTGGTGCCACCAAGAACTTCTTGCTGCCCCCATCCCGAGGCTGCCCCATGGGGATGTAGGCAAGCTCCGATTTCTGACCTAGTGATGGAAATGAGACATGGTATCCAGTAGACCCACTCGGGGTGGAGTGTGTTTACAAACAGCAAGATGATATGAAAGGGACACACTGAGCCCGCGTCAACAAGAAAAAAAAGAAAACAGTGAGAAAGAATTTCAAATAGAAAGCAGACCACATATTCTTAAAAATCATAGGATTTGGGGGCAGGAAGGGATCTCTTTCTCTAAGTATCCCGAAGTCTTGGGACTCACCAGACGTCCTCTGCAAGCTAAAGTCAGAGCTGGCCTGAGACCTGGGACCCGGACTCCCTTCACAGTGCTCCGGACTGCCTAGCTCTTGGGTGGACCACCTCTTCTCCTTTCATACACGAGGAGGCTAATTTTCTGACTATATCTTTGAGGCGGATGTGTTTCTCTGATCTTCCAATAAAGCTGGCTCACTCAGGGCTAAGGCAAAAAGATACCCAACCAGAGGCCTGGGCTGTCATCCTGGCTCCTGGTTGATTAACTGGCAACCTTGGTCAAATATTTACATCTCTGACTTTAGCACCATCCTTACTGCCTTGGACCCAAACTCGTGGGTGAAGCGGTCGTATTAAAGTCCAGCTTCCATGCGACGGTGATAAATGGTCCCCTCCACGCATACGCAGTCCCTCCCTTCTGATCCTGTAAGATGCTTATAAACGGCTAAGTTTGGTCTCCACCCAGCCTGACCGGAGGTTTTCAGGGGCCAGAGACGGCCAGCAGAGTCTCCAAAGGCTATTACTTTTCATACCCCACCCGTACCTACGGTTCAGCCACCTCTCTGCTCACCGCCAGTTTCCACCCAAAGCTACTTGGAGCGAGGAGAGAAGGCAAAGTTCAGGTCCTTCTGGTTTTTCTGGTTACGGGCAGGTCTGATATCGGTTGGGGGCGGGAGCGGGGGCGTGGGGGGTGGGGGGAGGTCAGTGGGGGAGCCCAGGTGTGAAGAATGAGGACTTTGCCTGAATCTGTTTCCCTTGCTGTCCAGCCCCACCCCTGCGTCCCCCATCCAATCAGAAACCGAAAATGGGGTGAGTTCAGAGAGTAGCTTCCCAGCTCGGGCTCTGGGGTGAGAAGTCGTTAATAAAATACCTGGGAAGGACTTTGTGCTCACAGGTGTCTTCTTCCAGGTCATCGGAGGAGCCAACAGTTCCGGGTGCTATAAATATTGAACTTTCTACGTGGTCCACATGTTTTCTTTTTTCCTTTTTTTTACTGCCGATCGGTTCTTCCATTAGCTTTTCTTCTAATGGGTGTGCTAAGTTTTCCGAGTGTGGAAATTCCTGGGACTGAAGGATATGACAACCAAACGCAAATCAGAATTTTATGCTGAGACGCTGAGTGCGTGACACCACCCAGCAGCGCCCTGCTCCACCTTGACTCCGAGGCCCAGCTAGGGCGCCCCTTCCAATCCTGCCTCTTCCATGGGTTCCTTCCAGCACAGCCCACCATGGAGGAGAAGCCCACCCGAACCCGTGCTCCCTGTGCAGAGTTCCAAATGCTCCAGACTGATGGATCGAAAATAGCATGGGTTGTACAGTCAGTAAGACCTGGTTTCAAATCCTGGCTAAGTCGGCTATCTGACGTTGAGCAACTGACTATCTCTCTGATCCTTGATTTCCTTGTCTGTCAAATGGGTATAATGATGATCAGCCTCTTACCACAGTGCTTCCTATAAAGGATGTCCCTCACAGTGGACAATGGTTGGACCCGTCACACAACCAGCATCCACTTACACAGAGGAACAAATCCGAGAGGCCAGGTGGGCCAAGGGGTGTGAAGGTGGCTCCTGCGTTTGGAGAGATGAATCTTCACTGTGCTTTTGGCCGAAGGTGGATGGTAGTACCACCTTTGTAGCATTTATATGATAAGGAAGATCTTTGACCTCCACCCGTCCCCCCAGGCACTCTGAAACCCACCAGCGACGCTCCCTCCCACGTGAAATCGAGAAGCGTGAGAATTGCTGGCAGCACCTCTCAAGAATTCTCACAGGGGCTGGAAAAACCTGCTCAACAGGTGTCCCAGTAAGAGGATCAGGGTGGCCTGGCCGTGCAGCCCAGGAGAACAAAGCTCCCTGCCGAAATTAAACCCGCTCTCAGCAATCTGAAAGGCCAGTTGCTCCTCCATCATCATTGAGCAAATGCTACCTTTTCTGAAAGATGAAATGAGGAGAGGACTTATTTTCTTAAAGACTAGAAGCAGAACTTGCCATTTTCTAGTCCATTTAGAAGACAGTTTTCTCTTTTCTTTGTAAAGAAGGGCCAGGTGTCAGAGAAATTCTCCACCCCCTGTCATCCTCTCTGCCAGGAGGCAAGTCATCCTGGGCTGCACCCCTTCCCCTCCACCGCCCCTGCTCACCGGCAGGGGTCAAGGCTAGGGCTATACTCGTCGGGAGCCCACGGCAAGGTGTGCTTGGGCGCTGTGGGCACCTGCTCCTCGGACGCCTAACCTGCGCGCCCACAGGCCACGCTCCATCACCGCGGGAGGGGAACTTAGGCGCTCATTAGCCATTCTAAGTCACACAGAGGGGGAGAAAGGCAACTCGGGCTCTCCCCAACCCCAGTCCCCTTTCTTTGGTTCTAAAAGAGCTTTGGGGCCTGTAATAATCCAGAGAATCACCCCAGTTGCTGCTGCCAGCCCCCAACCTGGGGACCCCGAGACCTGATGTCGCTGAGGGGCATTTCTCACGCCGCCGGATCTGCGGGTCTCCCACAGGACAAGCCTGCTCTGACAGACAGCAGACAGAGGGCTAGGGGCAGGGGACAGGACTAGGTTCCTTGCCCCTGGGCAGAAGGGGAAGGTGGCAGGCAGGTCTCTTGCACCTATGGAGCCACCCAGCCCTCTTCTCCGGCCGAAGACGGACAGAGACTGGGTGCTCGGCACCAAAGGATAGGTCCGACCACACGTGGCTTCTAGACTGTTAGTGCCAGGGAACTCTGCTGCCCCCAGTGCCCGGGCAGCTACTCCCCACTGCCTGGAACTGGCAAACCCATAAATGATGCTACCACTTCCGGCCCGTCTAAATCCTAAATGTCTTTCGAGGCTGTTCAGATTCCCCTTCTCCTGCAGCCTCCCCGGGGCAAGGCTTTCTCACTCCTCCAAGCACCTCTGGGCCTCCGCTGGGTCCTGTCCTGACTTTCCATCACCTCAGGCTTTAATTTACCTGCCCTCACCTGATACCCCAAGCGGTCATGCAATGCACCTTGTTTCCTGTCCGGCTGGCCTCCGGAGCCCAGAGATTAATCCATTACAAAAGCTCACTCTCTCCCAGGAGAGAAAATCACAACCCACGAAAGTGTAGCCGTCCACTAGAGAACCGTCAAGAATGTTATCACTAGAGATGGAAGAGTGAGCGCTCTGCCTGGAGAGGGGCTGGGCAGGCTCCCGGGAGGGGATGCTGTTGCCATTGGGCTTTGAAGATGAGTAAGTGCTCGCCAAGCCAAGTGCGGGGAAGGGCGTCCAGATGGGGGACCCGCTCCAGCAAAGCCCAGAGGCAGGCTGGGAGGCAGGGAGGAGGTGGGCTTGTCCGGAGGGGAGGGCGGGGAGAGGTACCCAGAGGGGCATGCAGTCAGGGTTCCCCACACCCTCTCCCTGCTCACTCTGGCGGTGGGGGGCCCTCTGAAGCTGCTGGGCCAGATGACATGGAGACAAGAGGTGGCAGAGGAGCACGTGACCAGCTGTTCCGGCGCAGAAGTGCGCGTCCGCCCTGCCCTGTTTACACAGCCCACTTCTAACCACCGGAGCCAAACAATCGTGCTCAACAAGCAAAAGGCCTTTAAAAATCAAGGCTGGAGTCCAGTGTGAGGCCTGGCTTGGTTTTCCCAGGCTGCCGCGGGATTGGGGGTAAAGTTCACTAAGTGCATGGTAGGTAGAGCTGCGATTATGACTTAAAATGCTTTCTGCTACTACTGTGCTGGACCCTCAAGCACCTGAAGCATGACCTCATCTGATTTTCTTGGCAGCCTATGGGCAGGGCCCAGACTAGGGGGAGGCCAGCGAGGCACCCAGGGTGCAAAATTGACAAGTGTTCCTCTCGGGTGCTAACCCTGACCTTGCCTGAGCCTGAGTGAGTGTCTCCTTAAATTCTGGACCTGGGATGCTTGTGAGGGAAGCTGCCTTTCTCTATTTTATGGAGGAAGAAGCCGAGCTTAGGAGAAGTACAGAATTCCCTGCTCAGCGCTCCCGAACCCGCAGTCAAGTACCTGCTGGCCCTGCACGGGGACACTCTCTGCGGCCTCCCTTGGCTGGTGGTCCTCCTGCGGGGATGGGGGACTGGGTTCCAAGGCTGGTCTGGCATCCTCCGCGATGCTGGCCTGGGGGTGGTGCTTGCCCGGCCCGGGGAAGCTGCAGCTGCCCTGGGAGGCCTCATCCTCCCCGGCCCCCAGGTCCGGCAGATACCCCTCTGGCTCTTCGAGGTCCACTTCTTCGTTCTTCAAATCCTCCATGCCTTCTGCATAAGCCTCCAAAACCGCAGCCAGGGGAACCTCATAATGTGGGTAGTAGAAAAGGTCATGGGGGATGATGGAGATCCTGGAGAGCGGTGGAGACGGCTCGAAATCCAGGCCTTCTTCGCTGGGGCTGCGCAGGGTCTCCAAGCTGACGCTGCTGCTTGGTGGACTGGAAGGCAATTCTCCCCCAAGGCCCCGTGGCCCCTCGGCTGCCCCTTCCTCCTCACCCCGACGGTGTCGGGGGGACTTGTGCTTGGCCTTTTCGTACACTTCCGGTGCCTCCTCAGGGGCCAAAGAATAGCCTTGGTCTTCTGGTCCAGGGTCCCTGTGAGGTTCTTGCTGGTTGGGCTTCACGGGGGGCTCATCCAAATCTGTCTTCTCGTGGGCAGATTTACCTCTCCTTTTACACAACTTCTCAGCACGATCCTCTGACACCTCCTCCTCGGCAGGTTTCTTCTCATGAGGCGAAGGAACCTCGTGGAAAGCCTGGCTGGTGGAGGGAAAATCTATGAGGTCGCTGTCAGATTTCGAGGCTGTTAATGGTATGCCTTCGAAAGAGTCTTCCTTATCCATAGCTTCTATAGTCAGCAGCTTAACCTTGATCTCCGTGGAATCGGCCACGATGGTCTCCTCTCCCAGGGATGAGGGGGAACGGCCCTCTCCCCCTGGGCTAGCTGCCCTCTCCGACGCCCCATTCCAGGAGGGAGAGGTCTGGGGAGTCGGAGGATGACTGACCTTACCATCCACTGAAGACACGTCGCTGGGGGCCTCACTGGAGGCTGCTTCCAGGATCTCTGGGGCCTCCTGTTTCAGTGTTTCCTCGGCAACCTCAGCTGCCAAGACCTGTCCGTCCTGCTTGGACGACTCCTTGGTCTCTCTTGGGCTTCCTTCGAAGCGAAGGTCTGGACTGTAGAAAGGGTCCCTGCTGCAGGAGGCACCCTTGTAGGTGTCAGCCTCGAAGTGCACAGTTTTCTTGATTGGCAGAGAGATGGACCTCTGGTTGTCCTTTCTGGATGATAAGATGGAAGATTCTGGAGCCAGCTCGCCGGTGCTGTTGATCTTCCCTGGGATCCCCTGGAGAACCTGGTCAACGATCTGGTGCATGAACTCAGAGGAGCTGTCTGCCAGCTCCCGGTTGGTAACGCAGGGTTCCTTCACGCCCTCAGGCTTGTCACAGACAAAGACTTTGGAGGGTGGCGGGTGGCTCGTTTCGTGGTTGACGGTGTAGGCACGCTCCCCGTTCTCAGTCAGAAGGAAGACGGTGCTCTCTGGTTCAGAAGGAGTTTCTCTGATGCGAACGAAGGTGGATTCAATAGGGGCTTCTTTGTCGGAATCCACAAAGTCCTCCTGCCAAGAAATACAGGGCAACGTGAAATCAGTAGAGCGTCTAAGTGTCACGTACGTAGCGTCCCCTCTCAAAACACAAAAACCAAAGTGGAAAAAGCACTTCAGAAGGAATGGAAGTGTTCTGATGTAGACGCAGGCTGGCAAATGGCTATTGTTCCTGCTGAAATGTGAGAACACACCAAAGTTAAAAAGAATGCGTGTTTTTAAAGCTATGGCTGCAAAGACATATCAATGAGCTGAACTCTGGAGAAGGAAGAGCCCTTCCTAAGTGAGCAGAGATTGTCAGTGATTTTATACCTGTAGGCCACAGCCCGGTCTGGGTATGGACAGGAGAGCAAACTCATCCGAGGTGAGGAAAGACCAGCTAAATATTTATTGATCGTGTGGGCTGCCGTGAGAGATTGAATCTAGAAGGGGCCCAAACACAAAACTACTTCTCTTCATATACGAATTCTCCCACACAGGGACTTTTGCTAAGTAAGATGCAGCTGAATTATTCACAATAGCCAAGACATGGAAGCAACCTAAGTGTCCACCAACAGAGGAATGGATAAAGAAGATGTGGGGTGCGCGCGCGCACACACACACACACACACACACACACACACACACACACACTGGAATATTACTCAGCCATAAAAAAGAATGAAATAACGCCATTGACAGCAACATGGATGGACATAGAGATTATCATACTAAGTGAAGTAAGGCAGACAGACAAAGACAAATATCATATGATATCATTTATACATGGAATCTAAAATATGATACAAATGAACTAATTTACAAAACAGAAACAGACCCACAGACATAGGAAACAAACTTACGGTTACCACAGGGGAAAGGCAAGAGAGGGATAAATTAGGAATCTGAGGTAAATATATGCACACGACTATATATAAAATAGATAACCAACAAGGACTTATTGTATAGCACAGGGAACTATATTCAATATCTTGTAATAATCCATAATGGCAAAGAATATGAAAAAGAATATATATATGTAACTGGATCACTTTGCTGTATGCCAGAAACTAACATAACGTTGTAAATCAACTACACTTCAGTTAGAAACAAAAAGATGCAGCAGCTGAGAGCAAGGGCTGAAAAGCAGAGAGCATTCTTGGTGGTACTGCAGAGCTTGGCTCCCAATGCACTGGTAGGGAGAGTGGATTGACCTCATTATACAATTACTTGAAACTGGAGGGCTGAAATTAAATAAAACTGCAACAGAACACTTATCAACTCCTGAGAAGGTCAAAATGATCAGCTCCTCATTATAGGTCCTTGTTTGGGAAAGGGCTATATTCTCTGGGGGAAAAATGTCATCTACCTCAACTGTACTGCTCTTTTATACACCAGATTTGGCATAAAATTAAAAAAAAATTAAGACACAAATAAGCAAGAGAAGAGACCCATAATCAGGAGAAACAATAGTCATTAGAAGTAGACCCAAAGATAACTTGGGGTTAGAACTAGTAAATAAAGAGTCTAAAATAACTGCTTAACCTATACTACAAGAAATACAAAGGTTTTTCTTCAGGCTGAAGGAAAGGATCACAGATGAAAACCTGGAGCTGAAGGGGGGAATGAAAAGTACCTGAAATGGTAAATGTATGGCCA
This sequence comes from Kogia breviceps, assembly GCF_026419965.1. Lineage (NCBI taxonomy): Eukaryota > Metazoa > Chordata > Mammalia > Artiodactyla > Physeteridae > Kogia > Kogia breviceps. The sequence goes on along the minus strand of NC_081312.1, from coordinate 9,488,902 downwards.
ATATAAAAGACTATTTTAAAAGTTTTCTTAAAAAGTCTCCTGTTTAAAGCACAAATAATAACAAAGCATTGAGGATTAAAACATATGCAGAAGAAAGCCAGTGGCAATAACAGCACAAAGGAATGGAGAAGAGGTGAGTGGAATGAAATAGTTGCCTCTATAAAAATATATAAATATGCATTTTATTTAATGTTGTATTATAGTAATCCAAAGTAGACTGAGTTATGTTCAAGATGAATATTATAACCCCAAGGAAAACTACTAAAAAGATAAAACAAGGAGATGTTGTTTTAAAGCCAACAGAGGAGATAAAATGGAAACCAAAAAAGTAATTGAATAATCAGAAAAAAAAGTTAGAAAGGAAGAACAAAGGAGCATAGAACAGATAGGAGCAATACAAAACAACAATCAAGATGGTAGATTACATGAAGTAAATGGTAAAAAAAATACACTAATAAAATGACACACTAATTCCTGTCAGAATGGATAAAAAACAAGACCCAACTCTATATTATTTGCAAGAGACGTGCTTTAAACATAAGCATACTCTGAAAGGAGAAAGATGGAAAAAGATGGATCACACAAACACTAATCATAAGAAAGTTGGTGTGGCTATATTCCTGTCAGACCAAGGACACTCCAAGACAAAATACAATAAAAATAAAAATAAAATGATGATGTCATCAGGAAGAGACAAGAGTCCTAAATGTGTATACATGTATGGCAGAGCTTCCACATGCATAAAGCAAAACCTGACAGAACTAAGAAGAGCAACAAATCCACAATCATAAGTCAGAGATTTTTTTTAACTTTTCTCCCTCACACTCATTGGTAGGAAAAGCAAAAAAAAAAAAAAGTCAGTATGTCTATAGGATATTAGAACAGCATATTAACCAACTCAACCTAATTGATATTTAAAGACTCAATGCTTTTACTGCACAAGACACATTCTTTGCAAGAGCATATGGTACATTTACCCAAATAAACCATATGTCGGGCCATAAAGCCAGGCACAGCATCTGGTATGCGGTCAGGGCTTAATGAATGCTTACTGAAAGGTACTAAACTCAGCTGAATTGTTAAGCTTAAAAAAACAGCGGTTGGGCTTCCCTTGTGGCGCAGTGGTTGAGAATCTGCCTGCTGATGCAGGGGACATGGGTTCGTGCCCTGGTCCGGGAAGATCCCACATGCCGCGGAGCGGCTGGGCCCGTGAGCCATGGCCGCTGAGCCTGCGCGTCTGGAGCCTGTGCTCCGCAACGGGAGAGGCCACAACAGTGAGAGGCCCGCTTACTGCAAAAAAAATAAAAATAAAAAAAAAATAAAACACAGCGGTTTACTGGGAGTCTAGATTAGCTGGGATGGCTCATCTGTATTCCCCTGGGGGTGTAAATGGACTGTTCTGTGGTGATGCACTGTGTTCCATGAATCAGGATGACCTGCTCCAGGTATCATATCTTGTTCAACCTCTCTTGCCCCAGCCCTAGTCTCTGACCCCAGCACTGGGGAGATCCAAGTGTCAGATCTGCTGAATCCCGGCTGTGACCTTGACTCACACAAATATCAGCAATTTTAGTTAATTTTAAACTCTGCCTACACCTTAAGAGCTCAGGGCTAATAAAAGCCCTGGTGCCTAGTATTTCAGAATTTAGTAATGGCCTATGAAGATTAAATTACAAAATAATATCACCACCATGTTCTGTGCATCAACTGCTGTGCCACGCACAGGAGTAAGTACTTTATGTATCTATTTATTCTTCACGTTAACTCTGAAATGTGGGTCAACTTTCCATTTTACAGATGGCATCTCACATGCACATGTATCAGAGAGGTTAAGTAAGCAGCTCAAGGTCACACAGCTTCAAGTGGAAGAACTGACATTCCAGCCCGTGGAATGCCTGCTTCTAAAGCACCCTGGAAAGTGATCTGTGGGCCAGAAACAGATGGGAAACACACACATAGGTAGGGACTGGAATGAAAGCCACATCCTGGGGAAGACCCAGTCTGGCTCTTCTGAACTGTGCAAAATGGGGTCTCAGTTTCAGCATATGTTGTAAGGAATCTAAAAGCCTGAACTTTGCAACCACAGAGAACTGGGATCAAACCCCAGCTCTGCACCTGGTAGCTGGGCAACCCTGGAGAGCTCTTTAAGCCTCTTTGAGTTTGTGTTTTTTCTTCTACGAAATGAAAATAATGATACCAAGTTAAGTGGAATCGCAGAGGTGGCAGTCAGCCCAGAGACACAAGGGATGGTTACCTGACAAGCCTCCAGCTAAAAGAGCAGCCCATGCTCCCTGCAAGTATTAGCTCTTTATGCTTTTTTCTTTTTTGTCTAGTACGTCTAACTACCTGAAATGATGACATGTTTGCTGACTTGTCAACTGTTTTCTCTATTAGAACAAAGCTACAAAAGGTCAGGGACCTCATCCATCTTGTTTATTGCTAAGTTCCCCTGAGCCAGCCGTAGGTGTTCAGCAGATTTCCAATAAATCCAATAAAGGACTGTTGTTATCCTTGTAATCACTGTTATTATCATTTGGGGCTTATGCATGGGTTGGCTGGAAGTTCAACAGAGCCATGACAACTTCTAAAAGGTCTCATTCTGTTCCAAAAAATCTGTCACCAAGTATACTCAGATTCTGAAAATAAAAAGGCATGCTTTTGCTTGGTCATTGTCTATGAGAATTTTTCACATTCTGATAAAATCTGGTAGACTGCTAAAATGTTCCATCTGACATCTAGAAAACCAAGTAGCTGATTCATATTACGAATGGGTATCTCTTCTAATCTTAATAAAGTTTGGGGTGGGAAGAGGTTTATAAGAGGTGTATCTAACTTCCCTCTCTGCTTTTAAATGTCATGCACGTTATCTATGATTTTGAAATGAAAAAGTGGCAAAGCAACACTCAAGGCACTTGAGATCGAGTTTTGATCCTTACGGCTGCAACACAGAACAACACAGCCCGAACCCCAAGCTTCATGTGATGGCCAGCTGATGGAAATGTATGGTTTCTGAATTATAGGTAAGCAAAACAGACATACGGCTTCCAACTCCGGGAAATGTTCTAGAAACTGAGCCACGTAAGTCACGATGGACTGCTCGTCTGGCGTGTCAACCATGATGTCTGTTAAGAGAGACACGGGAATTAGAAGGACACGCAAAACACGGTTTTTATTTATTTAAAACATTTTTAATTAAAAAATTGTTTTCCAGCTTTATTGAGGTATAATTGACAAATGAAAATTGTATATATTTAAGGTGTACAACATGATGGTTTGACATACATACACATTGTGAAATAATTCCCACAACCAAGTTAATTCTCACATCCATCACCTCACAGAGTTACCTTTTTTGTTTTTTGGTTTTGTTTGGTGTGCTGAGTAACCTTAAGATCTATTCTCTTAGCGAATTTCTAGTACACAATACAGTATTATTAGCTATAGTCACCATACTGTATGTTAGACTCCCCAGAACTTATTCATCTTATAAGTGAAAGTTTGTACATTTCCCTACTTCCCCCCCCCCACCTCCAACCCCCAGCCCCTGGTAACCACCCTTATACTCTCTGGTTCTATGAGTTTGGCTTTTTTAGATTCCACGTATAAATGAGATCATGCAGTATTTGTCTTTCTGTGCCTGGCTTACTTCACTCAGCATAATGTCCTCCAGGTTCATTTGTGTTGTGGTAAACGGCAGGATTTCTTTCTTTTTCATGGCTGAATAATATTCCATTGCACATACACACAGCATTTTCTTTATCTCTTCATTCACTGATGGACGCGTCGGTTGTTACCATGCTTTGCCTATTGTGAATAATGCTGCAGTGAACACTGGTGTGCAGATATTTCTCCAAGACTGCAATTTCAATTCCTTTGTTTTTGGTTTTTTTTGTTTGTTTGGGGGTTTTGGGGGGGCTTTTTTTCTGCTTTGGGGGGGTTTTTGGTCATGCAGTGTGCCTTGTGGGATCTTAGTTCCTTGACCAGGGATCAAACTCAGGCCCACAGCAGTGAAAGCACTGAGTCTTAACCACTAGACTGTCAGGGAATTCCTGAGGTGGTTGGGTTTTTTTGTTTTTTTAAAAAAATTCATTTCCTTTGGATATATATTCAGTCGAGGGTTTGCTGGATCACATGATTGTCTTATGTTTAATTTTTTGAGGAACCTCCATGCAGTTTTCCATAAGAGCTGCACCAATTTACATTCCCACCAAGAACACGCGGTTTTTACATGGGATCTTGGGATGCTTGATGGCCAAGGATCCCACAGACCAGGGAGGTTTTCTCTCTTTATTGTACACTTCAGGAAATCTAGGCCCAGCGAAGGGGAATGATTTGAGTGAAGCCTCGCAAGTGGCTGATGAGCGGAGAAGGTGGAATGAAGACTCCAGCTCTCCTCGTAGCCAAGATTCGGTTGTTCCCGGCTGTCTTAGTGCCTCCCTGCCAGCAGCCAGCTCGCTGCATGCCCCATCAGCGAGTCTGTTGAGCTGGGACCCTCACACACTGCCAGAGAGAGCCCTAAATTAGCCTAATCCACATGGAAAGCGATTTGACAGAGATAACCAAATGCCCTAAAAAGGTGTGTACTTTCTAGCGGTGTGATTCCGCTGTTGGGACCTGGTCCTGGAGGAAATAATCTGAGATGCACACTGAGCCTTAACCAAGAAGATGTTCATTGCAGCATTATATATAAACATGAGTATTCTGAAACAACCTTGATGTCCACCAGTAGTAAAGCGCTAAGAAAATTTCGGTGCGCCCACTAAATGGACCATTATGCAGCCAGTAAAAATATGTAATGAAGACCTCCTATCAGCATACTTATGTCACAATTATAATGTTAGGTTTAAAACCATACATACAAACAAACATACATACAAAACCATACATACACTGAATGGTCCCAATTAGGTAAAAAAATTTGTAATTAGATGTCAGGAAAAATACTGGGAAAATGATCTCAGTGGCAGGAATACAGGAGATATAAAAATGACTTCATCAGATGCTTCCGTATTCTCCAGATTGGACGGCAGGTGTTCCATACGTAAAAAATATATATATACACACTATGAAGAAAGAGAAAGAGAGAGAACCACATCTACCTTCTGGCTCCAGGAGCCTGGGGATGTGAAGGGCGTCGTGAGCGATGCTGAAAGCCTTCTCCAGATTTTCCCGCATGGATTCTTCTAGCGCCAGCTTCATGTCGACCAGGCTGGGGTCGATGGCCTTGATCACGGCCAGGAAAGCCAGCCCGCTTCTCCAGCTGCCTGCAAAGTCCTGCACCGCCACGCCATACCTGAGGAAAAGCAGCGGCCTCAGAGCAGGTCAGTAAGCAGACTCAGGGATGCCTCGCTGGCCTCTGAGCAGGGCTGGGAGCTGCTGACCTGGGGAGGCCAAGACGCCCCCCCGGGCCCTGAGGGTCGGGATAGCCGCACTGAACCTTCCGTATACTGCCATTTCCAGGCAAACAGGAGAGGAAGGCGTACATCACACGAGGAGACGTAACAGAACCTCGTGTTTCCCAGTTCCCAGATGTATACATATTTATACACACATATATATAAAGGAGTCATTTTATACACTGTTCCTTTTATCAGTGGTGTTCAAAATGCAGCAAAACGTAGATGTGTTGTATAAAAAAATGGAGCCGGAAAGCCCCAAGTTCACTCGCCGGCTGCCCCTCTGTGCCTCCAGTGCTGTGGCCTTGAGTCACATACCTCCTAAGCCTCAAACTCATTTATAAAACAAGGCAGCTGTCACGGGCAAGTATTAGGTTGAATCCCCCAAAACGGCCATGTCACGTGGACGATCTAATGCACAATGCAGATGGCACATGAAAGCCGCCCACTAAGGGATAGCGAATGTCATGATTAATGTAAATAAAATCATAACATTAAAAGTGACAAAGATAGATAATCCTGCCAGGCACTAATTTCCTTTGGACTCCATCCCTCGAGACCACATCCGCCCCCGTCAATCTCTCAACTGTGATCCCTGAACTCGCTTTTTAAAAAAATCCTGTTATTTAGAAATCATTTGAGATTCATAAGAAGTTGCCAACTGCAGTACAAAGGGCCCCTGTAGACCCTTCACCCAGCTTCTTTCAACAGCAGCATCCTACGTCACCGGCGTGTATTATCAGAACCGGGACACCGACGACGTGGGTACAGGGCTATTAAAACCACAGATCGAATTAGGATTTCATTGGCTTCAGTGTCACGGGGATGGTGTAAGTGCCATGACATTTTGTCACAAGCACCCATTCCTCTGACCCGTGCCACAATGGCGATACAGACTGTCCTGCTCCCCGCAAAGGCCCGTCCTCTCTGTTATGGCCACTCTGACTCCTGGCAATGAGCTCACTTGTGGTTGATTTATTTTAAAATACCATTTACTGGTTGCTTACATTAATCAACTCTATCACGCTTAACCCCTTAATCAAAACCCCAAAGATCCAACTTCTCTCTCATCTTTTATTTTTTCCTGCCATCTTTTATTTCCATACACTGGGGAGGCAGGATCCGTTGCTGAGCACCTACTAAGTGCTGGTACTCTGCAAGGTGCTTGCACAGAGTTTATTTCATTTAACCCTAACTCTCCCACCAGGTCTCCCCAGCCTGGAAGGGGTTAAACAGAAGGCCGGGAACTTGGTTCCACTTCACCTGTCTCAGTTTTGGAAGGGCCAGACCTGACTCTGATAGGTTGAAGCCTTTATTGTTACTCGTTTTTAAGTAGGTACAGACTCTGAAAGATACCCAGAAGCTTAATGATAAATGTGTCCATGTTATTAGGATCCAAGGGCCATCCCCACCTTGGGATTTAATGTGTTGAAGGCCCCTGGGATGTCTATTCAAATTCTGTCCTCAGCTTTCTGCAAACCAAACACTGGGTGAGTACGGTTTCGTGTGCAGAAGCAGAAACTGACAGAACTCCCTTTTCTGAGCGTCTATGTGAAGCGCCGAGCGCGTAACTGAGTAAACGGTGACGCCCTTTTCCTTAGCCCTCCGCCCCCTGCCTGGCAGCGGCACGGGGTGCCGGGGAACAGGGCGTGCGGCTTACTTCCTTGTTTTCCTCTGCACCCATGTCAACAGTGTCCTGATGGCCTTCCTCTGGTCTTTCACGGATGTCACCGCACTCTTCTCCGCGGTGGGCGTAGGTGGGAAGGAGGGGTCTGAGTCTGTGCCCCCCGAGCCGGGTGAGAGGCTGGAAGATGGAGAATTTCTGCTGAGGTTGCCGGTGAGTTCTTTAATCTGGAAGGAAAACGGCGTTTCAGACCCCGGAGGCAGACCCAGCACGGTCCCTCGTGGGCCCCAGCTGGAGGTACCAGCTTGTGCAGAACTGGGTCTCCAGATCGGGAGAAACCCCTTCCTGAGGGTCGTGTGTCAGGGGTCAGGGCAGTACTCATGACGGCCTGGCTGTTTCTTGTGGCTTGTGGTGCGTGCAATGATGCTTTGCAGGGAAAATCATCTCTTCCTGGAGTCTCTTTAGCTCTGGCCAGAGGCTGCAGATGAGGTCTTCCTGACCAGGCTCCACCTACCCCTACCCCGTCCTTACATGGCCGGCGCTCCCAGAGTGCATCATGCTGTTTCAAGCCCCACCGCCTATGCTCACCCAGGTCCTGCTGCCTGGATGTCTCTCCCTTCCAACACTGAACTCCTGGCTACTCAAAATGTGCTCTTACCGTGGGGTGCCTGTGAGAAATGCAGAACCCCAGGCCCCAGCCCAGACCATTTCAATACCACCCCCATACCAGGTGATTGGTATGCACAATAAAGTCTGAGAGGCACTTGTCTAGCGAACTCCTCCTCATCCTTTAAAACCCTGCTCTGGTGTCACTTTATCCAGGAAGTTTTCCCTCCCCTCTTCCCCCTCTGAGATGGGTGCCCCAGCTTGGAGCTTTTACAACACTCTGCTCATATGCCGATTGTGGCCTGCACCACAGAATTCTATAATATGGGACTGACTTGTCTGAGATACCAGAAAGTCATGAGAGCAAGACTTTGTATGCTCAGAGCCTGGCACATGGGAGAAACGCACTAGACATTTACCAAGTAAATGAAAGACGATCCAGAGTGGAGTTACAGACTTTTTACACATTTCAGGATGTTTCCAGTCTATCAGGGAGTTGAAGAACAAACATCAGTAGCTGAAGCCTGTATATGACACTGGACAATTGACAAAGGGCTTTCCCACGTAGCATCTCTTGATGGTCACCACATGGTTGGACCACTGCTACCATTTCACAGATGTGGAAACTGAGGCTCAGAGGGAGCCTTTGGTTTTTTTAAGTTCAGGGCTATTGTCTCCAAGCCTTGTTTGAGCTCATTCTTCTCTGAAATGTAAGCATGAGCCTCTGCGCAGATCATTTTTACGCTTGGGAGACCCATTAAGCAACGAGCCATGATCTTCTATTTCAAAAGAGAGGGATTTTAGAAGATAAAACATCAGCTCACTCCCTCCTACTCAGGGAAAAGAACTTGAGCACAATTTGAAATATCCCCTTCATACGCCAGCCACAGACCCTGTCCTTGCTCTATAAAATCTGCATTTCCAGATAGAGGCTGAGGGTGCTAAGGATGGAAAAACAAGGTCTTTCCTGTCACACACACCTCTTCCTAGAGCTATCTTTGTACAGGCTCTTTAACCGTCTCTGATGAACGCAAATCATTTTAGGAAGTTAACTCTACCAAGTTCAATTTTTGGTTGGAAGTATTCCCCAGCTCTTGTGACACTTTAGAACAAAATTACTTGTCGAAGTAAATATTTAACTCTTCAGGTACCAAGAGGAGAACAGAGCTCACATCACTTTTAGAATCACAGGAATTCAAAATCTTTAGCAACCAGGTTCTTCTAGTTCTTTCCCAGGAAACAGAAAAGTCGAAATCTGTTAGAAACGAAATCTCACTGTCTCCCTCCATCCAGCTCCACTCTTGTGTTGCTAGAGATCATTACCGTGTGTTATAGGAAAAAAATGATTTTACCTGGAAGAAGAGGATTATGTTCCAAATCAGCCCCAGAACCAAAGAGGGGTTGCCATCTGCTATTTCTGCCGCGTCGATGCTGACCAGTTTTACCTGGAGAGAAGCAATTTATAAGCTTAACAAGAGTGTCCAAATAGGATGCAACATGTTATTTTCTGATGCTGTCTTCGTGGCTCTGTTTCTCTTTCTCACCCTTGCTGTTCGGTGCTGCCCCAGGCCACCTCTCAGGGACCCCAACATACAAAAGTGTCTGTAAGTGTGTCTAATAAACACGTGCACAGTACTTCGCATGCAGAGACACTATTCTAAGCTCCTTGCAAGTATTCATCCTCATAACAACCCCACATCACAGATTCTTCTATTATCTCTATATTTCCGGGAAAGAAATTCCAGAGCAGTCAATGTAACGTGCCCAGGACACACAACTAGTAAGAAAGTCATCCTTTTCCAAGAACACATGGTAAATGCCCAAGGTCGGTCTGTGTACTACACTAACACCACCAAACCTCCAGATTTAACACGTCTTTGGACCAACTGACACCAGCGATCAAGGAACACGACAGCTAAGACAGTTATCCATTAGTAATTGGAAATAGTGTATGGGGATAAGGCTGCCACCCAGCGTTTCTGCATCTTTCTGCAACGTTCCGCAGCAAAACACCCTACTGACTGCTTCAAACGGGCATATCTGAGAAACCCTTAAGAGATTACGCTATTTATGCAACTACGTTCTGACCGCAGGATGATTGCCCTTGGTGAACGCCTGAGGCACTGGTTTTCAAAGTGTGGCCCCCGGACCAGCAGCATCAGCCTTGTCACCTGGCAACTCCCTAGAAATGCAAATTCTCCCCCAGACCAACTGAATCAGAAACCCTGGGAGGGGCCCCGATCTGCATTTTAACCGGAGCTCCAGGTGATTCTGCTACACGCTTGCGTTTGAGGATCACCCCCCTAAATCGTCATTTTACTCCGCAAACAAAACCTGAGTATGTAGATCAGGGGTCTGCAAAGAGCCAGAGAGTAAACATTGAAGACTGCAGGCCACATCCATCTGTGTCACATTTTCCGCCTCTTCATTCTTTACCACCCTTTGCAAATGTAAACTCCGTTCTTCAGGGGGAGGAGAGGGGAAATCAAGTAAATCAATGTAAACTTATTCTTTTCTTTTTTTTGGCTGCGTTGGGTCTTCTTTGCTGCCCGCAGGTTTTCTCTGGTTGCCGCAAGCGGGGCTACCCTTCGTTGCCGTACACGGGCTTCTCCTTGCGGTGGCTTCTCTTGTTGCGGAGCACGGGCTTTAGGCACACGGGTTTCAGTAGTTGCGAAGCATGGGCTCAGTAGCTGTGGCTCGCGGGCTCTAGAGCGCAGGCTCAGTAGTTGTGGCGCACGGGCTTCATTGCTCCGCGGCATGTGGGATCTTCCCGGACCAGGGCTCGAACCCGCGTCCCCTGGATCGGCAGGCGGATTCTTTTTTTTTTTTTTTTGTGGTATGCGGGCCTCTCACTGCTGTGGTCTCTCCCGTTGCGGAGCACAGGCTCCGGACGCGCAGGCTCAGCGGCCATGGCTCACGGACCCAGCCGCTCCAACGGCGTGTGGGATCTTCCCGGACCGGGGCACGAACCCGCGTCCCCTGCATCGGCAGGCGGACTCTCAAACACTGCGCCACCAGGGAAGTCTCAAGGTAAACTTTCAAATCCAAATTTGATTCATAAAATTCTGCTCAGGAGACTCGGGAAAGAAAACACAAAGAGAGCATCTCACACACATACTTCTTTCTCTCTTTCCTTTGGGGCTTTTCTGACCACACCCATCAGTGGGGCCTGGGCTCTCCTAACCACAGGTGAGAATCCCGAGTCCCTGGCTCAGATGTGTTTTGCAGGTTGGTGCCCAGAGAATAATCCAGAGAGCACAAGCTCATCACTGGCGGGTTAGAGGCTGAAGGAAGTTGTCAATATTGTGAACGACAAAGCCAGTCAAATTCAGGCCCAACAGTCCGTCCATACTCATCACGGCCACACGTCCCATGGGACGAATCACCCGCGGTCTGTGGCGGATCATGTGCCCTGGACCTCTGCTCCGGCAGCTCCCTCCGTTTTCGTGGCTCACTGACCACATCCCAGCGCGGGGGGCGGGGGGGGGGTCACATCAAAGCACTTAGTCAAGGTGACAATCCTGGCCTTCGGGATCCCCAGAGGAAGCCCAGCGTGGCCTCTGAGCTGAGGTTCATGGCAAGTGTCCCAAAGTGAGAAATCACAGAGCTGCCTTGTAGGGATGTGGGGAATAGGAACGGTGCACCCTCTTGGGACAGGGAGGGAAGGGGAGGCAGGGAGCAGCTGCCACCTTTGGAGAATAAAGCGCTCTCCTGGCCACAGGGACTGGGGAGCCTGGTTGAGGGAAGACAGGGATTGTGGGTAATTCCCGAAGACCTCGCCTCGGGTGCCCAGCCACTGCGTGGCTCTCCCTGGCGAACGGACAATGTAGCAGCCAGACATCAGTCAGAAGCTTCAGGGGCGATGTCCTCCTCCTCCTCTTCCCGCTATAACTTGGCTGTTTTCGCCACACTGACAATTAAGGGACCAGCTGGCTTCTGGGAATACTCCCTTCTCCCCCTCTGGCTGGCACATCCACCGTGGGGCCGTGATAACGGCCATCACGGTAATGCCCTCCCCGGGGAGTGCTGACTTCTGCCCAGTGGGTTTCATGGGTTAGTCATACTATACCCATTGCAGAGGTGAGGAAGCTGAGGCTCAGAGAGGCTGAATGACCTGTCGGAGGTCCCAGAGCTGGTCCTGCAGGGCAGCGGGTCTCTGACCCAGAAGTGGACACTATGCTCTGAGCCTCAGAGTTTCGGGGGAGAGAGGGAGGGACAGAGGCGGTCCACACTAACGGCACCTGAATCCTGGGGCACATGGGACCTGGCTGCTGCCCCTCCAGCGCCCGCTTGGCATTGATCACCCAGTTCTGGGCACTGTTTTGGCTCGGGAGAGCCACTGCGGCCCGTCCTCCCTCGAGCTGGGACAGTGGGAAAGGAAGGGGCCGACAGGGGCCCAGGAGCGCTCTGTGGATTCTGGCAATGGGAAAGAGACTGCAACCAAAATGCCTGTTCCTACCTCACTCACCGGTGCTCCCTTCCCCACGGGGCCGTTCACCTGTCTCACCTGCCGGCCACGGGAGCCAATGGGGCAAAGAGCTGACATGATGCAACCACATTTGGCACGTTTCCAGATTTTTAAATAAAAAATAAAGGAGAAGGGAGATTTACTGTTCTTTCTTTCGTACCATAAGGCAGCTACTGCAGCTGGGGAAACATTTAGGGACGGATCACAGAAGGCCAGGCCTGCCACCCCTGAGCATGGGCCAGTCCTACCTGCAACGCCCCCCGGCAGGCTCCCAGGCTGTTGGTTTTTTCGCTTCTGCAGGAACACTGCTCCTTCCCTGGGCCCCTGCGGTGCTGAGCGGCCTGCTGGCCGCGTGAGGCCTCTTCTGCGAGGCTCTAAGCTCCTGGAAGTGGAGATGTGCTCCTAATGCAGCTTTTTGTCCCCAAGGCTGAGCACAGCCGTGGGTCCACAGAAGACACTTTGTAAATGCAGGGGGAGAGTTCGGCCTACAGTACAGACCCATCAACACGTGGCAGCTGGCAGAGCAGGAAATTACTTAGGGGTTCACAAGCTGGAAGGAGGAACAGTGGGTCCCAAGGCCCCACGTCATCATAGAAACAACTTGGCTCTTCGGAATTCAGGGGTGGACACTGCCCAGAAGGGCCACGCCTAATGCTCCCTTCCAGGAGCAGACAGTGGCACCATGGAGCTGGGGAGAGGTAGCAAGTGCCACAGCTAACGAACGCAGCCCTCGCCCTGTGCCCTGCATCTGCACTTGGCTAAACCCCACCTGGACGGGCACATTCCATCCTCAACAACTCTCTGAAGTAGGTTTGGCTCTCATCACCTCTATGTAACAGACGTGGAAACGGAGGCTCAAGGCGTCTACGTCATTTTCCAGGCCGTGGCAGCGGTGGCCTGAACGTGTCGTTAGCACCGAGGCGCGTGGCGAAACTGACTCTGCAGAGGGGCCAGCGTTTTCACGAAACGGGACGTGCTTTTTTAAAAGCAGCTTTATTGAGAGATACAATTCACATCCCATCCAATTCACCCATTTAAAATATACAATTCCATGGTTTGTTGGCATGACCATAATTTTAGAGCACTTTCATCACCTCAGAAAGAAATCCTACACCCTTTAACTGTCACTTGTCTAATCCCCCAGCCTCTCTCAACCCTGAGCAACCACCCGTCTCTTTTCTGACTCGAGAGATTTCCCTGCTGGACGTCTCATAGGAATCGATTCACAGCAGAAGGGGTCCCTTTTGTCTGGCATCTTTCATAATGTTTTCAAGGTTCATCCACACTGTAGCTTGTATCAGCACTCCATTCTTTTTCATGGCAGAGTAATATTCCATTGCATGGACAGACCATATTTTGTTCACCCCTTTGTCCATGGATGGGCATCTGGGTTGCTCCCGCCTTTCGGCTATTATGAATGATGCTGCTATGACCAGAGCTGTGCTTTTTGGCCATCACCACCTGAACTCCCTCCTAGGTCTGGGGCTTTCCCCACAGTTTGGGAGGCAGAGTACACCTCCCTCTTCAAAAGCCAAAGGTGCTTTTCTCTGCCCTTGGCAGCCAGGACATGGGCGGGGATCCAGGCTTATCAGCCCAGGCCTTAGAATCTGAATGAGTGACACTGAGAGTTCCTTCCAGGGGCTGTGCTGGGGGCAGGGGGACAGTGCAGCAAAAGGCCCTCAGCTTGCCCGACACATCGGCATGTACAGTAGAACATCATCACAAAGTGCCATTCGTTTGGGGTTCCTGATGGTAAGCAACAGGATCTGATCTGGGCTGACTTAAGCAGAAAAGGAATGTGTTGAAAGGATGCCAAGGGGTCACAGAATGACTTGGAAGACTGAGGAATCAGGGCTGGGATGAACCCCAGGGCTGCTAGGTGCCGGCACCACTGCACGGCCCCTCCCCCTCCCAGTGCAGCGACCCACGTGGTCATTAACTGGTGAAACTTAATGAAAGGGGAACTTTGGAAACTTCATCCCTCTAGGGCCATTCCTTCCCAGTTTTGAAGGACACGAAGCAGAGTTCAAAACACAAAAAAGGCTAATTTAAGTCAAGAAAGTTATAGCAAAGGGGACAGAATTATGTAATTTTCCCCCGGCTCATTTGGCCCCCTTTTCCTCCTTGCTTTTCCCATATTCTGAGTTCTAAGAAAAAAAAGTTTTACACCCTGACATGCTCTTATCCCCCAAAATGAAAAAGAAAATGTCAACTAAATTCTGAACATCTGAGAGCCTGGTGGGGACGGAGGGGCGGGCGGGGAGTCAGGGACTGCATCTCCGGCTGATGGATTAGCTTCGTGAGTTCTGTTACATTTCAACTTAGTTTCACTCGAGCAGCTCAGCAGGGTGCCCTCTGCCCGCATCTCTCGTGACCAGCATTAAACTTCAATTTATGTCCTTTTTGTCACAGGGAAGTCTGTGTTAACAAGATGTGTTTCAAATACTTACATTGCTATCTTCCAAAAACGTAAGCGCTTTTGCTATGTTGTTCAACCGAAAAATACGATGGGATGAGGATTTGTATTCGTGCAGCTGTAACACAAACCAGAACAAAACAAGCAGTTAAGCCAAGACAGGCACTCAGTCCCCAGCGGTTGTGCTTGTCTTTTCCTTTACCTTTTTCACATTAGTCTCAAGAGAAGGTTGGGGCTCATAGCAGAGCCCACACGGACCACATCCAAAGCCGGGCACGGGGCCTCAGGACACACAACAGTGCCCTCAGGCTCCCCCGACGGTCACCTTATTTATGATTCCTGGGACCAAACTCACTCGAGTTGGTGAAGGAGGGGAACCCAGGGGTTAAACAAGGGGCAGACTTGTCACATTTTTCTCTCTGACCGAGCTCCTGGCTTTTGATACTCCTTCCCTCCTCCAGAGACTGTCGGTGACATGTTCTTCTCACGGCACTGATGCTTTTTGTCAGGGCAGAAAGCATCAGCCGGGAGTGTCACCCACAGCTGCTAAATCATCCGGTAAGCCCTCCCTGGCGGCCGCAGATGTTTCTGTTTTCTGGCCAAGAGTTTTGTGGACATTTTTCCCAGGTCAGAAAGAGAGACAGACAGACAGACAGAGACAGACACACAGACGGAGACAGAAACAGAGAGAGACAGAGAACAGAGAGACAGAGACAGACACAGAGAAACAGAGAGAGAGACAGAGAGAGACAGAGAGAGAAAGGTGTTTGCAGAAGCAAAAACTCTGACAATGCTAGTCGAACCCACTAGGAAGACGAGCAGAGGAAACTCATCCTGAAACTGAAGTCCATCCCCGCTCCTTCAGGTGCGTGCTTTACACTAACAAGGCAGGCCAGTGGGTATCACTTCCACATGGTGGGAACTGCCAGGCAAGCTAATAGGTGAGGTCTTGGATGTTCTTGGCTGGGTTCCAGGATCAAAGATTCCCAACAGAGACCCCGCAAGGACATGGTAGCTCCTGACCAGTGCCCTGGCAACAAAGTGGGAGCCTGGGCTGCTGGGAACACAGAACGAGGGGCTACAATGCGCTTTTTCAGGAAGCCTATTCGAGACTATGCAGCCAGCCCATCGTGAGATGTGCAAAGAAACCAAATACAGTAAGTCCCCTGCATACGAACCTTCAAGCTGTGAACTTTCGGAGATGCGAATGTGCGTTTGCACGTCCACTCACGTAAGTTAGTTCACGTGTCTGGCGTACATTGCCACGTGTATGCATCCTCTACAAGTGGTTGTGCTTTTGTGTACTTTACCGTACAGTACTGTATAGAGTACAGTAGTACAGTATCTTTGTTTCAAGCCCAGGATGTCTGAAAGCGAGCCTAAAAGCAGTGGTATATAGCCGACTGTGTTAGATGGGTACCTAGGCTAACTTTGTCGGACTTATGAATAAACTGGACTTACACACACTCTCTCGGAATGGAACTCATTCATATGTAGGGGACTTACTGTACTCCTTTTACTGCAGTGGCTTTGCCCTTCATTAGAATTCACAGTATCACTTTGCACAGCCCCCCTGCGGTGGGGTGGGGAGGCTATTGGGGAAGCAAAGGCAAGGAAGGGGTGTGACAAGACTCCAGCCACATTAGACCTGAGAACAGAAGTAGGGGCTCTTGACTTTAAAGCTACAGTTAAGAACAAATCCAGATGGGCTTCCCTGGTGGTGCAGTGGTTAAGAATCTGCCTGCCGATGCAGGGGACGTGGTTCAGGTCCTGGTCCGGGAAGATGCCACATGCTGCGGAGCAACTGAGCCTGCGCTCCGCAACAAGAGAAGCCACCACAGCGAAAAGCCCGCGCACCACGCAGCAACGAACACCCAATGCAGCCAAAGATAAAATAAATAAATTTATTTTAAAAAAAGAACAAATCCAGAGAGGTCCACACGGGCTGAGCTATACCCCATCACGGCACTTTTGTATCAGCCATGCTGGGTCACTTGAGCCAAATCAAACACTGGACTCTAGAGCCGGTTTCTCAAAGTTGACACCACTGGTACTCTGACCGGATCACTGTGCCTCCTCAAGGAGCCTCTGGCAGCGCCTGGGGACATTTTTGGTTGTCACACCTGGGGGTACCACTGGCATCCAGTGGATAGAGACCCAAGGATGCTTGCTGTTACACATCCTGCAATGCCCAGGTCAGTGCCCCCATGACAAAGAACTACCCCAGCCGAAATGCCAACAGTGTGGAAGCTGTTAAACCCTGCTCTGTGAACTGGGGAGAGAGGACCGACCTATATACAGCAGATACAGGCAACACGGGGAGCTCTGGTGAAGATCCAAAGTGGAAGGAACCCCAAGATCAGCTGGTTCAATTCAATTTTGGTCATACTCACAAGAAGGTTCTAGAATTCTGTGTATCTAGTTTTAGCCTCGGGGTGGATTATAGATTTTGGCTGATAAGATGCCTTTCTTCTCCATCTTCCTGACTCTTAGCTCTCATTCTAGGTAATTTCATGGCTGGCCAGCTAAACTGTCATGATTCAGTCATGATCCTTAGCTATGGACTCACAGAAAACATGGGGCGGGCCTCCCTGGTGGCGCAGTGGTTGCGAGTCCGCCTGCCGATGCAGGGGACACGAGTTCGTGCCCCGGTCTGGGAAGATCCCACATGCCGCGGAGCGGCTGGGCCCGTGAGCCATGGCCGCTGAGCCTGCGCGTCCGGAGCCTGTGCTCCACAACGGGAGAAGCCACAACAGTGAGAGGCCCGCGTACCACACACACACACACACACACACACACACACACACACACAAAATGATTTGCTTAAAAAAAATTTAAAAAAACATGGGGCATTTATTTCTTTACTTGCTAAAGTGTATTTGCTTAGTTACACATGACTGTATCAGTCTTAGTCACCAAGAAAGGAATGTCACCCTCCCAGGTTTCCCGTCAAAGGATTTATGGATAGCCAGGTATATGTACACACACATAGATCTGTACAGAAAAGAACCCTTTGGCAATGTTTTCCTTTGCATTTTTACTCCTTCCTAACCCTTCTGGAGCATACGTACCAGATTTCGCCCAGACAGGACTTCTAACAAAGCCATTAGGATTTTGCCATCTTGTATATCAACGAATAAATCTTTAACTTCTAGAGGTGGGTTGCACTGTGGAAGAGGGGGAAGGAAAGTAGCCGATTAGTGATCTGTGTAAGCCGCAAAACAATTTCAGAACTGCAGGTTTCACTGGAGAAAAAACTTCCGGACAACCAGATGTGCCTACAGGCAACAGGACCCATCCAAGGAGATAGCGATCCCCTCTCCCTGGAGGTGGCCCGTGGGCACTGGGTGAGCTGGGGAGCTGGGGAGGAGGCTCTGGGCGGAAAAAGTCAGAAGCCCCCTGCTTTCCTCTCTGACCTGGGGGGAGGTCTGAGGGACCTGTGTTGTGTCCACCAAGAGTTTGGCTGGGTGTGGCCTGGGGTCCGCGGGGCCGGCTGGAACTTGTTGGGCAGATGTCCCAGCGCAGGCATTTCCAAACTGTGCTTCCCGGAACACAGCTCCAGCAGAGCACTTCAGGGAGCCCTGTGGGGGCAGGGGGGTCCCGGAGGAGGCTGATTCTCGGCACTCCCTTCCATAGCTCTTACTGGCCTTTATTTAGGGTTCCAGGAAGACTTTGCTTAAAGAAAGGTTTCTGCTGACTAAACAAGCTTGATGAAAACTCCTTTGACGCAGGATGGTTAGGATTTATTGAATCTTGGGGGACAGGGTCCAGGACCTGCATTTTTAATTCACCCCCCGACATAAATTCTATTTACTTTCTGGTATTGGGGCATTTGGAAGCATTAGAACATTTACTGCTCTTGGGGACAGCGAAAGGGGGTGTTCCCACAGGAGACCGGATTAATTAGGGGACAGAAATGGCGGCTGTCACCAGTCAGAGAGCCAGGGAAATCTTGGAGCTGTGGCCCAGGCACCCTTTCCTCTGGGAAGGCCTCCTCCCCGTGAAAGCCTTGGAGGGCCCATGTTTTCTTTTCTGATTCGGGAGGTGGCATTTCCTTCCCTCTTATACGAGCCCCCTGACTCCCAGTTAGTCAAAATACCGGGCAATTCCACCCACAGGTGCACAGAAAAGGGCTTTGCTTCAAGGGCCACCGCGACTTTGAACCCAAAGGCAAATTATTTTCTTTGCAAACTCCCCACCGCTCTGCAGAACATTCCACGCGGAGCATGACGGTATCAGGTTACCAAGACTCTCAGGGAAATGTTATTCCTGTTAACGCGGGGCAGAAACGCAAGACCCGAACAAAACAGCCCCTGATAGATGAACTCACAAAACTTCCAGTTAGCAGCCCCGACCGTGGCCAAACCTTGCTTTTGAGCTGAACCTGGAGAATAATTTCCATTGACAGTGTCTGTAAGAGCCTCAGCCCGGCAGCAGCGAGCGGGGCCTTGGCCGGCCTCCATCTGCAAGACGGCAGGAGGAGAAATTGAACCCACTCCAGTGAAAATACTCCTCGAGGCCCCAGACGTTCCGTGGGCTTCACGAGACTGGCCGAGCAAACAGCACCGCCGGGGGTTTCTTCATGATCTAACTCCTTGGGTAAATTAAGGAATTTTTCCAGAAGCCAGAGACCCCGTAAATATTTCTGACAGCCTTCAAATTGCAGTTAAGCTCACTCCCGCAAGGAGGTCCTGGGTTTCCTTTACATGAAAAGCTGTTCTTGAAAGTCTCAAGGTTGGAAACATGGCTGTGAATTTTGCCCTGTTGATTACGAATCAGTTTTAGGTGCTATCTGATTTATCTGTAGAGTGGGTGCTACCCACCTGCCCCCAAAAAGGAAGCAGAAAGAAGCATGGCCACGGAGAAAATTCTGGATGCGATCAATGCTAACAGAGGTTCGTTTGGGGGGAGTGGGGGGGAGTGAGTGCGAGGGTATTTGCTCTATTACCCTCTGTACTTTTCTGTATTTATTTTTTAATTAAAAGAAAGAAAGAAACACACTATGGCTAAACTCCGTCTGCCAGGAGGAATTTCCAGCTACCCTGATACACATCAGGCATTAATTTAGGAGTTCAGTGAACTCAGATTTGGGGGACAGTTTTCCTTTATTTTCCAAAAATAACACTTCATTGTGTGAGCACTACCGAAAATGCACCAATAGTCAAAACAACGGGCGAGTGATTTATAACGCTTCATCCATGATATAGAGAGACTTTGCCCTGAAGAGTCCAGGAGCCTCCTGGGTCGAGCGTAACCTGTTCTACAGGTGGGGAATAGAAGTGTGGGTGGTCAAGCGGCTGCTCGGGAAATATTTTAGGCCTAAAGTTTACGCTACATGAATTAAAATTTCGGTCAAGAGCTCCACTTCCTAAAAAACCACATTTATTTTCTCTGCTTTCTAATCATTTCAGTGATTTCCTCTAAGAACCTTTCTTTGGGGTTAACTCTAAGGGCAGTTAATATTACTCTTGTGCCTTTTAAGAGGAGAGGAGAGAAGAAAATATAGGTATTAAACTCACTGAAGTAGGATACTTGAATACCACCAGCTTTGAAAGACATGAGAGTACTGGCTGGGTCTATTTGGACAACCAGATAGTGGAATTTAAGAAGATGTGAAGTGAGTAAAATGAATCCTGATAAACCAGCTTTCTTATAATAAGAAAAATAATCTCTCCTCCCCCAACCCCGGGGCAATTGAGAATGTTCTCTGTCGGTGGGGGGATGGGGGTGGGGGTGGGGGAACCTAGTGGTGAGGAGGGTTCGGATTTCTCCTCCCCCGAGCTGTTTATTTATCCATTTCACATCCTGCCCCTTCTCCGCTGCTCATCCTTGTGTCTGGTTCACCTGCTTTTGTTTTAGGGTTTGTGTGCCTGAGAAGCCGGCAGACAAAATGTGCTTCCATGTTGCTTGGCCAGAGTATGTTAGCAAAAAAAGAAAAAGGGGAGAAGAGGGGTCACGAAGTGGAATATGCAGGAGAAGCCACGGGAAGAGCTTTCTTCTCGGTCGTGGGATTGCAGAGAAGCGATTCAACGTCTCCAGGCTTCTGTTTCCTCATTCGTAACAGGATGGGGTGCGGGGTAAGGAGGGTTGTCTTGAGGATTAAAGGAGATGTGTGCTCGATGCACCCAAACAAGCAGATAATATTGTGACCAATAGCAGCATTACGTGATGAACCAGGGCATCTGGCTTGGTTAAAAGGTCTGAGGAGTTTTTGCTTGAATCAACCCAAATACCTATAAATGGGTCTTCACGAGAGCCTCCCTGACCACCCCAGACTAGAGGTCGAGATCCCCCCAGCTCCATGTTTGGGTTGTTCAACAGCGAATGTTTCCTAACTTTGGCTCAGCGATTCCTATTTAAAGATGGACCCTCTCCTTCCCCAGCTAGACTGATAACCCCAGCAGGTCAGAACCCCATGTCTTACTTACTTTCCCGTTCCCAGCACCGAGCTTGACGCTTGGCAATGAGAATACACTCAGTTATGGAGGAATCCATCACTTAACAACAAGCCGAGTGCCCTGCTTACCTTCTCCAGATGGAGATTTATCCATCGAGTAAAAGTTCGCTTCTGCACATTCTCCCTCTCAACTGAAAACAAAGAAGTGCCGTTAGCTGGGTGCAAAGAAGTACATGCAAAATCCCACCCTCCTCTTCCCACGGGGAGAGTCTATGGAATCTCTGCAGGATGAGGAGCCCCGGAGGTCCCATATAGGGATGGAGACCTTCCCAGGAGGAGGCTGGCAAGGGGCTGGGGAGCACCTAGAATCCATTTTCTCCAGCCCAACCCTGAGCATCTTAAATAGATTAAAGACCCACGAATTCAGACACACAGAACAAAATCTTATGCACGAGCTAACGTGAGCATTTGGGCATTTGACTCTCCAGCATAAGAAGCACTGGTGGGAAGAGAGAAGTTTAAAAAACGAGGTGATGCTGCCACACACCTGCCTGGCGGTGGTGATGGGTCAGAGGAGCTGGCATGGAGGAAAGGAGGGGAGGTCAGTGATTAGGAATCGGGAGGGGGCTCGGGAATGTGTGGTGGAAAGAATTTGACAGTCCTGGCGTGGACTCTTAGCCTGGTCACCTCCCAGCTTTGTGTCCTTGGGCTGGTCGCCTATCCCCATATCTGATCTTCCCCATGAAGATACATGAGTGACAGCCCACTTCTAGGCTGCCGTAAGACTGACCTGCGATCCTGCAGGTCAAGCTCAACGGGGTTCCTGGCACAATAGCTGCTCATTCTTTTTTTCTTTGTAGCAATTATTTTTAGAGCCAGGGAATACTTTGTGCCCCCTCCAGCCCCGGAGGGGAGAGTTCTGCAGAGCCCCAGTGAGCAGGAAGGACGCCAACCAGACACAGACCCCTTCTCCCACAGGACAGAATTTCCCAAACAGGTTCCTTAGGAGGAAAAGTCTTTCCTTTTCAAGAGTTATTGCCATCTATCTACCTAGCACTAATTATGTCCTGGACACTTTGTTTCCAATCATCGTTAATCCTGACAATACCACCTGCGAAGTAGAAACTAGTATTTTATAGTTGAACAAAATGGGGCTCAGAGAGGTACCCTGACTTGCCCCGGACATCAGTTGGAGAGAGACAGAGCTGAGCATCTGTCTGTCTGCCCCTCCTCAGCCAGCTCCCTGGAAATGGAAGGCTTGGCTTTGAATTCCATCTCTTCCAAAAATTACGACAAAGGCATCTGCAGTAGTAATGATAATGGTTTAAAAAATATTTACCGAACACCCGCTATGTGGCAGGTACCCATCTAAGCACTTTACATGCATTCACTGATTTAATCCTTCCTACAACCCTTGCAGGGAGGGACTTTCAAGATGGGAAAACTGGGGCACTTGCCCAGCGTCACGCAATTAGTAAGGGTATTGTTCTTATGTTACAGATGAGGAAACTGAGGATCCAAGAGCTAATAAGCCACAAAATTAGGACTTGGAACTAGAGTCTGTGCTTTCCCCAGTCGCTCCTGGGCTCTGTGGCATCAGCTGGCTTGGTGCCCGGGGACCCGGAAGGAGTTTCCGTGATAGGCCGTGGTGCCAGTGCCTGGGTCTGGGCGCCCCGGGGACCATGGTAGCAGCCCCTGCAGTTCAAGACGCTACGCCTCTCAGGAAGCTCCCTGGAAATGTCAGAGCCAGACAACTCCTAAATTACTAAGTTCTGGATTTCAACATATTGAAAGAACATATCACATATGCTTAAAACCATTTCATATTTCTTTACCAATAAGAAAATGAGAGGCAATTTATCTGTTGGCGGAGGAAAAAAGGCTACGGTTTTCTCTCGCGACTGTGGCTCTTTTTTTCCTCCCAGCCTCATTATTAGGTAGATAGTGGTGCCCATAAATCAGATTTTAATATTGTGCCTTTCAATCTTTTTAATTGAAGAGCCAGCAGACAGTAATTATGCACATAACTGCTTCTCTCTCATTTTCCTCTTTTTCCGTCAGGGAAGGTCACTGGCTAGTAGGCATCAGGATGAAAGAGCTCATTCTAGTGAACTGTTTTTCATGGGGGGCTGGAGAAGGGAGGAAGGAAAAGAAGCTGATGGGAGCGAGGCCAGGAGGGGGGCATGTGCTGAGGGCCATGAGTTCCAGAGTTCCAGAACTTCCCAGAAGGTGGGAGAGAGCTTTCTGCCTCTGCAGCTTTTTCCGTAGTGTGGGTCTTCCCATAGTTTAGTGTCTGTCCCGCTGTTGAAGGACATGGGCTATTTCTGGTTTTTCACTGTGTGGAGCAGTGCAGTAGCCAGCACCCTGGCACAGGCAACCTGGCATGAGCCTCTGTGCACAAACGTGTGACTATAGTTCTTACGCCTGATGACTAAAAGAGGAACTGCTGGCTCTTAGTAGTGGGCACAGTTGAGAATTTAATAGCTACTTCCAGACTCCCCTCCCAAAAGGCTGCCCCAGTTTATACCTTCACCCCACCCTGTCTTTAAACAAGTTTATGGGGATTGTAAAGTATTTACACACACATTCAAACACTCAGGCTGGTTTCTCCATATGGCTTCAGAGAGAGCAAAGTCTGTCTCCTGAAACAGAAGTGCATTCAGTGAAAGCCTAAGAGAACCAGGCGTAGGCTGTTAGTTTAACTGTGCAGAAGGGTGCAAATGAGGAAGTGGGTGTAAAATAGGAAGTGGGTGTCTGTTAGTCTACATATGCCTCATCTATCTGCCCACTGAGCCATCTATCTGTCCATCCACTCACCCATCCACCCACCCACTAGTCCACCCATCCATCCATCCACCCACTCATTGGTCCATCCACCCATCCATCCACCCACTCATTGGTCCACCCATCCATCCATCCACCCACTCATTGGTTCATCCATCCATCCATCCACCCACCCACCCATTAGTCCATCCATCCAACCATCCATCCACCCACTCATTAGTCCGTCGGTCCATCCATCCATCCATCCATCCATTCATCCATTCAGCCAGCCTCCCAGCTGATACTTACTCAATGATTACTACTCGCTGGGAACTATGCCCAACCCTGTGGGCAAAATCAGAGATGAAGAATTAAGCATTCATGGAATCTTGCACTCCAAGAATGCACAGCCAAGTAGGAGAGAGAAAACACGGATGCCTCAAGGCACATAAACAAGGAGAAATGAATTAGAAATTTCAAGAGCTGATGGGATGGGAGGAGGTGATTTCAGACTCCACGGGGGACTCCTCTGGGGGCCCTAAGATGATCCCCCCCATAGAACGGGGACACAGAGGGATCCTGAAAGGTAAAGCCAGCATTTTAGCCCTGCCCTGATCCACAGCCAACCTCTGGGTGGCTTCACTTCCATTCCAGCCAAGGCCAGTGGTTGAATCCAGGCACAAATCAGCTTCAAGAGCACAGTGGAGCCACAGGAGGGCAAGGTGAAGACTGAAGACACCAGGGGACTGTGAGACTAGGTCACAAATAGCAGATGAGTCCCAAACAGAAATAGGGTACAGAGACCATATGTTCTGTTCCTGAAACTAGGACATGCCGCTCAATACACAGGAGAGGGAATGCGAGAATTTAGCCTGCCCCAGAAGGCCCACCTGAGAGCCACACACAATTAGACCATTCGCTGACCTTGGTGAAGGTCAGAACTTTCAAAATACCTTTGCCTCAGTCTCCCCTCTGCAGGATAGGGATAACCGCGCCTCCCCGACAGGAATGCTGTGAAGATCAAAAGGGATCCGCCAGAAAGGCATTCCCGACAGCTGTTCCAGAAGGGCCACCTTTCCCCCAGCCCCAGGGCACGCCGCACGCCCTTGGGGTATTTTATCTGGTGTCTCCACACAAAGGTGGGCTGCCCTTTCGGGGCCTTCTGCATTTCCAAATACCCACCCCCATCCCGCAGGCCTTTTCTACTTCTGGCCCTGCCAAGGCTCTATAAACTTTATATCGTTTCCATAAACCCAACGGCCCCTTTTGTCCACGGCACCTATCACGTTGTAAAGGTGTAGGAAACCACTTCTCAGGAAAGGTCTGGCCTTCTTGCAGAATGTTTGTGGGGCCTGGTGTGGGTTTACTGGGCAACAACGGAGTAATAACAGCGCTGGAAAATCGCCATCCCAGCTCTGCTTGGCCGGCCAGGGTGCTTGAGCACCAGGTCCGGTGGAGGAGGAGGGGCTGCCATGGGACTCCAGGGACACACAGACGGGGCAGCCCAGCCTTTCTGGCTCAACTCCACCATCCCAAATTCCAAGGCATGACTTTGGCTCCTGCTTTGCCTAGAACAGGCAATTTGGAAACAGGAGGTGTGACATTCCTTCCTTCTCAATGGCAGGCTCAGGGGTTGGAAGCCACAGAAAAAGGAACACTAGCTCTGGGAGTTAAAACAGACTCATTTACATTTGTGGCTGTCTTTCCGTAGGTCCACATTTCCCTCAAACCTACTTCCTATACAATATTTCCTCTGTAATAGTCTGTTCTTCCCCGTCCATGGGGAAGCCTTGACGGCTTTATCTGTTGATGAAAATAATATATTCATCATAAAAAATTAAAATATAGAAAAGCATAGAGAGGGAATTCCCTAGCAGTCCAGTGGTGAGGACTTGGCACTTTCACTGCTGTAGACCCGGGTTTGATCACTGGCTGGGAAACTAAGATCCCACAAGCTGCACGGAGGGGGGAAAGAAAGAAAGGAAGAAAGAAAAGCATAGAGAAACATATCTCAAATCTCTTGAAATCATTACACCCAGAGATCACCAGTATGGCCATTTTAATGACCATCCTCCTAGAACTACACGCACACACACGCACACACACACAAACAGGCTCCGAGTTAATGCACGCGGGCGCTCATGTACACAACTGCAACGTGATCACCTAAAGACTCAGTATTCGTCAAAGCACTGCCCACGGATCCCTAACATCAAGAGCTTCTAGGGTGACAGTTAAAATGCTAATTCCTCCACCCCAGCCAAGACCTACTGGGTCACACTCTCTGGGGCTGGGGCCTGGGAATCTGAATGGAACCAGCTCAGGGGTTATGATAGTACACAGTTGAAGAACCCGGGTCTTGCCGGGAAGAGACAAGTGGCACAGTCCCTTGGTCATCTTCGGGCAGAGTAGAGATGGCAATGGGACATCACCTGGTGGAGGAGGAAGGGCCGGTGTTCCGGAGCCAGAACCACAATGCCACCCCGCAACCTGAGATGGAGACACGGACAGGGCTCCCGGGTTGGCTACAGTATCGCTCATTGGCGCTGGCAACAAAAATTCCTTTCCCGCTTTGTCAAAAATGCTCTTCCTGATAATGCTTTAAGTCACTAAATTCACGCAGCTGCTCTGATACTCCCGAGAGATGGCCTAGGAGGACGGCAGTGCAGAATCCCGCAGGGGAGGCTTACCCTTCGACGTCCATCCAGATGCGGCAGCTAGGGGCACCTGTTTCCAGCCGCAGGGGCACTGCCCGGGCGGGAGGGAGGCGGCTGGGCCGAGCTGTGGCCTCACCTCCAGGAGCTCAAAGCCCTCGCCCAGAGCCGGGCACAGCGCACGTGCTGAACAACCGCAGCTGTAGCTGTTATCGCTAACCTCTGACAAGCTGCTGAACTTTTCTGAAGTTGAGTTTCTTTTCTGTGTAATAGAGACAGCGCCTTCCCCTACCAAATGAGACGATGATGCCTCTGTGTGTGTGTGCGTGTGTCGGACACACAGAGGACCTCAGTAAACAGACTTGTTTCTTCTCACAATTCATAGCATTCCAGGGACCCATATGTGGGCCCTACTGACAGCTTTCTGTAGGATGGGGCGTGGCCACCCTGGTGACAGCTTAGTGGGCCCTCCCTGTCCCCGGTGGAAAGGTCACTGAAGTCCCCCACTCAGGGGGGGATGCAGGGTGGCACGGTGGCAGGAGGCCCCGTACTTTTCAAGCTTTACTCCTGTTTTCTGTGAGGGCAGGACCCTGGCACGCATTGGCTCCTGTGCCCCAGGCCTTGTTCGCTAGAAGCCCGGGTCTGTACAGAGGGCCATCTCAGCTCCAGGGGTAGCCACAGCCCCCGATGATGACAAGGGGGTTCCTCCAATAGCATCCTGGTCCAGAAACCTCCTGCCCCACCTTATACAAGCAATGTCCTGAGACACTCACACACACTTTCCCATTCTGGGTCTGAGCTGACTTCTTCCACTGGCTGGGAAAGCCACTGTCCTTCTCGCCAAATATCCTTCTTTTTCTCCATGGCTCAGACCCCCACTCATTCTAAGTGTCCCCCTTGGCTCGCTTCAGCTGTGCCAGCTCTTTGCATCAGCTGGGGATCTTTAACCGAGGATCAAGGGCACCCGCCACCCCACGGACAGCACACAAAGAAGCCAGCCCTCGGGGTGGGGGGGGGGCCCTGCATGCCTGCCCCCGCCCAGCCCTTGGCACTGCTGGACCCCCGGGAGCCCGCGGCCGCCTCCCAAAGAGGCCGGGTCCCCCCGTCTTGTGGTTTCACTCCTTTCCCCATCTTTCAACACCTCCCAGAAACACAACCTCATTACATGGCCCCACGCTGGTTCATTTGAGAAATAAAACTCAGAAACAAATTAAACGACAATTTCTTTTTCAGCGGGAGGGGAGCCAGGCGTCAGGAATACCAGGCCAGCAGCCTTGGGTTCCGACTCCTGGGGGCCCGCCATCGGCTCCGGTGGTATTAAAAGCCCAGGCCTCCAGGTGCTTTGCTCCAGCGGTGATTTTGCATTTAATTTCCTTTGTTTTTCCTCCCCCAATGTCTGCTCTTACCCAAGTCCCTTTTATTGAGACTTTGGTAATAAAATGCAAAACTCTCCTTGGGACCCAAGGAGCATGCAACGCCTACCAACCGGTGTGCAGGGAAGTGGCGGGGCCCTCTCACCCCCTTTCTAGCTCCTCTGCTACCTTCCCTCCTTTGTCCCTTGAGGGGCCGGGGATGTACCGAAGGGCCTCAGGACCAAGAGTGAGTCCGGGCTCCAGCCGGTGCAAACCAGTGGTCTCCCCAGTATGCAGCTGGGAAACGCCAATAAAACTGCCAAGCTCATTCGAACTGGGGACTTAAATCCAATTCTCTCACCGGTCCCAGAGGCCACCAATTAACACACCACGTCCTGCCCCTGCTTCTTAGCTGCTCCCAAACACATAACCCAGGGCTCCAAAGAGCTAGTCCCAATTACACACCAAATTAACTTTTAAGCTATATGTGGATATATACAGGGCGGTGCCTGTGACTAACACACAAAAATAAACCCACTCTAGTTTTTGCTGTGAGTGATCCTGTCTAACCTCAGTGCTCAGCCTCGGTCCACCTTGATTTATGACAGATGACGCCAGCCAGTCAGCCATAAAAACCAAGGTTAGGAAGAGGGATTTTACCATCCACCCAGATGGGCAGACCAGGTGACATGACCAAGTCAGACAGACTGCCCGGAAGCATCCAGCTGAAACGGAGACGGAGATTGAAGTGGTGTCCAGACAGTTCATTCACACACCCATCCAGGAAGCAAATGGGCTGATACTTACACCCAACCATGGGAAATCAGAATGTGGACGCCGTCCTCATGGGCTTCCTTTGCCAGGTCCCACAAGGAAGGATGGAGAGCCGGAGGGGAGGAGAGAAAGAAGGAAGGAAGGGAAGCAAGATAGAAACATACTCTCTTCCCATACTATGGAGACCGTGATTCCTGGGGGACTGAACTCTCCTTTGTGGACCACAGATTTTGATGATTTTCTTTTTCCTAATACCAGTATTTTCGGGAAAGTATCCAGGCTCCTGAATACTAACTTGAGTAACTTCTAAAACAGTCTTTTCCAAACCACATGCTGCAGAGGACTGGGTCTAAGAGGCCTTTCAAAAGAGGAACCCAATAAAGCTGGGAAACAGTGCATCCTCTGTTTCCTCTCGTGGATATTTATGATCAGTATTTTTAAGGCTCTGATAAGTCCTGCAATAAAGACGTGTTTCACTTGGTCTCAACCAAGCTCATCTGAAGCCAGACCCCTTTTCTGGGTAAAACTGATCACAACTTTCTTGTAGAATCCTGCTTTGGAAATACAGAGAGATGTTCATTCATGGGGGGTGTCTCCACTGGGTCCTCACAGCCACTGAACCAGGCAGCCACACTTCCTGTGACAGAGACTCCCATGTGTTTGACAAACCCTGTTTCCTTTTTCTCATGGGCACGTAGCCAAACTACATTTCCCAGCCTCCCTTGCAGGCGGTGGGGGCCTCATGGCTGCGTTCCAGCCAAAGGTACGCCGGGAGGTACAAGCATGCCACTTTCAGACAAGGCCAGGCCAACGCTTCATGCCTTGTGCCAAGGATGTAGAGGAGGACCGAGCCATCGCAGGGAAGGAGGCTGGACTCCCAAATCCCCCCTGGGACAAGGATCACCCAGCAGTGCCACCCCAGGAGGTATATCACTGTGAGACTGTTGAGTGAGTGAGAAATACACCTTCACCGAGTTAAGCCAGAGTCCTTTGGGGGTTGTTATTATAGCAGCTGGCCAACCAGGCTTATACCTGCCTTAAGTGAGAGGAAGGGGAGAAGGGAAAAGTCAACACTTCCGCAGCCTCTTCCAGGCACAGGGAGAAATACTCCGCCACTGAATCCCCACGGCAACCTCAACAGGTGAGCGATGGTGCTTCCGGTGCAGATGGGGAAACTGAGTCTCAGAGAGGGGAAGTGACCTGCTCCGGTGCTTGGCTGCACAGCCGAGGGGAGAGTCTAGCCTGGTGAGCCAATACCCTCTCCAGGGCACCTTGCTGGGCTGGTGGAACCCTTCAAAGCAAACATCTTATTGAAGATCCTTCACAAAGAATCGGTTTCACACCCAGGTGAGCTGGGCAGAATACAGGCTGACCCGGTGTTTTGTCCCTGAACAGAGTTTACACAGGCCTAATAAGAATTAGCTTGACTTCTCGGGTTCAGCTCTTTTTCAGAAAGGAGATTAAAACGCTCAGCTGCATACACATGACCTTGATTTGCATTTTAAATAAAGCCCCACACTCACCCTTCAAATACCAATGTTTTTATGTACATGCAAAGGCCAATCAGCTGCGAGATTCTCTAGAATTAGGGTGACCAACTGCCCTGGTTTGCCCTGGATTGAGGGGGATCCCAGGACACAGGACCTCCAGTGCTAAAACTGGGAAAGTCACAGGCAAACCAGGATGAGTTCTAAGCAGTAGACACAGCACTGTGTCCTGGAGAGACGCGGGAGGGGCCAGCTGCTGGGAGGGACAGAAGGCCCTGGGAGCCACGTGGGAGACCAAGAGAGCATAACTCGAGGTGGTTAATACTTGCTTTAAATGCCAGGGACGGAGCGAACCCTGAAATTCCCATTTACAACTTTAAACTGCCAACGAAAAGTGACACCAGTGTGAACAGAAACTCCTGCCTGAGCAGGAGAGGTAACACTGGAAACTATGATGGGGAAAGGCAAGAGGTGTCAAATTCTCCTGAAGCTACATGTGTCCCCCAAATTTCCTGTTAATTATTAGCCTGAGAGCCCAGAGGCTGCCAATGTGACAAATACAAATGCTTCACACACCACGGGTTCCTTTTTGAAATGCATATGTTTGAAAACAGACAAAGGTTATCTATATACACAAACCATCCAAATGCACACACTTGTGCATGCCTGTGTGTGTGTGCATGCCTGAGTGTACACACACACACACACACACACACACCTCAAGGTAATGTGGGTCACCTGCAACCTTCTTCAGGGACCTTTAGTTCCCAGGGTCACCGGAGGGATTTTGTCATTGCAAGGTCTCCCTTATGCAACAGCCATAATGGTTCAGACCTCAAGGACTGCACTCACACTGAGGTCAAGGGCAGATCTTTGCCACTGGGTAGAACCCTGTAGAATGGCAAATTCCAGTTCGGTAATCCTACAAAACCCACTGAGACTAGACCCGTGATGCTCAACCTTCACAGTCACCTGGGGAATCTTTAAAAAAAGTCAGAGATGCCTGGGCTCCACTCCAGACTAATTGAATCTGAATCCCTGGGGGCAGGGCCCATGCATCTGCATTTTTAAAGCTCCCCAGGTGATCCTGACACTGAGCCAGGGCTGAGAACCACTGCTCTCAGCCAGGAGTTGGCAAATTTTTTCTTGTCAAGGGCCAGATAGTAAATGTTTTAGACTTTGCAGGCCATATGGTCTCTGGCAACTAGTCAACTCTGCAGCGGTGGTAGAAAGCAACCAAGGCATACCCAAACGAGCATGGTGTGTTCCAATAAAACTTTATTTGTAAGAACAGGTGGTGGGCCGCAGCTTGCCAAGCCCTGCTCTAGACTTCACAAGCCCCATTGCCTGATTTAATCAGCCATTCTAGACTTTGCTGGTGGCCATACCCCTCACAGCCCAACTTTTAAAAGTCAGTTTGGGGCTTCAGGAGCAGGGGGTTGTTTGCATTCTGTCTACTGTTATAAGAAAAGCAAACAGCAGTGGGGGGGGGGGGGCAGAAGGTGTATGGGAAATAAGAGTAGCAGAAAAACTGAGTATTTGGTCTCTGCAAGTCAGAGAAATCCACTTGGATTTTCTCCTCCCATCACCAAAACTGTAAGAAAAATCACATTTGGGCAATCAGACTTTTAAGTGATTCTTGTCCTTATTTTACTTCTTCAGCAGCCGGCCTTTTTCAAACCAAGTCCTATCACCTAGCCTCTCTCTCCTCATTCCCTGCTAGATATCCACTTTGTCTGAAGAATCCAAGAGAGCAAACATGGAGAAGAAAAACAACCCCACACAATCATTAACTGTTTTCCTTCTTCTTTTGTAAAGTTTAAATGGAAACAGGCTTAAAAAAAAAAATCAAACAGGGCTTCCCTGGTGGCGCGGTGGTTGAGAGTCCGCCTGCCGATGCAGGGGACACGGGTTCGTGCCCCGGTCCGGGAGGATCCCACATGCCGCGGAGCGGCTGGGCCCGTGAGCCACGGCCGCTGAGCCTGCGCGTCCGGAGCCTGTGCTCCGCAACGGGAGAGGCCACAGCAGTGAGAGGCCCGCGTTCCACAAAAAAAAAAAAAAAAAAAAAAAAAAATGGATCTTTGGGCTTCCCTGGTGGCCCAGTGGTTGAGAGTCTGCCTGCTGATGCAGGGGACACGGGTTCGTGCCCCGGTCCGGGAGGATCCCACATGCCGCGGAGCGGCTGGGCCCGTGAGCCATGGCCGCTGAGCCTGCGCGTCCGGAGCCTGTGCTCCACAACGGGAGAGGCCACAACAGTGAGAGCCCCGCATACCGCCAAAAAAAAAAAAAAAAAAAAAAAAATCAGAGCTACCCGTAGGCAAAATTTCTTAGCAGATTAAACCATGTCCAAGGAGAGTAATCTCCCTCAGCCAGTTTCTCAGCATCGCAAGGAACCCAGAATTACTCTGCCCATCAGAGCACTCGGCAGTTCAGCGTTCTGGCTGGAGAGGCCATTAAATACTTAGGGTAGCTTCTCATCCAACACTGCCATCGAGGCAGTCGTCCAGGGTCTACTTGAAAGCATCCCAGGATGAGGCACTCAGTAGCTCTCTAAAATCAGGCTTCCATGATCTCAAAGCTCGTCTCATGGAAAAGGGGAAAGTGCAGTGGGCACAAGTTAGGAGCTAGAGGATGACAGGTTTCAGTTTGGTATCAGGAGGCTAGGCCATCAGAGCTGACCAATAGTGGGATGGGATACCAAACACTTCCAGCTCTTCAAATCTTAACGTTTTAGAGGAAGACTAAAAACACAGACACTCTGAGATTCTGGCTAGAAAGCCCTGGTAAATGTTTTTTCAGGCTGCTGGAAAATCTGGTGAGCTGGAAGACGGTTTTGCTACCTCTCCTGAGAACTACTGTAATTCTTCCAACTAGATATGCTGTGAAAACTAGTTCTTGTAACAGGTTGGTTCGGGGTGAATTTTTACTTGAAAATGAGTCCGTATATTTATGTAGGAGAATTCACGAAAAGTTGGGACATAACCGTATCACTAACAGATTCTTGAACAGGTTCTTATACAAAGGGACAGGGGCCACTGCAAATATTCCTCTTTGGAGGAATCTCATAACCAGTTCAATTTCCTTTCTCACTCTGCCGTCAGGAAATTCTTCATTAAACTTGGCCAAGTTTAACAAATGAGCAGAACTGTGGCCCGCATATCTGGATACGAACTTTCCCCTGGACCTCAATTTTTACAAAAATATTACAGTCATACCTTGTTTTATCTGCAGGGAATTGATTCCAGGACCCCCATGGAAAACAAAATCCGTGGATGCTCAAGTCCCTTATATAAAACACTGCACTATTTGCATATAATCTACACACATCCTCCCATATACTTTAAATCATCTCTAAATTACTTATGAGACCTAATACAATGTAAGTGCTATGTAAATGGTTGTCTCCGTGGCAAATTCAAGTTCTGCTTTTTGAAACTTTCTGGAAATGTTTTTTGGAAGCTTTGTTATCTGAATCCACGGACGCAGAATCCACAGCTATAGAGGGCCAACTGAATTTGATACAGATTTTTTTGTTTATGAACTTTTAAACTTTATTTTACGGATCAGGTAAACTACCTGAAATGTTTCTGTTCAAGAAAGTAGAGTATAATAAATGAATGAACAGACATGTGAATGAGCAAATCCATAAGGAAACAGAGTGTCTTGTACATGGCTGTTACCCTCCTCCACCCCACCCACGCCTGCTGTATAAGTAGAGATGCTTGCTGAATCAATCGATCAAACAACCAGTCAATGGAAAAGCCACCTACCACGGCGCTCACTACATCTGGCCTCCAAAACCACCATGCTCATCCTGATACAGGCTGGGTTTTTTTGTTTGTTTGTTTGTTTTTGCGGTACGCGGGCCTCTCACTGTCGTGGCCTCTCCTGTTGCGGAGCACAGGCTCCGGACGCGCAGGCTCAGCGGCCATGGCTCACGGGACCAGCCGCTCCGCAGCACGTGGGATCCTCCCGGACCGGGGCACGAACCCGCATCCCCTGCGTTGGCAGGCGGACTCTCAACCGCCACGCCACCAGGGAAGCCCCCTGATGCAGGCTGGATCACTCACTTCCCAGCTGCGACCCTGACCTCCAATCTGTCCGTCTAACCTCACCAGTGTGGCTCTAGGAACACAAACTGGGTCTTCTCCCTCTTCGTACCTGCAGTTCCCGCTCACAGTATCGCGCAGGCTGTCCCAGGGAGCCAAGTCTCGGGTGGAATCTATGGCACTGAACCAAGAAAGCCCGGATGAAGATACCCAGGAATCAGTATGAGGACCAACTCTGTGATGCGCTGGCCTGAGGGGCTGACGACCATCTGTCTCTGGTAGGACAGATCGCCGTGGCTCTGTCAGCAAGAGCTCCGTCTGGATTTCTCCCAGGTTCAGGTATCAAGAGAACAAGCCTGCCTGCAGAAGGACCACCAGCTGGCCCAGGTTAGGCATCTCGGGACTTGGCGTACATGAACAGCCAATTAAGATACTGCGGGCTTCCCTGGTGGCGCAGTGGTTGAGAGTCCGCCTGCCGATGCAGGAGACACGGGTTCGTGCCCTGGTCCGGGAAGATCCCACATGCCGCGGAGCAACTAAGCCCGTGAGCCATGGCCACTGAGCCTGCGCGTCCGGAGCCTGCGCTCCGCAACGGGAGAGGCCACAACAGTGAGAGGCCTGCATACCGCAAAAAAAAAAAAGAAAAAAAAAAAATTAATGCGTCTAGCTGCCCCTCGGGAGGAAAAGGGGCGCCGTGCCCCGTGACACCACTGTGCGTGAACCAATCTCACAATCCCTAAGAGTCTTTGGTGTCTGCTTTCTGTTGCTAAAGCTGCCGCCTTTGGGGGGCTCACTGTGCGCCCTGCGCTACACATGGCTCATCTCTTTTCTCTGATCCGTGACCCTATGGGACGGGTTCTGTCATGGTGGTGTGCACGCTGGAGCGCCCTGCAGGGCACCCCCTGGTATGGGGATGCCCCTCCCCGGTCGTTGATCCAGGTGGTAAAGGCAGTGGGACCCTGAAAGTCAACGACACGGCCACTGGATCAGGGTTGGGCCTGAGCTCCTTCTTGGGGATCAGACGGGGTCTGATTCCAGCCTCCATCTGACTGGTCCCTTGGAGCCAGCGGCACAGGGGCCATTTGCTGCCACTCGGACTGGAGAGCAAACAGATCAATCAGGAAGAAAGAGAGACGCAGAGATGAGAGATGGGGTGGGAAAGACGGAGAGGGAGAAAGCGTACAAAGGAGAGTTCTGTTCTGGCCTATTCTCGAGGCCCTGCTACACACACCCTGGCCTTTGGATTCAGTGGGACCCCTGTACTTTTCTTAAAGCAAAGGCAGCTTTTTAGCTTAATCACGCTCTTGTGAGTTTCTGTTGGTTGCAGTTAAAAGCGTCCCCATTAATTTCTTCAACAAGCAAACTGCAAATTCAAAGAGAGAGAGATGAAGGGACACCGATAGATTAAGAAAGGCTCAAGGGACACCCTTGGATTGCAATGTATGGCCCTTATTTGGATCCAGATTCAAACACATTGTTATGAAGATAAAATAATTGTATTCTGGAAGTTCAAAAACATAACTAAAATAAATTCTTAGCAAATTATAAAATGCCAAGATCAGGGCAAGAAGAAATAGGGAATTTAAATACATCAATAAATGTTAAAAAAAACAACAACAACAAACAGTCCTTAACTTGAGCATTCCTGATTCCCATCTCACAGATGCACTAACAGAGGCAGGGACGAGTTTGGCCACCCATGCGGTCAGTAACGGAGCCAGGTTTCACACCCAGGCCTGGCCCCAGAGCCTGTGTGTCAAACCCAGCCTGCTGGGCACACCGCCTCCCGACCTCAACCCTGACCGGGACACCGGACGCCACCACCACTCCCAGACTTCCCAGTAAACCAGGGCGGCGCTCATTAGCAGAACTATTCTAAGTCCTTCCAATTTAGGTCACTACCACCTCCTGCCACGCTGTGTGCCACCTTGGCGGGTCCCTCTGCAGAGGGATGCCTACTTTCCGAGGCTGTGCTATTAGCGATTTCATATATTTCGTCAGTTCTCCCACACTAAACCACAACTTCTTCCCAAGAAGAACCCTATCTTCAAAAGTCTAAAACCTATAAAAGGGCTTCCCGGTAGAAGCGGGCCTGAAAGTGCAGACAGCTAGGGAAGGAGACTACAACTTTTATTACAAGCTTGTCTTTATATTTAATTTTTTAAATGATGTGCATACGTGTGAGAGAAATTTTAAGCTTTACTTTAAAAAAATTTGCTACGTACCCAACCCTGTGCGTAGTGCAATCTTTTTTCATCTTTTGTCCTCAATACCACTGGGGGAAATGTTTCCAAATGCCAGATCTGACAAAAGAATTTTCTGTTTGTAAAATTAATAGATACCTGAAACACACAAAAAAATCAGAAAATACAATGGAAAGAAAAAAGTCACATGGATTCAATTATTCCAAGGCAAGCTTATTTCCTTCCATTCTTCCTCTACATGTTTTTAATTTTTGCTTGCTTGTTTGAACATAATTTCGACCATGTTATATATGCCATGTGGTATTCTGTGGGGTGGGCACTGTTGTTTGCCTGCTAAATATCTTTTCTCACCTTTCTTGAATGGTAGTAGTAGTAGTTATTATTATTGTCATTATTATTATTACTGTCATCAATCTTGCCCCTTCTCCATCACTGTGTCTTGGCTGTGTTGGGAGAGGGGGCAAATAACTTGTCTTTTAGTTTATAGGTACAAGGAACCAGACAGACACTTTCAAACCTGATAGGCAACTGGCAGAGCTCTTCATGATCCTGGATTTTGAGCCCTGGCTCAGTGAAATTTTCTGACTTTTCCTTGGGAATGTTCTGATATGGAACATTCATATGAGTTCTGAGATGGAAAAAGGTATGTATGGATGGTGGGTAGCTAATGGAGCGGACTGTAGCAACCGCTGGCTGCCGCCCCAACATTCGTCCTTCCCTTCTTCTCAACTAACGGAATGCTGATCTTGAGCCAGCAATCTGCCTAGTTTAAAAATGATCACTTCCCAGCCTCCCTTGCAGTCCGGGGGAGTCATGTGACAAAGCTTGGCCAATGAAGTGGAAGAGGAAGTTAGGGGGTGGGGTTTCCAGGAGTGCCCTGTAAAAGGGAGCAGAAAAGGCTGAGGTTTACTTTGCCTTTAATCCTCTGGCTTCCAGTCATGAAACTATGAAGCTAGAAAACATAACAGCCACTGCTAGCAATGACTGAGCAGTGGATAAAAGCAGCTGGCTCCATGATGGCTCTACTGGGCCCCAGAACTGGCCCCAAGCTGCTTATCTCCAGGCTCCAGATAAATAAATCCTATGTGATGAAGTCACTGTAAGTTGGGTTTTTGTTACTTGCAGCTCAACACGATCTTAACCGACACAATACACATCTTCTCGTATGACGTGATAAACCCAACGTAAACCCTTCAAAGCTTACTCAACCATAACCCTATTGTTGGATAGTTAGGCTAGTTCCAAGTTTGGGGGTGCTGTTAATACTTCAGTAATAAGCACATTTATGAGTAAGCACCTGTAGGTCCTTACATTTCTATAGCAAAACTCTTTCGCGTTCATTCGCTCACGAAGCCAGAGGAAAATGATTCAAGATAGGATGGCTCAGGTGCCACGTTATAGGCACCAGGTTTTCCATGATGTCTTCTCTCTCCTTTATGTGTCCCCCTAACATTTAGGTTCTGTTCAAAAAATCATCCAACTTCAGTAAATGGTGGCTGCTGAATCCAAGTGAGAAATCAGAAACAATTCCAACTTGTGAAGAGCTAGGGATGTGTCATCCAGGTTCTAAAACCCTGCAGATTAACCCTATTGGAGGTCACCTCACGAAGCCAGGAAGCCTGTCTCTAACCGCAGGGTGCAAAGAACGAATGACTGCAATACATTAAGGCATAAGCAAAGGCTCGGGAATCCTGTATATTGCCTGGGGCCTCTGAAAAGCATGGGGGCGGGCATGGGACAAAGTCCTCAGAGATGATAGCCAATGTCTGCGTGTGTGTCGGCGAGGGCTGGAGGCGCGGCAGAGAGATTGGGAAGGTGCTCGAAAAGGTGGCAAAGACTATGAGATCTTGAAAACGTATCAGGAGAGCGCTGCTTCTTAACGACAATACAGGAAATATGTTCCAGGGACCACCTGGAACCAAACGTCACCCTCTCTAACCTCTAGGTTTCCTGAGGCCCTTTTTGTTTCGCATGTGGTATATGCATTTGGCAATTGCACACAGCGATCTCGCGTGGCGGGGGGGGGGGGGAGGAGTGCGAGAGCAGGGAAGGGCCAAAGACAATGTCCATCTTCTCAGTTCTCAGGTGATGATGATAAAACCACCACCCGCCATCTTGTGTTCTGGAAAACCTTGGTGCCTCTGCCTCCTGATGTGGATGGGGTCCAATCACTCTGGCTGTAAAAGTGAATCCTGTATTCTCACTGACCGACCCTATAAAATCGGAGATGTAGAAAAAGAGACTCATCTCCCAGTCAAGTGGTCTTTGCACTCTTTTAAACACATTTGTTCCCTATGGGTCCAATCCAGAACGTCTTCAACTTTATAAATAGAACCCATTTATTACAGAAGAAGGACTTGACATCCTGGCATTAAAATCACAAAGATCCTCTCTTACCCTCAACTGTGAAAACTAGGACCCTATATTTATTGAGTTCTGGGCTCTGTGCTGGGCACTTGTGAGGTGGGTATTAATATCTCCGTTTTACAGCTGAGGAGACTGAGGCTCAGAGAGGTGAGGGAATTTCGTGTTCAGGATCAGACAGGAGGAAAAAAAGGAATTCTAAATGTCTTAAGCAAATGTGCTCTAAATTCTAGAGGAGCGGTGTCACAGAGGGAATTGTTGGATCTTTGTTGGTGAGGGGCCCCCTCCTCCCTCCCTTCAATCGCTTCTTTCATAAGGAGCAGTTGGAACCCTTCCGGGTCTGGTGGTTTTCTGAGACATTCCTTTACTTTTGCTTATTCTCAAAGCTGCAGGCCAGGTTCTAAACTCAGGTCCAAGGGCCGGGGCCAGACCTTGGAGTCTTCACGCAGAGAAGCGTTTTCTGCCCTCGGCCCCTGCAGAGGGGAAGCATTAGCAGGCAAAGCCCAACTTGATTGAAAAATAACTTCCCTCCCGGCTTCTTTATGGCTCTGTGTCTCTTCCTCCCAGCTCTGGCTGAGTCTGGCCCCAAGACCACTGCACTCAGGGTGGCCCTTCCTTCTCCAAGGAGTTGGAAATTACCAAAGGAGCACCGGAGGGGTGCTGAGCAGGCCATCTGAAGTCGAGCGGCAACTTACTCACGTTTTTAAAGCGTTTAAAAATGAACGCAGCAGCAGTAAAGGCCCGAGGCGCTCCGACTCCACCCCGTGCCAGCTCTGCACTGCTGGGCAAAGTGTCTCCCCTCGCTGTCCCCATTGTAAAGTGGGGGGACAGTCCAAAGCACCGTGGGGTTGGCATATGAGGATGCAGTGAGAGCAGGTGTTTATACAGAATGCACAGAACTTGACACACGGCAGTTAACGGCAGATGGGACAGCCCCGGCCCCGTGATAGGGTGAGCACGTTTACATCCCTCAGGCCAGTCAAAGCTGGTTCCTGCCAGCACTTCTGAGCGGCACAGAATCTGACTTTGGCCAAAGAGAGGACTAGCTTTTGCCCTTGGCTTCTGGGGGGTGACCTACGCCATCCAGCAGGAGTGCCCTTGTTTTAGGGCAGGGGCTGACCACGCCAGAGAGACCAACAGTGTGACCTGGGATGGGGGCTGTGGGTCACACAGCACCAGTGGGCCTGGAGACTGAGTGCAGCCACGTGGGCCACCAATCAATCCATCAGTCGATTGATCGATCATGCCTACTTAACGAAGGCCCAGTAAAAAACCCCGGGGACCGAAGCTCACACGAGCTTCCCTAGTGGGTGATGTCTGTGCGTACTGTCACACATCAGTGCCGGGAGGGTAACGTGAGCAGAACCGCTTTCAGTGAGCTCTGTGTCTTTCTAATGCGTTATCAAACCCGAGGGTGGTTTGGGGAACCCCTCGAACTTTGCAGTTAGTGTCAGACATGAGGGTGAATTCCAGACAACTTCCCCGACACCAACCCTCCTGAGTTTCATGTCCACTGGGACCCCCAACCACCCAAACTGGAAACAACTAAGTGGAGCGTGTTTCAGATGGAATCCAATGGGCACCTCGGTTTCCACATCTGTAAAATGGGACGCTCGGCGCCTACCTTTCCAGGTCATGAGCTGCCAGATCAGGAAGGACTTCACGGAGCTCCCCACATCATTTTGAACCCAATTTGACTGACAAAAGAGCGCAACCTGATAAGGCTCGTGAGTGTTTAGTGGGAAGGAACTCTCTCCTGGTGGCGTCAGAGACACTGAATCTTGCCTGAAGAAAGTGCAACCAGTCAGTCGCTTTGTGATTCAACAGAGAATTGCCGGGCTTAACACTTAGAAAATGATTTCTTTACCAGCTCGTTGCTTCCTGGGAAAGGCCAGCCGCCTAGAGTAACCCCCACCTGCCGTGCCCCTGGGAGGGCATCTGCCCTACGCGCTGGCTGGGTACCCAGTGAGGTCCCAACCATCTCTTAAACATTCACTCAAGATGTTGAAATGACCAGGTGGCTCCTGGCTAGACGTTCCTTCCTTCATTCATTTTTTTTTTTTGTGGTACGCGGGCCTCTCACTGTTGTGGCCTCTCCCGTTGCGGAGCACAGGCTCTGGATGCACAGGCCCAGCGGCCATGGCTCACGGGCCCAGCCGCTCCGCGGCATGTGGGATCTTCCCGGACCGGGGCACGAACCCGTGTCCCCTGCATCGGCAGGCGGATTCTCAACCACTGCGCCACCAGGGAAGCCCCCTTCATTCATTTTAAAATGAAACTGAACAATGCACTGGAGGCATAGTGTGTGTCTGTGTTGGCAGGAGAGAAAAACTGCTGAATACAAGGGCCCGGTCAGCACCCTGCCGGGCACACGGGAACAGGGAAACTCGGTGCTCGGAGAAGGGCTCTTGTGGTGGATGGAGCCTCCGCTCAGGAACTTCCCGTTTGGGGTGGAGTTGGAGTAGGAACTTGAAGGTCCAAGGTCAGCAGAGCGGGAGGTGGGGGGGCATGCCCTGCAGGGGGACAGAGAAGGCTGGAGCGTGACCAAAAACAAAGGGTAGGTTCTGAGACCTGTCAGCCCCCAGCTCCTTGGCAGAGGGAAGTGGAGCAAAAACTGGGGTGGGGGGGACACTCGGTGAGAGAGCCTTGAATGCCACCCAAGTGGTTCCTTTGGACCAAATACACAATGAGGCCATTATTCCTATGGATTCCTTGAATTAGAATGTGTGATCTTCCATCCCCGGTTGCAGTGTTTGAGAATTAGATTTGAGAAGTAAACCAAGGCAGAGGCCAGAGTAAAACAGATGATTTATGCTTTGTTCATCCAGTGAAACAACTGTCGAGGACCTGCTGCCAGCTGTGTCTAGTCGAGGAGCTATTTGTTACTGTTTTTATTCTCTCTTCCCTCTTTATCTTCCACAAGTAGTGGATTCCAAGTCATTCTCTTGGATGTGAAGGATGCCAACTGTAAATAAGGTGTCCATGCATTGACAAAGACCCAGCAGGAGCCACTGAAAATGTTTTGCTAATAGAGTAACTCTGTGCTTAAGTGTTTACAATATTTGAACTGCACCTCATTAATCCAAATTAATCTCTTCCAATTAGCTGGCATTACCTCATGGGTGGGTGGAGTGGAAGGGAGCTAACTAGAGTCAGGCAGTCAGCTAGAAGTGCTCACCACCATCTTGTTTAATTTTCTCAACGACGGTGCGTTCAAACTCTGTCTCTGGGAGACTGCCCCCTTGCTCCCCTGCCCCTGCCCCTGCCACACGGTTATAAGGGGTGTGGAGCTACCGTGTTCTGACCCCGCCACGTCTCAGGACGTGCCCCTCCCTGGTCACAGTTAGATTGACTTAAAGGCCATGGGAGCCCAGCGGAGCCAGTGAGCTACTTCCCTGGGAGCCTTGGACTTGAGGTTACAGAGAGCATCGGAGATGTCCCTCCCGTGACTGAAGCCATGATATTTGCACTTGGGGGCTCACGGAGACCACATTTCCCACTTGGTGGAGAAAGCTGGTCTAGAGCATAAGGGAGACTTAGTCAAAATGCAGAGAGGAGCAAAACAATTGGTGATGTTTGAGTCCCGGATTCCTTTACTCCTGGGGCTCAGCCTCACCCCGACCCTGCCAGTGGCTTCTTTGGTTCCCCTTTCTTGAAATCTAAAAGGAGATTCCTTCCCTTCTGCGCTTAGATCAGTTCCAATCAGGTTTCTGTCACTTGCTACCAGGAGTCCTAAGAAGCAGGTGTTATTATCACCATCTCACCAACGAAGAAACGAGGCTTGGGCGCTTGCTGGAGTTTCAGAACTAGAATTTGTTGGGTGCGTGCAACAGAAGAAAGAGTCTCCGTGCCTGACCCTA
Organism: Kogia breviceps; assembly: GCF_026419965.1. NCBI lineage: Eukaryota > Metazoa > Chordata > Mammalia > Artiodactyla > Physeteridae > Kogia > Kogia breviceps. The sequence continues at coordinate 9,446,488 of NC_081312.1, read as the reverse complement.
TGGGTCCTTCTGGTGGGAATGCAGGGCATCTCCGGAGTTAAGGACATAAAGGCATCAGCAGGGATGGAAAGGTTCTGTTCTGCTCCATCCTTTCCCATCAAGTCCCTTCACCCCCAGCAGTCCCCACAGAGCCAGGGAGACAGCCCTCTCCAAGAAGACTGCTGTTGCGTTCTGCTCTGGCCCTGCATGGCCTTTGCCGCTGGGAGATGTTGGTTTCTCTCTTAGCTCCACCAGCCAGCTGTGTGGTCAAGGATAATTTGCTTAACTTCTCTGTGATGGGCTGAATTGTGTCCCCTCAGAAATTCGTATGTTGAATTCCTAACCCCTCAGGATATCAGAGCTGACGGTATTTAGAGATGGGGTCTTTACAGAGATAATTAAGTTAAAATGAGGTCATTAGGGTGGGTCCTAATCCAATAGGACTGGTGTCTTTACACACACTCAGGGGAAGACCACGTGAAGACACAGGGAGAAGACGGCGGTCTACGACGCAAGGAGCGGGGCCTGGAACAGAGCCCTCCTTCATGGATCTCAGAAGGAACCAAGCCTGATGGCACCTTGACCTTGGACTTCTGGCCCCCAGAACTGTAGGAAAATACATTTCTGTTCTTAAAGCACCAGCCTGCGGTACTCTGTTACGCAGCACTAACAAACTAATAGAGGCCTGGACATTCATTCTTCCCACCTGTGCAGTTACTAAAGCAACACCTGTGGCCCCAGGGTGCAGGGCGGGTTGCGATAAAAAGGAGAAAGCAGACACGCGTGGCAGCCGCGCCATGGACACGCCTGCAATGGTAGCCATCTTTTCTCACGGTCACACTGCCCCAAGAGCTGCAGAAGTTTCTCTGGCCTTTGCTAGTCCTTCCAGGAAGCCTGTTGTTTCCTTGACGACAATGTTCCGACAGGAGGTGACACATTTCCATCTTTCCTGAACAGACTGCTCTAAGCTGAAGGGCTGGTGGGAAAAGCCAGCCGGGTCTCTATGTACGTGGGACGAGGAAGCTTCCAGGTGGGGGCTCATCCCCAGAGAAGAGGGAATGAAGTGTGCGTGGCTCACTGGACGCCCCCAAAGAGCCCAGTGAGGAGGGACGGGGGAGCTCAAGTCTGGCGGGGGGCAGTGCCCGCCCCGTGTGCTGTGCCAGATGTTAACAAGCGCTGGCGGGGAGCCTCAGGCCAACGGGCCTGTAACAAAGGCTCCAAGAGACGAAGAACACAGCGCAGGGAGGCAACAGCTCTGGGCAGACAGGGAGCGTGAGGGCGCCGCCCTGCAGCCTCAGGCGTCGCAGCAGCTGGTGCGTGTGTGCGTGGGGGCGTCTGCTACATGTGTACCTGTGTGTGGTGTAGGGGTGTGTGTGTGTTAGGGGGTAGGGGGTAGGGTGTGTGGTGTATGTGCAGCATGTGTGTATTTGTGTGTGGTATAAAGGTGTGTGTGTGTATGGGCGTATGATGTGTGTAAGGGGTGTGTGGGGTGTGTATGAGTATGGAGTGTGTGTGGTACGTGTGCTGTGCATACAGGTGTGGGGGGGTATGTGATGTGGTTTTTTGTGTAGGATGTGTAGTGTGTGTTTGTGTAGGATGTGTGTAGCATGCGGTGCAGGGGAGGTGGTGTGTGTGTGTGTATGGTGTGTGTGTGTTTGTGTATATATATCTGTAAATATACATATTTGTGTGTGTATGGTGTGTATGGTGTGTATAGCACATGTGTGGTGTGTTTGGAGGGGCTACGCCGTGTGGGGGTATTTTTGTGTGTCTGCTGTGTATAGTACATGTGGTGTGCGTGTGCATGAGTGTGAGTAGTGTGTGTGCTATGTTGGCTGTGTAAACGTAGTGCAGGGTATGTGCTGTATGCGGATGTTTGTGTATAGTGTGTGTACTTGTATTTGGAGTGTGTGTGTGGTATGTGTGTGTCTGTGTGGTGTGTGTGTCTGTGTATCTGTGTGGTGTGTAGTGTGTGTCTGTGGTGTGTAGTGTGTCTGTGTGTCTGTGTGGTGTGTGTCTGTGTCTGTATTGCGTGTGTGTGTCTGGGTGGTGTGTGTGTGTGTCTGTGTGGTGTATGTCTGTGGTGTACGTCTGTGAGTGTGTGTGTCTGTGTGGTGTGTGTGTATCTGTATTGTGTGTGTGTCTGTGTGGTGTATGTCTGGGTTGTGTGTGGTGTATCTGTGTGTCTGTGTGGTGTCTGTGTGGTATCTGTGTGTCTGTGTGGTGTATGTCTGTGGTGTGTGTCTGTGAGTGTGTGTGTCTGTGTTGTGTGTGGGTGTCTGTGTGGTGTATGTCTGTGGTGTGTGTGTGTGTCTGTGTGGTGTTTGTGTGTCTGTGTGGGGGGTGTGTGTGTGTGTGTGTGGTGTATGTCTGTGAGTGTGTGTGTCTGTGTTGTGTGTGTGTCTGTGGTGTGTGTGTCTGTGTGTTTGTTCAGTGATTGCTCTTGGACCTGGAGGCAAGAGTGGCTGGCCCATCAGGGCTGGGAAAGGAGTGGGAGCCGGACAGGGCCCCCCGAGGGCAGAATGGAGGGAGGTGACCATGTGTGGCTGTGACACAGGACCAAGAGGAGAGCTCGGATGCTGGCTGGATGCTGGCTGGGCCCTGGCCGTCCACCAGCTGCCCCCACCCCAGGCCTGACCTCAGAGCAGGGAGGAGGGGCAGCACGGACCAGCCCAGAGGGTGCCAGAGGGTCCTTCACAGGACACAGGAGGCTGCCCCACCCTCTCCTCTGCCCACACTCTCCTGGGGTTTCGAGAACCATCTGGGAGGAAGCGAGAGGGCAGGGCCGGGCCGCGGTTCCCACAGAGCTGCTGGGAGCAGGACAGAAAAACACGATCTTGACCTGCTTGTGGATCCTGTTTTTACACCCAGCCGGTGGGGCTGGGAAAGGAGTTGACTTGTCTGTGTCTCCCTTTCATGGGCATGAGCTCCCTGAGCCCCTGGGATACCTTACTCCTCTGACCCCACCAGCCAGCGCAGGGTGGATACCTGTTCTGAATTATGTGCATGTGCTGCTGAGCTAATTAAGGACCAGAGCATCACGTCTAACCGCAAACCCCTGAGTGCTTAACCCCCCAAAGGCCCTTCCTAACTCAGGACTCCTCAGTGTGCAGATGCGAGGCCGCGGGGGCCCGGCCCGCCTGCCTGTCCTCCCCTCTCCTCACTCCCACTCTCCCCTTGCCGCTGCACGTCTTGTAGCTCCCTAACATGCCTGCCCACCGTGCCTCTGGGCCTTTGCACATGCTGTTCACGCTGCACGGAACACCCTTCCTGCCTTTCTCCACCTACTCATGAAATTCCTCTGGATGTCCACCCTGCCTATCTTAGGATGGGGAGGCACCTCCCCTCTGTTCCCCACAACTGCAGCACCTGGGATTCTTTGTCTTGTGACTTTCTCATCATTACTGCCTCCCGTGGGTGCCTGGCATTCAGTGAGCACATCCTTCCTTCCTCCCTTCCTCCCTCCCTCCCTCCCTTCCTTCCTTCCTTCCTTCCTTCCTTCCTTCCTTCCTTCCATCAATCTTGCATTTATTTACTCTTTAAAAGGATGAATCCAACATGCAAATCAAATTAATGAATCAAATATCGTCAGAAAGACTCAAACATACTCTACTATGAGCAGTGCCCAAAGAATTATAACAGACACATTCCTGGCTTTCAAGAAGCTCGTGCCATTGTCATTCTGTAAGATAAATGTGTGGGAAAAATGACTAATATCTTGCAGTCAATGTCACGTGTCAAATCAGTGGTAAATAATACATACTGTGGGGTGAGACAGGATAGTAGAAATATCTTCAGAGGCTGGAGAAACCAGAGGAGGCTTCCTGGAAGGCGTGGCTTTGAATTAGGTCTTAAGTGCCTATATGACTCAGTTTATTCCTATTGACCAAAGGCAATACAGTTGATTCTCATTATTCACAGTAGTTACATTCTAGAAAGTCACCACGAACACTGAATTAGCAAGTACTGAATGATTGCTCCTTGGGGAAACACGGGTTTGGGTTCCTGAGAACCTCTGGCCACATTTTTGTCAACCAATCAATACATAACCTTGTTTTATGTGTGTCTCTGTCTAAAGATACCTTACTTAATAATATACTGTTGACTCGTTAACATTGGACTCAGGGGACTTCCCTGGTGGCGCAGTGGTTGGGAATCCACCTATCAATGCAGGGGACACTGGGTTCAAGCCCTGGTCTGAGAAGATCCCACACGCTGCGGAGCAACTAATCCCGTGCACCACAACTACTGAGCCTGGGCTCTAGAGCCAGTGAGCCACAACTGCTGAGCCCGTGCGCCACAACTACTGAAGCCTGTATGCCTAGAGCCCATGCTCAGCAACAAAGAGAGGCTACTGCAGTGAGAAGCCCGCGCACCACAACGAAGAGTAGCCCTCGCTCATTGCAACTAGAGAAAGCCCACGCACAATGACGAATACCCAATGCAGCCAAAAATAAATAATAAATAAATTAATTTTTTTTAAATGGGACTCAGCGCCAATAGTGCTATAACTCACGCCTGAACAAAGCTTATCTAATGCATGTATTTTCTCTTTAAGGTACATCACAGCCTTCTTGAATTTTAGCACGATGTTGGGGGGGGGGCATTTTAAACAATGAGATCACCAGCGAAAAGCACAAAAATGCTGAAAATGTGGCACTACCTAGACCTCTAAAGGACACTTGTTGATAGCACGAGAACGGAAACAAGACAGACGGATGCTTTGTTCCATCTCAGCTGGAACATGTGCGTTACATACTCAAATTTTTTGCCACTCTGTGCATGTCTGCAAATGACCGTGAAAGCACCACGAGTATTGATTTGGGGGCTACAAATAAAGTTGGCGAGTAGGCGAAGTGCAAATACGGAATCCGTGGACAATGTGCGTGGAATGTAATTAACAGCTTCCCCTTTCACTCTCCACAGTTTGAGAGTCACCAGGGTCTTGAGACCTGTGCCTCTGCAGTGGGCCCAGCAAAGCACACAACTGCTGTTGGGCAGGTAGCTCTTCCACCCCTGCCCACCCTAGGCTCCCTGCAGGTGTGCTGGCTCCCCTATCCCCCCAGGTAACACGGGGCTCTCCACAGCCTGTCTCCCATCCACAGAAAGAACCTGGAAGCCATCACCGTCCTCTCACTCCCAGGCTTCCTAAAGCATCTGTCAACTTCGTTCTGATAAGGAATGAATCCTGACAACCTGCAAGCAGCTCCTTCTCCAGATGCCTTTCCTAGGAATTCCTCCTCCGAGCAGTAGCTCGCTCGGCTCAGGGCCCAGGAGAGCCAGCATCAAAAGCCTGCATGACAGGTGCTGAGACTCAGCCAGCATCCCCGCCTGCATTCCCAAACGTCCCGGGAAATCAATCTGAACTCTCCACGTGTCTCCCCACCTCGCACACAGCATCAGCCATCAAGTGTCATCACCTGTTCACGAGCACTAAAGCCAATCTCAGAGCCGGCTCTGGTGACTCTCTTGAAGTTGACATTTTCTCAGGGCCCTGTATCTGCCCTGTGGTTAACCCAGTTTTTAGCCTGGCTACTGAATATGTAGCCTTTCCGCAGCTGTTCTGCTTACCACAAGAGCAACCCTATCTCCCTCCACAGAAGACAAATACGTTCCACGGACCGGAGGACGGCTCAGCAAGCTACGACCTGAAAAATGATCTAGTGCAAGCAGAGAATCAGCCAAGAGATATCGACTTGGCATTTATTAAATGCCTAATAAAAATAGAAAACCGTTTCTTGGGGCTTCCCTGGTGGTACAGTGGTTAAGAATCTGCCTGCCAATGCAGGGGACACGGGTTCAATCTCTGGTCCCAGAAGATCCCACATGCTGCAGAGCAACTAAGCCCGTGCGCCACAACTACTGAGCCTGCACTCTAGAGCCCGTGAGCCACAACTAGTGAAGCCCGCGCGCCTAGAGCCCGTGCTCCACAACAAGAGAAGCCACCGCAATGAGAAGCCCGTGCACCACAACAAAGAGTAGCCCCTGCTCGCTGCAACTAGAGAAAGCCCGCGTGCAGCAACGAAGACCCAACGCAGCCAAAAATAAATAAATTAAAATAAATAAATTAAGAAAAAGAAAACTGTTTCTTGAGCGCTTGCTGTGTGCCAGGCAGGCACGCTGCTACACGTACTTTAGAGATACTATCTTATCCAATCTTACTAAATTCAAGGTAGGGGCCATTTTCCAGATTTTGTCACCATTTTCTGGTTGAGGAAGGTGGGCTTAGGGAGTCAGGGAACATGCCGCAGGCCACATGGCTGGTCCTCTGGGTGGCAGGATGTAAAGCTGGGGCTCATGGCCACCCCCACCTCATGGGGTTGTCACGAGGACTGAATAAGTGTCTGGGAAGAGTGTAGACAAATGGCCGGCACAGCAGACACCAGTAAGAAGGCTGTCACCGTCATCATTATGGCCTTAGACTCTCCAAGTCCAGACGGACACCACAGTCCCCTAAGGGGCCTTTTTTTTTTTTTTTTTTTTTTTTTTTTTTTGTGGTACGCGGGCCTCTCACTGTTGTGGCCTCTCCCGTTGCGGGGCACAGGCTCCGGACGCGCAGGCTCAGCGGCCATGGCTCACGGGCCCAGCCGCTCCGCGGCATGTGGGATCTTCCTGGACCGGGGCACGAACCCGTATCCCCTGCATCGGCAGGCGGATTCTCAACCACTGCGCCACCAGGGAAGCCCCCCTAAGGGGCCTTTTGAAAAAAAAAAAAAAACCTGTTAGTGATGGAGCACCAGCCAGGGGTGGGGGTCAGACCTGGATTCCGGGTTCCACTCCTCACCAAGCAGCTGTATAACGTAACCCTGGGCCAGTCCCCTAAATGCCCTGTCTTTAAACCTGGGGAGAATCACGAATCCACTATCCTTGGTCAGAGAAGGGGCTCAATAAATGGCCGGTATGTTTACAAGACCACAGAGGCTCGGAGAGTTTCCAGTTACCTCCCTAGAAAAGTCAGGAGCGAAGATTCACACCCAAGCTTCCTGGCGTCCATGCACTTTGCAGGCCAGTCTATCACTTCTGTGAGCATGTTTGTAATAATCCCAGTGTGATGGTTAACTTTATGGGTCAACTTGACTGGGCCATGCACCCAGATATGTAGTCACACATCATTATGGATGTTTCTGTGAAGGTTCTTTTTGAATGAGAGCAACATTTAAATCAGGAGACTTTGAGGAAAGCAGAATGCCCTCCATAACATGGGTGGGCCTCATCCAATCAGTTGAAGGCCTGGACCAGAACAAAAACTGAGCTCTCCCCGAAGTTAGAAGGGATTCTGCCACAGATGGCCTTTGGACTTGAACTGTGACTCTTCTGTGGGTCTCCAGCCGGATGGAGATTTTGGACTTGCCAGCCTCCACGATCACATGAGCCAATTCCTTAAAATAAATCTATATATGTAGACACATCCTGTTGGTTTTGTTTCTCTGAAGAACCCTAATACACACAGGGCTGCAATGTGGCATGCGTGAGGGTAGAAAAGTGGAGAAAGTCACTACCTGTGAATCAGACCTCCTGGCTGCAACCGTTTGCCATTGCTCCAACCATATCAATCTCTCATTTTCACTTCCAGTGAATCATATTTCGAGCAGCTGGCTGGGATCAGAAGAAACAAGGCATTCCTTTCATGCTCAGACACGGCCCTCTTGGACACTGGCCTTCCAGTAGCCTGAAGTAGGCAAAGGGAGGGAGGGACCCCGTGTGACATTCTCCAGCCTTGAGGAAAAAGAATATTCTGGTTGGATGAACTTGAGTTTGAATATAATCAGATTTTCTCTATAGCAACAGCCCCACAGCACAATCCTCTTCGCAGCGGTGAGCCATCTCCTGGTGAAACCCAACTCACACCCAGGCCAGGGGAGAAGCCTCCATCAGCGTCTGAGACAGCAGAGCCTTGTGGGATGGTCACATCTAGTCTTCGGCTTCAGACCTGAACGAAGTGGAGGAAGCAAGCAATGCTACGCTCTTTTGATTTGGGTGTTCGTAGGTGTTCCTGTAAAAAGGTGCTTCCCCTCTGATTGGCAAATCTCCTGGAAGGTGGTCAGATGGCCCGACCCCGGCAGAACTGAAAGGACTTCATCCCAGCTCGTGACTCATGATAAAGGTCACAGCACTTTGTGTTCATATGGTGCCTTTCAACTCGCCACAGGGCTTGTACTCGTGGCCCCACTGGACAATGATGTGGCCTCTTGACTCCCAGACTCCCCTCCTGCATCGCCCAGCCCAACTGCCTGCCCACCAAGGTTCAGGCTCCCCTTTCAAAGTGTGGAGACATTCCTGGCAGGTGACTGCATCGCCTGGCCCCTGTATCTAGCTGGGGTCATGTGACAGAGTTCTGGCCAATGGATGGGGTGGAAGGATGTGTGTTACTTCCGGCCTGGTCATCCGCCCTCTCTCTCCCATCCCATCTACCGGCTGGAGGGCAGTATGACTTGGCATGAGTAAAAAATTAACTTCTGCTACGTGAAGCCACTGTGATGTACGGGCTTATCTGTTAGAGTAGCTGGCATTCCCCTAACACTGGTTTCCATTTTATGAAGAAGAAAACAAAATCCAAGGAGTAGGATGACTTGGCCAGGGTCAAACAGCCAGCAAGGAGGGACAAGCCCAGGATTCAGGCTGTCGGTGGGGACCCTCCCCCTACAACGTGCCACATCTTGGCCAAACCGTGGTCCAGTTAATGCTGTCTTTGTTGACTATCTCCCCATCATCATCACCTAATTCAGTGTTTTCCAGGTAATTCAATGAAAAGTAATTAATTCCCCCTTATATTTGCCAACTGCCTCCCTCGTTTTTTCGAGGTATAATTTACAAATTATATACTTATTTGAAGTACAGGTCTGTGGTTTTTAGTATACGTGCAGTGTTGTGGAAACGTCACCACAATCTAATTTCAGGTCACTTTCCTCAAAAGAAATACTATACCCATTAGCAGTCATTCCCCATTCCCCGTGCCTCCCCCTGACCCAGGCAAACTTTAATATACTTTCTGCCTCCCTTAATTTGGGACATTTCATATAAATGGAGTCATATAATATGTGGCTTTTTGAGACTTGCTTCTTTCATTTAATATAATGTTTTTGAGGTTCATCCACGTTATAGCATGAATCAGAGCTTCACTCCTTTTTTACTGTTGAATAATATTCCATAGTACAGATACACAACATTTCATTTATCCATTTCATGTTGATGGACATTTGGACATCCAGTTTTTGAATAATTCTGCGATGCTGCTATGAACATCCATGTACAAGTTTTTGTGTGGATGTATGTTTTCACTTCTCTTGGGTACACACCTATGAGTGGAATTGCTAGATTATATAGTAACTGTTTGAAATTTTGAGTGACTGCCAAACTGTTTTCTAAAGCAGCTGCACCATTTTACATTCCCACCAGCAGTGTATGAAGGTTCTAATTTCTCCACATTCTTGTCAATACTTGTTATTGTCTGTCCTTTCGGTTTTAGCCATCTAGTGGGTGTGAAGTGGTCTTTCACTGTGGTTTCTATTTCATTTCCCTAATGATGTAGAGCATCTTTTCATGTGCTTTTCGGCCATTTGTATATCCTCTTTGGAGAAATGTCTATTCCAATCTTTGGCCCATTTTTAAATTGGGTTGTTTGTCTTTTTACTATTGAGGTATAAGAGTTCTTTATACATTCTGGATACAAGTCCCTTATCAGATATATGATTGGCAAATATTTTTTCCCATTCTGTGGGTTGTTTTTTCACTTTCCTTTGAAGAATAGAAGTTTTTAATGTTGATGAACCTGGCTCATTTTTATAAGTTGTTCCTGATGAACCAAAATATTCTGAACAATTTGATCCCAGAACAGAAGCCATGCTCTCCTGGCCTGTCTGCAGAACCATATCCCTGAGAAACACAAAGATGATGCCAAAGATATTGGGTTTTCCTTCTCCTCTTACATCATTTCAGAAGGATTTTCTACCAGGGAACAAAATTGGTCTGAAGATACAAATGAATCCATGCAATGGAATACTATGTAGCCACTAAAATTACAGTGCAGATCTACACAATGTCAGTATGCTTAAACAAATGAGGTGAAAGTGTCAGGGAACAGAGCAGCACATAGAGCACAAGACTCTCTTTTTTATTCCCTCCAACTGAAGCATATTTCAGTACAACAAAACATACAAAAGTTAAGTGTACAGCTCAATGAATTTTAACCTATATGTATATCTGTATAATCACCACCCAGATCAAGACTATAAACATTTACATCACCCCAGAGAGTTCTCTTGTGCCCCTTCCCAGTGCATATCCAAAGGTATGCACTATTTTGACTCTCATTCCCATAGATAAACTTCACATAACGGAATCACAGAGTACAGTCTTTTTTGTGTCTATCTTCTTTTGTTCTGTTAATGTTCAATATTCATCCATATTATTGTGCGTGTCAATAGTTGATCTTTTATTATTATTATTATTTCTGTGTACCGTGTTATTCCATTGTGTGACTAGTGCACAATTTGTTTATCTGCTCTCTTGTTGATGGACATTAATCCTGTCTTCTTTTACCCTGAATAGCCAAAGCAATCTTGAGAAAGAAAAATGGAGCTGGAGGAACCAGGCTCCCTGACTTCAGACTATACGACAAAGCTACATTAATCGAGACAATATGGTATTGGCACAAAAACAGAAATATAGATCAATGGAACAGGATAGAAAGCCCAGAGATAAACCCACACACCTGTGGTCAACTAATCTACGACAAAGGAGGCAAAAACATACAATGGAGAAAAGACAGTCTCTTCAATAAGTGGTGCTGGGAAAACTATACAGCTACATGTAAAAGAATAAAATTAGAACACTCCCTAACACCATACACAAAAATAAACTCAAAATGGATTAAAGACCTAAATGTAAGGCTGGATACTATAAAACTCTTAGAGGAAAACACAGGAAGACCGCTCCCTGACATAAATCTCAGAAAGATCTTTTTTGATCCACCTCCTAGAGTAATGAAAATAAAAACAAAAATAAACAAATGGGACCTAATTAAACTTAGAAGCTTTTGCACAGCAAAGGAAACCATAAACAAAACAAAAAGTCACAGAATGGGAGAAAAATATCTGCAAACAGAGTGACAAGAGATTAATCTCCAAAACATACAAACAGCTCATGCAGCTCAATATGAAAAAAACAAACAGCCCAATCAAAAAATGGATGGGAGATCTAAATAGACATTTCTCCAAAGAAGACATACAGATGGCCAAAAAGCACATGAAAAGATGCTCAACGTCACTAATTATTAGAGAAATGCAAATCAAGACTATAAAGAGGTATCACCTCACACCAGGCATCAAAAAGTCGACATACAGTAAGTGCTGGAGAGGGTGTAGAGAAAAGGGAACCTTCCTACACTGTTGGTGGGAATGTAAATTGATACAGTCACTATGGAGAACAGTATGGAGGCTCCTTAAAAAAAACTAAAAATAGACCTACTATATCATCCTGCAATCCCACTCCTGGGTGTACATACAGAGAAAACATAATTCAAAAGATACATGCACCCCAATGTTCATTGCAGCACTATTTACAATAGCCAGGACATGGAAGCAACCCAAATGTGATGGACAGAAGAATGGATAGAGAAGATGTGGTACATATACACAATGGAATAAGAAGAATGAAATAATGCCATGGATGGACCTAGAGATTGTCATACTGAGTGAAGTAAGTCAGAGAAAGACAAATATCATATGATACCGCTTACACGTGGAATCTATAAAAAACAGTACAAATGAACTTATTTACAAAACAGAAATAGAGTCACAGATGTAGAAAACAAACTTACGGTTACCAAGGGGGAAAGGGGGGAGGGAGGGATAAATCGGGAGATTGGGATTGATATATACACACTATTATATAAAAAAATAAATAACTAGTAAGGACCTATTGTACAGCACAGGGAACTCTTCTCAATGCTCTGGAATGACCTATATGGGAAAAGAATCTGAAAAAGAGTGGATATAGGCATACGTATAACTGATTCACTTTGCTGTACAGCAGAAACTAACACAACACTGTAAATCAACTCTACTCCAATAAAAATTTTTTAAAACTCCTGTCTTCTTTTAACTATAAATAAGTGAATGGAGAAAAGTGTGGAAAGAAAAATGTTAAATCAGGGATTGTCCTTGGGTAGAGTGAGGTACTCAGTCCACCGATAGAAAAATAAAGAGAGGAAGCATGAGTAGGGGGCTAGGGCAGGCTGTGAAGAAGAGGGGAGGCTGAGATGGAGGAGGAGTTTGCTGGGAGGCTGCTGGCTGCGGAGGGGAGGACAGGGGAGGGCACTGTAGGAAGAGAGGATGAGGGGGTATAAGAGTCATGCTCGCTGCTGTAACAGACAACGCCCAAGCCTCAGCGGGGCCTGGGAACAGAATGCGCGAGGGGGACTCCAAAATGCTTCAGGATGAGGAGAGATGAAGTTACCCATTTACACGCCCAACAGATCTCTCCTGCACACCTACTAGGTTCCAGGCCCTGTACTGGGGGGCCCGGCATCTCAGGCATTTCAGCAGTAAATTCAACGGACAACCGTGAGCTCCCTGACATCTGGAGCAGCGTTTGAAGTGGGTAGCTTGGTGGCTATAGATTCAAGTTCAGTACCACAATACACCAGCCGCATGTCCTGAGTTAGTTCATTCTTTCTTAATTTATCCAACCATCAAGTCAGGCTGTGTGTCCAGGCCTGTACCAGATACCAAACAACTAGGCTGACCTGGGCCCTGGCTGCGTGGAGTTCAAGTTCTAGGGGAGAGAAGAAAGGCCACATCCAACAAATCATAAGCTGCTCATTAGTGCTCCGAAGCGAAAATATTGGGGCCGAGGTTGTGAAAAGCCTCCCTCACAATGTAAGTTCGAATAAACCCTCGCGTGGTTCAAAATTCAAAAAGTATAATAAAAGTGAATTACGAAATAATAAAAGGGAAGTCTCCCATCCCTCTCTCTCCAGCCAATTTCCCTCCCCCAAAGCAAATGATTTAGTGGCGGTTTGTGTGATTTCCTCCAGGAATATTTTCGCCCTTTATTAACAAATGCACATATAATATCCCACCCTCCAATCGGCAGACTCTAAAGGACTGGGCCCTGCAGAGGCTGGAAGAATGGTGGGAGAAGGTTCCAGAAAGAGGGACAGCAGGTGAAAAGCCCCCCAGGGATGTCCGGAAGGCTCAGAGGTGGAGGGAGGATGGTGTGGGCGTCTGCTCTGAGGACATTTCTGGGGTGATTTTTGCACCAGTGAATCCCCCCACCCCATCCCATCAGAGGTCACACATCTGGGAGGTCATCCCTGACCCCTGCTCAGGAGGGTTCCGTATCCGTGTGTCTCATCCGGGCCTGGTGCTTATCAGCAAGGAGGAGGAGGTGGCAGCGCTTATGAGGGTACAGTTCACTTATAACCGGGAGCTGCACACGGCCAGCTCTGCCATGTGATCGGGCCAGGCACCCCAGTTGAGGTTGGCTCACCCCTAAATAAATAATACTCCCAACACAACCAGCGTGTTCAGGAAAGGCCCTGAAAGGCTCAGTGGTGTTTGGGACGGATCAGTAACAATCATACACTTAGTGCGTCCGTACGCTCACTGCTACGCCTAGGGAATTTAATAACCTTGACTGTCTTAGCCTGGGGCAGGGCAGGTAAGTGTGAGTGGGCGTTCGACCGGTGGTTCTAGAAATACCGCCTCTGCCCTCACCTACCTGGTCTCCGCTCTGACTACACCCCTTAGTCAATAACAATACTAACAGCTACAAATTTCTGTTTGCCAGAGCTGGCCCAACAGTAAAATGATCGCATGCCATCCTCGGAACCCCTCTCAAAGGCCTCCTACAGAACCATCTTCCATCCGGCCAAGGCTGCACTCAGAATCTCACTCTGAATTCAGCTCAGCTGTCCAATTTTGAACGCTTTACCCACTTCAGTTGATAAATAGAGAACAGATTCTTTACCCACATGGTTTAAGAGTTGATTTACTTCCTTTTCTGTAGGCACTTTTATGGCAGAGAAAGATAAGGAAGAGTTTTACCTCGTTCTCTTCTTGGGTTCATCACTAGGGCTCTGGCTTACTGATCAGTTTCACTCCATCCTTGATTGCAATCCTTCTATTTCCCAATTATTATAAGTTTCCTTCCCCGCATTTGCAGTGCAGTCCCTGCCCCCTGTTTGTTTTTTAAAATTTTAAAATTTTATTTTATTTTTTTGGTCATGCCATATGGCATGCGGGATCTTAGTTCTCCAACCAGGGATTGAACCCGCACCCCCTGCATTGGGAGTGCAGAGTCTTAACCACTGGACCACCAGGGAAGCCCCTCTGCCCCCCTGTTTTTTTGCTCCAGCTTGTTTCCTCTTGGAAATGCTCAGCTCGCAGATCTGCACACCCATAGCCCTCTCTCCCTCCTCTGGTCTTTTTCCCCCATTGCTCTGCTTGGAAACGCGTGTTTTCTTTCTTTTCCCCCCATCAGACCCACACTGCACGAACCACACCTTTCAAACTTCTCAAGGCATCCAGGACCATGAAATCCGTCGGTATTTTAATTGCCACCCCTGCCCGTGCGTGGCAGTGACGGACTCGTGACTAGCTGTCATCATGCCATGATGTGGTCAGCAAACATACCCCCGAGGAGGCTGCCTTCGTCTCTGCCCAGCAGCAGCGGGCAGACGTCATTTCCTGTCAGGCTCCTGGACACCTGGGCACATGGCCCTGGCCACTGGTTGGGAGGGAAGCGTGTCCTGAGCCCCAGGGAGCTCCAAACCTGTGGCTCCTTGTGGGGGAGCCCCTGGCTGCCTTCTTCCTCCGGTGCGTGTCTCACAGTATTGTTATAAAACGATCATTTGTTCATTCAACAAACAATGACTGACCCCTCCTATGGGTCAGACAGTGGTCTAGGCCCTGGGGAAACAGCAAGGAGGGTATCTTGCAAATGATGCAGATAAAAGTCCCAGATGCGTGACACTTGAAAGTCTGATATGGAGAGGCTGACGATCAACAGGATAAATACGTAAAATGTCTAGTCTGTTAGCTGGGCATAAGGGCCAGAGAGAAAAATGAAACATGAAAGCGGGAGGGGGATGGAGATTGTGGGTGGAGGGGCGGATGGATGAAAAGTGGTGCTATTTTATTTCTCCCAATTAAAATTTAAGTCAGTAGTACTCACTCAGGCACGATTTTGCCCGCAGGGCACATTTGGCAATTCTTAGACACGTTTTTTAAACCAGAAATCTTTCTCTGTTTTTTTGCGGTACGCGGACCTCTCACTGCCGTGGCCTCTCCCGTTGCGGAGCACAGGCTCCGGACGCGCAGGCGCAGCGGCCACGGCTCACGGGCCCAGCCGCTCCGCGGCACGTGGGATCTTCCCGGACCGGGGCACGAACCCGCATCCCCTGCATCGGCAGGCTGATTCTCAACCCTGCGCCACCAGGGAAGCCCTAGACACGTTTTTGATGGTCACAACCTGGGGGAGGGCGCTACCAGCATCTGGCCGAGACCAGGGAGGCTGTGAAACGTCCTCCAATGCACAGCACAGCCCCGCCTGACATACAATGATCCGTCCCACCATGTCTCTGGGGCTGAGGTCAAGAAACCCTGGCAAAGGAAGCTTTACTGAAAAGGTGACATTTGAGTAGAGACCTGAGGGAAACGGGGTGGCAGATTTATATGATCACACGCACACGCACACACGGGTGAGCGTGGATTCTGAAAGAGGTCAGGCACGTTGTACGTATCTTTTCGGCGAGATTCACTCTATATCCCTGTGTCAAGTTCAGTACCACAGGCACCTGTGGGATGCTTAGAACACGAACATCCCATGGAAAGGCGATAATAAGGCAGGAATAAGAAGACGCTTGTTCAGGGAGGTGGAAGGGCAGGTGGAGGCTGAGAGAAGTAGTGTAGCAGAGGCCGGGGAGCTCACGCCGGGGCCGGGCCGGCACCGATCCATCTAAACCCTCCAAGAATTTCTGAGTCTCTTTTAGAGTTCTCTACCGAAATATCTGTGGACAAAATGATCTGAGGTCTGTGATTTGCTTCAAAACAACCAGGGCAGGTGGGAGAGGCGGCCTGGGGTCACAGGTGACACACGATCAGCTCGATCACTGCTAAAGCGCAGAGGGGAAAAGGTTCACCGTCTTATTCTTTCTACTTTGGTGAATGCTTGACATATTCTATAATCACTTTTTTGTTTTTAATTAATAGGGACTGAAATATATAGTCGCTCTAGGAAAAAGTTTTGGGGGAATAATTTCATCATCCCCTCCTGACAGGCCAAAGTGGGTGAGGGAATCTATCTTGGGGTCCTGAACTGGTACTTCCTGGTGTCACGGATACAGGGACATAAGGAGAGAGGGGCTTGTCACAGTGCCGAGGCCCCTGCTGCTGGGACCCTTCACTATCTTCCCCACTGATCAAGGCCTTAAGCAGAGGCTAGCATTGGGGACAGGCCTTCTCAACGCGCTCTCAGAATAAAACGGAGTTAGTGCCAAGAAGCCTTTGCCCAGTGCCCCTCTCCCCCAGGCCCGGGCCCCCGAGAGTATCTTACAGGTGGGGACCTAGGCCAGGCCAAAGAAGAAGAATCAAGCTTAGACATCCGACTTCTGATTAATTTACATTCTGCGGATGCGAGCAAGTCGGGAGCCAAAGTCTTAGGTGCAAGTTCGTGTCCCACCTGTGACCCCTTTGAATCATTTCAAAGAACAGCGTTTAGGCAGGTCATCAGGACAGAGCTATTCCAAGTCACGCAGGCTCTAGAAAACCAAAGCTTATCTCTTGATCTAAACTCCTTTTGATGGAAATCTTGGTAAGCTCACTAACTTTCCTTCTGATGTTTCAAATAGAAAGTGGTAGTCACTTTGGTAGAGCAGTTCAGGGCAGTGATTAGAGATTAGTTAGACTAGTCAAGAGCAGAAGAGAAATAGGAAGTGAAAAAATGAAATGGGGAGATGAGGGCAAAGCATAGAGAATCAGGTGGGGGTCAGGGATTCCCCCAAATCCAGACTAATCAATCGAGTGATTACTTATTCATTCAACAAACCCTGAGCACTAACTCTGTGCCCAGCACTGTGTTAGACACAAGAAATAACAAGATGGAAACACATCCTCCCTGCCCTCCAGGAGCTCATGGTCTAAAAGCGAATAAGCCCAAGTGACCACCTCTGGGAGAGGTAAGCTCCTCACCCCCTTGACTGGGGGAAATCAAGGAAGGTTCCCAGAGGAGATGATGCCTCATGGGGCTAAGCTTTAAAAGGATACATAAGCGCTTTCCCGGGCAGTATTCTGGGTCAGCCTGAAACTGCCAGCCTCGGGAGACCTTCGGATGCACGAATCCCTGAGTCTTGAAAATGCAAGTGGTCTCTTTGCTCAGAGATGCTCCATCAGGCCAGGGGAAATAGGTGGCAGGTATTTCACGCTCACACACAAGTAATCTACTACACAGAACCAGAATGAAGTCTACCACTGGGAAATACTCCTGAGATTTCTTGTAATCTGCTATGACAGCATATCTTGGCTTGAAATTAAGATGGACCCATTCAAAGTCATTCTTAGCTGAAATCTTTCTATCCACGTATGGACATTTGGAAGCAAGTTTGAGAAATTCTGACTTCCAACCCCAGATGACCGTTTGTGACAACACGCTGTTTCCTTGCACAGAGGTGGGCTACTCCAACACTGGCAGATGAAGGGAGAGAGGGAAGCGGGTAGGCGTGCACTCCTCCATCCCCCGATTCACCAGAGAACTGCTCCACCCTTATCTGCTGTGGGACACACCTTCTGGACTCGGTTGCATGTCCCTGGTCATGAGTAGTAATTTTCTTCAGAGCATCAGCTGCCTGAGATGAGAATATGTGAATTGGGTTCTAAAGGATGAATAAGAGTTCACCAGGCACAGCTGTTGGAGAAAAGAATGTGCAGGGAACAGTATGTGAAAAAAGCATGAGCAACTGTTTGGTCTTGCAGGGGCAGAGGATGGGCGAAAGCCAAGTGCCAGATCTTCAATGGTTTTTCTTGCACTGAGATTTGGACTTCTACAGAACCATAGGCAATGGCCAAATCAGACTCTGTCAGAACACCACTCTGTCAGCCTATGGAGAGGAGGCTGGGGCGGTTAGCAAGTACAGGCCAAGAAGCCAGTCAGGAAGCTGTATCAGTCCAGGTACATGTGATGGGGGCTTGGACGAGAGCAGGAGCTGGGGGCTGGGGGTTGAGAAGGGTCAGATCTGAGGAAAGACCCAATGATTTGTTCAGAGTTGACCCTGAGGCAGTGGGGAATGGGGTGGGGCAGGCTTAAATGGGCAGCTGAGTCCAGTAGGGGGCAGGCAGGCACTGAAGTGGCCCCTGGGGGTCTGGGGCAGAGTCAAGAGACCTGATTTCCAGGGCATTTCCTGCCTCAGTCCTGGAAGTTTTTACGTTCCTCCTGGTCAGGGGCAGCCAGGCATATAAAAGGCCAGAACAGGGTGCCGACAGGGAAGACGGGCTATTTCTAACCACCTCCCTGCTTCTTTTGCTTAAAGCCCTCTCTTCAGCAGGACTAGCCCCTTCTTTGTCAGAGGCGGAGTGGAGGGCCATCAGATGCAGAACTGGCAGGAGATCACTGATGATGGAGCCTATGCCCATTCATGCACAGGAAGACACAGAAGACCAGGGGATGGGGGACAACCCACCCAAGGTCACAGAGCAGAGCTGGGGCAAGAGCAATTCTTGGGGCTTCAGCTCCAGGCCTGTTTTCTGCTGCATGATGCCACAGCTTTCAGAGTTTGATTTTGAAAAGGATGAAAAATTAAACCCTAAACCACCTATCCTTAGCTGGTGCCTGAAATTATACCCATTAGAATCATTCCTTTAGGTCATCGAATTCTCTCCAGGAAATGAAAAAATGAAAATTCAAGAGTGTGTGTGTGTGTGTGTGTGTGTGTGTGTGTGTGTGTGTGTGTGTGTGTGTGTGTGTGTGTGTGTGGAGAGAGAGAGAGAGAGAGAGAGAGAGAGAGACAGACAGAATATGAATCTGAGCCAGGAAGGCAGGGCCCACGTCTGAATGCTGAGGCTTCTGGGTAACACTCTAGCTTTTTTTGTGCTGTTGATACAGTGCTGGGGAGACTGAGTAAACTGTAGAAGATGGCTTCTTCCTCTGGAGACATAGGACAGGACCCATAAAGTCCAACAGAGTTAAAGATTAATTATGACTGGAGGACCTGGGAGGGTTTCAGAAGAGTGGACTTTGAGCTGGGTATTAAACAGGGCAAGATCTTGGGTGGGTGAGAGGGTGGGTGGAATGTCAAGGAGCATGTACAGGTGCCTGGATTCCTGGAATAAAGGCAGAGAGACTCTCTAAAATATGTGGCTAAAGTAAAGGGTCTATGGTGCTACCACATCCTCCACTGGTGCCCATGGCAGGCATCACTAATCAACCACCGCACTTTCCCACCAATCCCAGACTTGACCTCAAAATACTTCTGCACTGAGCCCTCAGGCAGCCACTGACAATTGATCCACGTGGAACCACATGATAAAGTCGATGTGAGATCTTTGGTCTGGGGGAGGAGGAGGAGAGGAGACGAGATAAACTTGGGTGCCAAATGCCAGGCTGAAAAACGGCTTCCTCTGGCTTCTTGAGGATATTAAGGAATTATCATGAATTGTTTTAGGTGTGACCATGATAATGTGGCCACGCTTTTTTTTTTTTTTTTTTTTTTTGCGGTACGCAGGCCTCTCACTGTTGTGGCCTCTCCCGTTGCGGAGCACAGGCTCCGGACACGCAGGCTCAGCGGCCATGGCTCACAGGCCTACCCACTCCTTGGCATGTGGGATCTTCCTGGACCGGGGCACGAACCCGCGTCCCCTGCATCGGCAGGCGGACTCTCAACCACTGCGCCACCAGGGAAGCCCGTGGCCACGCTTTTTTAAAGAGTCCTTATCTTTTAAAGAAACATACTAAAATATTTATGGATAAAATGGCACCATGTCTGAAATTCACTTTAAAATAGTAAGTCCCAGATAGTGATATTGGGCAGGGGAGATGTAATATCCATACTGTGGAATATCATTCATCCTAGGTGATGACCTGGATGATACTAGGTGGCCTCTAGAAGCTAGGAAAGGTAAGGAAACACATTTTCTCCTGGAGCCTCCAGAAGGAATGCAGCCCTGCTGGTCCCTGGGCAGTGAGACCTCATCAGACTTCTGACCTCCAGAAGTCTAAGATAATAAAGCTGTGTTCTTTGCAACCACGAAGTGTGTGGTAATCTGTTACAGCGGCCATAGGAAACGCACATACCTCCTTAAGATGCTGTGAGGTACTGAATGTCAGATCAGCTTTGCTATTCTCAGAATTTCCCAGCCCCACCCAGTGGAACGGCCGTGGGTGCCCCAGTAACACCAGTTGTATGAAGGGAGTATACAGCGGAGGTTAGAAGCACAGATCTTGGAGACAAACAGACCCTGGTAAGATCCTGACTCTGACCCATCTCAGCTGGGTGAGCTTGCACAAGCTAACCTCTCTGAGCCTCATCTGTAAAATGGGTGTCATTTTATTTTATATTTGTTTTGTTTTGTCTGTATTGCTCAGATTCCAAGGGCTCATTGGCGGGGGCAGGGGGTGGTGTTTGGTACAGGACCGGTAAGTCTCAGCAGTCCAGGAATAATGATGCCAGAAACTAGGATTACTAGGGGCATGCATCCCATATGGTTGCAGGGGAGATCACAGGAAAACATGCTTTGGAAAGAGCGGAGCTCCCTGAAATATTCGCTGTAGTTATCATTATTATTAATAGCCTCTTAGCTATGTGCTAGGCTGCAACCCAAAAGAAGAGGAACAATTTAAAAAGAAACCACCTTGGAAAAGGCTTTAGCTGGCTGGAGCAGGACTGGGGCTGCCTCCGTGTCCCTGGTTACTGATGACAGCATCCACTCACTGAGTGGGAGGCGTGGCGCCTCCTGATTGCCTGGGAGTTGGCTCGCCATCCAGGAAACCACCTGTTGCAGCCCCGTTAAATGAGAGCCCAGCTGCCTAGCGATGGCTCTGGAAACAGACGCCTCCTCCTGTCCACGCCAAGCTGCGTCATCCTGTTCCCTCAGCTCCTGCCCTTCTCGCCTTCTCGGAGCTAATAACTGGGGCTGCATACTGCTGATGCCAGAAGAAAAACGGACACCTGCATCCTCCCTGGAAATGTTATTGGCCAGAGTGTCTGCCTCTCATCCACAGAGGCTCCTGCTTACAGGCATCCTTGGGGATGGTTACTTGTGCAAATAAACATCAAACCCCACAGAATGCTGGGGAGGGGAGAGAGACTGGTCCCAGCAAAGTCGTTTAGGGAATGTAAAGCGGTATCAACCTCCTGAAAAGTATCGTGGTCTCGCGTTATCGGGAGGCCCGGAAAGACATTCTTGTAGCCTGTGGCCCAATACGTTTGCACGGCCGTATCTGTCCCAACGATCATCAGAAACCCGGAGAATGAATGAATAGGCAAGGAACGTCATCACAGTGGGATGTATCAAAAACAGCGCAAAGCTGGAGAAGACCCGAACGGTAAACAGTGGCTAAATAGCTCATAGGGAGGACTCTCACCAGCCACAGAAATGATGTTCATTCAGCTTTGAAGACACAGATCTTAATACAAAATGAAAAAGAGCAGGGTCCAAAATTGTGTCTACGATTGACCAAAACTGCTAATGGCGACAAGGAGCATTTATTGAGCGCTTACTGTGTGCCTGGCGCTGCGCTGGGGCCCAACATGTCTTTGAGCCTCAGTGCATGATGTCCTGTAGCCTCACTGCAAGCCCGTGAGGGAGGTCCGACTTTAGGCCCATTTCACAGAGAAAGGGATTGAGGCATGGAGAGGAGTCTTTAGTTCAATTATTACTCGGCTTGTAAGCGGTGACACTGGGACCAGAATGCAGAGCCAGGTGACTGAGCGTTAAACCATTGATGCCCAAACCATCAACACATTTACGGGAAGGAAAGCCTGAGAAGCATATGTAAGGAAGTATTAATTGTAGTCATTTCTGGGTGGTGCCATTTGAGATGATTTTTATTTTCTTCTTTATATTTTGGATATTTTCCAAATTTTATACAGTGGACATGTGCTGCTTTTAAAACCAGAAACTGTGCTATTTTTAAAAGCCTCCAGAGATGCCATAACCTCCCCTAGAATGGTTTAAATAGCAACAACACAAACAAAGACCAGTAGCCCTCCCAGGACTCCCAGGGCCGCTTGCTATGGGCAAAAGCCTTACTGTCTTACACACTGATTTTCCTTCCCAGGAGATGACGCCCTTGACCTTAAGTAGCTTCAGGTCAAAAGCCTGAGAACAGCTTTTCCCTTCTGCCCACTCAGGGGGCCGAGGGGGCCCGCTGGCTTCACCTGCTCTCCGGGTTCCCAGGCTGCCTCACCTCCCACCTTGCTAAAAACACCAGCTTTGCGGGAGCCAGGATTTGCTGGGAGCAGGAGAAAAATCATCAAGGATTAGCACAGATGAGCTTGGGAGGGCAAGATAAGGCTCGGAGAGGTCCGGCCTGTGAGAGCACAGGATGCCGTGGGGACAGGAGGCCCGGAGTCTGTGCCTCTCCAAGGCTCTGGCGAATTCAACCCCAGCTCACCCAACCAGCCATCAGACATCATCAGATGCAGGCAACCAAGTCCCAGGAAAAAGAAGTCGGTGAGTGACGCAGAGCAAATGCAATTTTGCACGTAGCCTTTTATGGCCGTGAGAACAAATAAAAATGTATTGGGGCAATGATTAAAACTGAAAAAAAGACATAGAAATGACACCAGTTATATCAGAGTGAATGGGCTTGAAGGTACTTTTCTTTCTTTCCCCCCCTATTTTCAAAGCTTTCCCTAATTTATTTTTAAATCAAATCAAATGAACATATATATTTTTGAAACTCTCCTGGGAAGTTTGCCAGGCTCTGGTCTCCACTGGTCCCTCTGGACCACGCCCAGGAACAGTTCTGAACTGGCTCTGCGTCAGTGCCAGTGGGGAAGGGCGGAGCCAGGCTGGGGCACTGCCCCCAGGAAGCCCTCACTGCTTTGCGAAATGAAAAAAGAAATCCGTGGCAACAACACATCCCCAGGCTGAGCTGTCCCTGCGAGGCTGAGCGTGGGGCCCAGGCTCCTTCCCTCCCTCCCCGCGGCTATCAGACAAACCTGATTTCCTCAGAAATCAGCCCTGGTGTTCCAAGCGGTAAGGAAGGCGGAAGCATAAAGAAATGAGGAGGGAAAACTCCCTCCCGCTAGTCTCTCACCTAATGCTGTAGCCAAAGCTCGTCGAATGCCAGCAGGGAGGCTGCCAGTCCCAGGGCTGCCCACACCCCCACTAAGAACAGACCAATGGATGCTGAGGGGGGAGGGGGGAGGAGGAGGAGGAGGGTGAGGCAAGAAGTCTGGCCCTGAAGAGCTGCGCTATTGGCGCAGGCAACACCCTCCCACTACACCCCAAGCAGCCAGGAGAGCAGGATCAGCCTGCCTGCTGAAGGACCTGCAATGAATGGGTAGGATGCATGCGTATCTCCAGAGGTATTTACTGAGCATCTATTATGCGCCAGGCACTGGATGAGGCGACGCTGTTGAGCAAAGATGCCTGGTCCCTGCTTGCCTTGGGGAAGCAAGAAAACACAACCGACGGTAGAATCACAAAGTGCGATTGTTGCAAGGATGAAGAAAGCTAGGCTCTAAGAGACTGAGCCCCAGCACGCCTCTGGAAGGAGGCGGGCTGGGATGCTTGTCTGGCAGGCACCTTGCACACAGCAGGTGCTCAGGGACCCAAGCCCATTGGCAACTGGGTGGAAGGGTCAGGTCGACCAGAAAGACCCGGGAGACAGCCCTGCATCCACATTGCAGCTCCCTCCCTCCCCTGTTCCTTCCCAGCAGCTCCATCTTGGGCAAGTTACTCTTGCTCTATAATAACATGCAGAAAAGGATGCTTATTTTAAAGTGCTGGGTTGAGGATTAGGATGCACGTTCCTGTGCTGTTTAGTTTCCATTTGCCTAACCCCTCCCTCCAATTCATGCCCCATCTGGGCGGCTGACCCCTCCCCAGCCTGCAGCTCTGGGCACCCCTGTCCTCCGGCCACCTGCCGGGTTTGACCCCTGGGAGATGCTGGCAGGACCCGATGGGGGTGAAGAGGGGCCCGCTGATTCATCCCCCTGCTCTCATGCTGGCCTCCCCAGTTGTTGTTTCAGCCAGGGCCCACAGCTCCCGCCAGGGACCCCTCGCCAGGCTACGGCTTTGGGGGGTTCCCCCAGTTCCACCCTTCTCCTTGCCTGTAACAGCTCCCCACCTCTGCCCTGAATCCCCGAGGGCTGCGCCTCCCTTGCTGGGGCCCTTCTCCCGCCCCACCCCCATAAACAGCCCTTCACCAAACCCTGCAGACTCTCCCCTGTGAGTTTCCTGCTGGGCTCCTGGCTGATAAGGCCCCAGGATAAGCTCAAGGCATTTTTTGTCCTGATTACAGGGTGGAGGACACTGTCTCTGGGGAAAATGTGTTCAGGCTGACACGCCCACAAGCTGGTGAGTTCAGGCTAATCCAAGAGGTTGGTAGCTGGAGAGGGTAAGCAGGAGGCTTCAGAAAAATCAGTTCACAGGTCAGAGCTCTCAGGTACTCAACAAATGTTTCACCTCGTGCACACCAGGCATTGTACCAAGTGCTAAAGATAGGAGAAAAAGAGACAGCTTTTCCTCCTGGGAAATGGCCCAGCAGAGGGGACAGATGTAGAAACAAGTGACTGATGCAACAGAATAAGGATGATGAGAGCCGAGGACTGAAAAGGGGGAAACTGTTAGTCTGTACAGGGGTGGTGTCAGGAGGGGCTTCTCAGAAGACATTGGGTTGGGCCTCTTTAGATGCGTAGGAATTCGCTGGCTGAAAGAGCATGCAGAGCAGAGGGGAAAACATGAGCAAAGACAGAGGCCTGGTGGGGCAAAGGTCAGAATTCTCATGTTGATCAAAGGACCAGGTCACTTCATGTGACAGCTGGCCATGACAGAAGAGCGACCCACAAATGACTCCTACCCCAGGACCTTTGCACTCGCTGTTTCCTAGGCCCAAAGTATTTTTTTACTCAAATCTTTGCATAGCTGCTACTGCTCATTGCTCATCTCCTCAGAGGCTTCCCCTGACCACAAAGAGCTTCCTGTATGAGTCTTTCCTGGCTGCTATAACAAATCAACACAAGCGTGGTGACATAAAACAAAAGAAATTTATCTCATAGTTCTAGAGGTCAAGAGTCTGAAAGGAGACTCCCTGAGCCAAAATCAAGGCTCTATTCTTTCTGGAGGTTCCAGGGGAAAACCCATTTTCCTTTTCCAGCTTTTAAAGGCCACACATGTACCTTGGCTTGTGGTCTTCTTCCTGCTTCAAAGCCAGGAACAGCTGGTCAAGTCCTTCTCAAGCTGGATCACTCTGACTCTGACCTCTCACCTCCCTCTTTCACTTAGAGAGACCCGTGTGATTATGCTGGACCCACCCGGATAATCCAGGATAATCTCTTAGAGCTGCAAAGGCCTTTTTGTCATGGAAAAGCACATATCTGTAGGTTCCAGGGGTTAGAATGTGGACTTCTTTGGGGTCCAATATTTTGGCTTCCACATTCTCCTCCCTCCACCCCCTCCTTCCCTAAAGCCATCTTAATTTTCCTCCAGGCAACTCTAACATCCAGATTTTGATTATTTGTGCGCTTGTTTACAGCTTATCTCCCCCCACGAGGACATGAAGCTCCAGAGGAGTGGGATCTAGTCTGTCTGGCCCACCTTGTGTTCCCAGCACCTAGAACCGTGTCTGGCACATAGTAGGTGCCCAATCAGGATGTGCTGGGAGGGAGGGAGAGCGGGCAAGTGAGGCCCACCTGACAGCCAAGTCTTGGCAGGCTTCCCCTCCCCCCGCCCCCGCTCCTGGGAGGCAGCAGTTTTGAAAGCCTGGATCTTGCCTCCTTTAGGTCACAGGCACTGAGGCCAGCTTCCTCATGGAGCTGCCAACGTTGATGGTTCTAGAACAGTCACCGGGGGGCCAATGGAGGAGGGTTTACCGTCAGGGGGGTAGGTGCCAAAGACAAGATGGCATTGGGCCCAAGAGCAGAGAGAGAATAGGGAGAGAGGCATTATAGGTCTGTGGCTGGGAGAGTGGGGACCTGGGCGTCTGTAGGCACAGAAGGAGTGGCCCGCAGCCATCTGGAAGCATGGCCCCGGCCCCATCCTGGGCTAGAGGGAACTCCTGTCTGAGGGCCTGGGGCAGTGAGCTCCTGGGAAGGAGACTGATGTCCCCACTCTCAGCCAGAGCCCAATTTTTGTTTTGCACTGGATTCCACCAATTATGCGGCTGGCCCTGGGTACGGCTCATAGATACACAGACTGTCAAAGAGATTTCTGAGATGGGAATTCCCTGGCGGTCCAGTGGTTAAGATCATGCATGCTGCACAGAGTGGCAAAAAAAAAAAGAGAGAGAGAGAGAGAGATTTCTAAGATAATCTAGTCCTGGGACAGTAAATCCTTCACTCATGTTAAATACTCCCAGCTGGCGTCACAGCAGACATTGCTAATCAAACCCAGCACGCCATTCCACCAAGCCCAGACTCGGCCCCTCTCCTTACCTAGGCAGGCACAAACCATCGATCAAAACAGGCAGCCAAATCTAACCCTGTACTTTTTTTGGGTGAAGAAACAGGCCCAAGAGAGAATGACCTGCCAACAACTGCACAGAATGGGTAGCTCCACTCTCTGGCTGGCTAACATTTTAGGTTTTCTAGGCAGCCTTTGTCAGACGATGAACTCTGAAAGCAGATGTTGTAAAGCCAATACTCCTTTTGTAAC
This sequence comes from Kogia breviceps, assembly GCF_026419965.1. Taxonomy (NCBI): domain Eukaryota; kingdom Metazoa; phylum Chordata; class Mammalia; order Artiodactyla; family Physeteridae; genus Kogia; species Kogia breviceps. The sequence goes on along the minus strand of NC_081312.1, from coordinate 9,419,693 downwards.
GTGAATTATTCATGAGTTTTAATACATTCCATTTTCATCTACAGTGGTGGGTTAAAATGAAGACAGATGATCTAGTGGGGTGGATGTGTCTGTGGGAAGGCAGGACTGGGGGAGGGGCCCGGGAAGAATGCCTCCCATGCACCAGGCAAAATGTTGGAAGCTCATTCTTCAAAACCTTTGCTCTTCTTACTAGTAAAAACTCAACATATTGTTTGTAGAGAAACTGGGGAACACACATAAGTGAAAAGAGGAAAATATCAGACAACCACTGGTCTAGCACATGGAGAGGAACTCTGTCAGCAGCCTGAGGTCCATCCTGGGGCTTTTTAAAAAAAATTTATTGGGCTTCCCTGGTGGCGCAGTGGTTGGGAGTCCACCTGCCGATGCAGGGGACACGGGTTCGTGCCCCGGTCTGGGAGGATCCCACATGCCGCGGAGCGGCTGGGCCCGTGAGCCATGGCCGCTGAGCCTGAGCGTCCGGAGCCTGTGCTCCACAACGGGAGAGGCCACAACAGTGAGGCCCGCATACCACAAAAAAAAAAAAAAAAAAAAAAATTATTTGTTTATTTATTTTTGGTTGCGTTGGGTCTTCATTGCTGTGTGCGGGCTTTCTCTAGTTGCAGCGAGCAGGGGCTACTCTTTGTTGTGATGTACGGGCTTCTTATTGTGGTGGCTTCTCTTGTTGCAGAGCATGAGATCTAGGTGCACGGGCTTCAGTAGTTGTGGCACGCAGGCTCGGTAGTTGTGGCTCGTGGGTTCTAGAGCGCAGGCTCAGTAGTTGTGGCGCACGGGCTTAGTTGCTCCGCGGCATGTGGGATCTTCCCGGACCAGGGCTCAAACCACCCGTGTCCCCTGCATTGGCAGGCGGATTGTTAGCCACTGCACCACCAGGGAAGCCCCCATCCTGGGGCTTTTAAATACAGCAAAATTCTCCTCCCCGTTCTCTGAGTGAGGGAATTGCAGAGAAAAGGCACTGATGGCAATGTGACTGTCAATGATGTGGCAATGAGGGCGGCTTGGGCCCCTCTCTCCCACCTTGAGGACCTGGCTGAGCCCCCTGGGCGCTGGGGGCCTGTTTAAAGGCAGGACAAGGGTCTGGCTCTGGACCCAAGGAAGAGGGCACAATGGACCCTGACATGCAAGGGGGCTCATCCGCAGAGCAGACCCCCAGCCGGGTGCAGAGGAGGCCACGGAGCCGGTGAGGGCCACGGCCAGGACAGTGCAGGGGAGAGAAGGCCACTGCCAAGAGGTGCCAGGTGCCCCCTGAGTGGAAACTCCCACTCCTCTCAACCAGGCTTGGTGTAGGGCCCACGATACGGGGTGAAAAACAAATCAGAAGCTCAGAGGGTCTTCCGGCAAGCGGCGGAGGCTGCCATTCACATCACTCGGTACCCGCATTGTCGATGACACGGCCCCCACGTGCAGTAATTATCCTGAAGACCAGCATTTCAACCGGAAACGGAGTAAATCGCCATGACGTCTTCTAGCCCACTGCCGATGGCGCAGCCCACTCGCTTCATCACCGCCACCTTCTCCCCCTGCCCGGCGTGCCCTCCACCCTCCGCCTACACCATCTCTCTACCCGGCTACTTTTCTTTCAAGGGGGCATTGATCTGGGGGTTCCCATGGCCCCGTGTAATGCACCAGCCCCCCCGCCCCGCCGTCCTGCCCTGACGCGCAGTCTGTCCCTGCACAAAGCCATGGGTACCCACGACACACCGAGAGAACCTGGACCCTGCTCCACACTGCCCGGGCTCAAATGCCCCCGCCTCCCACTGGTCATGTGACTTCAGACAAGTCCCTAAGCGTCTCAGGGCTTCAGGCTCCTGCTCCACCGAACAGGGACGGCAAGAGCATCGCTGCACGCACAGTGCCTGCCACAGAGTAAGTTCGCGGTGATACTAGTATCTAGTAGCCTGGTCCCCAGGGCCTATCAGAGTTAACTGCTGAGTAAATCTGGTCGGATAACTGGATCCTGGGTATCTGCAAAGTGTGTCCCCTCTTTATGGTGTTCTCCGCCGTGCCCGCTTAGCCCAGATGTTAATAACCAGAGAAAACACAGTGGGAGTAATAAAAATGGTTACCATGGGGAAACTGTGCCCCAGGGATTTTATATACATTATCTTGTTTCATTTCAAAAACCAGCAAGTGAGGAAGGAGTTATTGTGCTTATTTTACAGATGAGAAAACTAAGACCTCAAGAGGTTAGAGATTGGTCCAAGGCCCCACAGCAAAGACACGGCAAAACTGAGAGTTGGGCTTCCCTGGTGACGCAGTGTTTGAGAATCTGCCTGCCAGTGCAGGGGACACAGGTTCGAGCCCTGGTCTGGGAAGATCCCACATGCCACGGAGCAACTAGGCCCGTGAGCCACAACTACTGAGCCTGCGCGTCTGGAGCTTGTGCTCCACAACAAGAGAGGCCGCGATAGTGAGAGGCCTGCGCACCGCAAAGCAGAGTGGCCCCTGCTCGCCGCAACTAGAGAAAGCCCTCGCACAGAAACGAAGGCCCAACACAGCCAAAAATTAATTAATTAATTAATTAATTATTTTAAAAAAACAAAACAAAAAACTGAGAGCTGTAGTAGAGACTGTTGGTTGCCCCTCACCTCAAATATCCCTTCCCTCTTTTTTCCATAAAAATAGACCCGCTGTTCTTAGGTGGGCACCACGGATCCTATTTCGCAGCCTCCCTTGCAGTTAATTACAACCATATGACCACATGCTGGCCAATGAAATGAAAGCAGAAACGCCAAGGGGCAGTTTCTTGAAACTTCCACTAACAGAGAGCTAGAGCTCACCCCTTGACCCTTCTTTATTGTCCCTTCTTCCATCCTGCTGCTTGCAACACTAATGCAATGGCTGGAGCCCTAGCAGCCATCTTGGACTGTGAAGTCAGAGCTACACTGGAAGATGACAGTGCGATGAGCTAGAGGGAGCCTGGGTCCCTCAGATTTTTGTGGTGGATAGTTGCCTACCAGCTTCGGGCTGCCTGCGCAGAAACGCATATCTGTTCATAACACTGTTATTAGGGTCTTTCAGTGACTCGCAGCCAAACCTAATCGAGAGAGATGCAGCGTCACCCCCAGGTCTCTCTCGGAGGCAAAGAAAGCAAAGGCAGGCCAGCTAGTGTGCTCCCAGGGAGAGCTCTGGGCTTGGTGCTTGTGGGGCCTGGAGAGGAAGGGTGGCTGTCAGACTCCTACCTGTGGCCCTCCCTGCGGGTCTCACTTTACTAGGCTTGAAAGAAGTCTGTAAAGTCTCATTTACAAGGTAAATCTATGCCCAGAGCTCAGTGGGGTCCTGTGGTTTTTATGAGGAAGAGATTTCAAAGATCAGTCTAGAAAGTGCTTACTTACGTCAGCGGTCACAGGACCAGAAAAGGCCACTTGTGTGCCATCCTGTATAAATGGACACACCAGCATTATGGAAACAACTGTGATACAGAGATTCTCAGCTTGTCTGTGGCATCCCTCTCATTCTCTTTGTCTCTTTTGAAAGTCAGAATTATTGAAGTATAATTTATGTATAGTAAAATTCACGCTTTCTCATGTACAACATTGTGAGTTTCGACGAATAAAATCATGGAGCCACCTCAGTCAAGATACAGAGTATTCTATCACCCCCCAAAAGTCCCTCCATGCCCCATGGTAGCCAAACCTCTTCCCCCAATTCTTGGCCCCTGACAACCACAAGGCCATTTAAAAATGCTGATTATTTTGCCTTTTCCAGAATGTCATTTAAATGGAATCATGTAGAGCCATTAGAATCTTTCTTCCTTCACTTAGCGTGTTTTGGAGATCCAGGCGTGTTACGTATACCAGGAGCTCTTTCTTCCTCACGGCTGAGCAGCTTTCCACTGTCTGGAGGTACCATCGCCTGCATCCATTCACCGACTGCAGGGCATGTGCATCGTGTCCATGCACACGATAAAAAGCGGCTACATATATTCCCATATAGCTGTGTGTGTCGACAGATTTCCATTACTCTGGGTAAATACCAAGGAGGGGAACTGCTGGGTCGAATCGCAGTGTATGTTTCACTGGATAAGAAACTACCAAACTTTGCCGAAGCGGCTGTGCCATTTTGCGTTCCCACCGACAGGGTAGGAACATTTCAGCTGCTCCAAGGCCTCACCAGGACTTGCAGAGAGAGGACCATTGTCAAGGCACAGCATTCTAGACAATCCTTCCAATTGCAAGGTCAGTCACCACCCAGACCCAGTCCACCTGGCCACCCCACCGCACCCAACTCCCCACCAGTTCCTGCCTGCAGCCCTCCTACTCTCCCACTCCCCTCCCCCAATGCCCAACAAGTCTTGTGCCCCAGTTAACCACAAAGCACAACGGGGAGCCTGTGTTCTCTCTTGTTATGGACGGAAAGATCTCCCTGCGGGTGAGCCGCTGGACTCAGCTCGGCCTGTCCCAGGTCACCCCCCACTGCCTGAGAAAGGCTCCCCTTTTGGCCACCACAACCTTCTCTTGTCCCGTCTGCCACCCCTGGAGACAAACTGGAACAAGAAGACAGAGACTGCTCAAGGGACCACAGAGTCACCAGCCCGGGGACCCCGGGGGGAGGAAGGGGTCAGTCGTGCAAAGAGATGGTGACCTTGGTGACAGGAATGCGACTCCCCCACTTGTCAGTGTCACCTCCCCCAAACACACAATCTGTAGGAGGGAGGAAGAAGCTCTCCACCCAGGCTACGGAAATCTCAGGGTAACCCAGGAGGGCCCATAACAGGGGAGCATATGCTCTTACTCACAAAGGCACATCTATACCCACAAAGAAGGGACAGCCAAGCTGGCAGAAGCAAACATAAAATGAGATGGCTGAACAACAGCAAGCATAGCCGACCTAACCCCCTGGGGATTTGGGTATTTCATCCTCACTTTACGGCAGAGCAAAGAGAGCTCAGAGATGAGCCATAACCTGCTGAGGTCACACAGCCAGAGTCGCCAGTATGGGATTCCATACGGCTTTTCCTGACTCCAAGGTATCTTTGGAAGGAAATGTATTTTAAAAGCTCCTATGGGGCTTCCCTGGTGGCGCAGTGGTTAAGAATCCACCTGCCAATGCAGGGGACACGGGTTCGAGCCCTGGTCCGGGAAGATCCCACAGGCTGCGGAGCAACTAAGCCCGCGAGCCACAACTGCTGAAGCCCGTGAGCCTAGAGCCCGTGCTGCGCAACAAGAGAAGCCACCGCAGTGAGAAGCCCGTGCACCGCAATGAAGAGTAGCCCCCGCTCGCCTCGACTAGAGGAAGCCTGCGGGCAGCAACGGAGACCCAATGAGGCCAAAATAATTTAAATAAATAAATATGTAACTTTTTTTAAAAAAATAAAGAAAAAGCTCCTATGTTACCATCAGGTTCCAGGTATTTCTATGCGCCATAGAAAGCCACTTCCAGCACTTGCCAGGATTCATTCATTCATTCATGCAAATGTCTTCGAGTGTCCTCTATGCACTGGACACTGTTCCAAACATTCGGGAAGCATCAGCGAATGAACAAGATAAAATCCTGTCCTCGGAGCGCTAACGGTTTGATGAGCCAACGGGTCAGGGTGCGGCGACGAAGCTGCCCAGGGTCTACCCTGTGGCTCCCCCAGTCCCTCTCCCAACCCATGGAGGCTCATCCAAGTCAGGAGGGGGCCGCTGGGGAAACCCAGAGCCCAAAGAGAACTTTCTGGGTTCCTCAGTGCCCAGCCCCCACTGGGACCCACATCAGAAGGGGAGATTCTCTGAAAGTAGGAGCAAGAAGCACCAGGTCCTCAGGCACCAGGTCCCTCGTCCTGCCGTTCCATGCACTCACTGCAACGTTTGTCAAGCACTCATTCCGCACCAGGCACTGGGGACACAGGAGGACCACAGCAGAGCCCCGGCCCCTTAAGGACTCACAATGCGGAGGGCAGGGCTGTCAACACCCACTCGAGGACAGAGGGCTAAGCACTGGGGCACTGGAAGCAGGGTGGGGGTAGAAATCAAGGAAGGCTGCCTGGAGATGGTGAGTGGCAAAGGTAGACAGGTAGGGTATAGAGGGCAGGGCATTTCTCATCCAGGCTTCGTCAGACCTTCCCACCGCTCTGTGAGGAAGGCAGGCCAGCCGTTTGAAACCTCCATCTCAGGTGAGGAGACCGAGGCCAGGAGGCTGGTCTGGGTCCCAGGGCTTCCCAACAGCTTAGAACCAGTGGCTGCTGATTCTGGAGGGGCTGCTAGGCATCGGGTCTGGGTTAGAGATGGTGGGCATTAATTAATCTGCACTGCAGTCCTGCGGGAGGTGGGAGAACTTCCCCCCCACTTCCCACGACACAGTCGCTTGTGCAAAGTCACAGGGGGAGGCAAGACTGAAACCCCGGCTTGAGGGGCGTTGCTGCCCGAGACCGGCACTGCTGTCCACACACCAGTGTCTCCTGTCCTCCGAGGGCCGGTTAGCCTTCAGCTGCCGGCACCAAAGCCCACCACACAAAGGCGGGCGAAGGGGCCCCAGGCAGGGCGAGCCCCTGGGAGCACCTGGGCAGGGAGCAGGCCAGGCGACGCCCCCGTCTGAGCCCTGAGGTCCCGCCCAGCCCCCTGGACGGGAGACCAGAGGTCCCCAGAGCTGGCGCCCTGGCAGGCTTCTCCTGTGCCCTCCTGGCCCCCCCTCCCCCTTCTCCTCTGGAGCCTGGGACCAAAGCCCAGGGATCCTCCCCTTCCTCCCTCGGTGAGGCTGATAAGCCGAACTGGGAAGAGACAAAGGAGCGGTGAGATTCACCTCTTGGCAGCTGCAGGGCCAGAAGGCTCCCGCTGGGCTGAGGGCGGGCCCTTCCAGAGGAGAGCTCAGCCCCCTGTCAGGGGGTGATGTGTCCAGGTACTTAGTATGAATCCTATTCTTTGAGCCTCAAGTCTCTTCATCTGGAAAACTGGGGAGCTGATAAAAGCAGCTCTCTTAGGGGATGGCCGTGAAATGCAGGTGACCCCTTTAGGCCGTGTCTGGCACACTGTGAGCTCCCAAAAGAGCATCAGCTAGGAGTCTAGGTGGTGGCAGTGCGCTTGGCTCACCGATCCATCTCAAGGGACCAGCAGCACCTGGGGACCTGCTGGATATGCAAATATTCAGCCCCGCCCCAGACCTCCCGGGGACCTGCTGGATATGCAAATGTTCAGCCCCGCCCCAGACCTCCCGGGGCGGAGCCCAGCAGTGGTTCAACAAGGCCTCCAGAGGATGCCCAGGCGTCAAAGGCAGGGCTCCTCAGTCCCAGCCGTGTGGACGCTCTGGGCTGCATCGTTCTCTGTGGTGAGTGCTGCCCTGTGCATTGTGGGACAGTGAGCAGCATCCCTGAACTCCGCCCACCAGGTGCCAAGAGCATCCTTGCAACTGTGACCAGAGATGTCCCCAGACGTTGCCAAACGTCCCCTGGGGGTCAAATCACCCCGAGTTGAGATCCACTGACCTAAAGTTTGAGAACGTCTGCTCCACAGGGCACGAAGCCAAGCCCCTCCCTCCAGGAGCCTACAGGGGAATTGCTTTTAGTAACAGGAACCTCCTCCATGGGTGGAGTTCCCAGCTGGAGGCCAGGTCTCACTCGTTACAGCGGCACCATTTTATTGATGAGGAAACAAGCGCAGAGGCAGAGCCAGGACCGAGCACAGGCCATCGGGCTCTGAGCTCCGTGCTCCTCCTCCCACCCCGACTCCTGACACTTGCTGGCGTGTCCCCTCCTTCCGTCTCCTCTCCACAGCTACACCCCCCCGTACAGTCCCCTTTCTCAGGCAGCAGCCCCACGTGGCTCTGTCCGCTCAGACTACCCCGGAGGACTCCTCGGCTTGCAGGCCTGGCTCTCCCAGGGCAGCCGCCAATCAGCTCCCCGTGACCCGTGCCAGCTGGGTCCACTGGAGCTTTGGTTGGACTGTTCTGCTTCATTTGTATTCTTCACTCGAGGCTCTCCCATCGGAGCCGGCTTAACAGTTCATTTTTCTGCGTAAGTGCCAAGTGAAGGGAGTCTGGGGGGTCCAGAGCCCCACTCCCCAAAAGAAGGGCAGAGGCGGTCCCAAGATTAAAACTCACCGTCAATGTTGATCAAGAACCACACGATGTTTGACCTGGTCATCATTATTCAGGGACCCTATCCTGAGAATTCATCACCCCAAAGTGGAGACGGCTGCACAGAGTCAGATGCTCAAGAAGGCAACTCTGCTTGGAGAGCAACCTCACACCTCCCAGGAGGGAGCTGGTTAAGAAAAGTCCAGCCCGGGCGCTCAGTCGGACACAGTGTCTCCATCCTATGGGCACTGCTGGACCAGCCCGTGGAGGTGGCTCAGACCAGACCCTCCTTTAAAGGGCTCACGTCTGATGGAGGAGCAGACAAGTCACGGCGGAGTGACGATGAAAGGACAAGAGCTGGGACATGATGCTGAGGGCAGAGGCGTTAGGGGGCGCCAGCTCGGGGTGCCAGGGAGGCCACCAACAGCACGGAAGAAGGCGCTGCATCAGATGCGACAGGGAAAAGGAAAAAGCAGGACCCAAACAGGTAAGGGATACAAGTGTGAAAAATACAAACTCATATGAAAAAGACCAGGAGGGACCACACAAAACTAACGGTGGCAGTTGTGTTAGGGTGGTGGCCCCAAAATGTGATTGTTTGACTTTTACAACCCTGTGAAAACAAAAACAGCAGTCGCCACAGATGGTTACCCCAGCGGATACACACCGTCTTACCATGCCAAGGGCTTCGCATACACTATTAATAAGGCAGGACTTGGTTTCCTCTAAGTACATCGGGGAACAGGGCCTGGGAGGTCAGGGGTCTCGCCCTGGAGCCCATGGGTTTTGTGGCACGTGAGGGCTCTGTTTCAGACAGCACAGCCTTCTGTCCTATACCTGCCCCCGCGTCACCACTGCTCACCAGAACTGCTCCACTGGCACCCTGATGACCATTTTAACTCTTCAAACCCAGAGCTTCTAGATCTGAGGCCCCTGAAGCCCAAAGAGATGGACCAGCGTGGGATCTACGGCCAGCGGAGAGAGGATTCCAGGTACGTACTTGATCCATTTGCTCAGAAGCCTCTGAGTTCCCTGCACCAGGTGCAAAGTCAAATCTAGACTCCAACGCACATCCTGGCCTCAACCATAGGGCAAGGAAGTCAAAGGGGGCTGGGGGCTTAAAGACACTACACAGGAAGAAGAGAGATGCAAGCCCCGGAGTCTGCACATTGAAGCGTTAAAAGGCTCTCAGAAATCATAGTCTAACCTAGCCCTGCTGAGTCGAAATACAATGCAGGTCACACGTGTGATGTTACAATTTTAGTAGCCATGTTGTAGAAGGTCCAACGAAACAGGCAAAATTCATTTTAATAATATACTTTATTTAACCTACTATATCCAAAGTATTTTCATTTCAACATTAAAGCAAAATATTTTCAAACTATTCATGTTTTACATTCTTTCTCCAAAAGTCTTCCAATTTTGTAACTTTTTCCAATTTTCTTCTACATTTTACCCTCACAGCACATCTCAACCTGGACTAGACACAGCCTCGATTGGCACAGGTGACTGGTGGCTACCGTAGCAGGCAGCTCACCCCTCAGTTTACACTGCGGATATTGAGGTCCAAAGACGTGACTCAATGAGGCCAGAGCTGTGTGCTTGTTAATCACAGTGCCTGACTCAACTGGGGGATGAGGGTGGCTTAGCAGAAAGAACAACAGGTTTTGGAGCAAGAAATATCCAAAGCCAAATTCCGACCTGGCCACTCACTAGCTGTGTGACCATGAACCTTGTACTTGACCTCTCTGAGCCTCAATTCCCCTCCTCATACAGTTACAGTGAGAAGTAAATATAAAACACCCAACAGAGCTCTTGGCACACAGTCGGTCGGTATTCAACATGGAGACATGACAGTGATACAGGTGGTGAATATATTGCCTTCATCATCTGCATTTTCATCATCCCCAACCCAGAAAAATGAAGCTTGAAAGGAGCAGTCTGTCTCAGAGGCAGATCTGCCCGGACTGGGTCAGGGCAGGAAGAGGAAATGAGAGAGATGGGCGTGGCGACAGGAGAGGACATACCCACAGGGCACCAGTACCACAGTGCCTGCTGCGCCCGAGGCACCCCAACTCTGGGAACCAGTGGCAGAGCTAACCCATGTTCCGTCAGCGGTGGGGAGCCCCTCTTCAGAGCTGAGCCTATCTGCAAGCAAGTGATGGACTTCCCTGGTGGTCCAGTGGTTTAAGACTTCATGCTTCCAAAGCAGGGGGCGTGGGTTCAATCTCTGGTCAAGGAATTAGGATCCCACATGCCACACAGTGCAACCAAAAAAAAAAAAAAGAAAAAAAGCGAATCGTAGACTTTTTGGTCCCCGTGATAACGGCTCAGCGCCCTGATCTATTGCTTCATTGAATGGGAAAAATCCAGAAGCTCTACCTCCAACTCCAAAGACATCTTCACCCAGGGTGGGGCTCAAGGGTTCTGCACACGAGGTGCTCCAGACTGAATAGAGCCCCCAAGCCCACTCCTGGCCCCTCCGGTCAGTAGAGCCGTGTCCATGAGCCATGCTCTTGCCCGCCTCAGCCTCTAAGGTGAGTTGTCTCCTCTGCATGGAATGTCCCTCTCCCCCTTCCATCTGGCTAATTCCCATTTATCCTTCTCTTTTCAACTTAAAATGTCACCTTGTCTGAAAGCCCTTCATGGCACCTGCTGCAGGCTTCCCTTGTTGGACGCTCTCACGATTGTCCGCCATCACCGTCATCCGTACATCCTGGCGGGACTGTGGAGACTGATACCCTGCCATGGACCAGAGACGAGGGCTGTATCTCCCTGGAGCCTGGGGGAGCCCCTGGCAGCAAGCAGGCACTCAACAAACATCTGCTGCAAGTGGCCGTCGCGTGAAGTTCACTCAAGAACCAGAAGGGCTCCGGTTGGCTTGACTTGGAGAGAAAAGAGGCAGTAGTTTGGAAAACAAATAAACATTGCAGCATCTGCACCTAACGCATTAAGTAATTTTCCACAGAATAGTCCAAAGGGTCATGCATTGTTGCGTCACTTTGCTGGACTCTTCCAAGAACTGGCGAGGATTTGGTTATAATGGACACAATTCACAGAACAACTATTACATCAACCATTGATTTTCCAAGAGCCTCAAAGCTGGAGGTTCCTATCAAAGAGTCTTTTGAGTGAGGGGCACACGTAGTTACCATAGCTCCTCTGTGTATGAGAGTGGAGTTGGCTCTTTGGAAAAGCACAGCTTCCCCCTTTCATCTGCATACATGGTGCCCTGTTAGTACTCAAATGGGTGGCACCACTCCCCCAAGTGGAAGGAGATTTCTATCGTCACATGATTGGCTTTTTTGTGGGCTCAACCAAGGATGCTAAATCTCCTGTAACACGTGGAACATCCCACCTAAGGAGGACCACCTGCTCCAAAACCCAACAGCATGCCCCCAATACCTACACATTGTGGAATACTGGCCAGAGGCCAGCCCAGGCCATGCCCCCAAGGTGAAATGGCGGCAGAGAAAAAATGAGTCCAAAAGGGCACTTAATTATTAATGAGGATACACTAACACCGCCCGCTCTGGGCCCTTTTCCCACCCACCCAGCACATTCCTGCCTCTGCACCTTGGCTTGTACCAACCTCCTCCCTCACCTGGAGAGCCAGTCCTGTCAACCTCCACCTAACCATCCTCGATCTCCACCCAACACAAGGTCCCGCTACACGGCCGGCACCTTGCTGGCTGGCTCGGCCCGCATCATCTCGCCCATCTCCAAGGGACTCCAGGCCTCCAACTTGACAACCTACTTAGCGCTTGTCAACTACTGCCCTGTGGTCTCCATGACGTGATCCCTGAGTATAGACACCAAATCTGACCTCAATATATTGACTAAGTGATGGATTCATTCACGCCATTCAGTTGAACCCCTACCCAAACATCGACCACCATCCCAACACAATTCCTCTTTTACTTTAAATTTTAAAAAAGAAACATTTATTCAAAAGGTCCTGATTAGTATCGGGCACTCAGCATTCACAGTTTCACTGAATCCTCCAAACAACCCTGGGAGGGCATTCCTGTGATTGAAGTCACATTACAGGTGGAAGAGATCAAAACTCCACAGGGACACGTTATTTGGCTAACGTTCTACAGCAACAAAGTGAAGGAGCTAAAATTCAAGTTCACCCCTGGTTTCCAACACCTCATTCTGTTGTAGACCAAGCAGGCTCTTCTTTCTCTGGTTTTGTTCTTATTGATCAACTGTGTGTACTTGATAAGGGCTGTGGGATAAAGAGGCATCATTTCAGGGGTCCTGGAGGGTCACGTGTTGATTCGGTCCTTACTGTACTATTCAAAGCGTGTTTCTCAGGCTTCCCTGGTGGCGCAGTGGTTGAGAGTCCGCCTGCCGATGCAGGGGACGCGGGTTCGTGCCCCGGTCCGGGAAGATCCCACATGCCGCGGAGCGGCTGGGCCCGTGAGCCATGGCCGCTGCGCCTGTGCGTCCGGAGCCTGTGCTCCGCAACGGGAGAGGCCTCAGCGGTGAGAGACCCGCGTACCGCAAAAAAAAATAAAAAATAAAAAATAAAAGGGTGTTTCTCCTGTGCTCCTCCCCCCGGGTAATCCAACCCACTCAAAAATCTAGACTATCAAAAGTCAAGTCAGCCTGGCAGTGTCTGATGGAGGCTCAGGCAGGATAATCTTTAATCTTGCCATGAAGAATAGCTTAACTTTCAAAGCTTGGCCCCAGCCAATTCTCCCCCAGGTAGCCTGTGGCTTTGGGCTTGGGAAGGTTTTATAAAAGCAGGAAGGGTTCCAACATCAAACAATGTAGAAACCAAACAACCTGTTCCCTTCAGTGGTTTGGTTTTTGTCTCCCAAGGCGCCAAGGCAACCCGTGGGCAGCAGAGGCTGCAGCAGAGGCTGCAGCTTTGAAACAAGAACAGCAAAAACGAGCGCATAAAGGTTAGCGCCAGGGTTCTGATTAAAACCCCAGCGGTCAAGCTGAGAGGAGCTTTTAGCCCACTGATCAGGGTGTTGAGGCCTGGGGGAGTCTCAGTGGCAAGTTCATGGGAGGAAGTCCTTGCACACACCCAGATCCCTGACTCCCAGGCCTCGGGTCCCCTGCCCCCGGTCACCATAGTGTGTGGCTGGGAAAACTGCCATCAGGTGACTGAAGCCCTCCTGCTATTTGCCCGAGGTCTCCTGGAAACAAGTATTCAGTAGCGGGCTCTGGAAAACAGTCCAAAGAGAAGGGAACACCGCCAAGCAAGCATCTTCACACTTGGAATCTTCAAGTCTAACGTGAACACAGCGCCCGCCTGCCAGCTTCCTCCGCGGCTGTCCCAAGACACTTGGAAAGGTGACGGAGTGACTTCTCAGAGAAGAGGACACACAGAACACGGGCCCTAACTCCAGTCCATCTGGAAACTCCACTAAAACCTAGAGTAAAGGGATCTTGTCTGTTGGATGTATTGTGTATATACAGTAGAAACCGTCCAGGATGGAAAGGACAGAAGGGAACACAGGGACACATTCTGCAGGGTGGAGAGAAGACCAGCCTCTGATACCTGATTTACCAAACTCAAGAAATCTATATCCAAGTGGCAGCAAGAAAGGACAAAAGCCAACCCAACATACAATGCGGATGTCCCAAAGGTTCAGGAAAGAGTGAGGAAGGTATCTCTAGAAGCGCGGTTGGGATGGAGGAATGCAAAAAGAGGATTAGAGGAAAGAACCGGACAGGTCCTGGTGTCCATTCCCACAAGTCTCCTAGCTGGGGGGCGGGACTGTCCCTCCTCCATTGGGCACAAGACTGGAAGTTTATTCCCTGAAGAGGGTAAAACCGAAGGTCTCAGTGTGAACTGTACTCAAAACAGGCAGATTAAGTGATTTTACACTTATTAGATGCCGAGGACCTCCCTGCCCTAAACCCTCTTCCTTCTTTCAGCTCCCAGACCCCCAGCCCTTAGCCTCCGCAGCTCGGCCTTCACCCTCCAGACAGGAGACTGTAAGACCCTTCCGTGGGGAGTCTGCCCACCCAGGAGGAAAGACTTAAAAACAGTGACATCGGGGTTCCCTGTGACACAACCCACAGGGCACCCATCAGAGGAGCTCTAGTCAAGGAGCCCTGCTCCCTGTGCTAGAGCCTGCAGGACACTTTTTAGTTCCCAACTCTTAAATATGAGTAGCCAACCGAGGACTGTGAATGAGTCAGCCAGCTAAAGAAAGAAGTTTCTAATGTGAAAGCTCCAGACCAAACAAATGCAGTAAACAGAGGGAGAGGCAAAAGGAACACACACATTTCAGCACATCCAATGCTCATGGGCAGCTCTCAACCCTCCCCCTGTAGTCCCTCCTGTAATCATTGCAGCTCTTGAGGCAGAAATTAGTATTATTCGCATTCTGAAGACGAGGTGTTTGAAGAATAATGAGATTAAATAACTTGGCCGAAGTCACAAAGCAAGGAAGTGGCAGAGGCGAGATTCAAACCAGGCCACGTGGCTCAGTGCTCTCAACCACTGCCTTTCAAAGCATCACCCCGGCCACCACTGGCCATCATTACTACTGTCAGTGTGGAAGAGAAGATTCTGGACTTCTCTTAAGAATAAGAAAGAGCTCTTCGTGGGGGGTGGAGGGGGGTGGTGGGATGAACTGGGAGATTGGGATTGACATGCAGACACTAACATGTATAAAGTAGATAACTAAGAAGAACCTGCTGTATTAAAAAAATAAAATAAAATTCAAAAAGAAAGAAGAAGAGAGCTCTTGCAAATTAAAAATGTGGTAGATTAAAATATGGAGTATAAAGTTGATGCAATCTCCCAGAAAGTAGAGCAAAAAAGCAAAAGGGATGGAAAATAGAAAAAGATAAGAAAATTGGAGGATTAGTCCGGGAGGACCAATATCCAAATACAAGGAGTTCTAGAAGATTAGAGAAAACCAAGGAGTAGAAACCATGATGGAACAATCCAAGAAAATTTCCCAGAACCGAAAGACGTAGTTCCAGATGGAAGAGACTCACTACGAAGAGCTCAGCAGGACAGATGAAAAGAGGCCAGCACCAAGGCTGGTCACCCTGACGTCTCAGGGCACTGGGGACAAAAAGAGGATTCTATACAAAAAGAGGAGTCAAAAATGGCTTCACGTTTCTCAACAGCAACCCTGGAAGCTACAACTAAGGAGCCCAAGAGCTGCAACTAAGACCCGGCGCAACCAAAACAATAAATAAATTAATATATTTTAAAAAAAGGATTAGTGGAGAATAAGCTGATTTTTCCACATGCAAGTTCTCAGAAAATTCACCCCCTAGGCACACCTTCTCAGGAAGGATGTGCTCCTGTATTCAAGGGACGAAGCCATACGAGGCAGACAGGAAATGGCAGATCTGACCCCAGGAGAGAAGGGAACCACAGGTGATGGTGACAGACGGCCCAGGTAAGAGCCAGGTCCCAGGTGTGGGGGACAATGAGTCCAGACTGGAGACAGGTCAGAGGATGCTGAAGTGCTCAGGAAGAGGAAATGGAGAGAATTTACCTGACACATCCAAACAACGTGAGGGGCTATCCAGAACACTAACAGAGACTTTGAGGAAGAATTCAAGCACATATGCCAACGACAATCGACAATTTTTAACTCCAAGGAAACCAGAAAGTACAGCAGGAGAGGTGATCATAATTTACTCCAAGACGAAGCTCTGAATCTCACTGATCTAGTAGGAACAGTGTAAACCCCAATTACTGATCTTACTAAAATCATGATGACAATATATCAGGAAGTTGCGAGGACGGGAAAGAGTTGAGGTTAAAAGAGGTAAAAAGGAGACCTACATCCTTACCTTCCATAGTAGGAAATAGGAGCCTAGAACCAAAAACTCAAGACAAAGGAATACGTGCATTTTATTTACAGACATGGAAGAGAATACCAAAATCATCTGCTAAAACAGGGGTCCCCAACCCCTGGGCCACAGACCGGTGCTGGTCTGCAGCCTGTTAGGAACCGGGCCGCCCAGCAGGAGGTGAGCGGCGGGCGAGCGAGAGAAGCTTCATCTGTATTTACAGCCGCTCCCCATCGCTCCCAGTTCCGCCCGAACCATATCCCCCCACCTACCCCCCGCCCCGGTCCGTGGAAACATTTGTCTTCCGTGAAACCAGTCCCTGGTACCAAAAAGGCTGCGGACTGCTGCACTAAACTAGTTTGCAAGCGATTGCCTCTGGGAAAAGGGGTGACGAGGGGGAACCACTGTTTTTCATATAAACCTTGGAGAAGTATAGTCTCATGCGACTTGGGAAAGGCAAGGGAGCGGGAAACTGACATTGATGAACACATGTGACATCACCGAATGTTCTCACAACTAAGAGAAGTTGGGTTTATCCCCCTCTTCACCAAAAAGATATTATCAGGCTCAGACGACCTACAGCTAGGCAACACTAAAAAGAGGCTAAAACTTAAACCCCAGTGCTGCCAGATCCCAGAATCTACACTTTCCTTTTGAGTCTCCATTCATATATTCAACCAATACGAACTGAGCACACACTGAGCCTGGGACAGGAAGCTAGGCCCTGGGACACAGTGGTGGACACAGGACAGGCCCCAGGGACTGAGCCAATGAGCCTTCTGGTCTGCCAGGGCAAACCAACAGTCAACAAGCCACCACTCATAACAAATCCAAGTGCAGCAGTGCCCACCCTGGGCGGCCGCAATCCATCAAGGGTAACACTTGTCTGGTTCCTGGCCTCCCCCTCTGCCAGCCCATCATTGGTCCTGTGGCATCATGGCACCTCATCCCCTCACCACCCCACAAGTGAGTCATCACATACCACTACTCAGCTCTTGCCCACAACACTTCTGGGAACTCAACAGGCTATCACCCAGGCCTGCCAACGCACTGCCACCCAGGTCCAAGGCCCACAGCTGTGACTTGGAAGGTATATCATGTTTCGTTTTGTTTTAGATCAGAGGCAGGCTCAAAGGTCAGCCTGGTTCTCCAAGGGAGAGCTCCACACACACAGTTCCTTACGTACATGAAGGGAAAGTGAATAACCTTGCACGGACCAGCCTCAGCAAGTGCTGGTGGGTAGGCAGGTCCCGGGTGAGTCCCGGACGGCGGAGTGTGGAAGGAAACCTCAGACTGCTGCTCACTAGCTGTGGGTCAGGGCAAAGTGGTTGAGCTCCGCTGGGCCTCAGTGTCTGCATCTGTAGACTGGGGCTATGACACCAGCGTCAGAGGGTTCCAGGAGAATCAAAATGATGTAATGGGGGTGACTGTGCTTTATAATCTGCCATGGCCACAGTACGGCCCAGGAGGAGGATGGCAGGCTGGTTTCCCACGGCCGCCTCCAGTCACTTCTGCCATAATTCAAGGTCACAAGGATTTCGTCTTCTCCACCTCTGAGAAGGGGATCCTTGTGCCCGCAATTCTCAGATCCGCCCCTGGGAATCACTAGTCAGGAGTCATCAGTTAGGGGTTTGGACTTGACTTTGCCACGGTGTGAGGAGCGTGGTACATACGTGACTACGGACAGCAGAGTCGCTGAGCCCTCTCTGATAAGCAGCAACACCCAAGGCTGGCTGACCGCTTGCCAAACGGCCTGCAGCCTGGCCCAGCTTCCTTCCTGGGTCCCAAACCAAGTGCCCGGTCCGCAGCCGGCGGGGCCTTGAGCCAGGGCTCATCGAGTCTCGCCCCTCCCCCACGTCCACATCCCATCAGCCTCCCCTCTTAACATCCCCTCCCCGCGACTTACTCTCTCTTCCCAGACTCGGTTCTGATTCCTGGTTCTACCGCGTACTAGCTCAGTAGCTTGGCATTCGTGACACCCTTGCTCAGCCTTAGTTTTTGGGGGGACAGATAACAGTGCCCACCACAGGGGCTATTTGGAAGATGCGGCGCAGGGTCCAGCATGGGGTCAACCCCCATCCCCCAGACTCCCCATAATCACGACATCAGTGCCCTGTAACCAGTTAAGACAACCCCTGACTTAACTGATTTTTACAGAAGCTGTACTCTGTGTTACACATTTTACAACAGCAATGCCCCAAATGCTCTTTAGACCCTCAAGTTGCATCTTGGCTAAATCACCCTGACAAGGAAGGGGCCAAGCTACAGCACAGGGGAGCCTTTGAGCTACACTGCCATCTTCATTGTACCGCATGTTTGGGGAGTTACTGGAACATTGGATTGCAATTCATCCTTGTTTTATAAACGTAAGTAGAAAGAGAAAGAATGGAAGTGTCATTATCAATGATCACTATTGGTTTCATAAACAATACCATGGGGCTGATGGAACCAGAGCAAGGAAGGTTATGGGGCGACCTTCAACTAAGCAGAGAGGGGAAGTTCAGCAAAATAAATGAAGTAACAGGAGTACAGTATGATGTCATTCAACCACACTTAAACAGTGAGGCATGATTAGGATTTTCCTTCTACTCTCTGGGAATTTAAGTTCCTCCTAATTGTATGTTTAATGCTTGAGGTAATGGAGAAAAAAATCAGGAACTGCAGAGAAGCCAATCCTCTAATGACGCTCTCTTGTTTTCCAAACAGACTTTGCTATTTCACATGAAACAGAAGAATGTTTATCCGAAATGTTCCACACGTGACTCACTCGGGGTTTTCAGCATTTCCAGAGTTCACGTATCTCAACTCTAACACAACACAAGGATTAGAACAGAGATGTTCTTGGTGCCGGAGCATGTTGAATCCGAGGGTCCATAGGACCGGGTGTGTACCTGGAGGCTGCGGTGACATCACCCTCTTCCTGCTGCACCATCCGCACTGCCAGGGCCACAGGACACAGGCCACAGGGCCAGCGCATGACATCGTCCCCTGGTTATTCACAGCCCGGTGTGCATCTCGGCTCACGGCACTGCTGCATTTGGACCTCTGGGCAGAGAGTCTCCGTAGGCCCAGGCAGGCTCCGTCTCTTGTCCGCTCAAGTCCTGCCCTGCTGCCCTCGGTCAGGCAGCCTTCCCAGGTTCCACAACCAAGCAGCGCCAACCCTGTGACCAGAGCCCAGGTCTCTGCACGCCTGGCTCAAACTCAGCTCAGCGCCACCACCCTGGGTGTCTGTCACACTCCCACGGAACCTAAAGGGTATTCCAGGTGTGCAAATGTCCCCCAGATGTGTCTCTTCCAGGAAAAAGGAGAAGGCTTGATAAGCCACTTGTAATTCATTCATGTGTCAGTTTCCTGACACAGTTTCCTTCTCTCTTCCAGCTCCTCGAGGCTGCCTGCACTCCGCGGCTCATGGCTCCTCCAGCAATGGCATCGCTATGACCTCCGCTTCCATCAACATATCTCCTCTCTGACCTCTTGCCTCCCTCTTATAAGGATGCTTGTGATTAATGGGAGCCACCTGGATAACCTGGGATCATCTCAAGATCCTGTACTTAATCACATCTGCAAAGTCCCTCTTACCTAGGAAGGTAACACATTCCCAGGTTCTGGGGATTGGGATGTGGACCATAGTTCAGCCGACAGTACTTTGGCAAACAGTTCTGGCGACCTACTCCGTGTTGGGGGCTGGCGCAGCAAAAATGCATGCACTCATCTAGGGACCTACTCAGGGCTGGGCGGCAGGAAGTCCAGGGGAGATGTCTGTGAATTCCCCCGAGGCGGGGTATGGGGAGGCTGCCGTATATAGGTGCGGCTACGGTCATTCTCTGCAGAAGGAGCCACGCAGACAAAGGTACAGGGACGAGAAAGGAGTGGTTGGTGGGATAAACAGGATGATTTCCGGGTGCAGCTGGTGGATTCCAGAAAGGACAGAAGTGAGGGTGCCCAGAACACACAGCAGGGTTTCTGCCTGAGGGCAAAGAGGAGTCTTGGTAGAGGACGGACTTGGCGAGGGAAAGACTTCCGGATCTCGGGGCTGAAGTGGGACCCGGGAAGCTGAAAGCAGGAAAACGGTGGTCCTAGCAACTGACAAGGAGAATGTTCGCAAAAGCAGGCGAGAAAGGAAAGGCGTAGATGAGAGAGACGCTTGAGGATGCGGGAGGTGAGGGAGGGGCCGGTGGAGGAGCCCATCCGAGGGCTAACTTACTTCACCACCAAACTGTCGAGCCATCTCTGTGCCCTCTCCCCACCTCGCCCCAGTTCGCAGCGAGAAGGCCACAGAACGCTGCTGCTTTTTAAGTATGTCATACCGTAGAAGATTAAAAATAGTTTAAAAGGCATATAAATATTGCAAAGGCTCCTGCCTACTTGGAGGGCCCCCCAGGAGGGGGAAGCAGGAGTGGGGCATGACATCATCGGATCCGCAGTGTCTTCCGGTTAGACCCCCCAGTTCTGCAGGAGCTGCTGGACACCAGAATGACTCCAGGGATTCTGCAAAATTCCCCAAATCCTCCCTGGCTTTTCCTGGTCCTCGGGGCTCTGGCCCGTCACCTCCAAGAAGCAGTGGACACCGGTGCTCAGGAAGGTCAAGGGGAACGCAGCTGCATGGGTCCTCTGGGACCCAGCCCCCTGCACTGGCCCCCCCAACCCTGGCTGCAATCCCACCAGAGAGGCCCCTGCCAAACCCCTACCGTACTCCCCTACCCCCTGGTTCCACACTGCCTGCCTCTGGGATTGCAGATTTTTCCAGGCCACCACCCCTAAGGCTGGATCACGCCTCCCCTCCCGCCATACTCCTGGCAGCACACACCTTGGCATCCTCAGTCCTAGAATGCTCATCTCAGCCTCACGATGCCCGTGTCCTCTGTGTACTAGGGGCTCCCAGAGTGTCCCATCCATCCCTCCATCTCAGCTCCCAGCATTTCCGGGAGGACTCAATAACTATTATTTGAACAAATGGCCAGGCCTCCAGTGGGGAAGTCCATTTCTAAAGCGGGTGCAGGACCCACTCCAGGCATGCAACAAGCCCTGTGCAGAGAAGGCTGGGCTGTTACACATGCAGCAGCCATTCACAAACGTCTCCTACTTGTCATGTGCCCCGAGTCCGGGTCTAGAATACAAGGTCCCTGCCACCCCCCAGGAAGCTCTCTGGATTCCCACGTCCCAAATGGGCCAGAGAGTAAATATTTTTGGTTTTGTGGATCTCCTCTGTCACAACTCCTCAATTGCCATTGTAGGTGCAAAAGCAGCCCTGGATAATACGCAATCAAATGGGCATGGCTGTGTTCCAATAAAACTTTATTCCCCAAAACAGGTAGCCGGCTGGACCTAGCCTTCAGACCGTAGTTCACCGATCCCTGCTCTGATAGGAAAAAAAAAATTAATGAAAGCAAAGCACACAGACCAGTGAGGGAAAAAAAAAAAACTGTGAGACTCTTCAAAGCCACACTTGTGATTTTTGATGCTGCCTCTAATTCCTTCTGTGGCTGACACAATCCACCACTGTTTTAAAAAATAAGAGGTGCAGGGAGGGGGTGGGGGAAATAAGAAAAGGTTTCTATGGGAACCGGGAGTTTACTTTTAATGGTTCAACCACTAAAAAGAGAATTACTTTCTTTTTCTCTCTTCCCCTCTGAAGCGGAGCAGTCGTGACCTCTGGCTTGTGGGCAGGACTCTGCCAGCGCCTCAGCTGTTCCAGGCAAAAAACTTAAATGCCAGAGTGTTCCCCGGGTCCGGGAGGGCGGTTAATGTAACCTGGGTCTCTTGGGCAAAGGGCTGTTTCCCCAGAGCACTGGATCCGCTCAGAAGCCTCACCTCACCCCGCGGGGCTGCTGTGATGGAGTCAAAGTCAGCCACGACCGTGGCCACTAACAAGGGATTCAGGGAGAAACCTCTTCCGAGGTCTGCCCTCTAGATGGAGGGCGTCCCTCTCACGGCTGACAAACCCTTTCGGTGACGGGCTTCCGTTTTACCTAGTCTCGAACGTTCCTCAGTACAAACGTGCACGTGTGGGACGTGCCCCCCCTCCGCCCAGTTTGCCAGGACCGTGGGCAGGTCCCTAAACCTCCCCGAGGGCACCTGCAACTCTGCCCAGCTAGTTCAGAGTAGGTGTCCCAGGCCTTTCCTGGGCTCTTCATAGAAACCATAATGAATCAGCCAAGAATAAACCAAGAAGGTACATCATTTACCCACATGTACTTTTACAACAGAGCTCATGAACTGCGACCTTTTCTACACGGAACCCTTAGCGGGAGTGAGTCTCCGGCACCTGGCAGTGAAAAGAATTCAGGAACGCAGCCAGCTGTGCTCAGCGGTGCCCAGTGCTGCACGATGGCCACGCACCCACGTGTTCCAGGGCCTGGGATGACGACGGCTTTATGCGGGCGTCTCTGTCCAGGTCCCACCCTCCTTACACCCCCTTTGGGGGGGTGGGCCATGTGAGCCCCTGAGAGTCCAACCCTCTCCTTTTGCAGATGTGAAAACTGAGGCACAGGGAGGGGAAGAGATTTCCCAGGATCCCACAGCAAGTTAGCAGCAAAGCCAGGACCCAGACCCAGGCCTTCAGCTGCCCTGTCCTGACTGTGTCTTCCCCGGCTGCTCAAATGCTCCACCTGGAAAGGCTGCTCGAGAAGAATCCACACCCGGAGGGAGGGATGCAGCCGGCGCAGGAACACAGCCTTTTGTGGGCAAAATCCAGAGTTAACTCAAAGCCAGTGACTTGACTCCAGCTGGGGGGCTGAAAGCAATTCTACATGATGACTCATCCTTTAGAACCAAGCACACAGCCCCGGGGCTGGGCCCTAATGGGCAGCAAGTTCTTGGAGGACGGTGAAACCTCTGAATTTGATTTTCTTTGGTTTTTATACAGAAACCGCCAGCAGCTTGCTGTGCCCTCCAAGAGCTGAAGGAGACAGAAGCAGGAAAGATCCACTCTCGGCTCCTTGGCCCCTGTGGGTTCTGGGTAACTTTGACCAGGTGACATCCCTAATCCCATGGCTGTCTACACAGGAGGTCTAGAGGTTTGGAGATAAGAACCTAAGGACTGGGAGGGGAGGGTACTGGGTGCGGGGAGTGGGAGGGGAGGCTGGTGTGGCATCTCGAACCAGACCCCAGAGGGCCTCACCCGTCAGGCAAAGGGGCTTGGACTTGACCCAGTAAACCAGTGAGTGCAGCCTGACCTCTCTTACATCCCGGCATTTGTGGACAATGATGCTATTAGTCCTGGGGTGGATAGGAGCTGCCCTGGGCCCACAGGTTGGCCGTGGAGACCCGCTGAAGGCATTAGCAGGGACATGTGTTGGTGGCTGGGTGGTGGGTGCTTGAAGGAGGTGACACAAGGCCCGGAGCCATAAAGAGGTCATTGCGGAGACTGGGCAGGCGTGAGGAGGGCCTGGGCCGGGCCCGGGCCGATGGAAGGGAAGGAGGAAGTGGGTAACAGGCAAGGGCCCATCTTGGGCACGCAGGCGCAGAGCTGCCGCCGAAACTGCCTTCAGGAGATTCCAGCTGCTTTCCTGCCTAGCGGGCTGTGCGGCACAGAACTCACGCGGTCAAGTTTCTGCTCTGCCCTCAAGGTCTGGTTCCAATGCCCCCACTCTGAGAGGCCCTCCCGGCTCCCAACCCTGGGGCTACCAGCTCCTTGCAGCCTTTGCCCAAGATTTACAGAGCCAGTGCGATGGGAAACGCGGCTTAGTCTGACCCAGGTTCAAAGCCCAGCTCCACTTACAAGCCCATGACCCTGGGCAAGCGATTCTACCTCTCCACTTGTGAAACGGCCTCAAAGGCTCGCAGAAGCATAAGCACAGCGGTTTGCGCCGTGCCCGGCCCGCAGGCTGCTGGCAGTCGGGTTAACTGTTACTACCTGTTGGCAGTCAGTTCCAAGTGCCCTGAGTCACAGCTTCTGTTTGCGAACCCTGGGTGGTACTGCTTCCCAAGAAATTCTGACTGAGGGAGACACTGAGGCAGAGCGGGAGGGCTGCTGTTCAGGGAGCTCCAGCCGGCGGGGCTCAGCTGGCAGCGCTGGACACCCCTACCTAGCTGGCTGCCCCAGAGATGCAGAGGGAAACCCTTATGTCCGCCCAGCCTAATCTAACTCCGTCCACCTCCAACTCTGGCCAAGTCGCTCTGGAACAATGATGTCAAAGTTCACAGCATCAGACCCAACAGGCACCAGAGCAACAGGAGACGGTCCTGAACTGAATGGACGTCTGTGTTGCCAGAAGAAGAAAATTCCAACCCCGGTCTGGCCGGGTGCCATGATGGCTTCATGCTCCTTCGAGGCAGGGACAAGAACCAACTCTGCATTCCCCGGTGTCTGCACGATGCTAGATGCTTGGCACATGTCTGCTAAACTCAGCAGGAAAGGACTGTGAATCTTGGGGGTGGTGGTGGCTCCTCCCTACAGAAACGGGAGCATCTTCCAAACACTGACCTGACACCTGCCTTTGGACCAAGAGTCAGGGGACCCCAGAACTGGTGGAGCATATTCAGCTGGACCCTCAGGCCAAGCCAAAGAGGGAGAGGGGGCAGCCATGCAGCCTCGTCATCGGAAAGGCACCGGAGGCCCTGCTGCCCACAGCCCGGCTGAGAACTGAGGCACAGACCTGAAGTGCCGCCTCCAACCTCAGCTCTACCCCATGAGGCTCCAAGGAAGTGGGGGCTACCGGGTGGCGGCTGCCCACCTCCTGCAATTCCACGTTCTCCCTTCTGAAAAGGTCAACAGCTGGGCCGCCCCCGTTTCCTTGCGAAGGACCCTGTGAGGGTGGCACAGGCAGCTTTGCCCAGATGGACATCCATGCTCCCTGCCAGGGAGTCCTTCATTTATAGACACTTTTATGAGCCATAGAAGTGAGCGCATCAAGAGGACTTCATGTGCCCAGGTGCAGTGAGTTGCCACAGCCCTCCTGGGAGAGGCCACGCTTTCTGCCCTGCTCCCCCCGACCTGGGGGATGGTCTGGTGACATCACAGTCATATTTGCATGGATTCCACAATTCCACAGGGCCATAGACAAAAGCCTGGTGGAGGCTAGGGACCCACCTCAGTCCCTATGATGGCAGATTTGTGAAATGTCCCCGTACCCAGCGTCCCGTCACCACGACAACTGCTTCTACCTGTGTTCGCGAAAGAAGCACAGAATTTGAAAAACTACCCTTCTGCCTGGACTCCTGACTACCACCCATGCCGAGTTCAGGTGAACAAGGCCCCCGCCCATGGCCCACGTGTCGCCCAGACACGTGCAGGGCCGGCCAACACCCACCAGCTGGTTTGGGCAGACGTTCTGAGCACGGCAAGGGCCGCCTTCTGGACCCAGCCCTTTGGCTGGGCTTCCTGAGCACCACAGAGACAAGGCGAGAAACTGGTTGTTTAGCATCCTTACGAGACGGGGATGCCAAGGGAAAGATGGAGAGACAAGACAGATCCCTGGCCCACCGCCTCTCCTAGCCTCTCCTCAGAGACGCAGGGCAGCAAGTCCACAGCGCCCGCCAGGACGGACAGCTCCATCCACTGAGGAAAGCCCCTCGCCGAAGAACAGACCAACAAACTGGTACATCCATATGATGGAAGAGTCCTCGGCGAAAACAAGGAACTATGGACAGCTTGGGTTTAGGGCTGGGAGCGAGACTGACACAAATGCTGGGGACTAGGGGCCGTTAGCAAGTAATGAAAGGGTTCCCCATCTGCACTGTTGGGATGTTTGCACAACTCTGCAGAGTTACTAAAAATCATTGAATTATAGACTTAAAGCAGGTTGAACTTTACAATATGTAAAACTGCCTCAGTAGTTTTATGAAAACTCTCTTAAAAAAGGAATTACTGATACAAACAAGAAAGTGGATGAATTGCACCAACATAATGTGGAGAAAAAAAAGGCCATTTCAAAAGAGTATCTATACTGTGCTATTCAATCTTATAAGAAGTTCTAGAGGCAAAACTACAGCAACAAAGATAAAAATAGTAGCTGCTTTGTTGGAGTGGGGGAGTGGGAAGGGAGACAAAGCATCCATCCGGGGTGCTAGAAAACTTCTACATCTTGATCTAGGCAGTGGTTACACAGGTGTATCCATACATAAAAATGTGTTGGGCTTATACTTGAGATTAATGCATATTTTATATACATGTACATAATCATTAATATACATAAAGTTAAACGTTTATTTTTTTAAACGGCAAAGCCCATTGATGCTCAGATTGCAATTGGCAATTGCCTAAAAGTGAGGACAGTTCACTGGGAGCTGAGAGAGAGGAGCCCACTCAGTGAACTCCTACCCAACCCTCAAGACCCATTTCAAATTGTCCCCATTGAGTGAAGCCTTCTCTCACTGTTCCAGGTGTAACCATCTGCTCATATTGTTGAACATCCCTTCACAAAAGTCAATCTCCTTTTTCCTGAGAGTTGAGGAGTGCAGGAAGTTGTTGCACCAAGAATTGGTTCGTATGTGCTTAATAAACATCCACTGATTGCCTAAGACACACACACACACACACACACACACACACACACACACACACACAACCTGACAGCCCAAACCAGATGCCATCTCAGCAAAAGATACTAACACCGACCCCCAAAATAGGATGTCAGTTCTCAGGCAACAGGACCCAGACGTGAGGCTTAGCGAAAAAGATCATTTTCAGCACCTCCAGCTTAATCCTCCTTACTTTACACAAATCACAGCAGAAAAAATTCAGGGGAGCCCTGAGCAAACTCAAGTTTCCAATGTCCAGTGCACTAGGCTCCCCTCCTCCCCACTGCAGGTCACCTCTGCCTGCACTGTCCTTGCCCAACCTAGGGGTGGAGCAGGCCATGTGGGCTCCCAGGAAACATTTTATCAGGTGTAATGTTTAAACTTGACTGCCTAGTCACCCCCCAAGACTGTATCCTGACCACTGGGGCTCTCTGCCCTCCAGCAGTAAAGGCAGGGCACCTGCTTGGGATGAGAGGGGGGACCCACGGCCCCACCCCCTCTCTGTCCAGGCCTCCCAGCTCTCTCTGAGCTGCCCCCTGACCTTGCAATCTCTAGAAACCCAAGCCCGCAGAAGAAGCGGCTAAACTTCCCTGTCCAGGTCTGTGCGTGAAGAGAGGCGGAAGGTGGAACTCTGTCCAGTTCTGCAAAGTCCACATATGAAAAGAAAGAGGCTGGAAGTACACCTCCATGAAAAGAGGCTTTCTTCGTGTGTGTGTGGGGGGGGGTGGTGCATGGGTTATGGGGTGATTGTTGGTGAATTTTTTCCTTTAAATATGTCTGTGCTAAGTTTCCACAATGAACAAACTCCTCTGGGAGACAAATTCATTTAGTCTGTGGCGGGAGACACCCCCCCCCCCCACCAGCCCTTGTCAGACCTGCCGGCTCCCAAGCGTCTCTTTCACCTTGTCCCAAGGCAGACGCAGGTCCCAGCGTCGCGCGCCGGCGGGCCGGCCTCTAGCCCTTACCCCACCCTCCCACCCCCGCCCGGGTGACCCCCGGGCCAGGGGAGGGGCAGCTCCCCGAGCAAAGAGGCCGCCTGACCCCACCGACCCGCGCCTGTGACCTCCTTCTCCCCCGTCCACCCCGAGGCGCCGCGCCCCATTCAGTTCCCCTAGCCCCGGAGGTCTTAGGAACTGTGCGAACTCAGACACACACACACACACACACACACACACACACGCACGCACGCACGCACACACGCAATCTCACTTTCTCCTCCCCTCCCTGACCTGGGCCGCCGCCCCCAAGGGCCCAAGTACAAACTTCGCCAAACTTGCAGCTGCAGCTGGAGGGGGAATCTTGACGCCCCCGCCCCCCGCAAGCAAATGGGATGCTCCCCCTCCCCGACACACACACACACACACACACACACACACACACACGTGTGCCTCCCCACCCCCTGGGCCACTGTTCATTTTGGCCGGGGAGGCAATGCTGGGGTTTGGGGGAGGGTGTCTCGACCCCCTTCCCCTCCGTAAGTGACAGGACCCGGTCAGGAAGGGGCAGGGGGCGGCGCGGGTCGGAGCTTCCTCGGTGGGGGTGGGGGGAGCCGCTCCCGGGGCTCCCGGGCTCCCCCGTTCCGCGCCCCTCTCCGGGGAGGCTGGGCGCGTTACCTTGCAGGTTCTGGACTCGGATGTCGCTGATTTGTCCGATGAGCTCCTCGCGCTGGAACCAGTCCCATTCGTGCGCAGCCATGAAGCGCGGGCAGCAGGGCCGGGGCGCCGGGGCCGGGCGCGGGCGGCGGGCGCGGAGAGCCGGGCGGGCGGGCGTGCAAGCGGCACGCACCCGGCGAGGGCGCCGCGGAGCCGGAGGAGCGCGGGCGCGGGCGGGGCGCGGGCGGGGCTGGCGCGCGGTCGAGCCGCCCCCGCCGCGGGCGGGCGGCGGGCAGCGGACGGGCGCGGGGCGCCTGGCTCGCGCTCACTCCCCCATCCGGGGGCGGGGGCCCCGGGGGGCGAGGGGGAGGGGCTGGGAGGGAGGCTGGACTCCGGCTGGTTTCTTTTTTTTTTTTTTTCCGGGGTGTTTGTGTTGCTTGGATTGTTTGGTTGCAGACGGGTTGGTAATGAGGCGCGGGGTCCCGGCGCTCAGATTGTGATGTCTCAGGGGGCGGTGGGCCGGGTGACGCAACACGGGGTGAGCCCGCGGGTCCCGTTACCCAGGGGGGCCCGCCCCCTCTCACACTTACTCCCAGCGCCTCCCCCCACCCCAGCCCGGTCTCAGATAGGAACCTGACACCCACACTCTTCTACCCCAGGTCCTCCTTCCCCGCAAAATTGGGGGAGGCAGCCCCCTGAGGAGGGGGGCCCCCTAAGCCGTGCCCATTCGCCCCCAGGACACCTACCGTCATCGGGAGGGACTGGGTAGGGGGCCAACGAGTGTGGAGAAGATGTTGGGGGGATTCGCTCGTTTGTCTCCAGATGGGGGACTTTGGAGAGAAAGACTTCTTTCCTGGGTCTGGATATGGGGAACCATTTCCCCGGGGATCCAGTCCAGAGATGACCCCAGATTCTGGGGAGGAGGGAGAAGCAGCCGACACCCCAGGAGCTAGGGTACCCCATCGAGTCCAGGGCCCCTGAATCTCCAAGTCACCCTCTCTGGGGCTTTACTGAAAGTGAAAAATGAGTATGGGCCTTTCCGGTGGGGTGTGTGTGTGTGTGTGTGTGTTTCTTCACTGTTTCTTTTGAGTCTTGAGAGTTCCAGGATCTTATCTTATTTGGTGCTCACAACTCATACCTTAGGCATAGTTCTTTATTGGTTTTTAAAACACAGAAAAAAAGGAGGCTTTGGAGTCCTGGAATTTGCTGAAGGCTGAAGAATGAACTAGGGACTTGAGGTCCCAGCCCCCAGCTCAGTACTCTGACCCTTTCCAGAAAACAAGTACCGACACACACACACAGAAAGAGAGAGAAGAGGAGAATGGCTTATATAGGAGATATTCTGAGAGAAAAAATGGGCAGGGCTCTGTGAGCATTTATATATATGGGCCGTGTTCATCATTGCCATATTCATGGTACTGAAATACTAGAAACCCAGATGGCCTACTTCCTAATTAACAAATAACTAGGGACCCCCGCTGGTAGACAGACCCTGTGCCTTTGAGGCAGGGCCCTAAATTGAAGAAATCTTACCTCAGACAAATTCCTGGGAACAGTGGACTGCCAACAAACAAAGAAACCAGACAACTGCAAACAGAAGTGAGTTCAAGGAAAAAATCCTCTTGGGATAAGTAACTGGGATGGGGAGAGGGGTCGGCGAAGTTCTGAAGACTGACCTTGGAGCTGAGCCTGAAGGATGAAGGGAACCACCACTGCTACAGCAGTTTGGGCAGGGGGTCAGTGGAGACCTCCCCATGGCACAGCCAGGGACGTGGCTGCCCGCGTGCACCGCCTCTCCCATGGGGGGGCGTTTATCCAGAGGGCGAACGGGAATCTACTGTCAGGGAGCGGAGCTCTAGCTTGCTTTTTTCCTTCTCTTTGTTCTCCATTTGCCAAGTTTCCCACCACGAGCACACATTTTTACAATCAGACAGAAAACCAATAAGTTCTCTTTTAACCTCTGGAGGCCCTTTCCAGGAGTTCCCCGCCTTGCCCCAGCTCACCTCATCTGCGGGTCTGGGAGCACAGCGGAGGCCTCCAGGCTGAGGCCTGTGCTGCCTTCTCCCTGATTTGATTTAAAAGTGCATGGTCATTTCACACTCCAGGGGGCAGGGTCTGCTTCTGTGTCTGCAGAGTAGGGTACTAGAAGCTAAACCTTACCTAATTTTGCTAGCCATCTCCTGTTTTTACAGTTCAATTTATTTTGCATAATTGTTATGGGCTGAAGTTGGGTGGAAAGTCATTTTCTTTTCCAAGTAAAGAGCCAAGAGAATCAGCCTTCCTTGAACATTAAGATCTCAGGGAACAGAAGGCTTTAAACAAGCGGTGTGGATGTTAGCTGCAGGGATGGGCCATTTTTCATGATACAGCGATGTCTGTTCCTGTGAGTGAAATGCTGCATCTTTGGGGAACATTGCATAGGTGGCAACGACTCCCTGGCAGGGAGGGGCCAGGGTCACCATTGATGGAGCACCCACCGTGTACCGGCTGTTAGATCACCAGCCCAAAGAACTTCTTTCTTTGCATCAAAATGGGAAGAATTTTAGGTGGTTTTTAAAGTGGGGTGGGAGCCTGAATCAGCCCTGAGCATGAGGCCGGCGGCTGGCCTCTACCAGGTACTTGAATAGTCACTGAACCAATGTGTCAATATCGCCCCTCTACCCTCCAGTGTCTTTGGACTCTGGTCCTCCCCGACTGGTCTCTGTGCTCCCTCCTTGTCCATCAGTCCTGGTTTTACACTTTTCGATCAAGTGCTGCAGGTCATGGCCATACCCGGTCACCTCATGCCTCTCCCTCTGAAATGCCCTTCCCCTTTCCTGCTCCCTGCCCTTGCCCTTTACCTGGATTACTCCTGTATAATTATGTTTACTTGATGGGCACCCCCCCCTGCCATTGACTGTGAACCACTTGACACCAAGAGCTGTGTCTCATTAATTTCTCTAGTCGAGCACTTAGCACAGTGCCTGGCACACAGACAGGTCTCAATATTGAGTGAATGGATGAATAAATGACTAATTATTGGCCTGAACTCAGAAAGCCGGGACCAAACGACGAACAGTTGACCCCCCCACCCCATGTCCTGAGCCCAAGCAAACTTCTGGGGAGGCGATCAAAAAGTGTTTGCATATCGCTAATGGGCAAAACCCATGCTGCTGGGCACCGGGCAAGTACCACACTGTGAAATGTCCCTTCCTTCCTCAGGCCTGTGCAGCCTCCCGCGTCTGGAGTTCTGGCTGGGAGAGAGGGCCGTGTGACTTCCAAGGGTGATTCGGTTATTTGCCCTCTTGCATGAATTAACAGTACTATTTTTCTTTTGCACGTTTATTTTGGAGACGGAAAAGTACTCTGCCTGAAGGCTTGGCTTCCTGGGAGTTTCCAGAAACGGATTTTCTAGAAATTGCCCAATTCTGCTAGAATCCTTGTCATTGTTTAAAACCGACTTCTGCCAAGGGAAAGGAAAAGAATTGCAGAGAATCCCTGGTCTGAACCTCAGAGATCATCAAACCCAACCTCCCTGCCCACGTAAGGACTTTGCAACATCTGGCGCAGTGATCTTCCTGTCTCTGCTAGGGGAGACTGCTGACTTCACGCTGATCATCTGGACAGATGGTTTACATCACCACACCCACAACCCCGCTGGGCAAGAAGGCAGACAACAAAGATAAGCCTGGTGGACCCTCCCAACCACTTCCAGGGCAGGAGTGTGATAGGGGCATCCTATAGTGGGAAGCTCTTTTCTCTGGTCCCTGTCACGGCCCCGTTTGTGTGCACAGCCCTTTAGGGTTTGGACAGTCCTTTCTCAACCAGAGCGAATCCGGTCCTCACAGTGACCTTGTTAAGCCAGCTAGGCAGGGATCATTTTGAGATGAGGCTTCAAACTGCTTAGTAACCTGTCCAAAACCACAGAGTAAGGCAAAACCAGACTTTGTCCTGTAGCGCTCACTGCCCACTCACATCAATCCCAGATACCTATGCCTTGTCATGTTTATATAACATTGTAAAAATCATAGCTCCATTAAAGCCATAGCACTCATCAGCATAGGGAAACTGTTCGGAGTTTCCTATTAAGTCCAGTTAAGAGGTTGTGATGAATCCTAGCTGGATAAACCGATAATCATCCTTCAAATAGACCAAGATCATCTTCTGGGAAGGGTGTCTGCATTATGATGTCACGAGGCTGCATTGTAAGGTAAAGACCATCCTCCCCCCCGCCCCCCACCCCATTTATTCATTTAACAACCATTGGTTGAATGCCCACCTGTGGCCTGGCCCTGCATGAGGACCCAACAGAGGACAAGGCTGAGAATCTGCCTGTGAGGAGACGTCCCAGCACAGGAGTTTGGACTTTGTTGTAAGGGCAGAGAGGAGCCTTTGCAGGATGAAAACGGGTCACGCGGTCCCTTGAGTTGCAGTGTGGGAAGGGATCAGAGCTCGGGAGACCCTGTTGGTCTCAGTGGCACAGGTACCAGACGGTGGTAGACCACGCCAGAGCAGCTGCTGCGGAGATGGAATCTCAGGATATTCAGAGAGTGGAACTGACAGTACCTGGTGGCTGGCTAAGGGATTTTGTGGCACCTGTTCTTGTACTTTTGCATGTCTCTTAAGCCCACTTTACTGCAAATTTCTCAAGAATGCTGTGCAAACAGGGCTGCCTAATTCATCACTGTCTTACCAGAGCCCAGTACCATGCTGGGCACATAGTAGGTGCTCAATAAAACTTAGTTGCATATATGAATAAATACATTGTATTTAACTTCACCGAACTGTAACTCTAAAATCCCTCTGAGCCCTGGGCTCCTCAAGAGTCAGGGTCTCTTCTACGCCTTAGGAATGCCAAGTGTCTGTCTGTCTGCTCGTTTTTTTCCTGCTAAAATTTCCCCATTGATTGCTACCCACTTCCAGGAATACTGTGGGAAATGATGCCAAGGCTGGTAGCAGAGAGAGATGCGGAGAAACAGAAGGAATTTGGGTCCAAGCAAAAGGAGGGAGGACGTGTGGTGTAGTGGACAGTGGGCAGACAGTAGAGGCTCATGCTGTGGGGCCTTGGGCAAGTTTTTAACCTCTCTGGGCCTTTAGGGGTTTTATCTGTAAAATGGGGCCCAGAGTTGCTACCTGGCAAAATTGCTGTGAGATCAAAGACAGAGAGAAAAGATGCTTTAGTAAGATTCAGATAATTTCTATGGCATAAAATGAACTGTACTCAGAAGAAAAACTGCCCCTGAATTTGGGAGATTATCCACAATGTAAAATATTAATGTATTCTCTGGGATTTTATTACTTTTTGGTGTGTGGAGGTGTTGATGGCTGGTTTAAAAAAAAATCTTGCTTCCCTAAGTATACAGCACCGGATGTCCCAATTTCCACAAATAAAACCCTTCATTTCTTCCAGGTTTGAATAGTCAAAGGATGCTTCCCTGGAGACAGCTCTGCTAATTTCTTTCTTTTTTTTTTTTTTTTTTTGCAAGCATTAGAACACTATTTAAGGAGTGCACATTTTGCAGTAAAGCAAATGATAAAAACTTTTTTCCCCACAAAGTGTGAGATGTTGGCCATGTGAAGATGTGGGGAGAGGAGAGACAGGATGCTGTGAGGGAGCATAAACACCCTATATAAGGGGCTTGCAACAGCCTTGGGGAAATATATAGAATTTAACATTTTGGAAACAAAAGAAAACTTCGTCGACAATAATTCCAGGAAGGGTGGTTTAAAAGCCAAAACTTAGTGCAAATAAAAATCCCTGGACCAGCTCCTCTGGAGCCGACAGCCCCTGCACAGGCAAATCAGTTTCAACAAATTTATTGTGCATCTCTTGTCTGCTGTGCAGCTAACCTTCACCGCAAATTCACTGTTGGCCAAGGATTGTACAAAGTGCCTTGCATTATCTCATTTAATCCTCTCAACAACCCTTGGAAGGAGGTACGACTATCATCCTGGTTTTATTGATGAGGAAACAAAGGACAAAAAAAAATTCAGTAACGTCCCCAAAGTCACACAGGTCGTAGGTTAGCAGAGAAAGGACTTGACCCCAGATGTAGAGCAGAAACCAAGTCTGATTTTTCTTCTCCATGGCTGCAGCTGTAGACGCTTTTGGACTGGCCCAGGTTACTAAACAGAGCAATTCACGTTTGAGATTCACTGGGGAATGAGTTCAGCCTTAGGTAAACAAGACCACGGTGGGCGGGGGGTGGGGGGGCGAGTTTTTCCTACTAGGTCAGGAACAGAAAAACTGTGTCCATTGCCCTCTGTAGGGAGGTTTCTTGTGTTTGTGTGAAATGCTGGGAGGCATTTCTACTTCTGACCCCTGACCATCTCAAATGACAGCATTTCGTTGTAAAGAACCCTCAGTGTGGTTCTGCTGGAAAATTACCTACATTTTATGCCATTGAAATGGGTTTTAACAGATTGATTCTTAGAGAGTAAGGGCAAAAGCCTTTATCTAAACCAGTAATATAAGTCCTGAAACCTGGGATGGACTTGCTTGCCCAAGAGAATAGGGTGGAAGCGATGTTCTGGAACATCCGAGGCTGGGTCATAAGAAACCTTGCAGCTCCTGTCCTGGCCTCTTAGAACACTTACTCTGGGCACTTCCCTGCTGGTCCAGCGGTTAAGACTCCACGCTCCCAATGCAAGGGTCCTGGGGTCGATCTCTGGTCAGGGAACCAGATCCCACATGCCACAGCTAAGAGCCCACTTGCTGCAACTAAAGATCCCGCACGCCACAACGAAGATCCCATGTGCCACAACTAAGATCCAGCTCAGCCAAATAAATATTAAAAAAAAAAAAGACCTCTTGCTCTCAGGGGGAGCCAGTTGCCATTTAATATGAAACTGCCATGCTGCGAGGAAGCCAAGCGAGTCATGGGACGGTGAGGAGGAGAGAGAGAGAGAGAGAAAGAGGTCTCACCAGCCCCCAGCTGCTCCAGCCGTCAGGCCCCAGGCCCCAGGCCCCAGGCCCCAGGCCCCAGGCCCCAGGCACGGGAGCCAAAAGCCGCCGAACAGGAGCTCATCTTCAGCCCCGTTGTGCTCTTGGATGACTCCAGCCCTGGCTACCATCTGACTGTAACCGCAGGAAAGACCCCAAGTGAGAACCTCCCAGCAGAGCCCCATCAACCCCAAAATCGTGGGAGAAAGGGCATCGCTGTCTTAAGCCACTAAGTTGTGTTGTGCGACACTAGATAACCAGAACACCAGCCTCCTGTCTCCACCTCCCCGAGCGTCCTGGTCTAGGCCACCCGCATCTCCCCCTCACACAACCTCTACCCCCCACCCACTAGGTTCCTTGCTGCCCCTAACAGCCCCCAGCTTCACATCCCAACCTATTCCCCACAAGCCCCCAGAGTGATCTTAGATCGCATGTTACTCCCTGGCTTCCCATTGCACTTTTCATGAAAACCAGCCTCCTTCCCAAGTCCACTCTACAGGGTTTCACCCCTCCCCTAATGCACGCCCTGTTCAAGCCACCTGTTTCCTTCAGTTCCTTGAAAGACTTGCTTTATAGGCGAACCCCTCAACCCAGCAATTGCATTGCTAGTCTATACTGAAAAGACGTGTACACGTAGATTCTTCAAGAGATGTGTTCGAACGGTATTCACAGCAGGGTTATTCTTAATAAGCAAAACAACCCAAATGCTCATCAGAAGGAGGACGGACAAATGACGGGATTCACCAGCAAGAATGAAAAGACAGCAAGCATGCGTCTCAAAACCCTAGCGTGGAGAAAAGAAAGCCAGATACAGAAGACGGCGCACTGCGGCGTCCACCAGTAAAAACCTGCAGTAGTAACATGGACGGACCGAGAGAATAGCATGCTTAGTGAAATAACAGGGAAAGACAATACTATATATCACTTATATGTGGAATCTAAAAAATAATACAAAGGAATGTACATACAAACAGAAACAGACTCACAGACATAGAACACGAGCTCATGGTTACCACTGGGGAGAGGGAGGTGGGGAGGG
Organism: Kogia breviceps; assembly: GCF_026419965.1. NCBI lineage: Eukaryota > Metazoa > Chordata > Mammalia > Artiodactyla > Physeteridae > Kogia > Kogia breviceps. The sequence goes on along the minus strand of NC_081312.1, from coordinate 9,383,884 downwards.
ATAAATTAGGGGTATGGGATTAACAGATACAAACTACTGTACATAACATAGATACGCAACAAGGATTTACTGTATAGCACAGAGAATTATACCCAATATCTTATAAGAACCTAAACTGGAATGTCATCTGCAAAAGTCTGAATCACTATGCTGTATACCTGAAACTTACATGATATTATAAATCAACCATACTTCAATTTAAAAAAAAAAAAAAAAGTTCAGAAGCCATCTATGAAGTTTAAAATTCGTAAGTTCCAAAACACTTCTTTCTATGACAGAAGTCAGGATAGTGGACAGCTTTGGAGAGAGGCGGTAGATGCAAAGGGACATGGGAGGTTCGCTGGGGTGCTCGTCATGTTGTGATTCTTTTGTGAGTCCGATTATACAAGTGTTAATTCACTCTGTGATAATTCACTAATTTGTGCATTTTCTGGGTGTATGTTCAATAAAGTGTTCAGAAATAAAAGTGCTGCTCTGCCTCCTGCCAAAACACTTTTACACACACTCTTGCTCTACCTGGAATTCTCTACCCTCTCTTAGTCTTTCCCTGGTTAATTCCTGTTCAGATCTAGCCCAGACCTTCTGTCATTAGGAAACGCTTTTCCTATTGTATCAGTCAGTCCTGGCTGTGTAACAAACCACCTGAAAATGTGGTGACTTCAAGCAACAATCAGTAATGAGCCCATGACTCTGTAGTTGCCCATTTGGGTCGGTCTAGTGCTGGTCTCCCCTGGGCTCACTCGTGTATCTGCAGTTAGCTGGCACCTTGGCTGGGCTGGCTGCCCCAGGGTGGCCTCCTGTGTGTGGCAGTTGTCACACTGTTGCTGGGAGCACCTCGGTCCTCCTCCATGTGGCCTCTCCAGCAGGCTTGCTTGGGCTCGTCACATCATGATCTCAGGATTCCAAGGGCCACAAAAGAGGGCACGCCTCAACACACAAGAGCTCCTTAAGTCTCTGCGTGTGTCACATTTGCTAATGTCCACTGGTGAAAGCAAGTCACATGGCCAAGTTCAGATTCAAGAGGTGAAGAAATAAACTCCACCTCTGGATGGGAGGAGTCATGGCCATATGTTCCAAACAATCTGCCCTGCCCTCACCCCACGCAGAGAACAGCTTCCCTGTTATATACTCTCACACTCCCTGAACTTGCCCACCCCCCTGTAATTGACTATTTTTACAGTGAGTTGTTCATGACCTTCCTCTCCCACTTCTCTGTAACCCTGTACAGGCAGGGGCTGGTGTGTGGTCACCGTGGCCAGCACAGGGGCTGGGACACGAGGGATACTGATAAATATTTGGAAAAGGAAGTAAAAAGAAGAGAAGGAAATAAGGGAGAGAGGGAGGGAGGGAGGAGGAAGGGGTGGAGCATAAGCTGGAGGGAGGGAGGAAGTCCTGGGAAAATGGAAGCATTTCTGTGGCAGAGGACAGACTGGGCTATCTCTGGGAGGCTGGGCACCATACGTATCCCTCCAACTCACTCTTCTCAGGTCACCGCGTCCTGGCTCATCCTCTCCCTCCCCTCAGCTGCCATACCACCTTCTCTCTTCTGCTTTCTTAGCCCTTGGTTCCTTCAAGGGCTCGAGGGTCCCCACCCAACCCGAGCGACTTTCCACTCCACCCCTTCTGAATATCTGCACGGCTCAAGTGATCCCTGGCCTTCACTGGGCTCACTGTGACGAGCACGTGTCTCTTCACAGTCTCAGCTCAACACCCGACCAGCCCCAGGAGAAATCTAGGATGACTGTATCGATATTTCCATCAAATGGATGACAACAAGGGGGTCCGGGGAGCTCTACGTCCCTGGTCACCGGCCAGGAAGAGGTGATGTGGGGATTCAGTGGAGGCCACTTGGGCTCCAGGCTCCCCAAACTGAGATGCCCTCAGTGAGACTGCATGGCCCCGAAGGGAGAGGCTTCTTCCTCTGTCTGCGCGGGACTGGGTTCGTTGCTGGGAGAGGCCCCGAGCTGGGGGACTGGGGCTCCAGCAGTTTGCCCTCATGGATGCTGGGAGCTGGAGGACCTGGGTTCCGCCCTCCGGGGGATAGCAGCTGGAGGGCAGCCAACGGGAAGAAGGAGGAACCTGCCTTCTCCTGGCCAGCCAGGAGGGCTCCCGAGACGAAAGGGCGCTGGGGCAGACCTACAGCTGCCCAGGCAATGCCCTGTGGGAGGTGAGCAGCCTTGTCTCCGTTGGGGTGTCGGAGGGAGCCCAGTGGCTTGTTCAGAGAAGAGGTGAGCTTGATTCTCGAGAGGGCAAAAGGCTTCCCAGGCCACACAGCAAATTAGGGCAGCCTGGGATCCCTGATCGAGGCCAGGGCTTTTCTGTCACGCCCTACCCTTCCTTACTGCTTTCCCAGCCCCTCCTCCCCGCCCCCACACCCAGCTTCCAGCTAGGCGCGCAACCAGCCCAGGGAATGAGACTAGCTGTTTTTTGTTTGTTTTTTGTTAAACTTTAATTATTTATTTATTTTTGCGGTACGCGGGCCTCTCACTGCGGTGGCCTCTCCCGTGGCGGAGCACAGGCTCCGGACGCGCAGGCTCAGCGGCCATGGCTCACGGGCCCAGCCGCTCCGCGACACGTGGGATCTTCCCGGACCGGGGCACGAACCCGCGTCCCCTGCATCGGCAGGCGGACTCTCCACCACTGCGCCACCAGGGAAGCCCTAAACTTTATTTTTAAATATTTGCTTTTGGTTGAGATATAATTAACAGATAACACAGTATTGATTTGAGGTGTACAATCTAATGATTTGATACATGTATATATTGCAAAATGATGACTACAGGATTTAGTTAACATCCATCACCACGCATGGTTATATTTTTTTTTCCTTCTGCTGAGAACTTTTGTTTTATTCTCTTAACGACTTTCAAATGTACAATGTAGTATCATTAACTCATTTTAGTTTTCTGAACATAGTTTTAACAGCTGCTTTGAAGTTTTTGTGATAATCTAACATCTGGGGTCCGTAAGAGACGGTTTCTATTGACTGTTATTTTCTTGTATATCTGGTCACACTTTCCTCTTTCTGTGCACATCTCATAATCTTTTGTTGATGACTGGATATTTTAGATAATGTTGCAAATCTGGCTTCCCGTCCCAAGGATGGCATTTGTTGCTGTTGGCTTATTTGTTGAGTGACTTCCCTGGACTAATCATCCTTTGGACTCCTCTTTTCCTGCATTATTAGCCACAATGTATTAACATTTTTGTTTTCATTTTTAAGACTTGTTTCTTAGAGATCTCCCTGGATCAATATAGCTTGTTGGTTAGCCAATGAATGGTTAAAGGTTAGCCAATGATTGGTTAAAGGTTGAGCTTAAACACTTTGAGCCATTAAGTCTTCCATCCCTTTTTTTTAAAACATCTTTAGTGGAGTGTAATTGCTTTACAATGTTGGGTTTGTTAGTTTCTGCTGTATGGAAGCAACCTAAGTGTCCATCGAAGGATGAATGTATGAAGAAGATGTGGCACATGTAGACAATGGAATATTACTCAGCCATAAAAAGAAACGAAATTGAGTTATTTGTAGTGAGATGGATGGACCTAGAGTCTGTCATACAGAGCGAAGTAAGTCAGAAGGAGAAAAACAAATAAATACCGTATGCTAATGCATATCTATGGAATCTAAAAAAAAAAAAAAATGGTTCTGAAGAACCTAGGGGCAAGACAGGAATAAAAACGCAGATGTAGAAAACAGACTTAAGGACACGGGTAGGGGGAAGGGTAAGCTGGGACAAAGTGAGAGAGTGGCATGGACATACACACACTACCAAACGTGAAACAGATAGCTAGTGGGAAGCAGCCGCATAGCCCAGGGAGATCACCTCGGTGCTTTGTGACCACCTAGAAGGGTGGGATAGGGAGGGTGGGAGGGAGTTGCAAGAGGGCGGGGATATGCAGATATATGTATATATATAACTGATTCACTTTGTTACACCGCAGAGACTAGTGGTTGAAAGAGCCAGTTCCTGAGACACAGGACAGAGGACAGAGGCAAAGGGAGCAGGCGGACGCCGCCAGGATCGATTCCATAATAAGCCTTGTGGCAGGTCTGTGACCATCTCTAGAGCTGAGCTTCGGTATAAACTGCTGGAGGAGTATAGGTGTGCTGGTTAACTCTAACGTACGCCCTGGGGCAGGCAGGGCATCAAAGTAACATGATCTGGAATCGTGCTCCACAGAACAGCAAGTCTCAAATAGGGTTTGTTGAATTGGTACCAAAGGTTTTAGCTAATCGGCAGAGGAGCTGTCGCAAATGCTCTCTCACTGGTGAGATGATCGGTGTGCAAGAAATGCGTTTGCTGACCGACACCACACGGGTCCTTCCTCTCTGCGTGAGCCAAGTTCAAGGATCCTGTGAGCCCAGAGGCCTCATACCTTCCGAGGCGCTCTCAGGCCACAGCTCCAACTGGGCCCGTGCCACTTGCTGGACAGGAACTCTGAGATCACTAGGAACCTCGGATCCTGCCTTCCCTCGAGGTCCAGCTTTCAGAAGAGGGTCCGACATGCCTCAGGGCCACGCTGCCCTGTAGGGCACTTGACAGATGCCCCAAAGGACAGTGAGGGGTCCTCACTCTGTGCCGATGATGTTGCAGGAACCGCTCTCCATGCTGTTTATGTGTCACTTTGTTGAAAACTCACCATGGTGAGTGGATAAGCTGTGGTCCATCCAGACGATGGAATACTATTCAGCACTAAGAAAGAACTGAGCTATGAGGCCATGAAAAGACATGGGGAAACTTACGTATTACTAGGTGAAAGAAACCTATCTGAAAAGGCTACACAATGTAGGATTCCAACTATGTGACAGTCTGGAAAAGGCAAAATTATGGGGATGATAAAAAGATCAGCGGTTGCCAGGGGTTAGGGACAGGAAGGGTGGAACACAGGGGATGTTTAGGACGGTGAAACTAGTCTGTATGATATTGCGATGGTGGATGCATGTCATTATACGTTTGTCCAAACCCATGGAAGGTACAACATCAAGAGTAGATCCTAGTATAAAGTATCTGCTTTGGATGATGATGATGTGTCAGTGTGGGTTCATTGATTGAAATGAATGGGCCGCTTGGTAGGGGGTGCTGTAGATAACGGGGGAGCTGTGCATGTGTAGAGGCAAAGGTTATATGGGAAATCTCTGTACTTTCCACTCAATTTTGCTGTGAATCTAAAACTCCTTTTAAAAAAATTCTATTGAAAACAAAACCAAACAAACAGCAACTCACTGTGACACTATGACACCCCATGTCACAAAGGAAGAAGTTAAGGTACAGAGTAAGTCCCTTCCACAAGACCTCACAGCGAGGAGGGGATTTGAACCCGGCTGTACCGTCTGCCGGCCGAGGCTGTGCTGCAGACCATGACATGGAGCAGCCTCCATCCTGCAGCTGGGAGCCGGAGGCCTGTGCAAAAGCAGGCTTAGGTGGCCGAGTTTGGAAAAGACCTACAGATGTCCCTCCTTGACTTCCCACCCTCCATGGCTCTGGCGCTGAAGACCAGTTCCTGCTCTCACCAGGCCCTCCAGCCTTAGCCCCCATCTCTCATGCTTGCTCCCTGCCACACTGGGCTCCTGGACCACACCAGGCACTTATACACCTACCATCTCTGCTCATCTCACTCACCCTCTGCTGCCTTCCCACCTCTGCAGCCACGGCCCAGTAGGGAAACACCTACTCAGGTCTCATGACTTCTGCAAAAAGAGTGAGACTGGACAGCCTATGCCCTTTGGGACAGACTGGCCTGAGGTCCTCCCTCACTTGGCCTCACTTTGCTGTGTGACCTTGGACAAGTGACCCAACTTCTCTGAACCTCAGTTTTTTTCATCTGCAAAGCAGGACAATGATGCTCACCTTGTGGTCGTTGTATGGGTTAAAGAAAATACACATCAAACACCTGACAGAGCTTCTGCTACCTAATAGGGCTTCCGAAAATGGTACTTATTTTTAGGAAGCTTTTCCTGCCCCATTTCCCCAGGAGAATTGGACTCCATACACATGTATCTCTGTACCTGTAACATCCGTGTGCATTGACCTGCAATAAGAAACCCGCTACTATCTCACCACCCTGGGTCTTTCTTTGTTAGCACTTTTCATGGGCTGGTATGATTTATTTGCTTCTGTTCGTCTTCTCTCTCCTCCATGCCCTTGGTGCTGCAATCCCGGAGGTACGGCTCCTTGGGGGCAGGGATCTTGTCTGCCTTGCTCATCGCTGGATCCCAGTGCTTAGAAAGCTGACTGGCATTTGGTAGGCCCTCAATTAAAGTTCGTTGGGGAAATGAATGAGTGACAATGAATGAATGAATGAATGAAGAAATGAATCCATGCTCATCTCCTGCATTCTTCTAATTTCTCCATCTGTCCCCAGGTCTTGGCACCATGACTAGCAAGGGTGTTCCACTGTGAATGTAGAATGACTCTTCTTAACAATACTTTATTTTTGCATTTATAAAATACAACGATCTAACCAATGCAGCTGATCAACACGAACGGAGCCTTCCATGGAACTTAAACAGGACCGATGGGCATGGTATGACCATATACTCTGTCTCCATTCCTTACTTGCAAGAAACTCATCCACCTCTTCCCTTGGCCTCAGCAAATCTTTGGTAAAGAGATTGGCAGAGACCTTGCAGTCCAAGAAGACTGGGTCTCCACTCAAACGTTCAACTTTTCTTTGATTTTACAAGTTGCAGTTCGCCTACTCCCAACGCTGCTTGATTGCTGGAAATGCACACGGTCATGAAATAACACCTGAGAAAGGACATCGTATGAGGGGGATTGGTGGCTGGGGGAGGGATTAGCATGTTTCCAAGATTTTCTAGGTGAGACAGAAAAATCTGTAGCTCCCCTCCTGACCCACAGCCCTTTACAACTGAGTGGAAGGACTATTATTGCCACGGAATATCTTTGCCTGGAGGACCCCAGGTCCCATGCAGCGATAGAGGCTGCCACCCCACACACCCGTGCTTAATTTGGGAAGGAAAGGAATGCACACACACGAGAAGGGGTGACCTTTTCCAGCTAGGGCATATGGGCAAACTTTGGTAACACCTCTCCATTAAAATTGATGTCCCTCTTAATCGGCAGGGATGGAGGAATTGTTTCTTAAATGCTGCTAAATACAGAGAAGGGTCCCTGGTGAGAAGGCAGAGTTCTTGCTAGCTCTTCCCCGGCATGTTCCACAGCCGAAAAGGGTTTCTGGCAGCCCCTACCTGTGAGGAGGGCCCATTTCCTGAGGCTGGTTGATGTGCATCTGGAAACCAAGAGTTGTCTGCACTTTGCCGATACGTGTCCTCCTGGCCCCAGAACCATTATTTTTTAAGAAAATCAAAAATTAAAGCTTCATCCCTCTCAGGAAGAGTGAGGGGGAGGCCGCGTGCCAGCACCTGGGAACTTGCTCACCCCAAAAACGACTTCAAGCGAATCCACGTAATGCTCTTTCAGAGGCTAAGCAGAGCCATCTGTAGGGCCCAGGGAGCCTCACTGAGGAACTCCACACGAGGCCCTCCTGGAGGGATGTGGTGGCCCTGTTGGTGCCAGTGAGTCAGAGGATGCTTACTTGGGACGTGCAGCACAGCCCCTGAGCTGCGACTGCCGTCGCCACTGTGGGGCCACGCAGACCTGCGTTGGATCCAGCGGTGACCACCACTAGTGAGCTATTCAGGTTCTCTGCGACTTGGGTCCCATCTGGAAAATAGGCTGGCCGTGAGGATTGTGTGAGAATGAATATCCGTATGGCTCACCTCTTTCTTCCTGGAAGGAAATACCTTCTGGACTCAAACAAGCAGCCATGAACACCTAGCCCTTATCTAGCCCTAGATGCGCAGCCATCCAGCTGTCATCCGCATGAGGGATGGTCACAGTATCTTGCGACACCCTGTGCAGCAGGGCACACACAGCTACTCTGTTTGCTTGTTTGTTTTTAAATTTTAAATTCATTTAAAATTTTTTAGCCACGCCGTGTGGCACGTAGGATCCTAGTTCCCCAACCAGGGATCGAACGCACACCCCCTGCGTTGGAAATGCAGAGTCTTAACCACTGGACCACCAGGCAAGTCCCATGCACAGCTACTCGGAATCAGCACCACCTTCCAGTTAGATGGGTATCATTGTCTCCATTGTACAGATGAGGAAACTGAGACTTCAGAGGGGGAGTGTAGTAGGCGTGAGCTGATTTTTTTCTGACCAATATCGCTTCCCACTCCTTCTGATAGTAGTATCCTGACTTCTCTAGGAGGAACTGCCTCTTCCCCATGATGTGCTGGCTGGTGGAATTATCAATGAAGGGACCCGCATCCTCTGGCCAAGGTCCATCTGGCCAAGCTCCTTTGGCCAAAGTCCTGCCCTGGTCTAGCTCAGCCCATCAGAGGCTCTGTCTCTCAATCCCTGGAGTTTCTATCTCAAACACTGAAAACGGCTGAGGCTGAAACAGCCCTGAGAGGAGCGTGAGGTAGCCTGCAAAGGAGACCCTCTTGTTGGTTCCTGCTGCTTGGAGTCCCACCGAGCCCCATCCCCACCCTGGGCAAGCTTATCCTGCCTTCACAGTCTGGTCCTTCACTTTCCTTTTAATTCTGAAACCCTCTCGGTCCTGCCCTTTTTTGCCTAAGGTAGCCAGATGGGTTTCTGTTGCTTGCATCCTCCAGACTCTGGCTGACACAGGAAGTGAGTCCTTAGGGCCACTCAGTGGGTTAGTAGCAGAGTCAAGACAACGACCCACGTTGTCAGGCTGCCAGGCCAGTGCTCTTCCCACCATGCCACATGGCTGGCCTTGGGGAGACCCTTCTGTGAGTGGTGGGTGGGGGGTGGCATCAGCAAAGGGTGGTAATGGGAACACACGTGACCTCACTGTCATGGAGCTGTCGTGGAGGCCAATGTGCTGGAGCAGAGCTTTGAAGGCATCCAGTGGAAGCAGGCTTGGGAAGCCCAAAAGCTCCCGTCACCACACCTTCTTCTGTCAGCTTTTCATGGAACTTCTTTACTGCTCCTGTCAGCAAAGTACTTTTGCTATGCAAGTCCTCAGCTCATCACAAAGTTTTGAAAGCAAAAGTGGAGACCTTCCTGAGACAGGTTTCCTCATTTTACTTAACAATGGGGCGATATTGACTAAGCTCTAGCATTCTGAAGAACATTCCCTCCCACCCTTCCTGGTTTGGAGTCCTGCCCTGGCCCGCACCCCTCAGGCAAGTCACCTGAACTTTCTCACCCTCCGCATGTCCTGGACCAGCCACGGTCTGTGACAGAGGCTTTGGAATCAGAGAAATTCCTGTTCACGTTCTCACCCTTACACTTAATTCACTTACCATGTGACACAGGACAATTTACTTGCGGCTGTGAGTCTCAGCTTTCGAATCAGCGGGACTCAACACCATCTGTCCCGTAGTTTGGGGTGAGAACGATGCATTGTGTTCGGGAACGCGGCCTCCATTCAGTGCCCTGTGCCCCTTCCTTTGGCCAGTGGACCTGAACTCCTTACAGCTGATGACCCACCAGCCAGAAGCGGATCGAGGTCCCAGGAGCTGGCTTTGAAGAACAATTCCCATACCCGCCTGTGTCAGCCTTTTTCTTCCCTGCCCACTTCCTCTTCCAGTAGCTGGAAATCCTAGGTACTCCCTTTCCCAGACTCCTTTGTGGCTATGGGTGGCCACGTGAGCTGGTTTGGCCAATGAGATGACAGAAGTTTCCCTTTCATCTCATTGGCCTTTAGGGGGCCTCAAGGAAATATTTATTTCCCCTAAAAAATTGAGAGGCTGTGGGAAAAGCCCCTTTTCTTCCTACCTGTGGGTGTCTTCAGGTGAAGATGCTGGGGCAGAGCCCAGGCCAGGGCTGGCTTCGAGGGTGTGTGGTCAGTGCAGTCACTTTGAAGAGCCCCATGCTTGGCGTTTCATGCTCTGGTTGCCGTCCTAAAATTCTAATTTTATCTTTGCGTTCGTGTTTTGTCAGTGAAGTCTGATGGGGCAATGGAGCATGTGCTGGAGGCTTGGAGCCTTGGTTTCCCCATTCCCACTACCTTCCCAGGGGGGTCCTGGCTGCCTGCTCCCCACCTCCGGCTGCTCCATGGCCGAGCTGGTCACCAAATGTCAGTCTGTGGTTGGGGGAGAGGACCCAGGCAGTCAGTGTGTCCAGATGCAGGGCAGGACCCCCAGTCACCCTTGAGCCCTCACGAGGAAGCACAGCATTAAATAGCAAATAAAAACATCAAGACAGGTCAAGAAAGAGATTATGAAAGAAAGGAAAATGTTTTATATTGTGGTATACTTTACAGTACTTTTTTTCCTGCTTTTTAAATAAGGAGCCCTGCATTTCCATTGCACTGGGCTACAAAAACTACATAGCTGGCACTGGCTGAGACAGCAGGTTGGAGACGGCAGAGACTGAGGATAGAAAGGAACTGGATTCCTGATTTGTTGAGCTGTTAAACCAACCCCCTCAGCTGCTGACTGACGTAATTATCTTCATTGTTTAAGCCACTGTCAAGTAGGCGTCTTGTTACTTGCAGCCCAAAGCATCCTAAGCCAAAGCCATTTCATTTTTTACTCTCAGGATGATGCATTCAATCCTCTTGGACCAGCTGATTGATAGCACAAGAAACAGCAGTCTATGTGTTTCTTATAGACAGTGAGGACACCTCTCAGATCACCAAGCAGCACTTAGACTTGGACCTTTTATTAGCATCAATAATAATTTCATGACTCATATTATGGTGCCAACTTGTATGATTCTGTTGTCAGTATTATTTTGCTCACTTTTCACATGTGGAATCAGAGGCTCAGAGAGGTTAGGTAACTTGCTTAAGGTCACACAGCTCACAGGTGTTAGAGGCAGAGATCAGATCCATGATGTTTCATGTCTAGAAAGATGACCACCTTTCCACTATGTCCAGCCTTGAAGGAGTTATCTGCTCCTGTACCGTTCCCTTGTCCCTGGTACCTGCTGGAATTCTGATACACACCCCACACTGCTCTAGGGGTCACTCTCTGGCTGCTCATCTTCCCCAGGACCTTCTCCCCAAAGCCACTGCCAGGACCAGAAGGCAGTGAGGCGGCATCAGACACCAGCAGGGCCCTATACCTTTGTTCAGTCTCCTGTATCCTATCAAGGTCCCCTTTGCTTTGTTCTCATGCCTGAAGCGAGGCCTTCCTCTGGCACAATATTTAGAGCCGTGCCCTCTGGTCAGGACCCGGGGTAGAGGGCTGATGCCCACCTCTCTGGCGAGGCACAGCTGCAGCCGATGGGGACAGAGTCCAGAGCCCGCGGTTATTTTCCTTGCTGGGCACTAGAACTCAGCTTCTCTCTCCACATATATTTCCAGGACCTCCGCTTCCTATTTGTCCAGAGAACATTTCCCGATTCCCCTTTGCTTGTCTCTGGGTCAGCAATCCGTGCTGAAGCCTGAAGTGTGGTAGGTGGACACCTTGGGGTTCTCTTGGGCCTCCCCCAGCCCTGCCAGGATGCTCTTACACGTGCTGTCAGAAGTGCGCTTCCGCAGCTGTCTGGGGGAAGCCAGGCAGCCCTTAATGGTAATAGCTGTAACTGCAGCCAATTTGGGGTAATTGGTGGCATTTGCCAGGGAATTCCTGCCTGTCACAGCAGCTCCTTCATGCTGCCTTTGATCTCTACCAGTCTCCGTGAGACACGAAATATTGTTGTCATCTTCAATTACTCCAAGGGGCAGCATGGCCTTGACCTTGCCTCTAGACATCCCCAGCCCACACGAGGCAGCAGCAGCCATGGAGGAAGGCTGGGTGGTGGGCCCGGGGAGTCCCGGGGCCCATACCTGGGGACCGGGCCCTCTGGAAACTCAGCTGATGCCATGTGCTAAGATGGGGCTCCAGAGCTGAGGGTCCGGGGGAGGTAAATGTGTTGGCAAATCATAAAAAGCACAGGGAGCTGAGAACCTCTTTGTGCAAAGCACCTCTCCACATCTTCTCTGACAGGACATATAATTATCCCTAGTTTATACAGGAGGAGCCTGAGGCTCTGAGATCATCGTAGAGCAGGGAAAAGCCAAGGCCGGTGGGTGGGGAGGGGAGAGGGGATGGTGGGGGGAGAGGGTCCGGTCCAGGTTTGCCTGGCTCGGGGCCGGAGTTCTTTCCACATTGCACAGCTCCTTGTATCTATGGGTGAGATGCAAGCTCCATCTTCCCTACCAGGCTGTGAGCTCATTGAGGACAGAAATTGGGTCTCATTCAAAGCCGTGCCCTCCCACAGCTGCTAGTACAAAGCCAGGCTCAGCTTAGTGTAGTCAAGCCCTGGATCAGTTCCTTGGTTTTCGTTTTTCCATCACACGCACTTCTTGGTGATCTTATGCAGGCTCCTGGCTTTAATATATCAACTCTACCCTGACGACGCCTACATTTATGTCTCATAGATCCAACTGCCTACTTGATATCTCTTCTTGATGTCTAACAGACATCTCAAATTCAACATGTCCCAAACTGACTTTCTTGTTTTTCCTCCAAAACTGGCTCCCCCAACAGTCTTCTAGATCTCAGCATTTGGGTACTCTCTCTGTGCCTAGGACACCCCGTCAGTTTTACTAAAAAAAAAAAAAAAATTCCACCATCCAGCCATTTCTCTCCACCTTCCATGCCTCCTCTCGCACTGAGATGATAGCATTTGCTTCTGGACTAGTCTCCTGTATCTGTCCTTGCTCGCCCACTGCAGACTAGGCGCAGCCCAGCAGCTGGACGGATCCTGTTAAGACTTCATCCCGATGTCGATGCTTTTCTGCTCCAACCGTCCTGTGGCTTCTCACTCCGCCAAGGGAAGATTTGTGAAGGTCACTGACACAGCGCCTAGCATCTGTGAAAGGGGAGTGCCACCAGCGGTGGAGTGGTAAAGGCCAGGGCATGAGCCTGGGACGCGCAAAGCAGGGGATGGGAACGTTTCCAGGACGAGATGTCACTGGCCTCGAATCTTGGCTCTTTTGATGGTGCCATCAGGAGTTTACGACTGGCAGATAGCAGAGACCTCGGGGCTGCATGCTGGCCAGTGTCCACGGAGGGTTGATCCCGTCAAAGAGTCTGACCCAGCCCCTGAGTGGACACATGTTCACACCCACAAGCCTTTGCTGCACTCCTGCTGTGTGCCAGCCCTGGGCAGGTTCTCAGCACGCAGCCCAGGACTCAACATCCTCACTCTCCACCATCGTGGAGCCTACATTCCACTGGGGTAGACAAATAACGAGCAATATGCAGATGGGAAGGCTCTTTGCAAGCAGGACAAGGGTTATTATTATTTACATGCAATAACAAATATCTGCACCGGCTCTTAGCCACTGCACTGGGTCACCAAACTGAGAGGTTTGCAGAGCCACAAAAAGGTCACATGCGGATTTCCTACTTTCAGGGCTGATGCAGGACCCACTGCTTCTCATCTCCCAGGCCGGTGAGCACTGACCTCAACTGCTTGTTCTAGTGAGTTTGTCCTGCTTCCCCTGACACACCAACCCGAATTGCCCACTGCTGCCCTTCCGGCTGAGGTGTGCTGGGCGTACACCAAGAGACCTTTGCACTGCACTTGGGAAAGTTATTTGTTGAGAAACTTTTTGCGTTTTTCTTTTCTTCTTGCCACAGACTTCTGCATACATAACTTTGCAAAACTGCTGTGTTAGTTCCTTGTAGAAGCCTAGGTAATTTTTATTCTCTGCCTTCCTTCTATGTCAGTTCCTTCTAAATAGTTCTAGGGCCACTTCCTCCTTTCTTTTTTTCCAATTGCACATCTTTATAACTATGTATGCACCTGTGTTTATAGGTGCTATGTAGGTGCCACACCCTCACCTTTATTTAAGCATTTCAAGAGGAGGCTGGGATCTGAAGCTACAAGTGAGAATTGTCTGTTTATCTACCTAAGACCTCAAAAATAATTCAGAGTGAGCAGGTCAGAATCAAGGTGATGCTTCCACAAAATCGAATTCCAGACCCAGGAACATACGGCGAGAATATCAAAGTGCTGACTCGAAAACTCTGGGAGCTCAAATGCTGGCCCTGAAGTTCACCAGCTCAGAGAGCATTCACCCCGCCCTCTTTGTGCAGAAGGACTGGATAATGTGGTGGAAACCACATGGGCTTTGGCTTTGGCCAGATTGGGGTTCAAATCCTTGCTCTGCCAGTTTCCTTGGACTAGCTCTTTAACCACCCTGGCTGTGGTTTCCTTGGTAAATAGTAATGATGATGATATTTACCCGGCAAGGTCTTGGGAAGATTGTGTCATAAAGCTCACAAAGAACCTAGCACAGGGCCAGACACATAGTTGGCACTCAATCCCCTTTATGGCCGGTGGTTGGACTCTGGAAATATCAGGCATGTGGGTGGTTTTTGGCAAACGCACAGCGCTGCACTAATGGGTTGCAGTTTCCTGCCTGGGGCATGTTCTCTTGCAGAGAAAGGGCTCTGGGAAGGATGGACTGAGAAATTGGGCTCCCTGGGCACCCACTAGCTCACACCCAATCACCATCATGATGGAAGAGTTTTCCCAGGGGCTGGTGTGACAGCCTGTGAATTTTGCAGATGTTTTGCTTCCATTTTTTTTCCTTCCACTAACCTAATGGCTGGTCGCTTTGCATTTCTGTGCCAGCCCTACTTTGGTAAGCAGAGGAAAGAACGTGGCATTTGGGTCAGTCAGTTTCTTCAGGTGCTAGAAACACTGTGGGTGGGCATAAGGGAAAGGACACAGATTCCTTTGCTCAATCAACACATATTTATGGAGTTCCTAGTAAGTGCCAGACACGGTTCCAGGCACTGGGGATACGGTAATGAATGGGATGAAGACCCTGCCCTTGCAGAGCTTACATTCTTTTATGGAAGGCTGAATGAACAAATACATAAGTAGTTAATAAAATGTTGGGTAGCAATAAGTGCTAGGAAGAAATACGAAGCAGGGCAAGAGGTTGGAGAGGAATGAGGGGATGGAATGGGGTTATTTTAGGAATAGGTAGGGAAGGCCCTTCTGCAGAAGTGCATTTGAACAAAGACAAGAATAAGAATATGAACCATGTGAGTATTGGGGGAACAAACTTTTCTGGCAGAAAGTACTGCCCCTGAGGTGGTGTATTAGTCAGCTATCGCTACAATGATGCTGCATAACTTTAGTAGATATGGCCCCCCAAAATGTCATTATTAGATATATCTATTACAAGTAACTTCTCCTATTTTATGTCTTGCCTTTAGACTCTCAAAAATATCTTGCAGTGAACAGAAGTTCTTGATTTTAATGTAATTCAAGTTATCAGTCTTTTCCTTCATGGTTAGTGCTTCTTATATTAATTTAAAGAAGTCTTTGCCTAAACAATTTAAATAAATTTTTGCCTACAAAAGATCATGAAGACATTCTATGTTTTCTTCTAGAAACTTTATTGTATTAGTTTCAACATTTAAAGACTCATATTGAAAATATTTAATGAACTCATATAAATCAGTGACAAATTTATTTTTCAAATGAGTAAAATTCTTGGATAGGATTTTCACAAAAGAGTGCTTCCGAGTGGCCAATAAGCACATGTAAATATGTTCAACATCATTAGTCATCAGGGAAATGTCAATTCAGACTATCTGAAATTCCACTACACATCCTCCTGAGTGACTAAAATTAAACAAAACAGAAAATACCAAATGTTTATGAGGATGTGCAGTAAGCTGTTGGTGGGAAGGCATATTAAATGCAACCACTTTGGAAAACTTTTTGATGGTTTCTACTAAAGCTGAACACACAATATATCCTATCAATAAACACATCAGGTAGGCCCAGGTTGAGGGTCATCTCACAGAATTGTTGAGGACATAAAAGATAGAAAAGAATGAGAGCCCATTTCAGATCAGAGGAGACTGCAACTAAATGACAACAAAATGCAGCTTGAGGTTTCTCATGACCAGACTATCATGACGGTTTTGCTTCTTCTTTCACAATCTTAATATATTTTTCTTGCTTTATTGCATTGGTAAGGACATCACCTGAGAGTTGTAAACAAAGGAGTGGCATGGTATTATTTATTGTGGGTTTTTTGTTGTTGTAGTTGTTGTTTTTGCTGTATGTGGGCCTCTCACTATTGTAGCCTCTCCCATTGCGGAGCACAGGCTCCGGACGCGCAGGCTCAGCGGCCATGGCTCACGGGCCCAGCCGCTCCGCGGCATGTGGGATCTTCCCAGACCGGGGCACGAACCCGCATCCCCTGCATCGACAGGCCGACTCTCAACCACTGCGCCACCAGGGAAGCCCTATTTATTGTTTTGAAAGATCATTTTGGTTGCTGTGTGGAGAACAAATGGGACATAGTGGGCCAGCAAGGGGGCCAGTTAGGAGACTCTTGAAATAATCCAGGCAAGAGATCACAGTGACATGGACCAGGGCAGGAGCAGGGAGGAGACAAGTAGTCTGATGCCAGAAATATTTTAAAGACATCGCCAACAGAATTTGCCAATGTGGGTATAAGGGGGAGAAAAAAGGTAAGACCGACAATGTGAGGTTATTGGCCTGGATGAATAATACTGTCATTTACTGAGATGAACAAGGCCAGGAGACCTTAATGTGCTTAGATGAGAAGTAGGACTCAAGAGTCTAAAGTTTGAGATATCCAAGGTGGGGAGATATCAAATAAGCAGTTGGCTTTGTGAAGCTCAGAAGAGAGGGCAGGGCTGGAGATAAATATTTTAGAGTCATCAGTGTAAAAAGATATTTAATGCCTTGAGAATAGACAAGGTCACTAAGGGTGTGGTTTAGGAAGAGGAGAGGAAAAGAGAAAAGAGAGGAGAGGGGAGGGATGGGGAGGGAAGGGAAGGGAAAAGAGAGGAAAGACCAGAGGAGGACAGAATCTGGAATTAGAAGCCAGCTAAGTGGGAGGAAAACCCATGAAAGTGTGGTGTCTGAGAAAGTGTTTCAAGATGGAGGAAATAGTGATCAACCATGTTCAATACTGCCAAGAAGATGAGGGTGAAAACTGACCGGTGGATTTGGCAAATTGGAAGTTCTAAAGACTTGACTAAAAGTGAGACTAGGTAAGTGAATTTCCTTGTCAAGCTGTCAAGGATCAATGTCAGATACAGAGCTCCTAATCACGGTCACTAGTACTCTACAGGGAACAGGTCCCTCACGCCTCTTGTATCACGAGAATGGTGACCCCAGTGAAAAGTGAAGGAGCGACCATCACAACTCAAAGCACCGACTGTAACAGTCTCGGAACCTTGGCATTTGCTAGACTCAGGGCACTTGGATGCTTTGCTGTGAAGACCTGAGATGAACCACACCCTTGCTCCCACACTCACCAGTCTGTATTTCTGGGTGAATGGGGTAGTGAACTCTAGATACAATTTTATGCAGAGAAAATCCCCAAGCCTTATTTAACCACCAAGTCCTCATTCAAATGCTCAGCAGGGGCGGTAACTTGGGGCAAAATTCTTTGAGGAAAATTTCACTTCTTCTCCTAGCACATTGATGGATGGATGGATGGATTGGTGTTTTGACTCTTTGATGTATCCATTCTACATTCACTCATCAATCATTCATTCAAGAATCTTTGCTAAGTACAGGCCCACTAGAGCTATGTTAATGTGTAAGCCATGGTTCAAAGTCCTCTGTGTGTGTGTGTGTGTGTGTACATGTGGGAGGCATGACATCAGGTGAAGGCTATGCAATGGGTGGGATTAGTGCCAGGATAAAGGCAGATTAGATGCTTCAGGGAGCGTCAGAATAAGAGAGGGGTCAGCTTCATCTGGGGAGGTTGAACAGTCTGCCAGTGTGGCCATGGGTTGACAAGGGCTAGAAGGAAGGGGCGTTAATTCTCCAGACTGAGAGTGAGATGAGAAGGCATCCAGGGGAGACGAAACAGCACGGGCAAAGGCAAGAAACCACAAGGCATTTGGAAAGCTTCAACCATAAACAGAGAGAAGCAGAGAGAAACTTTGCAAGAGCTGAGCCTGGCCAGGTCATGGTAGTAATTATTAGTAGTAATAATAGCCCTGGTTAAGATTTATTCACTTAGCTGAATAGCAACACTTGTTGCGTGGTTGCTGTGCACTAGGCCCTTTTAAATGGAGAGAACATTATATCCTGTAGTGTTTACGCAGAACTATTTTATTCTCTGTTTTTATCAAGGCCCTGAAATGATGGTTCCAAGGAATAGATTCCCACATTCTAAAGGGGTTTCCGGACCACCTAGGTGGAGCCTGCCAAGGGGTGGGCCGACAACTGATTCTGTCACCTCTGTACGCTCCTCCACCCCAGAACAGAAAAGCCAGGAAATTGGAGGAGTTCTTCAATGAAGAAGTCCCCGTACATGAAGCCCCCTCCCACCTCCACACTCCTAACCCCTCCTCCAATCAGGAGAAGCGGGTGGTGCTTTCCTCTCATCTAAGGCTAGTCAGGAGGGGCTCTGAGGAGATCGCAGAGCATGACGTGCTTTTGACAACTTCAGAGACACAGTGGGCTGGTGTCTGACTCGACCTTATGAAACCTCAAGGGCTTAAGAGGCTGCTTGAAGAGGCTTTGGCAACAGAGGTGGGGACAGTTCAACTGTACTTGTGTCGATAATGGGACAAAGGATGCAGAAGCGTTCCCCGGGGACCGCAGCGCCTCCAGCCCTTCGTTCCCTGCATCAGGCCCTCGCCAAAGCAGGGAGAAGCTTTAACTTTGCATGAAGTTAAAAGTTTTGATTGTTATATTGCATGAACATAATATTTACCAGAATGAGACCAGGAGACCTCTGTGACCCTCAGATTGTTATCAGGCGTGGTATTATCCAAGAGTGAGCAGGTAAGCCACAAGGACTGCCCAAGATTTCATCCAGTGGCAGGAACAAGCCTCCAAGAGTAGGTCTGCACGAGGCTGTAGAAGGGATGATGGAGTGGCTTAATAATTACACCTTCAAGTTCTGCCGGCTCATGGCAGAGTTACAGGCCTTCCAGCAGTGAGATGAGGTGGGACCTATTATTATTTTACACCTGAGGAAACTGAGGCACAAGGGTGTTGAGAGGACAGATTGGAAGTGGTAGGGGGCTTATGGCAGCTCCAGAACTTCAACATAGGACAAATTGATGAGTCTTCCTGAGAATGGAGGAGATAAGATACTTGTATTAAAGCTGTTCCCATGACAAGCAGGCTGTTTTCCTCCTGGACTGATGTGGAGTGGCTTGGGAGGGCTGAGGCTGGTGGAGACTGGAGGTGGAGAGAGTTAAGGCCCCCCACAAAGCTGGCTTTGGGGCTCCGACTGGGTGAGACCCGGGGCAGTGCAACAGTCCTGGGGTGGGTTTGGGTACACAGACCCTGCACTTGGGATGGAGGTGCCAGGAGGAATTCAGCAGATGCAAAATGTTGGAAATTTACCCTGGAGTGGGGCTGGAGAGAAGAGAGATTGCCGGAAGAGCCTCAGATTTCTGCTTCTGAAAAGAAGCAAAAAGAAGCAAATTTCATGTAAAAGCCAAACAGCCGGGTGCTTTTGGCATCTGCATGGCTTGGGGGACAGAGGCAGGAGCTGGGGAGATGGCGCACACAGTGGGAAATCTTCAGCCTAGGGCAGCCGCTCGGCAACCCCTTCTCATCAGTACCCTCTCCTCCTAGAACAAGTTTCCTTCCAGCTGTGTCACCCTGAGAAACACTGCACTGGCCTTAGGACAACTTTCAGATGTTTACGCAGGTCTGGAGAGGAATCCAAAGGCCCATCCCTAGAAGCTCACCAACCCCAAGGGCTGCTGCTTTGAGCTCCTTTACAGCAGAAGGGGTAACCCCGCCCCTCCATCAGACCTGCTTGGCCAGAACTCCAGGAAACAATCTATAGATTCTAAAGATAGTCCTTATTTGTGTAACATTTTACTCGCCCCACCTGGCTCCAGGGATATTTACAAGTGACCATTATATGGCACACACACACACAAAATGTCCCAGCTAAGCCTCCAGCATCTACAGCAATTTTGCACATCAGCCTCCCAACCAGAGGGGAACATCGGAATCTGGTGCAGCCCAAAGGCTTGGAGGACAAAGATGCGGGCGGGTCTGGAGGCCCAGCTGTCCTCATGACTGTGGGTCCTTGGGCAAGTCACTACTTCCCTCTGACAACCGATTTTCCCTTCTGTGAAATGGGCATGCGATTCTCACCCTGGGGTCTTAGGAGGTGGTTATAAAGATCAGATGAGACAAGGGGTAGGACTTTACAAGTGGTGAAGTGCACGTTCAGGTAAAGACGTGGATATTGTTCTAAACCTACGAGTACCTCCCTCTCCTCTTAATAGTTTACGGTGGTTCTAGAATCTGCGTGAATGGGTGCTGCAGCAGGCGTGGGCGTAGGACCAGAGCACAGTAGGGAGGTGTTCTTGGGACCCTCCTGGCTAGCTGTTCTGGTTCCCAGGGGCCAGGTGAGGGAAGGTGGCTGGGTCAGCAGAAGCCACACTCAGGGCAGATCTGCTAAGGTGCTTTTGTGCCCGCGCTGAGACCTGCGTGCTCTCCTCCCATCCTCCAGTGCCCTGAGCGGGGCGGTTGCACGGGAAACGCCTCGTTCAGACACAGGCAGCTGATAAGTAGCAGAGCTGGGATTTCAGTTCTGTTCCCTTCAGTCCCGGCTCCTCCTTCTACCCCCCACTTTTGCTGCATCACACCTGTGATGTGCGGGACGCCACCCCAGCCGGTGGAGCACGTGGCGCTGGCAGTCCAGAAGCATCTTGTTCGAGAATCAGCCTCCACAGACATTGATTTCCCAGGTAACTGACAGTTCCTTTAAAACCTTGACCGCCTTGTAAGTCTTTGTGGTTAAAAAGCTTTCTAAATCATATCACATGTGTCTCTACTGCTTCAATAGGATACAGACAACCCTCAAGTTTACAATAAACTTCATTTCCAATGCAAAGATACTGCCTTGAAATAACATCCACCGAATCTGATTTCTCTGTAGCAACAATGTCATAATGATGGGCTACATCCCTCACCAAGGATCCAAGGCCCACTCTTTGATAAGAATGAACAAATGATCAAATTCAATTCACCACTAATTAATGCAATTAGCTCTTGTATCTCCAATACCTAGCACAGTGCCTGACAGTAGATGTTCAGTAAACTTCTGCTGAATTAATGAGGGAATAAATATAGATGAGATAGAGCTATAAAATAAAATACGATCAATAACAACATTTATTTACTATATCCCCCAGAGGAGGGGCTGAATGCCAGGGAACGCTGAGATGCAAGATATACGTACAGAGTCTGGAGAAGTTATCCGAAGCCCGTAGCCAGAGGGAAAGGGAGCTGCGTGCAACATCAGGACCAAATAATTTCAGCTTTTCTATTTCTTCTTGATCAGTTTTAATAGTTTTACTTTTTGAGTAATTATCCATTTCATCTAAGCTGTCCAACTCATTGGCATAACGTTATTCATTATTATCCATTTAATGTTTATAACATCTGCAGCAATGCTCCCTTTTTCATTCTTGATATTGATAAATTGTGTTGGTTTCTTCCTCTCACTATTTTCTTTATCAATCTAGCTGGGGATTTATATGTTTTATTAATTTTTCAGGGAAACAGCTTTTGACCTTGTTGACTTCTGCTATTGTTTGTTTGTTGTCTATTTCATTGGTTTTGACTCATTTTTAAAATTAAATTTCTGTTAGCTAAAGTTTAATTTGCTCTTTTCCCCCTAGATTGATAACCTGAAAGTATAGATCATGGACTTTAAAACTTTATTCTTTTTACAATATAAGCATTTATAGACGTACATTTTCCTCTAAGTGTTTTAGCTGCATCCCTTGGATCTTACTATGATTTATCTCATTATCATCCAGTTTGAAATATTTTCTAATTCCCTTTGTGACTTCTTTTGACTCATGGAAAGAGGAAAATATAAAAATATTAAAGAAGAATCGATGATGGTGCTTTTCTGAGCCATACTGTATCCAAGTTAAAAGGAAAAATCAGGAACACTGATGTCATTATTTAAAATTTTGATGTTTCGTTCCTTGTGGATTTTTTGCATTAATTTTGATTTTTTAAAATATTGCCTTAAAATACCATTTACCTTGATTACAGAGTTTCTTGGTGCCCCTTAAACTTTGCACCAAAGGTGAATGCCTCACTTGCCTTTCCCTAGTCCTGGCCCTGGTTCTATGAGTTACTGGTAAAATAATTGTTAAAACCTCCAACTATGATTGTGGCTTTGCCTACTTCTCCCTTTTATTCTTTGAATTTTTGCTTCACCTGTTTTGAAGCTCTATTATCCATACATATACATTGAAGGTTGTTATGATTTTTTTTATGAATTGATGGTTTTAACATGAGATGTTCCTCTTTTTCTCTGGCAATACATCTTGTCTTAAACTTGACTTTGTCTGCTATTGTATTCACACTAGCTTTTTTGTGCTTAATGTTTTCATGTTATGTACTTTTTCTGTCATTAGACTTTCAGATCTGTTTTCTTCATTATATCGCAAGTTCTCTCTTGTCGACAGCATGGAGTTGGGTCTTGCTTTAACTTTTTAGTGTTTTTACTCTTTAATCCAATCTGACAGCTGCTGTCTTTTAATTGGAGTGTTTATTTTATATGTAAAGTAATTATTGATATGGTTGGGTGTAAGCCTTCATTTTCTACTTGTTTTCTTTTTTGTCTCTTTTCCTCTTTGTTTCTTTATTGCTCCTTTCACTCTTTCTTTTGGGATAATAGAGTATTTTTTAGCGTTCCATTTTCTCCCCTCTAATTTACACTTCAGGATTTATATTATTTTTTAGTGGTTACTTTAGGTATTATAATATGTATTCTGAACTTATCACACTTTACCTTGAATTAATATTTTAGCACTTCATGTAAAATGCAAGAACTACAATGGCATAAATTCATTTACTTTCTTGTCCTTCTGTGCTTTTCTTTCAACCATTTTACTTCTACATAAGTTATAAACCCTACAGTACATTTAAATATTTTTTGCTTTAAATGTTTAATCATATTTTAAAGAAATCTTTTTTAAGAATAGTCATTTATGTTTACCCACATATTTAACATTCTCAGTACGCTTTTTTTCTTCCTTTAGATCTGTATTTCCATCTGTGTCAGTTCTCTTTAACCTGAGGAATTTCATGTAACATTTCTTGTAGTGTGAATCTGCTGGTACAAAATTCTCTCAGTGTTTGTTTATCAGCAAATGTCTTTATTTCCCTGTATTTTTGAAGAAAGTTCTTACTGGATATAGAATTCTAGGTTGGCAGTTGTTTTCTTTTAGCACTTTTAAAGCTGTAATTCCATTGTCTTCTGTCTTCCCATGTTCTATTGAGAACATACCCATCACTCCTGTTGCTATTTCCCTGTGCTGAATGTATCCTTTTTTTATTCTACATGCTTTTTATTCTATATGTTCTTTATCTTTGGTTTTCAGACATTTGACTACGATGTGGATTTATTCATATTTTTCCTGCTTGAGGTTTGTTGACCTTTTTTGGATCTCTAGTTTGTTGCAAATTTGAAAAGGAAAAACTGTGGCCATTATCTCTTCCTCTGTTTTTCTTCTGACCCCTTATCTCTCTCCTCTTATGAGACTCTAGTTGAACATCTGTTAACCTGCTGGATCTGTCCTGTTGATCATTTAGGCTCTTTTCATTGTTTTTCAATATCAGTTTCTCTGTTTGGACAATTTCTATTTTTTCTTCAGTAGAAACGATATGTTTTCTTTAAGTCCACTGACCATTTCTGCTGCTGTATCCAATTGGCTTTAAGCCCATCCAATAATTTATTGATGTATAATTGACATACAGTCATTTACAGTTTTACTGATGTAAAATTGACATACAGTAAATTACACGTTTAAAGTGTAAACTTTGATGAAATTTGACATATGGAACAACCATAAAAAATCACCACAGCTGGGACTTCCCTGGTGGCTCAGTGGTTAAGGATCTGCCTGCCAATGCAGGGGACGTGGGTTCTAGCCCTGGTCCGGGAAGATCCCACATGCTGCAGAGCAACTAAGCCCCCGAGCCACAACTACAATAAGGTCCCTTATGAAGAAGCTGAGTTCCAGCTGAAAAGCCTCTTTTGCTTACTCCTTGGAGGCAGTGTGATATAATGAAATGGAGACAGGCCACAGAATCTGACTTGATCCAGATAAAAATCCTGACTCTGCCACCTGGCGGTTTCATGACCTTGGTAGTGTCCCTTACCTCTATGGACTCAATTTCCTGTAGAATGGGGCTGACATGAATCTCCAGATTACTGCAGGGATGAAAGTGCCCTGCACAGCTTCTGGCACATGGTAGGCGCTCACCACGCATGACTTTCCCTCCCCCTTTTCTTTTCCTCCTGTGTGGAGAGCAGCTGTCAACTTAAGGTACCTCTATATAACAAATTAGGATGTTTCTAAGTGTTAATACATACTGAGCCAATTTGCTTCTTAATTTTTCTTCCATTGCATACGCTCTAACAAATTATGAAGGCATCAGAGATTCTGTTTAATATTGCAAACACTTCTCTTGTATGTCCAGTTTGTATTATACACTCAGGATGAGTGTCTGGGAGAGTACCAAATAACAGAAGTAGCAGGATCTTGTTTACGGGTTAATGAAGTCCATCCATTTACTCTCAGGAGACCGTGTAAAGGCTGAGGCACCGTCTGACATCCTTTATGGGCAGCCCTGGGGCAGATGTGTGGACGATTCACCTGCCTTCAGTGAAGTATGGCCTCCAGCAGACCAAGCATTGTGCAGCTGCCTTCTGCTAAATAGCTGGTGGATTCCACAAAAGAAACATCCGACTTCCCAGCCTCTGGCCTCAGAGCTGACTCTTCCTCACATCTGTCTGTTTCACTGCCCTTCCCCTGAAAACGTAATTTAAAATCGAGCAGGGCTAGGGAGTTGCTGCTCCTGGAGTGGTTTCAGGAATTATCACAGACTCTTTTCAAAGTGTACAATGTTCTTAAACTGAGAGGATAAAGGGATTAAAATTCTATGCATTCTAGAATCCAGGCTTGGGAACTCTCCTGAGAAGAGAAAAGCCTGGCTGGTGGAAGAGAAAAGCCTGCTGTAATTATCTGGCAGGTGTCTTCAAAGGCCAGCACACTGCCCATTCACATCCAGGCGTCCACTCATTTATTTTTTCATTCATTCATTCATTCATTCATGCACGTTTATTCATTCAACTGTTTTTTCACTCATCAAACAAATATTCCTTGAGCACCTATTATGTGCCAGTCATCGAGCCAGGTACCGGGATTGCTAAGGTGAATGAGGTGACCCAGCTTTGCCTGCTCAGTACCCACGCCCCATTCTTTTGTTTAGGGAACAGACCCAGCTAGTGGATGCGGCATTGGTGGGGCTGTCATCCAGGTGGGACTGTCCTTCTGTGACCCAAGAGTTTTCCCCTGGAATTTGCATATGGAGCAGAGCGACAGGAAGCTGACAAAGGGCTGTTGTTTATTTATGGCCTTGGCACCTAGAAAGACTCTGCATATGTCCCTGCAGCCTAGAGCTCCCTCACTCCTTTCTGAATCCAGTTTTAGATTTTCATTGGGATTCTTCAAGCTCTCCCAAATTCTCCTGATCAACTTGTTTTTACATAAGTAAACCAGTGTTTGTCTCTGTTGTTGGCAACCCCAGAATCCTAACATCCTCCCTGCCCTCCAGGGGCTCACAGTCTAGGGAGAGAGACAAGTAAACAAATGAGTTGGGTTCAGGGTACTCTGATCATGATCATATTGGAGGCTCTGGGAGCCCGGAGGAGGGGCCCTGATTAATTTCTCATCCTCAGGTCTCTTTAACCAAAGAGCCCTGAAAGCTACTCCCAGGTGTTCTGGTTATATCCGTTGCTGTACATAACAAACCATCCACAGTTTGTGGCTTCAAATATTGATGCGTCTCTCATGATTTGACTGGGCTCAGCTGGTTGGTTCTTGCTTGGGGTCTTTCATGCTGTTTGCATATCAGAATTTGACTGGGGTTGGAACTATCTGCAGACTTTACCTTGCAGATGTCCAAGATGGCTTACAGAGCATGATGACATGCTGGCTGTCAACTGGGAGAGCAGTTAGGGCACCCCAAAATGGGCTCTCCATGCGGGGACTTCTTACAGTGTGGTGGCTGTGTCCTGAGAGAGATCACTCCCAGATCAATCCAAGAGACCCCAGTGGAGGCCGCATGGTTTCTTATGACCTAGCTCTAGATCCCAGACACATTCTATGGGTCAAGCAAGTCAGAAAGGCCAGGCCAGATTCAGAGAGAGGGGAACTAGACTCCACGTCCTGATGCGAGAGTGGAAAAGTCACACTATAGCAAAGCATGTGGAATGGGAGATACTGTTGTGACCACCTTTGGAAAATAAGATCTGTCTCACCAGGCAGTCCTCCTAGAACATTCCCTGGGCCACTGACATGACCCAAATAGGTGGTGGATGCTTGGTGTCTGATCTCGAGTCTCTCCCAGATGTCAGATGTGACTCATCACTTTGGAAATACCAGTCCGCAGAGTCTCCTGGCATCATCATGAAGCTTGGTAACAGTGTCAGGCCAAACTTCAAAGTTTTAAATCCATACTCTTGGGGACTTCCCTGGTGGCTCAGTGGTTAAGAATCCGCCTGCCAGTGCAGGGGACACACGTTCGAGCCCCGGTCTGGGAAGATCCCACATGCCGCGGAGCAACTAAGCCCGTGCGCCACAACTACTGAGCCCACGAGCCACAACTGCAGAAGCCCGCGAGCCTAGAGCCCGTGATCCGCAACAAGAGAAGCCACCGCACCACATTGAAGAGTAGCCCCTGCTCACCTCAACTAGAGAAAGCCCAGGCGCAGCAAGCAACAAAGACGCAACGAAGCCATAAATAAATAAATAAGTGTTGAAAATCAATCAATCAATCCATGCTCTTTCTATATACTTCACTCTTCCGATATTGTCCTAAGGCAGGTAGCATTCCAAGTGAGGAAACAAGCTCAAAAAATTTTCTTATTCCAGTCACTTGCTGTGAGACTTGAACCCAGATATTTGAGCCTCAAGGCCTGAATTGCTTCCCTAGGAGTTGCTTTTGCATCGCTATGGAAACTGGAAGGGCTTGGGGTTAAGACTCAACAGATTTGGGTTTAGGGTACTCCATAAATGCTAGTTGAATGAAAGAATGATGGATGAATTAACAGAAGAGCTAATGAACCACCAGGCGCTCTGCTCAGGATGCCTTCTGGACCTCTGAAAACTCAACAGCATCTCTCATCATTCTCCTATTATGTACTTTGCTGCAGTTCAAGGAGATGAAATTCGCGTTTGCTTCAGACTGAGATTGCCAGGAGAGTGGGCAGGCCTCCCCCTCCTGTTCCTCTGGCACTTGGTCACACTCTATTAGGGTGCCCGCCTCCCTCCCTCCCTCCTTTTCTCAAAGCCTCCTCCACCTGCCTTTCTCCACCGAACACACGGAACCAGGCGCTGCCCTTGCACTTAAAAATGTGGACGTGGCCGCCGTGTCTTGCAATATGTCATCATATCTGTTTACACTGCCGTGATAACTTGACGCAGACGTCACGTCTCACTCCCTGCTTAGGTAACCCCATGCCTTGAACTGGGTCTGAGCCACAGGACAGTGGCCAGTATTTATTCGACGGATAAACAAATGCACAAAAGTTCCGAGTGAATGACTTTGGAAAGCATGCAGGCGCTGTTCCGGTTCAGTGAAAAGCAAACGTTTGGCCTCAGCGGAGGGTTCCTTCCGCCTTGGGTTCCTGGGTCATTTCAGTTCAGGGCTCCGTTAAGGAATGTGGGGGTTTGCCTGTGTTGGGCAGGGTTTCCCTCTCTGAGAGCAGTCAGCCAGCGATGGGTGCCTTAATTAGGGCCGGCGAGGGGCCCGGGAAGGCTTTCTTTGTGGAAGTCCCCACGGCCCAGGGCCTGAGACAAACGCGCGCCCCAGGCACGACCTTGATCGCGGACCCACAGCGGCTGCGTCTGGCCTCGGACAATGCACAATGCGCGCTCGCAGGGCCACAGGCGCTCCATTGAGCCGGCTCCGGCTCCGAGCACCCTGGAGGTGGGTGGAGAGCGAAGAGCTATGAGGATTCTTTGTTCAGGAGCAAACGCGGGGCAGCTACTCAGCCGCCCACACAAATATGCAAGGACTCCCTCACCCTGGCGGTGGATAAAACCCACCCGCGCAGCCCAGAACCAGAACTAGAACTGCCGCTACCAAGGAGGGCTGGGAAGAGGGGACAGAGCCGGGTCAGTCCTCGGCGGGGGGCGGGACCCCGCACCTGTGATCTCATTCCTTAGAGCCGTCCTGCAGGCACTGGCCTTGGAGTCTGTTTTTAGGTGGGGAAATTGAGGCCCAGAGACGCCAGAGCGCTTGGCCAAGGCCAAATGAGGGCGGCGAATCCTAAGAAGGACTGGAAAGTTCCCAAACGACAGGAGCTCAATGATTATGACCCTAAGAGCAACGGTGATGAAGATCCCGGAAGGATACTTTCCCTTGTTTTAGAAAACAAGGCTGCTGTGTTCCTGATGGGAGCTCTGCCTGAGGCAAGGCCAGGTAATGCAGAGAATGTGGGCTTTGAATCCAAAGTCCTAGATTCAACTCCCTGCTCTGTTTGCTATAGCTGTGTGACCCTGGGCTGGTTGTCTAACCTCTCTGTGCTTGGTTTATATTAGTACCTACTTCACAAGCTGCTTGTGAGGCTTAAATGAGGTAACACATGCCCAGCCTGCACGCAGAGCCAGGAACATGGGCTCCTGGTCACGGCTTCGTTGCCCAGGTTATATGGGGACTCACACAGGGACTCTCAGAACCGTGACACATGTGGGCCTCAACATAGCCAGGTCAGGAATCTCCCCCTCTAAGCCTCAGTTTCCCCATCAGTAAAATATTAGGAGACAGAAGAGCTGCACTAGCAAGGGCTTCTCACCCTCAGCAAGTTGGACATCTTAGTTCAAGTGCCAAGGCCAGGTCATTCTTTGTGGTGGGCACTGTCCTGTGCATTGTAGGATGTTGAGCAGCACCCCGGCCTCTACCCACTAGATGCCAGTAGTACCCTCTACCCCTGCCATTTGTGACCATGAAAAATGTGCCCAGACATTGCCATATGTTTCCCGAAGCAGAAGATGATGTTCTCTCCTCTGCCTATCAGAGCAGGTGAGGAGAAGGCAGTGCCTACCTGTACCCAAGGCTCCGCTGGGGACTGCAGGAGGCGCGATCACAGGGACCTCATCTTCAGATTGGAAACACTCAATGAGCATTCACACAAGAACCAAATTCTGCAGGCATTCACTAAGTGACTTCTCCAGGCCAGACCCTGGTGGGTCCTGAGGTCCAAGGTGAGGCATCGCCACCTCCAGGAAGCCACCTGGATTCTTTAGGCTAAGTTAAAGTCCTTGCTCAGTGCTTCCAGACATCACCTCCCTGGCCTCCCGTCAATCCCTGGAGATGATTTTTGCAGATGGGGGATCTGAAGCTCCGTCAGAGATGGGGCATGACTTGCCCGAGGTCATGCTGCCACTTAGAACCTGACCTCTCCCCCGTAGGGCCCAGAATCTACATGACTCTATTTGGGGGTGCTGTTGAAGCCTGGGCCAGCCAGTCAAGGAAACCCTGGATCCTAGGGCAGAGGCAGCCCAGCTGGAATGACAGAGGATATGAGGCTGTGCAGGTCAGTGGAAGGAACCGGGACCTGGGATCCAGAACCGCAGCTCTGATGCTCATTGTACTGTGTGGCCTCTGGGCCTTGCCTTTCGCATCTGTAAAATGGGCATAATTATACCTAACCCAGAGGCTTCCTGTGACGTTTTGGTGAAGTAACACAGTTTAAGCGTCTGGCACACAACAGGTGCTCGGTAAACAGCCACTGTAATGATGATTACTGTTATCATCCCTAAGGATGCAGGGCTGCTAGGGAGGCCTGGCCTGGGCAGCCTGCAAGTACCAGCTCCCTGAGCCTGCTGCAGGGCTGGAGACAGGGCCCCACCCCCGGGGAGTGCAGGGGCAGAGCCCACACAGAGGCAGGTGTTTGAGATCCACATGTGTGGAGGCCACAGTGCCCCCTCCTGGACAGTCTGCAGAGTTGGAGGGGACGCCCAGCCACCTTGGCATGGCTGGTGTCCCTGCAGGAGTGACCCGGGCCTGGCTGGCACCTCCAGCGTCTGGCTTGGCAGATCCTTCCAGCCAAGGAGCCTCTCACAAAGATCTTCCTGAGCTGGCCCCTTTCCCAGGTGAATCCTTTTGTGTCGGCTGGAGGGGCCACATCCTGCCGAGGACTGCCTTTCTTGGTTCAACCCGGTTCATTCTCCCGTTTCTCTAACTTAATGCCAGCATCTCTCCTCTTGAGAACAAAAGTAGAGAAATCGGTTATCATCTGACCCATTGGCTCTAGGTAGTAGGCAGAGCAGTGGCCTCCACGGGCACCGGGCAGGGGTCTGGGCACAGGCTCGTCTGCTGAGAAGTTCTTGCATACAAAAAGGGGTGGTGTTCGTCTTTCTTCAAGTCCCTTTCAGCCAATATTTAATAAGCTTGTCATGGAGCAGACCTGAGCCTAGGCATCCAGCACTCGGAGAAGCCTCGACAAGGGCAAGTGTCCACCCAGGTAGAATTTCACTAGAAATGGTGACCTTCTCTAGTCCCCTGGGCATTTCCACAGAAGGCGAGGGCAGTAATGGGACGCCTGGTCCACTTGCTCTGATGTTAGGACAGCCAGTCCGGAAGTAGCCTGGACTCCTCTCCTGCTGTTTAATGAAACAAGCAAACGTGGTCCTCACTCTGGCAGCCAGACTTTATCACCCGACACGGCTAGAAACACTATGGGCTCTCCCGATCCGAGGAGTGACTTGCATGTGGTCTACGGTTTTCCAGGTCCAAAGGGCTGCTCCATCAGACATCAGCTTCTGTCTGCGACCAATCAGTGCGTTGCTAAGTCGAAAGGAGATGGGGAGAGAAGATGAGGGACCCAGTGGTTTCAGATGCCCTCATCCCGGGTCCATCCCCATCTGTGCATCATTGCAAGGAAGGACTGACTGTCTGGCTGAGCCGCAGTCTGGAGCAGAGGACAAAGAGATGGACCATGTGGGTTGCAGCCTGCTTTGCCCCCTCCCAGCGCTGTGACTATAGCTCAGTGTATGGAATGACTTCCTCTTCCCTTCACGGAGTCAGGAGAGTGTCTGTCTCGTGGGGTGTGCGAAGCTTCAGCGAGGCATAGAGCATTCATTCACTAAGTGGACCTCTCTGCTCTCTTGATGACAGACTCAGTTCTAGCCACATCAGCTGATGGCTGCCGGGACATCCCATCACTGCTCTGAACTTGGGGAGCTTGGACTAGCCCGACTCCAAGTCCTGGGACCGACCCTTTCCTCTGGGGCGGCGAGCATGGGTTTCCCAGCACCAGAGGATCGCAGCTCTGTCCCTTGCCTGCTCCACTTTTCCAGTCTCCTTCCTCATCCTGCCCCTGCAGATGTTCACGACAGTTAAAGGAGACCAGGTGCGTCCAGCCTCCGGCACACAGTGGACGTTCCATACGTGTCCGCTCCTTTCCTTCCCTCCCTCCCTCCTTATTTCCCCTCCCCCTCTTTTCTGCCTCTGGGCCATTCTCTTAACTTTTAGTTTGCCTCAAGTGACAGGAATAATAAGTGACCCCCTCCCCCACCTGTGCTTATCAGTCTTAGGCAGATTACTTTCAGGTGGTAAGAATAAATATAATATAATTATATTTATATATATTATATATATATTATATATATAATATATATATATATTATATATTATAATATAATATAAATAAATATTACTTGCAGATTTCTCATCTTTTTTCTTAAAAGGTTTTAAAAATCTCACTAATATTAGAATTTCCCCCAGGAACTAAATCTATATTCATTCAATCAAAAGCAGTATTCTCGGGCTTCCCTGGTGGCGCAGTGGTTGAGAGTCCGCCTGCCGACGCAGGGGACGCGGGTTCGTGCCCCGGTCCGGGAAGATCCCACGTGCCGCGGAGCGGCTGGGCCCGTGAGCCGTGGCCGCTGAGCCTGCGCGGCCGGAGCCTGTGCTCCACAACGGGAGAGGCCCCAACAGTGAGAGGCCCCCGTACCGCAAAAAAAAAAAAAAAAAGCAGTATTCTCAAAAGGGGTGGGGAGTGTTTGCCCCACCAGCAGGCATTTATTGTTGTCACAATTGGATGGATGGGTAGAGGTCATCTGGTGGGTAGATGCTGAGATGCTGTTAAACATCCTACAGGCACAGGACAGCCTCCCCACAACAAAGAATTATCTGGTCTCAAATGCCAGTAGTGTTGAGGTTGAGAAACCCTGGTCTAAATTAGCAGCCATGAGGGCTGAAGCATCTCCGTTGTAGGAGGTGGTCACTGCTAAACCACCAGGGCTCCGGATCTCCCCACTTCCGGGATGACCCGTGGGAGAAAATTTGTATCTGTCACATCCGGAAACAGAATTCCTGGGCAATCGAAGCCCTCTGCCTCTTTCCCTGAGCATTTCCAGACCCCGTGGGCATCAGGGTTAGCTGGGCTTAGCGTCAGAGGCCAGCCACAAATGCTGCTTCTCTGCCTTCCAGCCGTGTGCCACTGGGCAGGCCACTCAGCATCCCAGGTCCTAAATATGAACCTGTCTGTCAGTGGTTCCCAAAGAGTGGGCTGACTCTGGAAGCCCAGAGGTGATCTGGGTGGCACAGGGACTGTCGCTTTAAATAACACCAGACCACAACACGAAATGATTTTTCCCTTTTGAGTTTGCTTTCAAACCTCTGGTTGAGTCAAGGAGAGAGCCTCTGCTGAGTGATACTCTGTCCCAAACACTTCTTTGACCTTCACTTATCTCCCTCTGGGAGTCGGCAGGCCCAAGTTCAGAGCCATGGGCAGGTGATGGCTCCTCAGGTTGGAATTTAATAACCTCGGCTCCCTGTCATCTGATACTTTGTTAGGGCTGCAGTCTCCTCACAGTAGTAAAGTTTCCTCCGAAGGTGAATTTTAGTAAAGTCGCCAAGTAGACTTAAAGGAAAATATTTAGTAAATAGCAGCCTGGCTGATACACAGAAGTGGCAAGTTCATGTCAAGTGTCCAGGAAGGCCTGGGGTTTGGAGCCGTCAGAGGAGAAGGTGCTGTGCTCCATCCCGCAGTCACAGTTCTGCAGCGTGGGGCAGGTGACAGCACTGGTCCCTCGTCCCCACACACCTGTGACAACCTCTGTGCAGTCGGTCCCCTGTCTCAGGGAGGAGGGCTGCAGTCGTGTGCTTACGCCCTCCTCGGGGCTGGGGCTCAGAAGGGAACTAGCGTTGCCCACGTGCCCCACCCCACCCCATCTCATTTAATCTCACAGTACATCTGCCAGGAAGGACTTATGTACCCACACTTTATAACAAGGATTCTGTGGTTTAGGGAGAGGCAGTCCCAGCTCGAAGGCTGCATTGGTGAATATATAATAAAGTCAGGATTCAGACCCAGCTCTGTTTGTCTTCCAAGCCTGTGCTTTTCCCATCACACCCCCCGTGGGATAGGCTGCCCTTGACCCCAGCCACCTGTGATCACAGTGAGCAGAGGGTCACGGTTAGAGTCCCCAGCCAGGCCACAGGTCAGGATGGCTACTTAGAACGTCACCTGGAGCTCCCTCTCTGCCTGTACCTCCCCTTGACCGCTGTGCACACATGTGGGACGGAGCAGACAGTGCAGCCTCTTTCCTACACACCCCTTTAATATTTACTGCTAAGTTCAGCACACGTGTTGTTGCTCTAGGCATTCATGTTCTGGAAGAAACCCCGGTTTTGGAATGCTGAGCTCAAATCCCAGCTTTCCAGTTTCTGGCTGAAGGACCTCTTTGGATCCAGTCTCCTCTCTGTAAAATGGACATAACGATAGTAACTATCTCATATAGATGATGTGAGATTTACCAGAGACTATAGAGTTGACATATAATAGTTGATCCTCAATAAGTGGTAGCATTTTATTAATAATTAAATAAAATCCAAGTGCAATTAAATGCAATTAAAAATAAAATGCAAGTAACTATAGCTAACACAGTTCACACCAAAACCAGAGCCATGTCAGCTTAATCAACAGTGTGGAAAGTTGTTGACTGGAATTTTTCATCAGGATAATTAAAAGCTAAAATAATAGATGTGATTCAGATTAGCATCTGTTTTATTGGTACCATCACCTAAGAAACTAAATGCGTGTGTGTGTGTGTGTGTGTCTGGTTATTTTGTTTGTTTGTCTTTTGACCCTACTAATTTCTAGAGTTCCAAGTGATGCATCTGTATTTCCAACAGCTACCAATCAGCAGTCCGCTTTATTTCCTGTTTCAGCCAGCGGGGAAGGAATTTGCTGGTTTCTTCTGCAAAATAATCATAACCACTGTTTCCCTTTCCCTTTCTGCTGACAGGATTGCCAAACGATGAGGCTGCCTGTATTTGCCCCTCTGAGTCACTCTCCTCCTCCTTGGTGTCTCAGTTTTTTTGTCTAGTAAAATGGATGTGATAATTCTGGCTGGTTTTCCCAGGTTTCTGTGGGGCTGGTCACAAGTGGTCACGTGACTGAAGACTGTCTTTCCATCCGAGTCAGCGCGCTGTCTTTTTCATTCATTCAATGGTTCATTCATCTTGCAGACACGTTTTATGTTCCTCATCTGGGCCGAGTGCTGAAACTGCAGAGGTGAGTACCAGAGCATTCCCATCTTGGTGGAGTTGAAGTCGGGAGGGCCAGACACAAGTGACCATAAAATTGCAGCAGTGTGAGAAATACTGTGATAGTCAGTTGTGTAGAAAATGATGGAACCCTGTGGAGAGAGAACTAATCTCTTCAACGTCAGGCTGAATAGTGGTGAGGAAGAAGGCACTGGAGCTGGGTCTTTTATTTTTGGCTGTGTTGGGTCTTTGTTGCTGCGCACGGACTTTCTCTAGTTGCGGCGAGCGGGGGCTACTCTTCATTGCAGTGCGCGAGCTTCTCATTGCGGTGGCTTCTCTTGTTGCAGAGCACAGGCTCTAGGCACGTGGGCTTACAGTAGTTGTGGCTTGCGGGCTCAGTAGTTGTGGCGCACGGGCTTAGTTGTTCCGCGGCGTGTGGGATCTTCCCGGACCAGGGCTCGAACCCGTGTCCCCTGCATTGGCAGGCGGATTCTTAACCACTGCGTCACCAGGGAATTTCCCCCTGAGCTGGGTCTTAAAATTCAAATAGGAGTGAGTGTGATGCGCGAATAAGAAGAGGATTGGGAGGGGGTGGGGCTAAAGGTGAGTTTAGTATGAATTTTTCAAACTGCAGATTGGGATCTTCCTGAAATCAGTAATAGGTCATGATAAAATGGTAGATATTTTAAAGAATGGAATGGAATAGAATAGAATAGGCTGTTGTAGGTGTGATCGTTTGTGTGTGTGTGTGTGTGTGTGTATGCACTACTTCCTGTTATAAAATATTCTTACTTACATAAATTAAAACCCTATGATCTAGATTGAAGTCTGAATGACCTCCATCAATGACGTGCTGGTAAATTTTTAACAACTGGCTCTCTAGGGAAAAAAAAGTATGCATATATTTATATATATATAAGTTTATTTTACATTATACTGATACAAAGGATGTGTAGCACACAATTTA
Organism: Kogia breviceps; assembly: GCF_026419965.1. NCBI lineage: Eukaryota > Metazoa > Chordata > Mammalia > Artiodactyla > Physeteridae > Kogia > Kogia breviceps. The sequence goes on along the minus strand of NC_081312.1, from coordinate 9,348,397 downwards.
CAAATAAGAAAGTATATAACAATCCTTATTGTAAATTCTGTATAGCCACTGGATTCCCACAGAATATTTTTGTTAATGTTGGCTGAACTTTTGTATCTGCAACCAATCTAAGGTTACATTTCAATCATAACTTGATGCAACAGATCACAAGTAAATATTTGAGTGTTATCCAGTTCAGCGAAGAAGCTCACATCACTGATGAAGTAGTATAGTTCCGACATGAATGTTGGTTGATATTTTCATTTACCTTAATTAGTAAAACAAAAATAAAACAACGAGGCTGTGTCAGAGCTTAGCTCATTCGTCAATGACGTAAGCCTCTCCTTTGCGGATTGTCTCATCATACAGAGGTATGTGCCTTTGTTTGTCTTTGTATTTTATGACTCGGTGGATACATTAACCTGTAGAAAATGGAGAGTAATGCAAATGTTTTATGTCTATGGCTATGCAAATAAATTTCGTTAGGTAGAAAATATAAATCGCTGTAATGCAAATCTTCATGTGAACCAGTAACAGTAACTTCTTACTATTTCTTCACTAATTAATGAGTTAGGTAAAATATTTCACTTGTATTTATTTTATATCTAGATGAGAGTCATGATTTTATTTTTTTTGGAAAATCACCTTGTAACAATATTATTAACATTCTCTCCACCACTTTCTTCAGTCTAGACCATGAATAAAGCAATCATTCAGACTCTCATTTTTAGCACTTACTGATTTCCATGGTGTAAATGCTCCTACAGTGATGATCTCAAGCTCAGAACGTGAGTGACTTGATTGAACCTGAAGTTGGAAGTGATGTGTGTAGCCCACGATTACATAATATCACCACCATACACCTACAATAAACTAACCCCAAGAGCATAGTAAAATGTAGTGAAATAATCCAAAAATGATGTTTAGAGTACCTGTTACCAATATTTTAATATAATTATAAGCTTATAAACTTAATTTTTATTGTACTTTGAGATTGTATCAACAATCTCAAAATTCCTAAATTTTTTTTTTTTTTTTTTGCGGTACGCGGGCCTCTCACTGCTGTGGCCTCTCCCGTTGAGGAGCACAGGCTCCGGACGCGCAGGCTCAGCGGCCATGGCTCACGGGCCCAGCCGCTCCGCGGCATGTGGGATCTTCTCCGGACCGGGGCACGGACCCATGTCCCCTGCATCGGCAGGTGGACTCTCAACCACTGTGCCACCAGGGAAGCTCCATAAAATTCCTAAAATTTAACAATGACCTCTCATGAGATCCCTGTATACCAAAAAAGGAGTTTGTTTTGCAAAGCAAAAATTCCAAGCAGTGAATTTAAGTGAAGGAACTAGATAAAGATCTATAAACAGCTGGATAATTCTTTGATTTCCACCTAATCGGAGCCTAGGGTAGTGTCATCCCAGGTCTTTACCTGCTGGGGAGGCTTCCCAAGGTGACACGGCCAGGTAGATCTTATCCCACCTGGACACCCCTGAGCCAGTGGGACTCACTCCTGCATAGCCCAGGGGCTGCGGAGAGGAGAGGGAAACAGAGTCCCGCCCTGGCCTGGGAGTCGGGAGACCCGGGTCCCAGCCTTGACCTTGCTGTGGGCCCCTGTCTCTCTGGGACCCAGTGCCCTCTCCAGGGAGTCAGTCTTGAGTAGGAGCAAGCAGGTAACCTACATAAGAGAATCTGCTGACCCTAAGATCTTAGGGGGGTAGAGGGCATGGGATGAAAATCAGGAGGGCACATGCCCTGCCTACGAGCATTCAAGTTCAAACATCTAAAAACTGCTGTGAGCTGCTGACCCGCCAGACTTGGTCCGTAGGCTGCCAGTGTGAGACCCCTCAACTAGATTCGCAGGGCCAGTCTGGGTTGACACCCACCGCCAAGTGAAGCCTCACCCTTCTCCTGCACGCCCAGTCCTGGGTGTGGGTATGAAGCCCACCGTTCATACCCACACCCAGGACCAGGCTACGGAAGGGCTCAGGAAATGTTTGCAGGGGTGTAGCCATGGCACTAAGTACGTTATCTGGGGATATGCTCAGTGATTGGGAGTTTGCCAGCTGAGACCATCTTCAAAGGGGAAAAAAGTCTTTGAATCAGATGGTCGGTTTCTCTGGACTCCAGAGGGTACAAATTAGCTTTTCCCCATTTCCCTTCAAACAAGTGTCTGTATCCGTGGTAAGCCGAGAATAAAGGAGCTGGCTTACATTTCAGCGTCATAGGGCAGAAAAGTGGATGTATTTAAACCCTAGAGGACCCCAGGATGCCCAGCGCTCCCGGCAGGAGGGGTGGCAGGGCTGAGATGGTGGAGGGAGTACAGATTTATGTCTCCCAACCAGAATTCACTTATGCGAGGCCCGATTCACTGGGTGGAATTGCAGGAAACACAAACATGCCATTTACACGTGTTACTTCTCTCTCTGCAAGGCCCTGTAGATTAATTTGCAAGTTAAATGTATTAGGTTACAGCTGCACCATACAAGGCAAACAATCTTCCTCTTACAGAGTGTAACCAACTGCCTGTTAGGAGAACTTTTGAGGACGATCATGCTAATAATGTAATATAACATAACATAACATAGCATAACTTAGCATAATATAATATAATATAATAATATAATATAATACAATATAATATAATGTATATTTTTGGCCTCATTACCAGAGGCCCCCTTCTGTAGTTTCAAATGTCTTGTGCTACCCTAAATGTGAACACTCATGGATATGTAGGGCTGCCAGATAAAACACAGGACACCTACTTATATTCGAATTGCAGGTAAACAATGAATAATTTTAGTCTAAGCATGTCCCATGCGACACTTGGGAATACTTATACCACAAAAGTCTTCATCTACTGTCTAAATTTCAAATGTAAGTGGGCATTCTGTATATTTCTTCGCTAACTCTGGTAACGCTATGTACACATAAATACACACATTCATGCTTGTGACTCTGCACACAAAAACACCCACTCTGTGTACACAAATATGTGCTCAGGTACACATAGGATTGGTAGGTCCAGTGCCCGGGGATTCAGATGTGCACGTACACACACGCACATTTCATCCTCCTCTGTCGCTGAGCGCATTTGGGTCCCCAGGGTGTCCTCAGAGTTGAGTTTACAACCACGGGGTCTCTGGTTGCTTCCTGAGGCCAGTTCCTCCCAAGTTTCTCCAAAAACCTGCAGTTGCTGGGCGGTCTTTACTCCTTCCTGAAGTTCCCCTGGATTTTACGGCTCTGGCCTGGTTTTGGAGCGGGGCCTGGGCAGGGCAGGCGGCTTCCCCTCCTGCTCGCTGACCTTGGCCTCTTTCCCTAACGATGTGTCCATTACTTTCTGGCCTGTGGGCGGCTGGCTGGTGGGCCTTCTCGGGACAGGCCTCTTCCCTCCCAGCTCCCCACCTGCTCATATCCTGGTTTATGTCCCCAGGGCAGAGCCTCAGGGCCTGCAGGCTGGATGTTCTGAGGTTTTTATTGGCATCTCCATCAAGATGAGGGCCATGAGGGTCCTTCGGGCCTTCCTGAGCCACTTTATGGGAGTCGGCCTTCCAGACACGCAGGGGGGCAGCGATTTCCAGGGGAATCTGGCTTCTCTGCTGGGCTCACACCCTGTTTCCTCTGTGTTTGGCTTGGCGGTGCTGGGCCTGGCCTGTTTTGATCCCCACCTCGTGTTGGGCCTTTTGAGGCTGCAGGGGGATGAAGTGGCACAGGGTGACCCCCTCCCCACAGCCCAGGGACAAGGACAGGTAGAACAGAAAGAACTCAGGCCCCTCCAGTGCTCCGGGGAAATGCTCTGGAGTTTGAACACATTAAAACACAAATAAAAGCCCCTCCAAACCATCTACACCTTGGGAACCCAAGCTCACCTGTGAGGAGATTGAGTGGCCGGCCTCAATGACTGTCAAGCCCTTTGGGAACCCAAGTGGGAAAAAGAGGCGGGCGGGATTAATATTCTGCAAGGGGATTTAAATTTTAAAACCCCACTGTGAGTTCAGGTCACTCTCAGCTCAGAGCAGCCGAGTGAAGGAAGTGCTGTGGGAGAGACTGCACGTCCCAGAGGCTCCCAAGTAGGCCTTTCTCCATCTGGTGAGGCCCCAAACCAAATGAACAACCAGCCCACTCTTCATAACAGGTTCAAAGTTGGTATTGGGGACCAGACCGCATCCCCTTTAATTCACATGTTGAAATCCCAGCTACCAGGACCTCACAATGTGACTGTATTTGGAGATAGGGCCCTTAAAGAGGTGATGGAGTTAAAATGAGGTCCCAAGGATGTACCCTAATCTAGTCTGGCAGGTGCCCTTATGAGGAGAGGAGATTAGGACACAGACACACACGGGGAGACCATGTGAACACACAGGGTAGGACGGCCGTCTGCAAGCCCAGGTGACAGGCTTCAGAGGAAACCAGCCCTGCCGACACCTTGGTCTTGGACCTCCAGCCTCCAGAACTGTGAGGAAGATAAATTTCTGTTGTTTAAGCTGCCCCAGCAAAACGAAACGAATACAGTTAACAACAAGAAGGAAGTCATCAGGTAGGACTTTATTCCTTGTACTTGACTGAGGTGAGGGGGCAGCGTCTCAGCTGCGTGTGAGAGTGGGAATGCTCGCTGGTCCGTCCAGTGCCCAAGGGGCTGAATTGTACCCGTCCACCCCAGACTTGAGGTTCATCCTGGCTGTCCTTAGCTTTCATCACTCACTCACTTGTGCTTTGGGTTCCCTGAGAGGTGGTCTCTGAGGCTTGGGTGTAAGTGGCTTATTGGGAGGTGGTTCCAGGAAGCACGTGAGGGGATGGGGACAGGAGGAAAGCCCCCCAAATGTGACTTACTGAGTGGTTATTGTTTTAGACAATAGGAGGTCAATCCTGTTGGAGACCCTCTAAGATGCTATTTGGAGGACCCCTGAGAACCGTCCCAGCAAGGGGCAGGAAGCTGGGGTGCTCTTCCAGCCATCCTGTCCCTCATTTGTGGCCCCCTGTGTATCTACCCCAGGGTTACTCCAGCTGCTGGAGAAGGTGGTAAGGCCAGAGATGCAGGAGACCACGGGCGGCAGGAAATGTCTTCCCAGGGGGACTGAATGATGGATGGGGTGCCAACGGCCTCTGCTCACGGACCTCTGCATTCCCTCGGCCTCCCGTGAGCTCACTGACCCTAGGGCCTCTGTTCACACCGCTCAGAACAAAGTCCCGGGTCTCCTAGTCCTCAAGTCTCCTTGCTCCTCACTACGACCGGTTTCTGATCCCTCAGAACCAGCCTCACCCTGGACCTTCTTGGTTCCACACTGGGCCCTTGGAGCTGTCGACATCTGGTCTCTCCAGGACACCCCTGGACACTCCAGAGCACTCTCTCTCTTGGACAGGAGTCCCCTCTTATGCTGAGGACCCTCGCACTTCTGGAGGGTGAGTGACAACCCCCCCATCACTCACCAGCCCTGTGTGACACTTGGTGTCACCCTGAGGCTGTGACGTTTCTCCAGGTTCAGCCCCTCATAGGGATACAGCTTTTCCCTCCCTCCCTCCTCCATCTGTCGAGCGCTTACTATGCAATGGACACTGAGTGCCTGCTTTGTGCCGGCAAGATGGCAGGGGACGCTAAGAGAGTAACTCGGGGTCTCTGCCCTTTGAGGGGTCCCCAGTCTGGTGGCGAGAGCCAGCTTTGCCCCCCTTGCTCTGCAAATATCAGCCATCCCAGCCCAAACCGCTCTGCCTTCTGAAAGTCTAGAGCTGCACTGTCAATTCAGTGGCCTCGAGGGTCACATGTCGGGGGAGGGGGCCGGCGGGTAAATGTTCCAGCTTTGCTTCCTTCAGGCAGAGTCCTGTGGGGTGTTACGTACGGAAGCCTCTCAGAGGGGCCGCTGGAGTTGGGCCCGCACACCTCTAGCAGCCACCTGGACAGGGCTCCCTTGTTTAGGCCCCTCCTCCGTCCTACCCCACTCTCCCCACCGTCTCCTCATCTCTGCTTCCCTGGATCACCTCCCAAGTGAACTGCCTTCACCTAAGTCCATGTCTCAAGCTCTGCCATCAGAGATTCCAAATTAAGACCCCATCTCTCTGTGCCCCGTGCTGGAGTGTGATGGATGGATGGTATGATTCGAGTGTATCTGCTTTGCCAGCTTAGGCAGGGGATTAGGGACCCCAGCTGTGGTCACATGGCTTAGCTGCCTTCTTTAATCTGGCCATTTCAGTAATAAACCTGGTTTTTTAAAAAAACTCCGTCTGTCTGGTTCCTGGACCTATTTCTCAATTGTTTCTGAACACAAAGAGAAAAGAGGTATGATTAATTGGCATTTCCCCAAACCCCAATATTTATACAAATATGACTATCTTTTTACTTTGTTTTTTAAAAATGTTATTGACATATAGTTGACTTACAGTGTTATGTTAATTTCTGCTGTACAGCAAAGTGACTCAGTTATACACATATATATTCTTTCTCATATTCTTTTCCATTATGGTTTATCACCATAATGATTTCCAGTATTTCACCTCCTATCCAATCTTCAAGATATTGAATATAGTTCCCTGTGCTCTACAGTAGGACCTTGTTGTTTATCTATCCTATATATAATAGTTTGCATTTGTTAATGCCAAACTCCCAATCCTTCCTTCGTCTTTACTTTGTTACTTTAAGTCAATTTTACTGAAATACCCTTTTCGTGCAATCAAATATCCTTTTCATGCAATCAAATATACCTTTACTTTGTTACTTTAAATCAATTTTACTGAAATATCCTTTTCATGCAATCAAATATACCTTTACTTTGTTACTTTAAGTCAATTTTACTGAAATATCCTTTTCGTGCAATCAAATATCCTTTTCATGCAATCAAATATACCTTTACTTTGTTACTTTAAATCAATTTTACTGAAATATCCTTTTCATGCAAAATCAAATATTCAGTTTGATGATTTTAACAAAGTAGGTACCTGAGTGATGATGACCCCACTCACGATGGAGAATAGTTCCATCATCCTAGAAAGTTCCCCTCTACCCTATCTCAGTCAAACATTCACACCCACCCCAGCCAGGCAACTTCTGATTGATTTCGATCTCTCTAGAATAGTTTTGCCTACATTGCAGGCTCCTGTGCGTGGAAGCACATAGAGTGCCCTCTCCTTTCACAGGTGTCCATTCCTTTTTACCACTGAGTTGTATTCTATTTTAGAGGACTTTATGAAGTCATGTTTCATTTCTCCAAGGTAAATACCTAGGAGTAGAACTGATGAGACATGTGGTAGGTTTATGTTTAACTTTATGAGAAATTCCCAAACTGTTTTCCAAAAGGGTTGGTCAATTTTACACTCCCAGACCCCCATGGGCGTTCCGGTTCCTCCTTGTCATCTCCAGCCCTTGGTGTTTTCAGAATTTAAAATTTTAGCTGCTCTGGTGGACATGTAGTGGTATCTCATCTCTACTGTACATTCGTATCATCTTTTGTGAAATGGCTGTGAAATTCGTATCTTCTTTTGTCAAATGGCAAATCTTTTGCCTGTTTTTAAAATTAGGTTGTTTGTTTCTTTATGTTTTAAGAGTTTATTTTTTGGATACAAGTCCTTTATCAGGTGGATGGATTGCAAATACTTTCTCCCAGTCTGTGCTCTGCCTTTTCAATTCTTTCATGGAGTCTTCATTGTTGTTGTTGTTTTACAATTAAGAGAAAAAGGCCTCCCCTGGTGGCACAGTGGTTAAGAATCCGCCTGCCAACGCAGGGGACACAGATTCGATCCCTGGTCTGGGAAGATCCTACATGCTGTGGAGCAACTAAGCCCACGTGCCACAACTACTGAGCCTGCGCTCTAGAACCCGCGTGCCACAACTACTGAAGCCCGCGCGCCTAGAGCCCGTGCTCTGCAACAAGAGAAGCCACCGCAATGAGAAGCCCGCACGCCGCAACGAAGAGTAGCCCCCGCTCGCCGCAACTAGAGAAAGCCCGGTGCAGCAATGAAGACCCAACGCAGCCAAAAAATAAATAAATAAATGTTGTTAAAAAAGCTCTATTTTCTTTTTTTTTGCCTTTTGTTTTTTAATTTATTAAATTTTATTGGAGTATAGTTGATTTATAACATTGTGTTAGTTTCAGATGTACAACAAAGTGATTCAGTTATACATATATATATATATTCATTCATTTTCAGATTCTTTGCCCATATAGGTTATTACAGAATATTGAGCATGTTTTAAAGTTTTTAACAGCTTTATTGAGGTATAATTTACATACCATAAAATTCACTTGGTTTTGGTGCACATAAATGGTGTGTGGTTTTTTTTTTTTCCTTTCACTATTCAAAAAGGATGGAAACTATTTAGAGGTTCAATCCAATGTTCTTACCCATACTTTTTTTTTCTAGGGGAGTGGAGGATTGCTAGGTTTTTTAATGTGTGATTTTAATAGAAATATTTGTTCAAAATCATATAAGAAATATATGCTTCTTAAACACAAATGGTGTAGACAAAAATAAGTTAGAGATGCACCCAAGTTCACCTTCAGCCTTTTGGTAGTGACCAAAATATGATATTTGTCTCCAGCTTTGGCTTGGCCTTTGGAAAGTCAAATAGTTGATGCCAGCTTCAGTATCATTTCTGGCATCGCTGAACTTGGGTGTGCCAACAATCATGAGATTGCATCACATCTAATCATCCTAACAACAGCAGTGATATGAACAAGGCATGGCATTCAGATTCATTCATCACTAAACATCCATCTTGAAATATAAACAAGACTTCTTGGTGCAACTTGGTGTGAGAATCTCTTTTGTGCTTTATATGTTGAAATTCTATCAGTCAGTTGAAGTAAAAAACGTGTATTATTGTATACGTGTGCTCCATTAACTATGAGGGTGAAAGTTGTTAATTTTAGGCACAAAAATTATTCTGAACTTTCAAACAGTAAAATAAATAGGAGAGGAGCTGACAATGTGAGTGGTAAGAGAGACTATGTCAGCTAGACAACTTTAGGAAAAACGATATCCTTATACCATTTTTGTGAGCCAAAATATGATAAAACCTACCTTGGTTGAATGCAAACATCTCTTCGGTGAGATGGGGTCCCTCAGTACAGGGACCACAAACATCTCATTAACTGCTGGTTCCCATCAACCGTTTCTGTCAGCACTTCAAATGTCACCATAGCTTTAATAGGAAATTGTAACAATAAAGTTTTTATAGAAAATTATGCATGGCTTTGGCCTCCTCTTTGGCTGAAAAGATTTTTTAAATAGACTTTATTTTTTGGAGCAGTTTTAGGTTCACAGCTAAATTGAGAATGTGGTACAGAAATTTCACTTAAACAACCTGCCCCAGGAGTGTATTTTTACAAGCAGAAGATTTAAACTTAGTAAAATCTGATCAGTTTTTTTCTTTGATGGTTAACACTTTTTATACTGTATCCTAAGAAATCTTTTCTTGCCCCAAGGTCAGAAATATTTTCTTCTATGTTTTTTTTTAGGAGTTTCATGGTTTTAGCTCTTACATTTAGGGCTATGATATATCTGAGTTAGTGCTTGCATGTGGAGATGGGTGTTGCTTCTTGACCTTTTCAGCGGACAGAGCTAGAATATCTATAATATGCAAAAAATGCTCCATCCGTTCACATTGATGTTTCAGATCAAATCAGGACTACAGGGATTTGTTTTGTTTTACTTGACTTAACTTTTCTATCACATCCCTATCTTCTCTCTTCCAAAATGAACACCTTACTTATCAAGGACACAGGGGATGTTAGAATAAAAATATCCCATAATTATTCATTTGTATTATGTTATCACTCAGTATTCATACAACCCCCACCAATTATGATTATTGAAAACAGTTGAAAATCTTTCTACATATGCTTCCCTTTTCTCTTCCCATTGTTTTGTTGTTGTTTTACTGTATCTTCATTGTACACATGGAGAACATATGGCCAATACATCTACAAATTAGTATGTATTTAATGCTCACTGCTGTCCCTCTGCTGATGTCTCTCTATTATTTTGGTCATCTGAGCTCATTCTCTAGCAGATTTCTTAGGAAGGAATCATGAGGAAGATAATTTTCTGACTCCTGCATGTTAATGACAGTTTGTGTCACCTTTATACATGCTATATTTAGAAATTGGTTTTCTTGTATATAAAATCTTTGACACATTTTCTCCTCTTGCTTGTCTTAGCTGAGTTATTACATTTTCTGGCATTGTTTGATATTAAAAAAAAATTGACAGTAATCCAGTTTTCCTTACCTTATAAGTCACATGCTCTTTGTATCTCAGCTCCCAAAGGACTTTTTCTTTTTCCTTAAAGTGGTTTTAATAGATTATGTCTTGGTGTTGGTTGTTCTTGGTCAATGTTCTTAGGTACCCAGTGTGCTCTTTCAGTATGAAGCTTTCAATCTTTTTCTTTCAGGAAAGTGGTCTTGAATTATGGTTTTTAGTATTTCTTCTATTTTCTTGCTTTGGTTTTCTTTTGTAGGGTCTCCCATTATCCGTATATTGTATTTTCTTTGCCTGTTTCCAGTATTTCACCTCCTATCAAATCTTCTTTAATTCTTTCTTCATATTTTAAAAGTTTATCTGCATTTTATCTTCTATTTCTCTTAAGGCATGTTTTTTTATGTTGTTTTCTGTCGTTTCTTCCATTTTTGTCTTCATTTCTAAAATGGTTTTTCCTTCTATTTCCAATTCTTGAGTTCTGTCTCTCTTTTTTTTTTGCTTTTTGAAATATAATTTATATATTTTTGTGTCTTGTATTATATTATTAATGACTTTTAGCTTGTGTGTGTGTGTGTGTGTGTGTGTGTGTGTGTGTGTGTGTGTGTGTTACACGGGCCTCTCACTGTTGTGGCCTCTCCCGTTGCGGAGCACAGGCTCCGGACTCACAGGCTCAGCAGCCATGGCTCACGGGCCCAGCTGCTCTGCGGTATGTGGGATCTTCCCAGACCGGGGCAAGAACCCATGTCCCCTGCATCGACTGGCGGACTCTCAACCACCATGCCACCAGGGAAGCCCTGACTTTTAGCTTTTTAAAAAGTAATAGTAGGTTTCAGTTTTGACCTATTTTCTGAGCATGTCTTTCTTGTATGCTTAATTGTTTGTAGGTATATTGTTCTCCTTATTCTCTTTCTTCTTATATTAACTTGGGATAGGATTTTCCAAGATAATTTTTGATTGCTCATTTTAATGTTAATTTAGTTTCCATGAACTTTTTCAAGGGGCTATGGCTCAGATAACTCTTCTCAATTTGCAGACCATTCTTCTGTTGTTTTCATGTAATATTTTAAAATGTGGTATCCAGGGATTCCCTGGTGGCTCAGTGGTTAAGAATCCACCTGCCAATGCTAGGGGAGACAGGTTCGAGCCCTGGTCCAGGTGATCCCACATGCCGCGGAGCAACTAAACCCGCAAGCCACAGCTACTAAGCCCGTGAGCCACAACTACTGAAGCCCATGCGCCTAGAGCCCATGCTCCACAACAAAGGAAGCCACTGCAATGAGGAGCCTGTGAACCACAGCAAAGAGTAGCCCCCGCTCGCGGCAACTAGAGAAAGCCCACGTGCAGCAACGAAGACTCAACACAGCCCCCCAAAATAAATTAATTTTTTTTAAAATGTGGTATCCAGCTGTCTGAATTTTCTGACTGTTCCTCCCCCAATGTTTATCTTTCTCTTTCCATCACTCTGATTGTTCCAATATTACTGTTTTGATTCCCCTTCTAGCAATTTCTTCTGAGTGCAGATCCCAACCCTATGCTTTTTCTAATACACAACTAGAAATGAATAGATCCCTGACTTTGAACTTTTCCAAGGAATTTCATAGAGTATTTCTGAAGGTGAGATGCCTACATGTAACTGACAAAGAACAAATTGAAGGCAGCGGCTTCCCTGTGTGTGTGATGTTCCTCAAATGAAAAATGAAAAGACAACTAACCCACAGTAGGGAGGCAAGTTTAGCCTACATATGGAAGAGCCAGAGTTTGACTTGGGCTGTCATAGGAAATGAACAACTCCAAGTACTTTCCTTTGGGTGAACGTCTGTTCTGAAGCCCAGATGTACTGGACTTGAATTGTTTAGGGCTTTCCATTGACCTAGCGAGCGAAATGCACTGTGAGTCTAAAATGGTGGCCTAACTGGTTACGATATTTATGATTGTGGCTTAATTCATTTAGTAGGCAAATACTGGGTGAGCCTCTACTGTGGGCAAGCCTTGTTTTGGGAGCTGGGGAATACAGGGACAAACAAGACAGATGGTGTCTGTTCAAGTGAACACTCTCCTCTTCTCCTATGCATAAAATTAAAACTTTATGCATCTCTGTAAAATATTTCCAAGCCCCTAAACTCACATTTTTGCTATTGGGAATAATGACTCATGAGTTTAACCTTGTTGAAACTAGAATCCTAACAGGAGGATATTTGCATTTCTTTCTTCTAAAATGCACATACAAAACCCAAACCAACAGAACAGAATATGGTACTCATGTCTCAGTTTCTGGTTTTAATTTTCTCCTTTGGGGCCCAAATCAGATTTGAGTTTCTAAGGAAGTTTTATCAGTGGTGAAAGTGAAGTGGGGATTTTATATTGCATGGAACTCTCCTGTTTGAAGCCCTTGTTATGAGTGGGTATCATCTTCTGCTTTTGAACAGATGTTTCTATGATCTCCAAACTGACCCATCAGTGAGGCCTGACTCTATCATGAAATGTGATAAGTGAGGCCAAAGGGTCACCTTTATTGTTCAAGGGAAGGCTAAAACTTCACAAGGAAAACATTTATTATCTGAGCACTTGCTGGCAGGATTTACAACTCTTGGGGAAGAGGAGAGGGTCATCAAAGTTCAATATCTTGGTTTCCCTACAATTGGGGAAGCAGAAGACTCCAAAATAGGATTAATTTATCAAATTGTGTTCTCTGGGTGGTTTGTGTCCTGAGTCAATTCAATTCACCCAGCATCAGTCAGCTCCATCCCTGGACTGGGGACCAGGCTGCGTTCTCCTGAGCCAAGACAGTCCCAGCTTCTAAAAGCAGGCCGAAAAGGAAGAGTAAACTCACATTTACTGGTCACTTTCTCTGGACCTGGCCCAGGGCTTCAGCTTGTCTTTACAGCAACCCCAAGGAGGATCACAGGTGAGGGGCCCCGAGGGGTTGTGCAAGATCAAACGTGGTCAAGATTGGACCCGGTCAGTTCTGCCTGTGTCCACGGCTCCTACATAGAAAAGAGGTAGGCAGGGGTAGTGGAAGCTTCATGTTCAGTCCTAGTTGTATGCGAATGTGCTGGGGGAAGGGAACATCTCACAGCAGATCATCTGCTGCTTTAAGGAGTCTGAGCCATCCCACAGTTTTCATTTGATTGAACAGATTGAAGGCTGGGGAGGCACAAGAAAGAGTCTTGACCTGGCAGCGAGCATGGATTGCTCTGTAGCAAAAGGCAGAGGGCAATCTGCTGCTTTTAGAGCGTCGGGGAGCAGGACTCAGTTTCCCTCCTCTGCTTCCACCCGCCTCCATCCCCAGGCCTGGGCGTCTCAGAGCCAGGCTCTGTGTCTCCATCCTGCGCCTCTCCCACAGTAAGTCCGGCCCTGCCCTGGGCCAGTGTGTGTGCCAGGAGGGAGGAGGGTGTATGCTAGGAATTCCAGTGTCCCCTCCAGCCGGACTGCGAGTCTGGCTCTGTGCCTTCAGAGTCCGAACTCAGCCCGGCCCTCCCTCGCTTGGGTTGTGGGAATTACCTCCTAACAGGGCCCAGCTCCACCCCCGCTGTTTCCCATTTGCCCCTCCAACCCTCCCTCCCCAACAGCAGCCACGGGGGCCCTTGTCAAATCCCTGAACTGGCTCAGGCCTGGCATGTGGAATCTGCCCAGGCCGCTCCCTGCAGCCTGCGAGGCCCCGTGCCACCTCCCGCCAGCCTTGCCAAGAACAAATCCTGGAGGCCCGTCACGTGACAGGCACCGTGCGAGGCTCTGAGCTCTCACCACTGAACAGAACCAAGTCCCCGTCTTCCCGGGGCTTACGGTGTAGCGGGAAGAGAAAAGTAGCATCAGACGAGCTCGTAGGGCAGGGGGTGACGTGAGCAATAAAGAAAAGCCCAGCACGTCGGGGGGCTGCCGTGTGAGGGCGGAGTGCTGTGTGAGAAGGGGTGGCAGAAAAGCTGCGAGGACAAGGAGACAGTGGGGCAGAGGCCTGAGGGAGGGGAGGCCCCAGGTCCCAGGCTTTCTGCTCTTCCTCACGTCTGCTAAGCTACGACCCCTTCCGGCTCCTTCCCGCCCAGGCCTCTGCACACCTACAGCCCACGTCTAGTCTAGCAGTGGTTACTTGACCCCTACCTGCCCACCCACCTGTCTTAGCAGAAGAGGTGTCCCTCTTCTATTCCGGGGCCAATCGCCCCCTCTGTGCTCTGGATCTGTCCCCAGAAAGCAAATCAGCCAGCGTCTCTGCTCCACGGTACCTAAGATGGCAGTGCGGGCAAAAGCCTAGCACAGGAGGGGAGGCGGCGGCTCTGGGAAGGACACGTAGAGCGGGAGGCCTCACTGGATGATCAGCAGGCGTTTTTGAAAAGCTCCCCTTCCTGAGATTTACACCAAACACCCCCAGGCAAGCCCAACCCCGCAGGCCCCTTGGGCCACCCAACCCTTCTTCCTTAGACCTCCGGGGGTGTCCTGGGCCTAGAGACCTCCCTGATGGATATCCTTCCTGTCTACCAGCCCCACTGGGTGGAGCAAGACTTTCTCGTGGTGGACGGCAGAGCCTCAGCTCAAACTGCTTAAAGTCAAAAGGAAGACGTATTGGCTTGTGTAACAGGGTCCATGAACAGGGCTGGCCTAGGGACTAAAATAATGTCCCTTCATGGGGCCTCCATTTCCCCCTACCTCTCTCTTTGGGACACACACACACACACACACCTGTGTGCTTCTCCTTGTATGGAACCTAGTTTTTCCAGGAGAGCTGTTCCACCCGGTCGGAGGAACGGGGTCGTGGCTGCAGAGGACTCCAGGTGAGAGCCACCCCAGCTCGCCATCTCGAGGTAAAGGAGGCCTTTTCCCTCCCAGCCTTTGTATGGAGAATCCCAGCTGGGGACTGGTCAAACTGGGTCTCCTGCATTTCTTGTAGCATTACCCCAGGATGGCCAGAGACATGGGAGGCACAGATTGCCCAGGCCTGGGTCACGTGCCCACCAGGAGCTGGTTGGCAGCTGTGCTAGAATCACGTGCCTGGAGGACAGAGCAGTTCAAAGAAGAATGATCCTATTTTAAGAAGACGTGGGGTGGGGGGACTTCCCTGGTGGCACAGTGGTTAGGAATTCGCCTGCCAGTGCAGGGGACACGGGTTCGAGCGCCGGTCTGGGAAGATCCCACATGCCGTGGAGCAGCTAAGCCCGTGTGCCACAACTACTGAGCCCACGTGCCACAACTACTGAGCCCACACACCTAGAGCCCGTGCTCCACAACGAGAAGCCACCACAATGAGAAGCCCTCGCACCGCAAAAAAGAGGAGGCCGTGCTTACTGCAACTAGAGAAAGCCCGTGTGCAGCAAGGAAGACCCAATGCAGCCAAAAATAAATAAATTAAATAAATAAATTTTAAAAAAAAAGAAGACGTGGGAAGGGATGCTAGGCGAATAAAAATAGCAGCTGACCTCCTTGCCACCTCTTCTGTGGGTGGAGGTTGGCAGGGCTCCTGGGTTTTCAGAGGTATTTATTCCCCCTCCTCATCTTTCTAGTCTAGCTGTACTTGATCTGGCAGGTTCTTTTTCTATCTTACTGTCCGGTGAGTGTTCTGGTACCACCGTGAAAGGTGCCAGAGTATAAATACATGCAGAAGTGCAATAGTAGACATTGCTGATTGGATTTCTCACTTGGGGTCCACATGGCCTCCCTTCAGTCTGGCCTGGGAATACACATATCTCCCCACCTCTGTCTTCCTTTTTCTGAAGGTGGTTGAGTCCAGATTCCATAAATATTAATTCAGCACCTACTAGATGCCGGGAGCTTTCACATCTAAGCCCTGGTTATAGCAGAGGGAACAAGGCTGAGAGGTGAATGCCGTTGTCTTAGTGTCTTGGGGCTGCTGTCACAAAGTACCACACATGGGGGTGGATTAAAAGAACAGAAATATATTCTCATAGAGCTCAGAAGGCCAGAAGTTCAAAATCAGGGTGTTGGCAGCGCTGGTTTCTACAGAGGGCTGCGAGGCAGAATCCGTTCTCTGCCTCTCTCCAAGCTTCTGGGAGTTTCCAGCATCCCTTGGCGTCCCTCAGCTTGTAGATGCCCGACTCCAACCTCTGCCTCCATCATCAATGGCCATCTTCTTGTGTGTTCTCACATCGTCTTCTTATAGACACCAGGCACACTGGCTGAAGAATACATCCTACCCCATCATGAATGCATCTTAACTAATTACATCTGCCATGACCCTATTTCCAAAAAAAGGTCACATTCTGAGGTACGGAGGGTTAGGACTTCAACATGTATTTTAGGGGGCGGCATGATTTAACTCCTAAAACCCACTGAGTAGTGAAGCCAGCCTCACACCCAGTTCTGACTGCAGAGCACATGCTCTTTCGGCCTGAAGATGCTAGTAATGACAGCTGGCATTTTCAGGGTGCTGCTCTGTGTAGGTGATTCCTTATCTTTTGCCATTTTAAAATCACAACAGCCCTACCAGGTAGGCATGGGTCCATTTTCCAGGTGAGGAAGTTAAGGCATGGAGAGCCTAAATGACCCAGGTCACACAACTTCTTAGGAGCAGAGCTGCGATTTGAGCTCATGGGCCTGGCTCCACCATGCCGAGATAAGGGGCACAATATAAAAATTTGTAAAGTGCCCTGGGAAGCCTGGGTGGATAAAGGCCTCGGCCATCTGCAGATGGTTGCGGTGGGGCTGGCAGAGGGAAAATATCTTGAAATCCTTCCTGGAGAAAGTGACTTTTTTTTTTTTGCGGTACACGGGCCTCTCACCGCTGTGGCCTCTCCCGTTGCGGAGCGCAGGCTCTGGACGCGCAGGCTCAGCGGCCATGGCTCACGGGCCCAGCCGCTCCGCGGCACGTGGATCCTCCCGGACCGGGGCACGAACCCGCGTCCCCTGCATCGGCAGGCGGACTCTCAACCACTGCGCCACCAGGGAAGCCGAGGAAGTGACATTTTAACTGGTTCCAGAGAACGGGTCAGATTCTGCTGTGCAGAGATGGCAGAGAAGGACGTTTTGGACCAGGCAATGAACACAAGCAAGATGTAAAGGCAGGAGAGTATTTGGGGGAGCGAAGGGGGACCTCTGGCTCGCTAGTCCAGAGCCCAGATATTCCCATGAGTATAAAAGGGAAGAGGGTCTCTTTAATGGGGATGAGAATGGAGTGTCCGTGTCTACCGCCAGGTCCTCCCTATTCTCATGGAAATCCACTTCCGAAGCTGCTTTCCACCCCAAAGCAGTGGAATCCCCAACAAACGGGGCCAGCTGAGGGGGCCCATTGCCCTCTCCTTCCCCCGTTCCCACCGTAACCCCACCCAAGCCCAGAAACCAGAGACCTGTGGAGCGGCCAGTTCGGGCTCCATCTCCAGAAGGCCGAGCTGAGATCTATTCTTACTCCCTGGAGAGAAAAGGTTTCCAGTGTGTTTATCCCGTTGCCATGGGTCTGCCTTCTGCGTCAGGCGCTCTGTCTGTCAGACAGGACAACTGAATAATATTTTTATTTTGAGGCATGGGTCACCGAGTCTTTTCACTCCACAGCCGGCTTCGCCCCCGCACCAGAACTGCAGGGAACTGGGCCCCTGGATGCCTGGGAAGCGAGCGGCGAGGGCAGCGCGCAGAGTGGGTGGCCGCTCTGCCTTGAGCCAGACACTGTGTCCTGGAGGGAGAAGACCCCGTCCTGGAGGGGGGTCTTTTCTGCGTCGGGGCAGAGCCTGGTGACTGCAGCGGCTCTTGCCAAGACCTGGGAGCAGCCGGGCCCGTGTGGCAAGGTTGGCTCTGGGGGAGGGCAGGTGGGCTGGGAGGGGACCCACCGTGGGTGGTGAGAGGATATCCACGTGATCCGTGGCGTGCGATGGGGGTGACGGGGGGCAGGTGGCCATAAGTGGAGGCAGGAAAAGCGCTCTCAGGGGTCTAATCAAAGGGACCGAGACAAGTCAGGCAGGAGCAGAGTTCCACGCCCTTGGCGCTGTTAACATTCAAGGCTGGCTCATTCTTTGTTGCGGGCCGCTGTCCTGTGCGTGGCGGAGCGTTTAGCAGCATCCCTGCCCTCCACGCACTAGATGCCGATAATAGTCCATAATACAGCGGCCCCAGTTGTGACAACTAAAAATGTCTCCAGACGGATATTGCCAAATGCTCCCAGGGCCGGGAGGGGCTAAATTGTCCCTGGTTGAGGCTCGGGGGACCCGGAGACTGAACGGGTTTGGGATCTACGGGGCAGAGCCAGATGCCGCAGAGTCAACACAGATCCAATTACTGGAACAAGCGGCGGCTCCTCAGCTTGCCCCACACTGGTTAAGACCTCTGGTGGCAAATGACAGAAGTCAATTCTGGCTAACGTTCCCCCAAAAGGCAACATATAGGAGGGATAGAGTAGAGGTGGAGGAACATTCCTTTAAAACAAGAAAGGGCTAGAAGATCTACCTTAGAAATGAGCAGGAACCAAGGCAGCCTCAGTTTTGTGATCTGTATAATGGGAATAGTAACAGTGCCTGCCTCCCAGAGGCGTTGTGGGGATGGACTGAGTTAATACACGTACCTGACGGTATGATGAGCACAGTGAAAGAATTGGCTCTTCTATTACTGCCGTTGGTTTCTCTTTGTCACTTCCCTATTCGTGACCTGGCCATTGTCTTTCTTTCCATTTCTATTTCTTGTCATCTTCTTGCCCCCCAAACGCCAGCCACCCCAAGGCAACGTCCCATCTCTCAAAGGCTAAACCATTTCAAATTTCCACCCAGCTGAAGAAACTCCCATGGAATTTGTTTCACGGTTCTGTTGCTGTCTTTCAAGTGTTTAGATGGAGGAGACAGGTCCCTTGAAATAGCAGGTTCCCCAGAAATAGTTATCAGAGGAGGGGTTGAGTGTTAAACGCTAGAGAGCTTTCCCGAGAAACGATCTGTCGCCTACAGCCATTTCATGGGCAGGTCAGGAAAAGCATCCCAGGCGGGCAAGACGCAGCCCTCCTGTGCCGGACAGAGATGGGTGTCGTGCAAGGTGGCTGCCTCTCTTCTGCCCTGAACTTAGAAGAGGGAAAATCTCGGCAGAGGGTTCTAAGTGATGGAGAGAACAGTTCAAAGTATTCCCGGAAACTTGCTGTTAGGGCAGGGATGAGGGGCAGCCAATGGTAGGAGGAAACCGTGCCACCAGCTCTTCTCACCTCAGGCAGTGGGGGCTGTCTTCTCGAAGGGTCTTTCATAGCAAAGAGGTGAGAGTGTTAACCTCGGAGCCATTGGTGGTGTCAGAAGGCTGTAGACAGGTACCTGGCACTTCTCATCGCCTGGAAGCACGTAGGTGAGGATAAAATAGTAAAAGGCTTCTTCTCTTCAGGGAGGATTGGGAAGCCAATCTTGGAGGGAGGGCACAGCTGCCTTCAGTTAGGGAGGCACTGGACGTGGACCCAAGTGCTGTGTCTGTGTTAAGCCTACTTCACATTGAACTTGGACTCCAAATTGTTATGCAAAGAGTAGTCACTGTAGGTTATTAAATATTTATGCTTTTATTTAACAGCAATTTCCAGTTCAGTAACAAAAGCCAACTTCATCAATCCCCTGACACTTCTTACCTCAGTCCAGAGCAGGCCCAGCTTCAGGGGGACCCAGAACAACATTTATCCCTGGTCCCCGGGGGTGGCCCCCAGAATGTCAGGCAGAGGGCGGGGCTGCACGGCGCCACCCCACGGTGGTGTGTGCAGACTGATGGAGAGCCTGCCTTTGACTGTCATGACACTGGCGTTCAAGTTCTGGCTCCACCTCAAACTTGCAAAAGTCACCTCTCTGAGCCTCACTTCCCTCGTCTGTAAAATGGGCATGAGAATCTCTGCCTTGTGGGGAGGCTGTGAAGCTGAAATGAGATAATGAGTGTTACTGGTTCCCAGACATCAGGGTGCACAAAGGGAGAAGCAAAGGGAGAGATGGTTAAAATGCAGGGTTTTGTCTGTTTGTTTGTTTTCTCATTAAATAAAACTCAACTGGGGCTTGGGGACATTCTGACAAGCTTCTAGGTGATTATCACCCAGGTGTGTCAGTAAGAAACACTGATGCTTAAAAACGATTTAGTACCGAGCCCAGCATAAGTCCTCAGTACACGTCACTGGTAGTTGTTGCAATTATTATTCTGTACCATCTAGCACAATAATGGAATGTGACAAACTATCTCCCAATTCCAGCTGCTCAGAACAATAAGCATTTATATAGTTGGTGAATAGGTGGGGTCAGTGACTTAGACTGGGCTCAGCTGGCTGGTCCTTCTAGTTTGGGCTAGGCTCACTCACAGGCCCAGTGTCAGCTGACTGTCAGCTGGAACCACGCGGGACCCCGGCCGCAGACTCTCATCCTCCAGCTGGCTAGCCTAGGCATGTTCCCGCGGAGACAGCAGAGGTTCACGTACCTCAGGCCTCTGCTTACCATCGCGTCTGCTACCATCCCAGTGGTCAAAACAAGTCACCTGGCCAAGCTGAGAACCAAGGCATGGACAGCAACCCAGCCAGAGTGGGAGTGTGGGAGGGTCCTGATATGTGACATGCCCGAGGGAGAGGATAGAGGGCGAGTGATGATTCAAGACACTCGATCCTGGGCTTCCCTGGTGGCACAGTGGTTGAGAGTCCGCCTGCCGATGCAGGGGTCACGGGTTCGTGCCCTGGTCCGGGAAGATCCCACATGCCGCGGAGCAACTAAGCCCGTGAGCCATGGCCGCTAGGCCTGCGCGTCCGGAGCCTGTGCTCCGCAACGGGAGAGGCCACAGCAGTGAGAGGCCCGCATACCGCAAAAAAAAAAAAAAAAAAAAAAAAAGACACTCGATCCATCTATAGCGAGTATTGTTTTAGAAAATAACAGAACTGCACCTTCTTTGTCTACCGGATTTGTTTCAATGATCATGCATTACATTTTTGATCAGAGGGGAAAAAAAAGTGTTATTTCCACTTTGAAACAGGAAACGAGAGAGGATTATTTTGAGGATTAAAGGTGATTTAAATATGTCAGCGCATGAGGGAATGCATTGTAAACTTCAGGGAGTGTGGAAGGATGGTTTGCCCAGAAAGAAGCCCTCCCCCCGGCAGAGTATGAAGAGTTCTTTTCTCCATCAGGCCTGCGAGCTGCTCTGGACCAGGCTAAGATGCTCAGGCATCACCCGTGACATGAGGAGAAGAGAATAAGGCGCCCCCTCCCCCTTCTGTAGCCCCGGAGCTCCCATGGCTCTAGTCTCAGGCAGCAATGCTTACTCACCCTCAGGGCTTCTCTTTTTCTTCCCTTTATCCATGTCTTATCAATTATGCGTGTACTCATGTCCCCCACTAGGCTGAGTGCTCCTTGGAGGACAGCGCGTCCCCAAAGTGGTAACAATAAAAACAAGAGAAACTATTTCTTGAGCACTTGCTACGCGTCAGGCATTGTGCTTTTTATATATTAGCGCACTTAACGCTCCTGCGAGGTTGTGATTCACTTTCCTATGGCTGCTGTAACAAACTACCACATACTTGGTGGCTTTAAATAAGACAGATATTTTTTATCTTAATAGTTAGCTTAATAATCTTACTAAAATTGAAAGTAAGTTTGAAAATTGGGCTAAAATCAAGGTGTCAGCAGGGCTGTGTTCCTTCTGAAGGCTCTAGAGGAGAATCAATTCCTTTCCTTTTCTAGCTTCTAGAGGTCATGTGCATCCGGCTTGTGGGTCCAGCATGGGGAGAAAAGCCTGGCTGGCTGGAGGGATGGATGGATGGACACACAGAAAGTCTTTCGTCTCCTCAAAGTCTCACCTCCAAGGCTGAAGCAATTGCAAAGTTTCTCTCGTCCCCACCCCCATTTCTACAGATGTCATTGTGTTCTACCTTGTCAGCATAGGGAGGCTTCCCACTCAGCTTTGTGGGTGAGAGTCCATCCTCTTCCCAAACCTCCTGAAGAACCAGTCCTCTTCAGTTATGGGAAAATAACTACATTGCTTAATCACCAGTGATGTCAGTCAAGGAACCTTAAAGAGATTAGTTCTGCTTTTATTTGTTGGGACAATGGAGAGCATGAAATATCTAACAGCATCGTAATGTGGAACAGATGGGAAAGATACTGCCTTTCAGGGCCTCCCTGTGTCTCCCACCTTCCACCAACAGCCAAAACCAGGAGGCCATTTAGGACAATTTATGGGCTGGAAGGCAGCCAAGGGATCGCTTGCCCAGGGGCCTCTGGTACCCGCCCAGCCCTGATAACGCCTACAGGGATATTCACTGAAGAGGATCAAGTTACAATCCTCTGAGCACTGGAAATGCACAGTGCATCCAGATGCGACTTTGGGTTCAAGTCCTTGCTAGCTTTCTGCTAGTTATCAAAGAGTGTTTTCCCACTAGTGCTGCCTATGTCAGGGAATTTCCACCCAAAAAACCCCAAAGCTTGAAAAATCACCAAGGAGTAAATTTCAATTTTGTTATGTGCTGTGCAACCTCGGGCAAATTTGTAACCTCTCTGAGCCTGTGTCTTCTGTCACAAAAAAACGAGAGAGGAGCTAGCTGGAAGAGCCATTGTAAAGCTTGAGTGAAATAATGTATGTAAAAGCTTGGTGATAGGCACGTAGTAGGTGTTCAAATTGATCTCAGGCCAAGTGGATGAGGGACCAGGTTTAAAACAATGGGTCCACTGAGAAACGTATCACGTGCACATGCTCTGCGGATCTGCATTCCACACAGACTCTTAGAAGTTTTGAACTAAAAGGAATCTTTGGGACTATTTAGACCAAAGGATGCAAAGTGAAGTCTTGGGGCCACATCCAGATGAAAGACACACACGCACGCGCGCACACACACACACACACACACACACACACAGTTTGCACAGGTATTTTTTAAGTATTCAGATTAATTGTCACTTAAAAATTGTATTTCTCTTTAAACATTAAAATCTGAAATCTTGAATGATCTCGAAACTGTCAGACTCAGGGACCCAAAGTTTGCATACCCACATGACAACAAGCGGACAGCGTCCCCAAAACCTTCCTTCACGATATTTTTTGCACTTTGTTTAGTCCCTCACTTGGGCTTCCTGTCTGGATTCTGCACGCGCGTGAGTTTATGAGGCCAGATTGAGGGCAATCCCTTCACTTTTACAGGCAAAGAAACTAAGGCTTAAGAAAAGGATGCAAATACGAGTCCCCCCATCCCCTCCCATAACCAACCTCCCTCACCCCTGCCATGGTACACCTCCGCACGAGATCTCGGAGCTCATTGTTTAATTACACCCTCAGAGCCCTTCTTAACACAGTGCTTTGGGCAGTCGTTCAAGTAACCTACCAGATACCTCTGGGCTAAGAGATTTTGTCCAAGACTCTCCAGTTCTGCCCTATTAACCTTAAGGTCTTGTTCTTTCTTCTACACCCAATAAATAGTCTTCGGGGTTAGACACAATAATACCTTTGACGTCTTTCGGAAGAACCAAATAACGTGTGTAAAAGTGTCAAGCCAAATGTGACTATTTCATTTTCATTTTATTAAGCCTGGTATGCGTGACCCATCAAACAAAGGCCTCCCTCCCTCACTTCCCCAACTCCTGCGTCAATTGGGGTTTTGACACAGGTTAAAATATAACTTGTAGGAGGTTTTCTAGCAACCTGACGGCACGTTTTGTGTTTGGCCCCTTGAGCCTTTGGTCGGGGTTGGACATACCTCTCAGCAAAATCATGAGTGTAAGATGTTTCTTTCATTAAATGCAATCTCTTTCTTTACAGCCCCTGCGTTTCTGACCCCCTCCCCGACCCCAGCAGGCAGGCAGGTGGGCACTCACGGGGTCCAACCCTCCGGCCTTGCCCACCAAATCGCTCCGTAACCCACGCAGCAGTGTTTTTCTTTTCAAGCCCAGCTTTGAAAAAAGAGACAGAAGTCCATTCGTTCTCTTTTTCTTGCCGAGCATAATCCCCAAATTATGCACAATATCCGGAACAGAGAAATGACCCCAAATTTAATTTTCTGGTTTCTCGAAGAGCTGACTTAATTGGGCTGAGAGTCAAGGAGGGCTCCCCGCAGGGATGTGCCCCAGAACTGCAGTGGGGTTCCCACTTGAACGACCCATGGAAAGCCACGCGTGTCCACGTGTGTCTGTGTATCTGTTGGCGTGGTGTGTGCCTCTGTGCGTGGTGTGTGTCTGCATCTGCGTGTGTCTGTTGGTGGTGTGAGCGTATGGGTGCATCTAAGCGTGTGTTTGGTGCGTGTGTGGTATGTGTACGCTGCCTGCAGGTGTGTGTGGCGGATATGTGCGTGTGCATGTATCAAGGGTGTGGGGTGTGGTGTGTGTGTGTGTGTGCGTGTGTGTGTGTGTGTGTGTGTGCGTGTGTGTACGTGTGTGCCTGTGTGGCTCATGGTCCACAGCCCCGGCATGAAGGATGAATCGTGGGCTCCATCCAGAGGTTCTGGACACTGCCTGGTGCATTGCTCTTTCCACGTGTTCTTTGTGATTATGTGAAGGATGGTTTGAAGAGGTTACCATGGGCGATCTCCAGAATCATTCACCCCCAAATCCCTACTTGACAGCGAGGGAAGCCAAGGAGCAGAGAGGCAACTTGAGATGCCAGGAGTCACAAAGCAAGTCGGTGGCCATCGCTGGGGATGGAAGCGATTTTTCCTGATGCCCGATCCAAAGTGCTTTCTCCCTGATCCCCTTCACGGGGGGTCAGGGCCAGCCTGCCAGGGAGCTGGTCTTACAGAAGGACCTGGGTGGGACTGGTGGGGGTGAACAGCTCAGATACGGGGAGTGGCTGGGCAGGAAATTGTGCAAGCAATACCATAAGCGTGAGTTGACAAATCCTTCTCTAAATTGCCAAACGGGAAATCTTTTAGACTTTAACGGGCTAGGAGACAAACTTGAATATGTTATGTAGGTACTTACCGAACCATTTAAAAATTTAAAAATCATTACCCGAAATTGACTAGCAGGCTAGCCCCCCCGTTTTGGAGGATATAAGCATCAGAACAAATAGACAGATGAATCTGAATTTACAGAACCAGAAACTGGACCAAAGACAACTGGGTCAGAGCCAGTGGAAGAGAGATGGGAACAGGAAACAAAGAACAAGGCTGGGCGTTGCATGAGAAGGTGCAAAACAATGGTCACAAATTGACTTTGGGAATCGGGAGGTCAGGCGCCTGGTGCAGGAGACGCTATCACAGAGTGTTTTCAGAGGAGGGGCTGCGCCTCAGCAGCACAAAATGAGTCAATGGAGAGAAATCCCGTGGCGAGGCAGTGCTCAAGCGGTCATGAGCCCACCAGCTGCCTGTCCCGCCTACGCGTCACACAATGTCCGATCCCAATGTCACTGTCCAGTTGCTGGATGAGTGCCCAGGCCCAAAGTCCTTGCCCACTGTCCAATATGGTCCCCCTGTGAGCCTAATGCACATGTGATTCACACCCCACGGCACCTACACCTGCACAGCCCTCTCTCCCTCACCCCACACCCCTATGGGCTCACCTGGAGGCCCGTATGACCAGTTATCTTTGAGGTAAAGAGTTTGGCCTTGGATGATATGATGGAACCAGCCAGAAGTATAGTTCTATAGGGTTATAACCCTGCTGAAGGCTGATGATGAAAGATAGTGGGGAAGGGAGAGCCCCCCACACATGTTTCAGCTGCACCTTTTTGTGGTCCCTTTTGCCTGGGAGTACAGACTTACATGGACCGGTGGGCCGCAGCCTGTACTAGAAAGTAAGCCCCAGGAAGGCAGGAAGTTAGTGTTTTGTTCCCATTTATACCTGATATTTGGTAGGAGTTCAATAATACTCTTTACTTAAATATTCTTTCCTTAATTCTTAACTTGACCTAAGGATGCTCCAGGGCTTGAAAAGAGTAAGATTAGGGATTGATAACAAAGAGGCTTGAGGAAGAGATTTGTGGGTAGCCCTTTCGGAGTGCATCTCGGGTGTAAGAGTGTGGGTGGTATCTAGAAACTTTCACCAAAAGTCTGTCCATGCAGAAGAGGTTCCTGACAGGTGGACAAGGCGGTCCATCCCGTGGACGTCACACAGTCTCTTTCCCCAGCTACCCCTGTGCCCATTCATGAACCATGTGGGCACGGTGGCAGGGGTGGAGGTGCTTAAACTTTGAATTTAATTTGCAGACTTCATCAAGTCAAGACTGTGAGTGAAACTGAAGAAAACTGGTAGAGCATAGAAATAAAAAAGCTGACTAGTGACACGTTGCTATGCATGCATCTGTTTGGACAGAGGTAGCTCCATTGGATGGAATGTGATCTTATTATTCGTGCTGTGGTTCCTACTTGGAAGTTTAGAGATGGAGACGGGAGTGTGCACAGATATGACGTCTCCAGAGGGGTGGACTGCGGGGGCATCGAATGGGTTTTGCTCATTCATCACTCATTAAACTCCTTGCAAGATGCCTTCCTGTAATGCAGAGAGGGTGAAGCTAAAATGACGTTTCCTGACTCCTCTGCTGCCAATTCTACATGTGACCTACATTCCGCCCACTCCGATTCCCCTGCACAACTCCCAGGATGGAAGGGAAGCATCGAGGAGACAGCCTGACATGGCGTATTTGTTTTGCTGTTGAGGACAGCCGTGGAGACAATGAGCCTCTTCACTCAGCGGTTTCCTGGTCTGGCAGCTTCTTACCACGGTGAGGGCCCCTTTCTCCCTCATGGAAGAGGCAGAGTGGCCTGGCCAGAGGGCCAGAGTTATTCCTGGCATCTCAGACTACAGCCTACTGCTTCAATCTTTTCCAACAATGTTGTAAGCCACCTAATACCTCATAGTAAATCCTTTTCTCAGACTAGTTAGAGTGGATTCTGTTGTCTGCAACTGAACCCTGACTGATTCTAGAATCTCCCCCAACAAGTCTCCCCAGGACACTTGCAAGCCCACAGGGGACACCCCAAACCCCTAGCAGTGCTTGCAAGGCAGTACTTTGGGATCAAACTAAGTATTCGAGAAACTCCAAGTTCACATGGCTAAAACAAGACACTTTTTCTGCACCTGCCCAGCATGACTGAGAAAGCCGCTGCGATGGGAGTTGAATGCATAGCTCCCGCCGTTGTGTTTATTCTGTGCCAAGCCCTGTGCAGGCTCCTCAGGACTGTCTCACTCATCCTCACAACCGCATCCCTTTGAATCATTCAGGAAGATTGAAGAACTTTCTCAAGGTCCATTATCTTGGAGATGCGGTTGCTGGGAGCCAAACATAGATCAGACTGACTCCAGACCTGCTCCTAGAACAGATTCATCCCTATTTTAAGGGGGCAAGTTAAGGGCAAAAACGAACACTCATATATTTTTTTTTCCCCAAGGCCATAAAACTCTATAATTTAAAAAATAAAATTTATTTTGGAATAATTTTAGAGAAATTGCAGAAAGAGCACAAAGTTCCCATACCCTTCACCCTTCACCTGATCTCTTCTAAGGCTCGCATCTCACGTCACCATGGGACATTCGTCAAAACCAAGAAATTACCCCTGGCACAGATTTATTAACAGGGCTGCAGACTTCATTTGCATTTCATCGGGTTTTTGGCCAATGTCCTCTGACTGTTCTAGGATGCAGTCCAGGATACCAAATTCCATTTGGCTTCCTTTTTTAAAAATTTTTCCTGGGCTTCCCTGGTGGCGCAGTGGTTGGGAGTCCGCCTGCCGATGCAGGGGATACGGGTTCGTGCCCCGGTCCGGGAGGATCCCACGTGCCGCGGAGCGGCTGGGCCCGTGAGCCATGGCCGCTGGGCCTGCGCGTCCGGAGCCTGTGCTCTGCAGCGGGAGAGGCCGCAACAGTGAGAGGCCCGCATACCACAAAAAAAAAAAAAAAAAATTTTCCTTTTTGTCTTCCCATCACCTCATTCCAAAGCAGAAGGGCCTCCATTATTTGCAGATGCTCGAGGACGGGGGCCACACACTCTCCAGGGGAGAGGGGCTGTGCGGCAGGACAATTTGGAACAATCTCCCTTGATGCCCATTGGTAGAGGAGCCCTCCTGTTAGAAACTGACAGCAGAAGCCACAGTGAAGACCAAGTGGGAGCCAGGAGCAGGGACCAGGATGCATGCCAGAGGGCGGCAGCCGTACAAAATCCCAGCGACGGAAGCCCCAAACAAGTGGCCCCTCTTGATGCGTGATTGCGGGGAGCAGAGTGGAGAAAGGTCACTGCAGGAGCGGCTGGAGCCAGGGTTGGCGAGACGGTGACAGAAAAGGCCAAGGCCAAGTAGCTGAGTAATTTTCCCACCAAGGGGCTTCCACAAAAGATGATGAATCTCTCCCATTAAACATGTCACGGCTGGGCTTGGAAGCCACAGATGAAAACAGAGGTAAGATAATTACTTCCATAGCATGCCTGGTTGTGGAAAAAAAAAAAAAACATCCATAGTCATACAAATGAGTTAATCACCCAGCCAGGAGTAGGAGAGAGAGCTCTGTAAAGATTTAGAAACTGTATGTGTGTTTAATATACCTTTCACAGCGGGCTGGATTCCCCCAAAGGTGTGAAATTAAAACGAAGGAGACTGGATCTAGTTTTCCCACCGAGTCAGTGTTTTAACACTTGAAGTTTCTGACCCAAGATTTGATGTCCCTGTTGTAGAAATAAACAGGTACACCATGCTTAGTTACTATAGACGATGTCCGGCACACTATCCCATTATACGAAGGAAAGCTTAACATCAGCAACACCATGACCAATTTCATATTCACCTAAGGGGCAAAGGACCCCAGCGGGCAAAGTTCTGTCTTCCTTCAGAGGATATGCTTTATTTTTTTGGACAACTAATTAGGAGGGAGGGGCCTCCGTATCCCCGGCCATATGACTACAAGGGCTCTTTGAGGGCATGTGGTGTTACGCTGAGACTTTGGTCAGTGGTCCTGGGATGCCTGGTGACTCCCTTCTTCCAGCTGTAAATTCCTTGCAGCAAACCAACGTTGTTCTTGCTGCCGTGTGATCCTTTGATCTTTGTCTGCAGAGCTGCTCCACCAAGTCAAAAACTCAGATATACAGCACAGAGAACTATTCTCAATATCTTGTAATAACTTATAATGGAAAGGAATCTAAAAAAGAATCTATGTGTGTGTGTGTACATATATGTACGTATTATAATGGAATCGCTTTGCTGGACACCTGAAACTAACACAACATTGTAAATCAACTGTATTTCAATAAAAATTTTTTTAAAAAGAAAAAATAAATTTAAAGTAAGGTGTGTTAAGATGAAGAAAAAAAAAAACCCTCAGCTAGTGATTTCAACAATGTCAAACTCCAGGGCATGTGCAGTGGAACCTGATCCTGAATATAGAAAGTTCCAAGTCTTTCTCACTCACAGTCCTGGACGCCGCTTAGGCTGAGGCAGAGTCTAGAACCTTGTTCTACCTTATCCCAGCACTTAGGAGTAAGGGATTGCAGACACATCACTTCTCGCCTGAGGTGGCCTCTCTCTCCTCCCAAATGGTGAGGACGTTTTCTTAAGATAACAGATTAGAAAAAGTATTACATGCATTATTAACACAATGACAGGTTTTTCAAATTGGGGGAATAAATTATGTAAGAGGCAGACCCTTTCTGTTTTAAATCCTTCTCATGGAATGTGTTCTGGACTGAAGAGTACACATCCGTGCCTTTGTCAGCAGATTCTGGACCTAAATTTTCCTTTTCTTGGCAAAGCCAGGGCCCTAGTTAGGAGCCTTCATTAACTGGGTTCACTTGCTGGTTTCTTAGATCTTTCCTCGAACCAGGGCATGGGACTCCCTTCTGATTCTCCTGTCCCCTCTGCGACAGCTTCCAGTGCACTGTCGGGTGGGAAACCAGATCCCCAAACCTCAGAACAGTTCGTTAAACAAACCATCGCAGTGGGGTCTTGATCTGGGGTGGGGTGCGGGAGCAAAGTGTCAGACGGGCCTCCTGTTACCTCCCCGCTGCCTGGATCTGTCTGGGGCCATCTCTCTACTCAGAACGCCTTTTGGAATTTCCAAAATTTGCTTGGCTTGCCCTCACCCCTGAGACTGTGACCCAGGGGGTCTGGGGAGATGCTGGCAAAATTTATGAAGATGCTTCCCAGGTGACTGGACGCTCACATTGGATTGAGAGACACGATTTGAAAAAGAACGGACCTCCGTTCTGCCCGGAAGTCAGAATTTCACAATGAGTCGGCCTTAGCCACGTGGCATCTTTCTCCTTATAATCTCTTCAGACAAACCCTTTTACCTCAGAAAAAGAACTTCCAAACCACACAGTGTCTCATAGGCCAAAATAGAGATTTTTATTTCCAAACATAAAGTAGATACATTTCAGAAAACATAAAGCAATAGCGAAAACGTCAAACCATCTTTGAGAACATGGCTACTTCTGGCTTAAACAACAGAAAAGGGGATGAAGACGTCACATGACTTTAAAACACAGCACTGAGAAGAAGGTAGAGCCCCTCCCTCCCGAGCAGGGAGGGCTCTCGGCCGGCTTTGGACTTGATATGAACCAAGATAATACACACACGTTCCAAGACCGTCGTTTGGCTCACACTCTGCTTGCCTTCCCAGAACGCTTAACTTATCGCAAATGTGCGTTTTACAATCACAAATAATATGACGGGAGTGGATATGGTCCCTGTGTCTACCGTTTACATAATAGAACATTTTAAACAATGACACAAATTTACTTTGCTTTTGACAACAAAGCCCACAGACACAGCATCAACACACACACACACACACACACACACACACACACACACACACACACTCCACCACGCCCTCGCCTGGCTCACCGTGCATTAACCAGACCAGTCCAGCCAACATGAAGAGCTAGCTGGTCAGTACTAGGTTAGTGTCACCAGGTCTTCAAGAGCAAAGATGGGCTGACTTGTGGCCTCTGTGGACCTGACTGACGGTAGACAGCCTGCAGGAAGGCAGTGATGCCTCCAGGGGGGGTTCTGACGAGGTGGGGTGCCTTCTGGTTCCTGAGCCCTCCCTTTAGACGGGTGACGAGAGAAACTAACCAATCCACCAGGCTCACCTGCTTTGGGGGCGGGCTGGTCTTTTGGACTTGAAATGGAGGGGAAAGTGGTCACTGCTCCGAAGCTGGTACTGGAAACTTGCCATTTTTCCTGCTTCTGGTACCTTAGGTGCTCAACAAATTCTATGAGCATCACTAATTTCTTTCTCCCTTCCTTCCTTTCTTTCTTCCTTTCTCCTTTCCTTCCTTCCTTCCTTCCTCTTTCCCTTCCTAGCTCTCTCCCTCCCTCCCTCCCTCTCTCTCTCTTTCTTGATTCTGGGTGCAACTTTCAAAACTAGCCAATCCATTTATTGGTTAAAAATAGACTGTGTACATCAATAAGCAGGTTATTTCGACCCTCACAATTATTGTGCTGACCATGTATACATTCAAATCTTGCCTTAAACATTTTCTAAAAGACAACGTGAATGCATATAAATAAGCAAATGAAAAGAATAAAAGCTGACACTTCCTCAGTGGAGTCCTACAAAATCAAACATAAATGAAAAGAGAATGTAGAGCTAGTAATTGCACGTTCACATATATTTAGATCATAAATGTTTTAAGAAACAGTGGTTGAGAGCAGAAAAAAATGGACAGAAACCAAGATATATTTATCCACAAGCTGTTAAATGATCATTTCCTGGGTTTTCAGCATCTTTGAACATCACTGGTTTCTAAAACACACAGACAGACACACAGAGCAAGAGAGAAATGGGCAAAGTAGGACCCACTTAGCTAAGTCCTCCTCTAAGAGCAGGTTGTATGCTAGCCAGAGAAAAAGAGAGGGCATCGGTTTCCAAACCAGCCTGAGGGAGTTTCCAGATGGCAGAGATCTCAGGGGCTCAGCTGACCTTCCCTTTGTGTGCAGAACAGCAGGGGAAACAACCAGTTGCTTCCATAAGAGGCATAAAATGCTGAAATCAGGGGACATATCTGGGTCCAGCATGGTCACCCTGAGGTTCCCAGAGACCACAGGCTGGTGGTATCTGTTGCCAGGAAGCCCAGGGCTGGAAACAAGGGCTGCGTAGCTGTGCTTCTGGGTGGAGGTGAACACGTAGTACACATACACACACATGCACACGCACATATACGTACACACACACGCACATATACGTGCACACACACACACACGCCACATTCACACAAAACTTCCTCTGTCCACTTCTTCCTTGCCTGTAAAACTCTAGAACATGCAAGGCCACTGCCTCTGGAGAGAAATGCCTCTTTTTTTCTCCAATGGAAGGAATCAGAACTGTTCTACAGGCAGCAACATCCCAAAGCCGACTCTGCCCTCCAGCTGCCCTGCAAGAGGAGGTCTATTTCTGTTTTTTCCAGCGGATGGTAAGCTGTCTCTGTCCCCCGGCACATCACCCTGGTGTTGTCAGCTCTCTGGGGGAATGGGCATCAGAAAGGAGCCCTGCAACCCCTCCTCTGGAACATTACCCTCAACTAGCTAACCGGCTGCCAAAGTAGCAGCAGCCCAGGCCTGCCAAGGAAAGAAAAGTAGCTGAGGCTGAAGTTCCACGGAGAGGCCTGGAGCCCATCATGACGGGGTACCAGTCCCAACTCAACCACTCACTCACAAGCTGGTTGCTTTTAGGCAGGTTGCTAACCCTCTCTGTGCTCTGGTTTCAGCATCTAAAAACAAGGCCATGATTCCATGGCGAGGGTTTTGGAAGGAGTCAGGGCCATCTTGCAGGTCCTCAGCTTGTTTCTCCTCTCGCATTTCTATCAGAATAGGAAGAGGGGCTGCCACCCTGTGCTCCGGTTGCTGAGCTTAGAAGTAAGCACTCCTGAAAGGAAGCCTGGGACCCTTGGGAAACGGGTTCCTCTGTGTGATTCCTGTCCCCTGTCTGAACAAGCTGGTTGGGCACCAACCTGTAAGCAGCTGTCACATTACTATGACAACCAAAAGGCGGGCACTGGAGGAGGCTGAACTGGCTCACTGTTCTTTCAGGCTCTGATTTAAGATCTGTTTTTAAAGCATGAGCTTTTGTCTTTTTAATTTCCTTTTAAAAATGAATTCCCCCTTTTGCTTACTTTGACGAATGGAAGGCCTTTCTCTTGTCATTGAAACCGAGGGAGAAATGATGACTTAAATCCTTTGAATCTGCTCCTCTGCTGGAGGCTCCGTCAGTCGGACGCTGGGAGCCACCCGTGGCTGTGTCCTCCCACGTTCCCTTTCCAGGCCTCCGCGGTTTGCTGGAAAATGGGGGGAAGGGGGGCCGCCTGGAAACGCTCAAGAGAGCCTCTCTTTCCAGGATTTGCACCCAGGAGTAACTCATGTTCCAGAAGAAATTAAAGCAACTACAAATTTCCTGGGCTGGACACGGACACACAAGTGTTGAAAAGCTTATCCCTGAGCCTACAGGGCCAGGACGGGTGGCGCGTGGACGGTCGTCCCTGCACACACTCTGGCCAAGAGGGGCGCTTGATTTACTTTGGTTTATTTACCTGTTCCCAAGTCTTGCGAGAAGGTGGGCCTAGAAGTGTCCTGAGTGTGGAGGGAATGGCTGTGACACCCTGGGGAGGGAGAGGGCCTTGAAAAACTCAGGGACCCCCGTCACTGGGGGAGGCAGGTGGGGGGCAGTGGTGGAAGGTCATTTTCACCCGTCAATGATGAACGCCCCCGAATTCTGCTGACAGAACAGGAGACCAAGACACGGAGGGTCAGGATGACTGGGGCCGAGACCCCGAAGTGCCACCCCAACCCACTCTACCCCTCCTTGTCGCTAAGAGATGCCCATTTTGTTGGAGGATGTGTTTCCAGACTCCTGAGAGATGCAGAGGAACCATGCGACAGTTCTGACCAGTGAGATGTGGACAGAAGTGTCTGGGTGGGGCTTCTGGGAAAGCTTCCGAGAAGTAGGGCCCATGTATTTAATGCTGGGCCTGGGCTCTCAGCTCATGGCCTGACCACCTCTCCTCTGTTGCTGACCCAGACGGGTGACACAATCCTTCCGGGGGGAGAGAAGCAGGGGGGAGCCGCCACTCCATTCGCTGAGCTCCCACGAGGGAGGGAATCGGGGTGCAATCCCGACTGGGCTGCGAACACGAGAGGCTTACTGGGGGTCACTGTGCTGCCACCAGTGAAAGACACTCAGATAACAGACTTCAGAGGGAGCTGCTGGCATCTCGGGATCCGCACGGCAAGCAGGGACCTCTCCCCATCTCCCCACTGCCCCAGACGTGGCCACCCTGGGGGAGGGGTGTCCCTCATCAGGGGGGCGAGAGACAGCTAAGGAGGGTAACAGCAGATTTGATCAGGCTCACCTGTGTTCCTCTCTTCCTCCTCCCCTCCTCCTTCCTCCCTCTCTCCTCTCTCTCTCTCTCTCCATCTCTGTCTCTGTCTCACACACACATACACACACACGCACGCACACGCCCCTGGGCTGGGCAGCGATGTTCACACTTCTTACCATCTCTCTCCCTCTGGGGGACAGAGGAAAAATAAACACACGAAGGTCCCGCTGCGACACCCTTCTCGAAAGGCACGTTAAAGCTCTTCGAGGTTGGTGCTCAGGAAGCTAGAAAGTCATGAAAATCACAGTTCTCTCCACCCACTTTAAGCAAGAGATGACACTTGAAAAGCACCAGTAAATGATGGTTATATCATATCGGCACCGCATTTATATGAAAGTAATGAAAATATCAATTCTCTTCTTTAAAAAAAGTTATGCAAACAAGCTCTATGGCATCACTGTCAAAGTTTAAAAAATATATGCAGACACTCCCACCCACCAGCCCACACGTTACACTTCTCCCCTGAGCCCACACGCAGGACACAACTGTGTTCCCATCCTTCGAGCCTTTTCTTTCTGAAGTTATGGATGGGGGTGGGGGGATGGGGCGACAGCGAGCAGGGCGCCGCCTGGGGGTAGCGCTGACCAGGCTCAGCTCTGGCCTTGGCCGCCTCTTGCTGTGTGGCTGTGGGTAAGTCGCTTCCCCTCTCTGGGCCGCTGCCTGCTCGCTGTGAAGTGGGAGAGCGGGAGAGGAGATGTTCAAAGGCCCTGGCCACAGCGCTGACCTTCTTGGGCTGGGCCGGCGCAACCCAGTGGGCATGTGGGCTCAGCTGCCTGGGCCTGAGGTCCTGGTTCACACAGCCCCTGATTTTCCAGTAAAGCGATCGATCGCCTGTGGAGGATGGCTTTGTGGCTTGGTCTCTAAACATCTAGAGAAAAGTGTGCTTTCTGAGTCAGCGCTGAGAGCCCTTCTCAGTGACACTGTTTTCCCGCCCTGTAGACGTCCAGCTCTTCCCAGTTACAGGGACGCCTGGATCCCTGCGCTGAGAGCTGTGCTGAGGCTGGGCTTGTGCTAGAAAGGACGGGTCTTGTGCTCCATAGATCGGGGGGGAGAGGCACGTGCTGGGGGTCTGGACCCTCTTGGGTCTTCGGTTTCCCCTCTGTTTAAAGGTCTTTCTTGGCCTGTAACACTATGATTTCTAAGGCCTGAGGAATCCCCTCTTGGTCTCCTATGCATAGCTGAACAGACAAAATCAATTTATAAAAGAGTGGGAACTAAGCATTTCTTAAAAAGGAAAATTTCGTGTTGATTTAGGGAAAATATGATCCAGTTATGAAGCACTTAGGAACCATTCCAGAATTCCTTGGGGAGGAAGGGATGTATTTCCAGCCTCAGGGCCCAGGTGGTTCATGGGCTCAATTGCCAAGCCCCTGCAGAGGGGGCCTGGTGGGGCGCCTGGCCCCTGGGTCCCTTGTGGGCACATGTGTGGGACACGGGACCCACCTCTCTCCAAAGTCCCTTCTGGGAGGAGGAGGGAGAGAGCTTCAGACAGGCGGACCTCCACTCTCTACCTCGGACCCTCGATCTCCGGTCCCTGGCGTGGCAGATGCTCCCCTCTGTCCCTTCAGCCTGAGTCGTAGATGATGAAAAAGTCAGCTGAAGAGCAACGGAGGTAACACATCTTCCCTGGCACTGTCGGGGGGGCGCTACACACAGAGTGTACCCATCACTCCGCGTGGAAAGCTTAAGAATAAGCTTCCTCTCCTTCCACTTCGCCCTCAACACAGCAGAGAACACGCGGCTTGATCCAACCATTCCCTGAAGACGCGCCGGCCTGGCCGTGGACCTTCGTCACTGGTCCGGGCTATTCGGGCTCCCTGAGGTCCTCATTCTGCTGTGCTTTCTTACTTCTGGGTCTGCTGTTTGGAGTTCTTCTTGTCCTCCCTTAATTTCACCCTATGACTTGTCACTTTTCATTGCTCCCATTGAGCCTGCCTGGGACCAGCACCCTCTCTGCCTCTAATCCGCAGCATCCGATCCGCTGTCATTCTAAGAAACAGACAAGCATGGTTGTTCTCACTGTGCCTAAAGCAAGAGTCCTTGGGCTCTGAACGAGGGCCAGTGTTGCTCTTCTACGCGGACAGCTCAGAGCCCCCTTCAGGAACATCTGGGTGTAGGGCTCGGCTTCTGGATAGGAGGTGGCCGTAAAAGTGACCTATTATTGTTCCCGCTTTCCAGGGCTGACTGCAGACCAAGGCCAAAACGTCACAAGATCCCACTGGACACAAACACTGCTGGGAATGTTCCCAAAGACAAATAGAGGTCATATATGGAATCATACATACTGAGCATTTACATAGAGAGCATATAAAATTGCTATGCATGATTCCCTAGTCCCACATAGCACATGTTTAGTATAAATAGACTAAGAAGACAACACTGTACAAAAAGTAATTTTGTTCTGGGAACATCAATACAGTATTTACATGGATGCAGCCCGGCGGGCTCTGGCCTGCCCCCCGTTTCCAGTTTCCCCAGCACCCTCCGGAGGAGCCTGGGGCACATGGAGGTTTGGAGAAGAAAGTCCCCCAAGCGCCGCCAGCGGGCTAGGTGGGCGGGGGGCCGTCGTAGCGGAGCATGAGTGTGAAGGAGCGGGCGAAGTTGTTGGCCAGCGCGCAGCTGCGGTCCTCCTCCCTGACGGGGAGCAGGAAAAGCAGCAGCAGGGAGAGCAGCAGCAGCAGCTGCAGCGGGAGCGCCACGCAGCACACCTTCCGGCAGAGGAAGCCGAGCCCTCGCCACCGCCGGGTCTGCAGAACCAAAGCGGGAGATGTGAGTGGGCTCCGGATGAGACTGGGCTCGGGGCGAGAGGGCAGGGACGACCCAGGAGAGGCAGTGGCTCCGGGCGGACTCTCCAACCGAGTCGGCCTCAGTTTTCCCAGCTGTGAAATGGGGCTAATGTCACTTCTGCCGGAAACAAAGATCTCTAGTTTTCTCAAACCACTCAGAAAGGAAGAGGATAAAAAAAGTTACAGGCTTTGTCCATGATTACATAAATCTTTGCCAGGTTATAAGAGTCCTGGGTGTGAATCTTAAGAAGGTCACTGAATCTCGCTAAACTTCAGATTTCAATCTATAAATAGGGGGAATAATGGCACCTACCTGATAGAGTTGTTGTGAGGATTCAGTGAGGCAGAGCCTGGCACATAGTAGGTACTCACAGCTGCTGCCGTTATTATTATGCATCAGGACTATGATCACCATCTTCGGTGCATGTGTTTGGCCAATGGGGTGAAGCTACCACCTGTGGGATTATGACTAAAAACCTCTAAGTCAGAATCCCACACAGGCAGAACCATACAGCGGCACTGCAGGGCCCCAGTTGGCCTCGGATAGCCAGTTCCCCTCTGTCCCTGCCAGGTGCCCCAGTGTGGAGCCCCCCTCTTCCCAGGAAACAGGGGTGCTGGTGGAAAGGGGGCTGCCCCCTCACCCATTACAAGACACATTTCGTGGGGAATGTAAACCATTTGAAGATGACCTACTTCTGGGTCAGGGTTTCATAAGTAGAGCAGAGCAGCTCCCTTGATGCAATCCACTGAACATCAGCCCTTGACACAGGGTTTGAAAAAATAACAATAAAAGAAAACAAAACGACAGCAGCAACTAAAAAAGAAAACAAAAATTACCACCATCTAAATCATGGTCGCCACCGTCACCACCATAATCACCAGTATCAGCATCATGACCACCATGTTCCTCGTGTTCTCCATCATCACTTTCTTCATCTCCTCCTCCTCTTCCTCTTCCTTCTTCTTTTCCTCCCTCTCCCTGTTCCTCATCATCATCTTCATCATCACCACCCTCCATATCGCCTGAATGCCAGTCTCACAAGTCCAAACGGCTAGTGGGTTTCCTTGCTGCGATGTCCAGGAAAGCAGCCAAAGGACTTTCCTAAATTCGAGAGGGACTGGCTGGGTTTCAACTTCATGGGAGTGCAGAGCCAAGAGCTGGCCACCCAGTAAAGTGGAGGCCCCACAGTCAGGATACAGCATGGTGCAGGGCAGGGGCCCAGTTCTCAGGAGCTTGGCCGACTGGGCTCCAGCGAAGACTCTGTCACACGCTGGCTATGTCAATAACTTCTCTAAGCCTCAGTTTCCTTCTCTGCAAAATGGGGATAAAACACCTACCCCCATTTTCCAGGTTGTGGTGAGGACTCAAAGCAAAGTACATTTATACGCCAATTAAAAAGTATATATGCTCTTGGGACTTCCCTGTGTGTTCCGGTGGGTAAGACTCCGCGCTCCCAATGCAGGGGGCCTGGGTTTGATCCCTGGTCGGGGAACTAGATCCCGCGTGCATGCCGCAACTAAGAAGTCCACATGCCACATCTAAGAGTCCACACGCCACGACT
Organism: Kogia breviceps; assembly: GCF_026419965.1. NCBI lineage: Eukaryota > Metazoa > Chordata > Mammalia > Artiodactyla > Physeteridae > Kogia > Kogia breviceps. The sequence goes on along the minus strand of NC_081312.1, from coordinate 9,309,694 downwards.
AAGAATCCTGCATGCTGCGACAAACATCCTGCGTGCCACAACTAAGACCTGGTGCAGCCAAAATAAATAAATAAATACATAAATAATTTTTTTTTTAAAAGTATATACGCTCTTATTACTAGTACTATTATTATAGAATATACCTACTGGTTCCCTGAAGAACCAAAGGTTCACTTTCCAGGGTACCAAGTCAAGTGATGATAATGACAGTGATAATGACACTGATGAGGATGGTGAGGATGATAATAATAACGATGCTGGTAACAGTGAGGATGCTGGTGGGAATGATGCTGAGAGGACCTATGCAGATGTTTCTGCGAGGTTCTGACCTGAGCACTTCTCTCTCTCTACCTCTCATACCTGAGTCATCTCACCCACTCTCCCGCCTCAACCACCTCCTCCAGGTTGATAACACTTGACCCTATGCCTCCAACTTCAGGTGTTCTCACTCACCAAAGGTCCTAGACACTGATTTTGTAAAAACAGACTTCTTATGACCCACACAATGGAGAAGCATTGCTGGCTGCATTTATCTCAGCAGTGACTTCAGGAGTGTGTGTGTGTGTGTGTGTGTGTGTGTGTGTGTGTGTGTGTGTGTGTGTGTGATGAGTCATTTAAATAGCTGAACGATGTCCACAGAGGAGACAGGATCTTCCCACACCACAGCTGCCAGGCTGGGTCAGACCTGGCTGCCACATGCTGTCAACCCACCTACTCGACTCATATGGCAATGCCTCAGTCTCTGGGGGCTCTAACTTGACTCTTTGACACTTCATGTTGACTTTGCCTGATTCCAAATCTCTGACCCACCCAGAAGAGGGAAAGAGGGTGAGGCAACATGTAGGCCCCCCACCTAGCCTGGGTTCACACCACAGCTGAAAACCTGTAATTAGTGGCCTCCCAAGTGGAGATCTGTGTCTAAGGGTCCCGTTTGCTTCTTCTTTCTCAGAGCTAACACTTTGCTCATTTAAGTGAGGAGTTGTGTCTTGGCCACGATCCACTGGGGAAAACAACTCCGAAGGTCCACAGCATGTTTGCCTTGACAAGTGTTGACAAGGGGTGATCTTTTTCAAGGAGTCCTGCTGCCTGCCCCATGTCCATTCACACAGAGCTCACTTCTTCGTTTTCAGGGACCTGAATTCTAAAATGCCCTTTGAAATAGAAGATACACTTTAATACGATTCTCAAATGCTTAGAAAACAAACACAAATAGGCATGAACTACTGTCTAAGAAGTCAACAAAGAAATTGACAATCTCAGCTCTTCCCAGATCTGGGAGTTTCTCTGTGCCTCAGTTTCCCCATAGAAAGTACTACGTGTGTCCTGCCCCTTTACACCTATCCAAAGAGAGAAGGGGTTTCCTCGGGAAGTGATAAGCTCCCCATTCCTTAGGGTGTGGAAGCAGAGCGCTGAGAGCGCATGGTGGTGGGGAGGAAACAGGTGATGCTGTGGAGGGTGATTAAATGCTTGAGTCCTCCAATATCTCCCATGAACCTGAGACTCTGCAGTTTTGAGGAGTTCAGTTTATCACAGTAAATGTGATTTAATCTTCTGCCATTGATGAAAAAGGATGTGGGGGAAAGAAAAGGCTTGGAGTCCTGGGTTCTAACCCTGGCCCTGTCACTTCCCAGCTGTGTGACCCAGGACAGGTCACTCAGCCTCTCTGAGCCTCAGTGCCTCCATCTGTCAAGGCAAAGGGACACTGACACCTGCCTGCCAGAGTCATAAGGATAAATAGGGCAATGCAGGTTACGCTCAACATGCAGTTGATGAGCCAACATGCCAATGGTCCTTGGCAAATACTCATTCCTTTACTCCTCCAACTGCCCAGGGCAGATGGGCAGCTTCTACTAGACCCCTAAGCTTCCCCCTGCACCCGAGGTGCCGAGAATCAGACACTATCAACCTGCTCAGCCCCATCAGAAAGGAAGACACTGCTCTCCCTAAACGCCATCTCTTGGCCCCTTAAAGGCCCTCACATCCTCCTGCCACAGGGCCTTTGCACAGGTTATCCCTTCTGCTGGAAGACCCATTTCCCTCCTTTCTCCAATGCGTCTGGTTAGCTCCTACTGATCATTCTAATCTCAACTTGTGAGTCGCTTCCTCAGGGGAACCTTGCCTGCCTCTAAACCAAAAAAAGGCCCATTACACATTCTCATGGCACCAATACCTTTCCTTTGGGTTACCACTTAAAGTCTGCGTTCCCCTTGGCTCCTTGGAGGCAGGGTCTACATTAGTTTGGTTCATTGCTGTATCCTCAGCAATGTGCAATAAGTATCTACTGAAAGAATGAAACCATGAATAAAAGACTCTTTCCCTTCCTGTGCATCTGGCCATCTGCTCCTCCCTTGGTGCCTGTCGTGTGACCACGCAGACACTCACTGCCCTGTCTGTGAAGTGTCCACGCTGTCCTGATGGCTCCCCGAGAACATCTGGGCTCCACACATTAACGAACAGCACTGAGCACACCCCAGCCCCGCGCTCAGCTCGTCTCCTCACTCACGGGCTTCCTGAGCTCCTGCCCAGATCTGGGAGGTACCCTGTGCCCATTTCTCAGAGGAAGAAACTGAGCCCACAGGAAATAACCGGCCCAAGGTCACATGGACAGGCTCAAATCGCCAGCACAGCTCCACAGCCAGGCTCTTCCCACCATCCCATGTGGCATTTCTCATAAGTAACAGCAGCAACAATGACAAAAGTCTCCCTGGGCCTCTGTTGAAGCTGGTCTCACCCTGACCCGGGGGCCTGGGTATGGAAGTCCCAAGTGGCGACACCACTTGGGCTTGCAGGGTCTTTCCCAGGAGCTAGTTCGGTCTCATTCTCCAGCACATAGATGCTTCCAGGCCAGTGGCAAGAGCTCCAGGTGATGCGCAGGGGCCAGCTTTTCTCTGGCTACTCGAGATGGACCAGCACCAAAGGCCCCTCACTAGACTCTCACTTGGCAGTGAGCTCAGTCCCTGAAGGTCCCTCTGACAGATGCCAAGCCACGTGCTGGCTGGCTTGCTCCCACTAGCTTTTCTCGAGAAGCCCCAGCGGGGGCTGCATCTCCTTGCCTGGCACATAGGGAGTCTCAGGACATCACAGATCTTGGGCTGCGTCCTACCCACAGCACCCTGAATATCTTTGTCCCTAAGTTCTTGGTGCCAAAGCACTGAGTTAGAGCCCACACTCACTGCCCAGGCATGCTCCGAGGCGGCGGAGAGCTCCCACCCAGGCACAGGAGGGCAGAGGCTGGGGTGGGGTGGGGTTAATGTTATCTCCTCACTGGGCCGGCCCTGCATGCGATGGTCAGGCTACAGAACTGTGTTTTTCCAGCCCCCCGGCTTGGTTTTGGGGAGGATGAAGAGGAGACGGTCTGAGCTGGCTTTTTGGAGGTGGTTTGGGGGCTGATGGGAAGCACCTCTGGATGAAATGATCGGACTGAGGAGTGACCTTACTATTACTCAAGAGAGGACAGAGCCCCTTTCAGCAGCAGATGCATGGACACAGGCCCCCTTCCCTTCCCTTCCCTTCCTTCCCTCATCTTTCCTCATCTGAGATCCATCCATGACCAGGCTCTTTTGAATCTAGGACAGAACCAAGGTCAGACCCAGAGGCATCCAGCTTGGAAGACTGGGTAGCGAGGATGCTTTGCTGATATGGGGACCAGGGTTTGGCTGGACACAAGGAATACAGTGAGGTCAGCTTTAGACACGCTGAGTTGAGGAGTCTCCCGGGTAAACATCCCACAGGCTTGGGCCTTGGGACTGAAGCTAGAAGGAGACCCAGACCAGAGATGGACCAGAGAGAGAGAGAGGCCTAGGGTCGGGGAACAAAGCCACGGCAGGAAGGAACTGCTGGGGAGAGAGTGAGTCGTGAGAGGGAAAGAGGCCCTGGAGAACCCGGTGGATGTGACCATGTAAGAAAGAGGCGCTGTATTTCTAGGATCTCTGAGCAGTTAGTTCTTATTAATTATAAAAGAAATGAGAGCAGTTTCACAGGCGAGAAATTGGGCAGTCACCACCCTCGTCACGTGATCAGAATCAGCATCACCAGTATGGGGGGTGTCAATATCACATGTCTCCCAATAAGCGCACTAAGAACACAGCATCACTTCTGGGATATGCTTTCCAGAAATGCAGAGCAAGGAAACTCTGGGGAAACCCAAAGTGAGGGACGTTCTACAGAATATCTGGCCTGTACTCAAGAAGGTCAAGGTCAAGAAAAACTGAGAACTGGTCCCAGCTTAGAGGAAAAACTAAAGAGGTGTGATGACTGAATGTAATGTGTGATCCTAGGTTGGATCCTGGACGGCGGAAAAGGCTACAAAAGACTGTCAACGGTACATCCCTACAATGGAATGTTATTCCGTGTAAAAGGAAATGAAATATCAGCCACAGAAAGGCATGGAGGAAACTCAAGTGCATGTTGCTAAGTGAAAGAAGTAACAAGATCCGTGGTTGCTGGGGCTCTGGGGGAGGGGAGAGGAATAAAGAGGGAGAGCTGGGAGAAGGTTAAGAAAGTGACCCCATTCTGTATGACACTGCAATGTCATCATACATTTGTCAAAGCCCAGAGAATGTGCAACACAAAAAGTGAACCCTAATGTTACCTATGAACTCTGGTTAATAGTGACAATGTTTTAAAAGCATAGCTATTGAATGAATAATAAAGTGAACTAACAAATGAAAAGAAAAAGAAAGCATAGCTATTGTGAGAGAAAGTTATTGCCTAACGTGGAAAACTCACTAAGAGATTTAGTGAGTTCTGAGATTTGGTCTTAACAGTATTTTTTCTGCTCTACCATGCTGAATGTAAGGTGCAGCGCTATTTTACACACCGCTAAGAAAGAAAGAGGCCCAACTACCAAGATGGAGCGTCTGACTGGAGATCCCACAGAATGCCGGGGCCACACGGGGCTATGCCTTCAAGGTCAGGGGAACCGAGGGTTAATCCCGCCCCACCGAAAGGGAAAGCAAGGAAATCCCAGGTCTTATCTTGGCACCGGGTGTGGGCAGGAAATATAAAGTCTACCCTGAGAATCTGAACCTCAGTCCGGAGCTCCCAGAGGTGGGTCATCTAAACTGACACGATCACTGTGGTCCAATGGAAAACAAAACTCAACCTCCAAGGAGAGATTTTAATTTAAAGAAATCTCAGGTGGAGAGTGTCCCGGGTGGCAGAAAAAAGTAAGCCCCAGCCTTTGCTGGAAAAACTAGATTGTAATAGGACACCCCCATTCCAGAGAGGTGAAAATGTGAATAATTACGAGTCTAAAACCTGTGACATATGGGCAAGTGAATAAAATGCCACGCTCGAGTCTCTCGCCATCTGGACCCATCTCCCAGAGGCCACAGCATGGGATGTCCAGGGGGAATCTGCTCTCCACGCCTGCACACGGGCGTGTGGCCCTGCCTAGTTCACGCCGGCAAAGGCAAGCACTTGGAAATCTGCTCCTCACCTAACAGGCTGTCTCAGGTAGGACCATGTCCCTGCACCAGTGCAGGAACTTAGTTGACTCACAGCCCAACAGCAGCTCGAAAAGCAATGACATTTCATGTGTCTGACTGCTTCAAGCAGATGTATCCGGTGGCACTGAGCTGGCAAGTGTGTAGGCAGCTGCAAATTTAATAAGTCTTAATTATTCCGTTTATATAAACAAGCATGCTGAAGCCACTGACGTAGCTGGAGCTTTCAGTGGCTTGGTGTGTGGAGAGAAAAAAAGTGTGGAGAGCCAACTGATCATAAATAATTCGCTTTGGGGCAGGTTTTTCTTTTTTTTTTTCTCCCCTTCTCTTTGGACTAAAAATAACATATGGAATGTTATTAAGTTGGCAAGATTACAACCTCGGAAAACGGCACCTATTTTCTACCTGTCAGACCTGCGTGTGTATGTGCAGACCTGCGTGTGTATGTGCAGAGACCCGCACGTGCATGTGCGCACCCCTCCCAGCCAAGTAACACCAGAGCCGCACCAGCGGGAGGACCCCCCCCCACTACCCCCCCCAGAAGTAGCATTACCCCCCTGCCATCAGAAAGTGAAGCAGAGGCAGTGACTGCAGACCTCTCCTCGGTCCTCATTTGCCTGGCAATTAAGAATCTGCTGCTTTACGATAAGAACTATTAGTTCAGCGGACCCGCATTTTGTTCCTTGGAAAACCCTGGTTAAGTGACTCGCCGACGGTCACACACACTAATGGTGGATCCTGGACTCAGATCCAGAGCGTACAGCAGCGGTTCTCGAAGTCTGGTTCCCAGGCCAGCAGCAACAGCATCATCTGGGAGCTCAATGGAAACGCAGATCCTAGGGCCCCCCCCAGACCTAATGCATCAGAAACTGTGGATGTGGGACCCAGAAATCTGTGCCGAAATAAGCTCATATAAAGGAGCCCCAGATGGCCTCTGTAGATTGGCTTCTGAGTTGCTTGGTTCTTCACAGGGGGCTGAGACCCATGAGCTCAAAAGCCAGCCAGCACCAAACTCAAACTTTCACACATCCATTTGTTTTTAAATGAAGCCTGAATATGCAGATTTATTTTAGCCGTTTAGAGTCCACCTGCTTTGCATATCCCACGGAACTGTGTCCAGCGATAAGATCAATGCTGTAGCTGTAAAGACCTCAAGCCACTGCTGTCCTTGGGCGGTCCCTGGCCAGAGACTCGACAGACATGGTGCGGGCAACACCAGCTGTGGGTGTGAGCCTCTCTCCCAAACCCCTCCACCCAGCACTCCCCCAGCAGGCCTTTGCTCTGGTGAGCTATCCCAAGTACCTAAAACAGTGCTTGGTACAAAGTCAGTGCTCAGTACATATCTGTGAAATGAACGAATGAATGAACCAATGAGGAGCCGGCCAATGAATCTAGGGTTGAGAACACTCCACATGAACCCGGTTTCAGGCTGCCAGCGACCTGAGTCTGCACTGGAGGGCCGGTGTCAGCCAGCCAAGCATCCCCCTACTCAAAAACACCACAGGACCCAGACATGGCTGCCCCTGGACTCTGGCCTGGGAGCTACAGAGATGGGGGCTCCCAGCCAGAGTGGCTTAAAGAGCAGGAGCTGGAGACAGCCTGGACACCGGGCCCTGAGCCCCCCTGTGCCACCAGGAGTCACAGGCTGGGCTGTGTGGGCCACCCTGCCTTCCTGATGGGCTCCCCTACTTCATGAGGAGGCCCTCTGTTCTTCTAAATTAGGGGGGAAAACCAGGGCTTCCGGGTCTCCTCTAAAGAACGAACAACAGTTCACACCATCTTCAAAATTCGTTCATGAAGTAAATAAAGTCGGCACTGACGGTTCCATTTTACAGATGGGGAAAGTAAGCCCCAAGAGGCGAAGCAACTTGCCCGAGGCCGCAAAGCTGGTGGACGCCAGGCCCAGAGCACAGCTTTGGTCTTGTGACTGCCCCAGCCAGTTCCCGGGTCTCCTGCTGTCCCACAGATGGAGACATGAACACCAGCTGGAGACCAAGAAGTTCAGGTGGACAGAGCCCCTGAGAACACAGACTGCAGGGCCCGAGAGATCTCGTGGCCCCGGGGCTCTCTGGAGCAGAGCGTGCTGCAGGCTCACGTCATGAGCCAGCACTTGTCAGGACCACAAGCGTGCTCTCAGAGAAGGTGGCACTGGGGACACCAATCTACACTGGACTTTTCTAGAAGTGGGGAGAGCCTCCAGCCCCCAGGGGTGCTTTTTCCAAGGCACAGTGTGGATGGTTAAGTGTGGGCTTAGGAGGCAGAGGTCAGAGGCCACTCAGGAGCCGTGTGCCTTGACTGGACATGTCACGCCGATCTTGCCTTTCCTTGTTTTCCTCACGCTTAACATGGCGGTAACGATGCCCGCTGGGCGTCTAGGGGACAGTTCAGTGAAACGCCCTCACCGCGATTTGACACAGAACCTGGCACACACTGGATGGTCAACACGTAGCATCTAGAGTAATCATTCTTACTCCTCATTATTACTGCGATTACTGCTGTTACTGTCGTTGCTTTGGCCTGCAAGCCCCGCGGGAGGCGCTCTGAGCGCTGCACTCCTTCCTCTTTTGTCCCCCCCACCCCCGGATGCCCGTCTACTACTCAGGCGGCCGCGAGGTCCAGTGACCCGGCATGGTCCCGGCTTCCTGGGACCGTCCCAGTTTATGACTGCTGTCACAGCAGTGTCCTTGCTCACGCCTCCTGTGTCCTGTCACAGCTGAGAACGCTCTCTGCATCCCTGAGAGCAAGGACCCCCGGGGCCCAGCACAGTGCAGCCCAGAGCCGATTCCCCAGAAACGTCCCTCAGACCTCATGGAACCTTCCAGAAAGCCCAGGGGTCCTGCCCCAGCGTCGCAGGCCCACCAACCCTCAAAAAGCCCTGCCCTCTAGCTGTGTGGAGCAGATGGCAGACACCGTACCTTTTGGAATCCAGTCGGCTCCCCTGGAGAACTCTGCGTCTGTTATTTCAGGTTAAGGAGAGGAAAAGGGAAAAAAAAAAAAAAAAAAAGAAGTTAAGTGAGTGAAACTTAAATCCCAGCAGAGCCTGTAATGGAATATTCATTTCGTCAGGGGAGTGTTTCTTTAAAACTTCTGGTCATCTGGACAGGCTGAACCAGCAGGTGATTCAATTTAATGAACTTTTTAAGGCGCATGGGGCCCAGGTGGGATCCTGTCTGGGAAGGCCTGGGCCAAGGCCACGGGCATGCTGACCTGGCTGGGGCTGGGGTGACACCTAGTGGCCGACATGGCTGTTTCAGGGCCAGAAAAGTTGCCACCCCAAAGCTTGGAGTCTGGGGTCTGAGGGCCTAAAGGGCTCCAGGAGGCCACCCACCCTGTCCTTGGATTAACCTCTGTGCCTCAGTTTCCCTATCAGTTCTCAGGGAATAATAACTGTACCTCCATTATAAGGCCGGTACCCCCATTATAAAAGGCCGTAATGAGGACGTAGCATTTAATAAAGGCTGTTATGAGTTTAGCTATTGTTATTGTTATTGTTATGTGTGAGACCTGGGGGCACCCAGGGGGAAGGTGCTTCCTCAATGTCACAAAGCAGGTTAGGGAGGAGGGGGCCCAGATCGCAGCTCCCACTCCAGCGTTCCCTCTGTCATGCCTCCAACACCAGGGTGTGTCTGGTGCTGGCTTTCTCCCCTTCCTAGCCGTGTGAACTTGGGTGAGTTTTTTAACTCTTCAGAGTCTCAGCCCCGCTCTGAAGGCTGGCGATGCAATTACTCTGGCAGAGGGCTGCTGTAAGCACCGGATGGGACAGTGCACGGAACGGTTTCAGGTTGGTAAGTAGCAAAGCTGTTGTTATCGGAGCTCCAGCCTCACTGGGTGGCCAGAGGGCCAAATGACAAATTGCTAGTCAAGCGCCTAGGGCCCACGAGTCTCCGTCCCCTCTCTCTGAGTGGTCCCCTCAGCCTGGTCTGTGGAGGCATGGGGCAGAGTGGATGCGGGCCCAGCTATGTCTCCCCAGGGCCCGGGACCTGTGCCTCCTTAGCACCTACAAGCAGGCGGCTGGAGTCCTTCAGTTTGGACTTGTAGAGCATCCAACGGTAGCGCAGGTCCTCCAGCGTATCTGAGGACCCCCTTGCTGGCCTGAGACGGAGGAGGTTTTCAAAGAGATGCTGACCTTCTGGTACCCGAGCCTCCAGCTCCTAGAGGGAGAAAGACAGGGTCATGTATGCCTTCCAAATGGCCGAGGGGGTCCCACCTGGTTGGTAAGGAGGAGCCATTCAAAGTTCACTTAAGAGGCAGCCAACAGAATAAGGCCCTTGTGTGATAAACTTGGGAGGTTGAACTCTACACTGAAATGTTTTCACTGGGGGAAGACAAGGTCATATTTAGGATTCTGAACGGTCACTCTGGCTACAGAATGAGCCATTACTGAGATGGGGACCCAACAGGAAGGAGGGAGGCCAGCTTGGAGGCTACTGTCATAGTCAAGGTCAAAAATGATCAATGCCTAGATTAAAACAGTCGTGGTGAGGAAACAAACAACAAAAACCCAGGAGGTGGAATCAAGAAGGTCTTGGGGCTTCCCTGGTGGCGCAGTTGTTGAGAGTCCGCCTGCCGATGCAGGGGATACGGGTTCGTGCCCCGATCCAAGAAGATCCCACATGCCGCAGAGCGGCTGGGCCCGTGAGCCATGGCCGCTGAGCCTGCGCGTCCGGAGCCTGTGCTCCGCAACGGGAGAGGCCACAACAGTGAGAGGCCCGCGTACCGCAAAAAAAAAAAAAAAAAGAAGGGCTTGGCGAGTAGTTTGACGTGGGAGAAGGAGCAAGATTTCTGGTAGATGGATTATCCCTCCAGCCCCCTGCCATATCCACGCCTTTTGCAATATGACTGCAATATTTCCCATCAAGAGGTGGAGTCTATTTTCTCTCCCCTTGAATCTGAGCTGGCCTTGTGACTTTCTCTGTCCGACAGAATGCAGGGGAAACGATGCTGTGCCAGGTTCTAGCCTAGGCCTGGAAAGGCCTTGCACGTCCCCACTTGCTCCCGCAGCCCCTGCCTCTGTTCTGGGAAGCCCAGGCTGTCCTGTAGGAGGACAGGAGAGGTGCGGCGCACTTTATGCTCATCTCGAATAGCCCCCCAACCTCCAGAGTACAGCCATCCTGCTGGTCTACAAATAAGGGCACCCAGCCAAGAGCACAAGCACTGCCCAGCTGGCCTCAGGCTGAATTGCCAAACTTCAGAATCATGAATTAAATAAACAAGTTGTTCTCTTAAGCTACAGACTGTTGGAATGGCTTGTTACATAGCAAGAGTTAACTGATAGAAGAATTGTGATTAGCGGTGATATTTTCCAAGTTGGGGACTACAGCAGTAGGCTGAATGAATAGATGAATGAATGGACGGTTCTTCTAAAATATTTGAAGCAAAAAAGTTTTCTTCCTTTTTTTTTTTACAAATTTATTTATTTATTTTTGGCTGCGTTGGGTCTTCATTGCTGCACGCGGGTTTCTCATCGCGGTGGCTTCTCTTGTTGCGGATCACGGGCTCTAGGCGTGCGGGCTTCAGTAGTTGTGGCGCGCGGGCTCTAGAGCGCAGGCTCAGTAGTTGTGGCGCACGGGCTTAGTTGCTCCGTGGCACGTGGGATCTTCCCGGACGAGGGCTCGAACCCTTGTCCCCTGCATTGGCAGGCGGCTTCTTAACTACTGCGCTACCAGGGAAGCCCTGAGGCAAAAAAGTTTTAAAACTATTATTTATACACAAGCCAGAAGAGCTCAAGAGCTGTGTATGTGCTCCTGTTTATAGAACTCCCTGGCGACAAGCGCATACATATCTGGGGGCAAATCCTTTGGAAACAGGGCCTTTCCTTGGGAACAAACCTGCAGTTTTGTTTCTCTGGTCCTCAGGTCCTTGGCGGTGGCAGTTCTCATGGAGATGACACTAACCAACTTGGAATTATCCACCTGCAACCAGTGCTCAAAGTTCCTCAGGAGCTGGGAGAAATCTTCACAGCTGCCTTCCTCCTCCTGAAGCACATTTGTCTGCGGGAAGGCACAGCATGACCAACGCATCAGAGTTTCTGAGAACAGTCCACTAGCCACATGTCCTGGGGATTCCATCTGAGCAGAGGGGTGGAGCCGAGGATGCCCAAACGGTGATAAGAGACACCTAGGGGGCGGTGGGGGATGAGGACTGCATCTCTACTCAACGTGGCCATGTTTAGGGGCCAAGGACATTCCTCACTGTCACCTCCCTGGTCTCCTGGAGACAGCCAGCATCGTCCCTTAGCAGGATATCTATAACAGTGGTCACCTCCTGCCACTTTTGTCCCCCTCCAGGCTATGCGGCCAGAGTGATCTATCTACAATGCAAGTCCACTCGGCTGAGCCTCACTTATACACTTTAGTGGCCTCTCACACTCCTTGATGTGGCCTGAGAGTCTCAGATTCCGGCTCTGCCTGGCTCTGCAGACCGTGCCACCTGCCCCATCCTCTGAGCCAGAGGCAACAGACGTCTCGGCCCCTGGCACCGGTGCTCTCTCCCTCGGTCTTTGCACACATGGCCTCCTCTGCGTGGGATGCACCCCCTCCGCTCCTCTCCTTGACTCCCACTCAGCCGTGAGGATCCGCCGACATTTCCTTTCTCCCAGGAGGGCTTCGCTACCCCAGGTCACATCACTCTGCAACAGGCTGACGTAGCACCCGGGCCCTCTGCCTCTGAGAAACTCATGTCCTGTAAACCCTCATCCTATCGCCTTGTGGTTCCCATTTCCTTGCTCCTCAAAATGTGCTCCGAGGCCCAGCAGCCTAAGCATCTCCTGGGAGCTTGTAGAAATGCAGTGACGGGCCGCAGCCCAGACCTGCTGAATCAGAATCTGCCTTTTAACACGATCTGGCGGCACATGACAATCTGAAAAGCTCTGTGCTGGGTTCTGCGTTCTCTGAGGGTTGGAAGTGTCTCTGTTTTATTGACAGCTGTGTCCCAGCTCCAAGCACAGTCCTAAGAACATAGTAACAGTCAGAAGTGCTTTCTGGATGGGGAAATGAAAGAATGAATGGGAAAACAACTGAATGGACGTGTTGTCTTTGATGAAAAAGGAATGGATTTCTTTCCAATGTGGTTTCATTTTTTAAAGCCAGTCAAGGGAAGGGATGGATGATACAATGTAGATAGGTTCGTTCTTTTTTACAAAATACAGTTTAGGGCACAAAAAATACCCATCTTGCGTGCTTTCAGTTTGCGTCTGGGGTCAGCAGGAAGCTTCCAACCCCGACACTCCTCCCTGCAAAGGCTGTAGCCGGGGTTTCTGAGCGTGAGGGCCTGTCTGCCCGAGGGATGCCTGGGACCTTCGCTAGCGGGGACCCCTGGGTCTGGGGTCTCAGAGTTCCTCTGTCCAGTGGCAAACGGAGCTCTTGTGCCGCCAACGGGCAGGCTCACTTGAGACGGGACACGGCCCAGTCCTGAGCTGAGCATGTGGCCCCAGGCAGGGAAGGGACTTTGCTGGAGACAGCTTCCCACCATCAACTGACTCAGGATCTGGTCCCTCCCCGGAAGGCCCACTAGACGGACTCACCTGACGGTGGTGTCGGGAAATAAGATCCGTGGGGGTGATGAGAAACCCGGTCTTTGGGATGTTGTTGGTGAAAATCATTTTCTTCCCCGAATCCACTTCCGTCCTCTGCAGCTGCCGGTTTCTGATGAGGCTGAGAAGACATATCAGCCCAGTCAACGCGGTGATGGGATGCGGACTGGCCGGGTCACGGGAGAAGGAAAAGAAGTAGGGGCGCCAGGCTCTGGGAGCCGACTTCTGGTCTCCACAAGCCCACGCCTGTCCTTCAGGTTTGTCAGAACCTCCCCAGGGCACCTGCATCTCCAGTTTCCTGCTAGAGACTCCTGTTACCGTCATCAAGGTGCATATACCCATCCATGCAGGCGAGGCCCAAGCCAGGAGGGGCTGGAGGCTAATTCCCAAGCTGAGGCGTTTCCTTGTTCTTAGTGCCTCTACTTAGAATTGCCTGGAGATGCCCGGAGGCAGCTGCCGCCACGCCCGGCACACAGACCCCAGCCATCTGTCCTCGGAGCGCGGCTGAGCTCCCCCTGGCTGGGAAGGGGGCTGTCTGAGACCAGGCGCAGAGCCGGGAGCCTTCTCACCTCAGCAGGCTTCCCCCCAGCAGCCTCAGGGCTCCCCAAGCCTCCACCAGCTCCTGCAGCTCCTTCTGGACCACAGCAGCGCCCTCCGGAGAAGACTTCTCCATCACCAGCCGGCCGCGCGCTTCAATCAGGGGCAGCTGGGCCTCCTTCCCCGGGAATTCATCCAGCAGCTTCTGAAGGACACACACACACACACACACACATACACGCAAAGTAAGATCCCGGCGAGAGGGGGTGTGTCTCTGCTCCCCAGCATGAGAGCACTGGCTCCCCAAACCTGCTGTTTGGGGACGCAGGGGACAGAATCCCTCTGTGGGGAGAGCCCTCTCACCTCGACGTCGACCTCTCGGGACCGGGCATCCCACGGGCCCATGTCCCCGCGGTGGGCCTCCAGCTTCTGCGTGAGCACGGAGATCCACTGTCGCAGCTCCAGAAGCTCGTGGCTGAAGGTGCAATGTTCCCGCACGCTCTGCTGGCACGTGTCCACAAGGTCCTGCAGCACAGCCCCGGGGAACCCAGGCTGAGACCCCACCCTCCAGGGCCCTCAGCCCTGCCCGAGCCCCAGGGGAGGATGGCCCCCAGGGCTCCCCACCCAGCCAAGAACATGAGGGGTTGGTCCTCTCTTCTGCACAGCGCAAGGAATTTACCCCAGAAAGACCAACCCTGGTTTAAAGTGCCGAGAAGCCTGTCCTACTTTTATGGAAAGTACCGGGTCTGGGTGAGGGCTCGGGGGACGGGAGTTCGCATCCGTCACGGGTTTGGGCGTAAACTGGTACAGCCACTTGGGAAGATACAGACCCGCAGGTCTGTATCTACTAAAACCCAACACAGGAATCCCTATGACCCAACCGTTTCATTCCTGCATGTAACCCATCAGATGTGAACGTATCTTCACCAAAAGGCACGTGTGTGCTGTTACTTGTGAGAGCCCCAGACTGGAAACTACCCAAGAGCCTGTCAATGGTAGATGGATAAATGCATTGAGGTACATTCACAGGATGGAATATTTCACCTCCACCGCAGCCAGAATGAACAATAAACACAACAATCTAGTGCAACATTATGGACGGATTTACAGCCATCATGTGGAGACCTAGAAGCCAGAAACAAAATGAAATATGCTGTCTGACTCATTTGAAGTAATGTATAAGATCAGGCAAACCCAATCGATGCCATGCCAAGTCGAAGGTCAGGGTTACTTGCAGGTGTCAGGCAGCAACTGGAGGGGGCACGAGGACAGGGACTGCTCTGTGTTGTGATCTGGGTGCTGGTAACGCGGATTTTCTGTTTTTACAAGTGCATTAAGCTGCATAATTAGATGTTCACTTTTCTGTATATGATTATACTTTGATAAAAAGCCTTTAAAATGGTCTTGCTTTGTTTCCCTTCCCCTGAGTCAATCATGGCTCAGCTCTCTGGGACCTTGTTCGTCTCTGTCTCCACAAAAGGTGGGTGCTGTATCCAGCAGAGTAACAATTCTCTGTCCTCCTGGTCACCCGGCCTGAGACCCTCGAAGCCCCTCCCCCTCAGCCCACCACAGGCCAGTCAGACCCCAGGGTCTGTGGTCCCCTCTCTTGCTGTGATTCGCAGTTTAGGTCCTTGTGATTCTTTGCTGGGCCACCGCAGGGCCTGCCTTCCTGCATTCCAGACACTGGCTGACACCACTGGCTGCCACTAGAAGCCGGGGACTTCCCTGCACTGTCACTACCGCCGTCTCCTCCTGTCCCCTGTGCACCAACATCAGACACAATGCCTTCGATAGCCACCCCCCTTGCTCAGTGGGGTATGTGCCCCCCAGGGGGACAGGAAGATCTCCTGGGCTATGGGGGAAGGACTTATTAGAATTTACTAGACTGAAAAAGCACCGAGCACCAAAATAATAAAAGAGGGGCAATACTTCTTTGAAGAAGCATTTAAACAATAAAGAAAGAAGTATGAGAGAAATGGAATATCACCATTTTGCAAGCCTTGCGATGCTCAGCTAACACTTCTTCTAACTATTATAACAATTCATTAGCTCATCATTTGGATGTAGGCATGAAAGCTGATGTCTGCTGCTTCTGCGGGCTCTGCAGGCCCCTGAAGAGCAAGGACAGTGATTCCTACCTATTTCTCTACTTTCCCAGCCCAGCCTTGAGACCACACGCTGTGAATTTATTAAATGGAATTAAATGCATTCATCCAGACCTTATGCCTCGATTAAGACCAACAATGCAGAGCTACCCCACACCTCTCAAGGTTTTCTCATGTCCTACTGATGTCCACAGAGGTGAGAAACCTGTTTATCGTGACCCGAGCTTAGAGTCTTACTCCAGTACTCTCATCACTAGAGGCATTTGTAGCAGTTGAGTAGAGCGAGTGAGATCTGACCACCTCCGATGTCTTTGGTGTAGCCTTCTTGGAGCACCTACTTCGTCAAAAGGCATTATTTTATTTTATTTTATTTTTCTAAAAGGTTATTTTATGACACAGGCTTTTTTTTTTTTTTTTTTTAAGGTATTTATTTATTTATTTTTGGCTGCGTTGGGTCTTCGTTGCTGAGCGTGGGCTTTTTCCAGTTACGGCGAGCGGGGGCTACTCTTTGTTGCGGTGCACGGGCTTCTCACGGCGGTGGCTTCTCTTATCGTAGAGCACGGGCTCTAGGTGTGTGGGCTTCAGTAGTTGTGGCACGTGGGCTCAGTAGTTGTGGCACACGGGCTTAGTTGCTCCTCAGCATGTGGGATCTTCCTGGATCAGGGCTCAAACCCGTGTCCCCTGCATTGGCAGGTGGATTCTTTTTTTTTTTTTTTTTTTTTTTGCGGTATGCGGGCCTCTCACTGCTCTGGCCTCTCCCGTTGAGGAGCACAGGCTCCGGACGCGCAGGCCCAGCGGCCATGGCTCACGGGCCCAGCCGCTCCGCGGCATGCGGGATCCCCCCGGACCAGGGCACGAACCCGTGACCCCTGCATCGGCAGGCGGACTCTCAACCACTGCGCCACCAGGGAAGCCCTGGCAGGTGGATTCTTAACCACTGCGCCACCGGTGGTTTATTTAAAAATAATTTTTATCTATCTATTTTTTAAATTGAAGTATAGTTGATATACAACGTTTCAGGTGTACAGCAAAGTGATTCAGTTATATGGAGATATATATGTATATATATATTCTTTTTCAGATTCTTTTCTATTATAGGTTATTATAAGGCATTATTTTATTATAATTACTCTCCTTTAATTTCTCGTTTTGACAATAGAAACAGCGTTATATTAAATTTTAAAATTGTGCAGGTAACTCTATGAATTTCAGGGTTGCAAAGAAGACGTCAGGAATATTTGTTATTCACAGAGGACATGCAGGGTCCGGAAGCGTGGAGAACCCTGCCTTAGACTAGCGTTCTTGAGCTGTGGCTGCCTGACAGCTGGCTTTGCACGCCTGAGGCACTTGTTACAAATGCAGACCCAGGACGCCATTTAAATCAGTGTCAGGGTGGGGCTGGAGCCTACATTTCAACTTGTTCTCAGGCCAGTTTTTTTTGCTGTTGTTTGTTTTTTTCCGGTATGCGGGCCTTTCACTGTCGCGGCCTCTCCCGTTGCGGAGCAAAGGCTCCGGACGCACAGGCTCAGCGGCCACGGCTCACGGGCCCAGCCGGCTCCGCGGCACGTGGGATCTTCCCGGACCGGGGCACGAACCCGCGTCCTCCGCAGCGGCAGGCGGTCTCTCAACCGCTGCGCCACCAGGGAAGCCCATCAGGCCAGTTTTGAAGGAGGCCTCCCACTACCCACACCTACTGGCCGTCCCACCACCAAAGGGGCATCGATCCTGCGCGGACCTCAGCAAGATCCAGGTGGCCACTAGAGGGCACTGCATACGGGGCTTACGGCCACCAGGACCCACCTTTCAACCAGGCACAACCAGGCATTACCGCAGCAAACGTGACGGGGACTGCTGCGTGTGTGCAGCCTGGTCCGTGCTTTGGCCTCCTGGCCCGTGTGGAATGGCTGACTCCGTTGTCCATCTACCCACCAGAACTTAAACCCAGGAGAGCAGGGGCCTTGGCTGTCCTGCTCGTGCTGCCTCAATCCTTAGAGCCCAGAACACTGCCTGGCATACAGGAGGTGCTCAGTAATTGAAGTGTTCCTGAATGAATGAGGAAGGGAAGAAAGGAAGGGAGAAAGAAAAAGAAGGGTTGGAAGGAACGAAGGAAGAAAAGAGGGAGAAAGTTCTCCAGGAGTGTCAGATGTCTCTGTCACAGCACAGACCCTCCGCTGGCCCCTTACCTCCAGAGACCTGTGCAGGGTCTGGTGGTCAGAGGAGAGCTGGTCCATTCTATGCTGGTGGTGGGAGTTCCCCTGGACGAGAGGCCTCATGGCCTCCACCTGCATCCCCAGGTCCAGCCCCTCCTCCTGTAGCCCCTGCAGGAGAGGAAGGAATGAGTGGAGCGCGCTTTCTGTTTCTCCTTGTGGATGCTGATCAGGGCAGGGGCTCCGAGTGGGGGAGACTGGGAGGGGCCTGGGACCGCGGGACCTCCCCCTCTCCACCCGCTGCACCATATGGCTGTCTGATGGGCCCACTCTCAGGACTGGTGAGAATTTTAAAAATGAGATGAAAATATTCTGAGACACCATGAAAATAAACTGCTAAAGGCCAGAAGGCATCTCTGGGGGACAAACTCACGTGTGGACTCATACTTGATGACCACCTCTTAATATGAAAAATCACATCTCAGCTTTCGTTTTAAAGCCCCAAATGCATCATTTTTAATACCTTCCAAAGAACACTCCCAGTTATGTATGAGCTGTGCCTGGGTTTTAAAAAGATAACTGTTGTTTCACGAGCATTTTAAAAACCAGCAAGCTCCTCATGCAGCCAACAATTATTCATGATCAGCCTACGTACAGTCCATGTGTTTTCAAACATTTATTCTGAATCCCAAAATCATTTATTTAACGGAAGGCCTCTGGACTCATTAGGAACACTTAGTGAAGCAACTTTAAAAGTAAATATTCATGTTATACTTTGGAACCATGGAGTAAGCAAAAGGACAGCTTATTATTTTGTTAGGCTCAAGAATCAGCCATGTGGAGGTGCTAAAGTCCTTGCTGAGGCCAGGAACCATCAGGTATATCAGCAGAGATTCATCTGAGATGACAGGTCAGTTCTCAAGGGAGGGTCTAAATGTCTGGCTCGGGCTGGCTGCTGCTTTGCTTCTTACTGTTACTGCAGGGGGTTGCTTTTAGGCACAGCTGAGTATGTGAGTAGAGGTGACTCAGGCCCGACAGACCTCTTACCTGCAACCTTGAAAGCTGGGCCTGTTTCCCAGAAAGGTCCCGCTGAAGCCCATTCTCAGCGTGGACCCTGATTTGGAGGTCTGAGAGCCTTCTCTGCAGGGGATCAAAAGCCGCTCCGAAATCTTTGTGTTGAGCGAGTGAGCTCTGCGGAGACAGAACAGGCAGCACACAAATCAGCTTTCTTCTCAGGCTCCCTGTGGTACAACCTGACACTCACAGACTAGCTGCTCTATCTCCAGCCTCCTCCTGGCTGGCTCGTACTCACTCACGCGCCACTCCCTCCAGGAAGCCTTCCTGGAGCCCTTGAGGGTGTTTGACTCCCCTCCTTGAGGACCGTAGTGTCCTCACCTAACAGCTGTTCTGCCTCTAGAACAGGGGCTGGCAAACCAGATCCCCTACCACACACCCCAAGTCCCACCAGGGGCCTAGTTTGTAAATAAAGTTTTATTGGAACACAGTCACACCCATTCACTTACAGCTGCTTTCGTGCTACAGCGGCAGAGTTGAGAAGCTGCAACAGAGACCACTTGCCCTGCAAACCCTCAAATGTTTGCTAAATGTTTGCTCCGTGGATTAGATCAGACCAGGGATGTAAAGCTCTTAGCAGGTGCCAGGCCCCTGGTCAGTGCCCCAGAGACCATCTCTTTCATCGTCATCATTATTAGACGCTCAGCAAACATTTGTTACCTAAAAGAACTGGCCACAACATCCCATGTTATGTCTGATTTCATGTGGCCGTTTAGAAGTGTCCCTAATAATACTAGCTCCCAGCTCTCCAGTGGTTTAAAGTTTACAAGTGTTTTTCTCTGCGTCTTCTTATCTGACAGTCCCCAGCTCTCTGCAGAAAACAGTTCGACTTGATCAGTGAAGAAGGGAATTTGGGGGCAGAGGTGGGAGGCCGACAGGTGAGAGGGATCACGCCGTAATCCTACCCAGTTGATAGATGAGGGGCCTGAGGTCGTGGGGGGGACAAAGCGATATGCCCAGGGCCACCTGGTGGCCAGTGGCAAAGCTGGGGTCAGGATGCAGGGCTGCCCTTCCTGGAGGGCCGGGTCGACGGCTGAGGGCTGCCAGCGGGGCTCACCTGCAGTTTGCTCTTTCTCTGCAGAAGCCGGTTGTGCAGTAAGTCTCTGTCCCTCACGGAAGTTGCCACCTGCTCCAGCAGGGCCGTGGCTCTCTCCTGGCCAAAGATGCTGCCCAGCAGGTCTTTCTTCAGCTGCAGCATCGTCAGCTGCTCCTTCAGGTGGGAGCTTTCCGCCAGGGCCGCCTAGGGGAGACAAGGGCCTCCGTGAACCGCAGGGCAGGATGAAGCTGGAGATGGGGCCAGGAGCACACCTGTTCTGGCTGCGCCTGCTCAGGAGGCTGGGCCTTGGTGCTGGTTTCCAAGGAAGCAGCAAACGTAAGGAGAAACGGGTTGGCAGGAAGGTGGCAGGAGGCCCTGAATGTCAGGGTCAATCTGATTCCTCTCTCACCTCCACATCCATCTTATTACCAAAGCCTGAGCAAGAATTCTACCTCCTACGTGTCCCAGAAATCTGTCCCCTTTCCATACGCCACCACTGACTGTGGTGTACCCTCAGCCTTGCTTACCTGAACCCCAGAAGCTCCTGAACGCCTGCTGCCTCCCAGCCACCCCCCGAAATCAACCGTCCACACTGCAGCCGAACCTCAGACTAACCAGTCTGATCCTCTACTCAGTGATCCTCTATCACCAACAGCAGTGGGCCATCCCCCAGTTGGTGTATGGGACTTTTCGAAGGGCCTATGGGATCGTGATCAGAGGAAATTCTGGAAGGCTTCCCAGAGGAGGTGGCCCTGAGTGAAGTCATGATGTGTAGGAGCTCGTCGGGCAGAGAGGGGAGGAAAAGGGGACTCGTGTGTAATGGGCAGCTGGCTCCTAAGCAGGCAGCCTGAAATCTGCACAGCCCAGGCCCCACCTCCTCCAGGAAGCCTCCCCTGACCACATTCCCAGCCTACATGCACTCTTCCTGCCCCCAAAGCCTTGTTCCCCGCTTCAGGCTCCTGCTGGTCAACAAGCTGTTGGGGACAAATACCTCTTGCTTCTCTAACTGCGGGTGCAGGGGCCCTGGAGGCCAGGGGTTTGGTCTTCAGCTGGCCAGAGTCCTTCCATTTGATATCTGATGATGTCACAGAGATGCTGAGCTGGGCACGGGGCTGGGAGAGGGAGAGCTAAGACCCCAGCCCAGGTGTGTGGTTTGCAATTAGCTACACAGAGGTCAAGCCTCTAGCTGCAGGGAGTCACCTTCACCCCCTTTTCACCAGACTCAGACACAATATCATGAGGGTTAAGAATTCATGCTGGGGAGTTGCAATCATGAGTTGGGATTCCATACTAACTGGGAGAACTTGGGCAATTCCAAGCCTCCGTTTCCTCGTCGGTAAATTAGGGGTAGTCACACCCTAGTTCACGGGGCTGCCGTGAGGCTTAAATGCCTAAAGAGCATTTAACATACTGCAGGACCCACAGTGAACACGCGATAAAAGACAGATCTTCTCAGCCATTATTAGTTAACCACTGTTCCGTGTTGAATTGTGTCCTTCAAGAAAGATATGGTGGGAAAATAAAAAAGAAGACCTATGGGGAGAAGATGGCCACGTGATGACAGACACAGAGATCAGAGTTATGGACCTACAAGCCAGTGACCACCAGAAGCTAGAGGAGGCAAAGGAGGATTCTCCCCTAGAGCCACTGGAGAGAGCAAGGCCCTCCTGACACCTTGGCTTTGGACTTCCAGCTTCCAGAACTTTGAGAGAATGAATTTCTGTTGTTTTAAGCCACCAGTTTTTTGTGCTTTGTTACAGCAGCCCCAGGGAACTAATACACCAGCCACGCCCAGCTTTGGGCTGGAGCTTTGCAGATCCACAGGCTGCTCTGAGGCTAGATGCAGGAGCTGAGTCAAGAAAAGAGGGCTGACAGCTTGGGCCCTGGCCAGTGAAACCCATCCCGCCCAGGTGGGCCGGTGGGATGCCGTGTGAAAGACACACTCCCAGCCAGCAAACAGTGTCCAAACGTGAATAAACCAAAGTCCCGGTCCCAAGTGCTCCAACCCACTGCTCCGTGAAATTCCCGCACTGGGAGTCCTGGGTCACCCTCTAGAAAGACAGGACCTCTCTCCTGCTTCAAGGAGGTCCCGGTTTGCTTTCTGCCTTAGTGGGAAGGACAGGATGAAATATAGTTGTGACGCAGTGGGGAAAGTTCGACAGGTCTGGGTCAAAGCCAGCCCTGTCACTTAATGTCTGTGTCACATCGAGCAAGTGGCTTCCCCTCTGGGACATCTGTTTTTCTCAACAGTCAAATGATAATAAGTGTTCTGAATGCCTCGCAAACCTATTTTCAGGAGCCAGAGCGAAGACAGGGATAAGAACATTAGACAAGAGTCTAGAACCCACCATTCTGGCCCCAGCTCTGCTCTCTTTAGCAGCCTGACCTTGAACAAGCTCCTTAACTTCTCCCTGGCCCCAGTCCCTCATCAGTAAAATGAGGAGAATGGTAGAAATGGAAACAAAAATCCACGTACATAGATAATCAACGTATGTTAATTATGGCAATGAAAATTGGAAAGAACCTAAACAATCTAAGTGCGGACACTTAAAAAAAAAAAATGACATGCCCCCAAATAGAATATTCTGCAGCCATTTAAAGTGATGGCTTTATTGAACCTTTTTTTTTTTTTTTTTTTGTGGTACGCGGGCCTCTCACTGTCGCGGCCTCTCCCGTTGTGGAGCACAGGCTCCGGACACGCAGGCTCAGCGGCCATGGCTACGGGCCCAACTGCTCCGTGGCATGTGGGATCCTCCCGGACCGAGGCATAAACCCGTGGCCCCTGCATCGGCAGGCGGATTCCCAACCACTGCGCCACCAGGGAAGCCCTATTGAACCATTTTAAAGGCTGCTGAGAAAAAGCTCATATGTGTCAACTGAAAATATCTGAATATACAACTATACAGCATGAGCTCAAATACACAGTGAGGACGCACACTTGCAATGGTGGCAGCCACCTTGGGGCCAGGAAGGCAGACGTGGTTTAGAGCTGGAAAGGGCTTGGGTCCTGGAAGATACTGCTGAGCTATCAAGCCAGCTCTGGGATAACCTGAAAGTCTCCATGTTTGTTTGTTTATTAAATTTTTTTTGGCTGCGCTGGGTCTTCGTTGCTGCTCACGGGCTTTCTCCAGTAGTGGCGAGCGGGGGCTGCTCTTCGTTGTGGTGCACGGGTTTCTCATTGCGGTGGCCTCTCTTGTTGTGGAGTATGGGCTCTAGGCACGTGGGCTTCAGTAGTTGTGGCTCGCGGGCTCAGTAGTTGTGGCGCACGGGCTTAATTGCTCTGCGGCATGTGGGATCTTCCTGGACCAGGGCTCGAACCCGTGTCCCCTGCGTTGGCAGGCGGATTCTTAACCACTGCGCCACCAGGGAAGTCCCGTCTCTGTATGCTAAGCCACCACTGATCAGGTTTCCTGTCACTTGTCACAGGCATCCCAATTGACACATAAGAAGGGTAATGGCCTGACATCCTGCTCTTTCTCAGCACTGCCCAGGCTTCCACCAGAGGACTGCCTGCAGCAGGGTCCTAAACAGAAGGGCTGAGCGCAGATCGCTGCAGAGTCCTGGAGCTACACCAGGCACCAGGCTTCACCTTCTTCCCAAGAACTGAGGGTGACTTTTGTCGCCGGTAACTACAAGTGTTGACATTTCCTGTGCACTTAGAACTCACCAGACAGGGTACAGTGGGCTCCACCCAGACATCTGGAGGACCCAGAGACATGCGTGTCCTTGCGGGGGCGGCTGAAATGCTGTGCTTGGCCGGTGGCCTCCCCCAGCTGCACCCATCAGCCCTCCCGCCAGAACCACACGTACCTCAATCTGCGGCAGGAAGGTGTGGATGGAGGGCAGGTCTGGCAGGCTGGCGGTGACATCCAGGAGCTTCTGGGCCAGAGCCCTCCACAGCTGCAGTTCCTGCAGAGGCCGCTGGAAATGCTGCCACAGGTCCGTGCCCGCGGCGTTGCGCAGCCTGATGCTCTTGGTCTTCATGCTGTGAGCGCCGTGGAGGGGGAACAGAGAGGGGAGAGAGCGGGTCAGTAGAGGAGCAAGGCCCCTGCCCAGAACCCAGAGCGCCCGGCTTGTACTGCTCTCAGGGCGGGCACTCTCGTCGTCTACAGATTGCTGGGCTGTCCACGGGACCCCGAGGCCTATGCTGTCCAGATAAAAGGGCACTGGAGGTAAGCCAGTCCTCGAATAGACTTGCAGCCCAGCTTCTGGACCAGGGAAAGAGTCAAGCCTGGAAGAGGAATTATGGAGCCCCCAAGCTGGTACCGCCTGCCCCCAGGCACCTCGTGGAAGCAAGACAAAATACTTTCTTGAGTAGGATGCCATTACTTTAGGCCCAAATAATCTCTACAAATAATTTTTCCAATATACTGTCCATGGTATAGCACAGGGAACTATATTCCATAACTTGTAATAACCTATAATGGAAAAGAATCTGAAAAAGAATCGATATATAGGTATAACCGCATCACTTTGCTATACACCTGAAACTAACAAAACATTGTAAATCAACTACATTTCCAAAAAAATACATATATATATATGTATAGATATAATGTCTAGCACCCAGTCATAGGTAACCAGCACCTGCCACCTCCACCAGAGCAACGAAGGAGAGGGAGACCTCGGCCACCCTGCCCCACGGCCCGCTTTATGCACAGGAGATTCAGCCTCACCACCACCTCAGCATCTTGTGGAGGATCCAGGCCCCGGTTCTGGATGTACACACACAGGGCCTGTGCACACTGTGGGGTCAGTCACCTGGCAAGGCAGGAGGTCCTTGAGTCCTTCTGGAGCAAAACCCCTGCATCAGGCAGGAGGATGAGAGGTGCTACAGAGACGGGGACAGCTGGGCTGTGTTCCAAACACCTGAGCCTCATGTAGTAAAAATAGGTACCGACCCTGAATTTACCTGTGCCCAGTTCCACACAGGGTGGATATTTGAAGTGCTGGTCTTTGCTGGGCTAAGAAGCTGGAGACCTAGCTGTGCCCGAACCCGTGGGCGGACAGGGAGGTAGAGACTGGTCTGAAGTCAGGCCCAGTGCCTACATCAGCACCACCGTCAGCAAGCCGGGCCCAGTGCTGGCCCCGTGAAAAGCTCTCCCCTTGGACCATTACATAGGGGACCCATCCCCCGTGCGAAGCTGCATAAGGAGACTTGATGGAAATAAGTGAAGGGGCCACATAGCACGGAAAAAAGCAAAGTTCAGGCCTCTTTCTGGGAGCAGAATGTAAAATACTTTGAAAAGGGGTCGGTGCCTGAGCCCAGTGAGACCCTATAATGGCCAGCCGTTGACAGGAGCAAGAACTAGTTGTAATCAGGCAGCAAGAGGGTGCAAGGCCCTCTGCAGCCGGGGTCAGATGGGCAGAGGCCCGGAGCATGGGGTCCAGGACCGCCCTCGGCCCGCCCGGTACCTCTGGTGCTCCTGGATGGCGGCGAGCACACCGTCCGCGAGGGGCTGCGGGTCCTGGGGGAACACGACGAGCTCCTTCAGCCGGGCCTGCAGCCGGTGCACCCGAGGCTCCTCCGCGGCCAGCGCCGCCCGCGTGGCCTGCAGCGACAGACAACACCCGATGGGGCAGGTGAGCTTCCGAGACGGGGTGGCGGTGTGTGTGCAGCGGGATGAGCAGATCCTGTGGGAGTGGCCAGCCTGGGAGAAAACGGTCCCCCAGCGGAGGGACAGGGGCCCCCGCTCCGTGACCCCAAACACGTTTGCTCGTGATGAGCAGGTTTTCCTCTTTATCATCACCTACCGCACAGCACTGCCACGGACTAGCAGCTAATCACACAAATCACTAATATTTAGGGAACAGTGATGATGTACTGAGGGCCCTGGGGTCCCATTCACTGCAGCCTCACCCTGGTCCTAGACAGCAATCCTCCGTGTCCCCGTTTCGTACACAAGGAAGCTCTGGCCAAGAGTTTTCTGACAGTCGCAGAGCTGGGAAACGGTGGCCCTGACTCTGCAGCCGGGCCCTCTGGCTGTTAACCTGCCCCTTCAGCGCTGAAGGAAACAAGGACCTAAAGATGCTCTGTGGGGCTTCCCTGGTGGCGCAGTGGTTGAGAGTCCGCCTGCCGATGCAGGAGACACGGGTTCGTGCCCCGGTCCGGGAGGATCCCACATGCCGCAGAGCAACTAAGCTCGTGAGCCATGGCCGCTGAGCCTGCGCGTCCGGAGCCTGTGCTCCGCAACGGGAGAGGCCACAACAGTGAGAGGCCCGCGTACCGCAAAAAAAAAAAAAAAAAAGATGCTCTGTGAACCCAGGTATTGTTGTTGCCAAGAGGATCTTTCCACCCAGCATGCCCGACCACGCCCCTCAACCACGTTCAGGTACTTGGGATGCAGCCTTTTCCTGCTGTCCCGGGAAATGTGGAGTTTGACCTTGACCTTGACTCTGGCTGGTCCCATGCTCAGTAGGAGGCAGGGGGTGGGGAGTGGAAAGCACACGGGCTCTGGCACGACACAGGCTGGCCTGGAAACCCACCTCCGGCCCTTCCCAGCTGCGCAGCCTTGGACCGGTCCTGGTCCCTCGGTGGTCAAACGGGGCCACCCCCGCTTGACAAGGCACCGAGTTCAGATCAGGAGCACTCCTCACTACATAAATGCTCGTTTAAGAACAGAAATCCTCTAACAAGTTCTGAGATCCCCCTTCATTGATTTCTGGTTAGTCATTATCTTGGTCATAGTTGACACTTGAATCGGGTGGGACATACAGCATCTGTATGGATGTGGTCACCCTCCTGCCTCGGGAAAGGCTTCCCGAAACATAGCCCGGCGTGGCCAGGGGGCTGTCGGGACAGGCGGGTGTTGGCAGGGCCTTCCAGGCCTTACCCTCCCCACATGCCACCCCTGCCAGTTTGCTTGCTTTGACCTTGACCCTCACCTAGAACTCCTGGTAAGAGCCATATGTTCCCTGAGTCCCGATGCTATTGGCAGGTGCTGTTCTGAGCACTTTTGTTTTCACACGTTCATAAGGAATGTGGAAGGCAGGTCTTATCATCGTCACGTCCATGTCACGTTTAACTGAGATTAAACTAATTCTCCCCGGGAATTCCCCGGCGGTCCAGTGGTTAGGACTCCGCGCTTTCACCAACGAGGGCTGGGGTTCAATCCGTGATTGGAGGAACTAGGATCCTGCAAGCCGAACGCCGTGGCCAAAAATATTTTTTAAAAAAGTAATTCTCCCAAAGCCAGCCAGTCGGCAAGGAGAGGAACCGAGACTCGAACCCGGGCAGTCTGATCCGAAAGTCCCCGCCCTCCACCACTGCACCACACCACCCCTACCCTGTGCCAAGGCAGACAGTCCTACAAGGGAAACGACTCCCTTTGTACAAAGTTGATCACTGCAGTGAACCTGGTCTCCTACGAGGTTGAGTGATGCTAAGGAGCATGGATGCTTTGCTTCTACCTACACACAAATATTTCTGCGTGTGAGCAAACAGTAGAAGGAAGAGGAAAAAAACCACAACAATGTGCGGTGGAGGTAGGACCTGGGGGCTTTCCTTTTAGATATTTCCCCTAATGGAATTGACAAGCGAGCCCTTTGAGTTAATATAATAAATAAAGGACTGGAGAAGGGTGTTAATCCTTATTTGAAAAATCTCTCTGTCCTCAAGTCAAACCTCTCGTGAGTGTGCACGTGGGTGGGGAAGGGGGGCGGTGCTCCGACTGGACCCTCCCAGGATGGGTATCATCTGCTGGGCCACCTAAGAGCCCTGGTTATGTTTGTTCCTCATCTTCTCTGCACTGAGAGCCTTGCCTCTGACCTAACACTCCCTGTTCTGTGCTCAGAAACTGCTCCCACATCCTACCATCAGGCAAGGGAACGGCAAACTTGGAGCCGATCCACCTCTTCTTTACCCACCAACTCATCGTGTGATGCTGGGGATGGGGAAGTCTCTCCAGGCCTCGGTTTCCTCATCCAGAAAATAGGTACAAACAACCACTTTGTCTGCTCTGCTTGGGGAACTGAGATGATCAAAAATCCAGGAAAACCAGAGTCAGCGTGCTGAGACTTAGCGTAATCCTCCCACCACACAGAGGCTGCCCCGAGGCACACATGGCACCCGCACTGGGCCAGGGCTTCGCCCAACACTGCTTACCGAGTAGAGTCTCCAGCGGGCCACCAGCTCGTCCTGGGTCCCTGCTTTGGCCGCGGGCTCCAGGCCGTCCTCCGCCAACCTCTGAAGGCCCTTCCTGAACTCTGCCAGCTCAGCCTCCAGCTGCCCTCTCTGCTGCTCATAGGCTCCCCTGGACCTGAGCAGGCCCTGCAGCCGCCCCTCCTCCTCCTCCCAGAGTGCACGCAGCTTCTCCAGAACGTTCCGCATCTCCTCCAGTTCTCTGGTGATCTTCTCTGCACCCAAAGGGGAGGTGTTCTGGATGACCCCCACGGCCTGCTCCTCCAGCCTCTTCAAAGACTCCTCACCCCTGGGAAAGTCACTGGCGATGTCCTAAAGCAGGGAGGAGGTGGGGAGAAAACACGAGGGGAAAAAGAAAACGTGGGCTGCGTTTTCCAGGACCGCTGGGAACATCATGCCAAACGGTAATGCCTATTCCCAGGCTGGAGCCAAGGCACCTTTCCAAGGGGTGGACTGTCTGCCTTTAAAACATTCAGGATGTAATTCCTTTACCATGTCATTTACAAGCCATTTGATTAAGTGAAGGGGAAAGTCTCTGTTGGGTACTTCTCTGTTTTTAACGCTCTCTGACATTTGTTAATTTTGCTTTTTTTTTTAATAGAGACAGAGGCAGCCTCAGGCTTGAAGCCTTCAGCTGGCAAAAGTATGGAGCAAATAGAACCTAACGACGCCATTTGGCCTCATTACATCTATTTGTATGGTTATCTACTAATTATGACTGAGTATTGGTATTCCATTTATGACAATGATATAAAATTTCTTTTTAACTCAGTGTTCATTGGCTTCTAATATTAAAACAAATTTTTTAAAAACACTTTTGTCTGTTTTATTTAAAATACCTTCTAAATATTTTTGTTTACTTTTTTAGTGAAGTGCAACTTACATGGAGTATAATACAGACTGTCCTTGACTTTAAATGGTTCTACTTATGATTTTTTTTACAATGGTATGAGAGGAATATGCATTCAGGAGAAACTGTACTTTGCATTTCGAATGTTGATCTCTTCCCAGACTAGCGATATGCAGCACGGTGCTCTCTCGTGATGCTGGCCAGTGAGTGGAAACCGGCATAGCTTTTGCTTTCACTGTGGTATTCAATAAATTTCATGAGGTATTCAACACTTTAGTATAAAACAGGCTTTGTGTTAGATGATTTTAGGCTAATGGAAGATGATTCTGAGCACGCTTAAGGTAGGCTGGGCTAAGCTATGACGTTTGGTAGGTTAGGTGTATTTAATGCATTTTCGACTTATGATATTTTCAACTTACGATGTGGGTTTATCGGGACGTAGCCCTACCGTAAGTTGAGAA
Organism: Kogia breviceps; assembly: GCF_026419965.1. NCBI lineage: Eukaryota > Metazoa > Chordata > Mammalia > Artiodactyla > Physeteridae > Kogia > Kogia breviceps. Next base: position 9,280,366 of record NC_081312.1, on the reverse strand, counting down.
AATCTATATCTAGATCTTAAGTGTTACTGTTCAAAGAGTTTTGAGAAATATATATGCCCATGCAGTCCACACTGTTATCAAAGTATCACATTTCTAACATCACAGAAGATTCTAGAAATTCATCTATTTGAAATCACAGAATATGTTATTTTTTGAAACTGGCTTCTTTCACTCAGCATAATGTTTTTTAGATTCTTCTATGCTGTCATGTATATCAGAACTTCACTCCTTTCAATTGACTAATATGCCTTTGTGCATATAGTCTATTCTAGGATGTGTTTATCCAATACTCTGCTGATAAAAATCTGAGTTGTTTTCAGTTTAGGGCTGTTATGAATTAGGTTGCTGTGAACATTCTTTTACAGATACCCACACTTTTCAAAAGTTCAATTTATATCACTTCGCTTTTACAAAAGACCTACATTAGTACCTGTTTTCGCTACCTGAAAGAAATCCAAAGAGGATTTTAGCTTTTGCGAGAAAAGGTCATTACTTCTCCACTTGTTCTCTGTTTGTTTCTTTTTCTTTTTCATTTCTTGGCCGTGCTGCGCGGCATGTGGGATCTTAGCTCCCCGACCGGGGATCGAACCCGCCCCTCCCTGCAGTGGAAGCGCAGAATCTTAACCACTGGACCACCCAGGAAGTCCGACTTCTCTGCTTTACACCATTTCGGCTCATGAACGGTTTCATAGGAACACTACTTTCAGATGGTGGGGAAACTGTACGAGTCGTAGAAGATATTTTGTGGTCGCTGTTCATTGGTTTTTTCAAAAGAGAGTCAATTTAAATACAAACATTAAATAAATGGTATAGGTGCTGTATAGCTGTACCAAAAATTATAAAGTGGTCCTTGAATTACTGAAGATAATAATCTACCCACTCACTTTACAGAGGGAGTCAGAAGCTCGTTCAAGATCACAGCAAGTCAGGAGGCCCAGAGTGGACCCAGCTTCTCCCCGCTGCAGGTTTGATGCTTACGCCAGGGTTCCCTACCGCCGACATGTGAGGTCAGATAACGCTTTGTTGTCGGGGGCCGTCCTGTGCACTGTAGGCTGTTTAGCAGCGTCTCTGGCCTCCGTCCACTAGACGCCAGGAGCACCTCCACTCCCAGTTGTGACAAACAAAAATGTCTCCAGACATGGACAATGTCCCCCATTTGAGCCCAGCTGATCTAGACCATGCTGCTGTGACCTTGGGTTTCCAAGTGCCCTGCTGGCTCAGAGATTTCCACAAAGGAGCCGAGGCCCCAAGCATGGGAGCTACACCACATCCCATGCTTCTCCTCTTGTGGGGTCTGTGTACAGGGATGTTTGTATCTCCTGGGACCCCCCAGCCCCATCCTATTAAACAGACTCTCACAGAGACCCACCAGCCATGAGCGCTCCCTCCCCGCTCTGGCAGAGACTTGCCGGGGGTTACCTGCAGTGCCGAGAGACGGTCCTTGATGCTCAGCTGGCACTTGCGCCCCATGCAGCCGTGCACCCGCTCCACCACCGCCTTCAGCCACAGCTGGAACTCGTCCACGCTCACCTGGAAATGCTCGTGTTCCTGGGTCACCTGCTCCAGCAGGTCCACTCTGTTCTGTGGGAGGGGAGGAGGGTCACCGGCCATAAAGGTCCCCAGCCCAGGCTGCCCCTCCCCTGGCCTCCCAGGCCTGAGTGTGTGTGTGTGTGTGTGTGTGTGTGTGTGTGTGTGTGTGTGTGTGTGTGTGTGTGTGTGTGCAGGGAGTGTGGGACGCAACCGACCCTCAGCCCTTTCGCTGGACACCAAGATCCCAGACACTCTTCTCTACCTTGTCAGCAATCAGCCAAGAAATTCTTGGCTTTGGAGACCAAAACATGTCCGCACTGGACTTGTCAACCACACAGTGGGCTTTTCTTCCTGCCACGTCCTAGGAATGGCACTCAAGATGGTGCCGTGGTAACAACTACAGAACACTACCATTTGAGCACTTACCAAGGTGCTGGCACTGCCCGAAGAACTTTGTGTACGAGATCATCTCACTGAATGCTCCTGACTGCCCCCGCAAGGCGGTACCGTTATTATCCCAGTCTGATAGACGGGGAAACCAAGGCACAGAAAGTGAAATGACTTGCCCAAGGTCACCCGGCTAGGAAAGCACCAAGATTCCAACCTGGGAGGCAAGGCTGGGCCAACGCATCTCTGCTCCATTGCGACTATGTCCACAGGGTACGACAGTAAACACCAGGCTGCCCCCCATTTCCCCCCCGAGTGTGGCGATTTGCCTGCATGTGTTGGAACTGCCTCTATTTTCAGACAATCCCACTGAAGCTCTAACCACACAGGGGCAAGAGGGTGTCCTGAGGGTGGGTGACATTTGGGGAGATAACAGTGTCCTGCTATAAGACCTACTGTGTGCCTAGAGATTCTGATTTTCAAAACACACCCCTGATTGCAGCACCATCTCTTTAAACCCCTCCACGGCTCCCCACTGCCCCCAGGCCCAGGTCCAAGCATTGTAGCCTGGTGGTCAAGGGCAGGACCCCACGATGCAGCTCTGCAGACCAGCGGTCAAGACCCTGGGCTTGGGAGCCCACTGCCTGGGGCTTGACCCTGGTCCCCCTCGAGCCTGTAATGAACCCCTCTGTATGGTGAGGGTGATAACAGTATCTGCCTCATCAGGGTGATGTGGCATTAAATGAGTCAGGGCTTGCACAACCCCAGAACAGCCGCAGGCAGCTAGGAAGAGCTTGCAGACTCTGAGCCATGGTTTATTGTCACCTGTGACCCTCTGCTCTTGTCACACCCAACCAAGTGAGGGGTGCCAACGTGGCAACACTAATCTCCAGGCCCCACCTGCTCGGAAGCTTTGCCCACTGCCCCCGGCTGTGGCTCTCCCCCAGCCTTGTCTACCGAATTGTCACCTGGCGGGGACCCAGCGCTCCCTAAGGACACGGGGGTTGATTTCATCTCCCTGGTCCCGCTCAGGGCAGGCTCTGAGACTAAGTGCTTTCTGGGTGGCCAGAAGTAATTAAGTGCGGGGTGCATATGCCGGTGGAGGGATCTCTCCAAGGAGAGCCAAGAAAAAGGAACCAGGGGACCTTCATTTAGTAAGCACCTACTATGTACCTGGAAATAGACCAGCATTATCGTATTTAATATCTTCACAACGATCCCCAAACTGTCCCATTATGCAAGTATCCAAATGGGTGTTGGGAGGTCACATAACTCTTGCAGACAAGATTTAAACTCCAAGTTCAGACTCCAAAATCACTGCTCAGGCCCAGGGGGTGGCAGAATCTTCCTTTCTCGCAGATGGTAGATATTCTGGCCTTTGCCGGCCACGTGGTTTCCGCCGCAACTTCTCGACCACTTGTGTGCTCCTTACGTTGTAGCACACAAGTTGCAGCCACCGGCAAACACATAAAGAACGGCTGTATTCCAACCAAATGAATCATGGACACTGAAATTTGAATTTCCTATCATTTTCACATGTCATGAAATAGTCTGCTTTTAATTTTCCCCCAACCGTTGAAAAATCTAAAAACGATTTTTGGTTTACAGGTCATAGAAAAGTCAGGAATTGGGCTGGATTGAACCTATGGGCAGTGGTTTGCTGACCTCAGCTCTCAGCCATGGAGCCAGGTCATGTTCCAGGAGGGTCCTGACCTTCTACGAGGCTAAGCCAACAATTCACAACCGGGAAGGGTAGACGGACACGTGGATTTGAAAAACCTCCCTGGCTATTCGTACGTGCCTGACCCTCCCCTGGAGAAGCCCCTCAACCAAACCTAGACACACTAATTCATTTAAACCTTTGCAACACCCATGGCAAGTAGGAGAAAATATCCCCATTTCAGAGACGGGGAAACCAAGGCACAGGATCAAGTCCGTCAGTGAAGAGCTGAGAATCCTCTCACTTATGGGGGTGAGGCTCAGAGCGTCAACGTCAGCGCTTGACAGATGGCAAACACGGGGCCGCCTGAATTCAGAAAGTGGACCAAGGCACAGTGACCATCTCCGTCCCGTTTCCCTTGCTGGCTCCCCGTCCCCGCAGGATTATGTGCATCCTCCAGAATCCTCCCCGAGCTTCCTCCGTGCACGGGAAGATTCATTTATGAAACAAAGAGGATCAAGAACGCTAAGCAGAGCATAGGGGCCCCTGGTTGACACTGATGGCGACAAAGGTTGTAGTGAGGCAAACTCTGCAATAAAAGTGCCGGCTGGCGGCTCCGTGTGTGTGTGTGTGTGTGTGTGTGTGTGTGTGTGTGTGTGTGTGTGTGTGTGTGTGTGTGTGTGTGAAGAATGAGGTGCTGGCACTGGGGGAAATCCAGAGTAAATAAAAGCGTCTGTGATGGCGAGCAGGCGCCCTAGGAGAGGAACGCGGCCGAGCAGGGCAGGCATCCAGCCGCGCTCCGTGCCAGGCATAATGAGATCACAGAACGCAATTCAGCCACTGCGGGCAGGGCACGTCGGAGGAATGCGGGTGACAAACGGGAGAGGGCTCCACCTCCTCTCGTTACACCAAACAATTAAACCATCTGTGTGGGCAGAGCTGTCAGGAATGTCAAGACCCAACCAATTAACAAGGGCGGGTGTGGATTTGTGCCTCTGCAAAGGGCTGCAGGAAGGGCTCGGACTCCTGGCGGAGACGCCAAACAAACACAGCCACAGAGGGAAGCAGGGAGGAGGAGGATGCTACTACCTGCCTGGCCCTTCAGAAAACAGAATCATTGGATTAAAAACCATCAGGCAAAGTAAACAAGCAGAGGCCCCGCCTACTGGCAACCAGCCTGCTTTGTCTATTCCTGACTTTCAATTGCTTTCTGCGGGCTTCGCCATTGCTCATTCCCGGGCCTGGCCACTTTTCCTGATCAAGAATCTCCCTTCAGGGGCTGGTCACGAAGGACACAGTCCAGAGGTGACCCCCGCTGTGCTTCTGTGGTCCTGTCCCTATCAACACCAGATGCCTTGCTAAATTACATATTGGAAGTCGAAACTGGATTTTTAGAGGCAAAACTAGTGGCTTGTTAACCAGCACGAGAAATAATGAAACGGGCTCTCCTCGGTGAAAGTTGAGATACTAATACATACAGTATCTTCTATGGCCTGAGATGCATCCTCCCCAAATTCACACGATGAAGCCCTAACCCTCAATGTGATGGTGTTTGGAGGCGGGGCCTTTGGGAGGTGATCAGGGTTATATGAGGTCATGAGGGTGGGGCCCTCACGATGGGATGAGTGCCCCTATAAGAACAGACACCAGAGAGCCTGCTGACCCTCCCTCTCTACGGTGTGAAGACACAGCGAGAAGGCCGCCATCTTCAAGCCAAGAAGAGGCCCCTCACCAGGAACCAAATCTGCTGACACCTAGAGTTCTAACTTCCCAGCCTCCAGAACTGTAAGAAACAAATTCCTGTTTTTTAAGCCACCAAGTCCATGGTATTCTGTTCTGTCCACCGAGCAGACTAAGCCAATATCCCAGGGACCCTTCCCACCCTGAGAAAAGGCCTGGACCTCTAGGGATCCCTGCCTGGCTCTCCTACTCTCACTGGGGTGGGAGGATTTCAGTTGCCTGCCTCAGGGTGGCTTTCTCATATGACTTTAGTGCAAGGTGAGACCTTCATCAAATGTACAGAGCAGGTGACCAGGAGGCATGCGGGGCCACCAAGAATCTCTGAGGGCTACTGGACGTGCAGTGTCCCTCACCCTGCTTAGGGTGGATCCAGAGTGTCTTCCTTTCGTCTGGGGCTGGCAGGCCCAGTATGGGGTATGCCCCGGGAGGCTGATGTTGGGGAAGCTATATCCTATTTTACTGATGAGGACCCTTGCTAAGGGTGATATAAAAGTTTGCCCCTCTCAGTAGCTTCTGTCTTCTGAAGGCCATGGCATCATCTGGAAGCTATGACTGTTCTCTCCAGCAAAATGCACATTCACATGACAGTCTGAGTATAACTTCAGAGGCTCTGTAGGGGCCTGCCCTGGCCTCTCCGCCATAGCGCCTTTCAATCTTCTATCGCCGGCTCAGGGAGAGACAAGAAACAGCTCCCCGTTCACCACCCCTATCCCCAACCCCATCCCAAGAGCTAACCGGGCTCCCTGTGATGTTAGAACACAGCTCCCAAACCTCTGGGTCTGTGAGCTTCAGCCAACAGCTCAAAAGGCCAAATTGAACTGCCTTCTCTCATAGAGCCCAGTCACCCTGCACATCCCACAGATTCCACACTGAGGTCAAAACTCACCAGCCCATCTAGCAACTCCAAGGGCTTCTGCCAGGGCAGCAACTCCCCCCCACCCCTCCATCACAGGCAGAGCCCCCAGGATGCTGCCAGCTGGGCTCCGCCTCGGGAAGACCCTTGGAAACAACCTGCTCCCTCATCCAGGGGCTCGAAAACTCCCATGTACCGCTGCCTCCACTTTCTGAGCTGGACCCACAGGAGCTCTGGCGGCCCCTGATCTCCCCTGACGGACACAGGTGCAGCGACTCGCCCAGGACCCGGGGCAACCACCAAAGGAGGGGCCCACGTAGGGAGTCGCCTAGGACTTCCGGTTCTTTCTGATGGGCCAGTGGTATCTGACCCTTAGATTATTATTAGTAGTATTTTTTTATTAAAGTATAGTTGATTTACAGTGTTGTGTTAATTTCTTCTGTATACAGCAGAGTGATTCAGTTATATAGATACATACATTCTTTTTTTGTATTCTTTTCCATTATGGTTTATCACAAGATACTGAATATAGTTCCCTGTGCTATACTGTAGGACCTTGTTGTTTATCTGTAGATTATTTTTTTAAGTCAAAAAAAAATTAAAAGGGCCCAGTCACACCTTCTCTATTTACCACATAAGAAGGTTGGAAGGATCAAAGGAGGTCAAAGACATGAAGGGACTAGGAAAAGAGAGCATTCGCCAATAAGAGTTGTGATTTCTATAAATTTTTGGATCCAGTGAGGGGAGGGTTCCCTGGAGGGACGATGAGAATCTCCGAGGTGATCATTTCTTAGAATTGGCGCTCACTGGTGCCCCAGGCGTGCCCCTTCCATACACACGCGTGTACACGTACACACACACACACAAAAACCCACTTTCCATTTCCTGCACGGGGCGCCCCCTGCTGATTGACACAAGCACCTGTTTCCTGTAAAGTCACAGCAAGGAGGCCATGGGCCAGGCACCTCCCCTGCCTGAGCCTGTGGGGCAGACCTGGAGAAAGGATTGCTGTTAAGCAGGCTCTAGCCACATGGATGAGGTGAGGGAGGGCCAGCTGGCTACATCTCGGAGAGCCAAGCTCCACCCCGCCTGCCTGTCCTCTGAGCCTCCAGCTGCAGGGGCGGGGTTCTCATTCATTCAATGAAGGGCTCCTAGCACCTGCTGCGTGGCAGACACCATTGTTGTGGCTATTTCTTCTCACTGCTACTGAGAGCACAAGTCATCCTTTATTCTGGGGAAATACTCACCAATTTCAAAGAGCTCACATGCAAACTCATTCAGTCCTACAATCTGGTTCCAGGTAGGGTGAGCGCCCCGAGGCCACACAGCTGGAAAGCAGCAGAGCCTGGCTGGACCCCCAAGTCCCTTTCCAGGCATTCTGGGGCCAGCGTCCTATTCCTACTCAAGGTTTCTCAGATCTCTTCTTATTATAGAACAATTTCCCGTAACTTGAAGGACCCAGGAGACTTCCACTTCCAGCAACATGGGAGAGCTGAATACCCCTCCACTGTAGCCAGCCAGAAATGTTGGATAAAATGTAACAAGCAACATTTAAATGCAGAACCACGCACGCACAGCACACACCGAGGTAAGAGGTATCCCATGGACCAGATGCAAAGATGCTATGGAAACCAGGATGCTAAACCCACATGTGTTCTTGACGTCTTCTTGGGTTTAATGCTCAGGCTGGAGGAGGAGGTAAGACTCTGGGCCCAGGGGGGCAGAGACCACAGCAAAAAGGCAGACTATTCAGGGTACTTCCCCTCTGTCAAAGGGTGAACTAGAGAAAAAAAACCTCCCCACCAGCGCAGTACAAGACAGAAGCATATGTGTTTCAGCCTGGGCTCTGGCTGAAAAGACAAATGAAAAGATAGTCACCTTTCAGAGTATGGAGCCAGGAGCCTCTTGCATCATTTTGGCTTAGGGTTCAAGTGCAGAGAACCCACTTGATTTAGGAACCCCCAAAACATTTCAGTGACACTCAATAGGAATCCTGAAGTTAAATTCCCACGGTAGCCTGGCTGAAGAAAACACAAGTTCTCTGAGGGCCAGGCCCAACCACGGGGTTCTGCAGATAAGGCCCCAAATAGGATGAGCTCACAGCTCAGAATTACGAAGTCTCCAAGGAAACGATCCACCATGTCAGGAGACCCAACAGACGACAGCATCAGGCCAGGAACTTCAGCTACTTGAGCAGCCTGACGATTATAAAATGTGTATGATTAAAATGGCTACAGATAGAATCCGTACCTGAGAGGAGTGCAAAGCTTAAGAGAAAAAGGACAATGAAAAAAAGAGGGGCTTCCCTGGTGGCGCAGTGGTTAAGAATCCATCTGCCAATGCAGGGGACACGGGTTCGAGCCCTGGTCCAGGAAGATCCCACATGCCGCGGAGCAACTAAGCCTGGGCACCACAACTACTGAGCCTGCGCTCTAGAGACCGTGAGCCACAGCTACTGAGCCTGCGCTCTAGAGACCGTGAGCCACAGCTACTGAGCCCACGTGCTGCAACTACTGAAGCGCACGCGTCTAGAGTCTGTGCTCTGCAACAAGAGAAGCCACCGCGATGAGAAGCCCACGCACCGTAACGAAGAGTAGCCCTCGCTCACCACAACTAGAGAAAGCCTGCGTGTAGCAACGAAGACCCAATGCACCAAAAAATAAATAAATAAAATAAGTAAATTTAAAAAAAAATAAGAAAGAAAGAAAACGTGAATGACGGATATAATACAAAACCAAATAGAATTTCTTGAAACAAAATTGAACTTAATAACTCAATGGACTGTTTAAACCAAGGCAAGAATGAGGTGAGAGATGGGGACAAAGGATGAGCAGAGGAATTGGGGGAAGGACAAAAGAGAGGAAAGCAAAGGAGAAGGACTAAAGGGCAGGACGAGGGAGGGAAGGAAGGAAGGAAGGAGGGAGAGGGGAGGAGAGCTGGGTGGAAGTGAACCACAAAGTCCATCAGTCAGTCAGTCAACACACACTTACTAAATACCCACATGTGTATTAAGCATGAGTAACACTGGCCATACAGATAGTAGATAATGTGTCAATGGGTGGATGGATGGTGGAGGGGTGGGTGGATGGGTAGGTGGAAGATTGACAGGTAGGTAGCTGTATAATGCTTGGGGGAGTGGATAAGAGATGGGTGACAAGTAGATAGTGAGTAGGTAAGTGGGTGAAGGGGTTAATGGTGGGTAGTAGATAGTGCAGAGATGGATGAGTACATGGGTATGTGAAGAGTACCTAGGTGGGTTGAGGAGTAGGTGAATGAATAGATGGGTGGGTGATTAAGTGGTTGGAGAGATGAATAGGAGATCTAGTTAGGTTAGTGGAGAGAGAGATGGGTGAGTGGGTAGACAGATGGGTAGGAGGGTGGGGAGATGGGTGGATGGATGGGTAGGTCAGTGGATAGAGTGGTGAGTGGGTAGATGGTAAATAAGAGATTTGGTGGTTAGTTTAGAGGGGAGATAGATGGGTGAGGGGGTAGACAGTTGGATAGGAGGGTGGGGAGATGGGTGATTGGTGTCGCGTGGGTGGGAGAGACGGCAGGTAGATGGATGGATAGATGGTGAGCGAGCAAAGGAGCGGCTGGGTGGGTGGGTGGGAGCAGAAGAGCGGATGAAGGGGCGAAGACAGCCCACCGCCCTCACCCACCTGGGCTTTGGCCTTCACTGCGTCGTACTCGGCCTTCATCTTCTCCTGCGCGTCCTCGTCCACGCTGGGGTCCCCGATCCTGTTGAACAGGGAGGCCGCCTCCTCCAGCAGCCGGTCCAGGAGCGTGGCCTGATTGTCCACGTTGTGAAGCAGCACCTGGGCGTGGCTCAGCTGCCAGCGTTTCTCCTTCAGGCCCGGCTGCAGCTCCACCGGGGGCTCGAGCACCACGGTCATCTTCTGGAACCAGCGGTAGAACTCATCCCGGGCCAGCAGGTACTCGCTCCAGTGCAGCCACACCCACTCGATACGGCTGCAGGCAGAGGCCACGGCCATGAGCATCCCCCCACCAGGCTCACGGGCGGGGAGGCCGTGCCGCTGCCCCCTCCCCGGTACTGGGGGGCTGGGGGAGGGGCCACAAGGACACCCCCTCGGGCCTCACCCCAGTCCTGATAGACAAGACCCTCCCGTCTGGGAAACAAGCTCCATGGGGCTAATGATCAGGGTGGCTCAGATTCCAGACCTGCTCTGAGAACCCCCAGCCTGCTGATGCCCTTAGCCACCAGGACCCCAAATTCCAGCCCCAAACTCCTATGAGTGACGCACGACGACGCCCCCAGTTGTTTCTCTCTGGTGTTGGGACTCCACACACAGTCACCCTGGCTCTTGCCACATGGAGGCCCGCTAGCAGTCACGAGAAGACTTCCACAGGGAGTGTGTCTCTTAATTTGCAGAGTACAGTTGCATCTGTGGGCTCGTCACCGCTCAGGGGGACAGAGGGCTGGGGCCTGTGCTTGGCTCCCAGGCGTGCCTTGAGCTCGCCGCATCACCCTGCCTCTGCACCCGCCTCAGTTTCCCCGTCTGTAACATGGAGGTGGCCCTATTGGGCCAGCCAACATCAAGCTACTTCGTTTGGAATTCCAAGTGAAAGAGTTTGAAAAGCAGAAAACACTGTGTAAAGTCCCCCCGGTCCACTCAACATTCTGGTGTCATAAAGACGGAGAAGGGGCTTCCCTGGTGGCGCAGTGGTTGAGAATCCGCCTGCTGATGCAGGAGACACGGGTTCGTGCCCTGGTCCGGGAAGATCCCACGTGCCGCGGAGCAACTAAGCCCGTGAGACATGGCCGCTAGGCCTGCGCGTCCGGAGCCTGTGCTCCGCAACGGGAGAGGCCACAACAGTGAGAGGCCCGCATACCGCAAAAAAAAACAAACAAACAAACAAAAATAAAAAACAAAAAAAAAAAAAAAAGACGGAGAAGATGCGGGCTGTTCCTGCCCACTGAGGACCTCCCGTGTGCCAAGCGCTGTGCCTGGCTCTTGACATTTCCTATCCCCCCGCCATCCTCCTAAAAACCCTCAAGAAACACTTGATTATACCCATTGTCCAGATGAGGCGCCTGAGGCTCAGAGGTCAAGAAACTTTTCCAAGGCCACACAGCGAGTAACCAGCAGAGCAAGAGGCGGATCCCAGGTCAGGCTAAGCCCCCACCCCTGACCTGGCTCCCTGGTACAAGCAGAGAATCTGGGCTAAAGTGCTAGCAAGGCAACAGGCCTCCTTACCCCCCAGGGCCATCTGGCCATTCATTCTGCTGGAGGATGCACACGCGGCAAGTCTACCAAGAAGTAATTGTTGGCGAAACCCGATGGGCTCCCACAGTCTATGATCCTCATTAAGCTTGATTATAATTAGAAAGAGGCAGGCAGGGTTGACTGACATCCCAAGAGAGCATCCCGTTCCCACTAATCCCAGGACCGAAGAAATGTCCCTCGGGCAGAGGCCCCAGGCCAGCGTGGTGGTGGGCACGGAGGGTAGGCAGCAGCTGCAGACAGAGGCCTGGAAAGGTACCCAGCCACCCTACCTGTGACAGTGGGTCATGTAGGTGACCGTCTCCTCCCACTGGGCTTTGACGTCCCTCAGCCGGGCCAGGATCTCGGGCTTCTGGTCCTCATGGCAGCATGCCAGGAGGGCTTCGGCCGCCCGCAGCACCATGTCCACCTTCATGCGGCCCTCTGGCTCTAGCTGGCATATTTTCTGTTGTGGACACAAAGCCAGTTCCCAGGAGTTAGACAACACGTCAACAGGCAGGGCCTTGGCAAGACAGCGGCAAGACATGGAAAGAGGTAGGACTTTGAGACCAGAGGAGCCGGGGTTCGAATCGCAGCCCCTGCCCCTTCTCCTGTGGCCCTGGGCAGGCTGCCAAGGGCTCTGGGGTGGGAGCGAGCAGCGATGGAGATTAATCCACACAGAACCGCCCAGAGCTGTCTGATGATAGGAGTGCCCTCCCTTCGCCGATGTGTCTGTTCCCAGCTGCGTGAACCCAGAAGAGTTTCATTACTTCCCTGGATGTGGTTTTCTTGTCTGTAAAGTGGGACTAGAGTAGTACTCAGCTCTCAGATTTTTTTTTTTTTTTTCCAGAATTAACTGACAAAATGCATGTAAAGTGCATGTCCCAGTGTGTGACGCCATATGCGAATCTGTCTCTCAGGCCCACTGCAGGGAGTGGGCTTGGCCCAGGTCCCCAGCCGAGGCTCGGAATTATCTCTGAGTTTGCAGTTGGCACCAAGGCCTCGGTCCCTCAGCTGTTCCCACCAGTGGCCAAACAGGAACATGAAGGCAGGCCCGTTACTACAGGACACTGGGCTCCTCTGATGGGTGACTCACTCGGGATGCCCCAAGGCCTTGCCAAGTTCCCCGAGAACCACCCGGCAGCCCAAGATTCTCCCTGCTCTCCCGGGCTCAGCGTCGGACCCGCATTGGACTGACCGCGTCCCTCCCAGCCTCCCCGGGTTCCCGTCCCATTTTCTCTCACAGATGGTTCCCTGTTAAATGTCTTGCATATTTAACCAAATCCTGGCCTTGGCTTCTTGGAGGAGCAAGGCTGATACACAACGCCTGGCAAATAGTACGTTATCTGGTAACATTAGCTGTTGTCATTATTCACTGTTATTAGTCTAGTTCTTTGGCAACTAATGCTTGGTCTCTGCAGTCAAAATAAGATTAGACTCCAATTCCAGGGCCAGTCCCCACTACCGGGGTGACCTTTGTCATGGTACTTAAACTCTCCAGGCCTAGGAAATGGGGGAAGATAATGGTTACGCCACCCAAGGTTACAGTAACATTGCGAGATACGTGAGCACATGGCCTGGCCCGCACTGCATCTTCCATCACTCCAAAATTGTTCACTGTTACTACTGTCTTTTGCTTACCTTCTGATTATATTTACTGACAGCACAGCATGTGCCTCTAAAGCTCCAGCTCTTCCCCAGCCTGTCTCCCTAAGGCTGGCAGTCAGTTTTCTTAGACTGATGCCCCAGGGGGGCTGGCCGTCTGAGCCTTCTCTGCGGGTGGGGTCGGGGAGGGGCTCCTGCCGCGTCCAGTGCTACCCCACTGATAGCTCTGTGGTCCCAGGCAGGTCACTCAGTCACTCGGAGACGGTGATAACAATCTCTGCTTTGTCTACCTCGTAGGGTTATAATATGACTTTTCAAAAACACTATTAATTAAATATTGATATGTTAGCGTACTTTATCAACCACTGAGCAGCTATGCAGACCCTCCCCCAGCACGTGCAAATGGGCGGTGGTCCCGGTCTTTTCTGTTACTTCCTATGAGAGTGGTTAAACGATGATGATGACAATGATGATGGTCTAGAGCAGCGCTCCCCAACCTTTTTGGCACCAGGGACCGGTTTCGTGGAAGACAGTTTTTCCACGGGTGGTGGCAGGGTGGGAGATGGTTCAGGTCGTCATGCGGGCGATGGGGGGGCGGCAGATGAAGCTTCGCTCATTCGCCTGCTGTGCAGCCAGGTTCCTAACAGGCCACAGACCGGTCCCGGTCCCCGGCCCAGGGCTTGGGGGCCCCTGGCATAGAGGGACTTCCCTGCCTACGCGTGTGATCAAAGAGTGAGAGTAAAGAACCTCCTTACAAGGGCTGTCTCCGTGTTCTGAGTGGGGTGTGGAGCAGGTAGAGTGAAGAGCAGGGAGATTCCCCAGGAGAGGAAAAGGGCTTTTGTTTGGGGTTCAGGGGCTGGGCCGAGAAGCAAGAGTTGCCGGACCCTAGAAGGTAATGGGGACAGCAAGCACCCAGCAGGGACCCCAAGTCCCGCTCGGCAGCCAGCAGCAAAGTGGGGGACAAAGGCACCATAGTGACGAGTGTGGACCAAAGACCCAGGGCCACCGTGGAATGTTCTGGGCTGAGTAAGATTACCCACCCCCCGGGCAGAACATTTCACACCACTCAGAAGAAGGGGTCCCCCGGCGTGGCTGAGGATGAATTTCTTGCCATCCAGTGAGATTTAATTTGATTAGAAATAATCATAATAATTCAGGATCTGATGTCTCTGACACCCAGAGCTGTGGAGGAGACCCCATGCCCAATCCCCAAGCTGGCAAGATGGGTACCAGGGTGATCCCAATCTTACCAGTGGGGGCACTGGGGACCCACAGAAACCTTAGCTTTGCAGAACAATTCTCTGCAGCAGTTAGTGGGGCCTCCTCTATAGGGGCTGCCCAATTTAACCTCAGTCGGAATCCAGCTCCGTGAATGAAGGGAGACAGCAGCTTGGGGAAGAAACTAAATTCAATCTCTCTCTGCCACACTCACAAGGAACCAGCCAAGCCTGGGAAGTCGCTGTGAGGACAAGGGCCCCTTCTCAAAGTCCAGGGTCCTGATGGTGTCATCTCCTCTAGGCCTCTGGACCTTTGCCCTCCTGATTCCTGTCCAGGGAGGCCCAGGCTGGACCAGGGGAACATGGGAGACGGGGGGACCCACCGCTCTTTGCAGGGGAGTGAGCCTGTTGCTTCCCTGCAAAGAGAAAAGAGCTGGCCAGTCCCAAAGGCCGGCGGAACGTGAGCCCCACCTGGCCGGAAGCAGAAACCCCTCTGCCCCCCAAACCAAAGCGTCGACCAGAGGCATGTCTGCTCTGGGACCAGAGGCTAGGGCTGAGCTGGCAAAGCCAACTTTCGAGAAGCAGATTCCGCCCTCCCTCTCTGATGGGATCCCTGATGATTCCGCTCTCTGGCTGGTGTGTGGTTCTTCTACAGCCCCACCCCAGCAAAGACACAGTCCAGGAGCGCTTGGCAAGGGACACGAGCCAGCTGGGAAGGGGTCATTGAACTGTAGCCACAAAGCAATTCTGATTCGAGGGAGCCTTGAGGGCAGAACTCAGGCGGGGGTTGTGTGGAGGGAAAATCTTAGCAGGGAGGAGAAGCAGGTCAGGAAGGCTGGAGGGAAGTGGTGAGCCAGGGCTTTCCCTCAACGCAGTTACAGCCAGATGGGCGCTGTCCTGGGTACTATGCTGAGTACTATGCTGGGTACCGAGCTGAGTACTGTGTTGGGTACTGTGCTGGGTACTGACTGACTACTGTGCTGAGTACTATGCTGAGTACTGTGCTGGGTACCGAGCTGAGTACTATGTTGGGTACTGTGCTGGGTACTGAGCTGACTACTGTGCTGAGTACTATGCTGGGTACTGTGCTGGGTACTATGCTGAGTACTATGCTGGGTACCGAGCTGAGTACTGTGTTGGGTACTGTGCTGGGTACTGAGCTGACTACTGTGCTGAGTACTATGCTGAGTACTGTGCTGGGTACTATGCTGGGTACCGAGCTGAGTACTGTGTTGGGTACTGTGCTGGGTACTGAGCTGACTACTGTGCTGAGTACTATGCTGAGTATTGTGCTGGGTACTAAGCTGAGTACTGTGTTGGGTACTGAGCTGACTACTGTGCTGAGTACTATGCTGAGTACTGTGCTGAGTACTATGCTGGGTACCGAGCTGAGTACTGTGTTGGGTACTGTGCTGGGTACTGAGCTGACTACTGTGCTGAGTACTATGCTGAGTACTGTGCTGGGTACTATGCTGGGTACTGAGCTGAGTACTGTGTTGGGTACTGAGCTGACTACTGTGCTGAGTACTGTGCTGGGTACTATGCTGGGTACCGAGCTGAGTACTGTGTTGGGTACTGTGCTGGGTACTGAGCTGACTACTGTGCTGAGTACTATGCTGGGTACTGAGCTGAGTACTGTGTTGGGTACTGAGCTGACTACTGTGCTGAGTACTGTGCTGGGTACCAAGCTGAGTACTGTGTTGGGTACTGTGCTGGGTACTAAGCTGATCACTATGCTGAGTACTGTGCTGGGTACTAGAATCCAGGAGGAAAACAAACATGGCCTGATGCTTGCAGGCTGTAAGGGGGTCTGCAGACAAGAACACAGATGACTGTAAAAGAGCCATGAGCGACCCCAATCTTGGAGCTCTGAGGAGGGATGTGGGCAAACCAGGAAGGCCTTATGAGGAGGTGGCAGTGGCACCAGGCCTCAGCGCTGAGCAGACATTTGCACCAGCGAAGCTAGGAAAACACGGCATGTTCAGGGCATCCGGCTTTTGGAAGCCAAGTCCTAGGAAGTGTGGCATGTCTCTGACCATGAAGAGGCTTGGAAACCAGTCAGGAAGCAGCCTGGCCTAGATCCCAAGTGCAGGGGCGAGGAGGGCAAAGAGACAAGATGCTGCAACCTGGGAGAGCAGCCGCTGCAGGCACTGGCACAGGCTGGGAGACTCCACAGGCCGGTGTCCCTGCATCAAAACCACGAGAAACAATCTTCTCCACTGGCTCTGCCAGCGTGCCCTGCACTTTGCCAAGGGCACCAGTAAGTCATTGACCTCAATCCTCCCACCCTCCTGCAAGGTGGCAACTAGCACTTTCCCCAGGAGCAAAGCTGACGTTCAGAGGACACTGGAAATTCTCCCCAGGTGCCACAGCCAGAGCGGGGATTCGAAGCCAGGCCTCCAGGCCCCAGACCCCAAGCTCTCCTCCCCCCTCAGGCCCCTCCCTCCCCTCCCCCCGGATCCCCATCCTGGCTAAGTCCTCCTCATTCAACCCTCAGCAGTGAAGTCACTTGTCCCCAGAGGCCTCTCTTGAACTCCCCTGCTGGGGGTTCTTCCTGCACTTTACAGCTGGGAAAATGAGGTGGCAGCAGGGCATGGGACCCGCTCCTGGCCACACAGCTACTAAGCTTCAGAGTTGGATCAGAACTCATATCCCGGTCACTCTAGCCAACAGGCGCTTGGGACGTGCATCACTGAGCTGGTGGAGGGATCGCATGGGAGACCCCAGACCCCAGGGGAGGCCCCACAGCCCAGCAGGTAGAAAAGGCTCTAGCTGCTCCCTTTCACCAGAGGACAAGGGTGAAATGTTTTCTTACTGCAGAATCGGCTTTGAAATATCAAAGCCCACAGAAAACGAGCGGTTCTGAGCCCCGTAGGAGAGCACGGTGGTGGGGTACCCAGCACACGGCTCCCTTGACCTAGGCTGCAGGCCAAATCCCTGAGGGCTCACCTGATGGAAGTGCTCCCTCGGCTTCCAGAACCCGGTCACCTTGGCCTTGCCAACAGCTCTTCCTAAGGGCCGCCCTTGCCTTCTCCTAACGAAGCCAGACCCTCCACCAGTGGGTAACGAGCTGCCAGCAAACGGTGCAACGTGCAAAGGGCTTAGCACGCTCAGACAGCAGGTGCCGTGCAGCGCTGTGCGGAGCTGGGGCTGGGGCTGGGGGACGGGGTTAGGAAAGACCCGCGGATAAGGGGACGTTTCCTTTCACATGCACAGCCAGACCCAAACGAAAGGGCGTTCCAGCTAGATGCAACAGCACACACAAAGGTTGGGTGATAGGAAATCTAGGAGGTTTTCTGCCAACGCGAATGGATGCGTGCCTGGGAGGTCGGCTGGAGGGGGTAGCTGAGGCTGGAGAAGAGGGTTGTGGCTGATAGGTAGTGGAGGACGGTTGATGCCAGGTGAAGCTGGGTTTTCTCTCGCGGGCAATGGGGAGCCATGGAAGGTTTTAGAGGAGGAGAATAATTTCATGAGACCCATGTCAGGGATGTACCTCGTACATACTTGTGTGGCTGCAGGATTATGTTCACGCCTGTCCCCGTGACGCCGTGAACCTGAGCGTACGGTGTGCCTCACCCCTTCCACTGCCCCAGGACCCCACACGGGGACGGCCAGTGATGCTCTGAACTCAGCCCTGGCTTCAAACCCTAACAAGATCCATTCCTTTCATTCTGGCCCATCACTGTGTCTAGGGATCCGTTTCACTATTGAAAAGTGGGGACAATACACCACCACCACAGGGCTTTGGGGAAACTAAACATGAAAGCTGATAGTACAGGCTTGAGCACATAATAGTTGCTGAATGAATGTCAGCTCTCTTCTCTCAGCGACCGGGCGGAGTCATCTTTTGATAATGAATATTGGTGACAATAATAATGACGCTGACGACAGAGGCCGAGGCTGGCAAGAGAAGGGGCTGTGGCTGTCAGCTCCTCTCCTCACCAGGCTTTTGCCCCTGACCTTCTGAACCTCCAACCCATCACCCACTCTGTTACAGAGTGGTCCTCCTTGGCGCCCTGTTCCAGGCTCTGGAACCACTGACCCCTGCCCACCTCTCTGGCCCTGACCCCTGCTTCTCCCTGATGGGTGATGCTGTCCCAACACCAACACTGGGGGTGTCCCACACGTGCCCCCAGCTGTGCCCGCCTCCAGTGATTTTCCTGTTCTGTTCACTCCGCCTGGAGCCCCTTCCCTCCCCTCCTCCTGGATCTCCAAGTCTGGCTAACTCTTCCCCATTCAAGCCTCAGCAGTAAAGACCCTTGTCCCCAGAGGCCTCTCTTGACCCTCTAGACCGGGGGACGTGACCTCCTTGGGGCTCCCCGTGTACCCTGGGTTCTCCACTCACTTCACCGTCCAGTTGAGAAGCCTCTGAGCGGGCCACTCAAGAGGGGTCACCCCTCCTTTCTGCCGTGATGGTCCCCTGGGTAGGGCTCTCCTCTCATCAGCTGCGCCAAGTATCTGCTCATGGTTGCTATAAAAGGACAAGCGGTGCAGGGTGCTGCATGCTAGGACGGTGCTGCACCAAGAGGGAGGCCGAGCAGGGATGGGGGACCTTTCCCACTGGGACAAGAGGGGGTCTCTGTGCCTACCTGGGAGGAGTTCCCTGAGGGCAGGGACCAGGCACCATCACCTGGCCTCCCAGGGGTTCGAGGCCTGGCACAGGGGAGGCTGGCAGAAAACGTGACTCAAAGTGGAGGGTCTCAGATCCTTTGGGGTCCGACCAATGAAGGACTGAGAAGGACTATTCTGAGGGCAACTGGGATGACAGGAAATGCCAGAAAACACTGGAGGGGACTGGGGGTGGGGGATGGGGAAGAGAGGGTGCCATTGCCCCTGTCAACTCAGGCCAGCTTCACAGGTAGCACAGGGCTTTCTCTATGTTAACATCCATTAGCAACAAAAGCCTCCTCAAGGCAGCTTGTGACCCACCCTCTCGAAGTCAGCATCCTGACGTAATGGGCTTCACCCATTCTAGAAGGGAAGTGAAGAGAGGTCCAGCAGGGTCACAGGGCCAGCAAGAAGCAGAGCTGGGATTTGAACCCAGGACTTCCAGACTCCAAAGCCTGTCCTCTCTCTAGTCCACTGAGCTGTTCTACTAAACAGAATGCCTGAGAAACCCCAACACCCTGCACCCTGACGCTGGCAGGCACGATTTTACAGAAGCACACGATGCTGTAGGGAAGCAGAAAGCATGTTTGAAGAGGAGTCAGAAGACCGGAATTCCAGGGTGGAGTGTCCTCCCCAGAGACCTTTTCAACTTGAACAAGTCACCAGACCGCTCCAAGACTCAGTTTCCCCACTTGTAAAATGCAAAGCCTGGGTCCTCCTTCATACTGTGTGGTGACACTTAAGACACTGGCCCTGAAAATGTGATATCAATTCTTAATTTTAACTGTCCGCTTCCAAAAAGAGCATTAGATATTTTCAATAAAATGTGCAAAATCAATATGACAGCTCAAAAAAAAAAAAAAAAAAAAAGAAAAAGAAAAAAAGAGAAAGAAAGAAAAGACAAGACACAGGGAAGTGGGTGTGGGGTCAGCTCTGTTTCTAGCCTGTTGGGGGGTCAGTTTGTGCAGGAAGAGGTAAGCCTCCCCTTAAATAAAGCAACCATTGTTAGGTGATAAATTAGAATTGTGGAATATCCCAATGGATATGACCTGAGAGACGTTAAGTCAACTGCTTTACTTACAGATGGGAAACTGAGGCCCAGAGAGGGACAGGGATGTGGCCGAGGTCACACAGCACTTTAGATCAGCGTGGAGACTACCACCCAGGTCTCTGACTCTTAGTCTAGAGTTCTTCCCCCTGGCCCCTGGCCCGGAGCAGATGACCTCAGGTGGGGGGCACCACAGTGCTAGGCCAGGCACTGGGCATCGGCCCTTCCGGTCAGGGTAGCACTGAGCTTCTGCCTTGTGCCAGGTCAGGGTAGAGCTGGACTCTAGCCCTATAAAAGCCAAGGGAGGGGCCTCAGCTGCAGAGAAGCAGAGAAGGGGCAGGAAGCAGGGCCTGGGCCGCCTGGGGGTGGGGACCATCCGGCTGCACGGTGCCCCCTTCCAGGATGGGAGAGTCAGACCCTTTCGATGAAAGTGTGATCCTAGGACCCCCAGCAAAGGTGTCACCGAGAGCACGTCAGAAACGTCACATCTCGGGTCCACCCCCAGCTCCTGGCTCAGAATCTGCACTTAAACCCCGGGAGATTCAAAGACATCAGATTTTGAGAAACACCGGTCTAGTCTGCTCTGCCATGTAACAGTTGGGAAACCTGAGGCCTGAGAGGGAGGGACCGGGCCAAGGCCATAGGGTTATCAAGGCCATGGTCTCTGCATACCTCGGTCTCCCGCAGCCTGGCCTCCAGGGCTGCGCGGGGCCCCTGGGTGTTGTCATTGATCTGCAGCCGCTCCTGCACAGCCTTCATCCACTCCTGGGCGTCCCCCGTGCTCCTGGCGAAGCCCTCCTGCAGCTGCTGAGTCATGGCACCTGCAGGGGCTGAAGACAGGACCACACGAGGTCAGGCGCACAGGTGAGAACACGGAGGCGAGGAGGGCGGGGGAAGGCGAGCTGTGGAGAGGCCCCAGCCAGCTGGCGGCGGCGAGTGTCGGGGAGCCTGACCCTGGGAATGGGGCTCACACTCCACCCCCAACACCCTCCTGATGCGCCAATGCTCCGCTTCGGTGCCAACAGCCAGAGGCGATCGCGTTTGTCAGAGCGCCAAAGGACTGCAAATGGGCCGAGAAGGAAAACAGGTCTGGCCTCTCTGGGGACTGGGCAGGGAGAGTGGGCCCAGGGTGCCCGGTTGGCAAAGACTCTCTTTGTCTCAGGTTCCCTGCTCCCCTCTGACGCTAGCTTGGTGCTCAGGGCCAACTCTCTCCTGGCTTTTTGGTTGGAAACCCCTTGAAAAGTGGATCCTAAAACACACACAGGCTGAGATATCTGTGACAGACACTGAATCTTGATCTGAATGGATCAAAAAGCCTCAACCTAAGAAACACAGTTTTGGGGCATTGGCCAGGCTGACGCCTGCCCCTGAACCTCAACCTGAAATTAATATCTCAGGTTGGGGATGGCCCCGTGAGCCAGGTGTCTTGTGGCTACTTCTCCACCAAACCTGGGTCCCTGGCAGACGTTGCCAAGTGTTTCCACTGAGCTACGCACCACCTACCTCCTGGTAGCCACTGACAGTCAACTGACCTAGCATCTGGGCTGAGACCCACCGCCTTGCCTCCTGGCATAGGGTCTCCCAGCTAAACCAACCCCTTTGCTATCCTGTCCCCTCCTCTCTTTCCCTTACCTTCTAGCTGTGGATACAAGGTCTCAGATTTTCTCATGTAACTTTCTTAAAATCCCATTAAGCCCAGGAAAAAACTCTTCTGCATTTCGGTTCTAGTTGTCTGCTTATGGCAACTATATCCGACTTTGGATTAAAGTTATTTATATCTGCATCTTAGGTGAAAGGATTGTGTCTAGTTTATCCTCCAATCTCCCACAATGCCTAGCACAGAGTAAACCCTCTGCCAATGCTGAAATAGCCCAGCGTTGGTATAAAGTGTCACGCACCCAAAACCAACCACAGCCTTTGTTAAAAAGACAAAACAAAAGAAAACTAGCAACAACCCAAATGCCCAACAATAGGAAATTAGTTAAGGAAACTATCACACACTTGCACTGCAGAATATTATGCAGCCAATAAAAAGTAGGCTTGAAATGAATCTGTGATGGAGAATACTTAGGCTCTAATGATAATATCCAAAAATGCAACAAAATTTATACTTAGTAGCCCCGGCTCTACAGCTAATAAAAACAAAAAACAAAACAACCACAACAAAACCATGCTCCTAGAAAAAGGCTGGGAAATCTCGCCATTACGAGGCCCATGTAGGGACTTCCCTGGCAGTCCAGTGGTTAGCACGCCACGCTTCCATTGCAGGGGGCATGGGTTTGATCCCTGGTCAAGGAAGTAAGATCCCGCAAGCCACATGAAGTGGTCCAAACAAACGAACAAAAACCAATGCCCATGTGATGAATCGGAGAGAGGGGTGTGGGCAAGTGGCTGAAGACGCATCCCACATGACCTCGGGCCTCTCTTCTCCTGGCATGGTGTCTTTGGAGGCCACGTAGTTAAGGACCATTGTCTGGTTGGTGGAATCACAGTTGGAAGTTTTTCTGTTTCCCTATTTTTCCTCTTAGGCACTTGGTGAATTTTCCAGAAAGGGCAGTCGTTATCTTAAAATTTAAAAACCCAAATAATTTCTTAACATTGGCTGAATGGTTTGTTGGCCCTTTTTTCTCAATCATCAGTGGGCTGTACAACAGGCGTTGACTGGGAATCTGGGCATCCCGCCCTTCACCTCTACCCTTGCACCGGCGTCTCTGCCATCAGATTGCACGACGCAGCTGGGAGAGAGGGAGGACGCCACCAGCCAGGGGAAGGGAGTGGGCGAGCCAGGGTGGGCTTCCCTCTGGGACCTCGGCCCTCAGAGCTCCGTCTCCCAGTTTTCTTCCGGAGCTGTTTTGATGGTTTTCTAACAACTTAAAACGTTCCCTGCAGCCACTTTGAATGCTTCGTTTGAAAAGCACATTCGAATGCGCAGGCATTTAAATTGGTTCATTGTGGCTTTAATCTCTCGTCTAGTGTGTGACTTGATTGGCTTCCAAAAGCTCAGCTTTTAGTTTTTACAAAGCGACGAAAGGGAGGAGCAAAAACTAGCTCCCAGAGTTTCAGATGACAGGAGGCGGAGGAGGGGTGGATGCTCTAAACACCCAAAGGCAGCGAGGTTTGGAGAACCCTTCTTGCAGTCGGAAACGCCCAGGGCCTGGGAGGTGTGATGGTTTGGAGACCCCAAGGTACTCACATGGAACACGAGGGGTCCCGCAGGGCAGGCCGGGACTAGGGTGGACCTCAGACCCACATATCAGCCTCAGATGGGGGCTTCTAAACTCGGATGGGGGACCACTAACTGTCAGCTTGGTGAAGCTGCAGGCAGAGCTCAAGAGATCAGGGCCTCTTGGCCTGTTCTACCAAAGCACTTCATTCCAGGTCAGTGAAACACACAGGAATTAAACAAACATGCGCTCCTAGCTAGGCCAGATGCTACAACCACAGCAGCAAATAAGGGGGCACCACCTCTGCCTCCAGAAGCTTCCAGAAGAGAAGCTGCACATTGAATGCCTATGTGGGCTGCAGGTGGATGAACTGCAAACCGGGGTGGGGGATTTGAGGGGAGGGGGATGGACTTTTACTGTGGATCCCTTCTTGGAATAAAGTCTTTAAATGCCGGGAATAAACTGCAAGAATTACAAAGGAAACCAATCATATTAAAACATAGTTATCAAAATACTAAAAATCGAATTAATCACAGACACACACACACACACACACACCCCACACCACACACTACCTTACTAACGCATTCAATCACAAGATCTAATGACAATGGGTCTAAAAACTACCGGAATTTTGAAACACTGATGGGCATAAAATACATTTCAAGAAATCTACAATGACTGCAGTGCGACATAAAAATATATGTGACAGTTACAGCCACTGCTAATAACAGAGTAGGCTTTGATTTTGTTTTGCCTCCTGCATAACTGAAGAAATTGCCATCAGTTAGAGGTCAGTAGCAATTCTATCCATAGCTCCCTGTCAGTCCATGGACCTAGGGTAGAATCCACAACTGATGGAAAGGAGAGCCTGCTTCCTTACACAAGTTTAAAAGTTTAAAGTTAAAAAGCAAATGAGCAGTTCAAGAAAAGCCCACTCACAATTGGTTTATGGACCAGGAAGACATCCCTCCCTAGCGTCCCTCACCAGGAACATCATGGATTTCCCTCTGTTTCCTCAATCGACTCCAACAAGCTCCCGGCCCTCTTCCCATCCCTTCTCCGGACGGGAACCAGAGGGGGTTTCCTAAAACACAAATCCAGCTGACCATTGCCCTGTGTAAAAGATACGTTGCAGCAGTCTTCCAACCGACCCCCAAGCCCTGAGCGTGACCCTCTTTCCAGCCTTGCTTCCTCCCATGCCTCCTCACGGCCAACCCCAGGGCAGACGTGCAGCTCTTAGCTCCTCTCTGACACAGCCAAGACAATGACCTCTGTTCCCTCTTCTAGAAGCGAGCCCCCTCCCCCAAGCGTTGCTGTCTGGCATGGAACCCCAGAGCATCATGACCACCGCTGTATTTTCTGGGCAGGCCACCTCCTCCCCTGCTGCCTTTCCACCTCTGCACCCCAGTGCTGGAGAGTCAAGTTACCAGCCCTTCATTAATGTCGACTGAAGGAACAAATAAGCCAAGGAAGTGACCCATAGTTCTGGGCTGAGCAGGGTGGGAAGCCTTCCAAAATGTGACAGGGAAAGTAGGAGAAAGAGCCCTGGGCTTGGAATCTGCACATTTGCCTTTGCCTCTCTGGGCCTCAGTTTCCCCATCTGCACACTGTGAGTGTTGAACAGAGAGTCTCTGAGGGTCTTTGAGGTTGTGGGTTGGAAGGGTCCATATTACTGAGATCTCTGTGAGCCACGCCAGCTGGGGCCTATGCACCAGCCTCCGCCCTCAGACTGTCAGCCTGGTCTGGGCCCTGGTCCCCTTCTCTCCCCACGGACCCCCCTCCTCAGCCAGTTCAGAGCACCCCTTCCAGCATCGTGGCCCCTCTAAGGCAGGCCGAGGTGAGTAGCCTCCCAGGGCCACATGGAAACTCCAAAGGAGGTGGTCCTGGGGACCTTTTATACAGTGGGGGGCACACTTTTTTTGTAAAGGGTCAGGTAGTAACTATCTTTATACTCTGCAGGCCATGTACAGTCTCTGTTGCATATTCTTCTTTGATTTTACGGCCCTTAAAAAATGTAAAACCCATTTCACATTCACTGCACCAGAACAGACTACTAGCCAAATGTGGCCTATGGGCCACAGTTTGCCAACTTCAGTTGTAGATGCTCCAAGGCTGTAAGCAGCAGCTGCAGGGAGCCACAGCGGCCAGCAGGCAAAGTGAGCTGGCTAAGTGACCCATAGGCATGTGTCCTGGGATTGGACAGATGTTGAGGCTAGAAGGACTTATAATTGGTCCTGGTGGTCTTGGGCCCACTATTCACTAGCTGTGTGACATCTGGCCAGTCACTTAACTTCTCTGAGTCCCCATCTCCTCACCTGGAAATGGGTTTTAGTCCGTTTGGGCTGCTATAATAAAATATCACAGACCGGGTGGCTTATAAACAGCAGAAACTTACTTTTCACAGTTCTGGAGGCTGGAAGTCCGAGATCAGGGTGCCAACACGGTCAGGGGAGACCTGGTTGCAGACTTCTCATTGTATCTTCACATGGAAGAAGGGGTTAGGGAGCCCTGTGGGGTCTCTTATAAGGGCACTAATCCCATTCATGAGAGCTCCACCCTCATGTTAGAACAGGATTAGAATCACCTCCCAGATGCCCTAACTCCTGATACCATCACATCGGGGGCTAGGATTCCAACATGTGAATTCTGAGGGCACATAAATATGCAGACCATAGCATGGGGACAACACCTAGATTTGGTTAATGAAAAAGCCTCCTACCCAGCACCTGGAACACATTCCATACTTGGAAGCAGTTCCTTTTTTACCCCAAATTCCTCTGGGGTCAGGTGGAGGGCTTTCCTTCTTTAGAAACGTGCATCCAGACGGAGGCTCTCACACCATCCCAAAGGTGGGTGTGGGGTAGGAATGGGGGTTACTAGCCATAGACTAATGCATCTGTGCATCTTAACAGCTGCTGGCTGCTCAGGATTCAGGGACGAAGCAGGTAAGGCTCTGGCCCATGGGGCTCCGTGTCCAGTGAGGGGGCCAAAGTGAGCTTTGAGAGAGGGCAGCACAAGCCGAGTGGGAGGTGCTGCAAGGATACTGGGGAGGCTCTCGACACACTGGGGGATGGGGAGGCTGGAGCTTGAGGATGGGGGGAGGCAAGGAAGGAAGCAAGGGTCAGATCGGAGCCCCAGAGCCATGTCCAGGAGGCTGGGCTGCTCCCTGGGGGCAACCGGGAGCCAACATGGGTTCAGGTGGGAGTGACAACACTGATTCTGAGGTTCCGGCGAGTCACCCCGGCTGGGGTGGGTGCAGAAGGGAAGCCCTTGCCCAGGGGGTGGGTGGAAGCGGGGTGGGGGGAGGGGGTCAGTGCAGACACGGGCAGCCGCACGAGGCCAAGGACCAGGCGGGGGAAGGCTGCAGGAGCCAGCACGGCAGGCACACCTCTCTGGGAGGGAGGGGGGAATTCTCATCGTCCATGAGTTTGTCCTTCTTGGATTGGTTGAGTGGACACAGGATTTAAAAACAAATGGAACGGGCTTCCCTGGTGGCGCAGTGGTTGAGAGTCCGCCTGCCGATGCAGGGGACACGGGTTCGTGCTCCGGTCCGGGAAGATCCCACATGCCGCGGAGCGGCTGGGCCCGTGAGCCATGGCCGCTGAGCCTGCGCGTCCGGAGCCTGCGCTCCGCAATGGGAGAGGCCGCAGCAGTGAGAGGCCCGCGTACCACAAAAAAAAAAAAAAAAAAAAAAACCAAAAATGTGCTCAGGCATTTTTAAAAAAGCTGTTTCCACTTCCAAGCCCCTTCTTGGGTAGCAGCCCTGGGGTGCTGCTGCAGGCAGCAAGGGAGTGGGGCCCCGGGTGCGCCTCTGGGCTGTCCCTGAGGAACCAGAGACAGGATGCAGGCCCTTTCTGGTTCAGGCCGGCGCTAGTCTGCTGGAGGAGATGGTTAGAAAGGAAGCAGCCTTGGTTTGCAGCGTCCCGTGGGGTTATCACAAATGACAGCCAGAAGAGAAACGATCTTTTTTCCTTGATGACAGACAAGCCAGGGCAGGGCAGATGACGAAGCAGAGGAAACGCTCAGGAAAGAGCATGTGGGGCTTCCCTGGTGGCGCGGTGTTTGAGAGTCCGCCTGCCGATGCAGGGGACGCGGGTTCGTGCCCCGGTCCGGGAAGATCCCACATGCCGCGGAGCGGCTGGGCCCGTGAGCCATGGCCGCTGAGCCTGCGCGTCCGGAGCCTGTGCTCCGCAACGGGAGAGGCCACAACAGTGAGAGGCCCGCGTACCGCGAAAAGAAAAAAAAAAAAGAGCATGTGTTCAGATGGATCCCAGGTGACAAGGCACCGGCCTGGGAGGCTGACACGTCCACAGGAGGTGACTGGGGACACAGCTCCCCCAGAAATGGGCTGTGAGGCTGTACTTCAGGGGAGGCCAAGAAGGTTCCAGAAGCTGAGCTCCAGGCCTGAGCCATTGAGTTAAAAGGGGAGAGCTTAGTTAGAGTCACAAGGAAGCGTCAGTGTGACTGAGCAGAAGTGCCATAAAGCAGTGTGCGGTTGGATGGAGGGGGTTGGAAAATGTGATGTAGGCTTGAAAAAAAAAAAAAAAAAGCCAAACAGGGAAGAGAAAAGGGCGCTGACACTTCCACCATGCTGAAAGGCCTACGTGGGTGCTAAGCACTTGCCTACAAGTCACCCATTTGGTCCCTGAGGGTAGGTCACACAGGAGGGAGCAGAGGTAGGGCAGCAAGGCATCTCTCAGGCGGAGAGCTTCGGTTGATTAGCAGACGGGCCTCAGAAGAACTCCCCCCCACCCCCGACCAGTGCCTTTCTCTTAGAATACTGGGGGACTCAGCGGGCACCTGCTCAGAACCAGTGCTCAGTGGGCAGGGCTGCCGCCACCTTCCGCGATCGCAGACGAGAACACCGAGGCTGGAGCGTCCAGGGCCACCAGGGCAGCTCTGAGATTTGCACTTTGTTCTGTCAGATTCCAAAGCCCGAAGACCGTGACTCTGATTGGACAGGGTTCGACCAGGCAGAGTGAATCCACTCTGAGTCCAGCTGTGAACCAGAGGGAGCCAGCTCCATGGGGGTGAAGGAGCTGAGAAGCTGCCAGGAGACAAAAGGGAACCCAGAGATTGGCTACTTCCACACCTCGGCTGGAGGGGGCAAAGGAGGAGGTGATGTTACCAGACCCGGGCTGGGAGCCTCTAAGCAGCAGGAACTGGACCCCAAGGGAGGCATCACCCCAGCCAGGGCGGAAAGGCTGCTGTGCGCGAGATCCCTGGGCCGGCACAGGGGAACCTGAGAGATGCAGCCCGCAGGGGTCAACCCTCCTGTGACCCAGGGGACGGGAAGGAAGGTCTCCCAGCCCAGGACTGCGAAGGCTGCCCATCTGTAGAGGGAGAAGGACACCAGCTCCCTTTGCCCTGATTCCGGGCTGCCTGAGCAATGGGCCAAGCTGCAACTTGGTCTGGGGGGGGACCAGCCTTGCGGGACAAAGGACAAGTTACTGGCACTGACACTGACCATTTGCTGGGTTGACCTCGAGCGGGAGTCCATGGGACACAAATCAGGGCTCAGAACCCTGTGTCCTGGGGGCAGTGGAATTAGAGCCCTCCGTCCTCTCCCTCCCCCTTCCTGGGCCTGGGAAGCTGAGGCTGCAGGATGGAGGCCCCTACTTGGCTCGGTGGTGCCAGTGGTGAGGGGCAGACACCCCATAAGCACCAGGTTGGGACAGCTTCCTGCTCCAGCCCCTCCAACACCATAAAGGCAATGTAAAACATTCCCTGGGAATGTGCAAACACTCTGATACCGCGTGCCATTCAATGATCTAGACACTCCAAGAATCCTGCTTAAGACCTAACCAAACCCCATTAGGGAATGCCCCTAAAACACGACGCCAAACCCCCCACCCCAAGCAAAGAGAGGGGCAGAGTCAGGTTCAAAGAGTGACTATTATGTAGCTGACATTATTAGTACCATTTTATAAGGATGGAAACTGAGACTCAGTAAAGCAAATAGCCTGCCAGAAAGTGGCGGATCCAGGATGAACCATAATAATTCTAACAGCCCATGTGCATCTTGCATTCTGTCTGTACGTGCCTGACTCCGTGATAAAGGGCTTACAGCTAGTAGCTCATTTACCCTACAAAGACTAATGAGACACTTATCCCTATTTTACGGTCGAGAAAACTGAGGATCAATGATACTAAGAACTCTGCTCAAAGTCAGACGGATGTTAAGTAACGGGGGCACGACTGGAACACAGGATGGCCTGAGTCCAGAGCCTTTGTTCTTAAACACCACGGTGCTGCCCGGCTTCCACGCCCCCGCCTGTACCCCCCAGAACCCACTGAGAGCCGTCCACGCCTCCTGTGGGTCGTCTTCTATGAGCATCTAAGCTCCAGGAAGGTGACTGCAGGGTGTACACCTGGGGCTCCGCTCAAAAATCTAGAACTGGACTTAATAAACTGAGGCCCCAGCTGCCGGGCCGCCTCAGTCCTACGGTGTTCGGCCGCCCTGGCCCTCTGCCAACCCAGCTGGCCCCTGGCATTTTGCTCTAGAACTCAGAACCTTCAGGATCCAGACCCAAGTAAACCCCAGCTCGCAGGGCAGGCCCTACAGGCGAGTGTGCTTGCCCCTCCAAGCTGGCCAGGGGCCCAAACCACAGACGGACACAGCGCCCCGGCACGGGGCACACGCTCCCGTTCCCGCGACGCGCTCCCGTTCCCGCGACGCGCTCCCGTTCCCGCGACGCGCTCGCCTTTCCCGCGACTCATTCCTGCTGTGCCACACACAGTTTCCACCCTTACTCATCCCCAATGCTCTCCCACCCACAGATGGGATTTCAGGAACCACGCGGGCAGCTGGTTTTAATCCCAGAGCCTATTCCAAGTGGATTCTGGGAACTCTCTTTTGTTTACTTATTGCAGCTAATGTGGCTTACGGAGAAGCCACAGCTCAGAGCATCGTTCAGAGCGCCAGGATGGGCCGGGGCCATGCTCTCTTATCCGGCATTCACAGAAGGTGATTCTGAGAGCAAAGCGTGTAAGGAGCAGGGATCCGCAGCATCTTAATTGCTCATTGGACCAGGAATTCGCACAGGATCTTACAACAGCCCTCCCAGGTTGCTGAATCTGGAGTTGGAAACAATTACTGGGCTTTATCCCGTCAGAGATGACCGTTATACAGGCTTGGAGGGATTAAGGGACGCAACCAAAGCCACACAAACTACAGGGCACCACAACCCACCCTCTGTCCATGGGCTTGTAAATGTTCATACAAGAAACCCCGCTTAGTAACAGGGTTCTGGGGTCCACTTTACAATACTAGCCACAAAGGGGACGGGCCAAGAGTCCCCACAAAGGGGACCACTTTCAAGACAAGTGCTCTGAGAGGGAGTCTTAAATCAGCTTTGCCATCACTGACAAACGGTATTTGGTAGTGAAAGTCCACTGTGCTCTGGCCCACCTCCTTCCCCAGATAGCTGACTATAAAACAACATTTCCAATCACTCTGAAATTAACGAAACCCAAGCTTTCCGTCAAAAGGCACAGTGTGGAGGACGCTAGGATTTCTACCCGGGAAACGCTGGCCTTGCAAAGCACAGTCAAATATGGATGATGTTTTGGAGGGGGAGAGAATGCAAAGTGCAACTATAAGAGAATGGGGTACAGAAGGCCCGACCTCCCAGAGAGGACAGGGGCATCCCTTGGGCAAGGCAAGGGGCTCCAAGGTGCAGGGCCTCGGCTCCTTGGGCCAGGTGTGATTGGCTCAGGCTGCTGGGAGGGCAGCCAATTAGAGGGCGCAGAGCGGAGGGCTCCCTGAGGGGGTTCTGAGAAGCATCCTACCAGGAGCCCTGGTCCCGTAGTCCCAGCCGGCTGCTGGCAGTGTGGCTAGGGGCGATCGGAGGCCGGGGAGGCGGGGACTGGCCATCAGTTGCGGGTCAGAGAGCAGCAGTGAGCAAAGGCATCAGACTGGTCCAGGCCTGGGTGGGACACCGAGTGCCGCGGACCGCAGGCGTGAGTCTGGGCAGACCAGCCAGCGCTGCCCAGCCTACCTCTGATTCGGAAACGGGAGCTTTAGGTCGGTTTTGGCTTTTCACACTGTGGGTCGCGGCCCAAGCCCATGCCTTGGCAGTGAAAGCACCAGCCGCACTCCCAAGTACCCTGTAGATGAAATCTCCAAGGTCTTGTCCCACCAGAGAGGGTTCCATCTGCCGTGTGGCAAGGCCCATCCCAGGTCCTGCTCCAGCCTCCAAAGCCCCTCCCTGAAGAAGATCTGGCCAAGGGGGTGGAGCTTCCAGGATGGGATGTTGGCCCCTTGTCCCTGCGCCTTCCCTCCCCTCCCTTCCCCAGTGGCCCAAGGCGGCGTCTTCCGTGAAGGCATGGCAGTGACAGATGTCCTCACACCTCCTCCCCAGGCCTCTCTCTTATTGGCCCTGGGAATCAGGGGCCCATGCCAGGCCCCCAGAGCCTCCTCATACCTTCTCCTCAGGTAGGAATCTTCCCTGCAGAGGGGTGATTCCAACAGTCACCCCTGAAACCACCAGACCTGCCTTACCTTCCCGAACATCTCCCATGGAACCAGTGCCCCCTCCCTGGACTGTCTGCACCGCAGGTTCAACCACAATGACCACACACACCTCCTGTGGCCCTCAAACCTGAATAACACATGAACAGACATAAATGTCCTTTCACAGATGAATGGATAAAGAAGATGTGGTACACATATCTATATGTATATCTATACATGCGATGGAATATTACTCAGCCATGAAAAAGAATGAAATAATGCCATTTGCAGCAACATGGATGGACCTAGAGATTATCATGCTAAGTGATGTCAGACGGAAAAAGACAAATATCATATGATATCAGTTATATGTGGAATCTAAAATATAACACAAATGAACCTATCTACGAAACAAAAACAGACTGACAGACGTAGAGAACAGACTTGTGGTTGCCAAGGAAGGGAGGGTGGCCGAGGGAGTTTGGGGTTAGCATATGCAAACTATTATATACAGAATGGATAAACAACAAGGCCCTGCTGTGTAGCACAGGGCACTATATTCTATACCCTGAGATAAACCATGATGGAAAAGAATATTAAAAAATGTACGTATATATGTAACCGAATCACTTTGCTGTACAGCAGAAACTAACCCAACATTGTAAATCCACTATACTTCAATTAAAGAAAATACAGTTGTGAAAAGAAAAAAAGAAAAGAAAATTATGGCTGCAGAATAATATACTTTCAGAACCACTCTTATCAAGAAGGACTTCAGAAATGAGCGCTTTCTACTAGATGAAAACGTCTTTGTATTCAAAAGCATTGCATCAAGATATAGGGTTTTTATTTTTTTGTTTGTCTTTATTGGATAAAAATTTCAAAACTTCTCATAGAACTCATGGTCTTGGGGCTCCCCTGGAGGTCCAGTGGTTAAGACTCCGCACTTCCATTGCAAGGGGCACGGGTTCAATCCCTTGTCCGGGAACTAGGATCCCACATGCCGCTTGGTGCAGCCAAAAAAAAAAAAGAACTCATGGTCTCCGGAGAAATCCTCCTCATATCCCAATTTGAGAAACCCTGGCCTGGGGGATGAAGGGGACTCCTCTGGGACCCTCAAGGATGAGGCTGCCACCTAACCTACAGCCCTGACTCACCAGGGTGCCCCTGGTGTCTGCACGCCAGCTGTACCACACTGCTGAAGTTTCTAGAAGCTTAGCGTCTGAGTGCTGCCTCCTTAGCTTAGTTCTGCCTGGTGAGCCTCCCCTACCCCAATACACACCTCCTTCTAGCAGACTCTTCCCTGTTCTCTCAAGATTCAGTTCACTCAGAGGGGAAACCTTTCCAGCTTCCTTCCCCCCATAGTAACAGCTCCTCTATTCCTTGGGTCCCCACGGGACCCTGTGCATGTTACCACTGACCATCTGTTTACTAAACACTCTGAATTTCCCCATGTTCTCCATCCAACAACCCCAGGAGAAAGGTACTACTCTCAGTTCCATCCCACAGTGAGAAAACCGGAGTTTAGGGAAGCAAGGTGAGTCGCCACGAATCCAAGACGGAACCCAGCAGTTTGACCTCATGGTTCATGCTTTGCCGTTTGTATCTGTTGACACAAACAAGTTCTCTGAAGGAGGGCAGGGTCAGATTCATCTTCCTGATTAACTGGAGATGGGGTGGCCTTTGTTTTTAACAGGTTTATTTGGGGGTAAAATTGATCAACAATAAACACATTTCAACTGTAGAGTTCGACAAGTTTTAACATATATACCTACAAAACCATCGCCCCAATCAAGATAATGAACACGCTCATTATCCCCAAAGTTTCCTGATTCCATTTCTAATCCTTCCCTCCTGCCCACACCCTGACCCAGTCGACCACTGATGTGCTTACTGTCTCTAGAGGTTAGTTTGCATTTTCTGGAGATTTTTACATAAATGGAATTTTATATATATATATATGGGGGGGGCGGGTGGTGTGGTCCTGACTTCTCTCACTCAACATAATTAGTTTGAGATTCATCCACGCTGTTGCCTGTATCAATGGTCCATTCCTTTCCATCGCTGCGTAATATTCCATAGCATGCGGAGACCCGCTGAGGGACAGTTTTTGGCTATTACAAATAAAGCTGCTCTAAACACTTGTGTATGGACATACACTTTCATTTCTCTTGCAAAAATACCTAGGAGTGGGACTTCCCTGCTGGCGCAATGGTTAAGAATCCGCCTGCCAATTCAGGGGACACGGGTTCGATCCCTGGTCCGGGAAGATCCCACGTGCCGCGGAGCAAGTAAGCTCGTGCGCCACAACTACTGAGCCTGCGCTCTAGAGCCCGCGAGCCACAACTACTGAAGCCCACGTGCCTAGAGCCCGTGCTCCGCGTCAAGAGAAGCCACTGCAATGAGAAGCCCGCGCACCGCAACGAAGAGTAGCCCCCGCTCGCCGTAACTAGAGAAAGCCTGCGCGCAGCAACGAAGACCCAACGCAGCCGAAAAAGACAGAAAATAAAAAAAATAAAAATACCTAGGAGTGGAGTGGCTGGATCAGATGGTAGGTGTATGTTTACATTTTTAAGAAACTGCCACACTATTTTCCAAAGCAGCCACACCACTTTTCATTCCCGCCAGCAGTGGATGAGACTTCCCGTTCCCACCTGGCCCTCTATGGTCAGTCTTTTTAATCTTAGCCCTTTTAACCAGTGGGGAATGAAATCTCATTGTGGTTTTAATTTGCAGTCCCTAACGGCGAACCCTCTGATTGCCTTTTGCGTTTGTACTTTAGGACAAGTTACTAAGCTCCAGATGCGCTCAGCACTTCCCAGGCACCTCCTCCTTTAAGGCTTCCGTGCTCAGGGCGGGCCTGGTGGGCTGAGGCTAAGGAGCTGAGTGATGGGGAGACCCTCAGCCAACAGGAACCTGCTCCTATTTCGAGGGCGCTGCCAGCTGACTCCTTGAACTAATAGCCAAGAGTGTGTAAAACCAGATAAACAAATGGAGTCCCTCACGCGTGCGTGGGGCTCTCAGAGCTGCCAAAGAGCAGTGCCATGGGGCCGTTATCCATGCTCCTGGGGGCCCCTGGTTCAGGAGGGACCTGGATGTCTGCTCAACAACTTGTGTGGCTGCCATGGGGTCTCCCAGCATCCAGGATGGAAATCAACAACTTCCGAGTCAGTAGTCCAGCACGACTGAACTCAGCCTGCTGTTCTCTTTTGAATGTGAACTGCCCATCTGGATCACTGCTACCTTGACCAAGGTACCTGAGACAGATACTGACACACAGTAGGTGATCACAGATGTTCATGAGCGGATAGATACATCTGGAAAATATAAAGAATAATATTTACCCCCATTGGCATTTAGTAGGTACTTGATAATTGTTAGTTCTGGTCTTTTTTAAAAATTTCATTAATGGATTCATTTATTTATTTTTGGCCATGCCCCCTGGCTTGCTGGATCTTAGTTCCCCGACCAGGGATTGAACCCAGGTCCCGGCAATGACGGTACCAGGTCCCAACCACTGGGCCACCAGGGAACTCCCTGGTCTTTTTTATGAAGAGGAATACGTGTGGAGCCAGAAGGAGCATCTTACCAGCCTTATTTGGTCCTCGATATACACAAGCTGCAGGTTCAGGGAAACTTGGGAAAGGCAGGGATGGGGGAAGGATGGACATCAGCACAGACACTGTTGACCCCCAAATCAGAGTCTTCCTTCAGGCCATGAGTTGGGGGCAGAGCAGGCCCCAAAACGGACTTAGGGAGCATGGGGTCCAGTGCAGGCCCTGCCACTAACCAGCTCCAAGCACCAGTCTCTGTGGTCAAATGAGAGCGAGAATGTCTGCCTGACTTGCCTGCTCTCTGAGACGGGGGAGCTTTAAATGGGAAGATTGTTTTGAAGGGAAGGGGCACATCCGATTCACCTCCAGGCTTTTTTTTTTTAACAGAACAGCTGTTAGGAAGGGACATATACACTGCCGAGGAGCTCTGCTTTATTCAAAGGCACAGAACTGTAATGATCCTCAGGCAACCTATAGGCTAATTGTACCATGTTACCGCGTCACACCGTGAAATAGCCATGGGCTACAATAAGCAACTGTGTAGCGGGCCTAACACACTGGGGTCAGTGCTACAGTGTTCCAAGCTACAATTCCAACCTGTAATAACCAGAGACCTTAATAAGAGCTGGCTCCTTTCCGGCCGGGCCACTTGATAGTGCTTTAGAAACAAATAGGCTACCGGGTAGGTGCTAATATAAAACCCCATATTAGAAGATAAGGAAGCAAAACACAGAGATGTTAAATAACTTTCCCCCAAGCATGCAACGCAGGGACTGAAACTCGGGCAGCTTGGCTCCAGAGCCTTTTCCTTAACCACAGCGCCTTGCCTGCAGACAAGAGGTCAGTAGTCGCCTGGTCAGTGCATTAGGGCTGGTTACTTGCGAGCTAAGAAGGAGCTGCTGCTGGACGGCACGTGGAAGAGCTGTGAGATATGCTACACCGCTCACCTGACCGTTCTTCAGATACTGCCCAGAGCCGGCGTTCCCATTTGGGCCAGGCCTGTGGCCCTACCAGCAAAGCCGAGTTTTGCCATCTGCCCCCCTCCCCCTGCACCTGCGGCCCTTGGGAGACAGTGTCAACCAGAACATGCCACTCAGCTCCACGGCTGTTGTGGATGTGTCTGTCTTCCCATTACACTGTTGCTCTCAAGGGCAGAGGCTGTGTCTCATCTGCTCTGTATACCCAGGCCTGGAGCACAGCCAGCGCGGAGAAGGATCCGCCTCCAGATCTCAGGCTGTAGGGCTAGGCCTCATGGGACACCCACAGGAGCCAGTGAAAAGTACTGCGGAAACCTCCCTACATTTCTGCATGTAAAAATTGGACCAGGACTTCACCAGCGGTCCAGTGGTTAAAACTCCGTGCTTCCACTGCAGGGGGGCTCGGGTTTGACCCCTGGTCGGGGAACTAAGATCCCACATGCCGTGCAGCTCGGACATAAACAAACGAACAAACAACAACAAGAACAATTGGACCACTTCTCGGGAATCCTCTTATCTAGCTGTGCCATTTTACAGATGGGGAGACTGAGGCTTAGAGAAGGCGAGAGACCCACCCAAGATCTTGCAGCAGCTCAGTGGCAGAGCTATGGCAGGACTCATCTTGGCATAAAAACAGCTCTGCATCTGAAGGAAAGCATTACATTTCTTCAAAATAACCCACAGATAAGAAACAATCAACTCTCATATTTATAGACAATTTTCAACAAGGGTGTCAAGACAGTTTAGTGGAAAAAGAATTAGTCTTTTTAACAAATGGTGCTGGAACAACTGGATAGCCACATGCGAAAGAATGAACTTGGACCACTACCTCACACTATATACAAAAATTAACTCAAAATAGATCAAAGGCCAAATTGTAAGAGCCAAAACTATAAAACTCATAGAAGAAAACATAGGTGTAAATGTTCCTGACCTTGGATTAGGCACTGATTTCTTAGATGTGACACCAAAAGCACAAGCAACAAAAGAAAAAAAAGAAGATAAACTGGACTTTATCAAAATTAAAAACTTCTGTGTTTCAAAGGACACCATCGAGAAAGTGAAACAACAACCCAATGAATGGAAGAGAATTTTGCAAATCATTTACCCACTAAGGGACTAATATCTAGAAAGACAAAAACCCAATTATAAAATTGGCAAAAGATCTGAACAGACATTACTTCAAAGACGACGTACATACGAATAGCCAGTAAGCACATGAAAACATGCTCAACGTCATTAGCCATCAGGGAAATGCAAATTCAAACCAAAAGGAGATGCCACTTCACATCCATAAGGATGGCTATAATGAAAACAACAGACAATAACAAAGTATCGGTGAAGATGTGGAGAAAGTGGAATGCTCTTATGCTGCTGGTGAGAATATAAAAAGTATAGCCACTTTGAAAAGCAGCCTGGCAGTTCCTCAAATGATTAAACAGAGTTACCACGTGATCCAGCGATTCCACTCCTAGGTATATTCCAAGAGAAATGAAAACATATGTCCACACAAAAACTTATACACAAATGTTCATGAGAGCCGAAAAAGTGGAAACAACCCAAATGTCTGTCAACTTATGAACGGATAAATAAAATATGTTACATCCAGACCATGGAATATTTATTACTCAGCAATAAAAAAGAGTGAAGTAGTGATGCGGTTACAACATGTAAGAACCTTGAAAACATGATGCTAAATGAAAGAAGCCCATCACAAAGGGCCACATATTGTATGGTTCCACTTATACGAAATGTGTAGAGCAGGCAGGTCTGTAGAGACAGAAGGGAAATGGGTGGGTGCCCAGGGCTGGGGTGTGTGCATGGGTGGACAGGGGATTGTGCAGGTTTGGGGTGGGGTAGTAAAAATGCTCTAAAAGTGACTGTGGTGATGTTTTTACAACTCTGTGAATACACTAAAAGGCATGGAATTGTACACTTTAAATGCACCCGTTTAAATTGTATGCTGTGAATTATATCTCAATAAAACTTTTTTTGTAAAAGAAACAATCCAAATCTCCAAACTAAGGGGTCCATTCAAACAGACCTAATTTAAGCATCCATTCCTGTGAGAAACAGACCCACCCTCGTGAGAAGTTACTCAATTCAATTCGACATCATTTGCTGAGTTAACAATAAAAATATGTTTTACACTTGAGAGGCAGGTCTTGTTTTCTTGTTTTAGACAAAATAATTTAAATGTTCTTAAATATTAAGAACATAAAATATCCAAAAATTGTGACAATATTTCTGCTTTACATTATGGACAATTACAGAGAGAGAGAGAGCAGAGACATAGATTTATGTTAATATTAAGAGTGACAAAAAGGATTCAAGACACAAAAATGACAGGGGAGAGCCAGTGAGAGGCAGGTCTAAATACTCATTCCCATTTCACAGATGAAGGCACTGAGGTAGAGCAGTTCCAGGCTCTGCCCAAGGTCCCAGAGCTACTAGTTAGGAGATAGGGAGTCAAATCCAAGACCAGTCGGCTTTAACATCCAGATGTGCACTGCGGTGAGCCAGGCGCAGGCTAACACGGTCTGCGTGACCGCAGACCCTGAGGCTCTTATATGCTCGAGTGGAGTGGCGCACGAGAAACTCTCGGAGCCTAGAGAGAGGAGCAGTGATGCTGATTAGGGGATCCAGGGAGGGGTTCACAGACAAGGGGACACACTGACTGAGACGGTAGAATGAGCAGGGTCTAGATAACATGACAAGTGGGAAAGGGCGTAACAAGCTTCTGGACCAGCATAAGCCAAGGCTGGGAAAGCGCAACGCCAAGTTCAGGCTGCAGAGTGGGCTTGGGAATTGTTAAAGGAAGCTGTGATGGAGAGGCAGGCAGGGGAGTCAGAGGGGTGCACTGACTTCCCTCTTTGGGCGCTAGGGAACCAGCGAGGGTGTGTGAGCAAGGGAGTGGTGTGCTCCGATCAGTGACAGACCCACAGGCAGGGAGGGCAGTGCCCCACCGATTGTCTGGAAACAAGGTTGCACTGAAAAGGGTCCGGGGCAACCTGGAACCTTCAAACACCTGCTAGGAGATGCTTTGTAAAGTGCCCTTTAACCCCAAGGCATTCTTTTTATTGGAAACCTGCTCTTCCACGAAGAAACCAGAGTTCAAGTCCAAGGATCTTTTCTCAGCTGCTGACTGAATGTGCACATATCTGATAAGCTCTGGGGAGCGGCCGCCATTCCTCGCCAAGGTGTCTGCCCTTGACGCTCATCCCCACGGGCCCCCTCCCAGCAAAGCCCCCAGCCTCGCAGCCCGGCCAACACTGTTTGGTGGGTAACGGGTGTTCTGCCTGCTCCCACCCTGTCCCCACCCCAGGTCATCTGTGACCTTATGATTGCCCCGGGTGAGTGTCAAGGTCACCATGAGTCTTTACTTTTGTATGCCAAAGGAGGCCCCTGTGGACTGAGGAAAATGTCACCCAAAGCTCCCAGGTATGAGGTTACCTGCTGGGTGCCAGGTGCTGGGCAGGTGCGGTGCATCCATTACCACCAACCACCGAGGCAGGGGCGACCGTGTCACCTTACAGATGGGGAAACTGAGGCTCAGAGGGGCCAGCCCTCCAGCCCAGGTCAGACAGCTCCCGAGGCGCCGAGTCAGGGGCAGGCCCAGGTCTGTTGGGCCCCAGTGCCCACGTCACGCTGCAAGACGGCCAGCAAAAGGAGGAAGTGAGTCAGGAAGGCAAAAGAAGGGGCTTCCTTTTTGAGTCAGAACAGGATGTCCCGTCCCATACCCGACTGATGCAGAGGCCG
Source organism: Kogia breviceps (assembly GCF_026419965.1). Classification (NCBI taxonomy): domain Eukaryota; kingdom Metazoa; phylum Chordata; class Mammalia; order Artiodactyla; family Physeteridae; genus Kogia; species Kogia breviceps. Next base: position 9,240,584 of record NC_081312.1, on the reverse strand, counting down.
GGGGCGGGGGGGAGATGAACCCCTGCAGGTCAGACTAACGAGGTGCCCAGGCCAAGTCCTCTGCAGGGAGCCTGCCTGAGATGGCAGACTCGCTGAGTGAGACGCATGCCCAGTTTGGGCGGGACTGCAACGGGCCCAGAGATGCCAGGCCTCTCGGTGTACGGCTAGAAATGCATCAGGCCAGATGGGGCACCAGCCAGGCTGTGGAGGTCCGAGCTGGGTTTCCAGGAACTGACGGCCGAGAAACACCCAGCACCCCCTCGCTTCTCCCCCTCTGTGCCTCTCACTCCATCCAGCCGCCGGGCCAGGTGATGATGAAGGAAGGGCGTGCCCTCTGAGGACCCGTGGGAACAGGCCGAGAGAGGGGCCCATCTCATCTTCTAAGCCAGAGCCACGCCAGGTCCAGCTTTCCTCTGTTCCAGAGCTTGGGAGGCGCTTCATTCATTCAATGCCAGAGCTTGTTGCAACGCCTGCTCTGTACCAGAGGCTGTGCTTGGTGCTGAAGACCAGAGAGGTGAACAGGACCGACCAAATCCTGCACCCTTGGGTCACCTGACAGCTCAGGTCCCTTCCCTCTGCTGGAAGGTGGACACAGTGTTCAGAGTCTTCTCAACACCCTCCCACCCCCCCACCACCCCAGTCTCTACAATACGGCATCTCTTGACCTGAAACCTTCTGGTATCCACTAGCTCACCTCACAAGTGTCCCGTGGGTAGCACTCACTAAATTCACTTTTCAAAATGTCTCTGTGAGGGCTTCCCTGGTGGCGCAGTGATTAAGAATCCACCTGCCGATTCAGGGGACACGGGTCCGAGCCCTGGCCCGGGAAGATCCCACATGCCGCGGAGCAACGAAGCCCTTGCGCCACAACTGCTAAGCCTGAGCTCTAGAGCCCGCAAGCCACAACTACTGAGCCCGCATGCCACAACTACTGAAGCCTGCATGCCTAGAACCCATGTTCCGCAACAAGAGAAGCCACGACAATCCGCACTGCAACGAAGAGTAGCCCCCGCTCACCGCAACTAGAGAAAGCCCGCGCACAGCAACAAAGACCCAACACAGCCAAAAATAAATAAATTTATTAAAAAAAAACAGAATGTCTCTGTGGACCAGGGGTTTTAACCTGCCCCCCTCCCCGACAATGGGTAAGACCCCTGGATTAGGCTATGAGGGCTCCCTGAGCCTCCTGAAATCTCATGCAGCACCTTGTGTGTAGGCTTGTTCTCCTGGCAAGGTCTGCAGGTCTCCTCAGCTTCCCAAAGGCCCCCTGACTAGTGCTACACCCGACTCATGGTGTTAATTAACAACATTTCTCCCTGTAAGTGACCCAGAATATTCCCTGGGGTGGATGTCACAAACTTTCCTTAATCATTTCCATCTTGCTGGACAGTTATGTCACATTTTTGTTGTTGTTTTTCTCAGTCCAACTAGAACATCTGCAGATTTATCACTGATTTAACATTTGAGCAAGATCTGTACCCCTCTGGCCACAAAGCAGAGCCCTAATCTACTCTTGTATTATCCCGCCCAAGAGGTCTTTTTCTGACTGGGAGAATTCATTTGTCTCTTCAGCATCAGCAGCTGGCCTTCTTTTCAGGGCTGTTTTCCACAAAGAAACAAAGTTTGTGGTCACATGGCTGTAGCTGCCTGGTGTGCAACAAGGAGGACCAGAGACTAAGCAAATCTGGGTGATGTTGGGTGGTTTGGCTGGGCTGGGAAGGGTGGGGCTCACTCCTGGTGAGTCACTGAGCTGGACACCCCCACCCCCACCCCCACCACACACACACACACACACACACACAGGGTCACGGTCACAAAGACCTGCCTCTTCCAGGACACTTCCTAACAGCTGCTAAGAGTGTAGACTCCAGAGCCAGCTGGCTGAGCAGATTCAGGCCTAACTTTGCTGCTAAAAAACAATGAGGCCTCAGCCAAGTGGATTTAACTCCTCTGACTTCACTTTCTCATCCGTAAAGTGGAAGTAATAACAGTATGAACTTCTTATCACTGATCTGATTAAGTGAGTTATACTGGTAAACAGTGCTGGTAGTAGGTGCTATATAAGTGTTTTAGATAAATATTGAGGAAAAAAAAGATGCCACTTAACTGTCCAGCAAAAAGAAAACGGTTAAGGAAAGTTGATGACATTAATCCCATGGAATATCCTGGGCCATTTACACTGAGAAACGTGATGATTAACACCATGGAACAATGCCGTGTCTGAAAAGAAAAAAGAGCACACTGCCCACTATTTACAATAGCCAAGACATGGAAGCAACCTAGATGTCCATCGACAGAGGAATGGATAAAGAAGATGTGTCTCTCTCTCTCTCTCTCTCTCTCTCACACACACACACACACACACACACACACACACACACACACACACACACACACACACACGGTGGAATACTACTCAGCCATGAAAAAGGAATGAAATAATGCCATTTGCAGCAACATGGATGGACCCAGAGATTATCATACTAAGTGAAGTAAGTCAGACAGAGAAGGACAAATAGCATGTGATATCACTTACATGAGGATTCTAAAATATGACATAAATGAACTTACAAGACAGAAACAGACTCACAGACATAAAAAACAAACTTATGGTTATCAAAGAGGAAAGGGGGGGAGGGATAAATTAGGAGTTTGGGATTAGCAGATACAAGCTATTATATATAAAATAGATAATCAACAAGGTCGTACTGTATAGCACAGGGAACTACTATTCAGTATCATGTAATAAACTATAATGGAAAAGAATATGAAAAAGCATAATGAATCACCTGGCTGTACACTAGAAACTAACACAACATTGTAAATCAACTATACTTCAATTAAAACTCTTTGCCCTCTAGACCAAGGGTTGAAAAGTTTTTCTGGAATGGGTCAGATAGTAAATATTTTAGGCTTTGTAAGCCAGATGGTCTCTGTCACAACTATTCAAATCTGTAGTTGTAGCGTGAAAACAGCCACAGACAGTATGTAAATGATGAGCATGGCGGTGTTCCAATAAAACCTTGTTTACAAAATCATGTGGCATTTGGGCTGTGGGCTGCAGTTTGCCAACTCCTGCTGTGCAAAGTATACAAAAACTGTGTGAAAAAAGATAAAGATTGAAAGGAACACAGGAAAAAGTAGAACGTTCTCTTCAAGCACTGGAATCATAGGCACATTTTTTAAATGTCAATTTCTTTAAGGTGGTAGTAGTAGTTTTTTAAAAAAGTAAAGTACTTTAAGGCTACATACATTCTAATAACAAATTAAGAGATTTCACAGTTCCATTCGACTTTTTAAAATAAGTTAGAATTAGGAAGGCCAGCTTTCACATTATGCTGTACAGAAAACGTAGTCCATGAAGTATGGCCAGCGTGGGACTGAATCTGGTTTCTTTATCTATTAGCTGTGTGACCCCAGGCAAGTTTATTAACCTCTCTGTTTCTCAGTTTCCTTGTTTGTAAAGTGAGTATACCAATGGCACCAACAAGCATACAAAGGCCTGGCACTGGGCTTCCCTGGTGGCGCAATGGTTAAGAGTCCGCCTACCAATGCAGGGGACACGGGTTCGAGCCCTGGTCCGGGAAGATCCCACATGCTGCAGAGCAGCTAAGCCCATGCGCCACAACTACTGAGTCTGCGCTCTAGAGCCCGCGGGCCACAACTACTGAGCCCACGTGCCACAACTACTGAAGTCCACGAGCCTAGATCCCATACTCCACAACAAGAGAGACGCCACCACAACTAGAGAAAGCCCGCACACCACAACGAAGACCCAACGCGGCCAAAAATAAATAAATAAATAAATAAAATTAAAACAAACAAAAGGCCAAAAATAAATAATTAAATTTAAAACAAAACAGAAAAATCAACAAAGGTGGGCTTCCCTGGTGGCGCAGTGGTTGAGAGTCCGCCTGCCGATGCAGGGGACACGGGTTCGTGCCCCGGTCCGGGAAGATCCCACGTGCCGCGGAGCAGCTGGGCCCGTGAGCCATGGCCGCTGAGCCTGCGCGTCCGGAGCCTGTGCTCCGCAACGGGAGAGGCCACAACAGTGAAAGGCCCGCGTACCGCAAAAAAAAACGAAAAACAAAGGCTTGGCACTGAGCCTGGGGTACAGTAGGCCCTCAATACAGAGACGTGCCTTTCAGACCTACAGGACCCACAGGACCCACACAAGCAGGATCTTGCCGACCCTGGGTCTGTGTCATCACCAGGATCAAGGCAGACTAGAAAACCCAGCACGCTTTACTTCTCACCTAAGAAAAATGCCCTCCTATGGTTTTCAGGTTTGGTTTACAAAAGGATACAGAACAAACTGAACCCCACTTTCATTTAATAAATGGCACCCCAGCTGTGAGAAGAACAGCCTAAAGAAGGCAGGGTTTGTTCCAAATGGGAGTTTTTGGAGCAAGGGAGTTCTCGGGGCTGCACTGGCCGAACCCCTGGGGAGACCCACGTCCCCACAGGGGCTCAGGCCCAGCATGCTTCTTCCTGGGGCCTGAGCCCCTGGGCCCTGAGTCTTGAGGAGGCAGATGGAACAGAGTCCTCTCTTTCTGGCAGAAAGGGGCACTTAGGGTTCAGAGTCAAAGGCCTTTCTGACTTAATCCCTCCAAGGCTCCACAGCCCACACCTGAGAAAGTCCACAATGTGTCCCAGGACAGTTGAGGTCCTTCTCCATCTATCTCTGCAGCCTCACCTCCCACCGATTCCCACCTCCTCTTCCTGAGCCAGAGCTCCCTGGGGCTCCCTGTACATACCATGTGGCTTCCCCGCTCAGTGCTCTTCTTTGCCTGCCCACATTCATTCATCAGTTCTGGCACCACTGCCTCCAGGGAGCCCTCCAGGATTTTTCAGGGTGTACCGGGCTGGGAACTAACACCGTTAAGCATGTACCAGGTGTCAGTCCCCATGTTAGGTGTTTACACACAGCTTATTGAGGTCTCTCACCTCTTGTTAAGTAGGAACGACTGTCTTCTTTATATAAAGAAATCAAGGTCCAAAGTGGTTCAGTGACCTGCCCAAGGTCATACAGAAGGTATCCTACTGCCTTGTTCTCCCTAACAGTCCCTCAGCAGAGCCCAAGAGGTTTAAAACTGTCCGCATTCTGCTGGAGCTGCAAGGTGGTATCTATCGAGTCATCCAGAAGAGTCCATCCTCCTTATCTCGATGCCGTGCCTGATATCTGTAAGCCTCAGAGCACCCCTAAGACTGCCCCCAGGAGCCTTCACCTCCCTGGAGTCCAAGGTCAATCGTTCACAGGCTGTGCAGATTATAATTAGCACATGCCAGTTCCTTCCCAGGCTTCAAGACGCCAGTTTTACGATGTGTCTGAGTGAAGCCAAGGGCACCGGCCTTGGGGACTCATTAAGTCTTCAGTCCTTGCTCTCCGGGGTGGAGGGCAACACGAGGGGGTCACCAGCAGGGGTGAGTCACGTCCTTGCAGACACAGAGGTGCCACCCAAGCCCCCTGGGCCTCAGGACCAGGGGCTACCAGCACCCAGGCGGCAGGGAGATGCCGCGTGGGGCTCTGGGGAGCAGCGTGTTTCCCGGGCGTGGGGCACTTGACCCTGCTGGACGCCGCTCCTCCCTCCCGGAGGGGACTGTGTCCAGGGCTGAGCTCCCCGTCAGTCCCAGAGGACAATACCTCACTGTTGTGTGCAGCGCTTGGAAGCTGACCAAGCTCAACCCCCTCCTTATCCCCCTGATGGGAGGGAGTTTAATCCCTTTCCTCCTGGAGGAAGCCGGGCTCCCCGACAACCCCTTAGCAGAGACCACGGCCCTCCTGCTGCTGCCCAGCAAGGTCACCCACGCAGCTGGGGGAGAGGGGCGGTCAGCATGTGAGCCCCATTCTTTGCACTCCCGCCCCGGGGGCCGGGGTCAGACACACGGGGCCTCCCACACCCGGCACAAACAGCACATGACCTCCTAAAATGTGTTTTTCCCCTCCTGTTGCACAATGTTAGCTTTAGTGGATTTTCTTGCAAGGACTGATGGCCTACAAGATTTGCATGAAAGGCAAATGTCACCCTCCCCGAATTGACCGCGCTCAACGGTAGGGCCACCGCCACCCAGGGGAAGGTGTGTCCATTCTGCATCCACAGGAGGGGAGCCACACATGCTGGGCCTGAAATCACTTCCCCTCCACGGAACTGCAGCCTCCAGCCTGGCAGCAACTGGCCAGGGCATGTGACCTTCGGATATGGTCTGTTTACTTATTGCTTGCTTGTTGAAGCTAGATGGTTCTAGAACCTTCTAGAATGTAAGTTCCATCAGAGCAAAAATTTTGCCAGTCGTGTCCACTGCTCCCGTCCCTGTGCCTAGAAGTGCCTAGCATGCGGTAGCCCCTCGGCAAGGAGTTGGTGAGCGAATGAATGAATCGCTCCTCTACATATTCAGCGCCACTCCTTGTTCAAGAAACCTTTACAGGTGCCAAGTGCAGCAGAGAAGATACTAAGCTGGGACCGTCCCTTGAGGAGCTCATCGTGTCGGGGGTGGGAGGGGAAGATGAATGAACAGAGAAGGCCAGTTAGAGAGTTAAGGTTCAGCTCAGAGGGGACACAGCGTGGTGAGAGACTGCCAAGGGAGGGAAGACATGCAGGACAGAGAACAGCATGTGCAAAGTAGCAAAGCATGAAGTGGCATCTGAGTGATTTGTCCCCAGCATGGAGGAAGTGAGGGCGGAGACCCTCAACCCTCATTCCTTCATCCTACAGCATTTACTACCCGCTCTGTGCTCAGGGGCAGGCAGAGGCTGGCCCGAGGACAAGGTGGTTTCTGTCTTCACACGCTCACAGACTTGGGGGACAGCAGAGCCAGTGATTCTTCGTGCACAGGGGCTCTGGGAGCTCAGAGGAGGTGCAACCAAGTCTGAGGGGGCACTGAGGCTCAGGGTGCAGATGGAGGAGTTATAAGAGCCTGGCCCACTATTATTGCCTCTACCGATGAAAGAACTGAGACTCAGAGAGGCTAAGCCACCTGCCCAAGGTTCCACAGCCAGCCCAGAACCAGTGCCCTCCCTCCCTCTTCACCACTAGACCTAATATTTGCTGATGAATGAACTAAGTACAATAACTAATACTAGGTTCTATTTTAACTAACAGACATGAGACTCACACCTGTTTCAGAGCTCTATTTGTAAGAACGGAAATGATTAGAACAGTGACTTGCTCACATCTTCAAGGTCCACCCCCCACTGCAGAGAAGGGTTCTAGAGTAGGGGACCTGCTAAGCTGTGGCCCACTGCCTGTTTCTGTACAGCTCTCCAGCTGAGTGATGTTTTCATTTTTAAATGGTTGGAAAAAAAAAAAAATCAAAAGAAGAGTTGATATTTCATGACAGGTGAAAATTACATGCAATGCAAATTCCAGTGTCCCCAAGTAGTTGTATCGGAACACAGCCCACCCATTCATTTCCAAAGTGTCTATGGCTGCTTTCTAGATACAATGGAGAAACTGAATAATTGCGATGGAGACCAAATGGTCCACGAAGCCAAAAATATTTACCGTCTGTCCCTTTACAGAAAAGGTTTGCTGTCCTCTGTTCTATCAGCTCAAGGGAAATACCTCACCCCAACCCTACCTATCAGCATAGCATTCTTCCAGGTCTGGGAATCCAGAAGATTCCTTACTATTCCTTTCAGGAAATATAATCGTATGCAGTCCCTGATATCCAGAAAGGGCTGATCAGGCAAAGTTTTCCAAATGCTGAGAGCCGTGTCTTCAGCGGTTTTCCCTCTGGAGTTCCCCTTACTTAGAGACACTTAGGTAGCGTTTGCCGTTAAGGTGAGGTCTTGCCAGCACTGTCAGGGACATTGTTGGAGCCACCTACCCATGCCCTTCAAGACGGTCCCGGAATCATACCTGGATCCTGGATTGGGTTCCACCCTCCCCCGGGGGTGCCAGGCATGAATGCCTAGAAGACAGTTCAAAGACAAGAGGAACCTCACAATCACTCTGAAAGAAGGCACACAGGCCAGCTCTCCAGCGATGATAGGTAGGTGCCCCGGGGCCACAAGCAGAAAAAGCCAGCTGGGGTCAGGCAGGGTTTGTTCGCCTGAAATTCTATTTCTGTTTCACGTCTGGAGAGTTTAAAGGGCAGCCATGGTGAGCAGCCCCCCTGGATCCATCAGGACGTCAGGCTTTGAGGGGCCCTTGGAAGTCCTCTAGTTCCATGATTTTACACACTTTGGCCATGTGTGCCTCATCACGTCCATGACTTGGGCCACATCTGGGGACGCCTGCACTATTATTTTTTCTCATTCGTTTGTAAGAAATTCAACCCGTTGAAACTCACACTTATTTTAAGAGAAAACCTTTTATTTTTACCTTAAATAGAAAGCCAGGGTGAGGATCGATTGCCATGTATAGAACAGCAAAAGGAATAAATGCAATGAAGATAAACACCGTTTATTTATCTCTGTCTGGTGGTCAGCACCTAGAGTGAGATGGGCGAGTGTCAGAGAGGTGTCAGACCAGATTAGCTCCACACGGAGATGGTCTCTGCACAAAATCCAGGGCTTCTCAACCATCCCTGTGCATGAGAAGTGCCCGGGGAGCTTTGACAAAACACAGATAAGCAGTCCCAGGTCCAGAGATTCACCCTTTAGCCGAAGGCGGTGCCAGGTGATTATGAGAACATAGGATAATCAGGAGAATTAAAAAGAAAAAGTCAAAAGGAAGATGGAGAGGAAGACGGAAGCGAGTTATGTCACCTGTGCTCTCAGTTAGTGTACCTCAGCCATCCTGTCAGTTACCAGTAGCCCCCTGGTCCAAACTCAGAGCTCTGACCTACTTTAAGCTCCCTCACTGTATTGAAAAGGACCCCAAGGCCGGACTGGGAGTCAGACAATGGGGCCTGGAGCGGTGACATTGACTTTTTTCCCATAATTAATTCTATGGAAGAACAAAATTGCATTGGCCATTAGGGATGGCCAGGACCTTGGGAAGGAAACGAATGACTGAGGTATGTGGTCTGCACCCTGTGTACCCCAATAAGAGTCCCCCAGAGGGGACAGGCTTAGGCTGGGTCGACTCCAGCCCATCACGCCCCACCCCGCCCCGGACGGGCCTCGGCCGAGAACACCTGAGCCTGGGCTGACTCACCAGCAGCTGCGCCGGATCCAACAAGTGCCAGTGCTGGGGCCGAGGCAGGCGGAAACGCCGAGCTCCCTTCCAAGTGACCCAAATTGTCACCAAAGTCACCTCCCAGCTAGGGAGCCCCTAGGGGAAACGGGGAGTGCTCGGGAAGGCTGGAGAAGGAAGAGACCGGAACCAGGACCAGGCGCCTTCTTGGAGCTGGGAATGCCTCGTATCTGCCCCTGACACCAGCTCTGCAGGGAAGGTGTGACCACACCCCTGAAGCGGCGAGTTGTCCAGGCCAGTAGAGCTTATGTGACTTGCCAAGATCACACTGCAGGTGGCAGAATCAGGGTCTCAGCCCAGGTCTGTCTGATGTCACCATTCCAGGCTGCTGGCTCCACACCTCAGGCCCAGGAGCAGAGAAAAATCAGGCGAAGTAGAAGGTCTAACTGTCCTTTGCATAGGAAGACAGGTGACACCTTGCTCTGTGGGCTAAACTAGCATTTAACAATCCCTTAGCTCCAGGCCGGGTTTTGTGGCTTGGGATACCTGCTCACACATACCAAGCGCGGCGAAGAGTATAGCACGGGTCCCCCACAACTTTGCAGAGAAGGGAACTGAGGCCCAAAAGGACAAAATGAAAGGGTCCATCACGGGGCCTCTCCCGGCTCCCTGGGGGCTGAGTCATAGTCCCTGGGATGGGACAGTCTGTTTAAAGCATCCACCACCACCCCCACCAGACTGCTCCCACCCAGGGCAGGGACATGTCCATCTCAGTCAGCGCACTGAAGGAATGCGGCTGCCCAAGGAGAGCAGCTTCCAGGGTGGAAGGGCCCAGATCTCTGGCACAAACGTGAGCCTCTACGGCTCCGGAAGCAAAGGTGGCTCCAGCCAGGAGCCGATTCCAATAGGGGACAAATACAGGAACCTATGGGGACCTCCCCTCCCTTCCCCAAGGGAGCGAGCAGCAACAAGCAAAGACTTAAGCTTTCAGGTGGTTTTATCCAGAAGGAAACGGGGATGAGACACCACAAGATGGACTTTTTAAAAAATCCATTCTCGAAAATTATTTCTGAGCAAAGTTGAGTTTGAAATCAACAAACCGATAAATAGGCCAATTACATAAACCAGGCTCGACGGCTGCCTGGCTCTGAGGAAGGGAATGTAACCTGGCAACCCCAACTGGCTCACATCCAACCTGCAACCACTGGCTTGTGGTCACCTAGTTTGCACAGCTGGCGAGCCAGCCGCAGGTGGAGATCCTTGGGTCCAAGCTAGCAAAGGGCACGTGCAGGGCAGGGCGCTCCAGCGTGGGCCCCAGCTCTGGGGAAGCCGTGGCATTCCTGAACCCCTGTGACACTAGCCACACAGAGAGAATTTCCTCTGAGGAATGGCCTGGCAGTGTGAGGGCCTGTGGGGATTGCAGAGAAAGAACTAGAAGCTTGGTAAGGAGGCCTGAGTCCTGGGTCTGACTCACCGCGTCCTGCCCAGTGCACTCCCAGCAGGGAAAGGCCAGCGTTAGACCTGCATGAGCTCTGGGATCAGATAGTCTGAGTTCCGTTCTTAACTTCACTGTGAGCTAGCTGAGGACACGTGAGTTATCAGAGAGCACATCATGGAAGAGTTGTGAAGATAAAGAGAGAAAATGCAGAGAAACTTCAGTAAGGGCTGAACAGATGTTAACTGACCTGATAAGCCAGGCAGGGTGGCTCAAGGCATCCCATTCAGCACATCAGCTTAGACATTTTCATTCATTCACTGACCCATTCATTCCTGCATTCTGTAAATACATGTTGAGCAGCTACTACGGCCAGGCTGCTCTGGGGACAGAAAAACAATCTCGCCCTCCTGGAGTTTTCAGGTAGATGAGACAGAAGCTAAACTCAACTGTAAATAACTAACTAAGATCATTTCAGGGAGTGGTAAGTGCTAGAGAGACAATAAAACAGGGAGCTAAGGACACAGTAGAGAGGGGTAGGGGATGGGATGGGCTTTACTGGGTGGGCAGGATGACCCCCTGGAGGCTGTGATTCCGAGGTGAGATTTCCAAGAAGAGAAGGAGCAGCCACGCAAAGGCCTGGGGGAGGCGCGCTTCATGCAGAGGGAGGAGCAAGGAAGACCCGGCGGCCGAAACGCTGCGCGTGAGCAGGAGAGAGAACAAACGTCGGGTCTGAGTCCCAGAGAGGCCGAGAGATGTGTCCAGAGTTCCCGGGCCAGCCCCCGGAGAGTCCAGGAAAATGGACGGCTCTCCAAGAAGAAAGTCCCCTGAAGAGGGCCACAAAGGGAGAGAAGGCATGTGACACCTTCTCTCCCCAGCCTCGGGTCCCCTTTCTCCTCTGTGTCCTGGGAATTATTAGGATGTGCCCTGACCGCTTCACTCAGCGGTGGTGTGAGCGTCAGCTCCCCTCAAGTTTGTAAGATCCTGTTTTAAACCGTAAAGCCTTTTCGTTAAATAATAATGAAAATAATAAGAAGCTCTTTCTGGTTGGGATGTGAGAATAAATAATCCTCTGTCTCTGCCCTCCAGGAGGTCATAACCTAGCAGGAAAGCAACACGAAAACTGAAAACTACCTATCACTTGCAAAGTGCAACGCGACCATGAAAACAGAATCGCCAAGCCTGACCGGCTAGTTGAGGAAGACTTCTAGGAGGAGGTGATGTCTAGCCAGGTGTTGGTGGGGAGGTAACAGCTGGGCAGAGGTAGCCTCTGGAGCACAGTCTGGAGGCGGGGAAAGATCAGGATGAGCCTCCTCCCAGGCCGGAGGCTTGGGACTTAATCCTTTTAGAGCAAGGGGGAGGAGGGCGGGGGGCGGAGGGGGGGGGGCGTTGGAGGCAGATAAACAAGGAATCACCTGATTAAGTGACCTGACCCCTCCTGGGAGGGGCAGGGGGGCAGACTGCAGCGGCGAGACTGAAGGTCCCCAAATACCTACTGTGAGGCTGTGGTTCTTGGATGAGAGGAAACATTCAGACTTCAAGGCACCTTAGAGATCTCCTAATTCCAACCTCCCTTTTTAAAGGGCAGGAAACGGAGACCGGCCCAGGTGAAGGTCAAACAGGGCTGTGAATAAGGGCGCCTCCTATCATCACAGAAAGGCCAGCTCTTTGCAACAGCAAGGAAAGAGTCTCCCCCAGTGAGTCAGCCCTGCTGCATTATTTCAGCAAATGTCACTTGGGAGGGGCTCAGCTCTTTCCAGATCTCAAATAAAACTCCTGACTTAGAGTCAACCAGTGCCACTGTGGGCTTCGGCATCTGAGGAGTGAAGGGTGTGCTTCCACACAGCATGCTTAAAACAGTTTCGTCTCTTTAGCACTCCCTTGGGGTGAAACTCCTGCCTCATCAATTACGGGTCAGGTGATTTGGGGCAAGACGGTTAACCTCTCTGAACCCGTTTCCCCAACTGAAAAATGGGGATCACCACATCCATGGCAGGAAATGGCTTTGATAACTTATACATATATCAAGCATGCCCTGCAAAGAGTAGGAGGAGCCCTAAGAGGGCTTCCAGGAGGAAAGGCACTGCTTGTATATTTCCTTTGATGATGTTTCCGTCCGCCTAAGTCCCGGAAGTGCTGTGGTCACCGCTTGTTGTAGCTCTCTTCTGACTTTTTACAATTGAAACGATCGCATCAGTTTAATCTCAGATATACCACCCATTTCCCTGCCTTGTAGTACTGGTAGGAGTAGCAGCACAGGTGCAGTGGGTGGTGTCCTGATGAGAGTCACGTACGTGCAGCAGCACAGAGCGAACCGTCTTCTCTAACTACGTGCCTCAAGTTCCCTCGGCCGTAAAACCAGCAGATGGGTCCAGGGGACCTGAGGCTGCTCCCAGCTCAAATACGTCAGGATTTTCTGATTTCAGAAGCATAAATCATGAGGCCAGGACTTTAAAAAATCCTGTTGATCATCTGAGATGGTAGAGTGTGAAAGTCACTTTCTTGTTATGACTTCAGAAGAGGGAGACGACTTCTACTGAATGAGAAACCACGTGTCTGCTATACAACAGGATTTGTGTTTGTTTTATTTTTTAAACCCAGGCAGATTAACATTGGAATCTCTGGGAAGAGTGTGAGTTTCTAAGAGAGCTTTGAGAAAATGCTCTCTGTTACCTTCTAATTTTATTTGCATGTATGATTTGACATATAAAACATGGAATATATATTGTATTACATTATATATGTATCATATTTACATATTATATACATTGTATATGTATATATGTTTCTTATTGGCAAGTGATGAAGCATAAAAATATTTTTAAATAATGCCCACGAGCCCACAGAAACAGTGGATAATGGAGCACGCTGACCCTGTACCCTCTCCCCCACCAGAGACGACCACCTTGACTTTGCATTATCATTCCCTTGCCTTTTTTCTTTTTTAAACCTGCTTAAATTTATGAAACAGGATCTAGGTATAGAGGGGTGCATGAAACATACCTGTACTCACAAGTAATTACAAGGTGAATTCCCTCATAACCACCCCCCCCCCCGACCATGACCCTCTCAATCCCAATCTCCTCTCCCCTCAGCCCAAGGGGACACTTGACTTTTATTTAAGGTAATCACCTTCTTGCTTTTTGCCACCATTTTACATCTCACGTATATATTACAGGGAATGTATATATATTAATCAACTCATGTTAGTATGCTCGTGTTTTGACCTTTCTAATTTCCTGAGCAGCCTCTGCCTTTCCCCCTGAGTCTTTCAAAGTATTCTGGGTATGCTAGGGTTCCCTTTGCCCAATCTGCAGCCTAGAAATCCAGGCAAGAGGTGCAGGCCACACTACATTGTTGCAGCGACATTAGGAGGATTAGTAATAATGAAACCATGATAACGCCTCTTTCTGGTGTGTCCCCACCGTGCTGGGCACAGCTGAGCGCTGTCCCCAGCTGTCTCCTTTATCCTCCCAGCAACCCCACAGGGAGGTGTTGGGGTCTCTTAACTCTGTTTCGATGATGACAAAATCAAGGCTTCTGCTGCCAGGACCGTCCGTCCCCCTCCTCTCCTTCCTAGCTGCTCACTGCCAGGGAATTCATCCTTAAGTCTTGAAGCAAAGATTCCTTGGCCGGTGGGTAGGGGCCGAGAAAGTGGACAGACACTTCCCCAACTTCCATCGGCTCCTCCCAGGTTCCTCTCTCTGTGATCCAGCTGGGCTACTTTTAGATACTACGGGAAAAAGAAATAAATTTTGGGATCCACTTCTTCCAGCAAATGCCAATGTCTTAATGTTGATTGGATCCTGCCTCACCAGTACTGTCCTCCTGATAATTGACGTATCACACCGTCCTTGTAGTGTCTGAGACAGGCAGTGTGGTGGCGTGAGGAGCATCAAGTCAAAATCCCTGAGTTCAAGACTTGTGGTTGCCAGTGGGGAGGGGGTTAGAGAAAGGATAGAGTGGGAGGCTGGGGTTAGGAGATGTACGCTATTGTATATGGAATGGATAAACAGCAAGGTACTACTGTATAGCACAGAGAACTATGTTCAGTATCCTATGATGAACCATAATGGAAAAGAATATTAAAAAAAGAATATATATATAGGACTTCCCGGGCGGTGCAGTGGTTAAGAATCCACCTGTCAATGCAGGGGACACGGGTTCGAGCTCTGGCCCAGGAAGATCCCACGTGCCGCAAAACAACTAAGCCCGTGCGCCACAACTACTGAGCCTGTGCTCTAAAGCTCACGAGCCACAACTACTGAGCCCTCGTGCCACAGCTACTAAAGCCCATGTGCCTAGAGCCCGTGCTCCGCAACGAGAAGCCACCGCAATGAGAAGCCCGCGCAGTGCAAAGAAGAGGAGCCCCCACTCGCTGCAACTAGAGAAAGCCCCGCGTGCCGCAACGGAGACCCAACGCAGCCAAAAATTAATTAATTAATTAATTAAATTTTTAAAAAAGAATACATATATATGTATAACTGAATCACTTTGATGTACAGCAAAAATTAACACAACATTGTAAATCAACTCTACTTCAATTAAAAAGAGGAAGAAGAAGAGAGAGAAGGGGAAGGAGGAAAGAAAAGGAAAGAAAAAAAAGCCCCGAGTTCAAATCCTGACTCCACCGCCCCTGGCCTCTGAATCTCTCTCCTCATCTGTCCCTGGGCCACAGGAGTGGCAGCCTTGCCTGCGGTCAGAATCCTAGGAGGTGAGAGAGAGACAGGAGATGCTGCCTAAGAGCCCAGAGTCCCCTAGAGTCCCCTGCTGGTGCCTCTCAAATCTCTCTGCCTGGGTCAAGGACCAGCTTTCAGTGCCAGAAGAGCTCAGAGGGAGATGATCAAGGCCACCCGCCATTTGACAGACATGGGGACATCAAGACAGAGGGGGAGAGGGTGGAACTGAGGGGGAGGAAACTCCGGTGTCCTAAGCAGACCCCCTCACCCCAAACTGTGACACCTGCTCCCATGTGCTGAGGCTGACACCGCCCAGAACACTACTGTTGAAGGGAAGTCCCATTTCATTCTCTCGGCGGGCGCTATGGTCATCCCGGCTCGTGGGGAAGCAAACTGAAGCTCGGAAAGGTGAAGTAACGTTTCCACGACCACACAGCTGGGAAAAGGCCAAGGCAGGGCTGGAACAGCTAGTCTGACGTCCACCCTCATTTCTAACAGCTGAGCAATACGGGACGCCCTACTGCCCACCGGGCACCCAGGGGCTCCAGGGCGCTTTGGAGGTTGTGCTGGACCTGCCCGGTCTTGCCTCCCCAGAATGGAGGTCACCCTGCAGCTAAGCCACGTTCCCCCAACAGTCCCCACCCCAGGTTTCTGCATCACGAGGCAGAGTGGCCACCCAGGCAAGGACAGGTCCCTGGCTGTGGGAAAACATGCAAAACACCCGGGCTAGAGGTTTGTTCCCATGGAGACAGAAGGACCTCAGACTTCCCCTGAAGGGTGCCTGTATGGGCTAGAGGCCAGCCTGCACCCTGGGGCAGAAACCTGAGCCCAGATTCTCACCACTCCCCTCAGTGCCGCCAGCAAATCCTCAGGTGCCCTCCTCAGGAACCCCAGCAAGAGAGGAATGAGTTCCAGAAATAAGCCCCCGCAGCCCACACCCCCTCCAGCTGCCCTCCAAGGGGCCTCTCTGGCTGCAAATGATGCCCCAGGGCCAGCAGGCTTGGCACAGCTGTGGCCGTCTGCCTGAGGAATGCACAGATCCACACGTGTCAGAGAGCTCCGCTGGGGCATGGTTACAGGAAACAGGGCAAAACAGCCTGTTGGCACACTGCACTCCCCCTCTGCCTCCCAGCTCCTGACCTCTGATAGCTGTTGGCTCTCCCGGCTGTGCAGGAGGCAGGGCTGGACCCTTCAAGAGTCAAGTTCTGTTTTTGGCTGTGTGGCTCTGGGCAAATCACTCCCCCTCTCTGGACCTGTTTCCTCTGGATGAAGGAGGCTGTCCTGTCAGGCTCAGGAGGGCAGGGATTTTGTGACATGCTCCCTTTACTGGGAGGACAGTCACTTTTCCCCACTGTCTCCTCCTGCCTTCCTTCTTGTGAAACGAGGCATGCCCCACCCCTCCGCCCCGGGCACATCAGGCTCCCCCGCTGGCAGCCTTTGGCTGTAAAAGGCCCCTCATTCGTGCCAGGAGGAACCTGGGAGAGAGAGGGTCCCAGGGCAGCCTTGGGCCAGAGCTTCAGGGCCAAAGTGATAAAACAGTAACATTTATTATCACCCCCACCGCAGCTGGAGTTTCCCGCCTTAGAGTTATGAAGCGGAGGTCAGTGGGCTGCGCTGGGCACTCATTGCTCCTGGGATGGCCAACAGGCCACGCCCACCAGATCCACTGTTTGGAGTCAAGATCTGAAGATTCTAAGAGGAGTCAGCATCCATTCGGGGCTCCTTCAGGCCTTACAAGAGATTTCTGCCCTCACTCTCCCCTTCTTTAGAGATGTGGGATGAGGCTCAGAGAGGCTGAGAAGTGTGCCCAAGGCTGCACAGCCGAGAGTTCTGAAGGAAACGGATCCTGCCTGCGGGTGCGACTTCCTCTTCCTACCGTGGGTTCTGGGCTCTCTCAGGCACTACGGAGCGAGCTCGTGGTCGCCCGAAGGGGGTATTCGTGCCGGCGTTTACCGCCCGGTCCGGGGACACGCGGCGGCGCGAGCCCGCAGGGACAGGTCCGCTCGCGCCAAGCGGAGGCAGAGCGAAGATTGGAGGCGGCGCCCGGCCCTCCGGGGACGCGCTGCCCGGGGCTTACGGTCTTTCTCGTGGGGACCGAACCTCCAGGGCTGGGGAGCAGGAAGGCTTGGGGATTTCGCAGGCGGCAGGAAATGGTCAGGTTTAAACTAAAAATATCCGCCCGCCCGCCCGCAGCTGTCACGCCCGGGCCCCCGCCCCCGCTCCGGACGCGCCTACCCAGGTCCCCTTGACTTTCAGCGACCCCGATCCCTGGGGGACGCGCCACGGCTGGGCCGGGGAGTTGAGGACCCGACCCTCTCGGCCCCCGTCCCGGCCTCCCGGCCCCGCGCCACTTACCCGGCCGGGAGCTTGCAGGAGCGCGGCGCCGCGGGCACGCCGGGCCGAACCGCCTTACCCCTCCCTGCGTCCGGAGAGGCTCCGGGCTGGGCGGGGCCGGGGCGGGACCCGGACACTCGCCCCCGCCCCGCCCAGTCCTCTGGGGACCCGCCAAGGGAGCCACCCCCAGGCCCCGCCAAGGTGGCGGGGCGAGAGAGGCACGCGCCGGGCTCCGCGCGCTCGGCGGAGGCCCCGGAGGCTCGGCCCCAGTCCCGCGGGCGGAAGGAGCGCTGCCGGGGGGAGGTCGCCACTCTCACCCCAGGCCCCGCGCCCGAGGCTGCCCTCTACGGCTCGGGAGCCGCCCCGAGCCCCGCCGCCCGCCTGCCTCCGCCCGGGTCTCATCCTTGGGGGTGGCGCGGAGCTGCCGCGCCCTGGGGGAAAGTTCGATCTGCGGACTTCCTCTGTGCGTCCAGCCTTGCGGAGGAGGCTGGGGGCCTGGGAGGTCTTGCCCTCTGGGAGCCGAGATGGGGGCAAAGGCAGGGACACCCCTCCCGGAGGCGCGAAATCCAAGGAGGAAGTGACACTTATCAACCATCCTGACAGAGGGGGCGCCCCATCCGGCCCCTCCCACCCCACAGTCCCAGAAGCCACCGTGCGAGGGATCTTCGCGCCCCAGGCTCGGATGGGAGAGACCCCCCCAGGATGCCGAGGGGAGGCGATGGGGGGTGAGTCACGAGGAATGCGAATCCCACGCATAATCAACCTCCTACAAACCCGAGGCGCTAGAATGTGCCTCCCCTCGGTCTCCCCGCGCGACCAGCCCCCCAGCGGACACTTCCTCACACGCGTTCTCAAACCCCTGATCCAGGGACTCCAAGTCTTTAACCTTGCAGCAGAATGTCTAAATCTTATCTGCCTCTGCCTTTGTGCTCCCAGCACATTCAGGCCTTTGGACTGTCCTCCACCTCGGCGCTGATCTTTGTCCCAGTAATCACAGGTTTGTACGATCGGGTCCGTCTCCTTTGGATGGGGATGAGAGCCGCTCACGAAGGATACAACTTGCAGAACTGTGGACCACGTGGACTCCAATCTTCACAATTCAGGTGTGGCTATGCCCATTTTGCAGATGAAGAGTTAAGTAAATGTCCCAAATCTAATGCTTCCCAGAGGGTGTTTTCCTCTTTGGTTCCTTAGTGAGGCTGGCCAGCCCTCTATCAATGTTTGTTGAATAAATCAGTGTAGAAATCAGCGTCCTAAGTGAAAGATTAAATTGTAAAGCAAGACCAGATAGTAATTGTGTGTGTGTGTGTGTGTGTGTGTGTGTGTGTGTGTGTATTTTCCAAATGGAGGGCAACGTAGAAGGATGCCAAAGCTCAGAGTTAACCCTGGGTAGACCTAGCCTGAGCTGAATGCCTGAGTGTCAGCCACACTTCCTTAACTCAGAACGCATTCACTAAGTTATAATTATTCACAGGGTCAGAGGAGAGACACACAAAGGGCCTCTTTCATCCTTGCCCTTTGTTCGAGGTGTCCACTTCGGTTTTTCATTATCATCCTGACTCCAGCTGCTATGCTGCTGCAGGCTTTGGGGTTGCAGCACTCTAGCTGAAGGTACAGACAGCGGTCAACAATTATTATAATACTGGGCATCTGGATAATGTGCTTTGCTTTTCCAAATGCTGTCACATGTATCTGCTTGTGAAATCTCTGCAAAGATCCCTCAGGTAATTAAGATAAAGTTTCATGGGTTCTCTCATGACGGAAACAGGTCAGGTGATTTGCACGAGGATGAAGACGGATCCACCAATGCTCCTGAAAGGGTGAGGCCCTTCAAGTTAGTTTCCTGCAGTGAGAGACAGTCTGATGCAGTGGGGAGTCAAGAGCTCAGGCTCTGGTGCCAAACTGCCCAGGTTAACGACTTTCACCTCATTACTCAACTTTGGCTTCCTCTTCTGTTAAATGGGTCTAATAATAAAAACCTCTCTTGAATGCTTTTGTGCCTGGTATTGTAAGCACCCAGCTCACGTGAACTGTTCTGGAGATAGTAGAATCACTATGGTCCCTGGGAAACAGCTATTTAGTCTTTTTTTTTCTTTTCTTTCTTTCTTTTTTTTTTTTTTTTTTTTTTTTTTTTTGTTGTTGTTGAACCGTGTGGCTTGTGGGATCTTAGTTCCCCAACCAGGCAATTGAACCTGGGCCCCCAGCAGTGGAAGCTCAGAGTCTTAACCACTGGACCGCCAGGGAATTCCCTATTCAGTCTTTCATCAGACATTTCCTGAGCACCTACTTTGTGCTAGTCCCTGGGAATATGGAGAAGAATGAGTCATTCTTTCGGACGATCACCTGAAAGGAGGTCACAGGGCAGTGTTTCTGTGTCCAAGGGACTGTAGCCTGAACAGGGTAGTGTGGTACAGAGATGGACTGTTCCGCTCACTACAGAGCACCTGTCAGAGCTGAGAGACCCAAATCCCAGGCCCAGCTCTGCTGCTTGACTGAGGGAACCTTAGCAAGCCAGGTAACCTCTTAGAACCTTGGTTTTCCCATCTGTTAAATGGCGAGAGCAATAACATTTCATAGGTGAGAATACATGGGATAAAAATTTTTTTTTTTTTTTTTGTGGTACGCGGGCCTCTCACTGTTGTGGCCTCTCCCGTTGCAGAGCACAGGCTCCGGACGCGCAGGCGCAGCGGCCATGGCTCACGGGCCCAGCCGCTCCGCGGCATGTGGGATCTTCCCGGACCGGGGCACGAACCCGCGTCCCCTGCATCGGCAGGCGGATTCTCAACCACTGCGCCACCAGGGAAGCCCGGGATAAAAATATTTTATAAACTGCAAAGTACCATGCAGACGTTACTAGTTTTATTATTATTATTAGCTTGAGCTTTACAGGGCTTAGCGCTCTGCAGTAGAGTCCTCCACTGCTTTCCTGAAGCCTGACATAAAAACAGGAGCTATCTTTTTGTTCATTTTATGGCACTCTTTTGTCTGTCGTTTCCCCCTCCAGTCCTACTGTGTGCTCGTAGGGTGAGCGGATCCACCACCCTGGTTTGTCAACCTCTCTGAGTCGGCTGCCTTCCCCACTGGCAGCTGCCACCCAGTGACTGAGTTGGGGCACCCCTGCCGGATGGCAGAGTCATCTCAAGCACTAAGTCCATATGGAAGGGAAAAAAGTTGAATAAACAATGCAGGAGGATGGGGGAGTTTGCAAGTAGGAAGGCTATAAAAACTTCAATTAGGCTTCAGCATTACCCACTGCTACAGAAAGGAGTGGAAATGAAAGCTTATCTGGAAAGAACATTCTGGCAGAGGCAGGCGGGAGAGCCCCTCTGTCATCTCTGCAGTTGAGCACAGGAAACCCCACCCAGCCTCCCTTTCAGCCGTGGCCCAGAGGAAGGGGCCACAAGGGGGCCCTAAAATGATGCCATTTGGAAACTGACTCATTTGGCCATGGGGGTTGTTTGTGTAACATTCCAGAAGTCTCCCCAAGAGTGAAATTTTTTCTGTTCTTTCTCCACGCCTCTTCCCTGTGGCCAGCATCTCTACCACCACTCACCTGGAAGCAGGGGCCAACTTAAAGAGCCTGGGGAGGTTATTCAGGTCTGTTTCACATTAGCCCTGGCTAGCTAGCTTCAACAGCAATCCTCAAGTCTTATTTTGTGTGATTCTTAGTTGTTTGTGTGTTCAGTCTCTACAGAAAGATAACAAGGAAAGCCGGAACGGCTCTTCTGACTAATTCAACCCCTCCTGTGTGAATGGGTAAACTGAGGCAAGAGGGCAGGAAGGAGGGACCCTGCCCAGGGTCCAAGGGTGGTCATTGGTGTTCTGGAAACTTACGTTCCCACTTCTCCATCCCTAGCCTGGCTTCCCCCTTGATGACGACTTACCTAGTACCCTTGGCTAAGCATAGATGAAAAGCTTGCACTGGGGTAGCCATTTCTGTGACGCCTCCTCAGAGATATCCCAATCTGGGCATGGACAGCTGGTTCTCATCCTGTCTCTGCTCTCATTTGCTTCTTTCTTTGTTTCCTCCTTTGCCAGTTCTCCTCGTGTTCGTCTGTCTTTTCCGCCTCCAGTCCTACTGTGTGCTCGTAGGGTGAGCGGATCCACCAGCCTGGTTTTGTCAACCTCGCCGAGTCGGCTGCCTTTCCCACTGGCAGCTGCCACCCAGTGACTGAGCAGGGGCACCCCTGCCGGATGGCAGAGTCATCTCAAGCACTAAGCACGGTAACTGGAGTAATTCAGGCTATTCCTCTACATACACGAATTATGCTGCTTTTAAAAAAATTAATTTTATTGAAGTATAGTTGACTTACAACGTGTTAATTTCTGCTGCACAGCAAGGTGATTCAGTCATACATATTTATACACTCTTTTTCACATTCTTTTCCATCATGGTTCATCACAGGATACTGAATATCGTTCCCTGTGCTATACAGTAGGACCTTGTTTGTCCATTCTATACGTAACAGTTTGCATCTGTAATCCCAATCCACCCCTCCCCCATTCCCCCTTGGCAAACACAAGTCTGTTCTTTATGCTTGTGGGTCTATTTCTGGTTGTTGTTTTTTTAAAAAATAAATTTATTTATTTTTGGCTGCATTGGGTCTTTGTTGCTGCGTGCGGGCTTTCTCTAGTTGAGGCGAGCGGGGGCTACTCTTACTTGCGCTACGCAGGCTTCTCATTGCAGTGGCTTCTCTCGTTGTGGAGCACGGACTCTAGGTGTGCGGGCTTCAGTAGTTGTGGCTCTCGGGCTCTACAGCGCAGCCTCAGTAGTTGTGGCGCACGGGCTTAGCTGCTCCGCGGCATGTGGGATCTTCCCGGACTAGGGCTCGAACCCGTGTCCCCTGTGTTGCCAGGCAGATTCTTAACCACGGCGCCACCAGGGAAGCCCCCTGTTTCTGTTTGGTAGATAAATTCATTTGTATCATATTTTAGGTTCCACATATAAGTGACATCATATGGTATTTGTCTTTCTCTTTCTGAATTGTGCTGCTTTTATAAAATAAAAATATAACGTCCGTCGGAAGCACAGGACTGGATCCTGGGTTGACTGGGTTCAGTTAATGCTGCTAATTAGCTGTGCAACTTTGGGGGTCACTTCTGAGTCTCTCAATCTGTGAAATGACAGAATTGGAAAAGATCATCTCCAAGTTACTCCTCCCAATTTAAAAAACAATGTGAATCTTGATTGTACTGGATAATAATGTCATTTAGCATGACTATCAAACACTACTATTATTATACTCCAAGGAATAAGCAAATAACAGAAATAAAAATGTTAAGGTAAAATCGCCATCTTTATTCCTATAAAACAAAATCCTGAAAGAGCCTTGCTATATTCCGCTCATCAGAGGGCAAGCCCGTCTGTTCTCTCTGCTTTTGCTTAAGGAACATCTTAAGTGGTTTTTAAAAATTACGTGAGGTAATTGTAGATTATGAAGTTGTATTACATTATAGAGTCCCCTGTACCTTTTACCTCGTTTACGCCAGTGGTAACATCTTGCAGAAGTAGCTGGTACGATATCATAACTAGGATATTGACACGGTGCCATCGAGATACAGAGTATTTCCGTCACCACAGGGGTCCCTCGTGCTGCTTCTCCCTCTGCCCTCACCCCTCCATAACCCCTGGCAACCATTAACCTGTTCTCATTTCTGTAATTCTGCCACTTCACGGATGTTATATAAATGGAGTCATTTATAAGCTTGGAATCATGTGTAACCTTTTGGGACTGGCTATTTTCACTCAGTGTAATTCACTGCTGATTCATGCAGGCTGTCACTGTATCAAGAGTTCATCTCTCTTTATTGCTGAGTAGTATTCATAGTATAGACGGATCATAGTTTGTCTAACCATTTACCTGCTGAAGGACCTCAAGATTGCTTTCGGCTTGGGTTCTATTGTGAATATAACAGCTATAAACATTTAGCACAGGTTTTTGGTTCAAGGTAAGTCGTTACACTTTAAGTTTTAACTGTTAGTTATAGTACCTGTATACAATACCACACCACCAGAATTTTTCCTATTTATTTATAGTGATGAACACACTCCAAGGATGTTGAAGTGTCTAGTAACTGTCCAGGACCAGGAAGTTGTGAGTTGTGGAAGTTCAACAAAAGCAAACTACATGGTTCCTACCATCAGGAATCTACAATCTATTGGGGAAGCAACATTAAGACTGAAACATTTGAAATAACATTGAAATAACAAGACAGCACTGCAGGTCATCAGATGCTAGACAGCACGGTACAGAACTGACTCTTAGTGGAATCCTGAAACGGGAGAGAGGAGTGAAGGATCGAGTGTTTGGGGCAGGGCATTGTGGATAAGGCGAGATGTGAGCTACATCTTGAATGATGGAGAATAAGAATCATATTTAACATCTATTACGTGATTACTATGTGCCAAGCACTGTCCTCTGACTTTACTTACATTAACTCACTTAGTCATCAAGGTAGCTATTATCTAATTTTACAAATGAGGGAACAGAGAGGGTAATAACTTGCTCATCGTCACACAGCTATCACATGACTGCCCTGGGGTACAAACCCAGGCACTCTGGCTTCCGCCCACACTCTTATTAATAATCACTGCCCCTTCTGTCTGCCTGGTAGCAAGAGCCAAGGGCCATTTTCTGGTCATGATTAAATTCCAATCTGTTTCTTAGGTTATATTTTTACACAGAGCCACAATGAACCCCAAACATTACAGCTCTGGCTTCATTACTGTGATGAGTGCCTTATGGGTGAAGGTTACTGGTGAGAAATTAAAAGTACTTTGGGTGAAGTTACTGATGAGAAATTAAAAGTACTTTGCAAAGAACAGCACCAGCCTTAGTAACAGCAGAGAAAGTCTGCACATAATGAAGAGGACCAGCCTGGAGAGGGGTGTGTGTGTGTGTGTGTGTGTGTGTGTGTGTGTGTCTGCACATAATGAAGGTGTGTGTGTGTGTGTGTGTGTCTGCACATAATGAAGAGGACCAGCCTGGAGAGGGGTATGTGTGTGTGTGTGTGTGTGTGTGTGTGTGTGTGTGTGTGTGTCTGCACATAATGAAGAGGACCAGCCTGGAGAGGGTGTGTGTGTGTGTGTGTGTGTGTGTGTGTGTGTGAGTGTGAACAGCAGGGCTGAGCCCTCCAATTACACTGATCACCTGCACATGCAGAGAGAAAAACATCAGAGCTTCAGATTCCTATGTACCATGAAACACGCAGAGCTGGCTCAGCTCATCTCGTGTGATGATCACCGTAGTTCTGAATTCTCTGAACTGCTCTGTACCAGGGAAGTCACAGCCACGCTCAGCGATTTCCTTGGTGCTGAACACGTGAGAAGTGTGATTACTCTTCTGTCACAGCCTTGACTGCTGCTCAGCCTTCCAGTTTCACTGTTTTGGCTTAAACAACGGCTCGGGGCACACTAGGAACCCGGCTTATTTGTTTGTTTGATTTTGTTTTGAAACCCGAATGCAGCCTTGATAATGTCAGTGCTGCGGAGCCAGGGGTGGGTGAGGTTCGGCGGGGGAGAGAGGGGCGCGGGGAGGGGGGAGGCGTGGCAGAGTGAAAAGCTCATTGGATGGAAATCTCCTGACGTGGTACCTCCGGGGCGAGGCATTCCCCAGCTGGTTGAGCGCAGGGCGGGTCATCACCCCTCCACATCTACAAAATGGGGCCAGTTCGTGCCCTGGGTTCCCCGTAGGCGCTGTCATGAGGATCGCAGAGAATAAGGACCATGAGGATGTGCTACGAACTTGAAGTTCTGTGCAAATGTGTGCTATCATGGGGAATGAAACCCTCCAATGACTAGGCTTGCCAACCAAAGTTCACTGCAGACCAACTCAGGAAGAGGCTGTGGGTAAGGAAAACGTCTCCACTAAGGAAGAGAAATCTTTTCTTGTTTTTGCTCCCTGGAGACATGTTTTTGAAATCTGCTGAAACGTTCTCTCCTTGCTTTCGGCAGGCTTGGCTGTTCTGAACGTGTGATACTATTAGAAGCTCAGTGTGATAGGCAGAGAGTGCCAGGATGGGTAGCGGGGGCTCTGCACCCGAGTTAGGGCAGCAGCACTGTGCAGGGCACCTGTGCCACCGCCATCACCGTGCAATCCGGTTGGGCTCTGCTCGGAGGAAAGCCACGCTGGCGGCACGGCTGGCCCCTCTACTGGACAGGCGAGGCTTGTGTCAAACAGATCCGTACACCGGTATGAAACCTGTTGCTCTCGATGACAATTCTTGGTGTTTCCCCAGCAGAGAAGGCCATTTCACTGCAGGAGCTTCTTTGCAGCAAACCTTAGAATCTCGCTGCAAACAACTGGCCTCAGACCCAGGCGGTACAAACGCTTTTCGAACGGACTGCCGCAAGTCCTTGCACTGCCAGACCCCGGCACCTGGCCTGGAATCTTACAGAACTTGAATCCTCATTTTCTTCTTTGATGTTGTCGAGTTGGTGTGCAGAGAAAAACGGCAAGTGCCACCAAATGCACCTCCTGGCTCTTCAAATGCAGTACTCAGCAGACAGAAGCAGCCCCAACGAACAGGTAGGAGAGAAAGCAGCACGCACATCCTGTGTCCTTGAGTATTTAAAAGGTCCTTGCTGAAGGGCTTCCCTGGTGGCGCAGTGGTTGAGAATCCGCCTGCCGATGCAGGGGCCATGGGTTCGTGCCCCGGTCCGGGAAGATCCCAAATGCCACGGAGTGGCTAGGCCCGTGAGCCATGGCCGCTGAGCCTGCGCGTCCGGAGCCTGTGCTCCGCAACGGGAGAGCGCACAGCAGTGAGAGGCCCACGTACCGCAAAAAAAGGTCCTTGCTGGTGCTGCGCCAGTGGGATTAATTCACCTGCTTCAGCAATCAAGGCTGTTTCATCACCCAGGCTGAAATGTCTGTGTCACTGGCAAATCTGGGCAAAGGACTGGACCCTGTCTGCTCAGTTTACACTCTAAGATGGCCTGAAACACAGGTGCACGCCCACAAATAGCAGCCTGAAGACACTATAAATTCACTGGCCCAGCTCCTTCATGTTCCAGAGACTCTTGAGAGGTTCAGGGAGCTGCCCAAGGTTGGGGAACGCCCTCAATGCCCAGCCCACAGCCATGCTTCGCTTACCTCCACTGCCAAACCCAGGGGACACTTGGGTCCTTACCTGGCCTCTCTCGCAGCTTCCGACAGCCCTGATGGGGCTTCTCTCCTGGAAGCACTTGCTCATTTCTCCTCCTGCCTCCTTTCTAGTCTTCAGGCCTGTCCTTCCCTCACTGCACACATCCCCCAGCTTTCATCCCTGGTTTCTCCTTTTTCTTGCTCTCCCTGCCCGAATCTCTTTTACCATCAGGTCCAGACCTGCCAGGGTAATCGTCTGCATCATCTCCCCCAATATGTCAGATATAACCTAATGATTTAGACAGACGCCCCTCAGATTCCTGGAAACTCAGAATGCTCAGAAGTAACACATGACTCATCCCTTCAACACTCCCTCCTCCTCCCCCTGTATCTCCCATATTCCTCAGCAAGCAGGAGCTCTAGCGGCTAAGCCAGAACCTGGGCGTGAGCCCGAGTCCCGCCCTCTCCTTCCCAGCCTCGTCCCCGCATCCAGCCAGTCAGCAGACGCTGTCGATCCTACCATCAAAGCATGGAATGTGGCTTTTTGCACTGGTGCCCTTCAGCCACAGCAAACAAGCCAGAGCCTGGGAACTGTTCCATCTCACAGGCGTCTCCGGACTGGCCTCCCTCGGTCAGGCTGGGCCACTGCAATTCATCAACGTTCCTCCCAGGCTCATCTCTCAAGAACTCTGCTGCTTACGCTCTCTCTGTGATCTTCTCTCAACCCGAGGACAAAACCCTAAGGCCTGGTGTGCCCCCAGAGCACGCCTGGGCCTTTGTGCCCTCGCCCGGCTGTTTCCTCTCACTGGAATGTCCTTCCCGTTCTTTCTTCTAATTTTTTTTGTCCTTCCCTTTTAAATCGTTCTTTACCTCTTCGTCAACACTCGATTCAGACACCAGCCCCTCTACCGACCGACCGTCTCTGATCCCTGAGGCCCTGACTCGCTGTGTTGGGACCCACACCCTCAGCCCTCTCCAGTACTTAGTGACATTCTTGCATCTGTCCTCATCATAAGATGGTGAGATCCCGGGGAGTGGGAGTGACTTACTCCACTCCATGTCCTGCTTAGCACAAGCTCTATGGCCAAATGTTTCTCTCCCTCCTATAGCATCTGCGGTCAGTATTGTGAACTTCACAGAGTCTGGGGTTTCTTAGATACTGTCCTGTATTGCTTACCATGTCACGTGTTCTCCATTCAGGAATTATGCATTGAGCACATCCTAAGTGCCAGGCGTAGTACTAAGGACCAGGGGTGAAAAAAATGAGTTCTGTAGGACTAGAAGCTGATCGTCTAGTGGCCGGTAGGGTATAAAATTAAAATGTGATACATACAAAAGCCCTGAAGGGTTTTCGTCCCCAAAAGCAGTAAAATGGGGCTGAGGGGTAGGACGCACAGTGGTTATATGCTTTGATGACTGTGTATCCAGGGTTTGCAGAACTGCTTTATGGGCAGCTGTCTCCAGGCCTGATGTTAGCTGAGTTCTCAAGCCCAAACTGATTCATACAGTTTAGAAAAACCCAACTTTATGCCAGTGTTATTCAATAGCACCACCTAATTAAACGTATTAAGTATTTCTAAGTGCTCATCACGGACTAGTATGAGACACGTAACAGAACTAGGACAGGGACTTGCCTGGTGGCCCAGCGGCTAAGACTCCGTGCGCCCAATGCAGGGGGCCCGGGTTCGACCCCTGGTCAGGGAACTAGATCCCACATGCTGCAACGAAAGATCCTGCATGCCTCAGCGAAGATCCTGAGTGCTTATCTGGCATAATGAGGGAAGAAAGTATTCCTCTGAAATTTATTTAACACAACCCCCTTAGGCCACGAGTCTGTATAATTTTTCTTGGCAATCTAATATATACTACGTTTCCTTGACTTCTTAACCAAAGCACATGAAATACCATTTCCTTTTCTGGATGATTTAGAATTACTACACAGGGCTCTAATGCTCAAGGAACTGTGACACGGTGAGGGATGTTTGCCCCTGCTTACACCAAACGCTTCCAGAATGTGACTTTTCAAAAAACAAAAGAAAAAGAGGAAAATCCCAAAATATCTGCTTCTCAATTTAAAAAATCTCCCGTTAACCTGTTAGCCATTGCTTCTTCCTGCTTTTAGTGTTAGCCTTTTAAATGTACTGCTTCTAATCTGTTGTGGCTGTAATATTACAAAACTGAGAGTAGACGATTCCCTCAAATAAGAACAGGACTTGGATGGGAACTGAGAGCCTCTTCCTAGAAACCGGTAGCTGATCAATTCCCAGATACTGTGCACTGACACCGACAGCACGTAGTACTGGCTCTTGCTGCCCTGCTTCCTAAGTAAGACAGACTAGTGCCCCCACTTGTCTTGTGGGGTAAGGCAGAGACTCATTATGAAATGCTCCAAGTTTCTCAAAGGACAGAATGATTCTGAAAGATGATGGGTAGTTTTTCAAGAAGGGATTCAAAAATCCCTTCAAGTAGGAGGGTATTATTGGCCCTGTTCCCCACCAGCCGGCAGTATGCATGAACCATCACAGAGCTGCAGCTGAGCCGTATGAAGAGATGAACCAATGGGAATAGCTCACCAAGTGGACTGACATATGTGCTGAGAGTTACACTAAGTGCAGATCACTGGATGTCCGGAGAGGGGAGAAAGCCTGCAAATATGTCACCTTCTCAAGGCTTCTGATACAAAATTCTCTTGGTGACTCAATTTTGCAAGTGCAGCCTATGCAAAATGCTCCTCCCTTCTTTATTTATTTATTATTATTATTTTTACAGTGTAACTGGTTTATAATACAGTCTTTTATTAAAACTCCAAAACTCTGGCTCACAGAAATTTGGTATCAATTAATTCTACCTTAGTATACTTTCAAAAAGTGTAAAGTTTGGAATTAGCAAGTGGGATTTTTCTGGCCATAAGAGTAGGAAAAAATATTTTTTTAAATCCTCCAGTTTTTTTCCTGCAAAGGAAAATGAACAGTTCATGTCAGCCCGTTTCCAACCCACTCCCCCAATCCGTGAAACTGGGGTCCTTCGCTAGCTAGAGCAATGGATTCCCATGAGAGCAAGATTTAATTTTGAAGCCTGAAATTATTAAGGCTCAAATGTTGAAGTATGAAATGAAATTCTGACTCAACATAAAGAATACTTATGGCCTTGGCAATACATCTTAGCCATCATTCAAAGGAAAACAATAAAATTTTCTCAGTGTTCGTCTGGCTGCAAGCTCAGTGATTATCAGAGGAAGACGCAGACTCCTGTCAACAGATGAATCTTCCTAACAAGTGTGACACACAACAGTACTGGCTCCCTGCTTTCTAAATTCTGTGGTCTGGGCACCTTCTCAGAAGTTGCTGGAAATGTAATAACAGTTTGAATTATGGAGTCTATGTGCTTGCAAAAAAAATAAGGAAACATAACAGAAAACATTAAAATCTTTCACTAAACAGACAGCTGAGAAAAAGTCAACCATTCTTTTATCACCTTTACTTAAGTCTTAACATGTTTTATGATTACCACTTAATTCTTAATATTACCTGACGCGAGATATGACTTGGGCTCTTTCCCTCGAAATAAATCTCTCAATAGAACAAAGTCCAGCAGACGTCTGACCTAAAGCCTATATATAGCCAGGGACTCAGGCCTCACTGAGAAAAAGCAGCATGGGGACAAAAGAGAATGAAACTTTCAGAAGTGAAAAGCTAAGGGTTATTTGTTTCATTGGAGTTTTGCATTGAAATTGTTGTCATTTTCGTTTCACAAAGCATAAAGATCACATCTGTAGCCAATACATACATACCCTGGAGATAACTCAGGAATATTTAATTTTCTGTGGGACTTGCTGGCTTTGCTACGATTCCACAGTAAGATTTAAGAAGTGCTTGTGAAGGTAAAGAGAGGAACCCAAAGTGCTCAAGTCTGTCAAAAAGATGTTATTAACAGTCTCTTTTCTTTACTTCTGGTTCATTCTTCTTTTTTAAAATAAATTTATTTACTTATTTTTATTTTTGGCTGAGTCGGGTCTTTGTTGCTGTGCACGGGCTTCTCATCGCGGTGGCTTCTCTTGTTGCGGAGCACGGGCTCTAGGCGTGTGGGCTTCAGTAGTTGTGGCTCACGGGCTCTAGAGCGCAGGCTCAGTAGTTGCGGTGCACGGGCTTAGTTGCTCTGCAGCATGTGGGATCTTATAGTGAAAAGAAAACTTAATTTAGGGACCAAAATGCCAGAGAACTATTATCCTAGGGCTAATGCGAGTTTCAAATGAATTCATGTACACAAAACCAGTTTGTTGTACTATACATGCATGCCAATATTTTGGGGGGTAAATGTCTAGGAGCAGAGGAATAGAGTACAGAGTGATTCATTAAAACTCTGCAATCCTTAGATAAAGACATCTTGAAATAGGCATTACCTTTTGCAGATGTCACAAATTCATTTTTCACAAATCCAGGAAGGGGAAGATACAAGGGGCAGAAAATTCCGAGGAAAATCCAAAAGAGCTCGTAAGTGATGCTTAGGACTGAAGCCAGGCCTCACACCTCTACAGTCCAAATCCCAGAACAGAATCAGGCTCTGCTGTGACATCCAGGCTTTTCATAAGTGCTTCTTCAGGAATCCATTTTCACCTGTATCTCTCACAGTGTGTTCTAGACAGAACTAAATTTACAGGACATCATTTCTCTCCATTTTACCCAGAGGAGGACACCAGGACCTTTGTGACAGAGTGGAAGGGGGCCCGAACGAGGTCTCCCTTCCTGCCTCTAGGCTGAGCCCACATGATGTGAGAACCTGAGATTAGCAAAACTGAGGCCACTCCCATGGCCAGAGAAGTATTTATAAACCCAGCTGTCTTGTCAGATAGAGGTCGTGAAGATCCCAAAGGCATTTCTTTTCTTTCTTTTTTTAAAAAAATATTTATTTATTTGGTTACTCTGGGTCTTAGTTGTGGCAGGTGGGCTCCTTAGTTGTGGCATGTGAACTCTTAGTTGCGGCATGCACATGGGATCTATTTCCCTGGCCAGGGATGGAACCTGGGTCCCCAAGCATTGGGAGTGTGGAGTCTTAACCACTGCGCCCCCAGGGAAGTCCCTGCAAAGGCATTTCTGTCTTTGCATGACGCGTTAGCAAAAGTTTTCTAGGGGACTGGGCATTACCTCAGTTTCTCACACATTACAATGATTTTTTAGGGAATCAAGTTAATTCCAGGGTTGCAGTGATGCTCTAAAATTACTGAATAGCTAAGAGGCACCACAGAGAAAGGTCTCAAGTTTCAACTTGGGTCTATGGAAATCTGGGTCTCAACTGCTATTTTAGCTCAGGAATGTTTGGTGGCTCAACCCCTCGTGCAACACCTGCAGCCACTTTTCTCTTAAAATGACACTCGCAGAATGCTCTGGCCAGCTCAGACCTAGACACTTCCGGGTCATGTGTCCTATGCACCATCACCACACCCTGTCAGAATGCAGCGTGACCTTGAGGACTGAAGTTAGGGTATGAAAACACTGACATGCTAAGTGTTCAAATAAAGTTTCATCTTAGGCTCAATAATCCTGACTCTGCATTTAGAGCTGATATACAGGAAGAAATGATCTCAAATTTGTAAGGTTTTCATTATGGGTTCAACGGTGAATTTGCTTTTGGTGGAGTGGGGAGAAAGGAGAAATTTTACTAAACATAGTAAAGCCTTATCTATAAATAAGCACAGGGAAGTAAAACATTTTTAGGATGCCTGAGTCAGCATGTTCACATGGTATGATTATTTAGTTTGGGGTCTAATTACACTTTGTGACCCCAAATCCCAGGATTCTCCTAAGTTTCCTGTACTTCCCACCCCTACCTCCCCATTAATGTCCACCTGGGAGATCACAAACTGATAAAAGATGGTGACTTCCATGTTCAAAACACCCAAATGCATGTGAGCATAACTGCAGATTTCTGACAACTGTGTAAGAAGTGCATTGTTATACTTTCTCACTACAGAATTTCTAATGGAAAAGCTCACAACTCACATGCCACATCATATATAAGAAGTTGGTGCTTTGGAAGAAATATTTTGAACACTATATTCTCTGATTCTTTAAGTCACTGATGTTTGGTGCTAATACTTGATGAGTGGTTTTAAGTCAAAGACAGAAAGCAGTATGTTCAACACATACAACATTTTGCATTTTAGGTTGCTTTATCAAAAACTTAAATTTAGGTGCATTGTTTCCATTTCTTTGGTCTAGATACATGATCTGTTTTCCTGGCCTTCATCAATACTATCAAAGCCATCCCACTTAGCTCCCTGAAAGAGCCCCGGGTTGCTTTCCTTGCCTTTCATGGATGTCCTTATCATACTCGACTGTACACAGCCACTCTATTATAAATTTGGAAAACACAGGCTTTGTATTCTTCCTGCTCAAGGACTACTCTTAACCTTTAATGACACCTGTATTTTCTCAATTTAATAAAATGTCTGCCAACCGTACGGACAAAGCCAGCGCCACACACTAGAGAAGCGACGTGATACTCTCCATGGCTAGCACTATGTCTCTGGGTCCTCACGTCTTAAGGCTGCAAATTATTCTCCCTGTGTTCCAGTCAACACAAGAGCAGAAGGAGACAGTTCAGAGCAGGCAATAAACAATTCAGGTTTTCTGGAATGAAATGCCACTATTTATTTTTAAAAAGACTTACCAGAACGTAAGTATGAGTAAAAAAAAGTTAGGTGCCTTTGCAAATAATATAGCCCCTACTGGTAGATGCACCAGATGCTGGACTTTTGAAACAACAGTTCAGCTTCGACATCACATCGCTTCCTGTATATTACTGTCCTGTGTATTTCTGTATGATGTTTGCTCCTCTGATTTACCTGGCATCAATGACTCTGGAGGGGGGAAAAAAAGGACTCTTTAAGAAGCTGATCAATTTGGGGTCTCACATTAGAAAACTACCAAACATCAATAACCACCAGGGGGATAAAACAAATACATCACAGGGGAGCACTTCTGAGTAACGTCTTGAGTTTATTTTCAGCCTACTGGCCTCAAGTCTCGTGGTGAATGATTATCTGGAAGATTCATCTGCTGTCAGCACATGTACTAATTTTCTGATTTTTAAACTTGAGCACCTCGAAAGCAGAACCAGGTCACCTCCAGCCACGACTTATAAAATACTTAGGGTTTAAAAAGAAAGTAATTTGTAGCAGTACTTAGTGTCCAACAGAAAACACTCCATCTGTTAAACAACATCTGACTGCAAAAGCTTCTCTTACTGTCGGCTGATAGATAATGACATGGCACAGCCATTATCACCGTGGCAACAGTACTCGGAAACTATCAGAGGAAAATTGCACATGGTACTGCTGTCCCTTGAGCAGCCATGCCTCAGCTTCCTCTGGAGAATGCTTTCTCTGCAAGTCTGGTGTGCTCTAGGGTACCACCAACCCAGCACCGCTCCAAGACTACAGACCACGTGGTGATTTCACTGAGCCCCGCTCTTCTGGGATCATTCTTTCCACCAATGTGCGCAGCTGCTAGGTTCCAAGCACTGTTCTACGAACTGAGGATACAGCAATGAATGAAGTTGACAGTCTGGGAGGGAAATCAATAAACAAGCTAACAAATATATGTCAAGATGTACTAAGCACAATGGAGAACAGAGAAAGCAGTGGGCCTAGGGAGGCTTCCCTTCTCTCCTCTCTACCCTCACATTGATTTGTACCTGCTTCTCATTTCTCAAGCTCTGGGCACAGGTCCCGCGCGGGCACCGTGCCTTGCACGCAGCAGCTGCTCAGAAAACGTCTATCGAACGAACCAATTCCTTTCTTAGTTCCCCATTCAACCTTTCCTGGGCCCAAGCCCAGGGGCTTAGGTCGGCTGGAAAGTCAGCGAAGCCCCGATCACACAGACGAGAGCTCTTTACAAACTTTAAAAATCAAAGTTGTTTTAGTGGAATAATCGCGCTGCAGAGGCGGGAACCACGGGAAGGGGTCTGGGCCTCTGCTCCCACGGGAGCAGCGGGATCACAGGAGGGCTGCGACACACGGCCCGGGCCCCGACGCCTTAGCCCCGGGCAGGCCTGGCCGCCAGAGCCCGGCGCAGTCCCTGCTCTCGCCGCGAACAGCCGCGGCCTTACTGAAGCTCCGGGAAGCTCACCTAAGCCGGGAACGGCGGATGCAAGCCTGCTCCAGCCTCGCCACCACCCGGAACGCAAGAACCAGCTGCCAGCCAACCTCGCTACCGCGGCAACGCAACCTCCGCCCGTACCGGAACCGGAACCTTCATCTGGAAGTGACCCCTTCCCGGCGTTCCGCGGAACGGCGAAACCCCGCCCAGCGCCTGTCCCAAGTCCTCCCTGAGCATCCCAGCAGGCCTGTCTACCCTTCAGAGAGAAGCCATCTTCCCTCTCGTTTCACCTACCCTTGCCTCGGAGCGTGACCCTGATGGACATCCACTCTCTCCAATCAACTGACAAAACGGCAGCCGGCGGCCAATGGTAAGACGGTAGAATGCTGCTCAGGCGTAAGGACCACCTCCAACCTGGCGGGGCGGGACGAGTAACATGATTGGTGGAATCCAGCAATTGAGGGCCAGGGTTCTCCAATGACGGAGAGCTGTTCGGAGCCGGTCCAATGAGGGCCTCCGGGGGCCGGGCCGGGCCTCCGCGGGCCGGGCCCCGGGAAGGCTTCAGCTGGCTAGCCCAGGTCCTTGGCCATCGAGCTTCGGCCAGCTTGCGGGGATGAGCGGGTCCCTGGGCCGGGCGGCTGCGGCTCTGCTCCGCTGGGGGCGCGGCGCGGGCGGAGGCCTGCGGGGCCCGGGCGTGCGGGCGGCGAGCTCGGGCGGCAGCGGCTCGTCAGAGCGCCTGGACGCTCTGGTGAAGAAGGACAGGGTGGTGGTCTTTCTAAAGGGGACTCCGGAGCAGCCCCAGTGCGGCTTCAGCAACGCCGTGGTGCAGATCCTGCGGCTGCACGGCGTCCGCGACTACGCGGCCTACAACGTGCTGGACGACCCCCAGCTCCGGCAAGGTCAGAGCCGGCTGGGGACGGGGGCGGGACTGGGGGGCGACCGGCCGAGGCCACTCTGCGGGGTCGAGGGTCTGTCGGGCAAGGTCCGTCCGGGGGCTCGAGGGGAGTTCAGACATGAGCTTCCACACGGGTCTGGGGTGGGGACCTGAACGACTTGAACTGGATCTCGAGGATCTGGGCTTCTGGGCCAACTTGGGCAATGGAGTAAGTCCTAGCGGTTCCCGGTCCTCACTCTGAGCTGAAAAAGGCATTTCGGGGCCAGTAGCCTTCGGCTGAATCCAAGGAGCGTGGTCAGCAGCCTGACTTCCTGCTCTGCAGGGCTGGAGAAGTGGGCAGAGAGGGATACAGGAAGAGCCATTAAAAGGTAGGCACTTCGGGGACACTTTGAGGGGCTGCCCTGTCTCGTGGATGAGGAGCAGGTGCTGTTGATGGCGGGGGGAGGGTCGAGGTTTCCCTTGTCTGAGGCTATAGGGGGTCAGAGGTTGGCCTGTCGTGCCTCAAGGCTCGGGGTGCCAGGGACCGTTCTCTGTTGCTGCTACAGGAGCGGTTGACACAGCTTTTGGACAGGTCTCAGTTGGGCTCTGGTGTGGGAGGAAAGACATGAAATTTATTTTTAGATACTCAAGGACGGGGGAGATTTGTGGTGGCAGGGATTGGAGAGGCTTTTGGGGAGAGGGATGAGGAATGACTCCTGGGCCCTAGCTCACTCAGGCTTGGAGCTCCAGGAGCGAGTCAGGATCTGGGGCAGACACAGTAGTGTCTGTGACTTTTCAGTGGCCCAGAGGGGAGGATGGAGGGCCCTGACAGTTAACTAGTATCTTTTCTGATGAGTACCTTGCTGAAAACCTTACCTGCATTCTTCTATTTTATCTTAGTGGGGGAGGAGAGAGAGGCCAGAACACCCGGGTCTGCTCCTTGGCTGGGGTGGGTGGGGTTGGTGGAGGCATGGGGGGCCCGTGCCTGTACCCCCTGAAGGGTGGCATTCCAGTTAGACTTTCAGTGACTGAGTTCTCCCTGAGTTTCCTGCTGTTGTTTAGTGACAGTGTTCTAAAAAATGTTTTAGGGCATCAAGTTCTATGGTAGTCTACATTCAGGGTTCTGTATTTTGCTCTTCTACAGTTGAAGTTGTCAGTCATAGTCATTTCAACAGAGATGGGACAGGCCGGCGTCTGGGAAACAGGCTTTGGGTTAGACTCCTTTGGCCAATCAGCTGTGCAACCCGAAGCAAGTCACATGACTGCGTTTTCCTTTTCGATAATATGAGGATAATGAAACCACAGTTGGCAAAGCTTTTGTGAGGAAAAAAAGGAAAATAAAACTTTTAGAAGGTGCCTGTTCTCTTATCTCGCACTCAGAAAGCATCCATTAAATGCTAACTATTTTATTATTAGCACTGTATGGTTTAAGAAGTATTTTTTCCCATGGAATCTAATCCTTCTAGAACTCTCGGTTTTGGTGGATGGAAACAAGGAGCGAAGGCAGCTTAGAGTTACCGGAAGACATATGTAACATTACCATGTGCCATGCCCGTCGTCCTCCCTTATTGCACCACTGGAATGCTATTACCGATTGCTGGCTTTTTTCACATACAGGGTGATCTGCAGTCTTCGTGCAGCAGCAGTGGTGTCTCTGCCTAAAAGATAAGATAGGAGAAAACTACTCTGTAATCTTTCTGCCTGGACCTTTGCCTCAGGCCACTTGGAAATTGCCACTGTGGCCCTTAGTAAAATGTGGTGTTGTTGATATCTTGCTTAGCTTAAAGTTTTGAGAGTCTTTGGCTTATGAATTTCTGTTCTCCTGTTTAATATAACCAGAGATGGTATAACTGAATCACTTTGCTGTACACCTGAAACATTGTACATCAACTATACTTGAATTAAAACATTTTTTTTGGAAATATAACCAGAGATGGGCTGTGCTGGAATACGGCCAGTAAACTGAAAGCAACAGCAGGAATAAGAATGTTTGCCGAGAGCACTTATGTGTCTGACTTCCAGTCTTCTGTTCTTAAGTGTTCAAACTATAGCAACAGGAATTTAACCCTTAAATTTCTTGACCATTGAGCTTCATCAGACCATTACTTTTAGTTAGTGAATGTGTTGCATACATATTGAACGAACGTAACACGTTTTTCGTTGCCTAGGAAAGTAAACATTAGGGTAAGCATTAACCTCTAGACTAGGGCAGGGTGGTGTAAGCACGTTACTAGAGTAGGGATTCGTTTAGCCAGGGTGAGGCTTTCAAACAAGATTCTTCACCTTTTTGCTCTCCACACCTTCAAGTTTACCAAGAGAGACTGACAGGCTGTCTGATGCTTGATTTTGCCAACTAAAGATATGCCTGCGAACTTTTCCCAGACCCCACGTCACTTCCAGTAACAGGATAGGGGCTTCTGCAAAATTGGCCTTTCCTGTTTTCTTGTGCCAGAGAAGGCTGGGTTTTAGAAAGGACCCAAGTCGGAGGGAGACCCTCAGACACTGTCTCCTAGTTCTGGGCACTGGGTCCAGGGAGTACGACGCGCAGAGGTGTCAGCCTGAGGCCTGAGACCCAAAGGACCAAAGCGACTGAGGCAGCTTTGCGTGTTGGCCTTCCTCAAGGTTTGTGTCCTTTTAAAAATCTGGAGCGCCCACAAGACGGCCACAAAGGGTTAGGGTCCCGGTGGATGGATGTCACCATATCCCGCTCTTGGTCTTAACAAAGACTAATCTTTACTTTCAGTTGCACAAGTAACATGTGCTCATGGGAGAAATTTGGAAAACACTGAAAATCTAAAGAAAATGAAAATCCCCTTTAATTCCGTATAAACCATAAACCATTATTATTAACATTTGGATCTAGTTTCTAACAGTTTTTTTTTTTTTTTTTTTTTAAACAGAGTTGAGATCACCCATGTCTATATATAGCATTTTGCCCTCCTGAGAGCAGGGAACATGTCTCCTGCGACTCCCTGAGCACTGTGTGTGATGCTTATGCAAAGCGAGCTTTCAGTGCGTGTCTTAATGAATAAATAAATGCCTCTTTTATTTATCATTTTATCATAAACTCTCTTCCCTGCTCTTAAAAACATTACAGACACTCGAATTTCTGCCTATGCAGATCACCCCTGTATTCCTCGAATCGGGAACAGCGTCTGTTGAATGGTTATTAAGCATTTGAAAATATGCCCAGCCTTTCCAGTATCAAGGAATTTAAGGCAATAGTAGAACTATGATGTTGGTAAGCATTAAAAATCAGATAACAAGTGTGTGTAGGTGTCTGGTGGGCAGGTTGTATGCTGCAGATGGGGGTATAAAGTGGTGCCCACACTTGGAAGGAGTGACTTTCAGTGCCCAGTCAAGTTGGAGGTGAACAGAGCCGAACACCCGGCTCTGTCACTCCCAGGTATTTAGGCTACATCAGGGATCGACGAGCTTCCTTGTAAAGGGCCAGAGAGTAAATAGTTTAGGCTTTGGGGGCCTGGTGGTCTCTGTTACACCCATTCAGCTCTGCTGTTACAGTGTACAACAGTCAGGGACAACATGGAGATGAATGAGCAGGGCGAAGTTCCAGTAACACTTCATTTACAAAAGGATGTGGACCGGCTTTGGCCCGAAGGCTGTAGTTTGCCACCCCTTTGTCTAGAGAGACTGTCCCCTGCATGTGAGCTAGGAGATGTGAGCTAGACGTACGGGTGAGCACTGCAGTGTTCCTTGTAATAATGAAAAGGGGGCAGGAACAGATCTTGGTCTGTTAGCAGCAGACTGAAGAAAGCAACTGTAGCTTAGTCATATGATGGAAAACTAAATTGTGGTTAAAATGAATTAGATCTAGGGCTTCCCTGGTGGCGCGGTGGCTGAGAGTCCGCCTGCCGATGCAGCGGACACGGGTTCGTGCCCCGGTCCGGGAAGATCCCACATGCCGCGGACCGGCTGGGCCCGTGAGCCATGGCCGCTGAGCCTGCGCGTCCGGAGCCTGTGCTCCGCAACGGGAGAGGCCACAACGGTGAGAGGCCCACGTACCGCAAAAAAAATAAAAAATTTAAAAAAAAAAAGAATTAGATCTAGGGACTACCCTGGTGGCTCAGTGGTTAAGAATCCACCTGCCAACGCAGGGGACACAGGTTCGATCCCTGGTCTGGGAAGATCCCACATGCTGCGGAGCAGCTAGGCCCATGCACCACAACTGCTGTCCCTGTGCTCTAGAGCCCGCGAGTCACAACTACTGAAGCCCATGCGCCACAACTGCTGAAGCCCGCGTGCCTAGAGCCCACGCTTGGCAACAAGAGAAGCCACTGCAATGAGAAGCCCGCGCACCGCAACAAAGAGTCGCCCCCGCTCTACACAACTAGAGAAAGCTGCACAGCAACAAAGACCCAACGCAGCCAAAAATTTTTTAAATTAAAAAAAAAAAAGAATTAGATCTAGATGTATTCTCAGAAAAGGCGATGCTTAGTCAAAAAGCAAGTTGCAAAAGGGTAATTGTGGCTTAACGCCGTTTGAGTCTATAAATGTTAAAGATGTGGAACGGTCCCATGGATTGCAGGTCCATGTGTCGTGCAGGTGGGGCTCACGGTGGGGCAGGAGTGACAGATGCCAGCCCCCGGCCAGAGACCACCTCTGGTGGTCAAGAACCTGGCCTTTGGACTCCTAGACACCTGGACTCAAATCCTGTCTCCACCATATGCCAGCACTGTGACATTGGTTAAGTTATTGGTTAAGGCTCTCTGAGCCTTCATTTCTTCATCTGTAAAATAGGGATAATTATACATACCTTGTAGGAATTTTGTAAAGATGAAATGAGATTAGATAGTGTTCGAGTATGAAACTCAGGAACCCTTAGCTCAGTAAATGGTATTTTTATTATTGCATGGCATACTTCACTGGTATTTTTCCTGCATTCTTTCCCTCTGTTTTCCCCATTGTGTACATTGTCAGGAAAGCATTCCTGTGGAGGGTGGGGTAGAGGACGCTGACGTGGAGAGAGTAGCCACAGTGCACCTGGCGCTGTGGGAGCTTAATTCATTTCACCAGTTATATCATATTTAATCTTCATAACAAATATGCGAGGCATAGAGTTATTCCCATTTTACAGAAAAGGAAACCGGTTGAGAGATGAGCAGATTTATCTGAGACTGTATTTACAAGCCCACCAGCCACAGTCTGCTGACCCCTAAACCAGTGCCTTGTCCCTCTCGGCACCGTGGTTTACTTTTTGTCAAGCAGTGCTAACATCATTCTCTTAAGTTACGGAAGATGAAGAAATATGTGATTCCAGGAGGAGGTGACATGACTTGCCCGAGGAACAGAGCCTCGTTAAGTGGTAGGGTTGGCATCAACCTGCATCAGACTCTGAAGCTCGTGTACTGAAAATCTCCCGGGAAAAAAGAAAACTGTAATCACGGTGCTCTTAACGATTATTGTCCAAACCAGGAACGAGGTCCAATATTCTGAAATGTCATGACTTTTGAGAAGTACCTTTTGAAAATTCTGGAAGGGAATTTTCCAGAACATGTTCTCCCCTCTGGCTTGATACTTTAGAACATTACTTTTTTGTTGGTGGGACAGTAGGTGTATGTAGAACTGATTTTGTAAGACGGCCTCCTAACTCCCAGTCCTAGTGTTAACCTGTTATATAACTTGGCGGTCAACATTTTCTGTCCCAAACTGAATCACAGTTTGTCATCTATAAAATATGGTTATCATTACAATCCATTCTTGGGTATGATTTTCTAATTTTCAAGAGTTGCTCTCTGATTCTGAGTTATTCCATGTGATACTTACAAGAATTATCACTGTATATTGCAGTTACCGAAAATTTAAAGGGTGAGAAAAATTAGCCATGTTTAAACAATTAATTGTGAATTGATAGAATTCGTTTTAGTTTTCAATTTATGAATGTAGTCTTAACTGGAAGTTTCTCACTTCACTCTGTAGGAAGCAATTTGGGTATTTCCTTAAAAATTTAAACTTGTAATCAGACTTTTTAAACATGGAAAATGGCATCGTTTTTAGGAGAGATGCCAGAGCTTTGCTTTGACAACAGCTGCCTGTAACACTTGATAATCTAAAAATTAAAGAAGTAGTTAAGTTTAATTTTTGATAAACTATCAGCTGGTAGGCACCTTGGATGCTGTCACAATGCCATGTGTTCTGAGGTGGATTCTTCTGAGTTCTTGAAGTTACTAGGACAGTCACAGGCCAAGGGGTTTGGAAGGAGTAAGCCTCCCTTGCATGTGACTGTATGTTGGATGTTCAGGATGGTGAAAAGCCCACTTATTTTGGTAGTTTTGGTGGTTAGGATGGATTTCCTTCCTTCCATTATAGTTGGGAGGTATGGTCTGAAACAATGTAATGTTTAGTTGTTGCCTAATGCTTTGGTTGAGTGTAGTACCATTAAAACGATTGATGAAAGCGAGTCATGCTTTTACTCAACAAAGATTTTATTTTAAAAAATTGTACTTTTTAGGATTTAAACATGTGGTTTTGGGTGGCCCTCAGATGGCAAATTTGTTTTCACCCTTGGTGTGTTTCAAAAATTGTAGGCACTCACCAAAAGAATCAGTAGATATTCATTGCCATGAAAAGCTTAATGCAGTGTGTTATTAATTGGATAAAAACCTCAGATATAATACTGTGCAGATAAATGGTTCATGTACATAAATGTAACAGATATTTAAGAAAGTTTAGAAGTAAAAAGTTCATATTCTGAACGTTTCTTAATCTCCCCCCATCATAAAGTAAAAAAAGATGTGTTATTGGAAATGTAAAGTTAAGTTCTGATAGACTCTTTGTGTTTGAGGATAGAGTTTTAAAAAA
This sequence comes from Kogia breviceps, assembly GCF_026419965.1. Lineage (NCBI taxonomy): Eukaryota > Metazoa > Chordata > Mammalia > Artiodactyla > Physeteridae > Kogia > Kogia breviceps. Next base: position 9,198,184 of record NC_081312.1, on the reverse strand, counting down.
AAATCCAAAACATACAGCTTACATGCTAAGTAATTGTTTATGTAGCACCAAACATCAGAGTGATGAAAAACTTGAATTCAAAAAAAAACCAAAACCTGAATTCATCAGGGTATTCAAGTATAAAGACATTCTGATGGTTAGTGGAATTTGCCCTTTATTGGTAACCTCCAAAACTCTAGCTGATTTTTTTTTTTAAAACAGAAACCCAGAGTGGCTTAGAAGTGAGCTTTTCAGGGCCTATAACGTTGTAACCATTTCTCTATCCATGAAGTCTGTCTGCAGAAGAAAGATAAAGCTCTCTACTGGGGGCCCTTTAGCTCTGGCGAAGTTGCTGTTTTTCAGAAAGCAATGACTTTTAAAAGAGAAAAACACATGGTATCTTGGGACTGTTATTTGTAATATAACTCATATTGGTAATCTTATTTGGTAAAACTCATCTGATAATAAATGATAGGGCATCAAGAAAAAGGTTTTGTATTTTTAGTTTGTTTACACAAAAACCACCACTTGACTGATTTCTAAAATTTGTTTAATATTGTCTTTTGCCTGAAGAATTTGTTGACTTTTTTGTTTCGTTTACTTGTACATTTAAAAAAGTATACTTCATCTCAACCTCTGAGTAGAAAAGGAAGTAAAAGGTAAGGAGGAATTTAGAAGAGAGTGATCTTTTCTGTCTTAAGATTGAAACCACATTTCCTTCATAGCCACCATCCTTGTGGCCCAGCACTGAACAGAATCATCGCATGGCCGCACTGCACTGTCCCTGAACGTACTTCATTGCATCTCGGTGTGTCCTCAAAGCCATTGTCTCTGAGGGCAGGGAGTGGGTCTCACTCACGCCGTGGCCCTGCGCCTGGACCAGGACGTGGGCCTTCATGAGCTTTGGGCCTTTCCTTCATTTCACTCAGTCCCTGCGATTTCTGAGCTGAGCGAGATCAGCTGTCCCATGGAGAGCTCATCTGAGGGGCTGAATAGGACGAGGGCCACAGTCTAGCCACAGGAGAGAGATTTTTCTTTGGGTAAACGAATTATTAAAGATCAAAGCCAATGACTCGGTGTCTGTCAATTCACCAGCCGAGACAGGCACAGAAAACAGTAGGCGCGGGCTACCCAGTGTGCCGGTGAGTTACCACGATGGATCCACGTTCAGCAGTCCATTTGGGAATGGAGCGGCGTTTCTTTCGTTTGTTTGTTTTGCTGAAAATGTGGCCTGCAGAAGCATGGGGAATATAGCCTCGTGTGTCTTGTGTCACTTGTATTAACCAATCAAGTTCTCTGCCATTAATCCAGGGTCCAGTGTGTGTCAGTTAGTTTACGAGAGCCTTACTTAACCTGATTCTCATAAAAACTTTGTGAGATGAGGGTGGAAACAGAGGATGGAGGCCTCACTGTTATGATTGGAAGAGTCAGCGGTCCATTCAGCTCTAAAGTTTATGCTCTTTGCAGCAAATACACGGTCCCCCGGGGATGGGGAGCCAGGAGGGGTTACGGGGTGTCCCCAGGAGCAGGGAAACGTATTTTGACCACTGAAATGACGCTTAAATGTTCTTTCCCCGTAGGCATTAAAGACTATTCCAACTGGCCCACCATCCCGCAAGTGTACCTCAACGGCGAGTTCGTAGGCGGCTGTGATATTCTTCTGCAGATGCACCAGAACGGGGACCTGGTGGAAGAACTGAAGAAGCTGGGAATCCGCTCCGCCCTCTTAGATGAAAAGAAAGATCAAGACTCAAAGTGAGGGTGGCCCACGCGAGGAAGCCGCTGCTGTCAGAATCCCGCTGCCAGAAAAGCCTTCCCGATTCTGGTCTTTGCTCTTCAGATGACTATTTGCACTGATTCCTCCAGTTTGTAGGCAGCCTGGTGATTTTAGCATGTCTGGTGTTTGAGCAAAAGGAATATCCTATCGTGAACGTAATTGTAACCACTGCACTGTCATAATCAATGTTGTACGACGAGATTGCTGTAAACACAGTTCCTTCTTATGCTGTCCTTTGCTCTTTGCTTGATTTACTCCTAGGAGTAAACCTAGGAGCTTTTGAATCATTATTATTCATGAGTCCTCTGCAAATATGTCATTCTGCAAAGATAATATACCCCCATCCCCAATTTTTTATAATTTGTTCTGTTAAGAAAAATGATGGACAAGGAAGAAAATAAGATAACCGGGGTGTTGTTTTTTTAAATAAACTGCCAACCCAGGGATACCACGTGTGAGTTGTTAATCTGAATAGCAATAAGCATTTGTCTTCGTCCGTTTGGGATGCTATAACAAAATACCGCAGACTGAGTGGCTTATAAACAACAGATACTGATTCTCACAGTTCTGGAAGGTGGAAGTCCAAGATCAAGGCTGTAGCACGTCAGGTGCATGGTGAGGGCCTGCTCCTGCTTCACAGACAGCTGTGTTCCCACTGTTCTCACAGAAGCTCTTTGGGGTCCCTTTTATAAGGGCACTAATCCCATTTATGAGAGCTCCACCCTCATGACCTAATCACCTCCCAAAGGCCCCACCTCCTAAAACCATCCCTTTGGAAGTTATATGTCAGCATAGGAATTTTGAGGGGACACAGACATTCAGTCTATAAGGACTTTTAGCACCTCTGACCTTTTGATTTTAGGAATTAAGAGTGATTCTCATTCATACTCTTCTGTGAGATATGCCACAAAAATTGCCATCAAGCTGTACTCTGATTTTTCGAAGGGAAGTAAGTGTTGTGAATGCTGAGAGGTGTTGATCCAGTTGGAGGCTTGGGCGGACTGGCAAGAAGTGAGGTGTGGAGGCTGGAGGCGGTTGTCCCGCTTGCCCTTCTCTGAAGACCTGTGCTTGGCCACCTGCGCTGCATTTGGACAGGGAGCAGCATTAGCAGCCGTCCAAAGAATGGGATCTCATGAGTATTTTATTCCTTAAAAATGGGGCCTTTGGGCTTCCCTGGTGGTGCAGTGGTTAAGAATCTGCCTGCCAATTCAGGGGACATGGGTTCGAGCCCTGGTCCTGGAAAGTCCCACATGCCACAGATCAACTAAGCTCATGCGCCACAACTACTGAGCCTGCGCTCTAGAGCCCGTGAGCCACAACTACTGAAGCCCACGCGCCTAGAGCCCGTGCTCCACAACAAGATAAGCCACTGCAATGAGAAGCCTGCGCACTGCAAAGAAGAGTGGCCCTGCTTGCTGCAACCAGAGAAAAAAAAGGCAGCATGCAGCAATGAAGACCCAATGCAACCAAAAATAATAAATAAATAAATAATTTTAAAAAGAATAGATGCCTAAAACACCTAAAATTTAAAAAAAATAAAATGGGGCCTTTATAAAAAAGGACATAATTGGAATCATAGCCAAGATCTTACAGTACATGGTGTCTTTTACCAAGACTGTGCTTCTCCGCCTAGACTGGAGGTGGAGCTAGAGGCAAGCTTTACATCAAGCGACTCGTGGGAAAAAAGCCCATCCTGTCACTGTGTGCCTTTGGGTCCGCAGAAGCCTTCATTCATCTCCAAGGGCTTGCTTAAACAGAGCATTTATTTAGAAGCACATCTTTACAGTGGCAGAGGTAAGAAGAAGATGCTTTTTTAAAAAAATTATTTATTTATTTATTTTTGGCTGTGTTGGGTCTTCGTTGCTGCGCGAGGGCTTTCTTTAGTTGCGGCGAGCAGGGGCTACTCTTCGTTACGCTGCGCGGGTTTCTCGTTGCAGTGGCTTCTCTTGTTGTGGAGCACGGGCTCTAGGCGTGCGGGCTCAGTAGTTGTGGCGCATGGGCTTAGTTGCTCCACGGCATGTGGGATCTTCCCGGACCAGGGATCGAACCCGTTTCCCCTGCCAATGCAGGCAGATTCTTAACCACTGCGCCACCAGGGAAGCCCGAAGCTGCATTTTTTTAATGAAAAGAGCAAAAATGACAAGGAAAGAGGGATCGCTTATTTCCCCGGAGCTGTTCTGGAGGCTTGTTCTGTGTTGATTATTGAGTTTACATGAGCGCCACTTGGAAAAGCTCTGAAAACGGACAGACTTGGTGGGGTAAGGATTGACCTGCCGGGTGGTCTTGTAGCTCACAGCTCCTGGCTCCATCCTTCCCCCAGAGGTTGTGAGATTCCCAGGAGAAAAGAAAGGCAAGTTGTAGCCCATCCCCACATCCGTGGGGACTGCCTCGTCCGGTGAGAGGACTGCCCCTCGTAAATTACAGAGCTCAGGGCTTCAGGGAAAAGAAAAGCCGATTACTGCCACAGTAAGTTTTATATTATGTGCATTGTATACTGCATCCCATCAATACCTTTTGGGTCTGCTCTAAGCTAAGAGCTTACACAGACCCTTAGAGGAGGTTGGAGCTCACTTGTTGGAAGCACTTTGCTTTACAAATGAGAGTGAGGACACTGGAAGGAAGCCCCTGTCTGTGCTCAGCGCTGCCTGTGCTGCTGCCACGTGGTGGCCGAGCCGAGGCTGTGACCTCGTCCTTTGGAAAGAATACCGTTAACAAACCACTTTTTACTGTCCCTGGATGAGTACCAGGCCGTGGGGCACACACGAGTCTGCAAAATTGTCCCTTTTGCCTTCACATCTGGTGTGTAATAGGGTACCTTTCCATAATTTTGCTCCTTTGGGCTTTTCCTTAAACCTGCCTATGTCCCCTTAGGATTCATCTGAAACATGAAATGATAAGAAACTTATTTGTAGGGAAACAATGTAGGAAACCTCCCTGGAATATTAGCACTAGGGAAGAGCTGCTAGGCGAATAATTTGAATCAGATGCTTATGAATCATAGCAAGATCATATCAGTCACCAGAGAGCTTAGAAGTTTAAGGAATCACTGAGCTCTACAAGAAATGGAAATGTTCTTTCCAAAGTTAATTAATCCTTTTTTCTCTATGCTTGACAAGTCTCTGCCAAGTGGGAAATTGAAGATGCTATCTGATGTCAGTCTGAATAACTTTAATGATCTGCATAATTAGAATTCACTGTAATAATTAGAACAGTGACACCGAAGTTCCTTGTACAAACAGCAATATCACACATCATCTGTTTAAAAATGCAAGGTCCACTTCACGGCTTTCCACTATAGGACACTGGCTTGTATCATTTGATTTGATTTATGTCACAACTTCAGTCCTGTGTTATTAGGCCGTTTAGAAGTAGATGAAGTTATTTTAGAACCTTTGTATGAGTGGAGGTAGTTTTTGTCTTGTAAGCTGGTAGTTACATAAATGTCATTACACTTCATTTAAGTTTGGGAGATATTTTAGAACAGCAGGTAAGTTTTAAGGTGTCTTGGGTTTCTTGTTATTGGCCCTATTGAATTGACTTGGGTAGAATCTGGGACCTCAAGCTTTCCTGTAATTACCAACACCCCAGCAACTAGCTTGAGAAAGAACTCTTGTAAATTTATTAACGAGCTTGGTTATTTAGAGGAAAATTGTTTCTTGAGAGGTTGGGTCCCTTGGCGTTCGTGACAGGAAAAGATCAGGCTAAGGGTTCAGAGGATCAGCCTTCATGCTGGCCAAGTTATGTTGGAGTACATTTAAACCAGAGGCAAGGAAGCTTCCAGGTGGCTTCCGGAGAGTCACTGACGGGCAAAAATAGAATATATAAATACCGGTGGATGGTCACACCAAAAGGAGCTGATCTGATAGCTATTAAAAAAGATAGATTTCTTAATCCAGTTGAGAAGTGTTTTTTGTTTGTTTTTTTTTTTTTGGCCATGCCAAATGCGGTTCCCTGCCCAGGGATCGGACCTGTGCCCCCTGCAGTGTAAGCGCAGGGTCTCAACCATGGGACCGCCAGGGGGGTCCCATACGACAGTTAATTTGAGGGAGAGGGGAGGAACAGTGAAAGGAGCAAGAGCTGTTGTCAAGCCACCCACAACGCGGCCAAGGTGGACTTGTGGGACGTCTCCTCCCGTCCTGTTTCCTGAGAGCAGTGTCACTGCAGGTCTTCAGGCAGCATGGGCTGTGCGGTTGAGCTGGGAGCAGATCTGGCCTGAAAGCCTAAGTGCACCTCGCTTCGAAGGCCTTTTCCCCGACTGCAGCCAGCATGGCCTTCCACAGACACACCACTTACGCTTCTCACTCCCCTACTTACAGAACCTCCCAGCTCGCTGCCCCAGAAGGTCTTCCCTCACCTCCCTGCTTTGTCCCCACGGCACCAGATTTTGTCATTGCCCTTTTGCTTGGCTTCACTCAAGGATCTGCTACCGCTAGCATACGCAGTGCTTAGAAAAATATGTAAAAAATAAGCAAAGGATTCTCTTTCTCCGTTCTGTCCTGATGAGTCACAAGAAACGTTAGATCTTTACAGTTCACCGGGGTAGCAGCACAGGGCAACCCCTAAGAGCTTGGGTTTGGATCAAACTTCCTGGATTCCCACCCCATTTCTTCCCAGATGTGTGACTGGCCTCAGACACATGAATAACCTCCCTTGCCTCCTCTACCGAACAGGACAGTGGTGAATGTCAACGTCACCTACATCAGGCTTGTTATGAGTTGGGAGAATCCACATCAAAAGCCAAGCCCATAATAAGCTTTCCAGGTAGGTTAACCTCCATGGTTACCTTGGACTAGATCTGGACTTGATTGCGGTATATTACTCACCATCATGGTTAGGCTTAAGGGAGTGGAGCCAAGTCCATATTTATTAACAGGCCATTGTCTGGTTGTCCCGAGAGCATGGGGACTCATCTTTGAAGGTCAATGACAAGATCTAATATTTGTGATAATCTCAGTGGAGTGTACCCATTATTCAGCTGTTCTTGGGGCTGGGGTCGGGAGGGCCCTTAGACAGAAAGAATTCCCTGTAATTTACTTTCCCAAGACTATAGTTGGACTTATTGCCACTGCGTTTTAATTTTTTTTTAATATTATTTCTATTTCATGCAGTGGGAAGTCTGTACTACTGAACTGAGAGGTTAGAATAGGCTTTATTGTGTGGAGGTATGCTTGAAAGAACACAGTTTAACCTTGAGTTAATTCTAATTTAGCAGTAACAAGGATTGTGATGCTGGCTTCTACTGTACCCAAGTAGTAATTTTCACAGGGATACATTTTGGCAGGAAATAAGAGGTTGATAGGTCCTCTGGTTCACAGGAAGTTAGGTGATGAACTGCAGAAAATATTTCCAGATTATTGGTAGGTCCGTCTAGTCCTAAACTGACAATGAGCCTTGGTAATGAGCAAAAGGGATGAGCCGGCCTTCTGGGGCGTCCATGCTAAGCCCTAAGCCCTAGACTACGCGATGGGACCTCTTCCCACTCTAGACCCCAGGTCTGGGGCTGAGCCTTCAGCTGGGAGTCAAGTACCCCTGCCCCTACCCTCAGCCAGGGCAGGCTCAAATACTTGGAATCTGAAGAACTTCAGCAGTTCCTTTTACACATAAGCTGTAACCCTGAGAACCTAGAAGCACATTTCCCATTATCCTGGCTTTTTTTTTTTTTTTAATATTTATCTATTTGGTTGCACCAGGTCTTAGCTGTGGCAGGCGGGCTCCTTAGTTGTGGCTCGCCAGCTCCTTAACTGCAGCATGTGGGCTCCTTAGTTGTTGCGTGCAAACTCTTAGTTGCAGCGTGCACGTGGGATCTAGTTCCCTGACCAGGGATGTAACCTGGGCCCTCTGAATCGGGAGCGCAGAGTCTTAACCACTGCGCCACCAGGGAAGTCCTATTTTTAGTTTTTAAAGGAAACTCCATACTGTTCTCCGTAGTGGCTGCACCAATTTACATTCCCATCATCTGAGAGATATTTAGACGGTAGAATTGGAGGTGCTGGGATGAGGGAGAAGCAGACCTGAGTGTGAAGCCCATGGCCCGGGAACTGACATTTCCTGCGCCAGTCATGGGATTCCAGACTTTTCTGTTGTGTAGGGCTTCCTGACACCAGAGGCCACCGATAGTGTAAAAATGCACAAGCAATGGGTAGTGTTCCCCATTACATGGGTGCGGTGGGGAGTTTGGGAGAGGAAGTGAGAGAGGTAAACGTTGGCATCTTTTTAAACTTGACCTGAGACGCACTGAGTGTGTAGATGGTGAGAGCCATGTGCTATCAGAGGGCTGCCAGGAATCATCCATCAAATCCAGTCCTGTGAGAGGGGCTTGGAAGCCTGCACAGCCTGATCCCCACCTTTCTAACTGCCACTAGCGCGTGGAATAGATTTTCATTAGCATAGATGCTGTTGAGGTCTTTGATCAATCCTGCCGTCTAGTCCAAATAACTCACCCATCACTCTGAGGTTGTCTAAACCCTGGTAATAAACAGTGGGAACAAGAGGAGGCTTAGAATGTAGTCTTCATGGCTCAGCCTCCGGTTTGGGTTAATAAAGCTTCTTGTGGAATTTACACAGGTCTTCTTGGCCCTTGGCATTAAGCAGTCTGTGTGTATGTGTGTGTATGTGTGAAATAATTTTCATTTGGGGGGTTATTTATTAAATTGCAGCATTTCCCTATTAATAGATGTCTTCCAATCATCCGTTTTTGTTAGAGAGATCCCAGCTCTGCTAGCAGTGAGTTAGGTTTTCGTAGAAATCAGTAATCAGTCCCATAGCATTTCCCAGGGGTCTGGGGTTTCTGCAACACCTTTGGAGGCATCAAAGGGGAATGCAGAGAGTCTAAAATCTGGTTGAAAAAAATCTGTATTTAAATGCCCTCTCAAACCACTGACACAAGTATAGACGTAGATGTAGGTACATGTATAGATTAGAGATGCATCTAAATCTGTCATCCTTGGAGATGCTTTGTTGCCGTTGAACTCAGCTTTGTCGTCTCTAAAATGGGGTTAATAACAGTCTCTGCCTTATGGAACTACTATGAGAATGAAATGAGATACTATCACCTAAAATTCTTGGCAAAGTATCACTTATCTTTCATGTTTTTCTTTGTTTTTTTCTTTTTCGAATTTTTCTTAGATATTCTTTCTAGCGTCCTCTTCCTGATGAACTTCAGAATCATTTTGTCAACAGATTCTCTTTTTAACTTTTGCTCACCTGCGCAGATTTGAGGCATTGAAAAATAGCTGTAATTGAAGCCTGTCCCCGGCCCTGCACAACACAGACTCCATCTGGCAGGAGATGTTTCCTCTTCCTCCTCTTGGGAGCCAGTGGCCACCGACTTCACATCTGCTGGCACCTGGTAGAAGTGGGAGCGCTTCCTGTTGGCTGGGGGAGGCTTTGCTCATCGCTCCAGCAGCCTCCCCTTGGTGCTGGGATTCCTTCTTCTCCTGGGAGGCAGCCTGATGGGATACTGATGGTGACACTGATCTGATGCTGTGCTGATCCTAATACCAATGCTGATATTATTAACAGTTATAAGCACAACAGCAAACCAATTACTATTTTTTGAGTGTTCTTGGTCAGGAACTGTGCCAATCATTTTTCATACTTTATCTTGTTTAAAGTAATCTATACAGTGCAGGGGTTGGACACTTGTTCTTTCTTTTTTAATTTTTGAATTTTATTTATTTTTTTATACAGCAGGTCCTTATTAGTCATCCATTTTATACACATCAGTGTATACATGTCAATCCCAATCCCCCAATACATCACACACACCCCAGCCCCCGGCCGCTTTCCCCCTTTGGTGTCCATACATTTGTTCTCTACATCTGTGTCTCAATTTCTGCCCTGCAAACCAGTGCATCTGTACCATTTTTCTAGGTTCCACATATATGCGTTAATATACGATATTTGTTTTTCTCTTTCTGACTTACTTCACTCTGTATGACAGTCTCTAGATCCATCCACGTCTCCAAAAACGATCCAATTTTGTTCCTTCTTACAGCTGAGTAACAGTCCATTGTATATATGTACCACATCTTCTTTATCCATTCATCTGTTGATAGGCATTTAGGTTGCTTCCATGACCTGGCTATTGTAAATAGTGCTGCAATGAACATTGGGGTGCATGTGTCCCTTTGAATTATGGTTTTCTCTGGGTATATGCCCAGTAGTGGGATTGCTGGATCATATGGTAATGCTATTTTTGGTTTTTTAAGGAACCTCCATACTGTTCTCCATAGTGGCTGTATCAACTTACATTCCCACCAACAGAGCAAGAGGGTTCCCTTTTCTCCACACCCTCTCCAGCATTTGTTGTTTGTAGATTTTCTGATGATGCCCGTTCTAACTGGTGTGAGGTGATACCTCACTGTAGTCTTGATTTGCATTTCTCTAATAATTAGTGATGTTGAGCAGCTTTTCATGTGCTTCTAGGCCATCTGTATGTCTTCTTTGGAGAGATGTCTATTTAGGTCTTCTGCCCATTTTTGGATTGGGTTCACTGTTTTTTTAATATTGAGCTACATGAACTGTTTATATATTTTGGAGATAAATCCATTGTCCGTTGATTCGTTTGCAAATATTTTCTCCCATTCTGATGGTTGTCTTTTCTTGTTTATAGTTTCCTTTGTTGTGCAAAACCTTTGAAGTTTCATTAGGTGCCATTTGTTTATTTTTGTTTTTATTTTCATTACTCTAGGAGGTGGATCAAAAAAGATCTTGCTGTGATTTATGTCAAAGAGTGTTCTTCCTATGTTTTCCTCTAAGAGTTTTAGAGTGTCCGGTCTTACATTTATCTCTCTAATCCATTTTGACTTTATTTCTATGTATGGTGTTAGGGAGTGTTCTAACTTCATTCTTTTACATGTAGCTGTCCAGTTTTCCCAGCACCACTTATTGAAGAGACTGTCTTTTCTCCATTTTATATCCTTGCCTCTTTTATCATAGATTAGTTGCCCATAGGTGCATGGGTTTATCTCTGGGCTTTCTATCCTGTTTCATTGATCTATGTTTCTGTTTTTGTGCCAGTACCATATTGTCTTGATTACTGTAGCTTTATAGTATAGTCTGAAGTCAGGGAGTCTGATTCCTCCAACTCCGTTATTTTCCCCTCAAGACTGCTTTGGCTATTCGGGGCCTTTTGTATCTCCATACAAATTTTAAGATTTTTTGTTCTAGTTCTGTAAAAAATGCCATTGGTAATTTGATAGGGATTGCATTGAATCTGGAGATTGCCTTGGGTAGTATAGTCATTTTTAACATTTATTCTTCCAATCCAAGAACATGGTATATCTCTCCATCTGTTGGTATCATCTTTAATTTCTTTCATCAGTGTCTTATACTTTTCTGTATACAGGTCTTTTGTCTCCCTAGGTAGGTTTATCCCTAGGTATTTTATTCTTTTTGTTGCAATGGTAAATGGGAGTGTTTCCTTAATTTCTCTTTCAGATTTTTCATCATTAGTGTATAGGAATGCAAGAGATTTCTGTGCATTAATTTTGTATCCTGCTACTTTACCAAATTCATTGATTAGCTCTAGTAGGTTTCTGGTGGCGTCTTTAGGATTCTCTATGTATAGTATCATGTCATCTGCAAACAGTGACAGTTTTACTTCTTCTTTTCCAATTTGGATTCCTTTTATTTCTTCTTCTTCTCTGATTGCCATGGCTAGGACTTCCAAAACTATGTTGAATAATAGTGGTGAGAGTGGACATCCTTGCCTTGTTCCTGACCTTAGAGGAAATGCTTTCAGTTTTTCACCATTGAGAATGATGTTTGCTGTGGGTTTGTCATATATGGCCTTTATTATGTTGAGGTAGGTTCCCTCTATGCCCACTTTCTGGAGAGTTTTTGTCATAAACGGGTGTTGAATTTTGTTTAAAGCTTTTTCTGCATCTGTTGAGATGATCATACAGTTTTCATTCTTCAATTTGTTAATATGGTATATCACATTGATTGATTTGTGTATATTGAAGAATCCTTGCATCCCTGGGATAAACTCCACTTGATCATGGTGTATGACCCTTTTAATGTGTTGTTGGATTCTGTTCGCTAGTATTTAGTTGAGGATTTTTGCATCTATATTGATCAGTGATATTGGTCTGTAATTTTCTTGTTTTGTAGTATCTTTGTCTGGTTTTGGTATCAGGGTGGTGGTGGCCTCATAGAACGAGTTTGGGAATGTTCCTTCCTCTGCAATTTTTTGGAAGAGTTTGAGCAGGATGGGTGTTAGCTCTTCTCTAAATGTTTGATAGAATTCACCTGTGAAGCCATCTGGTCCTGGACTTTTGTTTGTTGGAAGATTTTTAATCACAGTTTCAATTTCATTACTTGTGATTGGTCTATTTCTGCCTGATTCAGTCTTGGAAGGTTATACCTTTCTAATAATTTGTCCATTTCTTCCTGATTGTCCATTTTATTGGCATACAGTTGCCTGTAGTAGTCTTTAGGATGCTTTGTATTTCTGCGGTGTCTGATGTAACTTCTCCCTTTCATTTCTAATATTATTGATTTGAGTCCTCTCCCTCTTTTTCCTGATGAGTCTGGCTAGTGGTTTATCAATTTTGTTTCTCTTCTCAAAGAACCAACTTTTAGTTTTATTGATCTTTGCTATTGTTTTCTTTGTTTCTATTGCATTTATTTCTGCTCTGCTCTTTATGATTTCTTTCCTTCTGCTAACTTGGGGTTTTGTTTGTTCTTCTTTCTCTAGTTCCTTTAGGTGTAAGGTTAGATTGTTTATTTGAGGTTTTTCTTGTTTCTTGAGGTAGGCTTATATAGCCATAAACTTTCCTCTTAGAACTACTTTTGCTGTATCCCATGGATCGTCGTGTTTTCATTGTCATTTGCCTCTAGGTATTTTTTTATTTCCACTTTGATTTCTGCAGTGATCTGTTGGTTATTTAGTAACGTACTGTTTAGCCTCCATGTGTTTGTGTTTTTAACGTTTTTTTCCCTGTAATTCATTTCTAATCTCATAGCTTTGTGGTCAGAAAAGGTGCTTGATATGATTTCAATTTTCTTAAATTTACTGAGGCCTGATTTGTGACCCAAGATGTGATCTATCCTGGAGAATGTTCCATGTGTACTTGAGAAGAAAGTGTAATCTGCTGTTTGGGGATGGACTGTCCTCTAAATATCAATTAAATCTATCTGGTCTATTGTGTCATTGAAAGCTTGTTTCCTTATTTATTTTCATTTTGGATGATCTTTCCATTGGTGTAAGTGAGGTGTTAAAGTCCCCCACTATTATTGTGTTACTGTCGATTTCCTCTTTTATAGCTGTTAGCAGTTGCCCTATGTATTGAGGTGCTCCTATGTTGGGTGCATATATATTTATAATTGTTATATATTCTTCTTGGATTGATACCTTGATCATTATGTAGTGTCCTTCCTCGTCTCTTGTAACATTCTTTATTTTAAAGTCTATTTTACCTGTTATGAGTATTGCTACTCCAGCTTTCTTTTGATTTCCATTTGCATGGGATATCTTTTTCCATCCCCTCACTTTCAGTCTGTATGTGTCCCTAGGTCTGAAGTGGGTCTCTTGTAGACAGCATATATATGGGTCTTGTTTTTTGTTTGTTTGTTTGTTTGTTTGTTTTCGGTACACAGGCCTCTCACTGTTGTGGCCTCTCCCATTGCAGAGCACAGGCTCTGGACGCGCAGGCTCAGCGGCCATGGCTCACGGTCCCAGCTGCTCCATGGCATGTGGGATCTTCCCAGACCAGGGCACAAACCCCTGTCCCCTGCATTGGCAGGCGGACTCTCAACCACTGCGCCACCAGGGAAGCCCAGGTCTTGTTTTTGTATCCATTCAGCCAGCCTGTGTCTTTTGGTTGGAGCTTAATCCATTCACGTTTAAGGTAATTATAGATATGTATGTTCCTATGACCATTTTCTTAATTGTTTTGGGTTTGTGTTTGTAGGTCCTTTTCTTCTCTTGTGTTTCCCACTTAGAGAAGTTCCTTTAGCATTTGTTGTAGAGCTGGTTTGGTGGTGCTGAATTCTCTTAGCTTTTGCTTGTCTGTAAAGCTTTTGATTTCTCCAACGAATCTGAATGAGATCTTACCAAGTAGAGTAATCTTGTTTGTAGGTTCTTCCCTTTCATCACTTTAAATGTGTCATGCCACTCCCTTCTGGCTTGTAGAGTTTCTGCTGAGAAATCAGCTGTTAACCTTATGGGAGTTCCCCTGTATGTTATTTGCCGTTTTTCCCTTGCTGCTTTCAATAATTTTTCTTTGTCTTTGATTTTTTCCAATTTGATTACTATGTATCTCGGTGTATTTCTCCTTGGGTTTGTCCTGTATGGGACTCTCTGTGCTTCCTGGACTTGGGTGGCTATTTCCTTTCCCATGTTAGGGAAGTTTTCAACTACAATCTCTTCACATATTTTCTTGGGTCCTTTCTCTCTCTCTTCTCCTTCTGGGACCCCTATAATGTGAATGTTGTTGCATTTAATGTTGTCTCAGAGGTCTCTTAGGCTGTCTTCATTTCTTTTCTTTTTTTTTTTTCTTTATTCTGTTCCACAGCAGTGAATTCCACCATTCTGTTTTCCAGGTCACTTACCCATTCTTCTGCCTCAGTTATTCTGTTATTGATTTCTTCTAGTGTAGTTTTCATTTCAGTTATTGTATTGTTCATCTCTGTTTGCTTTTTCTTTACTCTTCTAAGTCTTTGTTAAACATTTCTTTCATCTTCTCAGTCTTTGCCCCCATTCATTTTCCAAGGTCCTGGATCATCTTCACTATCATTATTCTGAATTCTTTTTCTGGAAGGTTGCCTATTGCCACTTCATTTAGTTGTTTATCTGGGGTTTTATCTTGTTCCTTCATCTGGTACATAGCCCTCTGCCTTTGCATCTTGTCTATCTTTCTGTGAATGTGGTTTTTGTTCCACAGGCTGCAGGACTGTAGTTCTTCTTGCTTCTGCTGTCGGCCTTCTAGTGGATGAGACTGTCTAAGGCTTGTGCAAGTTTCCTGATAGGAGGGACTGGTGGTGGGTAGAGCTGACTGTTGCTCTGGTGGACAGAGCTCAGTAAAACTTTAATCCATTTGACTACTGATGGGTAGGGTTGGGTACCCTCCCTGTTGGTTGTTTGGCCTGAGGCAACCCAACACTGGACCCTAGCTGGGCTCTTTGGTGGGGCTAATGGCAGACTCTGGGAAGGCTCACACCAAGGAGTACTTCCCAGAACTTCTGCTGCCAGTGTCCTTGTCCCCACGGTGAGCCACAGCCACCCCCGACTCTGCAGGAGACCCTCCAACACTAGCAGGTAGGTCTGGTTCAGTCTCTTCTGGAGTCACTGCTCCTTCCCCTGGGTCCCGATGTGCACACTACTTTCTGTGTGCCCTCCAAGTGTGGAGTCTCGGTTTCCCCCAGTCCTGTCAAGGTACTGCAGTCAAATCCCACTAGGCTTCAAAGTCTGATTCTCTAGGAATTCCTCCTCCTGTTGCCAGATCCCCAGGTGGGAAAGCCTGATGTGGGGCTCAGAACCTTCACTCCAGTGGGTGGACTTCTGTGGTATAAGTGTTCTCCAGTCTGTGAGTCACCCACCCAGCAGTTATGGGATTTGATTTTGCTGTGATTGCACCCTTCCTACCATCTCATTGTGGCTTCTCCTTTGTCTTTGGATGTGGGGTATCATTTTTGGTGAGTTCCAGTGTCTTCCTGTCGATGATTGTCCAGCAGCTAGTTGTGATTCTGGTGTTCTCGCAAGAGGGAGTGAGAGCACGTCCTTCTACTCTGCCATCTTGGTTCAGGCAAGACTGGTAGTTCTGAGAATGCTCTTATACCTTCATTTAATTTCTAGATAGCGATTTCCTCTCAGACACGAGCTGTGAAAGCTTAGAGCACTCTCCCAGGGTGTACTCTTTCTATATCCAGTCTGTCTTAGACACACTAGAGCTGGTGGATGGATGACTGCTCTGGTTATAGCTGCGAGGGGAAGCTCAGCTCATTATTTTAGACCTGGCCTCAAGAACTGTCTGGACACTTTTTCTGTAAAAGGTAAATATTTTCGGCTTTGCCAGCCATGTTGTCTCTATGGCAATTCCTCAACCCTGCAGTGAAAGCAGCCTCAGACAATATGGAAACAAGTGGGTGTGACTGAGTGCTCAAGAAACTTTGTTCACAAAAACACGTGGTGGTGGGCTGGATTTGACCAACCCTGCTGTAGGGCAATGGTTAAGAGACCAGGCTCTCTAGCCAGGCTGCTTGGACTCAAATCCAAGCTCTGCCACTTTTTATCTATAGCTTAAGTCAATTATTTAACATCTTTGTGGTTAAATTCCTGTGATGGTTCATTTTATGTGTCAACTTGACTAGGGTAAGAGATGCTCAGATAGCTGGTAAAACATTAATTTTTGTTATGTCTGTGAGGGTGTTTCTGGAAGAGATTAGCATTTGGATTGGTAGGCTGAGTAAAGAAGATCACCCTCACCAATGCAAGTGGGCATGTTCCAATCCATCGAGGGCCTGAATAGAGCAAAAAGACAGAGGAAGCACAAATTCACTGTCTCTACTTGAGCAGAGACATCCACCTTCTCCTGCCCTCAGACAGGCAGGACCCAAACCATGGAGGCAGAAAAGCATGTGTCCCAGCTTCCTTGACATTCAGACTCACATTCTGATTTCAAGGGGTCAAATTCCTCCATTTGTCCTTAACGTTTCACAACGTTACACACTGTCATGCTTTGCTCCTCAAAAGGCAGTCCTGCTGAACAGTTCAGAGGGATCGGGCAATCTTTCTCTGTCACGGGGCAGAGAGTAAACACATTAAGGTGAGGGTCAGAGGGCCTCTGTCACCAGAAACAGCATGGAAACAAATAAATCAGCATGACTGTGTTCCTATAAAACTTTATTTTGGGACCTTTGAATTTTAGAACATTTTTACTTTTCATGAAATATTATTAAAAACCATTTTCTTTCCACATTAAAAAATGTGAAAACCATTCTTGGCTTGGGGATGTCTCCTTCTCAGACTCTAGCAGGGCCTCTCTGCCTCCACCCACGACACTGCCTGCTGCCCCCAGGATGGAGGATGGAGTGACAGCTCCTTACCAGGCACTCAAGGCCTTGCAGGTCCAGCCCTGCCAGCCTCCTTGCCCCCCTGTCTAGCTCTCTGCTCTGGCCTCACTGGCCCCCTTCAGCTCCTTTATGGGACAGACCCTGTCCTGCCTCTAGGACTTCCCAGGGTCTGGTCCCTCAGCCTTAGCACTCTGACCCCCACCCAGATTTGCCTATCACTCCAGTCCCCCCAGATTTCAGCTGCAAGTCACTTTCTCAAAGCCTTCTTTCTCGTTCTCCATCGGATTAGACCCTATTACACATCCCCAAAGGTCCCTGCACCTCCTTCCTGCAATCAGCATCCTTGGAATTCTTTGTTTACTACCCTGTGCCCCGCAGGAATAGAGGCCCATTGAAGGCAGAGACATGCCTGTCTTGCTCACGGCTATACTGTGGGACACACAGTAAGGGCTCACTATTTGCTTCAAGAAAGGCTGTTTCCCTGGTCTTTCCCCCTTGGCCCTTTCATTCTCCCACTCCCTTCTCCCTGGGCCATCTTACCCAGCTCCAGATGTCAGTATCATCTCCCGCAGAGGTTTTCACACTTTCACGGGCATCAAAACCACCTGGAACTAGTTTCAGCACAGCTTCCTGAGGTCCATTCCCATCAGTTCAGACTTGTTAGGACTGGTGTGGATGGACCCCAGGTACCTAACCGCCCTGACACCTACCTCCCCACCACACACGTTCAAAACCAAGAAAGTGCTCATGTCCAGCATCCATGGATCAGGCTTTGAGAATTGCTCATCTCTAATAAGCTGATATTATTAAACATCTTGAATAAATGAATGAAAGAATGAGAGTTCTGCCGCTGTATATCCAAGGACAGATGCCTATATGCTTCCGTGGAAATAGGGCCCTTAGTTCTCCTGAAAACTCCCATGGAGAGGCTGGACAGTTATATGTCCTGTTCATTCATTTATTATAGAATGTAACAAATACTGTTTGTTATAGAAACAGTAACAAATACTTTTACATATTGAGCACTCAGGAGGGACAAGCCATTGGGCTAAATATTAAAATGTAATGGTTCATAAAAACAGACGTGATCCCTGCCTTTATGCAGTCTATATTCTATTGAGGGACACAGAATGATCAGAGTCAAACAAATATTTAATTAGAAATGGTGATAAGTGCTATGATGACAGGGAAGTGAGGGGGAGGGTACTAGTCACCTGCTGTCAGACCCATCACTGCCCCTCCCTGTTGTGGCAGCTTGCCTCCAGCGATGGCCACCATCAATTCCTTTCTTCCTTGTACCCACATGACACCACCCCATTGGAAGGTGGAGGATATTTCTCCATCTGATTGAATGTGGGCTAGCCTGTGACTGCGTTGATCTGGAGATCTAAGAATACAGTGGAAGTGATGTTCAAGGCTAGATCATGAGTGGCCTTGGACCTTCCTCCTAGATTTTTGGAAATGCTTGCTCTGGGGACACTCCTTCTTGGAATCCAGCCATTATACTGTGAGAAGCCCGAGGCTCATGGAGCAGCCACATGATTGAGAGCCCAGCTGCCATTCAACTATAACTCTATGAGACATCCCAAGTGAGCCCAGCAAATCCCCAGAATGAAGAGAGATAATAAATTGTTATTTTAAGCCATTAAGTTCTGGGTTGGTTTCTACACAGTAATAGATACTGAGAGAAGAAATCAGTAGAGGGAAATGAGGTGCTGATCTATTTGGGACTTTGTGGCAGGTGAGAGCTGGAAGGATTTCAAACAAAGAGACTGTCAGTGAAGGTTTGAAGGACGGCAAAGAAATTTTTATTGGAGACTGGAAGAAAAGAGATGTGATTTATATACTGGCAGCACAATTAGTGAGATGGTTACCTGTGTCAATTTGGAGCATAAAAACTGTACCTAATGGATCTAGCTAAGGAGGTTTCCAGGTGGAATGTTAAAAGTGCCAACTGGGTTTCTTTTAGCTACTTATAAGATACGGATATAGATGGATGAGCTGAAGGAAAAAGGAGCTGTTTGGTTTTCACAGAATTTTGAGGAAATATAGAGAACTCAGGGCAATCTTTCCAAATGACAAGATGTTTTCAAAGTAAGAAATGGCCTCAAGGCAAAGATCAAATCCGGGGACTGCCAGTAAAATATCACCTGTCAAAGTTAAATGAAGTCCAGGGTGCAACTATAAGACCTTTTCTTAAGATATCAGGAAGATTTGGGACTTCCCTGGCAGTCCAGTGGTTAAGACTCTGTGCTCCCAATGCAGGGAGCCCGGGTTCGATCCCTGGTCAGGGAACTAGATCCCACATACGTGCCGTAACTAAGAGTTCACATGCCACAACTAAGAAGTCTGCATGTCACAACTAAAAGATCCTGCATGCTGCAATGAAGATCCCACATGCAGCAGTGAAGATCCTGCGTGCTGCAACTAAGACCTGGCACAGCCAGATAGATAAATAAATAAATAAATAAATAAATAAATAAATAAATAAATAAATAAATAAATATATTTTTTAAAAGATATCAGGAAGATTTGAGGATGTGCTTTGTAGACTGTCTCTGTTAGACAAGAGGACTTCTAACAATCTTAGGTGGCATCTTTTATACCATTTCTGCTAGACAGCAGGGCCTTTTTTTCTAAAAAGAATCTCAGAGGTGTAGTCCCACAGCAGCCTCACAGGTAGCCCAATTGTAGAAAGGTGTATCCTAGAAAGAAATGGGTATTTTATACTTTGATAATAGGAAACCCACACGAATTTTAGAGGAGATATATCAGCTTAGACTGAAGGGACAGAGAGATAGTTCAAAATGAAAAGACACCTTTTGGGTCTGAATGTAGTATAGGCAGGAGGCAGGCTGAGAAAGCAATTTGACTGTGCACGTGGACCATTTCTTTTGGAAAAGGAAGTGCTGCCCAAACCTTGGCTCCCTGTACACCAATGCCAAAATGAGCCATGGAGACAGAGTTTTGGAGGAGAATGAAAGGGTGGCTTTATTCTTTGCCAGGCAAAGAGGGGAACACAGCAGGCTAGCACCTCAAGAACTGTGCCCCCTTCCCTGGGGAATAGGGAGAGGTCTTATAGTCAGGGCTCGTGGTCAGGGATATGCAATAAGGATCAAGGCAGTAACAGTCCTGGTGGTCCCCTAATCTTGATGAGCTTCTCTGGTCCCTTTAATCTTGCCTCAGGTGGTGTCCTGGCTGCTCGTCCCTTGATTTGCAACTGTTCAAGAATCTGCCGTTTGGAACTCAGGGAAGGTCATGGAGGGTGGAGTCTTGCCTACAAGACATGGGGGACAAAAAGGCCTCCTTGCCTGGCAACCCCCTAGGACCCCACTGGGTTTCAGAAGGATGATCCAGAAAGCAGAACCAAGAGCCCAGAGTCATGGAGAAGCACTCCCTGGGAGCAGGACTGGGTCTTATTCAAGGAACTAGTGATGTGTACCCAGTTGCATTTCAGAATTGCTATGGACCAGGGACCCCTAGGTGCCTCCCATTCTCCTCACTTCTTGTTTCCCCAACCCCGTCTTGACTGGGAGTGTTACTGCATTTGTCCTTTGCTTGTATCACACTATGTTGGGAGTGGGAAAATGAAGGGAGACATAATTGTCTCTTTAATTTTCAAGTCTTCAGATTGTGAGGAACTGTACCTGAGGAGCTGCACTGGAGGAGGCTTGTCTTAGTCTGCTTGGGCTGCTGTAAAAAAGTACCACAGACTCAGTGGCTTATAAACGACAAAAATTTATTTGTTACAGTTATGGTGGTTGGGAACTCCAAGATCAAGGCTCCAGCATGGTCATGTTCTGGGGAAGGCCTTCTTCCTGGTTCATAGCTAGCAGCTTCTTGCTGTGTCCTCACATGGTGGAAGGGGTGAGGAAGCTCTCTGGAGCCTCTTTTGTAAGGCACTAATCTCATTCACTTAGGCACCTCCCAAATTCCGTACTTCCAAATACTATCATCTTTGGGCATTAAGATTTCAACACGTGAATTTTGGGGGGGGGGATACAAATATTTAGAACAGACTGAGCTTCATCCACAGCTGCACCTGATTTATGTAATGGGGCCCTAGACCTTGAGCCTGAACTCAATTCCATAATGGAATGAAAGTTTGGGTGTCTCACAAGAGGATGAGTAAATTTTGAAAGGGATGTGAATTGTGGCTATAGAATGGATGAGAGTAGCTTGCCTCCAAAGATGGCCACCATTAATTCTTTTTCTCCCTGTATACACATGCTATTTTCCCACTGATAAGTAAAGTTTATTCTTTTAACCCATCAAGTCCAACTTGTGCTTTGACCAGTAGATACTGCAGAGATGATGTCCAAGGCTAGGTCATAAGAAGACTTACACTTGCTGCCTGGGTCTCCTGGAAAGCTTGCTTCTGGTATATTCCCTTTGGGAATCTAGCCGTCAAGCTGTGAGACATCCCCAAGCCATATGAAAAGGCCATATGTCAGAGTTCTGGCTGACAGTTCTAGCTAAGCTTCCAGCTGGCAGCCAACTTCAACCAGCAGCCCTGTGTGCATGCCATCTTGGATGTCTAGCCTAGTTAAGCCTTCAGGTAACTGTAGCCCAGCTATCATCTGAAACTGGATGAGATACCTCAAGTGAGAACTTTCCAGCTGAACCCAATGGACCCCCAGAACCATGGGTGATAATAATAGTTTTAAATCACTAAATTTTTTGGGGGGGTGGGTTGATGTAGCAATAGATAACTAAAACATATTCTTTGCTTGGTATCAAGTAAAATTAAATTTCCTAGGCCCCTTTGACATCTTGGTTCTCAGAAGTTTGGGCCAATGGGAGGCACTGGTGGGAGACTGGAAGATGGAAGGAAGAGAGAAGCCAAGTTATTTCCTTTCCCTCCCTCTGTGCTTTGGGTGGCATCTCCTGCAATGGCTGCCTCTCTTCTTTGCCTCTGTCTCTTATCAGAGAGACCCTCCCTCTGTGGTCCAGCTCCCAGTAGGCAGCCCTCACTGGATTCTAGCTCCAGCCAAACTGCCCCATCTTCTGGCTTCTGGGAAATATCTGTTATCCTGCTGACCCCAAAAGTGGTACCGGCTCCCTACTGTGTAACCAATTCCCACATTTAAATTCCTTCTATTTGAAACACCTAGAGAGGTCTCTGTTTTCCTAGTTGAACCTTGAGCAATATGGCATTGAAGAGGAAAACACGATCTAGCCTAGCAGGTCAGAAAGGCTTCCCAGTTTAGAAAGGGATGTTTCAGCTAAGCTCTGATGAATATGTAGGATTTCTGGGCATTGGAGATAAGCAAGTCTGAATACAAATGATCCAAAGGGGAAGGCAGATCAACGTATGAGAGGTACTGGAAAATGAGCAATTGTGCTCTGCTACAAAGAAAATGAGAGGGAGGATGGCATGAGACGAGGCTGGAGAAGTTGGAGGATTGAGAACCCCTGGAAATTCAGGGGTTCTCAATCCTTGGTGCTATTAGAATCACCTCACCCCAGATTAACTGAATCAGAATCTCTAAGGATTGGGCCAGCAGGATTATTATATGCAGTCAGGGCTGAGAACCAGCCCATGCAAAGCATTGTAAGCCACGGTCTTTTTCTTTTTTAATTAAAAAAGAATTTTTTTTGGCCACACTGCAAAGCATGTGGGATCTTAGCCACCCCCACCAGGGATGGAACCCTCAGCCCTTGCACTGGAAGCATGGAGTCTTAACCACTGGACTGCCAGAGAAATTCCAGCCATAGTCTTTATCCTTGTCAATGGGAAGAGCCAGAGGGTGGTGAACTTTCTGGCTCTTGAGTGAGGAAGTGATTAGAGGGACCCAGAGCGGAGGCAGGAAGACCTGTAGGGGCTATTGTGAGAGTTCAGGGAGAACTGATGTGCTCTTGGCTTTGCTGATGGTGGACATGGACAAAAGTAGATGACTCAGTACTTGCTGGGCTAGGTTTTCTGAATTTCTCACTCAGGTCTTTACGTTTTATCATCTTGCTCTTCATTTTCTTCTCCCCAATGGTTCCCTGTAGCTGGGCTCCGTACTCATGTCCATCTTCCCTAGATAGTTTCCTTCTAATGAGCCCTCCCCGGGGTCTACTACTCCTCTTTGTGGGTAGATGATGCAGCCATCCCAAAGCCCTGCAGGGAGCTGCCTTTGGCAGAACTTGGGAGCCCAACTCCTTCAGTACTCTGTAATTTTAAAATGACTTGAATTTTGATTGTATTTTGGCAGTTTCAATTAGAAATGTGAAGTATATGGAAATAGAACCTTTGGCCAGAGAAGAACGTCAGAGTTTAAAGTCCTCGTAGATGGCCTTTTCCAAACCCTGGATTTCATGATCAGAGGAGATTCCTGAGCTCCCAGGAGTTCAAGACCCAGACCCAGCTAAGACTTATTCCTTGGTTCTTCACATCTTGCTGTACTAGTGATTTTTTAAGACCATGAAATTGCAAATACTCTGCCTGAAGTTCATTCTTAAACTCTGGAGACCTCACCCCGACTCCCGTAATTATCATAAGAGTATCCCAAGGATAATCTTTTTGTAAATTTAAACCAATGCATTTTCATTTCTCTCTTTCAATCCAGTTTCCCTGTAGCCACTCCCTCCAGGGGAGCCAGGAGGCTTATTGCTTCAAGGCAGGAGAGGTTTGCAAGACCTGATTTTGAAAGCACTTGAGAGAGAGAGAGAGAGAGAGAGAGAGAGAGAGAGAGAGAGAGAGAGAGAGAAAGAGAGAGAGAGAGAGAGAGAGAGGGAGAGGGAGAGAGAGAGAGAGAGAGGGAGAGAGGATAGGATGTGCTAGGATTCGTTTATCTCTGGGCCCAAGGCTGGAAGATAGGGGAGGGTGTTAGATCTGTGAAGATGTCAGAAAGGTAAGGCGGGGCTGGTGACTATTCCCCTGGCCCCCAGCTTCAGAAAGTTGCCAAGAGGGACAGCAACCAAGGGCACCCTGAGTCTACCTTTCTCCTGAATGTCACAGCAGCTGAATGGACCACCAGAGGGCTGGTTGTGGTCCAGACAAGGTGACACGCAGGTGTAACTTTCAAGGCAGTGGGCTGATTAGAGGAGGGCAGCCAGGAGAAATACAGTAGCAGTCCTGGACATTGAACAAGCCCCCAAAACCAGACTATGTGTTACCCTGGCCCCTAGAAGCTTTAATATTAGAGACACTTGGAAACCCACACATGCCAGGGACACATCCATAGTCTCAGGAAGGTTCAAGGTCTCTATCCCCCTGTCTCAGTCCACTTGGGCTCCTCTAACAGAATACCATAGACCGCGTGGCTTATAAACAAACGTTTCTCACAGTTCTGGAGGCTGTAAGTCCAAGATCAAGGTGTAGACAGATTTGGTGTTTGGCAAAGCCTGCTTCCTCCTTCTTGCTGGATTCTCACATGGTAGATGGGACCAGACACCTCTCTTGGGTTCCTTTTGTAAGTGCACTAATACCATTCATGAAGTCTCCACCCTCATGACCTAATCACCCCCCCAAAGACCTCGGCTCCAAAAGCCATCATACTGAGAATTAAGCTTCGACATGAGGATTTTAGGGGGACACATTGAGTCTATGGCACCCCTAACACCTCAGGATATGGGTGCTCCTCTCCCCACTCACCAGACATCACCTTCTGGAGAGGGCAAGGCATAGTGTAAACAAAGAATGTTGGCCACCATTCCAGTTCTACAAGGATCAAGTCATTCGCCTTGTACTGTAGACTACAAGTACACCCTGAAAGGCATTCAGAATGAAGCATTCTGTGTTTTGGAGATGTGGGCCCCTGCATAGTTAAAAAGCATATCTAAGGAAGAATTGCAATGACCCCACATTCTTGCATCCTCCCATACATAGAAAAGCACTAAAATCATTAACTGCCATATCTGATCCTTGTGACCTTTCACCGAGGTCTTGACTACGTGTAATAACCCTTTAGCCAAAATTCATGTGCACACTGGCTCCTCCCCCACCTCTTAGGAGCAGTTCCTCAGAGCTGTCTGAGAGGCTGCCTCCCAGGCTGTAATCCTCAGTAAGGTCCTGAAGAAAACTCAACTCACAGCTCTTACATTGCGCATTTTTGTTTGTTTGTGTTTCACTCAATAGCAGGAAGAGGCCAGCTAAGAGAACAGTCACCTAAGTCTGAGATGCTAGTTGAAGGGTCAGATCTCTGAATACCCTAAACTAGATCCAGATAATATTTTTGCCTGCTAACCAGTGGGTGGCTGCTCGGGAGAAAGACTACTTTCATTCCACGTTCAGTAAAAGTATTTTTTTTCTGCACAGCATGATCGTAGTACAAATTATTATTATTATTTTTTAACATCTTTATTGGAGTATAATTGCTTTACAATGGTGTCTTAGTTTCTGCTGTACAACAAACTGAGTCAGTTATATGTATACATATATCCCCATATCCCCTCCCTCTTGCATCTCCCTCCATCCCACCTTCCCTATCCCACCCCTCTAGGTGGTCATAAAGCGTGAGCTGATCTCCCCATGCAACGCGGCTGCTTCCCACTAGCTATCTATTTTACATTTGGTAGTGTATATATGTCAATGCTACTCTCTCACTTCATCCCAGCTTACCCTTCCCCCTCCCTGTGTCCTCAAGTCCATTCTCTCCGTCTGTGTCTTTATTCCTGTCCTGGCCCTAGGTTCATCAGAACCACTTTCTTTCTTTTTTTTTATAGATTCCATATATATGTGTTAGCATACGGTATTTATTTTTCTCCTTCTGACTTACTTTACTCTGTATGACAGACTCTAGGTCCATCCACCTCACCACAAATAACTCAATTTCATTTCTTTTTATGGCTGAGTAATATTCCATTGTATATATGCGCCACAGCTTCTCTATCCATTCATCTGTCGATGGACACTTAGGTTGCTTCCATGCCCTGGTTATTGTAAATAGCGCTGCAATGAACATTGTGGTACATGACTCTTTTGAATTATAGTTTTCTCAGGGTATATGCCCAGTAGTGGGATTGCTGGGTCTTACGGTAGGTCTATTTGTAGTTTTTTAAGGAACCTCCATACTGTTCTCCATAGTGGCTGTTTCAATTTACATTCCCACCAACAGTGCAAGAAGGTTCCCTTTTCTCCACACCCTCTCCAGCACATAGTGCAAATTAAATTTGTGACTCTGATTCCATAGCTACTAAAGGGTAGCAGAATATGCCACCCCCAAAATATGCCTCTTTGGCATAAGAATTTTTTTGAGCTGATCATTTCTGAGAATAGCAGACAGGAGAAGCTCTGAAAACAGAGTAGAAGTTGCCCTTTGTAAGGGACATTCATATCGATGAAGGAAATCTCCGTTTTTAAGGGTGTGTCCTTCTTTGTACCAGGAGGAGGAGGATAACTCTCAATGATAAGAAACTCTTAGTTTGCTGTAACGAATTACCATGGACTTAGTAGCCTAAACAACAAAAATTTATTATTTTATAGTTCTGGAGGTCAGAAGTCTGAAACCAATTTCACTGGGCTGAAGTCAATGTGTCAGGCATTTTTGTGTCAAGCTGCAATTTTTCTGGAGGCTCTTTTCCCTTGCCTTTTCTGGTTCTAGAGACAGCCTGTATTCCCTGACTCATGGCCACATCACTCTGACCTCTGCTTCTGTCACCACCTCTCCTTCTCTTACTCTGACCCTCCTGCCTCCCTCTAAGAAGGACCCTTGCCATTACACTGGGTCACCCAGATAAGCCAGGATAATCTCTCTGTCTCAAAATCTGTATCTTAATCACATCTGCAAAGTTCCTTTTTGCCATGGAAAGTAACATATTCACAAACTCCAGGGATCAGGACGTGGACATCCTTGGGGGGGGGGTGCATTATTCTGTCTACCACTAGCCATAATTTCTTTAAAAAGTGCCCCACTATTGTTTAAGGGATTTGCTTCTGAGCAGCTCACCCACATTCTGTAAGCTTTGACCTGCACCAGCAGGAATGGCGAATGTCACTGTCCACAGTGATTATAAGATGCATCCTAATCTCAGAGGTGTTAACATGTAAAGAAAAATGCCTGCCCGTATATATACCGAAGATGCTGTGTCTCCTTCCCATGGGTGCCTTGAATGCCATGCTTTGTTCAACCTTCAGCACTGTGTCTGAGCCCTTCCTAGGTGTCAGCAATTGCTCTGTCTGTTGGACATGCAGAGATAAGACACATAACCTCTGTCCGTGGAGGGGGTCTGTTTATCTTCCAGTGGCAGAGAGAGAGATGAAAGTCAAAATAGAAGTGATTCATCAAAGAGGAGAAAAGTGAATGGAAATAAAATGTACTTATTGATATAAGTAAGGTGAGGGGGGAGAGGGGTTCTCAGCTGGGAGGAGCTCTGCCAATGTCCATCGAGGCAGGCAGACAGAGACAGGTTGTCCCAGTGAGGCCAGAGTCCAAACCCAGCAATCTGGCTACAGGGCCCCACCAAACAGCTGGCCTGCTTGGTGGAGCCACGGTGGAGGGGAGTCTTGCAAATATAAAGTGACCACTATGGTTTCATATGAGCCTCAAAATCTTCTGTGATCCTATCCCCTCTTGCTAAAAATAGTTGACTTAATTACTAATAAATAATAATACTCTTAGTATGTTGACTCAGCATTAACCAGCCTGCCGACCATAGAAATCTCTGCTAACCCCGGACATTCTCTTTTTTTAAAAATTAATTAATTAATTTTATTTTTGGCTGTGTTGGGTCTTCCTTGCTGCGCGTGGGCTTTCTCTAGTTGCGGCGAGCGGGGGCTACTCTTCATCGTGGTGCGGGGGATTCTCACTGCGGTGGCTTCTCTTGTTGAGGAGCATGGGCTCTAGGCGCATGGGTTTCAGTAGTTGTGGCACACAGGCTCAGTAGTTGTGGTTCGCGGGCTCTAGAGCACAGGTTCAGTAGTTGTGGCGCACGGGCTTAGCTGCTCCGCGGCATGTGGGATCTTCCCGGACCAGGGCTCGAACCCATGACCCCTGCATTGGCAGGTGGATTCTTTTTTTTTTTTTTTTTTGCGATACGCGGGCCTCTCACTGTTGCGGCCTCTCCCGTTGTGGAGCACAGGCTCCGGACGCGCAGGCTCAGCGGCCACGGCTCACGGGCCCAGCCGCTCCGCGGCATGTGGGATCTTCCCGGACCAGGGCACGAACCCGTGTCCCCTACATCGGCAGGCGGATTCTCAACCACTGCGCCACCAGGGAAGCCCTGGCAGGTGGATTCTTAATCACTGCGCCACCGGGGAAGCCCCTAACCCTGGACATTCTTAACTGGTGTTTGTTTTGTGTATCTGTGAGGCTCAAGTTAGCAGTCATTCACCAGATCCTGCTGTGTGCCCAGCATGGTGACAGGTGCTGTGGATGGGGCAGTCTCGGGGCTACTAAACACCTTTCCTGTCTCAGCCTTGGGAGTCAGAATGACTCTAGTTCAACTCCTGCCTCTATCATGTTCTTCCTGGGCCTCAGCTTCCTCATCCTTGAAATGGGGTGATGACACGGTACCTTGGAGCGCTGTCATGAGGACTGAATGAGGTGGATCTTGGGAAGAGCCCATCACGGTGCCCAGTTTGGTTTCCTCCCCTTGCACCTTTTGGGGTTCACCCACCCCCACCCACCCACTTCCATCCCAGCAGCCTTTTTCCTATAGAGCTGAGACCTTCCCAATACTTGCTCTGGGATTAG
Organism: Kogia breviceps; assembly: GCF_026419965.1. NCBI lineage: Eukaryota > Metazoa > Chordata > Mammalia > Artiodactyla > Physeteridae > Kogia > Kogia breviceps. The sequence goes on along the minus strand of NC_081312.1, from coordinate 9,169,789 downwards.
CCTTCTTCAGGCTGAGCCTTACTGCCTATTCCTCATCAGGTTTTTAGAAACCTGTCTCTCACACTTAATTCCTGATTTTAACCAAGCTCCTTCTGAGGGTCCTTCCCAGTGCATCCCACATATGTTCCCAACACAAATGAACAGGCAGATCCTGGGAAGCAAACAAGGATGAGTGTCACGCTTATATAAAATATTCAACCAACCAACTAGAAAAACTCACATCACAGAAAGTGATAGAGCCTGCCACCCTGGACCTCACCAGCCCATAACTGTAAAATAAGGCCAGACTCCCTTTCCTGCCCACTTGTCATGGATGAGCCTGGTCTGGAGTGCCCCCAGCACTGTGTCTGAGGGGGATCCTGCCTCAAGTTGCCAGGAATGTTCCCCATCTTCTCCTGCCCATTCTCCTGACTACTGTTGCCAGTGGCTCTCAGGAGAACTCCCATCTCTGCAGGGAAGGTGTCTCTGATGACACCCCAGGTGGCCTCAAGAATGGACATGGCTCTTCCAGTTGGAAGCAGGAGACTTCCTTTCTTATTCTCCACAGCTCAGTGAAGCCCACTGGGGTCTTAAAGAGAACTCCAAATAGGAGCATCTTGAAGACATGGAATTATCAGAGATTCAACAGAGCATTACAACTGCTACTAGAAAGGCTATTCTTAGAGGTCATAGGCTCGGATCTGACCAGGGTTTGTTGAAGGACTGACTCCCTGCCTGGTCCTTGATGGACTCCTCATAGCAAAGTCAGCTCCTCTCCCAACACCGGCCTCTGGCATTTCTAGCAGCTCACCTCTGGGTCCTAGACTCATTCCTTCCCAGCTCCCCCATTTCTTCTCTGGGAATGTCCTATCCACCTCAAAGATGAGATCTGCCTTCATATCCTAGCTCTTCATATTTCCCAAGTCTGAGTAATTCAGTCAACCCCAATTTCATGCACAGGTAAATTTAAAAAACAATTCTGCTCATGCACCCAGGTTAGAAACTAAGCAGAACCAAACCCAAAGTTAGTAGAAAAAAAAGGAAATCATAAAGATCAGAGCAGAAATAAATGAAATAGAGACTGAAAAAACAATAGAAAAGATCAATAAAACTAAGAGTTGGTTCTTTGAAAAGATAAACGAAATTGATAAACCTTTAGCTAGACTCATCAAGAAAAAGAGAGGGCCCAAATCAATAAAACCAGAAATGAAAATGGAGAAGTTACAGTTGACACCACAGAAATAGGATCATAAGAGATTATTATGAATAATTATACACCAGTAAAAGAGACAACCTAGAAGAAATGGATAGATTCCTAGAATTTACACTCTCCCAATGCTGAAACAAGAAGAAACAGAAAATATGAAACAGACCAATTACCAGTGATAAGATTGAATCCGTAATTTAAAATACTCCCAACAAACAAAAAAGTCCAGGGCCAGATGTTTTCACGGGTGAATTCTACCAAACACTTAGAGAAGAGTTAACACGTATCCTCAAACTATTCCAAAAAATTGCAGAGGAGGAAATGCTTCCAAACTCATTCTAGAGGCCAGCATCACCCTGATAACAAAACCAGACAAAGATATAACAAAGAATAAAATTACAGGCCAATATGACTGATGAATATAGATGCAAAAATCCTCAACAAAATATTAACAAACCAAATTCAACAATACATTAAAAGGATCATACACTATGATCAAGTGGGATTTATTCCAGGGATGCAAGGATGATTCAATATCAACAAATCAATCAGTGTGATACACCACATTAACAAATTTAAGAATAAAAATCCTATGATCATGTCAATAGATACAAAAAAAGCTTTTGAGAAAATTCAATATTCATTTACAATAAAAACTCAAAAAAGTGGGTATAGAGGAAACATTCCTCAATATAACAAAGGCCATAGGTAATAAGCCCACAACTAACATCATACTCAGCTGTGAAAAGTTGAAAGCATTTCCTCTAAGATCAAGAACAAGAAAAGAATGCTCACTCTCACTACTTTTTTTTTCTAATTTTTAAATTTTATTTTATTTTTTTTAATACAAGTTCTTATTAGTTATCTATTTTATACATATTAGTGTATATATGTCAATCCCAATCTCCCAGTTCATCGCAACAACCCACCCCACCACTTTCCCCCCTTGGTGTCCATATGTTTGTTCTCTACATCTGTGTCTCTATTTCTGCCCTGCAAACTGGTGCATCTGTACCATTGTTCTAGGTTCCACATATAACTGTTAATATATGATATTTGTTTTTCTCTTTCTGACTTATTTCACTCTGTATGACATCTCTAGATCCATCCACGTCTCTACAAATTACCCAATTTCGTTCCTTTTTATGGCTGAGTAATAGTCCATTGTATATATGTGCCACATCTTCTTTATCCATTCATCTGTCGATGGGCATTTAGGTTGCTTCCATGACCTGGCTATTGTAAACAGTGCTTCAATGAATATTGGGGTGCATGTGTGTTTTGAATTCTGGTTTTCTCTGGGCATAGGCCCAGTAGTGGGATTGCTGGGTCATATGGTAATTCTATTTTTAGATTTTTAAGGAACCTCCATACTGTTCTCCATAGTGACTGTATCAATTTACATTCTCACCAATAGTGCAAAAGGGTTCCCTTTTCTCCACACCCTCTCCAGCATTTGTTGTTTGTAGATTTTCTGATGATGCCCATTCTAACTGGTGTGAGGTGATACCTCATTGTAGTTTTGATTTGCATTTCTCTAATAAATAATTAGTGATGCTGAGCAGCTTTTCATGTGCTTCTTGGCCATCTGTCTGTCTTCTCTGGAGAAATGTCTATTTAGGTCTTCTGTCCATTTTTGGATTGGATTGTTTGTTTTTTTTAATATTGAGCTGCATGGGCTGTTTATATTTTTTGGAGATTAATCCTTTGTTGGTTGATTCATTTGCAAATATTTTCCCCCATTCTGAGGGTTGTCTTTTCGTCTTGTTTATAGTTTCCTTTGCTTTGCAAAAGCTTTTAAGTTTCATTAGGCCCCATTTGTTTATTTTTGTTTTTATTTCCATTACTCTAGGAGGTGGATCAAAAAAGTTCTTGTTGTGATTTATGTCAAAGAGTGTTCTTCCTATGTTTTCCGCTAAGAATTTTATAGTGTCCAGGCTTACATTTAGATCTCTAATCCATTTTGAGTTTATTTCTGTGTATGTTGTTAGGGAGTGTTCTAATTTCATTCTTTTACATGTAGCTGTTCAGTTTTCCCAGCACTACTTATTGAAGAGACTGTCTTTTCTCCATTGTATATCCTTGCCTCCTTTGTCATAGATTAGTTGACCATAGGTGCATGGGTTTATCTCTGAGCTTTCTATGTTGTTCCATTGATCTATGTTTCTGTTTTTTTGCTACTACCATATTGTCTTGATTACTGTAACTTTGTAGTATAGTCTGAAGTCAGGGAGTCTGATTCCTCCAGCTCCGTTTTTTTCCCTCAAGATTGCTTTGGCTATTTGGGGTCTTTTTTGTCTCCAAACAAATTTTAAGATTTTTTTGTTAGTTCTGTAAAAAATGCCATTGGTAATTTATAGGGATTGCATTGAATCTGCAGATTGCTTTGGGTAGTAGAGTCATTTTCACAATATTGATTCTTCCAATCCAAGAACATGGTATATCTCTCCATCTGTTTGTGTCATCTTTAATTTTTTTCATCAATGTCTTATAGTCTTCTGGGTACAGGTCTTTTACCTCCTTCGGTAGGTTTATTCCTAGGTATTTTATTCTTTTTGTTGCAATGGCCACTCTCACCACTTTTATTCAATGTAGTATTGGAAGTCCTAGACACAGCAAACAGACCAGAAAAAGAAATAAAAGGAGTCCAAATTGGAAAGGAAGAAGTAAAACTGTCACTGTTTGCAGATGACATGATACTATACATAGAAAATCCTAAAGATGCTTCCAAAAAATTACTAGAGCTCATCAATGAATTTGGTGAAGTTGCAGGATACAAAATTAATATACAGAAATCTGTTGCATTTCTATACACTAACAATGAACTATCAGAAAGAGAAATTAAGAAAACAACCTCATCTATAATCACATCAAAAAGCATAAAATATCTAGAAATAAATATAACTAAAGATGTAAAAGACATGTACTCAGAAAACTATAAGACACTGATGAAAGAAATTGAAGATGGCACAAACAGATGGAAAGATATATTGTATTCATGGACTGGAAAAATTAACACCGTTAAAATGACCATACTACCCGAGGAAATCTACAGATTTAATGCAATCCCTATCAAAATATCAATGGGATTTTTCACAGAATTAGAACAAATAATTCTAAAATTTGTATGGCAACACAAAAGATGTGGAGAGCCAAAGCAATCTTGAGAAAGAAGAACAAAGCTGGAGGAATCACACCCAATGCCTTCAGACTATACTACAAAGCCAATGTAATCAAAATAGTATGGTACTGGCACAAAACAGACACATAGATCAATGCAACAGAATAGAGAGCCCAAAAATGAACACACATTTATATGGGAAATTAATCTATGACAAAGGAAGCAAGACTATACAATAGGGGAAAGATAGTCTCTCTAATAAGTGGTGCTGGGAAAACTGGACAGTTATATGCAAAAGAATGAAATTGGACTATTCTCTCACATCATGCACAAAAATAAATTCAAAATGGATTAAAGAATTAAGTGTAAGACCTGAAACCATAAAACCTGAAGAAAACTTAGGCAGTACACTCTTTGACATTGGTCTTAGTAATATCTTTTTGTATATGTCTACTCAAGCAAGGGAAACAAAAGCAAAAATAAAAAATAATATTACATCAAACTAAAAAGTTTTACACAGCTAAGGAAACTATCAACAAAACCAAATGAGAACTACTGAATGGGAGAAAATATTTGCAATGATATATCTGATAAGGGTTTAACGTTCAAAATATACAAAGAACTCATACAACGAAACAAGCAAAAAAAAAAGCAACCTGACTGAGAAATGGACAAAAGATCTGAATAGACATTTTCCCCAACAAGACATACAGATGGGCAACAAGCACATGAAAAGATGCTCAGCATCACTAATTATCAAGGAAATGCAAATGAAAACCACAATGCGATATCACCTCACACCTGTCAGAATGGCTATTATCAAAAAGACAACAAATAACAAGTGTTGGCAAAGATGTGGAGAAAATGGCACCCTTGTGCACTGTTGGTGGGAATGTAAATAGGTGCATCCACTATGGAAAACAGGATGGAGATTCCTCAAAAAATTAAACATAGAACTACCATATGACCCAGCAATTCCACCCCTGGGTATTTAGCCAAAGAAAATGAAAATACTAATTTGAAAAGATATCTGCACCCTTATGTTAATTGTAGCATTTTTTACAATAGTCAAGACATGGAAGCAACTTAAATGCCCATCAATAGATGAATGGATAAAGAAGATATGGTGGGGCTTCCCTGGTGGCACAGTGGTTGAGAATCTGCCTGCTAATGCAGGGGACATGGGTTCGAGCCCTGGTCTGGGAGGATCCCACATGCCACGGAGCAACTAGGCCCGTGAGCCACAACTGCTGAGCCTGAGTGTCTGGAGCCTGTGCTCCGCAACAAGAGAGGCCATGATAGTGAGAGGCCCACGCCAATGAAGAGTGGCCCCCACCTGCCACAATTAAAGAACGCCTCACACAGAAATGAAGACCCAACACAGCAAAAAAAAAATAAATCAATAAACTCCTATCCCCAACATCATAAAAAAAAAAAAAGAAGATATGGTATATATACACTATGGAATATTACTCAGCCATAAAAAAGAATAAAATCTTGCCATTTATGATAACATGGATGGACCTAGAGGCTATTATGCTAAGTGAAATAAGTCTGACAGAGAAAGACAAATACCATATAATTTCACTTATATGGGGAATCTAAAAAGCAAAACAAATGAACAAGCATAACAAAACAGAAACAGAGCAATAGATACAGAGAACAAATGGGTGGCTGTCAGAGGGGAGGGGAGTGGGGTGAGGAAAGAAATAGATGAGGGACAGACATAGAAAACAAACCTACGGTTACCAAAGGGGAAAGGAGTAGGAGGGATAAACTAGGAGTTTTGGATTAACATATACACACTACTATATATAAAATAGATAACCAACAGTACCTACTCTGTAGCACAGGGAATTATACTCAATATTTTGTAATAACCTGTAAGGGAAAAGAATCTGAAAAAGAATAGATATATGTATATGTATAACTGAATCACTTTGCTGTACACCTGAAACTAACAACATTGTAAATCAACTCTACTTCAATAAAGTAAAAGCAGCCCCCAGTTGTGTCATTTTCCAGCCCATTTTACACATCACACAGCGACTGGGGTCCAGGACCCCGACTAACATCCCAAGCTGCCTCTTCTCCCGGACATCTCACATCTCCTACCCTCAAGGAGTTTTACAATCCATTCCTAACAGGAGAAGGAGCAAAGAAATCTAGGTGGGGGATACATCCACAGTCACTCCCCCCAGCTGTCCAGGGGTTGCCGTGTGCCAGACTCCAGCTGATGCATTTAGGATATCAGAGTAAACAAGTCAAAATATGTCCTGCACTTGCTGAGCTCAGGGTGGGGAGTCAGACAGCGTGGTAGCAAAGATGATAAAGTGAGGGGATGGCTGAGAGGTGGCACATGGGCTGTGACATTGTGACAAGGCACAGTGGACTGTGAAGAGGAGTGATGGACAGTGAGGTGGCAGGTCTTAAGACACAGGGGCCAAGGACATAGAAAAGGCACCAGCACAGGGCACAGGGGACTGGGAGCCTTGGTCTCAGCGCTCAAGTGCTTCAGCTGAGGTTCCTTGTGTGTCTTCCAGCGCAGGGCTGCTTTCGTGAATGCCGTCTCAGGCCGGAGCAAGGGGCTGATGGGTGTGAAGGCTGCTGCCCAGAGGAGCCAGGCACGCCTCATCCAGGTGACGGTTTCACAAATGCAGTGAATGAGCTCCGACACAGGGAGACTGAATGCCTGGCTCTGGCAGGCGTCAGCCTTTCTCTGGACGGGGTGCGGAGTCCAGCTTTTCCTCGGCCCCTGGCTGTTGTCATTGGGACTGGAGGCTGGTCCCACCGGCATCCACCCAGAACCCTCTGCAGGGATGCTGACTGCAGCCATTTAAAATCTGTGGGTGCCTTGTCTCTCACGACAGTTGAAATGTCAGTGGATTGAAACCGTCAGCTGCTCTTATCTGCTAACAAGGGGAGTAAATCGCCTCTGAGAAACCAATCATAGCTCTGTAATAGCAACCCCAGCACTGAACCCTAAGTCAAAGAAGCCCACATGTGGCTTAACAGAGGTGGACACCTGATCCGCTCCCCTGAGTTGGTGGAAGAGAAACGCCCCCTCCCCGTCACAGGCTGAGCAGGGCAGGGGCTCCGAGGCAGGCTGCTGTTAAAGACGAAATGGGGCTGGTTTGTTGAACCCTTTGAACTTGGTGGTACAAACCAGCAATGACTATTTTCTTCCAACATGTCCCTCAGACACTCTCACTTGAATCTCCCATGCCTCTCCCATGACCCTTCAGCAAACCCCATGTCGTTCCAATCTCTTTCTGTCTTTATTAAGTCCAGCCCCATCCAACTTGAAATCTCACCCTCATATCTAGTTTACTGCTTGCTTAGGTCCAAGATACCTTGAATGGGACTGGTCTGCTCGGTAAACACAGGGTAGATCTGGGAATGCCCTTGGCACTCCAGAATGAGCTCTGGTCTTGGAGCTGGAAGCTCAGTCCTGGAACTTAGCAGCTGTGTTACTTTGTAGAAGTAATTCAGCCTCTCTGATCCTCAAATGCCTCTTCTGTAAGAGAGGGAAAGTATTACTTGCTTTGTCCACATCGTGGAGTAAGGGGAGACTGAGCTTTGTAAAGGGTTTACAAGTTTGTAAATTTCACATGGCAGTTGTTATCATTCCTACCCCTCATCCTGATGTGGGCTCTGTTGCCTCCTCATTGGAGCCCTGTCCCCTTAGCAGACAAGCATCCTAACCTTTGTGCTTTTCCAGCACATCACACAGGCCGGGCAGCACAGTGGTTATGATCATGGATACTGGGCTCGGGCTGGTTTGATTCACATCCTAGCCATGCCACTTGCAGCCCTGTGATCTTAGGTAAATCACTTAACTTCTCTGGGCCTCAGTCTTTTCATCTGTAAAGTGGGGATAAGAGTAGTGCCTCTCTCACGGGCTGTTGTGAGAACTAAGCAAGTTCTTATGTGTTAAGTGCTTGGAACCATGCCTGGAATATAGTGACAACTGTGAAGAGTTACTATGACCAAAACTTGGGCTTCTACCCACAAGGATTTAATGAGCACGTAATAGCTGCCAGGCACTTTGTAAGGTACTAAAGATTCCATCTGAATATAACAAAGTCCCTGGCCTGGTAGAGCTAACAGTCTAAGGGAGGATGTAGACCAAAAGAACTGGGCAATTTTTTTTTTTTTTTTTTGGCTGCTTTGGGTCTTTGTCGCTGTGCGTGGGCTTTCTCTAGCTGCAGTGAGAGGGGACTACTCTTCGTTGTGGTGCACAAGTTTCTCATTGCGGTGGCTTCTCTTGTTATGGAGCATGGGCCTCAGTAGTTATGGCTCGAGGGCCTAGAGCGCAGGCTCAGTAGTTGTGGCGCACGGGCTTACTTGCTCCACGGCATGTGGGATCTTCCCGGACCAGGGATCGAACCCGTGTCCCCTGCATTGGCCGGCAGATTCTCAACCACTGCGCCACCAGGGAAGCCCAGATTTCCCCGACCTTTTAACACCAACATTGGAAATCGATTTGGAAATACTTATTCAGCAAACATCCTATGAGCAGGTACCATGCACCCCATGCTGGCCTAGCTGCTAGGGATGCAGTGAAATGTCCCTACCATGTTATAAATTCACAACCTAGTGGGAGGGGTGCATGAAACAGAATTAGCAGGCCTGGTGATGAATGCAGTAGCATTAGCCGTATGTGCACCTGTACTGTCTTCCCATCTGTGACCATGGAAGACCCTTCTCTGCTCCATCGAAGACCAAACCCCCAGCTCATGCTCTGGATCCTGCCTCTCTAGCTTTTTCAGGGACCTCCTTCATACAGTATCCTGTGTCTCCCTGAATTCTTAACTTCTCCATCTCAACTGATGGCATAAAAAACAAAGAAATCCCCCCTTGATGCTACCGCTCCATCAGCGACTGTCTCCCTTCTCTGCTCAGCTCACTATAGAACTTCTCACATGAGTGGCCTGAGTCTGTCTCCCTGCACAATTGCCCATTTTCAGCCCACTCCCATCCATCCCCAGTCACCACCTTCCCTCCGAGCCTGCTCTTGACAAGGGCAGATGTGACCTCTTATCACCAAATCCAATAATAATTTCTCTGTCTTCACACTTTTCCACGTCTCATAGTCAGGTGTCCCTCCTCCATCCTTGAATTTCTCCCTTCTGAAGTCAGGGAGCCTGATCCCTCCAGCTCCATTTTTTCTTCTCAAGATTGCTTTGGCTATTCGGGGTCTTCTGTGTTTCCATACAAATTGTGAAATTTTTTGTTCTAATTCTGTAAAAAATGCCAGTGGTAGTTTGATAGGGATTGCATTGAATCTGTAGATTGCTTTGGGTTGTATAGTCATTTTCACAATATTGATTCTTCCAATCCAAGAACATGGTATATCTCTCTTTCTGTTTGTATCATCTTTAATTTCTTTCATCGGTGTCTTATAGTTTTCTGCATACAGGTCTTTTGCCTCCTTAGGTATTTTATTCTTTTTGTTGCAGTGGTAAATGGGAGTGTTTCCTTAAATTCTCTTTCAGATTTTTCATCATTAGTGTATAGGAATGCAAGAGATTTCTATGCATTAATTTTGTATCCTGCTACTTTACCAAATTCCTTGATTAGCTCTAGTAGTTTTCTGGTAGCATCTTTAGGGTTCTCTATGTATAGTATCATGTCATCTGCAACAATGACAGCTTTACTTCTTCTTTTCCAATTTGGATTCCTGTTCTTTCTTTTTCTTCTCTGATTGCTGTGGCTAAACCTTCCAAAACTATGTTGAATAAGAGTGGTGAAAGTGGACAACCTTGTTTTGTTCCCGATCTTAGTGGAAATGGTTTCAGTTTTTCACCATTGAGAATGATGTTGGCTGTGGGTTTGTCATATATGGCCTTTATTATGTTGAGGCAAGTTCCCTCTATGCCTACTTTCTGGAGGGTTTTTATCATAAATGGCTGTTGAATTTTGTCGAAAGCTTTCTCTGCGTCGATTGAGATGATCATATGGTTTTTCTCTTTCAATTTGTTAATGTGGTGTATCACATTGATTGATTTGTGTATATTGAAGAATCCTTGCATTCCTGGGATAAACTCCACTTGATCATGGTGTATGATCCTTTTAATGTGCTGTTGGATTCTGTTTGCTAGTATTTTGTTGAGGATTTTTGCATCTATGTTCATCAGTGATATTGGCCTGTAGTTTTCTTTTTTTGTGACATCTTTGTCTGGTTTTGGTATCAGGGTAATGGTGGCATCATAGAATGAGTTTGGGAGTGTTCCTCCCTCTGCTATATTTTGGAAGAGTTTGAGAGGGATAGGTGTTAGCTCTTCTGTAAATGTTTGATAGAATTCACCTGTGAAGCCATCTAGTCCTGGGCTGTGTTTGTTGGAAGATTTTTAATCATAGTCTCAATTTAAGTGCTTGTGATTGGTCTGCTTATATTTTCTATTTCTTCCTGGTTCAGTCTCAGAAGGTTGTGTTTTTCTAAGAATTTGTCCATTTCTTCCAGGTTGTCCATTTTATTGGCATATAATTGCTTGTGGTAATCTCTCATGTTCCTTTGTATTTCTGCAGTGTCAGTTGTTACTTCTCCTTCTTCATTTCTAATTCTATTGATTTGCGTCTTCTCCCTTTTTTTCCTGCGGAATCTAGTTAATGGTTTATGAATTTTGTTTATCTTCTCAAAGAACCAGTTTTTTCTTCTTTCTTGTTCTGCTCTGTGGTAATTATTTCCACTCTTTTATCTTCCAGGTCACTTATCTGTTCTTCTGCCTCAGTTATTCTGCTATCGATTCCTTCTAGAGAATTTTTAATTTCATTTATTGTGTTTTTTATCATTGTTTATTTGCTCTTTAGTTCTTCTAGGTCCTTGTTAAACATTTCTTGTATTTTCTCCATTCTAGATCCAAGATTTTGGATCATCTTTACTATCATTACTCTGAATTCTTTTTCAGGTAGACTGCCTATTTCCTCTTCATTTGTTTGGTCTGGTGGGTTTGTACCTTGCTCCTGCAACTGCTGTGTGTTTCTCTGTCTTCTCATTTTGCTTAACTTACTGTGTTTGGGGTCTCCTTTTCACAGGCTGCAGGTTCGTAGTTCCCGTTGTTTTTGGTATCTGCCCCCAGTGGCTAAGGTTGGTTCAGTGGGTTATGTAGGCTTCCTGGTGGAGGGGACTGGTGCCTGTGTTGTGGTGGATGAGGCTGGATCTTGTCTTTCTAGTTGGCAGGACCATGTCCGGTGGTGTGTTTTGTTGCTGCAAATGGCAAAATATCATTCTTTTTTATGGCTGAGTAGTAATCTATTGTACATATGTACCACATCTTCTGTATCCATTCACCTGTTGATGGACACTTAGGTTGCTTCCATATCTTGGCAATTGTAAATAATGCTGCTTTTACCATTGGGGTACATATATCTTTTCGAACTAGTGTTTTTGCTTTTTCTTGGAATTGTTAGGTCATATGGTAGTTCTATTTTTAGTTTTTTGAGAAATATCCATACTGTTCTCCATAGCGGCTGCATCAATTTACACTCCCACCAACAGTGCACAAGGGTTCCCTTTTCTCCACATCCTCACCAGCATTTGTTATTTATGTTCTTGTTGATGATAACCATTCTGACAGTTGTGATGTGATATCTCATTGTGGTTTTGAGTTGTATTTCCCTGATGACTAGTGATGTGGAGCATCTTTTCATGTGCCTGTTGGCCATCTTCATTTCTTCTTAAAAAAATTATTTATTTATTTATTTATTTTTGGTTATGTTGGGTCTTCGTTGCTGCACGCAGGCTTTCTCTAGTTGCGGCGAGCAGGGGCTACTCTTTGCGCTGTGTGTGCTTCTTATTGTGGTGGCTTCTCTTGTTGTGGAGCATGGGCTCTAGGCACATGGCCTTCAGTAGCTGTGGCATGAGGGCTCAGTAGTTGTGGGTCGTGGACTCTAGAGTGCAGGATCAGTAGTTGTGGTGCACGGGCTTAGTTGCTCCGCGGCATGTGGGATCTTCCCAGACCAGGGCTCAAACCCATGTCCCCTGCACTGGCAGGCGGATTCTTAACCACTGTGTCACCAGGTAAGTCCCTGCATTTCTTCTTTGGAAAAATGTCTATTCAGATCCTCTGCCCATTTTTTAAATTGGGTTGTTTGGGGGGTTTTTTTGATGTTGAGTCGATATTGACTACAAGATATTGATTACATGTTGTGATGATAATGTTTTGAATATACTGGGTGAAATAAAATATATTATTAAAATTAATTTTACCTGTTTCTTTTTTCTAACGTAGGTACTGGAAAACTTTAAATTATGTGCCTGTCTTGCATTATATGTTTATTGGATCGTGCTGGTCTAGGTTCTCACAGGGAGTTAGTGGCAGTGGATGAGAGTAAGTGTGTGTGTGTGTGTGTGTGTGTGTGTGTGTGTCTGTGTGTGTGTGGGGGTGTGGGTGTGGGTATATAATGGGGGGTGGGGCATGGGTGGGCGTGGGAAAACTGAGCTGTACAGCCAGGGTCTATAACCCAGCTCAAAACCTGGGACATTTTCATTTCAGCATCTTATGCCCTGTCATCTATTACATGCCATGCACACATCACACACAATTTCCTTAAATCCTCAGGGGAACACAGTGATCTGGGAAGAACCCTCCTGCCTGCACAGGCTCAGCGGGGCTAAGGAACTCATCAAGTCACACGCTGAGAAGTGATGGGAGAGGGCCACGATGGGGTTCCAAGCCACTGTCCCCTCCACTGCAGGACCAGACCCTGCCTTGAACATCTTCCAGTCCCTTGTGACACGGGCTCTCACGCAGAGGCTGGGAGAGGCTGGAAGAAGGGGCTGCAAGGGAGGGTTCAAGGTGAATTCCGTGTTGCTGTGACCCAGGTGCAGGGCCAGTGCACATCAGCCACTGTCCCCCCATGTTCTCCCCTCATAGTCACGCTGCTTCAGCGGTCAGGCCTTGCACTTGGCCCCAAATTCATAAAGGTCAAAGAAATGGCAACGATTTTTGTGTCTGTTCTTTCAACATATGTAGAAATAAATACTTGCATGTTCAAGAAAAAAACGCAAGTCCATGAGTGCATGGGACCAGCCTGGTCTCAGATGCTGATTCTGCCTCTTCGTAGCTGTGTGACTCTTGCCTCCATCTCCCCATTTGTGTCACGGGACCCTAATGCCTGTCTGTGTTGGGAGTAAGTGAAGTGATGCTTGTAAGATGCTGGCCACAGACTAGATGCTTAATACACAACACTTCCTCTTCCCTTCCTCTTTAGCTGTCTGTTTAAAGTTTTCTTTCCAACTGCTCAGATTTGATGATTTCCTCGACAAGTCTAGATGTGTAACAAGCAAGCAAACACAATCTCTAAGAATAATAAGTTATCTACAGCCACTACTCTTTGCATATTTTATTGAAGTGTAGTTGATTTACAATGTGTTAATTTCCGCTGAACAGCAAAGTGATTCAGTTATATATATTCTTTTTTTTTTTTTTTTGCGGTATGCGGGCCTCTCACTGTTGTGGCCTCTCCCGTCGCGGAGCACAGGCTCCGGACGCGCAGGCTCAGCGGCCATGGCTCACGGGCCCAGCCGCTCTGCTGCATGTGGGAAACTCCCGGACCAGGGCACGAACCCGCGTCCCCTGCATCGGCAGGCGGACTCCCAACCACTGCGCCACCAGGGAAGCCCTATATATATTCTTTTTCATATTCTTTTCCACTATGGTTTATCACAGGATTTTTTTTTTTTTTTTTTTTTTTTTTGTGATATGCGGGCCTCTCACTGTTGTGGCCTCTCCCGTTGCGGCGCACAGGCTCCGGACGCGCAGGCTCAGCGGCCACGGCTCACGGGCCCAGCCGCTCTGTGGCATGTGGGATCTTCCCGGACCGGGGCACGAACCCGTGTCCCCTGCATCGGCAGGCGGATTCTCAACCACTGCGCCACCAGGGAAGCCCTATCACAGGATATTGAATATAGTTCCCTGTGCTATACAGTAGGACCTTGTTGTTTATCCATCCTATATATACTAGTTTGCATCTGCTAATTACAAACTCCTAATCTATCCCTCCCCTACCACTCTCTTGCTTGGCAAACACAAGTCTGTTCTCTATGTCTGTGAATCTGTTTCTGTTTTGTAGATATGTTCATTTGTGTCATATTTTAGATTTCATGTATAAGTGATATCATATGGTATTTGTCTTTCTCTTTCTAACTTCACTTCCTTCCTTGATGGTGTTTCAATGTAGGAATCATGTCATCTGCTCCTTTGCATACCTCTGTATTTGTTCATCATTTCTATGTAACAAATTATCCCAAAGTGGATTATATGGTAGTTCTAATTTTAATATTTTGAGGAGTCTCCTTACCGTTTTCTGTTGTGGCTGCACCATTTTACAATCCCCTCACAGTGCACAAGGATTCCAGTTTCTCCACATCCTCATCAATACTTGTTATTTTCTGATTTTTTTGATCGTAGCCATACTAATGGGTGTGAGGTGGTATCTTGTGGTCTTGATGCGCATTTCCCTAATTATTAGTGATATTGAGCATCTTTTGGTATGCTTATTGGCCATTTGTGTGTCATCTCTGAAGACATGTCTCAAGTCCTTTGTTCATTAAAAAAAGTTTATTTATTTATTTTCTTAGTTGTTTCGGGTCTTAGTTGCAGCATGTGGGATATTTTGCTGTGGTGCTTGGGCTTCTCTCTAGTTGTGGCCTGCAGGTTTCTCTCTCTAGTGTGGCACATGGGCTCCAGGGTGAATGGGCTCTGTAGTTTGCAGAACACTGGCTCTCTCATTGAGGCGTGTGAGCTCAGTAGTTGTGGCGCGCAGGCTTAGTTGGATCCCGTGGCATGTGGGGTGTTAGTTCTCTGACCAGGGATCGAACCCTCATCCCCTGTATTGGGAGGTGGATTCTTTACCACTGGACCACCAGAGAAGTTCCCCTTTGTTCATTTTTAAATTGGGTTTATTTATTTGTTATTGAAGTTTTTACATTTTCAGTGGTTAGAAAAGAAGAATATTTTGTGACTTGTGAAAATTATGTGCAATTCAAATTTTAATGTTCATAAATTAAATTTCATTGGGATACAGCCATGCTCATTTGTTTATATTTTGTCTATGGCTGCCTTTGTGCTACAGCGGCAGAGGTGAGTATTTGTAACAGACTGTATGTTCTGTGAATCCTAAATATTTTACTCTGTCATCTTTTACAGAAAACGTTTGCTACTCTTGGGCTAGGATGTACGAGGTAAAGAGAAAGCCTTTTGAGGCCTGAAGGCAGGGTGTTGTTGCCTTCTGAAGACAGTGGGAGGCAGCAGAGAGCGGATGTGCTGGAGATTCCATGTGGGTTCTGCAGCCCAGAACCACAGGACGGATTCTGCCCAGGGTACCAGGGCTCATGGGCTTGGAAGGGTTGGAGGAAACCATCAGAATGTGTGTGAGGCTCATCTGGGAGAGAGTAGACTCTTCCGGGGTCTCCCTGCCTTCCTCCTGCTTTCCTGTCTCTCCTTCAGGTAGATGCCCGATTGCTCTTTCCTGCAGGCACATCTGGCCCCACCACTGCCTGCTTGACCCTCTTCATTGGCGCTTTCTGCTCTCTTAGAGATCAAGTCCAAGTTCCATAAGTGTGGTTCCCAAGGCCCCGTTTCTCTCTGCCTTTATTTCTTGGTCTTCATCGCTTGGTTCCATCAGTGTGAGCTGACTCACTCCAATACTACAAACACCGTGCTCCCTGCCCCTCGTAGCATTTTCTGGCCTATGGATCTTTGTTCGCACTCTCTGATGGCATGCTCTCACCCTGAACCCTGGCCCCTCCACCTCTTTAACCCTGATAACTGCCTCTATCCTCCTTCAGGCTCAGCTAAGCGTCCACCTCCTCCAGGAAGCCTTCCGTGACCACCTACTTCCACCTCAGACACAGCAGGTACCTCTCTTCCAGCTCCTTTAATTCTCAGTGTCTACTCCCCACCTAGTACCTTAAATATGGCCACAGGTGAGAGAAGGACCACGACCTAGTGATCTTTGGGTCCCCAAGACCTATGAGAGTTTCCGGCACATAGCAGGCTCTCAGCAAGTGTTTGGAATGAATGAATGAAAGAAAGAATGAATGGGCATAAGAAAGGAGTAAGATGTACACACGACTATATATAGAATAGATAAAATAGATAAACAACAAGGACCTACTGTATAGCACAGGGACTATATTCAGTATCTTGTAATAACCTATAATGGAAAAGAATCTGAAAAAGAATATATATATATATATATATATATATATATATATATATATATATATATATATATATACACACATATATATAACTGAACCACTTTGCTGTACACCTGAAACTGACACAACGTTCTAAATCAACTATGCTGCAATAAAAAAATAACTAAAAAAAGCAAGGAATGAGATCCCTTCAAGTCGAAAAGCTGCTTTAGCATCATTCCCCATTTTCCCAGTGAGGCTGTACCTGGGCAAAAAGAGATGCTGGACATTGCGTCCCTGCAGATTTGTGAGCTGAACTGGTTAAGAAGTATCCCTTCTGCTGCTTGGAAATTTTACCCAGTGAGGTTGACAGCCTGAAGCCCTCCCTGCCCCTTTTTGCCTAAACAGTCTCAGGTCAGGTGCATTGGGCACCTGAGATGGACCAGTTGCCATGGGGACCCCAGTGATCACTCGTCACACTGCCCTCTGGAGCTGAGCAAGGTGGTAATGTTCTGTAACAGTATGGACACCCCAGAGCAGGAGGAGACAAGGGCTCAGAGGCAGAATAAGCTTCATGGGTCCTCCTCTCATCCTGCCCCCCTTCTTGTACTGGGGCCCACCAGCCCGGGGTGGATCAGAGCCAGGAAGAGCACCGGAGTGGGCATCAGATGACCTGAGTGTGAGGCTGAGCTGTGCTGGCAGTGGCTGTGTGACTTTAGGGAATCGCTTGCCCTCTCTGAGCCTTGGCTGTGACCTCCTGGGGTTACTGGAGGAAGACCACATGAAGATTTATCTGCGAGGTCTTTCTACAGTGTCAGTGACGCTGTAGGTTCACAGGTGGCTACTGGGCAGGCCACACAGGACAAAGCCACTACACACTTAAAACCTCTTTAACGGCCATCCAGAACCATTTAAAGGAAGAGAAGCTTTGAAATTCCAGCCGGGTTCTCAGAATGCACCTGTAGCTCTAGAGTCTTCCAGGGTGCTGACTCCACAGCTCAGCTCAGAGGCCTCAAACTCATTTTAGAATTCGCTGGAGGAATTACTCACCATACAAACAGACTCCTCCTGTCGGGTGCGATTTGTAAGTATCATTTACAAAAGGAAGCCAATTAAAACTTTCCCTGCTGACTCAGGCCTTTGTGCCCCGGCCCTCCTGGCCCGGCAGAGTGTCACTCTTTAAAGAGGTGTGTGGCTTTTAGGACTAATATTCTGAGAATTCTCCTTTCCTCTATTAATTAGATAAGATCTGGGTTTGGTTGAAATCTTTTAAAGTTTCAAGCTCTTGCTGTTGAGCTCTTTTTCCTTAAAAATAAATGAAGGTGGTTCTTTATTTCTTCATTCATTCGTTTATTCAAAAAATGGATGCAAGCTACTCATCTCTTTCGAGTTTGTGCGAGAATCTCATCTTCACCATGAGGTTTCCCCAAATACCTGTTTTGGTTTTTTAAAAATATTTATTTACTTATTTGGTTGCGCCGGGTCTTAGTTGCGGCTCACGGGCTCCTTAGTTGTGGCATGTGAACTCTTAGTTGCAGCATGCATGTGGGATCTAGTTCCCTGACCAGGAATCGAACCCGGGTTCCCTGCATTGGGAGAGCAGAGTCTTATCCACTGTGCCACCAGGGAAGTCCCCCCAGCCACCTGTTTAATTAAAGCTGCAACCTGGTCTCCCCACAACACTGCTGGTCCCCCTTTCCCTGCTCTCTTTTTACCCCCCATCACCTCTAACAGACAAAGTAATGTACTTATATATTACGTTTATTGTTTATTTTGTCTTCCTGACTAGAAGTTAAGTCCCCTGACAATAGGGATCTTTGACTACTTTTTTCACACATGGACCCAACTGCTGGGACAGTGCCTGGTGAATAGCAAGTAATCAATGAATAATTTTTAATGAATGAATGAATAACAAGCTATGGACTTGTAGGAAAAGACCTGAGTTTTCAGTCTAAGACAGAGAAGACAGGGATACAGGCCAATGGAAGGAAGCAATGTTTATTGAGTGCTCTCTGTGGACCCAACCCTTACTGTAAGGGATCTTTATCACTTAATCTTCACAACGACCCTACAAATTAAGTGATTGTTCTATCTTCACACAAGGAAATGTCTGTCTAGAGAAGTTAGGCTATTTGCCTAAAGTCACAGCTGGTATGATGTGGATCTAGGTTGCAAACCCAGTGCTGTCCTACTTTAAAGCTCCAGGCACTGAAGCATGCATGTAGGAACCAATGCGCTGGGGCTTCAGGGAAGACTTCCTGGAGGAAGTGGCTTCTGCACCATCTTGAAGACACGACATGGTATGGATATGCAGGGATGAGGTGCAGGTACTGTTATTTGTGATAGAGAAAAGGGTGAGCTGCCAGCCTAGAGAGGGGGTCATCCAGGGAAGGAGCAGAAATCAGAGCCCAGGCCAACTGGGAGGGACAGTTGTGGCCAAGAAGATTGGAAAGGCAGAGTGGGGTCAGGCATTAGTTGAGACTCAGGCTCAAAGCTATCACTTTAATTTTCAATTTGCAAAGCTTTCATATATACTATTGAAAGATGTATTCTCCCTGAAGTCCTTAAAATAGTCACAAATCAGCATTTCTTTGCTTTACATCCCCTCAAAGGAGGCAGATCTAAGATGTATTGAAACAAAATAGAATTACCTTTTGGGTCTTCTGGGCCAACGTTATAAAAAGCCCATTTGGTGGAAAGTCCAGCTGTTGCCAAAACATTTTTTAAAAGCCTCCAATTGTCAGGAGTGCCTACTATGATCTGGACATTTTTCATCTATATGATTTAAGTACTCTGAGGCAGGCAGCAGGGTGGTCATTGTAAGGATGAGAAAACCGAGACTCAAAGAGATTAAGTTCCTTTTCCAAAGTCACAGGGCTAGTGGAGACACAGGTAAAAGTCCCAAGTCTGCTCTCACTTGCCTGATGCTTCTTCTGTCCCTGAAAAATGCACACCATGTCCTTGGAAATGCTGCTTTAGCGGCTGCCAACAGGGTGTCTTCTGTGAAGAATAATTCATTTTAGGTCGCTGTGCCTCATCCTTTTAGGGAACTGTGGAAATGGTCCCTAGGAGCTCAGCTTGATCCATTTAGCCGGGAACCTCCTGCAGGGCTGAGCAGATGAAGTGAGCAGGGAATCTGGGCTTCTGTCAACCTTCATTTGATGGTGACAGTCTGGGAAAGCTAATGATGAGGGAAGCATCATTTTCAGGACCAGAAATGTGCACCCGGCTTGCCCTGCAAAAGTCTGGGAGTTCTCCCATTATACATGCATCCAACTGGATGTTCATCCACTGGGCTAGGTTCTAGGAATATGAAGATGAATAAGACACGAACTTCGTACCTTCCAGGAGTTCCCAGCATAGGAGGGAAAACAGAAGAGTAAAATGGTCATCTTAGTACAGTTCCTCCCAGGCAGAGAAGCAGTGGTGAAAGATATTCCCAGGAGACAAATAAAAATTCTAGAAAATCGGAAGCTTTGAACCTGCCCCCTAATAGCTCTGGTTCTGGTCCATTACTCCAAATGGTCCAACAAAAAAGCAGGATAGGTTGAATTCCCTCTCCCATCTTCATTTTGAGAACAGCATTGTGTTCCTGGGTCAGTTTATTTCTACCAACTGCATGAGCTCTTCATCACAAACCATACAGTCCTCTAAGCATGTGTGCAAGTGTTTTGGGGACCATCTAATCCTAAGAGGCTCCCATGCACAGACTTTTCCACTGTGATACTGCATATTGTTCTGGTTTGAGGGACTCATTAAATGACACGTCTCTTTCCCAGTCTGAGTTCAGCAGATGGAGAGTAAAATAGCACCTCTATGCATTAGGTTGGAGGATGTAATAGTTAGCTTTTTGCTTCATAACAAACAAGCCCCCAAAACTCAGTGGCTTATGACCAAAACAAACCAAAAAAACCACATTTATTTTTTTAACTCATGGATCTGTGTACTAGGGCAGCTCTGCTTCAGGCTGCGGGATGGGCTTATCTCTGCTCTGTGTGCCTCTGATGCTGGGACCAGGGCATGCTCTTCTCATGACAGGTGGCATAAGTGCCAGGGACCAGCAGACACATGTGATGCCTCTTAAAGTCTCAGCATGGAAATGGCACTTTTACCCATATTCTACTGGCTAAAGCAAATCCCATGGCCGAGGTCAGCATCAGAGGGGCAGTTTCACCAACAATGAACCATTCCATCAACAGGAAAGAAATCATACTTGCTGTGTGTAATGTGGCTTGGGTGCATGGAAACAAAGGAGATGTTGAACCCTTTATCAGAAAGTCCCACCCATTCTCATTGGCGCAGCTAGACCACCACTAGCATCCCGGCATGGGGCCTGCCCCTGTAAACCTAGGCAAGGGCAGCCCAAAACATATACTTCCTGTGGGAACCTGGGTGGCTCCCTGAGGAGAAGGAGGGGCTGAGCTGGGCACGCCCACTTCCCCTCCCCCTAATCAGAATTCATGGTATGAGTGAAGGTTGGCAGGAGGCCAAGAGTGCTACCCTAATTGACGTCCCTCAAAGTGGAAACAGAGCAGAAACAAGGTTCCCTCCTTGTACGTTGCGCACATGATACATCTTGGCACTTGACCTTCCACAGCCCACCAATGTAGGCGTACACCCTCCTTGCAAGGATGGTACCCCATAAATGGCCATTTGTTTTGAGGGTTGTGTTCATTTAATTCACTTGACACCCATCTATTGAAAAATCTGTTATGTGCCAGCAGCATCAGGGATGTTTAAGATCGTAGGTCTCAGACACCCTGGCCTTAGGATTCCCCATCTCTTCTCATATCAAATATATTAAAATACATCCACCCTATGTAAAATATGTCTTTTGCCTTAGAAGTTTTGAAAGGCTTTTAAGGCCTTGGTTTTACTTTTTAAATTATTGGGTATGAGTCATTTTTTATGATTAGCTATGATTTCTCAGCAACCATTGTGCATATGAGGGATTCTTGCAAAGAGAAAAAACTACTCTACACACTTTTCCAATTATAATGACATTTTATGAACATTCAATGGAACAATTCATGAAACTGACTTACTGTTATGGTTAATCGACAAACATTAACTGTATTTTGCACTTTTCCCCCCAAATTTGGAGCTACCATTTTTTTCAGGTCTCAAGCATTTTTTTTTTTCAGCTCTTGAAAATGTAGCTGTCACTAGGCTTATTTATCTTATCACACTTTTTTTTTTTTTTTTTTTTTTTTGTGGTATGTGGGCCTCTCACTGTTGTGGCCTCTCCCGTTGCGGAGCACAGGCTCCGGACGCGCAGGCTCAGCGGCCACGGCTCACGGGCCCAGCCGCTCCGCGGCACGTGGGATCTTCCCGGACCGGGGCACGAACCCGTGTCCCCTGCATCGGCAGGCGGATTCTCAACTACTGCGCCACCAGGGAAGCCCTTATCACACTTATTTACTGCGCTTATTTATCCCTCAAGGATGAGATAGCTCTGAACACTGTGCAGGAAGCGGCAGGCAAAAGGACGGGGAAGGTGGGAGTCCTGCCTTCAGGAAACTCTCAGTTTAGAAGGTGAAACAGAGATGGAACAATGTAAGTTACAATGGCGTGTGAGAAATGGGATCCTTGGCCTGTGTCCAGGGTGTAGAGGGCACAAGAGAAGGAAGGAGGCAGCCAGGGCAGAGACTTCTTGGAGGCAAAGAAGCTTGGCTGTGACCTGAAGAGTAAGTAGATCCCCCCAAAATGGCGAGAGGCTAAGCAGGGTTGGGGGAGAGCAGAAGGGAGTTTGGGAAAGGAATTCCAGTTTTAGGAAAGGAGGTGAGGAGACATGAAGAAGCATGAAAGAGCACGTTGGGAAGACGGGGGGTAATTTATTGCGGCTGGAGCACAGAATGGGAGGAGGCATGTGACAAGCACGTGGCCGTGGGGCGCCGTCGTTGTAACCGAGTCCTGGCCAGCCCCCATCAATCTGCTGACCTGGCATTGTGATATGAAGGTGTAACTTCTGAGGTCTGGAATTTTCTTCTATTAAAGTGCTCCTGCACCATTTATGCTGGTTTTCTTTTTGGTAAAACTTTTCATTAATAGGTTAATATTCTGCCATTGCTTTTCTCTTACATTTTATTTATTTTTAAAAAATCCCTTAGTATAAGACACACAAGGCCAGATGGAGGGCTTGTTTTTATTTTTATTATTTCTTTACTTATTTTTAAATTTTATTTATTTATTTATGTTTGGCTGCATTGGGTCTTCGTGGCTGTAGGCAGGCTTTCTCTAGTTGTGGTGAGTGGGGGCTACTCTTCGTTGCGGTGAGGTGGCTTCTCTCATTGTGGGGCATGGGCTCTGGGCACGCGGGCGTCAGTAGTTGTGGCATGTGGGCTCAGTAGTTGTGGCTCTCGGGCTCAGCATGTGGGATCTTCCCAGACCAGGGCTCGAACCCGTGTCCCCTGCATTGGCAGGCGGATTCTTAACCACTGCACCACCAGGGAAGTCCGAGGGCTTGTTTTTCACTCTTCCCTTCATGTCTAGGTAAACTCACTGGGGGCCTGGTTGCTTGCCCAGACAGCCCAGTCATTTAGATCTTTTCTCTCTTTCCTCTATAGCTATTAATTTCTTAACATTTTCATTCCCTTGTCTTTTTCCTTTTCGTTTGGAAGTATGACCTAGAAATCTGTATTAGTTTCTTAGGGCTGCTGTAACAAATTACCATGAACTGAGCGGCTTAAAACAACAGAGATTTATTGTCTCACAATTCAGGAAGGCAGAAGTCAAAATCAAGGTGTCCGCAGGGCCATGCTCCCTCTGAAGGCTCTGGGGAGGAATTCTTCTTTGCCTTTTTCGAGCTTCTGGTGGCTCCTGCCAATGTGTGGTATTCCTTGGTTTGTAGCTGCATCACTATAATTTCTGCCCCCGTGGTCACATTGAGACAGGGTGGCACCTGGGGCCCTTTGCTGCAGTGCTTGCACCTGGACATACCTCTCCCTGAGCAACAAAATACGAAGAAACTGTATAGGACTAAAAATAACTGCGTGCACATGCGCAGTTGGGACAAATTCTGGATAAAAGATACAAAGAGACTGAAAAACCCAACTGCCACTTCTGAAGAGCCCGGAGCAAAAGCAGGGTGTCGGGAGCAAAAGCTGTGCGTGCCCCTGCACACAGCACCACCTAAGGGGTGGGCGAACCACTGAAGCAACCCCTCTGGCCCAACCCCTGGGCACACGCCTACCCTCACCCCATATAAAGAACAAGCTCGCCCCGCCCCCGCTCAGGAAGCGAGCAAGCAAGGGAACATGTTGTTTGTTCTCGCTAACCCCGCTGCAGCAGGGGCCCCAATAAAGCCTTGCCTGAACTTCTTGTCCGGCCTCTGATCAATTTCTGTTGGTTAAGGAGGCCAAAAAACCACTGGTCGGTAACAACATGGCCTTCTTCCTCTTGTGTGAATCTCTGCGAACCCTTTTTCCTCTTCACCAGTCTTTGGATTTAGGCTCTGTTCTAATCTAGTATAACTTCATCTTAACTAATTACGTCTGTAAAGATCCAATTTCCAAATAAATTCACTCCCGAGGTTCTGAGTAGACATGAATTTTGAGCTCATACTCAACCCACTACAACTTCCTTAATTTGATTTACGGCTTGGTCAATTCCGTCTTGAGTGCCTCAGATGTAGATTGCATCTTTGCAATCGCATCCTGGTTTTCTGGTAGGCTTTCATTGTTTCAGCCCATCT
This sequence comes from Kogia breviceps, assembly GCF_026419965.1. Lineage (NCBI taxonomy): Eukaryota > Metazoa > Chordata > Mammalia > Artiodactyla > Physeteridae > Kogia > Kogia breviceps. The sequence continues at coordinate 9,145,641 of NC_081312.1, read as the reverse complement.
CTTCATCTCAGCCTGCTGCCCTAGGGTCTCAGATTCATCTGAGGCTCCTTGACCCTGTTCTAGAGAGGCCACGTCTTCTTCTGAGACCCCCTGAAAAATGATTCCTAACAGTTTCCTTCTACTTAATGGAGAAAATAATTTTCAGAGCAATTCTCTCCTGAGGTTCCTTGCAGTGTGACATTTCTCTGTGGCTGCGTATTTTTCATGGGTCCGGGGTGGCTCTTCCCCTCTATTGACCCATTCTTTATAGAGATAGATTCCATCTACCCAGACCCTACCTGTGTCCGCAGTGGGCAGTGTGGGTTGCCTTTGGTAGAGTGCCTAGAGAGCTAGAGCTACAGGAAGCGGGAAGGTGCCGAACTCCTCTCCCCATCTCTGATATCCAGCGGCATCCGCTGGTTCAGCTCTGCCGAGTTGGTTGAGACCTTCTCCTGTCCTCTCAGGTCTATAGGGAGGAGCATTTGTGCTCCGAATCGTGGATCCCATTCAAACTTGATCAGAATCACTCAGGGATCTTTTCACAATTACAGATGCCTGGGTCCCATCCCTAAAGAGTCTGAGTGAGTAAGTCTGGGGAGGGGCTGGGCAATCTGGGTTTGTAAGAATTCCCCTAAGACACAGCCAGGATTAGGAACCATGTGTAGCACAACCATTTGTTCAAGTTTGTTTCCCCCACGGGGCTGTGAGCTCCAGAATAATGATGCACATCCTTACCCAGCATGTAACTCTACACCAGACACCGTCTAAGCACTTCATGTATATTTACTCCTCACACCAACTCTATGAGGTAAGTACTATAATTATCCCCATTTTACAGATGGAGAAATTGAGGCACAGAGAGGTCCCGTAGGTAATAAGAAGTCGAGCCAGGATCTGAACGTCTAGTCTTAAATAATACTCGGCTTCTCCCTCCATGACTGCAGAGCCTGTGTTTGACTGGCTCATCCTGGAAATCTCAGTCCCCACGTAGCATACAGCAGGTACCCCATAAGTGATTGCTATATGAATGACGTGCCCCTCTGCCAGACTGCTTTGCCCTATGGCAGTCTTATGGGACTGAGGCTGGTGGCCAGGGCATCTTGACTTCAACATGCTGCTGCTGGGAGCACGGGTGGGGGGAATCCAAAGGGAAGTTTTGACTGGGTGCAGGTGGAGGGTGAGCCAGTGGTTATATTCCAGGAGGACGCTGAGAGACACACACAGAACCCAGAGAAACGGGCAATGGGCAGTGGGTTGACAGAGATGGAGCTGATTCGCCAAAGAGTGGAAACCAGTTCCCTGGTGGCGCAGTGGTTGGGAGTCCGCCTGCCGATGCAGGGGACGCGGGTTCGTGCCCCGGTCCGGGAAGATCCCACGTGAGCCATGGCTGCTGAGCCTGCGCGTCCGGAGCCTGTGCCCCGCAACGGGAGAGGCCACAACAGTGAGAGGCCCGCGTACCGCAAAAAAAAAAAAAAAAAAAAGAGAGGAAGCCGTGAGGGGGAGTACGTCGTTCTGATGACCCCACCCACCTCGCCTGGGGCCTGGGACACAGTAGATGCTCAATAAATATTAAAATGCAAGGGTGGATGCAGAGAAAACCGTAAACTGTCCACATCCCAAGAACAAGTGCCCTTCCCTCCTCTCTATTCTGCTTCCAGCCTCACGGTTCACCCTCTCCCCCTGGCCTTTCTCATGGTGTCTCTAACTCCTCTGTTCAGCCTGAATCCCAGGACAGAGTTGTCCCTTTTTCTCAGCAGGGACTCCGAGATGGCTGCCTTGTCTTCTGTCTTGTCTCTTCATTGGCTAATCTTAGAGGATCTCCCCCATTGCACTGAGCCCGCCCGTCCGGAATCATGCCAGCGTCTTCTCCAGCTCCCGGTCCTCGGGTCCTCCTCCATCCCAGTCCACTTTTCTTCTCATCTTGGCCCTTCCTCTGAGGGCCTGGATGGCCCCTGTATCTGGCGGCACGTTGTACATTTTCAATAAGCAACTCACCCTTACTGGCAGTGCTACACCTTTAAAAAGTACTTAAGATGGCACATTTTTATATTCCTGAACACAAATCCATGCCCATGCCCTCACTCCCCTTCTGACCTGTCTCTCTGAAATGTACACTCACCTTCTGGGGAAGAAGGAACTATTTTGTTTTCCTAATGACATTCAATATTCTAAACATTTCCACTCCTAGGAATGTATTAATATCTTAAGTTGTCAAGCCTCAAAGGAAAGCAAAGAATCATTTAAATCACCTTGAGAGGCCGTGGCTGGGGAGTTGTTGATGAGACTCCTACGTAACAAAGTTCCAAAGCCGATGTTTCTTCTTCACCTATTAAAATGTATCCTCATGCTCCTCCACACCTCTGAGAGTTACACACAATTGTGTGTGTGACATACTGGCCTCACTGTTTGCAAGGTGAATAGTCCAAGTGGAATCTATAATCTTCTTTAATCTCTGTGCTCTAGAGCTTACAGAGTTCCCCAAAGTGCCTCAAGGGCAAGGCTGATCTGAACTTCCGAGCAGAAGAGGTTTTGGAGAGGCAGTTTTTTTTTTTTTTTTTTTTTTTTTTTTTTTTTTAACATCTTTATTTGAGTATAACTGTTTTACAATAGTGTGTTAGTTTCTGCTTTACAACAAAGTGAATCAGTTATACATATACATATGTTCCCATATCTCTTCCCTCTTGAGTCTCCCTCCCTCCCACCCTCCCTATCCCACCCCTCTAGGTGGTCACAAAGCACAGAGGTGATCTCCCTGTGCTATGCGGCTGCTTCCCACTAGCTATCTAATTTACATTTGGTAGTGTATATGTCCATGCCACTCTCTCACTTCGTCACAGCTTACCCTTCCCCCTCCCCCTATCCTCAAGTCCATGCTCTAGTAGGTCTGTGTTTTATTCCCATCCTACCACTAATCTATTCATGACTTTTTTTTTTTTTTTAAGATTCCATATATATGTGTTAGCATACGGTATTTGTTTTTATCCTTCTGACTTACTTCACTCTGTATGGAGAGGCAGTTTGGATGGAAGTTGGGTGTGAGCACTTGTCCTGACATGAATTTGCATGACAAACGCACTGTTGGAGACGCGTGGGTGAGGTGCGATAGCACTCCAGAGCGTCTGCCTCTGCTCCCAGCTGCCCTATGGAAAGGAAGAGGAGAACTCAGGGGAAAAATAGCTGGCATTTATGGAGCATCTCTTATACGCCAGCATTTCCAAATGTTCACTTGATCATTGCAATAATTCTGCAAGGCAGAAACTATTCCCATTTTATAAATGAGAGGCTGAAAAAGGACCTGCCTTTAATAGATATCTATGGTGGCATAACAAATCCAAAACACAGTGACTTTAAACGGCAAACGTTGGGCTTCCCTGGTGGCGCAGTGGTTGAGTCCGCCTGCCGATACAGGGGACACGGGTTCGTGCCCCGGTCCGGGAAGATCCCACATGCCGCGGAGCGGCTGGGCCCGTGAGCCACGGCCGCTGGGCCTGCGCGTCCGGAGCCTGTGCTCCGCAACGGGAGAGGCCGCAGCGGGGAGAGGCCCGCGTACCGCAAAAAAACCCACAAAAAACAAAAACAGCAAACGTGTCATCTCACTGTTTCTGTGGGTCAAGAATTAGGCAGCAGCTTAGATGAATAATTCTGACTCAGAGTTTCTTATGAGTCTTATCCTCAAGATAATAGGGGAGCTATGCAAGGACTGTGCATGAGCCAGGGTGAGGGTTTGTGCTTTGCATATCAGCCTCCTGGCTGCAATTTTGAGTCATAATCATAATTCATTCATTCAAGTATTTATTGCCTTCTATATGCCAGACACTATTCTAGATGCTGGGGAAACCGCAATGCACAAAGTCTAGAATTCCTGTCTTCATGGAACTTAAAACTGGATGGAGGGAGGCAGACAGCAAAGAAATGATTGTTAAGTATGTCCGAGCATGGTAAGTGTGATAGAGAGGAATAAATAAACAAAGACAAGGGAGGGCCCAATGGCACTGTGCAAGGGGTGTGTGTGTGGGGGGGCATGTGTGTGTGTGTCTATTTTAAGTAAGGGTGGTCAGGGAGTGGTGACACTCCCTGGGTGTGTGGTGAGTGTGACTCTGCCTTGGGGACACCTAACAGAAGAGGTGAACAAGTGAAGGAAGCGAGGGCAAGAGCAAGGCAGCTGTCTAGGGGAAGAGAGTTCCAGGCTGAGGGGGGCAGCAAGTGCAAAGGCCCTGAGGTGGGAACATGCTACCAGGTTTGAGGGTTTGCCTGGAGGCCACAGGGGATCAGGCAGAGAGTCCAGAGGGAAAAGTAGGGGAATTGAGGTGAGAAAGGGAACAGGGAGGGGATGGATCCTGGAGGTCCCTATAGGCCATTGTAATGACTTTGGCTTTTTGTCTGAGTGAGACGGGAAGGCTTTAGGAGTTTTGAGCAGAGAAATGCTAGGATATGACTTTGGTTTTAGAGGCAGAGATTAAATGGAAGGGGGCAGAGTCAAATGCTGGGAGAACAGTTAAGAGGTGAGACCACAGCCACATCCAGGTGGCAGAGGATGGTGGTATGGACCCAGCTGGTAGAGAGGGAACTGTGGAGGAGGAGGTGGGTTCTGGGTGTATTTTGAAAGCAGAGCTCATGGGACTTGGTGAAGGATTTGGATGGGGGTGTCACGGAAGGAGAGGCATCGAGGCTGACTCCTGGTTCGTTATCTTGAGCAGCTGTGATTGGGAAGCCGTAAGGGGAGCAGGTTTGGTGGAGGGACCAGCGGAAGCTCAGGGTGGGTGTAACACCCGTTAGACATCCCAGTGGAGACGTGGAGTTGGTGGAGGATGTAAGTGTCTGGAGTTAAGAGGAGGGTCCAGGCTGGAGTCCTGGACACATTGATGGCAGTTAAAGCCTTGAGCCTGGTGAGATCACCAGAGATGCCAGCGTGGACGGAGAAAGGTCCGAGGCTGTCCCCAGGGCCCTTTGACGACATGAACGGACAGGGAGATGAGGATGAAACTAGCACAGGAGGCCGGGAGGGAGCAGCCGGGGAAGGAGAAGGGCAAAGCAGGAGAGCGCGGGTCCCTGATGCTGAAAGCACTTCGAGGTCGGGTGACCAGCGGGGCCAGGGGCTGCTGACAGGTCAGGTGGGAGCAAGACTGAAAATGGGCTGCTTGCACCGTGGCAGTCACGGAGTGGTGGAGGGGGAGCGTGATGGGGAGGGGATTGGAGGAGCCCTAATTGGGCTTCCTCACAGCATGGCAGCCCCAGCGGGGAGCACTGTGGTGAAAGGGACTCCGCCTTGGAGACACAAAACATCTGTCACCTTTGCCCTACTCAGTTGCTCAAAATACTCACGGAAGCCCACCCAATTTCAACGGAGGGACATAGACCCTTTCCATGGAGGGAGCGTCAATAACTGACAGACATGTTTTAGAATTGCTCCTAGAACTCTATCAAGGAGTTTTAGAATCAAAAGGAACAGAGAAATGGGGCCCCCGCTGGAGAGAAGTGTGGGTTGTGAGTTTGTTCTTTTCTAAGGTGGGCGGAGGTCCCTCCACGTTTGTCAGGTATATGATTTGTGTTTCATTGATGGACACGTGATGGCCACGTATATGTGGATGTAAAGAGCCCTGGATGGATAGTTAGGAGACCGTATCTCCTCACTTATAAACAGGAGACCACAGAGGATGTGGTGGCTGGAAGGGCTCTTGAGAATGTTTAGTTCCCCCTCTTCCTTTGAGATGGAGAAACTGAGGCTCGAGGGGTCGCGACTTGCCCAGGATCATGGAGGGAGGGGGAGCGAGCAGCAGAGCCAGTACGAGCTCCCAGGCCCTGACGCTTCCAGGCCCCTGGCCCTGGCACAGAGCTCCCCGCCCTCCTTACCTCACTGGGTTTCCGCTGGACCCCCACTGCAGGGCCTGGGGAGTCAACCAGGCGCATTGGGAACGTCAGGCCTTATTATGAGAAAGCCCATCCCGTGGGTCACTCTCTGTCTTGGAAGGAGGATGTAGCCACTGGGTGGCAGGTGGCGTGGCCTTGTGCCTCACCTGATGTGAAAAGGGGGGGCCTGGGAACAGCAGAGAGGCAGGTGCTGCAAAATTTTAATCTCCTAATGGCACTGGGATGGCAGGAGCCGTGGGTGAGCACTGTGGGGTTTTGAATTTAAATAGAAAAGAGAGAGAAGCCAAAAGAAGAATAGCAGGGCATTTGAAAGGCAAGCCCAGTGCCAAGCAAGCTTCCAGAGCACACCTATTATAAAAGCGGGAGAGAGGGAGGAGTAGAAATGAAGCAGCCGGTGCTGAGCCCAGAATAACCATTCATCATCCTGGGGAGAGAGGGAGCTGGGGGCGGGGAGGGCCGGGCGCCGACCGAGCTGCAGGGACCACCAGGTACACCCGTGAGCTGGGTTTTAGTGATGCCATTTACAGATGGGGAAACTGAGGCTCAGAGATAATCAAGGCTCGCTACTCAGTGTGGTCCGTGGCCCAGAGAAGAACGGGCATCACTCTTCTTGGCCTGAGGATGCCCAGGAAGTGGGTCTTGTTGCAGGACCATCGCCGGGGAGGAAATGCAACATGTGTGAGAAATGCAAAATATCAGGCCCTGATCCAGACCTGCTGGATCAGATCTGCATGTTAAGATCCTTAATTTGAAGGACTTGCCCAAGGTCATCTAGCTGGGAAGGGACAGCATTATGACAGGGACCAAGGTCTGTCTGAATCTAAAGCGAGAGTTCTTTCCATTTACATGTGTTTTTTTCCACAAAAAGCCCCTGGAGAGAACTTTAAACAACGTAAACCTGATTCTCATCTTCTGCTTACAATCCTTCCCTGATCCCCCGTTACCTTCAGACCCAGCCCTCGTACCCCAGAGTAACACTCAAGGTCACAGCAGGGTAGGTAACTGATCCAAGGTCATGCAGCCGGCCTCTCCTCCCAAGGGCAAGAGCCTCCCTGGGAATGGAGCAGCCAGTGAGGGGCTCTCCATCCCCCCGCACCATTATCTTGATTCCCCAACAACAGCCCTGCAGAGAGGAACCCAGCGTCCCCAGCTGATAGACAGGGTGTGGATGGCACCTGCTTTGAGAGACCCAGTCAGCAATGGCGGCCTCAGTTTTTGAGACCTTTACCTGTAGCTTCAGCCCTTCCTTGGGTTTTTGTAGTATTTTTACAAGCCACATTCTCTGGGCAAATCTTTGATTCTTCTGTGCCGTCCAGAGGCTTCTTAGAGAAGGGGAATAAATGCTGATTTAAGAGAGGTATTGGGCTTCCCTGGTGGCGCAGTGGTTGAGAGTCCGCCTGCCGATGCAGGAGACACGGGTTCGTGCCCTGGTCCGGGAAGATCCCACATGCCGCGGAGCAACTAAGCCCGTGAGCCATGGCCGCTGAGCCTGCGCGTCCGGAGCCTGTGCTCCGCAACGGGAGAGCCCACGGCAGTGAGAGGCCCGCATACCGCAAAAAAAAAAAGAAAAAAAAAAGAGAGGTATTATGTGTGAAAAGCAAAATTCATCTTGTGGGTGTCAGAGATGACATTACGGGCAGTTGAGATTCCTGGTACTAGTTAGCGGGCAAAGAGATCCCACGACTCATAGAACACAGTGCGGAGCCCTCCCACATAGAGCTGTGAAGGCCTTGCTGTGCCTAGGAAATTCATCTTCTGTGCTGTTGGGTGGCTTCTGAGAAAGAAAAAACACTGACTCAGAGAAGTGTTTGCATTAGTTGTGAAAATCAAATTCACACAGCATGCATCATAAATGCCCCCACAAGGTTGGAACGTGAGCCTTTATTCTGGGCATCTTCAGGGCACCATGCATGGTCATATTAAGTCATTGGCCACCCCGTAGAGTTAAGTGTCCAGCATTTTGCAGATAAGGCAACAGAATCTTGGAGAGGCTGAGTCTCTGAGATATCCAGCTAGCAAGGGGCAGAGCAGGAATTTGAACCCGACTAAACCACATGGTTTCTCAGAAGAGGACGAGGCCACCCCTCCAGTTCGACTCAGAAGACTCAGAGTTAGTGTTTGTGAAGGACGGTTAAGGAAGGCTTTGTCCCTTTGACAGAAGCTGGCGGGCCCTCGATGGGGATAGATGGGAGAATCCAGTAGAATGTGACCGCACAGACAAGGCTGGAAAGCATGAAGCATTTTAGATAACCTGTAAAAATAATAACTAGTATCGTTGGTGTTGATGCGGAATAATAAAAATGGTATTGCTAATATTAATGCTGGCGGCCACTGCTGAGAACAAACCTTGTCCCAGGAACTCCACGTCTGTCATCTGCCATGCTCACAACAGTCCTGAGAGGCAGGCGTTACTCCCAACGTACAGACGTGTGATTGCGACTCAGGGAAGCAGCTTACCTTGCCCAGGATCCCACAGTGCATGAGGGGCGGAGCCTGGTTTCCTGCCAGCCCCTCCTCCGGCACAAAAGCGGGTTTCTGGGGACCAGCCCCTTTGTTTCTCCACTGCTCCCTCCCACCGTTTCCAACTCAAGACAAGATTGGCTTTTGAGGACAAACAGGGCAGAGATCGTCCTGCTAAAGACACTCAGTTTTCCTGAGTTATGTCTCTAGCACGTGGCCCTGCAGACAGACAGAGAGTAAAAAGACGCCCAGCACAGAGCCACAGAGCAGCCAGGCCCAGGCCCTCTCTGCCCAGGGGCCTTCAGCAGAAATGCACACTGACGGGTGGCCTTGGCAGAGGCTGCAGGGAAGACATGGATTCAGCCATGTTAGGGGACTGGCTTTTGCAACGCAGGTGCCTGTTTGCAGGTGGTATGCAAGTCTCACACACAAACGTACATGTGCATAGACAGGTACACACATACACCGGTGCTCACATATTTTTACACAAAGGCACACATGCACCCACAAAAACACATGCACATTCATACACGCATGTGTATTTATTTATGATTGGTGTGCCAGGTAGAGGAGTAGTTTCTAGCAACTGCTTTGTTTGTTCATGACTTTCTCTGGAAGAGCCAGGAAAGAGAATTTCCCAGGGCGCCCTGAATCTCGCTCTTGGTATGGACCAGGAACAAACACTCTTTCCTCTTTGGGTGTAGTCACTGCTCACAGCTTTTTGTATTTTGTTTTAAGAGAAAGAAAGGAAAATCATAGAATCACAAGGTTGTCCAATCCTCTGCAATGGCTGTTGATCACTGTATACCAAGCACTGTGCTGACTGAGTGAGAAATTCAAAAACAAATAAGGCAAGGTCTAGTCCTTAAGGCCCTAGAGCAGGGGTCCACTAACTATGGCCCCCAGGCCACATCCGGCCTGCTACCTGTTTTTGTAAATAGAATTTTATTGGAACATAGCCACGCCCATTCATTTACATCTCGTCTCTGGTTGCTTTTGTGCTCTAAGGGCAGAGCAGAGCTGAGTATTTGTTACAGAGATGATGTGGCCCACAGAGCCTAAAATATTTACTATCTGTTCCTTTACCAAAAAAGTTTACCTATCCCAGTCCCAGGGAACTGTGTTGGAGAGAAAATGCATACAGCCCAAAGGATAATGACCTTGACCAGACAGCCTGTGCTGCATGGCCTGTGAGCATTGTGGATGGTAAGTGCCTTCAGAGTGCAGAGGAGGGGCATGTGTGGACACTGGTGATCAGGGAAGGCTGCTGGGTGGAGGCAGGATCTGGGTTTTGAAGTGTGAGTAGGAGTGTAAGACAGGGATAGGTGTTGGATCAGAAGTGGGGGGGTGGGGGGGGGGGACACAGGTGTGGGGAATGTGGTGAGAAAAAGCAGAGGTGAGTACAAAGCACCGGTGGTGAGCATTTGTGATTTGGAGCCATGCAGCATCCATGGACCCTGTTCTCAGTTAAAGCCTTGATTTTCTCTGAAGGATCCCAACAACTCAGTTCCAGTGGGAGAGACTTCACCCTGCTCCCAGGTGCCTGTGACCCAGGCCTGGCCAGGCAGGCATCAGTTCCCCCTCTGATGACACAATGGGCTCAGGATGAGCATGTGGCCCAGTTCTGGCTGCAGAGCCAAAGGAACCCCGTCCCACACTTGTGTTACTCCCTCCCCCTTAATGAGCATCAGCTTTAGAATAGTGTAATGGCAAGCGGAACTTCTAGATAAAAATAGGACGCATCTACTTCTGCCCAGGCACCTGGTGGGCAGGCTTACAGCCTCTTTCTTTCCCAGCTTTTCCATGTTATTCACTTTCGGTGCCAACAGCCAGTTCCAGTGCTCCAGGCCCCCAGCCTCAGGTCTGCTGGAATGGAAGGCCATCTCGCTCAGTTCCCATCACCCCGGAGCCAGAGAAGTTTGCTCCTCCCAGGCCCTCGGTCTCTCCTCGCTCCGAGCCTGCTGCCTGCAGCCAGCACACGGGGCCCGAGCCCCGGCTCCGACTGTCCTAGCATCCACGTCAGCGGTCAGCCCAGCCCCTCAGAGTGGACACAGCGACCCCCAGTATCTGCAGGCGGTGCCCTCTCTTCCTTCAGTCCTGGGCTTCTTCGCGCCTGATCCACACGGAGAAGGATGAGCCGCTTCTTTCCGAGGTCAGGGTCATCTTCCCCCTGGGGCTGGTGCAGGAAGACCCCCCGACCGAGGTATAGGGATGGGAGGAGGTCGACCAGGCAGGCAGCACAGTGATGGAGGAAACACAGGAATAAGAAATAGCACTTGCTAAAATGAGCCTGTTGCTGGCCTAGGCATGCGTCTCCACATAATTCAGAGACCTAAAGAATGGAAAGAGAGCCTGAGGACATGACAGCAGATTCAGGCAAAGTGGGTTGGAAAACTAGATGGCGCGTGACGGTCTGCAATCGGCCTCTTTCGTTTCCCCTGCGCTCCGGCATCCTTCCCCCATGCCTCCATCCAACCTGACGGTCCGCTGAGCAGCTCGGAGGCCTTGGGTTTACTACCCAGGAGCTCCTGATGTGCTGACATATCAAAACCATCCAGTTATGGCTTGCTCATTCAGCAGCTGGTTTTAAACCCGGTAGAGCTCATACTACAAATACTTCTAAAAATCTTTTGCTCTGTTTATTTGACATTACATCCTAAGCGTTTCTCTGCATCATTCAAACGCTTTGTGACATCATTTTTAACTCACACAGAAAATCCTTGGCTATGGGCGTCTGGTAAGTCACTTAACTCTTCCACATCTAAAGGCTCACCTTTTGCCAAACTCCTGCCTTGAGTTTTCTTTCAGCAAATGCTCCAGAATAAGGCAGCTCCGCGGCAGAGTCTGCTCGCCACCGCACATCTGGGAAAGAGCCTGAGCCCTAACCAGCTGTGACAGTTTCCTACCACTGCTGGAACAAATTACAGGTACCGGTGTCTTCAAACAGCACACGTTTATTTTCTTAGGTCTGAATGTCAGAAACGGAAAATGGATTTCGATGGCTTTAAACTGAGGCAGGGTCACGTTCCCTCCGGAGGCTCTAGGGGAGAGTCCATTTCCTTCCGTTTTCCAGCTTCCAGAGCTGCGCTCTGTGGCTCACAGAACCCTCCTCCGTCTTCAAGACCAGCAGCATAGCATCTTCAAATCTGCCTCTGCTTGCATTTCCGTAGTCAGGTCTCCCTCCTATAAGGACACTTACAATGGCATTTAGGGCCCACCCGGATAATCCAGGATAATCTTCCCATCTCAAGATCCCTAATTTAATCACATCTGCAAGGTTCATTTTGTCATGAGGAAAAGGTAAGGCTCACAAGCCCTGGGGACTAGATCCTGGATATCTTTGGGGGTATCATTGAGCCGCCCACACCAGCCTTGGGTTCCAGTCTGGAGCCATGGGGCTGGAGAGTGTGACCTCAGCCGGCTGCTCTAGCCTCTCTTGACTCTGTCCTTGTGTTCGCTGCTGGAGTGTCTGTCCCCATGCTGAACGCCCCACCAGATTGCAGGCGACTGGAGAGCAAGGCCAAGGACCTAACTCAGTCTCCCTTCACCTCCAGATCCTGGAACAGGGTTTGTGCCTCTTGAGTAGATGCCACGGTGTTTGTTAAAAAAAAAATTAATGAATATATGATAGATAAGAGCGACCAATAAATAAGACAGTGGCTATGGTTCCAGGATTTTAAGTCGAAAAGCCAGCTGGACACTAGCCAGTGGCTGAGGGATACGTGTGGAAGCTGCTAGTACATGTGAGGACTGATTGACTGGGTCAGGGTTGCCCTGGACAAGCTGTTCCACGCCCACACCTGTAGCCGGCACAGCAGCAACTAGTAGGGGTCGCAGCAGCTACCCCTTCTAGTAAGTGGAATCAACCACTTATGACAAATATGGTTTTCCATTTAAAGTGAACAAACGTGTTTTTCTACCCCAAACTTTCTAACAAATGTGGTTTGTAGGGTTATAAGTCAACAGCCCTTGGGGCTATTACGACAAGTCCTTCAATATTACTGGAAAGCTCTTTGTCCCTCTTGGCAAGTAGACTGGGAAGTTCACCTCTGTAATGCCAAGATACAGAATAGGTGTATATTAACTTAAAGCTTTGGCTCTGGCTAGGCTGGCTTTTCTTTTCTATCTAACAAGAAGGAAGGCCGACACAAGGAGATCACTCAGCCCCTGTGCCAATCGTCCCCCATCCTTTCCAAGTTTCTAATGATGCTCCCAACCGAGGTCTGCATCATTTCCAGCCAAGAATGAGTCATAGCAGGTGGGGCATTTCCTCTTCTGTTTCCTTTCTAGTTACTTTAGTCTCTGAGCTTGCGGGGCCCCACCTGCCCTCCCTCTAGGTAAATATGCCCATCTGACTTCCATTCCGGCCATTTAACAAGAAAGACAGCAACAATCAAACTAAAAATATAGCAGAATATTTACCATCCGTGGAGCATCCACTCTGTGCCTTTCTCTCCCAGGCACTCCCTCTAATGATTAAAATAAAGAAGTATCATTATTCTCCTGATATAAATGACAAATTACAGATCAGGTTGGTTAAGGACTTATCCAGTAGCAACTTGGCATTTAGGCCCAAGAGTTGGAATTAAAACTCAGATCGGCTTATCTCCCCAAACCTCCCCAGCCCTGCCGCACTCCCCTGACGCGTTTGTAGCTGCAGATGGAGGAGAGAGGCTCTCATAGACCCAGATGTGCAGGCTGGGGAGGGGGCTTAGCGAAAAGGCCCTTTACAGAGAAGAAAACTGCAGCCCAGAGAGGAGATTGCCATTTCCAAGGTCACAGTCGGGGACATGTGAGCAGCACTGGCTCCTGCTTCAAAGCTCTTTCAGCACGCAGGCTGTCCATTTTCATTCTCTCTGTCTGTTCGCTTTGCAGCTACACATCTCAAATCAGAAATGGAAAGTTTGGAGTGTGTGCGGAGCAGAGGAGGGGAGGGCAGTGGAGGCAGGTTTTGTGGCTTGTGGTTTACAACCCCTCCCCGCCCCCCCGCCACGTTCTTTTTGGACTTTATATGCATCTTCAGTGGACGGCAGTTTGGAGCTGTACCAGTTCCTTGTTAGGTGTGCTATTCTGGGGAGGTGACGCAGGGTATTTTTAAAGGCATAGCAGGTCTAGAACTTTTCATAAAAAATCGGGTGAGAAAAAGGAAAATCGAATCAGAACGTCTGTCCCACATTTGGGCTGAGCACCAAGTAAGCTTTTGACCAAATTCAGAAGTTCCCCAACTAGGCAGAGACCTCTGGCACGGAGACTGACGGTGAGCTTCTGGGTGCCTGTTCTGGCCTTGCAGAAATCGGGGAGCTGTAGGGAGGAAGCAGCCACCAGGCATCGGGCAGGAGTTCTCTCAGCTGCAGGTAACAGGAAACCTGGCCAATGTGCCTGAAACAAGGACTTATTTTTATCACTGAATAGAAGCTTCTGGCACTGGTTCATTGGGTTCCAGCACTGAGCTGATGTCTCTATGATATACTTTTCCTTTTCTTGGTCTCTGTAAGATGGCTGTCACAGCTATGTGTCTTGTGCCAGCACAGAAGGAGGGAATAGGTAGGAAAATGGGGTCTCCGCCAAATTTCTGGTTCCCCTCCTCCCAGCATCAGCTACATCCTAGCCTGACTTCTCTTGTGGTAGCAAAATAGTCCCCACAGCACCAGGCCTCACACCTACCCTCCTCTTAAACCCTTGGCTCTGTTGATGCTTCTTTCAGATATGTATTAAAAGTTCCTCCCAAGCTGGACTATGCTGTTCCCCAAACCCACCACTCTGCTACTTATTGGTTGTATCAGTTAGTTATTGCTGTGTAACAAGCCACTCTAAAATGTAGTGGCCTAAAACAATTACCATTTATTGTGGCTCACAAGTCTTCACACCAGTTGTATTGTTCTGCCAATCTGGGCCAGGCTTGGCTGACCTTGGCTGGGCTTGCTCATGTGTCTAGGGTCAGCTGGCAGGCCACCTGGGGGGCTTGCTGGTCTAGAATGCTCTGGATGGGACGAACTGGTTCTGCTTCCATATGCTTCTCCCATCCTTCCCACAGATTCGCTGGAGCATGTTTCTGTGGTGATGGCAGGGCTGCAAGGGGGAGCAACCCCAGTCACGTAAGTGGGAAAACAGTTGTGCACTTGCTCTCATGCCTCTGCTTGCATCACAGCCCATTGGCCAAAGCAGGTCAAGTGGCCAAAGCTCAAAATGAGATAGGAAAGGAATTGCAAAGGTACGGGTAAAGAGAGGATGCAGGGAGACCATTAACTGAGGTCATTAATGCAGTCAATCATATTGGCTGAATGACTTTGGGAAGGTTAACTTAACCTCTCTGTGCTTCAGTTTCCTCATCTGTAAGATAGGAACAACGACAGTACCTACCTCAGAGGATTGGAAGCATCAGTGAGTCGTCACATATAAAGTGATGCCTCTCTCTCTTCTCTTCTCTCTAGGCTAGCACTGACTTATCCTTCAGGTTGATGGACAGAGGACGGTGAATGGACCGTATGGACCAGCAGTTCAGAATCCTAGTTCTAGGTGCATCTCTGCCATTGACTATCTGCCCTATTCAACACTAGGGGACTCAGTTTCCTAATCCTTAAGACAGGATGGTTAATATCTCCTCATGTCTTCTCTGATTGTCTTTGTTCAGTTGTTCATTGGGACCCCCCATTAGCCATCTAGCACCAACACGAGCCATAAGCAAAGGAGCTATGGGGACATACCAGGCCTTGCGCTTGGACCCCATGCATCTCCCCTGGCTACATCCCAGCATGTGGTCCCCCATCTTTGGAGCAAGACTATTAGTTTCCGATTGCCGCTGTAACAAATGACCACAAACTTAGTGGTTTAAAACAACAATCTGTTCACTCACAGTTTTGGAGGTCAGAAGCCTGAAATGAGTCTTACGGGGCTAAAATCGAGGTGTAAGTAGGGCTGGTTCCTTCTGGAGTCTTTAGGGGAGAATCCTTTCTCTTTCCTTCTCCAGCTTCGAGAGGCTGCTGAATTCCTTGGCTTGTAGCCCCTTCCTTGCATGACTCCAAACTCTTGGTTCTGTCATCAAATCTCCTTCTTTGACTCTGACCCTCCTGCCTCCCTCCCATAAGGACGCTGGTGAGTGTGTTGCCCCGCAACCCCAGATAATCCGGGACAGGGATTAGGACATGGACATCTTTGGGGGCCATCATTCAGCCGACTGCACCAATTAACCCACCCTTTAGGGCGGACACAAGGAAAGAGCCTCCCAGCTGATGTGATCTGTTAAACCTAGTCCTAGATTGAAAGCATAAAAGGTACAACGTATCCCTTAAGTTTACTTTGCATGTTTCATTGTCCACCAAGGGTTTTCACACCGTGTTGAGCTCTATCCGCACGGACACCGTGCCAGGGAGACAGCATCACCCATTGCACAGAGGAGGAGACTGAGGCCACAGGGGTGAGGGGATTCGCTCAAGGTCAGGTGGTTCCTAAGTGGCAGAGACAGAATTTGAATTTGGGTCCTTCCTGACTCCAAATCCACACAGAGGATGGGGCTCAGGGTGACACACAGGAGGAGATGGGGCTGAGGGATCCTGGATGGACACATGGGGAAGATGAGGCCTGGAGAGGTGAGGTGCCTGAGGTCCCCAGGGTGTCTGACCCCCGGTGGGCCTTCTCTCCCCTAGGACCCCTCCCCCCCCAGGACCCCTCCCCTCCAGACATAGCAGGTGATCTCCCCACATTTGGAGCTTCCTGAGTGTGTCTAGACTCTATGCTGGAGAGAAAGAGAATACACTTTGCCTGAAGCAACATCCTATTCAGGAAAGCACCACCCAGGCCCCCATTTGTGTGGGCAAAGCACAGGCATTTTCCTTCAGGTCACCCTCTAGCTGCGAAGGAGTTAATGTCACTATCACCCATAGAGGTGGGTAGATGAAGTTCGGCTTCACAGTTTCTTCACTGGGCTTCGTCTTCCGTGCACGAGACCAGCAGGATGCAGGGAAACAGGGCTGACACCCTACCCGCCCCTCTTACCACAGCACAGTTAGCGAACACCCTCCTGCACGCCTGGCACTGGGTCGCAGCACTTCACCTAAATGGTCTCTTTTAACCGCAGAGCAACCCTGAAAAGGAAACATTACAACTATCCCTGTTGTCCAGACAAGGAAATTGAGTCGGACTGAGGCCCAGAGAGGTTGAGTGATTCACCCAAGGTCACACAGCTAGGGGATGGCAGGACGGGAATCCAAGTCCTGTTCTGCTTTCACTAGTGCCACACTGTCTCTCTCTGATCTGAACAACTCCTTATATTCGATCGGTGCTCTGAGAATTCTCCAAAGATTTTAATTTTCTGTTCTCTCTCTAATGCTCAGGCCCAAGATGGGAGAGTGACTTGGCCGAGGTCCACTGTGAATCCAGACCTCCGGACTCTGTCCCCCTGTCCATGCCACATCAGTCATTCCCTGACCAGTGAGACACCCACCGTGGGCCCGGCCCACTTGCATGACAGTTCCGGAGGAGAGCGGCAGCCATGGCTAATCCCGAGCATTTTCCCAGAAACTTCCAGGGGCAGAGCCCCATGTGATGGTGGGAGGCCCGGCTGGGCTGGACTAAGGCCAATCTACTTGGGCAGCTGTTTCACCTACTAATGCTTGCTTTCCTCAATTACTAAGTGGGCAATGCCACTTCCCCTTGGGTTTGGTGACGATATAATGAGATATTGGATATAAAACATTCAGTTCAGGGTCTGGCATATAAGAAGTGCTGGGTAAATGGAAAGTATTATATTATTACACAGTGTAACATAACTACATGATCTATAATAACATGTGTATAACATTGTTAGCTTGATCGTTAGTCACACTCAGCATCTCATTTATGACCAGGCTCATAACCCATGCACTGAGGGACACATACTGAACAAGACAGGTCTCCGCGTTCACGTTTACAGAGAAGGAGACTGAGAAAGTCAAGGGAGCAGGTCCAAGGTCAGCCAGCTAGTAAGTGGCAGAGCTGAGATTTGAACCGGGGTCCGCCTGGCTCCAGACCCAGCCCTTCCACTGCTGTCTGTGCACCACAGGCCCCGTTTTGGGGGCTGACAGGCAGGAGCACATCTGTCTGCTCCTTTGTGGACAGGGCCCTGCTGGTTTGTTCCCCCAGAACCGGGGATGAGATCTGAGGGAGGGGAGGGGAGGGAGGTTACCTGAGGCCTGCAAGGTAAGCCGCCCGCTGCCCGGGGATTCTGTGCTGGGTCTGGGGCAAGGGCCCCGCTCACACTCGGGAGTCCTTGGGTCTCCCTGGAGATGCCCCTGCTGGGTACATGCTCAGGGCTGCTGGTCGAGGCCAGCCACCTCCTCTTGTCCCGTCAGGGCTCACCTAGAATCTCTGACCTCATTCCAGAGTCCGGCGACCTCTTTGGGAGCCCAGGTCACTCCTCTACTCAACCTACTCACTTGGAGAGATTATTTTTGAAATCATAAAAGTTTGTTTAATTCTTTAATTAGTTAATACTTTGGTTGTTTAATGGTTTCCCTGTTTAATACAAAGAGATATATCTTTTTCAAAATATGGAGACATAAGTACACATAAGAAGGTAAAAGATAATCATAATATACAATCACAGAGCAAAGAGTTGAACAAATGTCTTTAAAAATATGTAAGAATTTAAAAATTTTAAATAAAATAAAAATATGTAAGAATATAAGATTAAGTGAAATATTTTCTATGTTCAGAGAGTTTTATAATCTACCTCTTGTTAATGATTCTATCCCACCCATAACGTTTCTCCCCAGTAGGCTATAATTGTCACGGACCAGGGTTCTTGGCCTCCTTAGCCAATAGAAATTGATCAGAGGCAGGACAAGAAATTCAGGCAAGGCTTTACTGGGGCCCCTGGGGAGTGAGAACAAACAACAGGTTCCCTTGCTTGCTCGCTCCCTGAGAGGGGGAGGCCAGCTTGTTCCTTCTATGTGGTGAGGATAGGGGCGTGTCTGGGAGTCAGGCTGGAGGCGTGGCTTAGGGGGTTTGCCTAACCCTTAGGCGGTGGTGTGTGCAGGGACATGCGCAGAACCGTACTTTTGCTCCCGACCCCCTGGTTTTGCTCCGGGCTCTTCAAAAGTGGCAGTAGGGTATTGTGGGTTTTCTTGCAACGTTCTAAGACTTTATTGGCACTTTAAAAAAATATCATGGGGTTCTTAAAGCATTTACAGTAGAAAACTGACTGGTTTTTTATTTCCTAAGGTTACTTTTTTTTTAACATCTTAATTGGAGTATAATTGCTTTACAATGGTGTGTGAGTTTCTGCTGTATAACAAACTGAATCAGCTATATGTATACATATATCCCCGTATCCCCTCCCTCTTGCGTCTCCCTCCCACATTCCCTATCTTGCCTCTCTAGGTGGTCACAGAGCACCGAGCTGATCTCCCTGTGCTAGGTGGCTGCTTCCCACTAGCTATCTGTTTTACATTTGACAGTGTATATATGTCCATGTCACTCTCTCACTTTGTCACAGCTTACCCTTCCCCCTCCCCGTGTCCTCAAGTCCATTCTCTACATCTGCGTCTTTATTCCTGTCCTGCCCCTAGGTTCATCAGAACCATTTTCTTGTTTTTTTAGATTCCATATATATGTGTTAGCATACAGTATTTGTTTTTCTCTTTCTGACTTACTTCACTCTGTATGACAGACTCTAAGTCCATCCACCTCACTACAAATAACTCAATTTTGTTTCTTTTTATGGCTGAGTAATATTCCATTGTATGTATGTGCCACATCTTCTTTATCCATTCATCTATCAGTGGACACTTAGGTTGCTTCCATGTCCTGGCTATTGTAAACCGCGCTGCAATGAACATTGTGGTATATGTCTTTCTGAAGTATGGTTTTCTCAGGGTATATACCCAGTAGTGGGATTGCTGGGTTATATGGTAGTTTTTTTTAGTTTTTTAAGGAAACTCCATACTGTTCTCTATAGTGGCTGTATCAATGTACATTCCCACCAATAGTGCAAGAGGGTTCCCTTTTCTCCACACCCTCTCCAGCATTTACTGTGTGTAGATTTTTTGATGATGGCCATTCTGACTGGTGTGTGGTGATACCTCATTGTACTTGTGATTTGCATTTCTCTAATGATTAGTGATGTTGAGCATCCTTTCATGTGTTTCTGGTGATCTGTGTATCTTCTTCAGAGAAATGTCTATTTAGGTCTTCTGCCCATTTTTGGATTGGGTTCTTTGTTTTTTTAAATACTGAACTGCATGAGCTGCGTATATATTTTGGAGATTAATCCTTTGTCCATTTCTTTGTTTGAGACTATTTTTTCCCATTCTGAGTGTTGTCTTTTCGTCTTGTTTATGGTTTCCTTTGCTGTGCAAAATCTTTTAAGTTCCATTAGGTCCCATTTGTTTATTTTTGTTATTATTGCTATTTCTCTAGGAGGTGGGTCAAAAATGATCTTGCTGTGATTTATGTCATAGAGTGTTCTGCCTATGTTTTCCTCTAAGGGTTTTATAGTGTCTGGCCTTACTATTAGGTCTTTAATCCAGTTTGAGTTTATTTTTGTGTATGGTGTTACCGAGTATTCTAATTACATTCTTTTACATGTAGCTGTCCAGTTTTCCCAACACATTTATTGAAGAGGTTGTCTTTTCTCCATTGTATATTCTTGCCTCCTTTATCTAAATAAGGTGACCATATGTGCTTGGGTTTATCTCTGGGCTTTCTATCCTGTTCCAGTGATCTATATTTCTGTTTTTGTGCAAGTACCATACTGTCTTGATTAGTGTAGCTTTGTAGTATAGTCTGAAGTCAGGGAGCCTGATTCCTCCAGCTCTGTCTTTCTTTCTTAAGATTGCTTTGGCCATTTGGGGTCTTTTGTGTTTCTATACAAATTGTGAAATTTTTTGTTGCAGTTCTGTGAAAGATGCCATTGGTAGTTTGATAGGGATTGCATTGAATCTGTACATTGCTTTGGGTGGTATAGTCATTTTCACAATGTTGATTCTTCCAATCCAAGAACATGGTATATCTGTCCATCTGTTTGTATCATCTTTAATTTCTTTCATCAGTGTCTTATAGTTTTCTGCATACAGGTCTTTTGTCTCCCTAGGTAGGTTTATTCCTAGATATTTTATTCTTTGTGTTGCAATGGTAAATGGGAGTGTTTCCTTAATTTCTCTTTCAGATTTTTCATCATTAGTGTATAGGAATGCAAGAGATTTCTGTGCATTAATATTTTATCCTGCAACTTTACCAAATTCATTGATTAGCTCTAGTAGTTTTCTGGTAGCATGTTTAGGATTCTCTATGTATAGTATCATGTCATCTGCAAACAATGACAGCTTTACTTCTTCTTTTCTTTCTTCTTTTATTGCTGTGGCTAAAACTTCCAAAACTATTTTGAATAAGAGTGGTGAGAGTGGGCAACCTTGTCTTGTTCCTGATCTTAGTGAAAATGGTTTCAGTTTTTCACCATTGAGAATGATGTTGGCTGTGGGTTTGTCATGTATGGCCTTTATTATGTTGAGGTAAGTTCCCTCTATGCTTACTTTCTGGAGGGTTTTTATCATAAATGGGTGTTGAATTTTGTCGAAAGCTTTTTCTACATCATTTGAGATTATCATATGGTTTTTATCTTTCAGTTTGTTAATATGGTGTATCACATTGATTGATTTGCGTATATTGAAGAATCCTTGCATTCCTGGGATAAACCCCACTGATCATGGTGTATGATCCTTTTAATGTGCTGTTCAATTCTGTTTGCTAGTATGTTGTTGAGGATTTTTGCATCTATGTTCACCAGTGATATTGGCCTGTAGTTTTCTTTTTTTGTGACATCTTTGTCTTGTTTTGGTATCAGGGTGATGGTGGCATCATAGAATGAGTTTGGGAGTGTTCCTCCCTCTGCTATATTTTGGAAGAGTTTGAGAAGTATAGGTGTTAGCTCTCTGTAAATGTTTGATAGAAGTCGCCTGTGAAGCCATCTGATCCTGGGCTTTTGTTTGTTGGAAGACTTTTAATCACAGTTTCAATTTTAGTGCTTGTGATTGGTCTGCTTATATTTTCTATTTCTTCCTGGTTCAGTCTAGGAAGGTTGTGCTTCTCTAAGAATTTGTCCATTTCTTCCAGGTTGTCCATTTTATTGGCATATAATTGCTTGTAGAAATCGCTCATGATCCTTTGTATTTCTGCAGTGTCAGTTGTTACTTCTCCTTTTTCATTTCTAATTTTATTGATTTGAGTCTTTTCTCTTTTTTTCTTGATGAGTATGGCTAATGGCTTATCAATTTTATCTTCTCAAAGAACCAGCTTTTAGTTTTATTGATCTTTGCTATTGTTTCCTTCATTTCTTTTTCATTTATTTCTGATCTTATTTTTATGATTTCCTTCCTTCTGCTAACTTTGGGGTTATTTTGTTCTTCTCCCTCTAATTGCTTTAGGTGTGAGGTTAGGTTGGTTTTTTTTGAGATGTTTCTTGTTTCTCGAGGTAGGATTGTATTGCTATAAACTTCCCTCTTAGAACTGCTTTTGCTGCATCCCATAGGTTTTGGGTCGTCATGTTTTCTTTGCCAGTTGTTTCTAGGTATTTTTTGATTTCCTCTTTGATTTCTTCAGTGATCTCTTGGTTATTAAGTAGTGTAATGTTTAGCCTCCCTGTATTTGTATTTTTTATATTTTATTTTCCTGTAATTGATATCTATTCTCATAGTGTTGTGGTTGGAAAAGATACCTGGTACGATTTCAATTTTCTTAAATTTACCAAGGCTTGATTTGTGGCCCAAGATATGATCTATCCTGGAGAATGTTCCATGAGCACTTGAGAAGAAAGTGTATTCTGTTGTTTTTGGATGGAATGTCCAAAAATATCAATTAAGTCCCTCTTATTTAATGTGTCATTTAAAGCTTGTGTTTTCTTATTTATTTTCATTTTGGATGATCTGTCCACTGGTGAAAGTGGGGTGTTAAAGTCCTCAGCTGTGATTGTGTTACTGTTGATTTCCCCTTTTATGGCTGTTAGCATTTGCCTTATGTATCGAGGTGCTCCTATGATGGGTGTATAAATATTTACAACTGTTATATCTTCTTCTTGGATTGATCTCTTGATCATTTTGTAGTGTCCTTCTTCGTCTCTTGTAATAGTCTATATTTTAAAGTCTATTTTATCTGATATGAGTATTGCTACTCCAGCTTTCTTTTGATTTCCATTTGCATGGAGTATCTTTTTCCACCCCCTCACTTTCAGTCTGTATGTGTCCCTAGGTCTGAAGTGGGTCTCTTGTAGACAGTATATATACGAGTCTTGTTTTTGTATCCATTCGGCCTGTCTATGTCTTTTGGTTGGAGCATTTAATCCATTTATATTTAAGGTAATTAGCTATATGTATGTTCCTATTACCATTTTCTTAATTGTTTTGGGTTTGTTATTGTATTTCTTTTCCTTCTCTTGTGTTTCCTGCCTAGAGAAGTTCCTTTAGCATTTGTTGTAGAGCTTGTTTGGTGGTGCTGAATTCTCTTAGCTTTTGCTTGTCTGTAAAGGTTTTAATTTCTCTGTTGAATCTAAATGAGATCCTTGCCGGGTAGAGTAATCTTGGTTGTAGGTTTTTCTCTTTCATCACTTTAAATATGTTGTGCCACTCTCTTCTCGGTTGCAGTTTCTGCTGAAAGATCAGCTGTTAACCTTATGGGGATTCCCTTGTGTGTTATTTGTTGCTTTTCCCTTGCTGCTTTTAATAGTTTTTAGTTGTACTTAATTTTTGATAGTTTGATTAATATGTGTCTTGGCGTGTTTCTCCTTGGATTTATCTTGTATGGACTCTCTGCGCTTCCTGGACTTGATTGACTATGTCCTTTCCCATAGGGAAGTTTTCAACTATAACTTCTTCAAATATTTTCTCAGTCCCTTTCTTTTTCTCTTCTTCTTCTGGGACCCCTATAATTTGAATGTTTGTGCATTTAATGTTGGCCCAGAGGTCTCTGAGACTGTCCTCAATTCTTTTTATTCTTTTTTTTTTTCTGCTCTGCGGTAGTTATTTCCACTATTTTATCTTCCAGGTCACTTATCCGTTCTTCAGCCTCAGTTATTCTGCTATTAATTCTTTCTAGAGAATTTAAATTTCACTTATTGTGTTGTTCATCATTGCTTGTTTGCTCTTTGGTTCTTCTAGGTCCTTGTTAAACATTTCTTGTATTTTCTCTATTGTATTTCCAAGATTTTGGATCATCTTTACTATCATTACCCTGAATTCTTTTTCAGGTAGACTGACTACTTCCTCTTCATTTGTTTGGTCTTGTGGGTGTTTACTTTGCTCCTTCATCTGCCACATATTCCTCTGTCTTCTCATTTTGCTTAACTTACTGTGTTTGGGGTCTCCTTTTTGCAGTCTGCAGGTTCGTAGTTCCTGTTGTTTTTGGTGTCTTCCCCCATTGGGTAAGGTAGGTTCAGTGGTTTGTGTAGGCTTCCTGGTGGAGGGGACCAGTGCCTGTGTTGTGGTGGATGAGGCCAGATCTTGTCTTTCTGGTGGGCAGGGCTGCATCCGGTGGTGTGTTTTTCGGTGTCTGTGAACTTATTATGATTATTGGTAGCCTCTCTGCTAATGTGTGGGTTTGTGTGCCTGTCTTGCTAGTTGTTTGGCATGGGGTGTCCAGCACTGGAGATTGCTGCTCATTGAGTGGAGCTGGGTCTTAGTGTTGAGATGGAGACCTCTGGGAGAGCTCCTGCTAATTGATAGCACATGGGGCCAGGAGGTCTCTGGTGGTCCAATGTCCTGAACTTGGCTCTCCCACCTCAGAGGCTTAGGCCTGACACCCGGTCGGAACACCAAGAGCCACAAGACTGCTATCTAGAGGCAGCATTTTTCCAAAGTCCCTTTTCTCAATCTGTCTCTTTCCCTCCACGGGTGAAGTTATTTATTTTCCTTTGTGATTTATAAGAATTCCCCTTCTGTTTCCAGGGTTATTGTCGTCAGGTCTTCAGTCAACACATCTCACAGTCCTGGAGATGAACACAAGAACTGCGGCAACTCTCTCCAGCTAAACATTTCCTCCGGGGTTGATCCTCTGTTTATTTGTGAAGCATGAAAAGGCCAGGCTCAGAGAACCGGTAGTTGGGTTTTTTGGTCTCTTTGTACCTTTTGTCCAGAATTTGTCCCAACTGCAGCATGCACACAGTTAGTTTTAGTTGCATACATAGTTTCTTTGTATTTTGTTGCTCTATGAGAGGTTTGTCCACGTGCAAGCACTGCAGCAAAAGGTCCCAGGTCCCAGCCTGTCTCATAACCGCTGTGAAGATAGATCATTCACAATAGTGAATGAATGAATGAGTGAGTGAATAATGAATCACGTTATGTATAACCTATACATCATGTCACCTTTGCCCTGTATTCTGTGGGTTAGGAGCAAGTCACAGGACACACCACATTCAAGGGGAGGGGACGCTGCTAGGGTGGGAACATCTGGAGGTGGGGGTCATTTTAGAAGCTGCCTACCACACTGTCCAACCCATATTTCATACACTGTGGTCCTAACAATTCCCCAAACCCTGCCATTCTGCCTTTGCACATGCTGTTCCCTCTGCCTGGAATTCCACTCCCTCTACCTTTGCTCACCTAAGGCCTCTGCTAAAATGTTCTTTCCTTTGGGCTCTGGCCAGCAGCACCCAAATCTGTGTTGCTTTCTTCTATCATAATACTCATGCCCCTGCATTTGGTATTTTTCTGTTTATTTGTCAATACCTCCACCTCCATCACCACCAGAGCGTAATGTAGAATCTACACAGGACCTGGACATTCAGGAAACACTTGCTGAATGAGTGAACAAATAAATGGATTTATGAGGCCCCAGCTCGGAACTCAGGACCCCGGCTCCCAGTTCTGGATCCTGTCCTGCCCAGGGTCTGTCTGCTGGAGCCTGTCTCCCGGGACCCTTCTGCTGTCTCTGTAACTATGCTGGCGCCGTGTCTGATTTCCCCTAACTTTGAAATAACTTTCCCCCTGCAGTTCTCAGATGTACTTTCCTGGAATCTTTCTCACTGTTCTGAGCCTCCCTCCTCCCCCCGCTTCGTAGCTCTGTGGCCCAGCCAAACACTGGAAGCTCATTATTAAACCGGGAGCTGCCTTATATTATCCCAGAGACTCCAGATGGAAAATATTAGCTTCTATCTCGACTGAGGACTGACATAGTAAAGGCTCCTTGAGCTGCTAGCTGTCAAGGAGAGGAATAAGAGATTTTCATCTGCTTGAGTAATTGTTTCCTGTGTTATCCAGAGAGACTGCGGGTTTACATCGCAGATGCTGTCACACTGGGCCAGGAGCAGCTGCTGTTGCAGAATTTAGACACGTTCTTTCCCCCCTCCTTCCTCCTTCTCCTTCTTCGAGTTGGTCGGAAGAGAAGTTGGGGAGGTGAGGGGGCAGCAGGGAGGAGAGAGGGGCTCTGAAATGTCCAGAATGGGAGGAGTAGAGCCAGGAAGGTTCTAGAACAGAGTTGAAGACCAGGCCCAGTGGAGGAGGCCAGGAAGGCTGGCCAAGCACATATTGGTCGGCTGCCCCTCCTCTCTCTCCGCCACACCCTTCCTCAATCCACCAGCTTGTCCTATCACCTTGACCTCCGAAACGTGACCCGAACCCAGCCCCTCCTCCTTTCTAGCCCAGGCCATGCACCTCTTACCAGGACCACTGCAACCTCCTCCCAAGGGCTCTCTGGGTCCTGCTCTCAAACCCTACAGTCCATTCCCCACTCAACAGCCAGACTGACCTTCTTATCCACAGCCAACTCATGCTTCTCCTCAGTTTCTCATGGCTTATGGAATGAAATCTTGGCCTCTGGGGCCCTGTATGACCTGCCGCCCATTCCCACCTCCTACTCTCATCCGAGCTCACTCTTCCATTCAGCGCAGCCTTTCTGGTCCTCCAGCACCTCAGGCTAGCCCTTCCCTTGACATCTTCATGCCGCCTGCTGCATCCTGGGAAGATGCTCCTCCAGGTCACGGAGTTCTACAGAGAGGGCTGCCTGGACCCCGTGGTCTGACATAGAGCCCCCTCCCTCCGCCATGCTCCATCCATTATGATGCTTTATTTTCCCCAGAACTCTTACCACTATCCAGACTTATATCAGTTGTCTTTTCTTTATCATCTGCCGCCCGCACTAGAATGGACAGTAATTGGAACGGGAGAGACGCGTCTGTCTCATTCACTCCTGAACCTGCAGCACCTGGGGCCGTGCCCAGCACCAGGCAGGGGCCCCATAAATCTTTGTTGAATGAATTCATAGAAGCCAGGTGATAGAAGGCCGAGGGAGGGAGACCAGCAAAGAGGTAAGTTTGACACCTAAGCAGAAGGGTGACTGCCGCTGTCCGAGAACAGCCAATACACAGGGATTCAATAACAATAATAATAACAATCGCTACTGCTGTGTTCTGGGTTGTGTTTCAGGTTCTGAAACAGTACAAAGCACTTTTATGCATAGAGGTTGGTTAAAAATCAATGAGACAGGGAGAATCAGCAGAGGAAGCTGCTCCCTCGACCACCTGAAAGCAGATGGACTGATGCACAGTGACGGGGAACACAGGACCCAGAGCAAGAGGCGACACAGGGACAGACATGAAGAACTACAACAAGGAAAAAATCCTGAACGTTCACATCTTAACTGACTTCACGTACACATTCTCAGTAATCTCCTACACTTGCCATGTTTTATATGCCGTGGGCCATAATGTAAAGTGTGCATCCAGTCTACACAGAATATAGGGTACTGATTTACATATTAAAAAAATTTTTCTTTTATATTGAGTATAGTTGATTTATGATGTTGTGTTAGGTTCAAGTGTATAGCAAAGTGATTCAATTACACATATACATATATCTGTTCTTTTCCAGATTTTTGCCCATATAAGTTACTACAGTGCATTGAGCAGGGTTCCCCTGTGCTATACAGTAGGTCCTTGTTGATTATCTATTTTTATAGATTATTATCTATATATAGTATGTGTATATGTTAATCCCAAACTCCTAATTTATCCCTCCCCTGACGTCTCCCCTTTGTTTTCTGTTTGTGAGTCTGTTTCTGTTTTGTAAATAAGTTCTCTTGTATCCGTTTTTTAAAGGTTCCACTTATAAGTGATATCATATGATTTATGATTTATATTTTTAAAAGTGATACAGACCCTCTAGGCAGTGGAGAAATCTCTAACGTTCCTGGACCTTGCGTGTCAGGAAACTTAAAGAGGGTGAACACCAGAAGAAAATCCGAGTGTCATAAAATGCAATCTGAACGGCGACTTTTGATTTTAGTCCAAATAGCTCAGCTAACAAGCTTTGTAACCGAGAAGGTCCCACAGACATTTCAGAGCCGAGACAACTTTTTTTTGTTCTGGACAAATGAAGGTCCAAGTGATGGCTTTCTAGTGTCTTTGTACTACAGTTAATTCTTCTCCTAAAGGAAAATATCTCTTTCTGATTTATTTCCTTTCTCGAAGCACCATGGGTAAGGGAGATGCTAATAATTATGTTTCCACACCACTACTGATCAAGAACAAGCCTGACCAGGCATGACAGCACACGTGTCCATACGTCATCTCTAATCCTCACAGACCGAGGAAATGAGCCTCAAAGAGGTCAAGCGGCATGTTTGCCATCACAAAGCTCGTAAGTTTCAGAACGTAAAGCCAAGCCTGAGTGTCTTCTTCCCAAAAGACGTGCTCTTTATATCGTTCTTCACGACTTATCTGCAGCAGGCGCGAGGCCATCAGCAACAAGAGCTTAGTTTTCCTGACATTCATCAGGCACCCGCTATGTTCCAGGCCTACTGCAAACACCAAGAAGATGTAGTGCATAGTCTACCTTATCCATCCAGCATCAGGGAAGTTGTTGTCAGGCAGGAAGTGGGGCCCAAGGCAAAGCCCTGGGTCAGAGGCAGGGTTCCAGTTTCTGCAAAGAATGAGAGAGAGAGAGAGAGAGAGAGAGCGCGCGCGCGCGCGCGCTGTGTGTGTGTGTGTGTGTGTGTGTGTGTTGGGAGACTAGGATTGGGGGTGGAAGGTGCCCCCTGCAAGGTCAATATTAAGGCACATCTTCTATGATGGAGGGACAGGGTGTGGGGCAGGGGCTCAGGTCCTAGTTTCTGATACCAGTATGGCTAGTAGACAGCCTCGAGATGGGAGCAGAGCTAGTGCCTGGCATTTTTCGAGTACCCACTGTGTGCCAAGCGCTGCTCTTTACACACCATCTCATTTCATCCTCATAGTCACCCAGTGGGGTTTGTGCTCATAGCAGACAGGCTCTGGGGAACCCCCTTGAGCCCTGACTCCTAATATCCACATCCTTGTATAATCCGTCACCCTCTTCGAGTGGGGGCAGGACCTGCTCCTAACCAATAGAATATGGTAACAGATGTAGATGTATGTGGTTCCATGTATGTGATCATGTTATTCAAGACCGTCATGCTCCTTGTCTCCTACGGCCACTCCAGTCCCACGACAGCAGGGAAAACACCAGGGAAGGAGGTGCAATTGCTGTGAAACGAGGCTCAGGCCTCCACAGAAGCTGCACAGTGAGTTCCTCAGAGGCAGGAATCCTATGTGCCGCTCATATCAACCTTCCCAGAGGAACAGCGTCATCTCACTGCTCATCCTCAGATGAATAAGAAGAATCACACTTGCGGTTTTCAACAAGAAAATGACCACATTCACGTTGCATTCATCAGAAGCCCAGGGTGCTTACCACGTGGGCCTGCCTCTTGTGTCTGTGGCCTCCTGGCAAAGCAGAGCTAATAAGATGACCGGGCCAAGCGGGTGCTCTGGACCCCATGGTCAAGGATAGGGTGCGCAAGATGGCCACACACGCTCCCTCCTGTGGCCTGGTTTCCCTCACACTTTATATGATCCCGATTGCACATGCCCCCGGGGCACTGGCTCATCTTCTGAGGAGAGGGAGGCTGATTTGCCCAGGAGGTTCCTTGGGCAGCTGTCTCCAGGGGCAAGAATGCACTGAGCTCACTGCCCCAAGCGTCCGCAAATGGGGTCCTGCTGAAGGAACGGCCGCGGGGCGGACTCAGAATCTGGAGCTCGGAGGTCTGCATAAGGCCTGGCAAGCGCAGAGGATGCCAGGGACAGGCTGCAGAGGAAGCAGCGGAGTGTTGATCTTAAGGAACCAAACTGCCCCTGCGCAGAGGCCTGGGGTGGCTCTGTACCCGGGGAGCTTCTTATCCGCCGGCCCTTGAGGCTCCTGACTCCAGTCTGTGCACCTCCGGGCAGGTGGGCCCAGTTCCCCCGACTCCTGCTCTGTGGCCCCACTCCTGCCTGCCCCCAAGGGGGCTCCTCCACGCTCTGGCTTTGCCCCTTATTTAACCCCCTTGCACCCTCACACCTGGGCTCGCCGGTCCCTGCAGGCCCTGCCAAGGCTCACTGGCCCCACCCCCAGGATCACCGGCCCCACCCCACTCGGGAGCCAGTCCATTTAAGGAGGCTGAACACCTGGGAGGTTCCACGTGTGCCTGGAGGCCTGCCCTGGGCACAGCCTTGCAATGGAAGCAGAAGCTTCTCCGCCCCTTGGGTCACCCCCATGTGGCCTGTGGTTCCGGAGGCCTGGCATCTACCAAGATGAGAAGGGAAGGACCTGGGTGACTGTGGCCTTGCGGATCAGTCCCTCCCACAGAGCTTGGGCAGAGGCTCCCCTGGCAGCACAGTAAGTCGTGGGGCATGAGGGGAGGCAGGGGAAGGGTGGTACATGGACTTTAGCCCGTGGGGGCCCTGCATACTATGCAGTGAGGATGCAGTTCTCACTGCGCTGGAAAACTCGGCCTGTGTGGGTTTGAGTGTGCTGACCAGGAGCCCCTACCTGGAGGGGCCACAGGCAGAGCCTATCTACAGGAGATGACGCAGTCCTCCGTGGGGAGGCTGAGAGAGAGGTAGCTCAGGGCCTAGTCTTGCCCCTAGTGCATGCTGAAAAGGCTTCACACATCGGGCGGCTATGCAGGTGGGCTCTGCAGGATGAGTAGGAGTTGTCCAGGATCAGAAAGGAGACAGGACAAGCACAAGCAAAAGCACTGTAACCTAGAGCAGCAGGCGGGCCAACAGTATAAAATCTACCTTGGCTTCAGGCTCCTCATCTGCAAAATGGGAAATATCTACCTCTGTGGAGGTCACAGACACAGCTCACCATCTGAATGGCCTGAGCGAGCATTTGAGAGGTAACACATTCTAGAATCCCACCTTGGAAACGGATTCAGGAGCCTTGGGTGGAGTCTAAGACCCTTTATGTTTTAAAAGCTCCTCAGGTGATAAGGATGATCACTCAGATTGGAAACAGCTGCTCTAAACTAGGGGTTTGGATCACAGCCCAGCTTTGAGGGATAAAGTATAAATACTTCAGGGTAATATGGTAAATACTTATCCAGGTATTAAATGAACAATTCACGGTCATTTAAAACAATATAACACATTTCCTAGCAATCTTCAACTAGGTAATCCAGAAAATTTTTGGTTGAGAACACTGAGTCTTTTCCACCCAATAAAGCATATGCAGAAAATTCTGGACAAAATAGTTTAGTACGTTTTTTTAAAAGCATACCAAAGTGTTCAGTGGGAAAAGAATGGATTCTTCAAATAACTTAGCCATGAGTGGGGCAGGGGAACCTGGAGCCTGGGCATTGTTTTCACAATTTAAAATGATTATTTCTTAGTAGTAGATCTGGGTTTTCACATGCAGTCTTAGGATGGGAGATGGCTTTCTGAGCATGGTCGAATGCAAGGATCAGCAAACTTTCTGTAAAGAGTCTGATAGTAAAAACTTTCAGCTTTGCAGATGGTAAAGACTCCATAGCAACTACTCAACTCTGCCCTTGTAGTGCAAATGCAACCAAAGACAGCACACAAAGGAAGAAGTGTTTGTTTATTTGCAATAAAGCTTTATTTACAAAAGCAGGTGGCGGGCCAGATTGGGTCCATACTTTGCTGATGCCTGATCTAAAGCCAGAATCCAAAGGGAAAGAGATTTTGCCGCATAATTAAAAATATCCCTCTTGCAAAACCAGCTCATAAAGTTAGGACAACAAACTGAGAAAAATAACTTGCAACATGTATGACTGATAAAGGGCTAGATTCTTAGCTCGGAAAAATGTTCAGCACAAAGACAAATACTCTGATAGAAAACTCTGTAAAGAACTCTCCATTTAGTTGCAAAACATATGGAGCTTTGGTTACAGTTGTCTGGTGACTTTCCCTCATTTTTATACCTTTCTGGATTGGCTGATTTTTTTTTTCTTTTAATGTTCACAACAAGTAGTGATGGCCATGATCAAGACTATAAAATATTTTTAAGGGAAAACCCATCACTCCCAGATCCTGAGGTCTATGGATATCTTATTTTTTTTTATTTATTTATTTTTAGATATCTAATTTTTAAAACTATGGAAGTGGCCAAGACAGAGGGCCAAGAGAGTAATCTGTGTAGGCCCGGTGTTGCGGACAGGCTGGGAACAGAGGCTAACTTTTCAGGGTGTGGTGGGGTGAGTGGGGTGCAGGTCAGTGGGAGGATGGTACGAGGAGGCCTGGAGAGAACTAGTCCAAGGAAAACCCCCAAGGGATGGTGCCGAGGCTCTGGGTGTGGGATTCGAAAAGCATGCCCATCGACCTCTGGCCTGGGCAGCCCACCAGCTGGGCCAGGGGACCCAGGACCCTGGTAGGCTGTGTGCAGCTCAACCATCCCTGATGTGCCCCCTCCTCTCTGGTCCCTTCGGCATGAAATCAGCATCACGGTCCACCTGTGGCAGATGCCAGTGCACCCCCAGACGCCCAGGTCCCCCAGCTATCTGCTTGTGTTCTGGCTGTCCCTCCAGTGGGGGCTCCACCCGCGCGAAGGTACCAAGCGACGGATTTAAGACTCTGGGGAACGGTGGGCCACGGCCAGGCGAGTGCGCGGTGGCCCAGGTGAGGGGGGTGGGCATTCAGTAGTGACTGTAGGTGTGCAAAGTGGGGCAACGGATGGGAGCGATCCCTTCCCCGGGCCCCTAAATCCACAAACCCGGGTTCCCATCTGCTTCATTTGGATAGAAGAGCGTCTCCCAGGGGCTCTGATCACCGCTCCCCGCTTCTGCAGATCAACTCCATGGAGCAGCTGATCCTAAAACGTCTGCCAAGGGGGAGCCGCTGACGGGGCTGGCAGGTCAGGCCTGGAGCCTCTCAGTGTGGACAGCAGACACTAGCGAGGAGGACGCTCCTCTTTACAGGAAGGCAACGCTGGTCACCTTGCCCTCAGGCTGTTCCCTGAGCTTTTCTTACGTAGCCACCCGTTTACTCCCCCTCCCAACCCCAGTGGATGTGATTTCCACCGTGGACAGACCCCTAGTATGTTCACAAAACACTGAATAACGGTCGTCATTTAATTCTCAAAAGAATTCTCTGCGGTGTACATATTAACATCCCGTGTAACGGATGAGCAAACAGGCTCTGAGAGCTGGAATGATTTTCCTGAAACCACAGAGCCTGGAAATAGCCGTGATCAAGCTTGGACGCAGTGAACGTGCATCTCTGGGTCCGACCACGGCACTGGGGCGCCACAAGTCCAGTCAATGGCAGTGGCCTTCAGGGACCCCGCATCCACCCACAGAGCCTTCTTCCTGAGGCTGGCAGCAGCTCGAACTGCACTGAGGGCCTAGAGTGGGGCTTTGCCCTCCTACCCAGGTCCTGCTCTGACGGGCCACCCAGCCGGCTCTTCTGAGGTTCCCTGACTGTCACCTTTTGTCTTCTCCCAGGCCCTGCTGGCCCTGTGACCTTTAGGAGGATCTTTATGCACTTGCTCTTTGGTTTGCACACCTACCAGGGCCTCCTCGTGGGGGCGGAGGCAGCGGGCCCCCTGTCCGCTCTGCATTTTTCCCATTTCCCTCCGTCTGCGCTCATGGTGACCTGCCATGGCTCCTCTTCCCCCTCTGTGTCCCTCATGCCAATCTTGCAGGTACCACTCCCCCAAAAACCCCCCCTCCATGCCCACCAGACCCAGTGCCCAGCCAGAGCCCCAAGCCTCCAGTGCAGCCTAAAATTGGAAACTTGCCCTCGGCTCTTCTTGGCCTCGGGCAGGGAGTGGCTTGAAGAGCGCCAGGTCTGGACTCGAGACTCAGATGAGCCCTGGATGTCACTTTTGCTGACACTTTGGCCAGGAGTAGATCAAGTGCTGGGCAGGGTGTTAGCTCCTGAGCCTCAGTTAGCCCATCTGCACGAGGGGGCGTGTGGAGGGACGGATTTGGCCTGTGGGTCTCCAGCTCCATCCGTCCACCAGCCCCAGAAAGTGATGCTGGTCCCTGAGGGTCGCCTCCCGGTGCTGGGTAATTAAACTTCATTGCTCGTTTTTCAGCTTTTGTGCGGAATCGGGGCTTATCTTAAACTGGTTCCTGTTGTAGAAACGCGCGGCAGCTGACACCGAAGGTAGAACTGTAATTATCCCTTTAGTGTTTTTCCAAGCAGGGAAGGAAGCTGGGGTTGGCCCATTTCAGCAGCAGGACATCGGCAGAGGCTAAGGGGGTGGAAGGTGGGCTCTTTGTGAGGCTGGGCTGTGAAAAGGCAAAGACTGTGGCAGCTGCAGCAGGAGAACCATTAGCGGGAGTGAGCTTTCACAAACGGTGATGCTCCAGCCTGTCCTGGATGAAGAGGGAAGAGTCCTTGAGCGGGGAGGGGTGAGGTAGAGTCGGGGGCCCTGACGGGTCTTGCCCTTGGAACCAGAGGGAGGAAGAGGACGGCGTGGATGCAGGGCAGGGCAGTAATTTGGTGGCGGCAAGATGAGGGAATTCGCTCCCTCACACCCGTCACAAGAAGACATCACCAACAGATTAAAGTCCTAACCTGAAAAATGAATCCGTAAAATTACTGAAGAAAGCACAGGGGAATATGTTCATGATCTTGGGATAGAAAACACCTCAAACCAGACAGAGAAAGCAAAAGACAGTGGGAGACAATGAACTTGCTCAAATTCAGCATTTTCTGTGTGACAAGATGCTCAAAAGGCAAGGGTGGAAATATCAGGACTAGATACAAAGCACTAGAGTGCAGAATACATAGAGAACTCCTAGAACTCCCTAAGAAAGGAAAAATGGGCGAATGTTGGGAAGTGCAGATTTCAGAATTCAGAAATGTGTATCCTCGATTTGGGCAGAAGTTAAGCCTCACGTGTTGTGGGAGTGGATTGTTATAGACACCCTGGAGGTTTGGCGGACAATTCAGAAGCATTTATCAAATTGTAAAATGGCACACAGAGCCATGCCTCGAGTGTTTACCAAGAGCGGGGTTTCTAAGCTTAGCGCTGTGGACATTTGGGCCAGATAATTCTTCGTCATGAAAGGCTGTCCTGTGCACTGTAGGATATTTGGCACTGTCCCTGGTCCCTGACCATCAAGTGCTGGTAGTAGCCCTTTGCCCAACCCACCCACCAAGTTGTGATCGCCAAATGCCCCCCCCCCACCACCACTGGGGGGGGGTGCAAAATTTTCCCCAGTTGAGAACCACTGCCCTAGAAAACCACTTGCATGCATGCAGGAGAGGGAAGCGGAGGGAGCGCTGTGGTCACAGCTCAAGTCCGCCGTGGAGGAGTGGTTAAGGAAAGGGAGACCCGAGAGCAGGGGCTGGGGCTTAGCCCCTTCCACTTAGAAGCTCCTGTGATCTGACAAACTGGCTCTTTAAAAAACCCTCCTCCCCTCAGCTCGCCTGCCCCTCCCCTTGGCCTGAGATGGGTGGGGACATGTGGGATGCAGCCTGCAACCCAGCCACACCCAAGGAAGGATTCCAGGAGCCCTACTGGGCAAGACTCCCCTCCTCCCTCCCTCCCTCCCCTTCCTGCCCTGACTCGGGGCGGGCGGGAAAGGCAGCAGGCTCTCCTCTGCTCCTCCTAGGTCTTGGAGCTCTGTTGCTAATATGGCTCGAGGACAAGAACAATCTGGAAATCCTTTCACAGGATGGCAGCCTGGCTGGCAAGGGTGCTGTCCTGCTGCGGGATCCAATTGCAAATGTCAAAAGCCTTTGATCTCTCTCCATGTCCTTGGAACAAAGCCTACGTCCGCCCTTCCCTCCAGGAGGTAGCTGTCTCAGGCCATCCAGGACAGAGGTTTGGCGTGTGAGGGAACCAAGAGAGCAGAAACACATCGAAATGTTTAAAATCACTGCCGGGGCACATCCAGGAGTGCCGCAGCGTGCTCACACCCACGAGCTCCAAGTCCTCCGCGTGGCTCCTGGATGTGTGTTTCCATGCGTTCACCAGTGGGCTGCGGATCTGTGGTGTGGGCTCCTGAAGTCTGGATCTAACAACTCTTGACGGTTGGCTTTGGTGCACGGTGAGAGGAGAGTTCTCAGCTCCCCATCTGCCCAGAGCTGAAGACGAAAACCAGCTACTAGGGATTATGTTAATGACTTCGAGTGATAAACAAAGGAGAGGTTGTCCCGAAGAACACAGGGAAAGACACCTTTCTGTAAAGGATGATGGGCAGCAACAGGTGGTCTAATTTGTATGCATAGGAGCCTCCTGTGTCAGCATCACTGACGTGAAGGATGTGCTCCAAGGCCGCGGATGCCTGAAACCGCGGATAGTACTGAACTCTCTCTATATTATGTTTTTTCCTATATGTACATACCTATGATAAAGTTTAACTTACAAATTAGGCACGGTAAGAGATTAACAATAACTAATAACAAAATAGAACAATTATAATATCTTGTAATAAAAGTTATATGACTGTGGTCTCTCTCTCAAAATATCTTACTGTAGAGTTAATGCCTCTTCCATCTTAATTAAGCATTTATCATGCACTGTGGCCCTAACTTTTGTAGTGTGAGATGCAGCAGCAAAATCAGCATGAATTTCTTTTTCCTTCTTCACAATTTCATGGATAGAAGATTCCTTCTTACTGTACAGCTTAGTGGTATGATTTTTTTTCTTTCGTTACTGAGAACTTTCACCTTTTTGCTTAAATGAAGCACTTTACCGCTTCTCTTTGGTGTATCCGAATTGCCAGCATCACTCTCTTGTGCTTTGAGGCCATTATTAATAGAATAAGGGGTATTTTATTTAACACAAGCAGTGTGATACTGCAACAACTGATCTGATCAGCAAGATGGCCACTAAGTGACTAACAGCTGGGATATGCTGGAAAAGGGATGATTCAATGTCCTACACAGGACAGTGTGAGATTTCACCAAGTTACTCAGAATGGCCCACAATTTAAAACGTATGAATTGTTTATTTCTGGAATTTTCCTTTTAATATATTCTGACCCCAGGCGACTGTGGGTAACTGAAACCATGGAAAGCGAAACCACAGATAAGGGGAGACTCCCGTGGCTGTGTACATTTAAAGAATACTGGGATTAGCGAAAAGTCAGGATGCGATACTTACAAATCTGTGTCTAAAAGGATTTCTAGAAACGTGAGAGGGAAAAATGCATAATACACAAGTTTTATTCTTTTGTTCATATATACAAAGACCTGTGTTTTAAGTAGCTACAAAGCTAACAATACAGGTTTATTTCAAGATTACCTTTTCCTTCTGTGGTATTAACACCTGGATAAATTCATTCTTAGGTAGCTTGAAGCAACCAGGGATGGGGGTGCCTGTCACCCTGCTAAACAGTCTCCAAGGGACGTAGAAATGTTGAAAAAAGGCAGCTGTAACTTGGATCAAAAATCGACCTAATTATTTGTGATTATATATGTCATGTTTTTTAAGGTGAGCCCCTCAAATAAACCAATTGTTTGACTCTTTTTTAATGGAGCAAATTGTATTGTTCTTGCAATATTTTTCGTCTCTTTAGCTGAAGACCAAGTCATTCCTTCCCTCCTGTTTAAATTATATTAGTAAAAATAACAGGCATAGACATCTGGTTTGTCCCTCAACTTTTCACGATTCTTTTTTTAAATAAGGTAAAACTATCTTAGAAAGTTTTAAATTTTTCCCCTTAAGAACGCTGTTAATGATACTTTCCACTCAACACAGAAAATTTCGTAAAGGAGGAATATTACAACTGATGGAATCTACTATGTGCCAGGCACCTTCCAGCTTTTAGCTGATCTAATAGTCAAAATGACATTTTGAGATAGGTTTCAATGCACCTATCTTACTACAGTGAGGAAACTGAGGCTCTGAGAAGTGAAACATTTTACTGTGGGTCTGAGTAAGAGGTGGACTGGGCTTCCATCCAAGCGTGTTTGTTTCCAAGTCTGTATAATATCTTGGTGACTAATAAGAGCATGGACGTCAGCCAGGATGCCTGTGTTTGAATGCAGGTCTGCTACTTACTAGCTCTGTTAGTTTAGAGCAAGGTAGGTAATCCCTCTAAGCCCGTTTTCTTGTGTGTAAAGGAGGCATCATGATAATAATATATCCCTGAGGGGTAGGTTTTCAGAATGGCTCTTAACTTAGTCAAGCAGGCTTGCTTTCAGTCCTGGGCCAGCCTCAGTCCCTCCTCCTGGCCTTGGCCCTCTCCTGGAACACCCCAGGACATTTCTCAGCAGACTGAGTCTCACTTGATTTCCAGAAAGTGTTCCTTGCTGAGTCCTGTTCATTTGAACTCTCTCCCCCTCCTCCCTCCCTTCCCAACTCAAACATTCTGAGCAGGTGTACTAGGAAGAAAGGAAGCAGAAAAAGAAAGAAAATAGAAAACCCGAAATTAACCACAGCAGCTCCGCCTCCTAGGAGAGACTCTCCTTGGAATAGTTCATCCCTTATTTAGCGAGAAACACTTTGATGGGGCATTGAATTCAGAAAAGCTAGCCCCAAGTCAAACAGAACCAACTTGTTCTGCATAATAAGGTAAGACTGTTAGCATTTCAAAGATTAGTTATAAGACGGGGGGGGGGGGGGGGGGGTCTGTGAAGGAGGGAGGAGCCCAGAAAGACGAGGTGATGGGCTTAGTGCGGAGGGGCTGGTAATGCGCTAACACTGGCTAAGGGGCTTTACAAAACCAGAGTGTTCAATATCCCACTTTAAAGCATAATCTGAGTGTTGAACCCAAAACCTCCCCAAACCCTCACACTTAACTCCAAGCATGCCCCCAATGTCTGTCACCTGCAGCCCTCTGGTAAAGGAATGACAGCAGTGCCCAGTGGGAGGTGGGGTGATATGCATGGAACAGGCATGGGGTGGATGGGAGATTACCCATAAACCAAGGAAAATCAGCAGATGCTAGAACTTGAGGTAAGGGGTGGTGGGCAGATGTGTGACCCCATGAAATCTCTGGAGGGATAGTGACGTGTTACATGGAGGTCGGGGGGGGGGGTCGAGCTAAAGTAAGTCTTGTCTATAAGGATGGGGTGCCCCAGATGACAAACACACCACATCAAACACAGGGGATTTCACAGTGAACCAGATGGGATTATGAACTTATGATCCAAGTCTATTATTCTTCTATAAGATATGCTAAATGTTTATCCATGGCCCTCAAGAGTCATAGGATCAGTAGGAATGAGACACTCAAGATATTTAACCCAGTACAATCCAACCAAAAAGGTGGTAAAATGGACATGGCTTCTTGGTGCCCTTGGTTGGTGGGCTGATGAGGCCAGTGTTGAGGGGAGGCACCATCCGATCAGAGCAGCACAAAGTTCCCGAGATTTTAGGCTTTTCAGCTCTCCAAGTTCACGGGCCCAGGTAACTGGCATCTTAACCAACTAAGCTGCTGTATAAAGTCCCGTATCATCTGGACCAGGTGCCAAAGTTGAGTTTATAAATTTGACTACTGAGAAGTGCAAAGAGCTCTCCCATATTATTGAAATGTTCCATTTAATAGTTTCAAGGGCTATTGATTTTTTACCTCAAAACTATGAATGTTCAGCATTTTCTTGGAAAATGTCTCACTACAATTTATAAGTTGTGTTTGCCCTAGGAGGTTCACTCACTAAAACTAGGAGGACTCACTCACTGACAATGACTTAACTGGACTAGTTCAAGATATCTTGTTTGGTATAAAAAGATGGGGGAGAATCTTTTAGAATTAGTATATTTCTAAAGACATTTCCCCTTTGTATATAAACTTGTTTTTTAAGCAAAATACAGTGACACTAACAAAGTAGCTTTAAAACACAATAAGGATCAGGGCAATTTAGTAAC
This sequence comes from Kogia breviceps, assembly GCF_026419965.1. Classification (NCBI taxonomy): domain Eukaryota; kingdom Metazoa; phylum Chordata; class Mammalia; order Artiodactyla; family Physeteridae; genus Kogia; species Kogia breviceps. Next base: position 9,106,309 of record NC_081312.1, on the reverse strand, counting down.
AATGCCATTGCTTCCCAATCTCCTCAAAGCCCCTCACAAAAACCAGCAGAGCAACGAGGACAGAAATAGAAAAATAGTGTAGAAAGTAGAAAAAAATCAGTAGAAGAAGGATTCTTCCAAAGGAGTCAAGTGAAAGTGATGGATATAGGGGACAGGCAAAGAAGATCCAACATATACATAATAACCCCCCCCCCCACCCCCAACCTCAGAAAAGTAAGGCTGTGGAGTAGAACAAATATACAAAACTATTTTTAAAAAACTTTCCTGAAAATAAAACAAACAAAAAATAACTTGAACCTGTGTATTTAAAAAGGACATGATGTACCTGGGACATACAACCAAGAACAGTCAACTCCATGACATAGTCTATTCAAATTATCAGATTTTATAGAATTGAAATCCTTTGGCATAAGGTAAAATGACCAAGTAACTTATATGGGATTAGACCTTCATGGAATACTTTTAAATTAAAACATAAGGGCGTAAATGGAGTAACAAAGTACAGATACCCAAGAAACAAAATGTGAGCCAATAATGATTTTATTCAGCCAAAGTGACCTTCAGTTATAAAAGACATAGATAAGCTGTGATGAAGTTGAGGGAATCAGGGAATATTACTTCTGTGTGCCCTTCCTGAGCGATCTACTAAACAATAAGTTTCAGACAATCAAGAATTCTTTAGAGAAGCTTTTTGTAAGAACTACTTGTGAGCACTGAACATATGTAACTGTAGAATGAAGACTAGTGGCACAAGGGTGAAAAATACTATGTTATATCCTCCAATAATGAAGACATAATTCATCTATCAAAAATGGGGAGAGCAGGGAAAGATTATGTAGAAAGTAAGCTTGCTGGTTGCCTCAAAGGTATTATTTAGCACTAAATGGGTATTACTTTAGATACTTTGGGGAGAGGAAGGGAGGGGAAGAAGAGGTTACTAATTTCAATAATGTTCATAGTAGGGAACCAAAAGACCTGCACCATCCAACATGGTAGCCACCAGACATACATGGCTATTTAAAATTGGTTTTTTTGGCCATGCCACTCAGCGTGTGGGATCTTAGTTCCCTGACCAGGGATCGAACCTGCTCCAGCTGCACTGCAAGCACAGAGTCTTAACCAATGGACCACCAGGGAAGTCCTGGCTATTTAAATTTTTTTTTTTTTTTTTTTTGGTGGTACGCGGGCCTCTCACTGTTGTGGCCTCTCCCGTTGCGGAGCACAGGCTCTGGACACGCAGGCTCAGCAGCCATGGCTCACGGGCCCAGCTGCTCCGCAGCATGTGTGATCTTCCCGGACCGGGGCACGAACCCGTGTCCCCTGCATCGGCAGGCAGATTCTCAACCACTGCGCCACCAGGGAAGCCCTGGCTGTTTAAATTTTAATTAGCAGTAAATAAAATTCAGTAAAATAAAATTCAGTTTCTCAATCATATTAGTCACATTTCAAGTGCTCCATAAGCTACTACATGTAGCCAGTACATCTTCCACATTAGAGAACACAGGTACAGAACATGTCCATCATTATAGCAAGTTCTTTGGACAATGCTATAACAGATAGCATTTTTAAAGAAGGAGTAATAATATTACCCTAAGATATTAGTATAAAGGTAACCATTGAAACAAAATACCCAATCTATGGTATTTTGATTTGGCAGCCTAAGCAGATTAATACAGACAGCAATTCTCTCCATATTAATCTACAGATTCAACACAGCCTCTATCAAAATACAAGCTGACTTCTTTTCAGAAATTGACAAGCTAGTCTTGAAATTCGTATGGATATTCAAGGAGTATGGAATATGGAGTAATGAAAACCATCTTGAAAAAGAAGAACAGGGACTTCCCTGGCAGTCCAGAGGTTAAGACTCTGCTTCCACTGCAGGGGGCGTGGGTTCAATCCCTGGGGAACTAAGAGCCTGCATGCTGCACTGCGCAGCCAAAGCAAAGGAAGAACAAAGTTGGAAGACTCCCATGTCCCAATTTCAAAACTTACCACAAAGACATAGTGATCAAGACAGTGTGGTATGGGCATAAGGACAGATATGTACATCAATCAGATAGAACTGAGGATCCAGAAATAAACCCTTACTTTTACAGTCAATTGATTTTTGACAAGAGTGCTAAGACAATTCAGTGGGAGGAAGAAGTCTAACAAATGGCGCAGCGGCAACTGGCTATAAACATGGACCCCTGCCTCACAACATACCTAAAAATTGACTCAAAGTGTACTATATACATTAATGTAAGAGTTTAAACTTTAACACTCTTAGAAGATGGGCTTCCCTGGTGGCGCCGTGGTTGAGAGTCCGCCTGCGGATGCAGGGGACGCGGGTTCGTGCCCCGGTCCGGGAGGATCCCATGTGCCGCGGAGCTGCTGGGCCCGTGAGCCATGGCCGCTGAGCCCGCGCGTCCGGAGCCTGTGCTCCGCAGCGGGAGAGGCCACGGCAGTGAGAGGCCCGCGGTACTGCAAAAAAAAAAAAACAAAACAAAAATAAAACTCTTAGAAGAAAATGTAGAGTAACCTTATGACTGTGAAGGTTAGGCAAAGCCTTCTTAGATATTGGTTGGCCAAAAAGTTCGTTTGGGTTTTTCCATAACATCTTACTTTTCCATAACATCTTACTAAAAACCCAAATGAACTTTTTGGCCAACCCAATATAATATAAAAAACACAAGTGATTAAAAAATAGATACATTAGATAGATACATTTAGGTCTAATGTATCTATCTAATGTATCTATTGTATCTAATGTATCTATCTAAATAGATACATTTAGATTCATCAAAATTAAAAAGTTTTGTGCTTTAAAAGATACCATCAACAAGTAAGAAGACAATACACAGATTGGGGGAAAATATTTGTAAATTTTATCTGATAAGGAAGTTGAATCCAGAATATATAAAGAACTCATAACTTGCTAATAACAAATAACCCAATTTTTTAAAATGGGTAATAAATAAGTCATGATGACTTAATGTACAACAAGGTTACTATAGTTAATAATACTGTATTACACATTTGAAATGTGCTAATTGAGTAAAAATTATCAACACAAGAAAAAAATCTAACTATGTATGAGGACTGATGTTAACTAGACTTATTGTGGTGACCTTTCCACAATGTGTACAAATATTAAATTACTATGTGGTATACCTGAAACTAATATGTTTTATGTCAATTAAACCTCAATAAAAAAATGGGAAAAAGATCTTAATAGCTCTTAATAGGCATTTCTCCAAAGAAGATATACAAATGGCCATGCCATTTGATTTTTGATATACAAAATCAAAAGTACAATGAGATATTTTATACCTTCTATATGGCTAGAATCAAAAGGCCCGATAACAAGTGTTGACAGGATGTGAAGAAGTTGAAACTCTCATACACTGTTGGTGGGAATGTGCAGCCACTTTGGAGAACAGTCTGGTAGTTCCTCAAAAAGTTAAAAAAAGTTACCATATGACTCAGCAATTCCACTCCTACATATATAACCAAGAGAAATGAAAACACATGTCCACACAAAAACTCAGTGTGTGAATGTTTGTAGCAGTATTATTTATAATAGGCAAAAAGTAGAAATAACCCAAATGTCCATGATTGTATAAAATAGGGCATATGCATGTAATGGAATATTATTCAGTCATAAAATGAATTAAATACTAATATACACCATAGTATGTGTGAACCTTGACAATATTATGCTAAAGAATCCAGTCACAGAAAAAGACATACTGTATGATGACATTTATATGAAATATCCAGAATAGGCAAACACGGTGATGGTTGTAAAACTGTGAATATACTAAAAACAACTGAATTGTATACTTTGAAAGAGTGAATTGTATGGTACATCAATTATATTTTAGTAAACCTGTTACATATCTATATAAAAATTTAAAAAGAAAATAAACACTCAAAAGAGCTAGAAAAGGGACAACAGAAACAAATATATAACTAAAGAATTAAAGATAAAACCAGACATCAGTGATATAGAAAACGAACAAAAGAGAATTAATAAATGAGTCAAAAAGTTGGCTTTTGGGGAAATAAACTAGACAAACCTACTTTTACTAAATGGGATAAAGCACAAAAAAGACAAAATAAGAAATGACAAGGGGCAATAATAATCCAGAGAGAATATTAAAATTCCTGTGACTATTCTGAATAACTATGAAAATAAAATATAAAACCTAGATGAAATGGATACTCTTCTAGGAAAATTTATTTAACCAAAGTTGAATCCAGTATAGATAAAAAGCTTAAACAGCCAATTTCCATAGAAGAAACAGGAAGTTGTAGAAGAAGTGCTCCTTCCAAAAAAGCACCAGGCTTGAATGGAATTCTTCCAAGCTAAAAAAAAAAAGATAATCCTAATGCAGTTTACAGTATTACAGGGTAGAACAAAAGAAAAGCCTCTAAGTTATTTTTATGAAGTGAATATAAGTTTTATGCCAAAATCTGACAGAGATTGAGAGGGGGGAAAAAAGAAAAAAATTCAGACCATTTTAACTATGATACAAAAATTTAAAATAAAATATTAGCAAAGAGATCCACCAATACATTAGTGCATTATTCATCATGATCAAGTGTGGTTCATTCCAAGAATGTAAGAAAGAGTCAATACCCTAATATCAATATAATACTAATAGAGTTTAATAAAAGTATTATCTAATCATCTCCTTAGACTTCAAAAGGCATGTAACAAAATTCAATACCTGTTCAAGTTAAAAATTCTAAAATAGGAATTGAAAGATACTTCTTTAACTTGATAAAATATAAATATGTAAGCTGCAAAGACAGGATCATACTTAACAGGGAAACTCCAGAGGCCTTCCCAATAAAGTTGAGAAAATAAAAGAATGCCTATTACTACTTATGATAGCTTTGGAGATATTAGACAAGAAAAAGGAACTACAACAATAAGAGTTAAAAAGGAAGAGGTAATAATATCTCTATTTGCAGATGCTATCACCATGTATCTGGAATACCCAAAGAATAAATTAAAACTACTGTAAATAGTAGGATATTTTAGCTGGAGAGGGTGTGGAGAAAAGGGAACCCTCTTACACTGTTGGTGGGAATGTAAATTGGTGCAGCCACTGTGGAGAACAGTATGGAGTTTCCTTAAAAAACTAAAAATAGAGTTACCATATGATCCAGCAATCCCGCTCCTGGGCACATATCCAGAAAAGATGAAAACTCTAATTCAGAAGGACACATGCACCCCAATGTTCACAGCAGCGCTATTTACAACTGTCAAGACATGGAAGCAACCTAAATGTCCATCAACAGATGAATGGATAAAGAAGGTGTGATATATGTACATACAATGGAATATTACTCAACCATAAAAAAGAATGAAATAATGCCATTTGTAGCAACATGGATGGACCTAGAAATTTTCATACTAAGTGAAGTCAGACAGAAAAAGCTAAATATTACATGATATCACTTATATGTGGAATCTGAAAACGAATACAAATGAACTTATTTACAAAACAGACTCACAGGTGTAGAAAACAAACTTACAGTTGCCAAAGGGGAAGTGGGGGGGGGATAAATTGGGAGTATGGGATTAACAGATGCACACTACCATATATAAAACAGATGAACAACAGGGATTTACTGTATATCGCAGGGAACTATATTCAATATCCTGTAATAAACTATAATGGAAAAAAATTGAAAAAATATAGATATATACATATAAATATATGTATCACCAAATCACTTTGTTACGCACCTGAACTAACGCAATATTGTAAATCAGCTATATTTCAATTTAAAAAATAATAATATATTTTAGTAATATAGCAGAATATAAAATTGACATACAGAAAATAATAGCTATTTTATACACACACGCATACACATATACCCCTCAAGCAATATCCTATTAAAAGAAATAATGAAAGGGAAGACACCATTACGATAACAAAAAGTAAATTAAATGTATGAGAATAGTTTCCACAATAATATGCAGAACTTTTACAGGGAGATCAGCTTGGTGCTTTGTGACCACCTAGAGGGGTGGGATAGGGAGGGTGGGAGGGAGGGAGACGCAAGAGGGAGGAGATATGGGGATGTATGTTTATGTATAGCTGATTCACTTTGTTATACAGCAGAACCTAACACACCATTGTAAAGCAATTATACTCCAATAAAGAGGTTGAAAAAAAAAAAAGATCCTGCACATGGCGGTGAAGATACTGCGTGCTGCAACTAAGACCTGGCACAGCCAAATAAAGAAAAAAAAGAAAGAAAAAGAATATGCAAAACTTTTATGATTAAAACTATAAAACATTCCTGAAAGACACAAATGTATAATTAAATAAAAGAGAAGACCATATTCTTGGATAGGATGATGGCACATCATAAAGATGCCGAAGGCACAGATGACAGGTTGACGGCGAACGTCATGACGGATGATAGATCGGTCTCACCCAGAGCGGCACCCTGACATCATGCGCATCCTGACCTGATGCAGTGAGCGGCGTACAGCACCACCTGTGGGCATCTGTGCCCAAAGAGTTAAACCAGAATCGAATCAAGTCTCTAAAGACAGGAAATAAGAGGAAGAGAAACATATCAAAGGACATTCTGGGATGCCATCCACCAAATCCAGAAAGTCTACCGGACAGTTTACCTGGTTTGTTCTAAGGAAGGAAGTGGGTTATAGATCACAAGAGACTTGAGATGCATCAACCACACGCAGTCTGAGCCTTGATTCAAACCAGCTGCAGAAAGACATTTGCGATAACTGGGGAAAGGTGAAAACAGACTGGGCTTTAGATGTATTGAGGAATTATAGTTAATTTTGTTAGGGGTGACAATGGTATTGAGGCTATCAGGAATAAAAAGTTTTCTCTGTGGAGATACATCATGAAATACTTGTGGGGGAAATTATAAAGCCTTTAAAATACTTCAGCAAAAACACAAACCCCAACTTTGTGTGGGGGGAAAGGAAACAAGACTGGCGTGATACTGACAACGGCTCAAGCTCTTTGTCAGATGCGAACATACACTTGTGCCTGGGCCCATCTCGCTCAGCTTCCTCAGGAATGCTGGTCCTTTGACTACAGCCTCTCTGCCCTGCCTCGTCAGCTTTTCCTTTCTGCTGACCTTTGCCTTGGGCTGCACACACGGGCTCTGTCACCTCCCGCTGAAGCCCCCTCGACGCCACGCTCCTCCACAGCAAAGCTCCTAGAAGGGCTGCCCCTCCTTCCCTCCTACGCCTACCCCAACCGGGCCATGCCCCTGTCACAGCAAACTTTCCCTGACGGTGTCACCACCGGCCTCCATGTGGCCAAATCTGATGCCCACTTCTCTCTATTCAGCCCCTCATCGGCGTGCTCCCCAGCCCACCACAGTGGCCCTCTGGAAATGCTTGCTTCCAAGCTTTCAAAGATGCCACCATCTCTCCAAGAAGAACCTAGGTCAGGCCCCTGGCTTTCACTGCTATTGATATCTTAATGATTTCTACATTGATATTTTTAGTCCTGACCTGAGTTCTCGATCCATATTCAATCAACAGCCTATCGACTCGCCAACTGGAGGTGTCACAAGCATCTCAAGCCTCACGCAGGTACAACAGAACTCTGGATGTTTCTGCTCTGCCTGAGCCCACACCTCCTCCACTTCAATACCGCCACTGTCCACCCAGCTGTCTCAGCCACAACCCCAAAGTCATTCTTGTTGTGGAAAACAGATTCTGCATTGCATTTATAGTTAATTTATTAGGGCCACTTATGCTCATAAAAAGCATTTTCTTTTAGTGAGAAGAATATCTTTTGCTGTTTGTTTCCATAGCAAATTTTTTTAAAAAATAATTTTATTTATTTGTTTTTGGGTGCGTTGGGTCTTCGTTGCTGCACACGGGCTTCCTCTAGTTGCGGCAAGCGGGGGCTGCCCTTCATGGCGGTGCGCAGGCTTCTCATTGCGGTGGCTTCTCTCATTGAGGAGCACGGGCTCTAGGTGCACGGGCTTCAGTAGTTGTGGCTCACGGGCTTCAGTAGTTGTGGCTCACGGGCTCTAAAGCGCAGGCTCAGTAGTTGTGGCTCGCAGGCTCTAGAGCGCAGGCTCAGTAGTTGTGGTGCACGGGCTTAGTTGCTCCACGGCACGTGGGATCTTCCCAGACCAGGGCTCGAACCCCTGTTCCTTGCATTGGCAGGTGGCTTCTTAACCACTGTGCCACCAGAGAAGCCCTCCGTAGCAAATTAAACCTGCACAGCACTTGCATCTCCTTGTCCTGGGACTCTCCTCCCTGATTTAGGAAGAATCTAGATCCCTCTCATTTTCAAGGTTCAATCTCAAAGGCCACCTACACAGGTGGGAATTCCTTCACCACCTGACCTAACTTGCTACCAGGTTACTGTGTTCTGTTTTCATGGTAGGATTTTGCACGTTCCAAGCTTCTGGTTCTTCTTCTTCCAGAATGAAAGCTGCATGAGAGCAGTTTAGCTTTGTTCACTGCTGTATCTGCAGCCCTCAGCAGAGTTCCCAGGGATGGCCAAAGTTTCATGAACAAGAGAAGTTTGCACAAGAACTGTCTTGGTCTGCTCGGGCTGCTTTAACAGAACACCACAGACTCCGTGTGGTGTGCTGGTGGCAGCTAAAAGCACAGATGTTTATTTCTCACAGTTCTGAGGCTGGGAGTCCAACATTAAGGTGCTGGCAGATCCAGTGTCTGCTGAGGGCCTCCTCCTGGCTTGACCGCTGTTTGCTCGCTGTGTCCTCACCTGGCATTTCCTGGGTGCGTGCACGTGGAGACAGAATACTCTCTCTTCTTCTCTTTAAAAAGGCACTAATTCCATCATGAAAGCCCCATCCTCAGGACCTCTTCTCACCCTAATCACCTCCCAAAGGCCCCACCTCCGAATACACACGTTGGCAGTTAAGTCGTCAACATATGAATTTGGGGGACACAAGCATTTAGCCCCAAATGAGACTCTTCCTCTTCCTGGACCTGCTCCTAAAATGAGGCCACCGGCTGATCACTGATGTTCCTCCTGCTCTGATGTTTTGACGCTTCAACAGACCGAACTTTTACACTGCCAAGCACCATGCAAGGCTATAGGGTTAAAATGATAAAAGATGCACACCCTGGCACGTGTGGTACCTGACGCTTATCTGTCTAGTGCCGAGTAAGAAGACTGTGATCAGAGAATAAAAAATAGGAAAAGTAGTATTTTCTTATATAATTCTCATATTAGATACTTAACATCCTACTTGTGTCATGACCCTGACATCACTCTGTGATGAAGAGCTGCAGACTGAAGTCACACTAGGTGGAGAGGAGCAGTATTCCACATAGAATGGACTCCTTTGACCGGAAGGCAACCCTTCGTAATGCCTGAGGTCCTGCTTACCTGTTCAGAAGGTAGATGAGGGGCGGCAGATCCTGAGAAGGAAGCAGGAGGCTTCCGGGGCTGGGCTGTGACCACGGGGCACGGGAAGTAGGGAAGGGACTCTGGCTGGATGGCTGGGTACAGTTTCAGGGAGGAGGGACTCCTGCTGGGGTTGGAACTGGCCAGGTGAGGACAGAGGAGCTAGAGCTGGCTGGGCCAGGAGGGTGAGGAGGACAGGGCCGGGGGTGGGGGTGTCTTGAATACCAGGAGATGCTGACCGAGGCTTTTTGAGGTCACTTATTCCAATGGTTCTCAAAATTATACCTCTAAGAACACTGGGCTTTTGAGCATTTGGATTATATGAAAAAAAAAAAAATTCCAACCTTTTCTCCAAAGTAAAAGTCTATATATACTAAATTCACGGATATTCTTTCTGTTTCAAATATTCTTACTCAGTGACCATCTGTGCCTGCTTCTCTCCACTAGAATCTGGGTCAAGGATAGAAGCTGGTCCAGCACAAAGTTAGATGAACTGTCTTACATTTAATCAATCAACATTACAAAGTGTTCACGCTACATACAACTTCGTAACATCCAGGTCTGCGGGCACCTGTAAAACAGGGGGACCTCCAACCTCTATCCTTCTACGGGTGGGCAACCCGAGGGCCCGTGCACAGCGCTCGCCTGTCCAGCCTCCTGCCACATCCCAGGCTGGGGACCGCTGACCGGCAGGCTTCTGAGTCCTGAGCACAGACCTGGGCCCTCCTCAGGCCTTCCCGTGAACCGCGCTCGAGGCTGCCGGGGCAGGGGGCGCTGGCCGAGGCGTGGTCATGTGTGGGCCGGCACCACAGAAGACAGCTGGTCCAGGGGCTCAGAGACCAGGCTCGGGCGAGCAGGTCCCATTCCCTGCGGCCGGAAGAACACAGAGCTGAGGTGACAGAATGACAAGCAGCCCAGGGCATGCAGGATGTGACACTAGTTGCTAAGAGGGACAGAACGGGACAGAGGCTGAAGACCATCGGGCCGCTGAGAAAGCCGGAGACACGGGTATGGCGGGGCATGCGGAGGAAGCTGTACACACACACGTCCTCTCCGGCAGGCAGGTCCAGTGTGGGGGGCTCATCCTCTGCCCGTCCTCCCCCTCCCGGACCTGGCTGTGGTGGAGCAGAACACACAGGGCTGGCACACGAAGGTGAACACGAGCACGAACATCGCCGCGGCAGGCTTGGGGCTCAGGGGGCGGAAGGAGATGGGAGCTGCAGGACCTGGGACAAGAGGAGACAGGGTCAAGGGCAAAGGGAAGGAAGGGGCAGGGTGTGGGGTGGGTGGGTGGGAGGGGAGCTGCCGGGAAGAGTCTGGATGGGGGAGTTGGGTGGTCGGTGCTGGTCTCCAGAGCCAAGGCCTTGCGTCCGAGCCAGCGGCTTGGTGTCGGAAGACCCAGATCTGAAACCTGGCTCTGTGATCTGGACCAGTCATTGCGCCTCTCAAAACCGGTTTTTATAACCTGTAAAGTTAAATACTACCCAGCTTGGTTGATGTGATGATCAAGGGACAGTGCCCACAGCTGTGAAGCACCGTGCAGCTCTGTGTGCCCCTGATATTAAGGGGGCGTAAAAATGATTGGCTCCTGAGGTGTTAAAGGAGAGAGCCTGGGTCCCCAACCCTGGGGACCCTCGCAGGGCAGCGCAGTCGGGGGTTGGGGGTCAGTTCTGCCTTCACAGAGGGGAGGAGGGGCGTTCCCTCTTCTTGACCTGGCCCCAGGGGCTCACCTCGTCACTCATACTCTGGGTCTGGCATCTGCTCCAGGAGCATGTCCTCCGTGTCGCCGAACTGTGAGAGAGAAGGAGCTGGAGGCCAGGGTCTGGGATTCTCCTTCCCCTCCCGGCCCCGGGGCTTGGAGTGGCAGGCGGGAACTTGCATGGGGGGGGGGACCCCAGGGGCCCCTCCCCCCACCAGCCTTCAGCCTGGGACTGCCCGCCACAGAGGCTCCTGCCACCCAGGGGCTTCCGCTGGAGACCCCTGAGGGTGGTTGGTCATTCGCTTCTAATGTCTCTCCAATCTGGTCCTTTTAAAATCTGTACTTGCGGGCTTCCCTGGTGGCGCAGTGGTTAGGAGTCCGCCTGCCGATGCAGAGGACACGGGTTCGTGCCCCGGTCCGGGAAGATCCCACGTGCCGCGGAGCGGCTGGGCCCGTGAGCCATGGCCGCTGAGCCTGCGCGTCTGGAGCCTGTGCTCCGCAACGGGAGAGGCCACAACAGTGAGAGGCCCGCGTACCGAAAAAAAAAAAAAAATCTGCACTTGTAAAGTCCCTCCGTTTTCTAAGCTTCTGGTACAGAAACGGAGGGAACAGACAGACCACAGAGGTCAGACATGGGGGAAGGGGAGCAGGGCCACCCATGATGACCTGATGGGTCCCCGGAGAAGCACACACTTGCCTCGATGTGATACACTATGCGCCAGAAACTGGAGTCTGAGCCTCGGTACCGTCTTCCGGGGTAGAGCTGCCACATGACTGGCAGCAGGTATGGGCCCAGCTGGCTGGGGCACACAGGGTCCCCCAGGGGGACATCTTCCTGACGCATGAGGACTTGGAGGCTACTTTCTATCTGAAGGGAAGAGAAGGGCAGGGCACACCTTCACGGTCCTGCAGGCACAAATACCCACGGTCCATCCTGCCACCCACCCAGCCCAGCCCACATCTAAGATGCTGGTGGTCACTGTTCCCAGAAGCTCCAATCCCTAAGCCAGGCACGCTCCTCTCAGGGACTCTGGCTGGGCTGAGATGACCAGCACTCGAATGGGTCTAGACACCCAGACAGGGCCACAAAAGGTCCACTTCGTGACAAACGCCTAGTTGCCAGGGTATGCCATGGGTCCCGGAGCTTCTGTAACTATGGAGTCTGGTGCCTATTTCAGCTGGTGGGGGATTTTCTTGGATTCTTCTTTATCATACAACCCCTTTTAAACAAGATCTCCCCAGACCACAGAATCAGGTGACAGCCCACTTGTCACCATCTCCGCCACTGTTCCTGTTTCATCGCCTCTCGCTGGGCTACTGTGACAACGGCCCAACTTGCCGCCTACTCGGCCCTGTGGCCCACAGCCGAGACTCAGCACCGTAGCCAGGTGTGCACCTAAAGATCACGTCACTCCCCTGCTGGCTGCCCTCCGACACCTTCCAATCGCAAGCAGATGAACTGAAATCTTCACCATGGCCGGAAGGCCCCCAGAGCGGCTCCCTGTCTCTCACCTTCTTCTGTTCCATCCTGGACCCTCCACCCATTCCAGCCACACAGGCCTCCTCGCCGTGTCTGGGACGTGCACACACCCAGAAATCTCTCACACCTGCTGTCCTCTGCCTGGAACATTCTCCCCTAAATCCATGAAGGGCTCACACCCTTTTTTTAAGGCAGGTCTCTGCTCAAATGTATGTCTATAAAGACAAATGTCAGCAAAATCCAACTCTATGATATACATAAGAGGCATGCCCCAAACAGATGTCCAGAAAGGTTTCAAAGAAAATGATGGGCAAAGTGTGGCAGGCACATGCAAATTAAAACTCTGGAGGGGAGGGCTTCCCTGGTGGCGCAGTGGTTAAGAATCTGCCTGCCAATGCAGGGGACATGGGTTCAAGCCCTGGACTGGGAAGATCCCACATGCCGCAGAGCAACTAAGCCCGTGCACCACAACTACTGAGCCTGTGCTCTAGAGCCCAGGAACCACAACTACTGAAGCCCACGAACCTAGAGCCCATGCTCTGCAACAAGAGAAGCCACTGCAATGAGAAGCCCATGCACTGCAACGAAGAGTAGCTCCCGCTCTCTGCAACTAGAGAAAGCCTGAGTACAGCAATGAAGACCCAACACAGCCAAAAATAAATAAATTAAAAACAAACAAACCAACAAACCTCTGGAGAGGACTTGCCTGAAGACCTCACCCCACTCATGCTTGCCCGCCCTCCCACTGTAGTTATCCTACAGAACTTACCACCGGCCTCAATTAGTTTGCTGTCCTTCTCCCCCAGCAGAATGTCAGCTTCACAAGCAGTGAGATTTAATCACATTCACTGCAAAACCCCACAGCCTAGAATCCTGCTTGGCATAAAAAATGGACTCCTATCTTTGTTCAATGATTATTTTTTCAAAGTGTAAATAGCTTTTCAAAAATTTTGTCTATGAAGTAAATTAGAACTCATTGTTAAAAAATAATTCAGATCATCCTGCAAGGTTTAAGTGTAGAAATCACCATTCTTGCTGTGTCAGTATATAGCCTTCCATATCCTTTAACCGTTTTACATTTGTTTATTCATCTCTCTCTTGTTGAGTTATGTAAATCTTTACATATGAAGAATACTGGTCCTTTAACTTATGTGGGGAAAATCCTGCCCCATGGTTTGCTAAAGGGTTATGTTTTGTCCAGAATTCATAACGATTAGGTGAAAAACTCTGCTTCGCAGTTTCCGCATCATGTTGAAGAAATGTCCCAACCAGAGATTTAAAAAAGATATTCACTTAAATTTTCCTCAAATACTTGACTTACAGTGAATATTTGACTTGATTTTTTAAAAGTATATATATGGGGCTTCCCTGGTGGCGCAGTGGCTGAGAGTCCGCCTGCCGATACAGGGCACACGGGTTCGTGCCCCAGTCCGGAAAGATCCCACATGCCGCGGAGCGGCTGGGCCCGTGAGCCATGGCCGCTGTGCCTGCGCGTCCGGGGCCTGTGCTCCGCAATGGGAAAGGCCACAACAGTGAGAGGCCCGCGTACCGCAAAAAAAAAAAAAAAAAAGTATATATATGTATATAAATATGTATTTCAAAATCTTAAAAGCCAATAAAGATGCAAAGTTTAGATGGTGGTTATGAGTCTGGAATCCCAACCCCATTACCTACAAGCAGCACTACTTTAAACAGATTTACATTTTTATGCCTCTGTTTCCTCATCTATAAAATGCACAGTCACTCTCAGTAACTTTTAGCTGTCCTGCTATTACATCACATAAATGTTCTAATACGACATTTAAATGTTTCTTTTATATGTTCTTTCTTTGTTTATATATGTAAAGTTTCAACATTTTTCATCTCAGTTTGTTTGAGGAAACCCATGCTCCGATGGAAAGTGCTGTAAGAGAGTTGTATTTCTTAAAAAAAGAAAAAAAAATTAACTAAAGATCCATCTTAAGGCATTACACATAAAACAAAGTCAACGTCTATTCAATACTGGCTTTTATACTACTATATGCCTTGTGAAGTTTGTTTCTTCCAAAGCATAGAGGAGGTATGAAATATTCCAAAAGCTATAGCAGTAGTTCCCAAACTTGGTTGATCATAATCTGTTGAGGGTTCTTTCAAAATACAGATTTCTGGGGCTCATCTATGGAGATTTTGATAACTGGCCACGTGTGTTAATCACTTACTTTGGAGATTATTCCCATTTTATGGATTAGAACCCTAAGGCCCAGAGAAGTCCTATTTTACTCAAGTTTATATTCATACACTCCAGACACACTGGGTCCCCATCCTTTGACCAACGTGCCTCTCTCTGTGTTTCTCCCACCCTCCTTCCTGGCCCGGAGAACTGCTCATCCTTGGGCTCAGTGCAAAGTGCTTTCATCTGTGAGTCCCCGGCCGCCCTGGGTGGACCTGCCCTTGTGAGCCTCCCGGCCGCCCTCGCCCTGAGGCATGTGAGGGGCTCCTCCAGGGCCTGCACGGCCTGGGGCAACCCGGCTCCAGAGCCGGGGCCATGGATGGGACGCCCATGCTGCCCCGCGAGCCCGACCCCAAAACGTCTGTACCTCGATGGTTACGGGCAGCCAGGTGCGCTGGTTCTCGTCCACGTACACGGCCTTTTCCCAGATCCACAGGTGGTCCGGGTGCAAGGCCGTGTGCGCCCTGAAGAAAGGGAGCTCGCCCATGGTGACGTGAGCGGTCTAGAAAGCAAGGATTGGAGCCTCTCCGGGCTTCTCGCGGGTCCACGGGCTGCGGAACCTCGATACTTTATAACGGGACGGTGCGCGGGCGCCCCCAAGCGGCGGGGCGGGAGGAGGGCGGGGCGGGAGGAGGGCCGTGCGGAAGCGACAGGGCACAACAGGATCTGACCCTGCCCCGAGGCCTGCCTTGTGCCCTGAGACTCTGGCAGCGTCTAGGAGCGCAGATCCAGCCCCACAGACCCAGGACTTCCTTCATACTCTGAGCCAGCCACCCTTGCCCTCCGTCCCCTACTCCCCACTGCTGGGGAGGCGCTCGGGTCTGTGGCTTTGGCTTTTTCTTCTGTCAGGAGGCACCTGGGTCCTCCGCTCCCCTCAACACCCATGCCCCCACTGTCCGAGACAGCCACTATGTGTGGCTGCTCAAGACTGGGACTCGGAGCCTCTGCTTGGAGCTCACAGTCGACATTTGGCCACCCAGAGCCAGGGCCCCTGCACGATCAGAAGAGATGGTGCAAAAGCCTGAACCAGGCCTGGACTTTGCCAGGTTCAGGGCACCACGGTCAGCCTGTGGATTTGGGTATCAAAGTCAATTTCCTTGGTAAATTGCAGCGCTTGAAACCCCTTCCCCCTTCCCTCTCCCCAACACGTTTTCCACTCATTGATGCTGCTGTGGTTATCTGATAGCTGTTCTGAAACATGGTAGTGAAGAAGCATGGCTTTTTCCCTTTATAGTCTTTGAATTCATTAGTGAAAACATCCTTCAAAATGAATGCTTAAAAAGAAACCCCTCCCTCACCCCAAGATCAATGGATTTGAAAAGACCCTGGGTTCTAGAATCAAACATTTCTCTGTAACTTATATCAAATAAGGAAAACGATTTCACTTCATTTTGCTGTACCACGTGCACATTAAGGCAATTAAAATAAAATACGAGAAACAAGTAAAAGGAGCCCCAGCCTCGTTGCTCAAACGATCCCAGTGGTAGTAGCAGTTTGGTGCCTCACCCTCCAGCTCTTTCTTGTCTCTCTGACTAGGCACTAAGAAAATAATTTATGATCTTTCGAAATGTCTCAGAAGTGAAAATGAGCTAAACACCTGACCCCTCTGTCAGCAAAGCTATGTATCTGCTTCTCTGCCTAATTCCCAGGAAGGTGCTGAGGTGGCCTAAGGTAATGGAGATATAATTAGTTTTACCATGAACACAAAATAGAAGACAAAAGCCAAGTAAAGTTGGGAGTGGAGGCAGGTGACATGAGCCCAGCAAACCGCTTTCCCACTGCAGCCCCTAATGGTGCTACTATTTAATATTCAGACTTGTGGCTTTCAGGTGGCCTTCCCCGTGAATGGTTCTTAATTCCGGACCCAGGTAGCCACTAGGAGCAAGATAATATGGTCATATACTCTGTTGGGGAAGTCTCAGCTCGGTCCTGAGCTTTGTCAAAATGAAAACAAGTCCAGCTTAAACAGTGCTGCTGGGATGACCTCTTGTGGCAAAGGAAGGGGGCACCCAGGAGCCATTGTGGCCACTGACTCAGCCATATGCATGGCTCCAGGACCCACAATGCCACTGGGTCTGCTGATTTCATTAGCACTCGTTCTGCTTTTCTAAGAGGCCACAAATAATGGACCAAGAATCAGACCCATGTGGCTGGATATGCTTCTGAATGTTCTGGGGATATGATTCCCCCTCTCCTCCCACCCCCATTTCGAAAGAATAATATACTTCAGTTTCACACGAGGGCTTCTTAACATTGAATGGGAGTAGACATCATTCTTGTGGAGGATTTAGACAATCATTTGAGAAGCGGGTCCAAAAAATGATGAGTGAAATAAGCATGACTGTGGAGTTCATCGAGCAGCTTCTGTTGGAGACCTGAGCCTTCTTTATGGAAATTCCATGAGAGGGAAAACATAGCTCCTCTGGGGTCTCAGAGACAGGGGAGCCCCTTCAGCATGTTATCTGCTCCATCTTAGGGCTCACGGCCAGCCAGCCTAGCTGCAGAGTCCTGTGCTCCTTTCCAACTCTGGCCTTTGTTAGTCTGCAAGCTCCCTGAGGATAATCAAGCCCGTATTTCATACAGAAAGTAACTTTCATATAGAAAGTAACACAAAGCAATTTGTGTTGACTCATTTTTTTAATAGCATCCTTAACTGACACATGTCCTGACTTGGAGCCCGTTTTGACTTTGCCTCTATCACTATGAACTTAGCAAATCCTTTGCTGTCTTGGCCCCATCTCCACACTTTTGTAATGGATGAGCCAAGCTAGACGGATGCTCTGGGCCCTACAATGAGTGGCTCCAAACCATTTAGCTAATGGATCACAACCCTGGCTGTTTATTAGAATCACCTGGAAAGCTTTTATAAAATACCTGTGCCTGGACTCCACCCCAGAGCAGTGAGACCATGATCTCTGAGACTGAGGCTTTGGGTTTTATTTTTTAAAGGATTCCTCAGGTGAGTCTAAAGGGCAGCCAAGGTTGAGAACCACTTCTTGAAGATCTGAGTTACTGTTTTTGAGGTATGACCAAGACTTATAAAACTAAATAACCGTGAAAATGTTAAAGCCATTCTTTCTACCATCAATTCTCAGTCTGAACCTCACCCCAAGCCTGCTCTTCCTTTCCTAGGCTCTACTTTTAATTTGCAGCTTCCAATCTTTTGTGTACAGCGAACCATAACACCAAGATTATTAGGATTGTGACGCTCTGAGATCTCGCCAATTCGTGAAATATAGAAGCTGCATCCATGCTAATTGCCTGGAGTGTTTTGTTGTTGTTCTTGTTAATTCCTACACCTGGGCCATATTTTAGGTAATTAAGGCTGATGACTAAGTGAGCTCAGGGTAAAAGGGATGTTATAGTTTTAACCCATAGGGGTGACTTTTTATTTATTAGTTGTACGCGGGCCTCTCACTGCTGTGGCCTCTCGCGTTGCGGAGCACAGGCTCCGCACGCGCAGGCGCAGCGGCCACGGCTCACGGGCCCAGCCGCTCCGCGGCACGTGGGATCTGCCCGGACCGGGGCACGAACCCGTGTCCCCTGCATCGGCAGGCGGACTCTCAACCACTGCGCCACCAGGGAAGCCCAATAGGGGTGAAATTTTGTCTCTAGGTTAATGGAGAATCTGAGACAAGGATATACTAAGTAAAACTCAGGGACGGATCATAGCTTTAATCCTTGCATGGCTACTGTCTCTCTCTAAACAGAGTTTTCTTTAAGTTTTAAGCACTTCTCAAACTCTCAGGTGTACATGGCGACCTTGGTAAAATGCACATTCTAATTGGATAGAGTTGGGTTGAGATCCTGAATTTCTAACAAGCTCCAAGGTGAGGCTGATACTGGTAGTCTATGAACCACCTCCAAGTAGCAGGGTCCTATGATAACCCAATACACACACAACACGACTGCAAAAGCAAACACCCATAACCCCTACTCAAAACACACAAAATGGTTGAGCCTGACGAACTGGTGGAGTGAGCAGCATGTAGTCTCAATAGAATTGTAACGGACACTTTGAGCTAGAAATGAGGCTCCCATTTGCCCGGAGACAGGTTAGAACTTAACTAAATTTGTATCCGAAGCCCTTTTCAAGCATGGGGCTACTCCACACGTTGGGTGTTACACCCACCCTATCGCTGGGGCTGCCCATTAGATTAGCATGGTTCTTCTTGCTCCACCCTTAATTCTTCTTTAATTTAGTTTGATTGCATTAATTTGACCTCAGAAAAATAGTTTGCATTTCTCTTTATTCCTCCTAGAAAAGTGGCTCTTCCTCTTCATGCTTCTAACATATATAAGCTGAGATAAATATATTAACTGTGTAGAGCTTTTAGTTCTCATACTGAAAATGTCCTCTGTCCCATTTACACAATATCTCTTGACCTGGTTTTTCCATTTTAGGATATTCTAAATGGAATTCTCATCAATTAACAGCATGGGGGACTTATTTTTACATGAGGTATATAAATATAGTATGTATATACTAATCTGTATATTTTGTGTGCTAGGTCAGAATCTAGTTGTATCTTAATTTTTCCAAAGTTTTAGTCAATCTCCCAAAGACTGCTGAATAATTTATCCTTCCACACAAGATTTCTGACAGCAGAAATGTTTAAAATAAAATTATTTTATTGTTGTGGCCACACCACGCAGCATGTGGGATCTTAGTTCCCCGACCAGGGATCGAACCTATGCCCCCTCCATTGGAAGCACAGAGTCCCAACCACTGGACTTCCAGGGAAGTCCCTGACAGTGCCCCTGTTAAATATGAAGTTCCCATGTACAAATGAGTCTGTTTCTGGCCTCTGTTCTGTCCCATTTGACTGTTACTATGGTAAAACCACACTTAAAAATTATTACCAATTTGAATTTGAAATACTTGATGGGATAGGTCTTCCCTCTTTGTTCTCTTTTCAAAATTGTACTTTTGGGGCTTCCCTGGTGGCGCAGTGGTTGAGAATCCGCCTGCCGATGCAGGAGACACGGGTTCGTGCCCTGGTCCGGGAAGATCCCACATGCCGCGGAGCGGCTAAGCCCGTGAGCCATGGCCACTAGGCCTGTGCGTCCGGAGCCTGTGCTCCGCAACGGGAGAGGCCACAACAGTGAGAGGCCCGCATACCGCAAAAAAAAAAAAAAAAAAATTGTACTTTTGCATCTCTGTATTTTTTCTTTTTTAACATCTTTATTGGAGTATAATTGCTTTACAATGGTGTGTTAGTTTCTGCTTTATAACAAAGGGAATCAGCTATACATATAATTATATCCCCATATCTCCTCCCTCTTGCATCTCCCTCCCACCCTCCCTATACCACCCCTCTAGGTGGTCACAAAGCACCGAGCTGATCTCCCTGTCTGTATTTTTTCTTAATACTTTTGGATTTTTACTGGCAGTTCATTGAATTTGTACAGTTAAGGAAAACCTCATATTCTTTAAAAACATTTTGTAATATCTCCTTTAAAAGTGTTACATATTTTTTTTGCTTACTTCTAGATATTTTGTAATTTTGTTGCTTTTGTAAATGGTATGTTTTTTAAATTTGCCATCATTTTATTTAGAATTGTTGCGTCCATCTCTGTCACTGCATGCCAATGGAAACATATTTTCTCTGTGTTTGTATCAGTGAGAAGATAACTGTGCCTGAAAAGTTGGAAAGGATACACTTAAATTATTTCTTTATTGACCTATAACATGCAGAAAATTGCATGAGGGAATGCATGAATGGTATTTTTTTAGAGATTTTAAGCTTTTTAAAAAATTAAAGTATAGTTGATTTATAGTTAGTTTATTGTGTTAGTTTCAGGTGTACAGCAAAGTGATTTGGTTAATATACATATATATGTACATACCAAATATATATATTCTTTTTAAAAAATTCTGTTACAAGATATTAAATATAGTTCCCTGTGCTATATAGTAAAGTCTTGTTGAATGGTATTTTTTATGCTCCTTTCTGGTGTAAAATTTTGGTGTTGACTTTGCACCCAGCATTCTTGCTAAGCTCTTGTATTCGTTTTGATGGTTGGTTTATCTGCAAATAATAGTGTTATTTTCCGTCTTCCTTTCCAATCCTTATACTTCTAATGTCTATCTATCTGTTTCCCTCTCCCTCTCCCTCTGTCCCTTTCTCTCTCTCTCTCTCTCTCTCTCTCTCACTCTCTCTCGGTCTCTCTGTCTCATTGACTTTTGGTGTTTGGTAAAATATGTTAAATAACAGGAGTGGTTGATGGTAGGTGTTCCTGTCTTGTTCCTGTCTTTAATAAGAATTCTAAAGTTTAACCAGTAAGTGTGATCTTACCTGAAAGTTTTGATAGATATGCTTTATCAGTTAAAGAATGTCCTATCATTCTTGGTTCTTCAGGTTTTTTTAAAAAACATATATGTTGAATTTTATTGGATGCCTATTTTGCATCTGTTTGAAATGATCTACATTTGTGTTGAAGCGGTTACTGTAATGCCATAGGTTAGCTACCCAGCCCTCATTTCCCTTCTTGTTCATGCTGCAGAACCCTCATTTTTGGGGGTCTCTACCTCTAAGTTCTTCAGGTAACTGGGAGTAATGATGACCCAGTTCATCAGTAAATCCTGATTTCTCTAAGATAGTTCTTGGTTTGGGGTGACCACATGCCTTAGTTCTGGCCCATGAGGCCTAAGCTGTTTTTTATTTAGATCTAGAAAGTTCTCAGCTATTACTTCTTCAATTATTGTTTGTCTCACATTCTTTTATTTTCTTCTTTTGGAAGCATTATTAAATAGGTGTTTATATTTCTGCATTCATCCTCCATGTCTTAGCTCATTTTTATTCTTTCCTTCTCTTTTAGCTAATACATCCCAGGAGACTTCCTAAGACTGATTTTTCAGTTTGGTAATTTACTCTTTACTGGTATCCATTATGCAGTTTAGCCTATCTATTGAGTTTTTCATTTCAGGAGTTTTATTTTTATTTCCACAATTTTTCTTTTTCTTTTTTTGGTGGGGGATAGGCAAGTGAAGAATACAACTTAAAAACTGTTGCAGGAAAAACATAAGACTGCTTCTATGACCTTGGGAAGAAATGTATTTTTTTTTCATGAAGAAACAAGACCCACAAACAAAAATGGAAAAGAATGATAAATTGAAAAAATTGTTTAGCAAAACACAAAACGTGGCTTAAAAGATAAGCAACATACTCCCTTTCTTCACCTCTCCCTGTCTCTTTGTCTCTCTCCTCAAACTCCAGATACTTTACAAAGATATTTTAAAACTGACTCAGGGTTTATGAAGAGTAATGGTGGGGGGAAAAAAAGAAATTCAATCAAAGGAGAAAGCAGTGCAAGCCTGCTTACAAGGAAGTACATCCAAATGAGGTGTGAGTCACAAGATGGGAGCTCCATGCACAGAAGTGGTCACACTTAGTGGGAGGAGGAATGGACGTGGCAATAAAAGGATTAACTAGAATTTTACAGCAGGGCGTTTTGTTCAGCTGTCGTGAAGATGTCACTGCCACCTCCACACCCACCACCCTGGTTAAGGGTAAAATTACATCCGTTCTCTGGAGGAATGGTACTCAGGATAGGAGTTGGGGCAGTGCCCTGGAGGGGGGCAGGAAGTCCATAAATAAGCAGAAGACCCCCACCCCCGCCTACTGGAGACCCAATCATACTCCTTAGCCCTGGACAAGAAGAGAAACAAGCCCAAAAGAAGTTCTGCCCATCCCCCAAATAGATATCCAAAGCCAGGACAGCTGAAATTCTTATAGGGGAGCACAACTTCTGAGATGAACTCACAGAAAGGAATCACAGGAGGGTGCAAGAACACACACACCGGGCTTCCCTGGTGCCGCAGTGGTTGGGAGTCCGCCTGCCGATGCAGGGGACGCGGGTTCGTGCCCCGGTCCGGGAAGATCCCACAGGCCGCAGGGCGGCTGGGCCCGTGAGCCATGGCCGCTGAGCCTGCGCGTCCGGAGCCTGCGCTCCGCAACGGGAGAGGCCGCAACAGTGAGAGGCCCGCGTACCGCAAAAAAAAAAAAAAGAACACACACCATGAAAAAGAGGCAAAAAACAGAAGAACTTACACCTAAGGGAACAGAGCAATCCAAACAGCCAGAAGCAGTATTTAAAACAAGCATAACTGATATGCCTACAGAAAGTAAGGTTGTGTTTCATGGCAATGACACATGTGTAAGTGGTTTCTTTTTTAAAAAAATCATATTCTGGAGATGCAGTACTGTAGGGGTACAAGCACAAGCTCTGGAATCGGTTGCCTGGATCTACGTTCCATCAGTCACTTACTGGGTTTGTAACCTTGGGCAAGTCCCTTACCTTCTCTGTGCTTTGAGTTTGTTGTTTTGGAAGATGGTAATAATAAAATTACATCTACTTCGTGGGGTTTTTATGAAGATTAAATAGTTAATATTTGTAAACTGTTTAGAGTAGCTCCTAACATATAGTAAGTACTCAATTAATATTTGTTCTTATTATCTTGGAAACAAAGTATGCAGTTGTTGAAGTTAAAGACTCACTAGGTACGTACGTTGAATAGCAGAATAGATAAGATCGAAGCCTGGAAGATTGTCACCCTAAATGCACCACAGACTGAAAGTTGGAAAGTGTGAAATTAAGAGACCTGGAGGATAAATGCACAAATTCCAATATCTATTTAATAAGAATTCAGGAAGCCGAGAAAAGAGAATAAAAGGGAGGCAATATTTGATAAATAATTGAGAAATTTCCAGAACTAAAGATAATTGATGTCATCAGAATAGAATAAATAAGGAAAAAGTTATCTAAATACATTGTAAAAAAATTATCAAGGATAAATTTTTTAAAAATCCTTGTCAACAAGCAAAAAGGATTGATCAATTAGTAAATAGGTAGATAGATAGATAGATAGCTCTTATTGGTTCTATTTCTTTGGAGAACCCTGACTAATACAGAGGCAATATTGGAGGGTGGAGGCGGGATACAGGGCTTCAACACTCAGGCGCACCTGGGCAGGAGGCATGCTGGGATCTGGAAACAAGACGTGCAAGGATGGAAGGAAGCGGAGATCAGGCCAGATGTCTCCAGTGGGTGGGGCATCTGGTGGTGCAATGAATCCGTGAATAAATTCTAGTCCTATGTGAATTACTCAGCAATGAAATAGAGCTGGGGAAGATTAGCTAAGATTACACTATATTTATAAACATGGATTTTAAGCACATTGTTATTAAAGAGTAAAACTGCAGAGAGGGCTTCCTGGAAGGTTCATTAATGTTGGCAAAGTGGAACAAAAATAGCAACACTGTTTATTCACATTGCTGGGAAATGAGTCAGAGATTGCAATCTGAAATTCAAAGCTAGGCACCAGGATCTTGCAATTGTAGGTACAATTTTATTTGTATGGAAATATACGACTTTTTTCTAGGAAGAGGGTCCAAGACTCTAAAAATTAAGAATTATCCATCATGTGATTTGTGATTCTTGATAACTGAAGTTTTCCTTCTCCTTTAGGACAACTTAAATCATTTTTAGGGAAAAATATCTCTCTTCCGGAGTATGACATCTGTCCTTGAGTTCATAAAGACAGTAGACTAAATATAAATAAGCTTTCTCTTATTGACTTCTCGGGTAAGGTGATTAACCATATTATGCTTTGGAAATATTCATAAGAAGTTTTAATACCCAGGCCGACCGGCTCCCTAATAGCTTGTACACCCCCTACTCCTTTGCCTTTTTAGTTCTATTTACTTCCGAATGCATTTAGTTACTTTCTCTTCTCTTCCTGTTCACCACTCCTTAATGGGCCTGTGTATCTTCATTCTTCTAATCTGTTGTCTAAATTTACATGACATTATCTGGATGAGGGGCTAAGGATGGCAAAGGCTGCTTAACAGCCCTTTTTTTTTTTTTTTTTTTTTTTGCGGTACGCGGGCCTCTCCCTGTTGTGGCCTCTCCCGTTGCGGAGCACAGGCTCCGGACGCGCAAGCCCAGCGGCCATGGCTCACGGGCCCAGCCGCTCCGCGGCATGTGGGATCCTCCCGGACCGGGGCACGAACCCGTGTGCCCTGCATCGGCAGGCGGATTCTCAACCACTGCGCCACCAGGGAAGCCCGACGGCCATTTTTCTTAAAGCTTTGTGTCCTCGCTATGATCTTGTTCATTTCCTGGTTTGTATTTGTGCCAGAAATCTGTCCGCTGGATCCATCTGGGCATTGCTACATTTTGTTAAAACTAAACAAACCAGTTGTGGCAATACCCTTGGGAGACTGGAATGTATTTCTGGAACAGTTGCCATTTTTTTCCCTCATTCTAATTGATAACCCTCTGCTGTTGGTTTGATCTCTTCCCAGGTTTCTGCGGACGGCTTGTTTTCTGATTTGCGACATTCATCATGTCTGATCCACTCAACAGTCTTGCTAATATATTATCTTACTCATAGTGAAGATGTCCAAGTTACTCTGTTTCTAATTCCTCACGGGAATGTAAGCTCCATCAGGGCAGAGACTTGGTCTTGTCTCCTTGTATCCTGAGCACCTATGAGAACCTGACACACAGAAGACACTTAAGAAATACTGGAATGAGAAAACTCCTGTCCAGAAAAGTCTTACATTGGGAAGTGGCAGAAGCACATTCTCCTATCAACTGTTGGGTCACCCAGAGTGGGGAGGGGAGCAGCACAGGGAAGTCACCAAACTCAACCCTAAATTCACCTGTAATAACAGCATTGCTAAATTGGATTTCATGAAATTAAGAATTTCTCTTCATCAAAGAGAATACAAACCCAGAGTGTTATATTTGCAAGGTCTAGAACTGACAGACTGCTCGCATCCAGAATACATGAAGAAGTCTAACAAATCGACAGAAGCATGGGCAAAAGACGTGAACAGACACTTCACAGAAGAGGATATCCAAATGACCGATAAACATGTGAAAAGGTGCTGAACCTCCTTACTCATCGGGGAAATGTCAATGAGACCACAGTGAAATCCTACCCACCACAATGGCTAAAATGGAAAATACATCCCAATCCTCCAGGGTAGTTTCTTCACTACCCTGATGTCATAAACATATTTAGTTATATTTGATTCAGAAATATTCAAGTTTGTTTATTTTTGTAACATTTAGGTTTCAGTATGCCTGGAAGCTATTTTGGGGGATTACGTAATGTAAAAGTTCAATTTTTTCCACACAAAATTTCCTAATTCCATTAAGCGAATAGTGTATTTGTTACCTAGTGCCCTATGATATACTTCTTCCATATGCCAAGTTGTCATAGGATCACAGGTGTGGACATATATCTGAGCTATCATGTTCCATTTTCCTATTATCTGTTGCTGCATCAATACCATACTTTACATTTATGGTAACTTTTGATATCAAAATTACCTTTCCTTTATACCTTCCTATTGCCTTCTGGAAAAAAAATTCTTTAGCAGCCAAGGCCCATCATAATCTGACCTTTAACCTCCACTACCCTCTCCTCCCCTACCTCACACCCTATGCTCTTTGTTCCAACCATAGCAATATCTACTTAAGTGGTCAAAATGTATCATGCAGGCAAAGACATGGAATGGGAAGTAAGGAATGGGCACTGAATATGTAAGGGTTATTGTTCTATGAATAAGGAATGATTTTTAAAGAAATATCCTCCTCAAAATCCAGTATTAAACATAACATAACAACATAATTTGGGGCAGGAGGTTAGGAACCCTATAAGTGCATCAATGCTGAAGTTCTTATCTTGGTTGAAAGGAAGTGGTGGAGAGAAGACATAGGTATTAATAATCTTTAGCAGAGATTAGGGAAAATTAAGCAAAGATAAAAGATTTCATAAGTCAAGAGTAACCAAAAGAAAGCATAATAAACTAAACAAACAAACAAAAAAACCCCACCAAATCGCAGGAATGCCAGGTTAGTTTAACACTCAAAAATAAATTAATGTAATTTACCATATTCACAGACTTTAAAAAAAAGAAAAAAAAACATATGATCATCTCAGTAAATGCAGAGAAAGCATTTGACAAAATCTATTATCCATCTCTGATAAAAAGTCTCTGGAAACTAGAAATAAAAGGGAATTTGCCCAATCTGATAAAGGGTAATCTATGAAAATCTATAGGTAACATACTTAATGGTAAAATAGTTAATGCTTTCTAAGTTTAGGAACAAGGCAAGAATGTCTCTTCCCACAAATTCTATTCAAAATTGTGCTGAAGTTTCTAGTCAGGGCAATAAATTAAGAAAAATACATAAAACAGCAGTCCCCAACCTTTTTGGCACCAGAGACCGGTTTCGTGGAAGACAATCTTTCCACGGACCGGGGTTGGGTGGGGTGGGAGGGATGGGGATGGCTCAGGCGATAATGCCAATGATGGGGAACTGCAGACGAAGCTTCAAGCTTTGATTGCCCGCCCGCCCTCACCTCCTGCCGTGCGGCCCGGTTCCTAACTGGGGGTTGAGGACCCCTGGTATAAAAGACATCAGATTGGAAAGGGAGAAGGAAAACTGTTTTCATTCACGGTTGACATGATTGCCTACGTAGGAAATCTGATGAAATCTATTTTTTAAAAAGCTACTAGAAGTAATAATTTTAGAAGATCGGTATATAAAAATCAATTGTATTTCTCAATATTACCAAAAATCAGAAATTTTAAAAATATCATTTAGAATAGCATACAAATATGAGATGCTTAGGGAGAAATCTGACAAAAGATGTGCAAGAGCTGTACACTGACTACTACAAAGCATAGCTGGGAGAAATGAAAGAAGGCCTAAATAAATGGAGAGAAATAGAATATTTATGGTTTGGAAGATTCACTATTGTTAAAATGGTAATTCCTCCTAAATTGATCTGTTGATTCAATGCAGGCCCAATCGAAATCCTAGAAGTCTTTTTTTTAATTGACAAGCAGTAGGCAAAGGATGGTCTTCTCAACCAGCTGTATGGGGGGAAGTGGATATATACATGAACCAAAATAAAGCCTTATCTTATACAATGTGCAAAAATATTTCCAGATGGATTGCAGATTTAAATGAGATAGGTTAAATAATAAAACTTTAAAAGGAAAACATAACAGAATATATTTGTGACCCTGAAGTAGACAGGCTTCTTAAGTAGAACGTAAAATCACTAACATAAAGAAAAAAATAAATAAATTTGGACTATATTAAAATTGAGGAAGCCTACTCACATAGTACACTATAAAAGAATAAAAAGTCAACTCACCAAGTGGGAGAAGATATTTTCAGTACATGTATCTGACAAAGGACTCTTATACAACATATGTAAAGAACTTCTACAAACCAATATAAAAAAAAAGGCAATCCAGTAGATAAATTGGCAAAATACTTGAACAGGGACTTCACTAAAGAGGTTATCCAAATGGCCAAGAGACATATGAAAATAAGCTCAAGTTCATTAGGCATCAGGTTTAATGCAAGTTAAACCCAGTATCAGAGACCACTGCGTACTAACCAGAATTGATAAAAGGAAAAAGAAAATATCAACTTCTGGTAAGCTTGTGAACAACTGGATCTTTATGCCCTGTTGGTAGAAGTGTAAATTTATGCAATTTGGAAAATCATCTGACAATTTCTACTAGTGCTGAAAACACATGTACCTGATGACCCAACAATTCCATTCCTAGGTACACACCCCACAGAAATGTGAACCTATGTCCACCAGAAGTCGTGGACTAGAATGTTCATTGCAAAACTGTTCAGACTGGAAACCCCTCAAAAGCCCATCAATGGTCAAATGGTATTCATTCCCTCCTGGTATTTCCATACAATGGAATACAACTTGGCAATGAGAATGAACAAATCACAGCTATGCACAACAAAATGGATGAATCCCACAAACAGAAAGGTGAGGAAAGTTCAACAGCCACGGGTGAACTCGCAGACATTGTGTCGGCAAAAGAAGCCAGGCTCAAAGGGGTATGTACTGCATGATATTTACATTTGCATTCACGGAAAGCACCGAGAGAAGCAAAGCTAATCTGTAGCGTCCTAAGTCGAGAGAGTGGTTATTCTGGGTTGGGGAGATAGTGGCTGGAAGGGGATACAGGGAAGCTCCTGGGGGTCTGGCCATGTTCTCCTTTATGGGCTGGGTCCTGTGGTACAGCTGGATTCAGTCTGTGATCATTTAAGATGCTATACACTCACAATATTTACAATTTGCCGGAGGTATACTATATTCAGTTAGAAGGTTTCTATTGTTAAAATGAAATGATCATCAAGTGTTAAATAATAAAGAAAGAGAAGTTATATGGAATTCTGATCATTAAAAGCCAAAGGATCAGCACAGGCTTAGGTGCTATTGGAACTTGGAGGTAAGAGCGGCTGGTGTGGCTGTCAGTGGTCTTTGTGGGGGAGGGGTACTGGAATGGCCTCAAAAGACGGGCAGCCTCTGGATGAAAGGGAATAGGTCCTTTGGCTCCAGATGAAAAATAACCTTTGAAAAGTGGGCCAATGATTATAGCCCATTCTTTCCACCCAGAGAAGTCTTTCTGACCAGCCTTTTAAAGGAAAAGATTAAAAGGGACTTTCAGCATATAGTGCGGATGGAGACATAACTGCATGATCTTAGTCAAGTTACTTTGCTTCTCTGAGACTCAGTTTCTTCATCTGTAAAATGGAGGGGAAAGGTGTCCCTTCAGAAGATTAGGGGAGTTACATATGATGGTTCACATACAAATGTTAGTTAAAAGAAAATACAAGATGGGCCCTAGATGGCCTTCCTTGGTCCCTAAATAAACAGTGTATTATAGTTTCGGTTTAAGCATAAAGCTTTTTCTGGGCCTCCTCCCCACCAAGCACCTGTGGGTAACAATGATAGACATATAAATAGCAGACTTCAGACTCCCTACCCCCCCAGACTGGAGCTGCTGTTAATCGGCACAGAGGCTGAGTGCATTGGTGCTGGGAAGATTCACAGAGAGGGCTGGAGTGGGTCTAGGCTCCTTATGCAGTTTATTAATTTAATTCCCTTTGGCTGCTCCGTTCCCTGCCTGGAGATGAAGCAGCACTTCTATTTGAGGACAAGAAGCCTGCTCACAGTGGGTTCTTGAGTCCCCTGATGCCAAATGTGCATGATTCTTCAGATTCTGAGACTGCCCCCTCCCACCGAAATCTGGGAGGTGAATGTTATGCGTTGCAGGGCTCCCAGGAAACAAGAAGTGGAGGGAGAACTCAAAACATATATTGCCAAATCTCCCGCTTCTTGGGATTTTACCACCTCTTGCCTGGGGTTCTTGTGGGAGCCTCCTAAATTCCTCCCTGCCTCTAAACTCTCCTTATCACCACCCTCCACTCCCACCATACCCCTCCCACCAGAGTAAGGGTAAAGCTCAAGCTACAGAGCAAGAGTCTTTGAGATCTGGCCTTGTTGAGTTCTGGAAGCAGGGAGACCGTTGAGATTGCTGCCGTGCTGCTGGGAGAGGGATGGTGGTGGCCCATACAAAGGCAGAGGCAGCTGAGATGCTGAGAACCTAGCTGTTGAAAAAGCTCGCAGGAAGTATAATCAACAGGAAATAAAAAAGAAGCAGCAGGAAATAAAGTAAAAATCAGTAAGTAGGAGGGTAAAATCAACAGGAAGTCAAATCAAGCCAACAGAAAATAAAATAGAATCAACAGAAAGAAACTCATTTGGATGTTGTTTTTTTTTTGCTGGGGAGGAGTAAAGAAGGGAAAGGAAGAGTAAGGAATCTCTCCCCAGATCCTTTCCTGGAACCAGTGTGGATGGGGTTGCCATTACCTGTGATGGGAAACACAGCAAGAGGATGTCTTAGCCCGGGCCCCCCGCAGACGGAACCTGAGAGAAAGGCTTGTAGTGGGGCTGTTTATTGGAGAACATAGTACCAGAGAGCTGGAGGGAGGGCCTGGGGAAGTGAAACGGGAAGGGAGAACCCAACGCAAGGAGGCCTTATTAAACTGCACCACGCTGAGTGACCGCTCCATCCCGTGGACACTCTGAGTCACTTTATGAAATGCTTCTCCGGACTGTGCTCCTGGGGGGCGTAGAGGGAGGCATCGGCTCCTGTCCCTGGTCAAGAGCTGCCCGTCGGCGTTAACTTCCCACACTTCCGGTTGGGCAAGGATGAGTGGCCGGCATTGTGACACCCATGAGAGAAGCCCTGGGACAGGGCATAAGAGACACATGGCCAAAAGCCGAGACCAAGCTACCCCCGTACAAAGCTGATCAAAGCTCAGCAGAAATGGCCAGGGCAGCATCCCATACCCACTGCAAAGGAGAATATATTAAAATAGAAAGGTCGTGCCCCTGTGCTTGAGGAGCCCACAATCTCATAGGAATGACACAGAAAGAGACAAGTTACACACAGGGTGTTAAGTGTGCCCTTACTGCTAATCTCTGTCAATGTCTATTTGCTTTGTGGCAGGTACTGATGTGAGTTAAGTGCTTTACCATGGATTTGTTCATTTAATTCTCACCGCAATTCTGCAGGGAGGTACTATTCTTATCCCCACTTCACAGAGAAGTGATGCATTGTCTGAAGGCATGATCTAGTAAATGGCAGAGCCAAGATGCAAATCTTTTAACCCCTTTGGAGTTATCAAAGGAAGGAGAGGCTGAGTTTGGTGGGTGGGAGGGGGCAGATCAGCCATAAGTTGATTGGAATAATACCTCTTTGTGTTTTTGCAAAGGTGTTTGCATCTGTGATTTAATCAACGCTAATAATACAAGGCGGGACTCATCATTATTGTCTTAAGTTTACTGAAGAGGAAAGAGAAGCCCAGAAAGAGGTGAAGCGTCTTTCTCCCGGCCACCCAGAGCATCAGCGGTGAGGTCAGTGCAGGATGTCGGCCAGATGACAGAAGTGTAGCCCCCTTCCCCGCTTCCGCCCTCTAAGTGGGCAGCCTGCTCCGGGAGAAGGATGTCCAGCAGGGCCTGGGCCCACTGGCATTCCAGTGCTGTCCCCAAGTGAGTCAGGCACCACTAAACAGACTCAGTTTTACCTCTGGTAATTTCCTCCCTCCATAAAGATTTATTTGGGGCTACAGAAAAGAATGGATTCCTCAGAGCTGAAAGCAAATGCCACTTGATTCCAGACACAGGGGGAAATATTTATCCTCCTTTAGATCACATCTCCTGGGTCTTTTCCCCCGAAAGCCAGTCTTGGGGCAGTGGGCCACCCAGCTTACGGCAGCAGTCACACTCCAGATAGCAGAGACATTTGTGTTCCCTTTGGTTTAAGTCAAAAAAGAGAGTTTTCGTGATGCATAGAGCGGCCTGGACAGTCACTGTCCCCAGGATAGGTGGGCTAGTCCTGGGGTAAAACCATGAAACGGACAAGCACAAGGTATATTATAAAGTAATCTTGTATATACACATTTATATATATTTATACTCATATATATATGTATGTATAGTATACACATAGTATCTATATAGTGCTCATAAGGTGCCAGCCTCCTCCTAATCCTCTCAGCAGCCCTATGAAGCAGGTACAGTTAATGTCCCCATTTTACAGAGGAGGAAATTGAGTCAAGCAGAGGTAAGCGATGATCCAAAGTCTCACAGGTAAGCAGGAGAACAGGGATTCAAGCCCAGGCAGTCTGACCCCAGAGTTGTACTTTTAACCTCTAGCAAGCGTGACCTGTCTAGACGAATGAACATCGTACTGGACAGTGGGTTGGAGGTGGGCTGCTTTGGACAGGTTACCCAGATGCAGCTTATTGAGCAAGATTTCTGTTGCGCTCACCCCTCCTCCCCATCCACCCCACCCCCTAGGTTATTCTGCAGGCAATATGACCCCAAGGGGTACTGGGACCCATTGCTTTGACCCCCCCCTCTGCTGCTGGAGATGACCCATCTGGCTATCCTTCTTGCGATTCAGAGGTTATTTTCCCTGGAAGTGTTTGCCATGAGCCTTACTCAGGTCCTTGGCCCAGTCGTCTTCTAGTGAGACATCAGGGCTTCAGGCTGGGGCCAAGGTCCCCAGACATCCACACGTGCCTCTGGAAGAGCAAGCATGAATGACTCTGCTTGCACTAGATCCTGGGGACAGAGGGTGGAAGGATGCCTTAGGAAGAACCCAGCCGCTTTCACCTGGACCTCAGTGGGAGATGCTTAAGAGTGAAGACTTTGGGACCAGTTGCTTCCCAGCTGGTGACCTTGGGTGATCTGACCCCTCGTGGGGCCTCAGCTTTCCCATCTACAACCTGAGATGATTCCTAAGGTTCTTCTTGTTTTATTTTTAAATTTTTTTTTATATATAGGATTTTATTTTGCACTGCTATAACAGTTTCATTATAGTCCAAGGGAGAAAAAGAAAAAGAAGGATAAAACCACCACACCGAGCAAATTACTAAAGCTTTTCTACTTTTAACAGGATTCTCCATCTGGTAGGTTTATTGTCATATCCCCTTCAAAACAGACAAGATGCTCACCATTTTTTAAAGATTATAGGTTGCCACTGAAAGAAAAATTTTACACAGTCACTGTACATCAAGGTTGAAAAACTGTCCTGCGTGAAAAATATACTTAGAAATCATGTGAATAAAAGAAAAAGAAAACGTGATTGTGTTCAAGGAAAGATTAAAGTCCTCCTAATGTGCCGTCTAAATGTGGACACTCACTCCTCCTGGAGTCTCTCAGGCGGGAGTGGGGGGGAGTTCTTTCTTCCGCCCACTTCACTCATTATACTGTGTTTTTACCCAACAGTATGCATTAAGGCAAATAAATCCTTTTCTGAAGAGGTCTTAAAGAAACTGTGGACAAATAGCAAACTTTTGGCTTTAAAACAGGTTAACACATACATAGCCTTTAGAATGTATATTAGGCATATTTTTCTTGGACTAGTGACAAGAAAAAGATGAACATGCTCGTTAACAATGTCAAAAAGTTTAAAATTCAGTGTCCAAGCAATTCCTAACGATGCTTCTGTAGCTTTAAGCTCTAAACAGTATAGAATTTATGCAAATGCATTAAAGAATCCAAGCTTGGCAAATTACACCCAAGCAGGTTTTATTAAACTATATATACAGAAAGTAAATGATAAATACAGAATTAAAAGAGTCCTTCTGTTTTCCTTATAGCCTTGAAAATTGACAAACTTTTGAGGACAATTCCATAATATTAAACATTAGGTAATCACAGGTGCGGGGAAACCTAACTACAAAAACTGATTTTAAATGCTCAAGATGGGTTTCCCTGGTGGCACAGTGGTTGAGAATCCGCCTGCCGATGCAGGGGACACGGGTTCGTGCCCCGGTCTGGGAAGATCCCACATACCACGGAGCGGCTGGGCCTGTGAGCCATGGCCGCGGAGCCTGCACATCTGGAGCCTGCGCTCCGCAAAGGGAGAGGCCACAACAGTGAGAGGCCTGCATACAGAAAAAAAAAAAAAAAAGTGCTCAAGATGACTTTGTAGTGTTCAATACAATTCAGTTCGTAGGTAAGGGCACAAGACAACATTTAACAAAAATAATCACGTCAATTGACCTAGAAATCAAATGCAAATAGATATGAATACAATCTCCAAAATCTGTCTTTTTAAGTGAACATTAACCACTTATTCAAAGTTACATACACAAGAATTTGAAGGATTAAAGTCTTCTTCTGTGGCCTAAAGCCATTTCGAAGAGTTTCATGTC
This sequence comes from Kogia breviceps, assembly GCF_026419965.1. Taxonomy (NCBI): domain Eukaryota; kingdom Metazoa; phylum Chordata; class Mammalia; order Artiodactyla; family Physeteridae; genus Kogia; species Kogia breviceps. Next base: position 9,071,954 of record NC_081312.1, on the reverse strand, counting down.
TCAGCTGAGCAGGAGGAGAGGGTGAAAGAATAGGTGAGTAGCCCCTTCTGGGCAGCGAGACAGTAAAAACAGACTCAGCAGCAGCCTCCCCTGGCCTGCCGTCCTCCCTGACTGCCTGCGTGCGTGGCGTTAGTAGCAGCAGGCTGAGGGCCGATTTTAATGCCATTTGCCTCGTTATTAATGTCAAAGACTCCTTCTTGGATTTTTTCATAAATTTCTTTCGCTGTATTAATAAATGACTCTTCTACATTAGAAGCAGGCTTAGCAGAAGTTTCCATGAAGATAAGTCCATGTTTTCCTGCATAAGCTTCACCTTCTTCTTTTTTTACTTCTCTTCTAAATTCTAAATCACTTTTCTTTCCAATAAGCCTAATGACCATGTTGGAATTGGAATGCTGGCGGGCATATTCTAACCAGGTTGTCAAGTGGTTGAATGTGTCTCTCCTTGTAATATCATACACTAGTAAAGCCCCTGCTGCACCTCTGTAATACGACCTTGTGCTGGAACGAAAGGACTCCTGACCTGCTGTATCCCAAATCTGAAGTTTTATCTGTTTCCCATCAACAGTTTTCATTCGAGCACCGAACTCTACACCAATAGTGAGGTCATGCACTGGCTGAAACCTCTTGTCTGTAAACTGTAGCAATAAACACGATTCACCAACGCCTGTGTCGCGGATGATAACCTACCCGAAGAGACAGGCGTGCGCCACGGCAGCGGCGGCCGCCCGGCGCCAGGGCACGCGGCGCCTCCTCCTCCTCCTCCGCGCCCCTCACCCCGGCGCCGCTCGGCCTCGAAACGCCAGGCTCCGCCCGTGGTCAGCCGCGGGGAGTGAGGGGCCGAGAGTATGCGGGAGAAATCGACACAGTCGGAGCCAAGGGAGACGGCGCCCAGCGGAGCCCAGCTGAATAATAACAGCGGCCCCGGTGCCTCCGCCCCGCCTCCCTCTCCTGATTGTAATAGCCTCCTCCGCCCAGATCCTCCAATGGCTCCTGGATCCCTAGGGCTGTCTCTGGTCTCTTTTCAAAAGCAGGTAGCACGGCTGAGTGATTCTTTAATGCAACATGCATTGCTACAGGGAGGACGTAGGCTAATACCTTCTACTGCTCCAAAAGAAATAGACTTACCGTCTTTTATTATATTTTTTTAAGAGGAGAATAAAAATGGAGAAGTATCCTGGTAGAATGTTGACTTTGCCTTCCTAGTTGAATCTGGGGGAGAATCCTTGCTGGAGAAAATGCCAGCAAAATGTATCTTCTTATTTTTTAGGTTGAGAGTGAAATGGTGCATTTTCTAGGCAGTTATAGCTTCAAGACAAGTTTCCTATCTCCCCTGGTAGTAAGATGGCCACCCCTAAGCCCCTACCATGAAAAAAGTGTGGGGCAACTTTTGTGTAGGGACACAAAGAGATAAACAAATGAGTGCAGAAAGGCAGGTATTGTGATAAAGGTCTTTATAGATCATAATGGGGACACAAAGGAGACTCAGCTACTCTTGGGTGGACGGTTGGGCACACATCTGCTATTAGTTAGGACATGTAACCCTAGCTGCTGTGAAAATATTGCCCCAAGTTTCAGTAGCTTAATGCAATACAAATTGACGTCTCACTCCAATGTGGGCATTCTTGCTTAGGGGTGGTCTCCCACCCCCACCCCCACCCCCGCCATCCTGGGACCCTTCCATACTATGGCTGTACCATCCCCTGGGGGCTTGGAGTCTGCTGCTGGATCCTCTGTCTCTGGCTTGGAGACGGGAAAGGAGAGAGACCAAGCCCGAGAGGTTCTCATGGGCTAGGTTTGTGAGCGACTCTCCTCACTTCCAGCTCAGAGTCCGGAACTCAGAGACCCAGGTGCATCCAGCTGCAGAGGAAGATGAGAAACGGCATCTAGCCGCATGCACAAGGCGAAAGGAAGTAGGTTTGGAGCTGTCAGTCTCCACCACGAGCCTCCACACCAAATCCATCTCGTTCCCCTGCAGCTATGTGTTCCCATCTGAGTGTGCACTCTGTGGGGGGTTGGGGGGGGGTGGTCGGCCGTGTGGGTTGCAGCGCCGCTTCGTATTTAGAATTCCAGGCTGGAGCAGAAGGTTTTGGGCATAAAAGGTGCTCTGTACGTTTCCGTTGGCAGGTTGATGAGTGCATGAATGCTTGAGTTGGATCTTATTTGAATTTAATATAATTTCGAACTAACACTGTGATTTGCAAAGGCGATGCTCCATTGTATAGGAGAAGAGTTCTAACTGGCAAAGGAAAATTCTTTCAGTGTAAAGGACCTTTATCCCTTGCAAGCCCACCTGTCCTGAGCATCACATCAAGGCTTAACACCATCATTCTTGGGATGGCAGGCTAGGGAGATGGCAGGCAGAGTGCGCAGGCTGAGGTAAGCTAGCCTGTGTGCCATTGTGGCATGAGGCTAAAACCCTTATCTAAAGGAGGGTGGCAGACATCATCATTCGGTGCCAAAAAGATGACTTTTTCTTTGGTAATAACTCTCATTTGGGGGCTCACGGTGGTAAGCATGGTAGGTCAGGACCTCCCCCTCCAAGGACCATTTGCCATTAAGTAAAGACAAGGAAAGGATAGTGGGGTAACAGCAGCTGCTGTTAAGGAGACCTTGAAATGTTATCTAGACCGAAGTTTCTTAACTTCAGCACTACTGACATTCCGGGCTGGACCACGCTTTGCGGTGGGGTCTTTCCTGCGCCCTGTAGGGTTTTCAGCTGCATTCCTGACCTCCATCCACGAGATGCCAGTGGCCCCCTCCCATGCACATCCGAGCTGTGATGACTTAAAACGTCTCCAGCCACGGCCAGATGCCCTTGGGGGTCAGAATCACTGGAGTAGAGAACCCCGGATCTAGGGAATTCCTGAGAAGTGTAGATGTGAGGGCCACGTTTCCTAGTTCTTGCTCTCTTTAAGGCACAGCACACGAATCCCCAGGCACTATTGTACCCGTTTAAGGAAAATGTGGCGAGCGGGGGCTGCTCTTCATTGCAGCGTGTGTGCTCCTCGGTGTGGTGCTTTCTCTTGTTGCGGAGTACAGGCTCTAGGCATGCGGGCTTCAGTAGCTGTGTCATGAAGGCTCAGTGGTTGTGGCACATGGGCTCCAGACACAGGCTCAGTCGTTATGGCGCACGGGCTCAGTTCCTCCGCGGCACGTGGGATCTTCACGGACCAGGGCTCGAACCCGTGTGCCCTGCGTTGGCGGGCGGATTCTTAACCACCGCGCCACCAGGGAAGTCTTCTGGGCTTGTTTATGAGAGTTTCTATCCAAAGACTGTTGGCAAACCATCTATAAAATGCTCATCTCTCTGAACAGCCCTGAAGTTACCCAGATCCCCACAGAAATCTTTCTCTCCCCCCATTTTACATTCAGTTTCCTTTCATTTGTCTCCAGGCTGACTCCTGCAATGAGGTTTCATTGTTGCTCTCTGTCAGGATTTGAAAGGGCCCACGGGGCATGGTTAATAACTTGTTTTTCCTGTTGGAGTGGGTGACGGAGGAGATGCATTAAAGTGGTATTTCCTCCCTGGATCATGTTACCACAGCAGCTCTCCTTGAGCTGGGGTGAGCCGTGGCACCAGGGATCCTGAGATATGTGGGGGCCACCCCAAATCCCAGAGGATGAGATGTGCAGGACAGGGGAGGAGGCCAGTGTGGTTCTAAACAGTGATACAGCAGAAAGAACATGGGATGTGGAACCAGCCCCAGCTGACTTAGGTCCCAGCTCTGCTGTGTCTTTGTTTTGTGACTTGAGGCAAATGTCTTGTTTTGTCTCCCTGGTCCTCAGTTTGGTCCTTGGGAACTTGAGAATACAAATACCTTCTTCCTAGGGTGTTTGGAGGGTTAAGCGAAGGCCATTAAAGTTCCCAGTCATAGTATCTGTGCATAATGTAAAGGCTCAATGGATTAAAATCCCCTCTTTGCATCTCTGATGTCTCATCTGTCTGGAGAGGATTTCCTTTCAGAGGATATTGACATTCATGGGACATCCAGTTTCTGAGCAAGCACCCCCCATGTGTGCCCCGATGATATGGAAATATCTTCCTTTGCAGTCAGAGAGAGGAAACTCTAGTGGAGCTTGGGAAAGGCTGATGAAATATTTTTAAGTCCTCAAGTCCAATACCGCTGGTTTGGGCAGAGCGGAGTCCTGAGGCTTCAGGAGACTCCGGAAAGCAACCTGTGCCCAAGACCTGGCTTCAGACAGCACAACCTCAGTCCCTGAATGTTGACATCTTTCCTTCATGGATGAAAGAAGGTTCCTGGAGGCCCGGGAAGGCTCAGGGGTCACGTTCAAAGACGCACAGCTGTTGCCTGTCATCAGGAACACAATAACCGTTTCTCGGACGAATGAGTGAACAAGTGACTGGAGACCATCACTGTCCAGTGGTCTTCAGAAGGCATCTGGGCCTTCCCACCCTGTCACAACCCATCCTCCCAACTTGCTCTACTCATCCTCTTGAGGAGCAGCCCTGATCACTTCAAGCCTTTGCTCAAGCATCTAGAAGCACTTAGCATGGAATTAGCAACCTCATCTCTGATTACAGAGCTCTTGCTGGTGGGCCTAGGTTCTGGATCACAGAACCTTTCCTCTCACAATCCTTGTAGCTTCCTACCTCCATGCCTTTGACCACCTTGGTTCCTTTCCTCACCCTTTCTTCAGCTCAGGAGGCTCTTCCTCCGCCTCTCCTGCCTTCAGAGTTCTCGTTGAACATGACCTACTTGGAAGGAACCGTGTCCTGTGCTCCCAAAGCACTGCCTGTCCCTCCAGATTGCTCCTTCACAGCCAGCTGTGGAGTGGAGCCATTTCTGTCTGTTACCCATTCAGATGAGCTCAGCAGGGGTGGGAGAAGGAAACTGATTTGTCTCCACGGCCCCAACTTCCAGCCCAGGGTTTGACATGGAGGAGGTTCTAGGTACGCACTTGTTGAATGGATGAGTGCATGAACAAACAAGCATGGTTCCTGATCACCTGCAAGGAGCTTGGGGCAAAGAGGGCATGAGCTGGCTGCTTGATCGGGGGAACTGAGAGCATGAGTGGTGCTGAGATGAATGGGCTACAAGGGCTGAGAAGGAGGCTAGGCTCAGACGAGGAGTTTTAGCAAGAATCCTGACTAGCCTGGGGGTTGTGAATATCATGGGTGCCATGTGGAGATGGTGGGTAGACATCCTAATGTCTGTTAACATGTAATGAATGCTTATGATGTACCAGAACTCCAGAACCAGGATTGAATCTATCCCATGCCTTGCTTCATTTATTCCTCATGGTTACCCTACAAAGCAGGTCCTGTATTACCCTCATTTTTTATCATTCTCATTTTGCAGACAAAGGGGTAAAAAAATTCACCCACAGACACCAGCTAGTGGGTAGTGGAGCCAGGAGTCCAGCCAGTTCCGTTTGGCACCAGAGCCTATGCTCTCAGCCACCTCACTATATTCATGTGACATCCAATAAACGGTGCTTTCACCTGCTACACAGTCTTGTCAGGGCTAGTCCCAGAGCCAAGACTACACACTGGTCTATGATCTGTGCCACGCTAAGAGAACAGGTGTCATGTAAGTAGCTTAGATCTCTGCATGCATGTGTACATTTGGATCTGTTTACTAAAGATTGGTTACAATGTTGTTTTACCCCATCTGGGCTGCTATAACAGAATACCACAGACTGAGTGACTTCTAAACAACAGAAATTTATTTCTCACAGGTCTGAGATCAAGGTGCTGGCAGATTCGGTGTCTGCTGAGGACACTGTCTTCTTGCTGTATCCTCATGTGGCGGAAGGGACAAGGGAGCTCCCTGGATGCTCTTTTATAAGGACACTAATCCCATTCATGAGGGCTCCACCTGCATGACATAATCATCTCCCAGAGGCCCCACCTCCTAATACCATCACGTTAGGGATTAGGTTTCAACATATGAACTTTGTGAGGGACACAGATATTTAGTCTAGAGCAAACAGTTTTAAGCATAGCTCATAAGTACAGAGGTCATCACAGTTTACCGACCTCTTTCCTTTTCACTATCTCATTTGATACTGTGATGCTGCTGTGATGCTGGTACTGTTTTCCTCTGTGTTTTACAGGTGGAGCTCAGAAAGGTCAAGTAGCAGGTCCATAGTCGCAACCTAGTTCGGTGGTTGGACTGAGAATTCAGTGCATGTCCATTGCTTTCTCTTATAAGTGCTGGTGTCTTTGAGGGTAGTTCGTTAATGAATGACACCCCCTTCCCTGTTCAGATAAGAAAGTGGATGGAACATCAAGATTGGGGGGCATGGCTTTTATCCTTGGGTAAGTGAGCCTACTAAAATAAAACCCTAGTATTAGACTGACTTAACCACCCTGTCCTAGCAGCTGGGGTGGGACAGGGCACTGGGTCCATCTGTGGGGCGTTTCGCCCAGGTTAGTGTTAGGACATGGAGGAGTAGGGAGTTCATGCTTCAGCAGGGAGGCTCACTCTCAAGATGAGACTGGAGGAATTAACTTGAGTTTGCCTGGTTGATTTTTCCATAGTTGCCAATTGGATAAGTCATTTCAGCCTCCCAGCAGGATTGAGGAAAGGGGCAGAAAGGGGCCACTTACAAAGTTCCTCCACATGGAAGGAACCAGGAAACGTTGGGAAGTACATTAATCATTTTCCTTCCTTAACAGTGTAAATATCAAGAGTAAGAAACAAGTGCTCCCACATAACAGTACGAATCACTGAAAATGCTAGACGCACTGTCAGTGCTGGATTGTTGCAAAGAAAAAGTTTATCATGCCTGACTAGAAAGTTATGGATCCTTAGGAACTTAGGCTAGAATACAGCTGGTGAAGGGGACACACTTTCCCTCAGTGCCGTTCAAAACTATCTTTAAATTTCCTCTCTGAGCATCTCTACCCAGTAAAGAATGCGGCAGAGAGTCAGGTAAAACGTTCTACCTGATAAAATGTGTTAGAAAGTTAAACAAGAGCTTTCCTGTAATTCGCAGGAAGTAATTAGAGAAAACAATGGCTTTTTAATTTGAAATACAAAGCTACAGAATATGAGAAAATTCTTAGAGAGGAGTTTTTGATGGGAAGCTTGTGCAAAGTTTCAGAACTCTGTCTCAGCTTGAGATGTTTGTCCTGAAGACAAATTTTAAAATAATGTGGAAAGAAACATTCTGTGCCTAGGAATATATTAGGTGAAATTTAACTAATATTATTTGAAAAATACCAAACTGTTCCTGGGTGTTTATGCCTTTAAAAAATCAGCTTTGGGCTTCCCTGGTGGCGCAGTGGTTGAGAGTCCGCCTGCCGATGCAGGGGACGCGGGTTCGTGCCCCGGTCCGGGAAGGTCCCACATGCCGCGGAGCGGCTGGGCCCGTGAGCCATGGCCGCTGAGCCTGCGCGTCCGGAGCCTGTGCTCCGCAACGGGAGGGGCCACAGCAGTGAGAGGCCCGTGTACCGCAAAAAAAAAAAAAAAAAAAAAAAGAAAAAAAAAATCAGCTTTATTGAGATGTAATTTACATACTACAAAATTTACCAGTTTTAAGTGTATAATTTTATGGTTTTAACCAAGGTAAAAAGCCATGTAATCACTAGTAATAATTATTAGTTAGAAAACTATCAAATTCTTTATAGAGCCGTTTTTGCCTTTTATAAATCTTCAAGGAATCGTTTGTTGTTCTCTAGGATTTACTACGTTTCGCTAATTTCATATAGAATTAGATATTTTATTAAGGGAGGGAGCCATTGAAAATTCCCCTTGCAGTCTGCATGCACTTTTAAGTTGAAGCCACAAAGGAAGGGAGGCGCAGTCTGCTGCAAAGCAAAGTTATGTGAAAGGGGAGAAAAAAGATTCACTTGATTCCAAAATTTATAAACCTAAATTCCTAAAGTAGCTGGAGATACTGGAGCAGACATTGCTGTATTCAGCTCTGGAATGCTGCAACCCACACTCCACCAACATTCTCTCAGGATTTAGGTAACACTTTACAGTTAGAAAGTGCTTTCACAACCAGTTTACAGTTTGGAAAGTGCTATCGCATCCATTAACTTATTTAATCTCTTCCTGCTTGCCCTGAAGCTAAACAGGCCCTCAGATGAATTCACTCAGAGTTGGATCATAAAAATACTCCTCTCTGTTTGCCTGCATGTCCCTCGCCAAACATGGCTCTCTTAATGGCAAGGTGGACGGCTCTACTGCCTTCAGGCTGGAAATTAATCAGTCACTATCCAACATTCTGTGGGTTCTGTCTCCAGCGAACACTGGGTGTCAGGCCTGATGAACTAGGGATTCTGATCCAACAATCATTGGGAACTCCAGGCTCCATAGTCAGGCCCCTGCTGCTCTGGCTGGGTTTTGAGCATGTGGAAAAGAGCGATGCGGGAGGAGGACTCAGAGTGAGTTTCGAGAAGAGTCTTTTGCTGAAGCCTAATTGCGGGGCCGAGGGAGAGTCCTTAGGTGGGTAAAGGGCGGAAGTGAATACCCCTCCCCATCTTCACGGGTATACTCTACAGGCCCAGGACACAAAAAGAGACGGACCGAAGGATGAGTGATACCATTCCTCATGGCAACGCGCAGGTCCTGGCTCCCAGGTGAAACCAGCTCACTGCGATGAAGGCCCGTTGGGGGCAGTGATGTAGGAATCAGGGAACCTGGATCCTAGTGCCAGTTCTGGCAAGTAGTTGCTATTCACCCTTGAACAAGCCTCTTGCCTTCTCTGACCTTCAACTGTATCATCTGTAAAAGGAGAAGAGTTAATGATACGATCGCTGAGTGTCTTCTAGAACTGGAATTCTAGGATTCCATGGAAGGAAACCTAAGGGGTGGAGATACCTAAAAGTAGCTACAAGGTGGGTTGAGTGGTGGGCTGAAGAAGAGGGAGGCTGTGTCTATGTTCTGTAGACGTAGAAATCTCATTGAAGCAGGACCTCCAGCTCCTTCTTACCTCTCAGTGACTCCACTCAGCTCTCTTTCTCCCTTCTTCCTCTCCTTGGAACCTCATGGATCCCCCAAATTGAGAGAGATTGCTCTATTTTGTAATATAACAGGTCAGTATAGGTGGTGAAGGCTTTGGGGCAGGCAGGCAGATGTTAACTCAGATACTGACTCCAACCTTCATTCTCTTGGCAAACAGCTTCTCCTTTCTGATCCATATCTGTGAAGGAGGATAATGCTCCCCCTGTCACAGAGCTGTTGGGAAGGTCAGACCAGATGGCATATGTAAACACAAACTCAAACAGAATGTGGTCCTTGGGGAAATGGCCGATTCTAGGGCTGGGGAAGGGAATAGACAAGGTGAACCTGGAGCATCTTGGAGTGTCAGAAAGTAAGGAAGTGCTAAAGAGAACATCCACAGTGATGGGAGTATGCCAAAGGGATACAGCAGCCAACTGAAAAAGCTCTCGACCACAGCTGGCGCATCAAGATAAATAAAGTAGTATTGGATTATCACCCAAAGCATAAAATAAATATCCATGAGTCCATGGTGATATAAACACATGACTGACTAAATACATGAGGGAGAAAAGGTAAATCTTGCCTACAGAAGAATTCCACACATTTTACGTATCAATAGATCTTCCATCCTCAAGAAGGTAGAGCACAACTCCCCACTCCTCAAGAGTGGACAGCTCACAATGACTTCTGAAGGGTGGCAGAATATGCCACCCCAAAATGTACCATTTGGGCATAAGGATTATTCTGAGCTGAAGGCAATGGCGAATAGGCAGATACAGGAAAAGCTCTCTGACCTCTCTCTGTTTGTAGGAAACGGTGCATACATTGTAAAGATGTCTCCATTCCCCTCTTTACCAGGAGGGGCAGAGTTCATCATAGGAGACAACTCCAGTCTCAGCCCCAAGACAGCACCAGGGAAATCTGCATAACAAGCCGTATTAACTAGCCCTTATCTTCCATTAGTTCGCCCATATATTTGTGTTCCCCCCGTTTGCCCTCCCTAGAAACTCAAAATCCTTTTCCTTTGTCCTGTCACTTCTCTAAAAGATTCACTGTTTTGTTAAAATGCTATGAAGCCCATGTTGTAATCACCCCTATGAGTTATTCATCACTGAGTACTCCCGCTTGTATGCACGATGAACATGTTAATAAACTTCTTTGTTTTTCTCTCGTTCATCTGTCTTTCGTAAGTCTAATTTGCAGGGCCTCAGCCAATGAAGCTAAGATGGATGGAGATTTTCCTCCCCTAAACTTCCTTCTAAAGGCTACAGTATGGAAATGTGCAGATGGGGAAGGAATAACTTTGCAGTGGAGAAATCTAACAAACGTGACCCCTTGGCCAGGTGATCAAGGTCAACATCAACAGTGATAAGTCATGTGTACCTTATAAGTCATAACAGTGTACCCTCCCCTGTTATGATGTCATGATCTCTGTGATCTTCGTCCCTAAACCCCAGAAGCCCAGCCTAATCATGAGGAAAACGTCAGACAAATTCCAGCTGAGGGACATTTTACAAAATACCTGACTCCTCAAAACTGGCAAAGTCATCAAACACAAGGAGAATCAGAGAAATCATCACAGCCAAGAGGAGTCTAAGGAGACATGACAACTAAATGTGCTGTGGTGTCCTGGATGAGATCTTGGGACAGAAAAAGAAGATCATTAAAAGCTAAGGACATCTGAACAAAGTTTGGTTCATTAATTGTGACAAATATACCACACTAATGCAAGATAATAATAGGGGAAACTGCATACACAGTATATGGGAACTCCTGTACTATCATTGCAATTTTCCTATAAGTTTAAAACTATTCTAAAATTAAAAGTTTATTTTAAAATTCAGCAGACTATGTTCATTCAGTAAAGGGACAAACAGTCCTGCATACTTTCTTAGGATCTCCTTGTATTCTAAAATAATAGATATTCATTATGAAGTTTATAATTTTGAAAGGTAACATTAATTTTCAGCTATTTAATTTCAGAGGGCAGGGATGAATGTAATACATTTAGAAAGATACTGAAGACATCTTTGGTTCTACCTGTGGTTAAAAAGTCATTGGCATTTACAATATCCAGGACATGGAAGCAACATAAGTGTCCATTGACAGAGGAATGGGTAAAGAAGATGTGGTACATATATACAATAGAATATTACTCGGCCATAACAAAGAATGAAATCATGCCATTTGCAGTGACATGGATGGACCTGGAGCTTGTCATACTGAGTGAAGTAAGTCAGACAGAGAAAGACAAATATATGATATCGCTTATACGTGGAATCTAAAAAAAACGGTACAAATGAACCTATTTACAAAACAGAAGTAAAGTCACAGGTGTAGAAAACAAACTTCTGGTTACCAAGGGGGAAGAGGGGGAGCGAGAGGGATAAATTGGGAGATTGGGATTAACCTAGACACACTACTATATATAAAATAGATAACGAATAAGAACCTGCTGTATAGCACAGGGAACTCTACTCAGTACTCTGTCATGATCTATATGGGAAAAGAATCTAAAAAAGAGTGGAAATATGTATATATATAACTGATTCACTTTGCTGTACAGCAGAAACTAACACGAGATTGTAAATCAACTCTACTCCAATAAAAATTAATTTTTAAAAAAGTCATTGGCGGGCTTCCCTGGTGGCACAGTGGTTGAGAATCCGCCTGCCGATGCAGGAGACACGGGTTCGTGCCCTGGTCCGGGAAGATCCCACATGCCGCGGAGCAACTAAGCCCGTGAGCCATGGCCGCTAGGCCTGTGCGTCCGGAGCCTGTGCCCCGCAACGGGAGAGGCCACAACAGTGAGAGGCCCGCATACCGCAAAAAAAAAAAAAAAAAAGTCATTGGCATTCGAGATAATGTTGGCTATAACAGTTGTAAGCCCAGACTTAGCCATTAGACAAAGCTAGCTTGAAATCTTATCTACTGTCTGTGTGGCTTCGGGCAAATAAACTCACCTCTCCGGGCCTCGATTTCTCCATCAGCAAAATGGGAATAAAGTACCTGCTTTGCATTCAACACTTTTGTGAATATTAAATGAGATAAAACACATGAAGCATCTTGCAAAAGCTGTAAAGCTCCTGGTCCCTGGCATGTGCTCCACAAACGAAAACTCCCAAGTCACTGCCGTCCCCTTCACGAGCACACACATCACTTGAGGGTCTTCATAAAGTGCCAATTTTGGTTCAGCAGGTCAGTGGGGTGTAGGTTCTGCGTCTCTCACAAGCTCCGAGGTGATGCCAATGATACTGGTCCAGGGACCCCATGATGTCTAGTGAGGATCCAGTCTGTGGACCTGACCCTGACCAAGACCACTTGTTTTGGGGCAAGTGACCTTCCTCGCTGAGGCTTACTCTCCTGTCTGTAAAAGAAAAGAAATGAAAAAATAAAAACAAAACACTTTCCTTTTCAAGAGCAATGGGTTTGCCTCTCAGTGTGACAAAACGGGTCTACCTTGGTGCTGTCTGGCTGCTGCTGCTGTACCCCCAGGCCCTTGGAGGCCCAGACAGCATCGATGGTGCCTGCTGCCTCCATCAGTTTCTCAGGAGATGACGCTGCCTCCAGCCTCCCTGACTGCTTAAGCTTTGTAAAGATCATAGTGGGGACCTCTAAAAGGCTCAAGGGGGTGGGGGACGGAAAGCCCTAATTTTACAGATAACACGAAATGAAACAAATTGCATTATTTCCATCTGAATTCCCTTCCTCGTGGCTCAGTTTTGACACGAAGGAAATAAATTGCCACCCCCCACCCCCACCCCAAACCAGCTGCTTCCAGTCAGAGCACATGGATCATGGTTTAATGAAGACAGCCATCTGTTACACGGTAAAAATCCTAGTTCGCCACTATATGAATCAGAACAGAATTAGCCATCAAGTCATTAGAGTTCTATAACTGCTGAACGGAACGTGGAGGCTCGACCACGTGGAACAGCCTTCCTCTAAGCAAACGCGAGACTGAGAAGGGAACCCCATCCCTCACCTGGGATGCTGCAGCCCTGGCGGGAGGGGTCAGATTCTGCGGCGTTCATCGAAATAAACAGCCGGTTGGTGTCCTGAGTCAGGAACACCCCTCCTATTTATTGGACACGTCACAGTTTGCCGAATGCTTTCGCACCAGGGGTACCTTGAATCCTCCGCTACTCATTCCACGGGTAAGGCTGGTGGTCACAGCCACGGGGTTAGTGACTCACTCAGGAGCTCACGGCCAGAAAAGAGCCAAGTCAGGTCCCGAATCCAGGTCACTGGCCTCCAGATCCTGCCATGGCAGCTACCTCCTTAGTGAGTTTCCCCAAGGTGTTGTGTCATCCTAAATTACTGAGAGACTCTCGTTACCAGAGGCTCCTGGCTCTCAGAGTGCAGGGTCAGATTCACTCTGCCTCTTTCATATGTTGGAGGGAAGACCCTAATGCCCCGAAAAGCTGCTTGAAGTTCTTCTCAGTACAGCATTATAGATGGATGGAGGGGGAAGGGGGGACGAGCTGGCTGGGAGACCGTATCCATCTTTTCATAGCTGTACTGGCAGATCCTGTAGTTCTCTGCCTTGTACATAGCAGATACTCAATAAATAGTTGTAGAATGGGTAAGAGAATAAATGAATGACCTTGACAAGTCCTTCTTGCATCTCTCTTAGTTTAGCCCTGGAGCTCTAGGGAAATATTAAGTTGCTGTCTCTTGCCTATAACACAAAGCCCTCTGTATATTATGTGTTTATCAAAAGTCTTTTTAAAAAGACAAGTTGTTGGGCTTCCCTGGTGGCGCAGTGGTTGAGAGTCCGCCTGCCGATGCAGGGGACACGGGTTCGTGCCCCGGTCCGGGAAGATCCCACGTGCCGCGGAGCGGCTGGGCCTGTGAGCCGTGGCCGCTGAGCCTGCGCATCCGGAGCCTGTGCTCCGCAATGGGAGAGGCCACAACAGTGAGAGGCCCGCGTACCGAAAGAAAAAAAAAAAAAAGACAAGTTGTCTCACCAGATGATGCCAAGGCACAGACAAAGGAGCAGAAAGCTTTTGGTTCTATTGCTTGTCAGCCTGGAATTGTCCTACACTAGCCGCACTGCTAGATGCAGACGGGAGCTCATCCTCATCTCAGCTTCCATTTTCTTTGTTACTACAAAGAAGAGCACCTCCTCATAGGTCTCCCTACTGATTGTGTCCTTTTTTCTTTTGGAAATTGTATCTTTTACTCATTTTACTACAGAAATCTCAACGTTTTTCTTACTGATGGGTATCAATTCTTTACAGAATAAAGACACTAACTCTTTGCTGCAAATATTTTTCCTCCTTGCTTTTCCCCCTCCTTGCCCACGTGCCATGTGTAGAAATTTTACTTTTTGCTGGAGTCCCTTTTGTTTTCCCGTGGGCTTTTTTGTGTGTGTGTTGGGTCTTCATTGCTGCACGTGGGCTTTCTCTAGTTGGGGCGAGGGGGGCTACTCTTCGTTGCGGTGTGCAAGCTTCTCATTGCAGTGACTTCTCTTGTTGCGGAGCACGGGCTCTAGAGCGCAGGCTCAGTAGTGGTGGCGCACGGGCTTAGTTGCTCCAGGGCATGTGGGATCTTCCCGGGCCAGAGATCGAACCTGTGTCGCCTGCACTGGCAGGCAGATTCTCAACCACTGCGCCACCAGGGAAGCCCTGGGCTTTTCTTCTATTACTGCTATACTTAGCAAGTCTTTTCTCCCCTAGATGTTGGATAAATATTCATTTCTAGTTCTTCCAGTGTCGCACTGATTTTCTCGTTTTTATCTTACCTCTGTAATCCATCTGGAATGGATTGTGACGTGCGGAGTGAGAGGTTTTCCTCTTGATTCTTTATTTCTTCATTCTCCATGTGGCTGCAAGGACCTAGACGAGCACAGCTTACAACTGGATACAACTGGATGCCGTTGTGAGCCGGACTGGATCCTGGGACTTTATCAGGAATGTTGAGTGTCTAAAATTAGGGCTCTCTAGGAAAGGAAGTCTGAGTCATCTTAGCACAAGTGGAAAAAGAAACAAGAGAAGGAATTAAATATGTTGTTTTTAGGTCCCAAATTTATGCTCGTTCATCAAGATTCGAATCCAGGGCCATTTCTCCTGGGAGGTCTTTTTTTTTTTCAAATATACAATACAGTATTATGAACTATAGTCACCATGCTATATATTACATCCCCATGACTTATTTACTTTATAACTGGAAGTTTTTACTTTTTGACTCCCTCTACCCAATCTCCCACTCACCCCTGGCAACCACCAATATATTCTCGGTATCTATAAACTTGGTTTTGTCGTCGTGGTTGTTTTTGAATTCCACTTATAAGTGAGATCATATGGTACTTGTCTTTTTCTGTCTGACTTATTTTACTTAGCATAATGCCCCCAAGGTCCATCTATCTTGTCCCCAGATGGCGAGATTTCATTTTGTTTTGTGGCTGAATAATATTCCATTTTATGTAAAATTTACCATTTTGAACATTTTTAGGTGTATAGTTCAGTGGCACTAAGTGCATTCACAATTTTGTGCACCCGTGACCATTACTTTTATCTCCAAACAGTTTGCATCTTCTCAAACTGAAACTCCATACCCATTAAACATTAACTCCCCATTTCCACCCCCTGCAACCCCTGTCAACCACCATTCTATGTTCTGTGTCCATAAATTTGACTATTCTAGGTTCCTCCTATAATATTTGTCCTTTTGTGTCCGACTCATTTCACTTAGCACAATGTCTTCAAGGTCTATCCATGTTGTAGCATGTGTCAGGATCTCCTACCTTTTTAAAAAATATATTTATTTATTTATGACTGTGCTGGGTCTTTGTTGCGGTGCACGGGCTTCTCATGATCGTGGCTTCTCTTGTTGCTGAGCACAGCCTTTAGGCGCACAGCCTTCAATAGTTGTGGCTCGTGGGCTCAGTAGCTGTGACTCTCGGGCTCTAGCGAGCGCAGGCTCAGTAGTTGTGGCGCACGGGCTTAGTTGCTCCGCGGCATGTGGGATCTTCCCAGGCCAGGGCTCGAACCGGTGTCCTCTGCATTGGCAGGTGGATTCTTAACCACTAGCGCCACCAGGGAAGCCCCGAATGTCCTACCTTTTTAAAGTAGAATAATCTTGCATTGTATATATATATACCACACTTTATCCATTCATCTGTCATTGGACCTTGGATTGCTTACACATTTTTGGCTATTGTGAATAAGTCTGCTCCGAACACAGGGGTACAAATGTCTGTTGGAGTCCCTGCTTTCAATTCTTCGGGGTATATACCCAGAGGTGGAATTGCTGGGTCCTATGGTAATTCTATGTTTAACTTTTTGAGGAACCGCCGTACTGTTTTCCACAGCAGTTGCCTCATGGCACATTCCCACCAGCAATGCACAGGGTTCTAATTTGCTGGGAGGTCTTTTTCGTTACCCCAGCCCCAGCCAGGGTCTGATGCCACCCCTCTGGGCCCCAGAGCACCCCTCTTACCTCCCATATTATTCAGCACATGGCAGAGCTGTTGAGTATTGACGTGGCTGGTTCTGCATCCTCACCGGGTGTTCTCATCAAGGGAGAGAACTCAGCTTCTTTATTTGCTGTGGCTTCGCCAGCCCCTAGCACAGCCCCTGCTCATGGAAAGCCCTCAGGCAATCCATGTTCAATGAGTGTTCAAACTCATGAATAAGTGGCACTTGTAAAGTTCCTTTGGGCGCCTGCCACATGTACCCAGTGTCCTTGTGACACCACCTCATGAATACTCACAACAAACGATGAGGGCACTGATGACTCACTTCATTCACCTACAAGGAAACTGAGGCTCAGAGACCTCAGGGACTTGACTACAGTTTCTTGGACCTTCAGTTTATGATGATAGTATATGTCCTTACCTTGCTTTGAGCCTTCTTGTTCAGATGAGAGCACTGAGGCCCAGGGACAGACCCAAGGTCATGCCATCGGCCTGCTCTCAGGCAGACTCATGTTGCGCATGGAACCAGGATGCTTTAGGGACGCCAAGACCTTTATCTCTCTCCAGCTGGGCTTCTAGTGGGCAGGTCTTTTTTTTTTTTTTTTTTTTTTTTTTTTTTTGCGGTACACAGGCCTCTCACTGCTGTGGCCTCTCCCGCTGCAGAGCACAGGCTCCGGACGCGCAGGCTCAGCAGCCATGGCTCACGGGCCCAGCCGCTCCGCGGCATGTGGGATCTTCCCAGACCGGGGCACGAACCTGCGTCCCCTGCATCGGCAGGCGGATCCCCAACCACTGCGCCACCAGGGAAGCCCGTGAGCAGGTCTTGCTAGCGATTGGTTCTCAGAAAATAAACGTTGGTCTGAGCCAATTCCAACTTGTTATACAGTTTGACACAACACCACTAGACATGCCTATGGCAACTTTCCACTTTTACAAAGCACCCTCACTTTACTGTCTTGGACCCGTTAGTTCGTCATCCTTGAATGTAATAAAGTCTAAGGCGGTTGATGGCAAAGCACCTGCAGGACTGTTTAAATGAGCAGGATGCTCATCTAGGTGCACAAAAGGAGAAGAAATTACCGACCTTGGGAATTCTATGTCCTCTTTTGTGACGGTTAATTTTACATGTCAACTTGACTAGGCCACAGAATGCCCAGATATTTGGTCACACATGATTCTGGGTGTGTCTGTGAGGGTATTTCTGGATGAGATTAGCATTTGTATCTGTAGACTGAGTAAAGCGGATTTCCCTCTCCAGTGTGGGTGGGCGCCAGTTAATCCGCTGAGGACCGGAGAAGAATAAAAAGGCTGAGTGAGAGGAAACTCCTCCTTCTTGACTGCTTGAGCTGGGACTCTGTCTTCTCCTGCCTTCAGACTAGAACTAAATAATTGGTTCTTCTTGAGCCATGAGCCTGCCGGCTTTCAGACTGAACTACACGTGGCACTGGTTCTACTCTGCAAAGCCCTGACTAACACATCCGTATAAGGAGATGGTGACACTCTCCAGCATCCACTAGGGGAACATATGCTTCCCAAGTGACAACTGCCTCCCTATGCCCAGCGCTTGCTGTTTATAAAGTGCTTCCACAGACCTCCAGTTTAATTTCCACAAAAACCTTGGGAAGGAGGAACTTGTATTGTCCCATTTACGAATGGGAAAATTGAGGCCCCAAAGGCTGTGATTTGCTCCTGACCCCACCAGTCTCCTGACTCCAGTTCCAGGGCTCTTCTCATTTGGGGTTTGGCCAGGTTCGTTGACCTTCCTTGGGTGTGGAGAACAGAGCCAGGTTGAGGCTCCTGGTTAGGAAGCCACCCTGTCCCAAGACCTGGGACTTAGAAGCAGAGTTCTGAGCTTTATCAAATGGATCCAGTTCAGCAGGATAGAAAGTTGGAGGCTGGGACCAGAGGGATGTGGAATTGCTGGGTCCTAGGGGATTCAGGGGTTCAAGGGTTCTGAGTGACAACATAGTTCAGGATGTAGCTGAACTGGGATGCTGAGATAGACAGGAGGGAAGACCGTGCAGACTGGCATGCATGATGCATAGACACATGATTGCAGCAGGAAGGGAGGAGACATAGGGAAAGGTGGAGACTGTAGCAAATGAGAGTGCCTAAAGTCCTTCACCTTCTGTTAGGAGCTGAATGTTTGTGTCCCCCCAAATTGATACATCCAAACCCTAACCTCCAGTGTGGTTGTATTTGAGATGGGGCACTGAGGAAGTAATTAAAATCACATGAGTGGGGCTCTAATCTGACAGGAGTAGTGTCCTGGTAAGAAGAGACACCAGAGAGTTTTTTCTCTCCCCAATTTGCCCCCTTCCCTCACTTTCCTCTGTGTGCACACAGAGAAAAGGCCATGTGAGCACACAGCAAGAAGGCAGCCATCTGCAAACCAGGAAGAGAGCCCTCACCAGGAGCTGACCATGTTGGTACCTTGGTCTGGGACTTCCAGCCTCCAGAACTGTGAGAAGATAAATACCTGTTCTTTAAACCACCCAGTTTATGGTATTTGTTATGGATGCAAAATTGAGTATCACACATTCCTTCTTTAAAACAAACATATAAATGTGTACAGGCTGATTCAGCCTGTGGCCCCTCTCGTTTGCAATCTGTTAGTCAAAGTCATTCGTGGTGGCATTCTGGTGCCCAAGTTCTCCATTAATAAAAGAATATCCAGGAGCTTGGGAGATGGTTAGCAGGAGGGAAACGCCATGGAACCATGGAGCCTGAGGATGTGATTCTTAAAAAGGTTTGTATGTGAAGTCGGTCTAGAGGGGGCTGCGGCGACTGAGAAGGATGCTCAGCCTGTCTCTGATCGTGACGTGAGAGCAAGCAGCGTTCATTGGAGGGGCCTGTCAGGGAAGTGGTACCTGGGGGACAGCCTGGCCTCAGGGTGGGATGCAGAGCGTGGGCTGAGAGGTTCAGGATAGATGGAAATTCGGTGCCACAGGAGGGGGTTCCAGAGAGCATGGGGAGAGGAATGGGGAGGTAAGGAGAGCAGAGGAAATCTGGGTCAGAGGGCAATATAGGGAGGTGGAGGGGTTTACAGCTGGGATGGTGGCCAAGAAGAGAGGCAAGGGAAAGGTCTGGAGGGCTTACCTACACCCAAGGGGGTTGATCCTGTACCCATGCATCAGAAACACGCCATGAGGGGCAACTCCTAGCCCATCTACTCCCAGAAGAGTATCCAAAGAAGAAGGTCACTTTTAGGGCCTGGGCCAGGATAGAGCAAGAGGTGGCAGGAGGACTGAGCCCAGTGACAACGCATGCATCAGACCCCATCTTTGCATCACCAATCAGACTCAGAAAGGCCTGTGGGGGTGATAGGTCAGGGGTCTGGAGAAAGTGGCTCGACTCTAAGATGCCACCTACTCCGGGAGAAAGAGAGTGGGAGAAAGGCTGTCTCCACTGGGGCCCCTGGGAGTAGGGGTGGGGCAGGGGGCGGAGCCCTGCTGGACCAGAGGCTCAATGAGCTCCAGCAGAGAGCTCTCATTTCATTCCTGCTGACAATGACTTCTGTTTTCATATTTTAATACTAAATTATGAAATATTTAAAACACCTATAAAAAAGTAAAGACAATGTCATGGCATATTTTCTTTGAAGAAAAATACTGCAGATAGTACCAAACTTTCACCCCCCTCCTCCCGGAAGTTATCTCTGTATTGAAGTTAGCGTAGAGCCCTCCTGCCCATATTTTTACACTTTCACAGTTTCAAGATAAATATCAAAACAATTTATAGTAGTATCTTGTATGTTTTTCAAATGTACACCCATAGAATCATACTGCATATACTCTGTGGCAAGTTTTAAAAATACACACAAACACACACACACACACCCCTGCCAGGCCCAGGTGCTGTTTTGCTTTTTTTTTTTTTTTTTTTTTCATTGAAAACATAGACTTTATTTTTTAGGGCAGTTTTAGGTTCACAGGAAACTTGAGCAGAAAGTAGAGAGTTTCCCTACGCTTCCTGCTGCGCCCTGCAACCCACGACCTCTCCCACTATGGACAGCAGCATCAGTCCTAGGACTAGCCCTGACTCCAAGAGCTGGACATGCGCTTGGACTCATCCGTCCTCAGCTATGTGGCCGGTCCAGTGGCCACCGCAGAAGGCATTCAATTGTTAGTTAAAACCAGAGGCACGTACGTTTGTTACAATTGCCGAGCCAGGTGGTTTTAGAGGTGAATGTTTCCAGTATTTCATGTATGCGGACCAGGAGATCCCTCGTGTATAGGCTCCTACTCAGCCTCATCACTGTGCCATCAAGACCCCTTGCACACTCCGTCTCCTCTGACATTAGAGGAGCCCCAGGGACTGAAAAAGCAACACTCAAACCCTGTTCCAGAACGAATGCATTAGTTCACTATGGTTCCCAGCTTGAGGGTACTACTGTTCCTCTCCCTGGAACAGCCTTCCTGCCGTCTGCATCTGGTGACCCTGCAAATTAAGGACCATGCCCCCTTCTCACAGATGTCCCCTTCCCTGCCACCCTGTCTCGTGAGCAGAACTGAGCCCTCTTGAATATGGGGCACCGGGGATGAATGACAGAGAATGTTGCTTCCTGCGCCCTTGGCCTTCTAAGGGCAGGCAGGGGGAATTCCCTGGTGGTTCAGTGGTTTAGATTCCAGGCTTTCATTGCCAAGGGGGCCCTGGTTTGATCCCTGGTAGGGGAACTAAGATCCTGCAAGCTGCATGGCGTGGCCAAAAAAAAAAAAAAGAAAAAAGGCAGGCGGGGACTGTTTTCTGAAGGCAGTCAAAGCCACTCGCTCTCAGGAAAATCTGGGCTGACTCCAATCAGGCATCTGACCCTAATTCCTCCTGCCTTCGGACACTTTGCTGGGATAGGGTCGCCCCATCAAGCAAGGTGAGTGACATCTTCCTTTCTTGCTTACCTCCTCCAGCCTCTTCTTAACTGGAGCTGCAAACAGGAACTGACACCAGCTCCTTGACACCCTGTCAGACTCGCTGAGTAAGTGTGGGACAGGCAGGCCCGGTGAAATAATGGTATTTTTAGACGCTGGCTTGTGGAAACTTTTCTTTCCCCTGGTTGTGATATGTTTCCGATAACCTCTGTTCACTCTAAAGGACTCAACTATGTCTATCTCTGTAGAAAAAGAGGAGTTCAGAGTCCAAAGTTACCTTCAAGACCATCTTCTTCCGGACTCCGACATTTCAGGTGAGAGAGGTCCCCCGATGCCACCCTTGCTCTCCCCCTCCCCCCCAACCCCAGTCTCCTTGCCACTTAAGTCAAGAAAGATCTTTCAAATTCTAAGCTGAATTCATTACACACCTGCTTAAAGTCCTTCAGAAGTTCCTCCTTGCCATTGGGATACAGTGACACCTCCTCTGTTGGTACCAAAGGCCTTGCGTTACCTGGGCCCTGCAGGAGGCTTCTTCACTGTAAGTGTACTTACTAAAATTTTCCAAGCAGGATATGTACCTCCAAGCCTCCTTGTGTTTGCTTTTGCTGGTCCTCCTGCCGGCAACAGCACCTGTCCACTCGCCTTCTAGGCTAAGCTTGAAGGACACCTCTTCCTGGAAGGGTTTTCTGACCCCTGCCCACCACCCCCCGCTCCTGGCCAACAACCTGCTCTTTCTCCACGTTCCTGTAGCATCCCACATGGTCCCTATGCACTGCTGGGATTTGAAATGTGTGTTTCATGTCCATCCTCCCGTTTCAACTCTGAGCTCCCTGCGGTCAAGGTTTTGGTGTTTCAACTCTAATATCCTTGTGCTTGGGGCATAATTAGCACTCAGAAAAAGTTTGTTCCATAAGTGGAATAAGTGAACGGATGAATGAATGAATGAATGAATAAAGCCTCTTACCCAAGGTCTTGTATAAGGGAGCACGACAGCAGGATTTCCATGCCGGTGTGAATCCCACCACCTCGAATGCCTGATTCAAAAACGTGAAGACTCCACTGATAAAGTTAGACCACTGAGTATGCCAGACTGGGGTTGCTCCAATATCTTCAAGATGAATAAATGGCTTTTTGGTCTTAACAAGGCTGTCTTACTGCCCCAGCCATGCTGGGAGCTCAGAGGTGGGACATGGGCAGCTTCAAATGAGATGCTTAAATAGGACATTACTTAAAGCCACATGCCTGATAACATAAGTCACTCAGTACACATAAAGCTTTTCGAGACAGAAATCTCTAGTAGGTCTACGTCTCCATCCCATCTTACCCCTAGGTTCTTCATTACCTTTTTTTGTTTCTTTTTCTTAGATTCCATATATATGTGTTAGCATACGGTATTTGTTTTTCTCTTTCTGACTTACTTCACTCTGTATGACAGACTCTAGGTCCATCCACCTCACTACAAATAACTCAGTTTCATTTCTTTTTATGGCTGAGTAATATTCCATTGTATATATGTGCCACATCTTCTTTCTCCATTCATCTGTTGATGGACACTTAGGTTGCTTCCATGTCCTGGCTATTGTAAATAGTGCTACAGTGAACATTGTGGTACATGACTCTATTTTGGTGGGGGGGGGGTACATGGGCCTCTCACTGTTGTGGCCTCTCCCGTTGCGGGGCACAGGCTCCAGACACGCAGGCTCAGCGGCCATGGCTCACGGGCCCAGCCACTCCGTGGCATGTGGGATCTTCCCGGACCGGGGCACGAACCTGTATCCCCTGCATCGGCAGGCAGACTCTCAACCACTGCGCCACCAGGGAAGTCCTACGTGACTCTTTTTGAATTATGGTTTTCTCAGGGTATATGCCCAGTAGTGGGATTGCTGGGTCGTATGGTAGTTCTATTTGTAGTTTTTTAAGGAACCTCCATACTGTTCTCCATAGTGGCTGTATCAATTTGCATTCCCACCAGCAGTGTAAGAAGGTTCCCTTTTCTCCACACCCTCTCCAGCATTTATTGTTTCTAGAATGGACTTGAGGATGTGGGGAGGGGGAAGGGTAGGCTGTGACAAAGTGAGAGAGTGGCATGGACATATATACACTACCAAATGTAGGGTGGATAGCTAGTGGGAAGCAGCCGCATAGCACAGGGAGATCAGCTGGGTGCTTTGTGACCACCTAGAGGGGTGAGATAGGGAGGGTGGGAGGGAGGGAGAAGCAAGAGGGAAAAGATATGGGAACATGTGTATATGTATAACTGATTCACTTTGTTATAACGCAGAAACTAACACACCATTGTAAAGCAATTGTACTCCAATAAAGATGAAAAAAAAAAAACTCATTATCTTTACGAGCTATAGAGCAGAGCGCCCTCTTTCCGTCATTTCTGGAATTGCATAGGGTCACATTCATTTTCTGATTCCCAGCACTCTACCAAGAGTGGAGGTAAATGGTGAATAAGAAAGACATAGACCAGTGTGATAGGGAAAGCACTTCAACAATCTATCACAAGGGTGGTGAGTGTTTTTCTAAGTGGAAACTCGGGATGCTAAGAGAACAAAGACCTCACCCGAGCTGCGTGGTCAGGTGGGCTTGAGGAGGAAGGAAATGAAGCTGATTCAGTTCACCTAATATTCACCAACTGACTGTTATACGCCAGGCATTGTCATAGTTCTGGGGATACAGAGGGAAGAGACAGAGCATCTTCTCTCAAGCGGTTCAGAGCCTAAAAGGGGAAGGAGGGCAGGAGACTTCAAAGCTATGGTAACAGCAATGGCAACAAGATAACAGCTATTAGACATCTTGCGTGATAGCTGTAATCATTATAATATTATAAGATTACAATCACAATAGTCCTGTTCTCAGATGTGGAGCTACGTGATGTCGATATCATTTTTTCTTTTGAAGTGTGAGGACTCGGAGGCTCTTGGTTGACCCTGCAGCCCTGCTGTTTCCACTGCGTCGTTCGTCTCTCCAACCTGATTAACTACAAAATACAGGATTTTCTGGTGCACTCTCTTCACCACAGCCCGGTGTGACCAGTATTCCTGTGACTCTCTTTCTACAGCTAAGGGACCCAAGACCCGAATGGTCCTGAGCTTTGCCTCGGGTCCCACAGCTGTAAAGAGGGAGCTGCCCTAGAGCAAGTGGTCTGGAAGGAGAACTTTGCGGTCAGACAACCTGCCCATGTGACCTTTGGCCCCATACCATTTTCTCAACTTCTCCATCATCTATCTTACGAGATCGTCTTGAGAAGTCGAGATAATAACGCCTTCGGAGCCTGGCACATTAAGCAGTCAATGTATGTTATTAACTGTTACCATCATTATTCTCACCAACTCCTGGGGGAACATTTTTTCCCCACTCCTTGTGTTTCCCTGTGAACGGACTTCCACTAAGGTGAGACTCTTGGTCTCTCCCCCTCACTCATTCATACCTCCTCAGGGAAGGGGGGCAACCTCTGCCTGGCTGGGCCCCTGGGAGAGGGAACCACGCACGCTGGGCCCAGCCCTTTCCGGGTCCTCTTTTGAGAGCTAGTTGCTGGGACTGCAAAGTAGTCTAACTCAGAGGTACAGTTATCCGGATGTCTCACGACTGAGCCCCTTGCCTCAACCTGACTTTTCTTAGTTGAGGTTTGAGGCTCCCCTGTCTGGCTCCTGTGTCTTTTCTCTGTAATGTGTTCTGAACTTGGTGTGGAAAACAAAAAAGAGTCTTATTTACCAACTCCTGCAAACCCCAACCTTAGGCAAAAGTGAAATCCAGTTCTTTTCCTGCAATTTCCCACTCTGCTTTTGCTGCCTCTATAGGATTTCTTCTCTTTCTGCCTAAAGATCTACGGAAGCCTGGGCTTGCACTTAGAGTCACCCCAGAACTCAGGAGCCTGGACAGGTCCTGGGAGGTAACCAGCCCAAGGCCGTGACTCCTCAGGAGATGGGAATTGGACTAGGGTGGGGCTGGGATCCCAGGAAGATAGCTGGTCAAGGATGGAGATGGACCCAACTCACAGACCCTGCCTGGGTCCTTTCCCCCATAGGAGCCTCCTCCTAGCACCTGGGTGGGCTGCAGGCTTTCCTAGGCTTAAGCTGGGGAATGACCTTCCTAGGTGTCAGGTATTCAATCAAGAGAATTAAATCATTAGTGATGAGGGGTGCTGGCAGTGAGAATGAATAAGATGGGAGAAGGAGGTGCTGAGGCCCCCAGGGGCCCAGCCCCTCCAGCCCAGGCTCCGGTGTGCAGGTCAGCGCTGCCTGCAGGGAACAAGTGGAAGCAAGGTCTTCATGGCTGTGCTGGCCGCATTCCTCCAAGCCCTCACTGTGAAACCCCTTTATAGACAGTGAAATGAATCGCTGGCTGATTTGCAGCTCTCAGCCCAGGCCTGCCTTGTGCCTCAGGGAGTATGAGGGCAGCAAGGCTGTTGTCCTGACAGCAGTCCTCCCCAGGCTGACTCCCACCTACCCCTCGAGCTACACTCCCGGCGCCCTAGGCTCCTGCCCGCTGCACAGCAGTCCTGGACGCAATCAGGATTCTGTGCCTTTGCTTATGCTGTTCTCTCTGTCCATGGTGCCTTTCTTCCTGCTTGGCCTGGACAACTTATATTTAACCATCAAGGCTCAATGCAAGTCTCTTTCCAGTGAAAGCATTCTCCAGCCTTCCTTTCTCTGAGGTTCTTTGGCCACAGACCCCGCCACTGCCCTATTGCGTTACTTCCTGTCCCATAATTCCTTGCCCTGACCCTGAAGGCATTTGAGTTGCAACCCCTGCTGGAGTTCTGCCACAGTGAGCTCTTTGAAGGGCTGTGTTCAAGGGTGTTTCCCTGTATTAGTCGGGGTTCTCCAAAGAAACAGAATCAGCACAATGTATACATAGAGAAAGAGATTTATTATAAGAAATTGGCTCACATGATTACGGGAAATGACAAGTCCCAAGGCCAACAGTCTGCAAACCAGAAATCCAGGAGAACCAATGGTGTATTCCAGTCAGAATGTCAACAGGCTTGAGACCCAGGAAGAGCCAATACTTCAATTGTTTTTTTTTTTTTTTTTTTTTTTGCGGTACGCAGGCCTCTCACTGTTGTGGCCTCTCCCGTTGCGGAGCACAGGCTCCAGACGCGCAGGCTCAGCGGCCATGGCTCACGGACCCAGCCGCTCGTGGGATCTTCCCGGACCGGGGCACGAACCCGCGTCCCCTGCATCGGCAGGTGGACTTGCAACCACTGCGCCACCAGGGAAACCCTATTGGATTGTGTTGATGAGAAGGTGAGGCTAAGGCAATTTGCACTTCCTGGGCAATAGATTGTGGAATAGCAATCAGACTCATGTGACTGGACCATAATGCTTGTGGAGAGACACAGCAGAGTATGAGGTTAGAACGACAGGCTATAGCTAAATTGTGAAGGGCCCTCAATACTCAGCAAAGGACTGTAAACTATATGGGGAGCCAATTGAGGGTCTTGAAGCAGGGAAGTAACTCTAATAGAGTTGCTCTACTGAATATTAATCTGATGCTGTGTGCAGGACAGAATGAAGGGAGAGAACTTGGAAATGGCTGCAAAATCCCGGGGAGAAGTGGCAAGGGCCTGAACTCGGACCAGAGAAACAAACGATGTCCCAAAACATACCATAATAGAGTTTTCATTTGTGTTGAAAGTTCTCTGAACATTCCCCTGGTTTATGAGGCAGGAACTTTATCAAGCATTTATTTGACATCCAACCCATTTTCATTGCACATGCAGGGGCAAGCTCATTTTGGAACTGAAAATAATCACAGGCTTGACTTTGGGGAAATGGAAGGAAATGTACCCAAGATGGGAAAAGGGGGTGATAAGGCTGACTATTTTTCAGCTTTCCAGAGAAGACCAATTTATAAACCCTAATAAGAGAGCCAGAGTTCCATGCTATGTCTTCTTTGCCTTCCAATGTCCTGGTTCTCAATCTAAGGATCCCAGATGCCTAGAAGCCCCTGAAGGAGGATTTAATGGTGTTCAAATCTATCCCAAAATTTAAAAAAACACATAGATATCCCGGTACTTACTCACAATAAAGCAACCCAGCTAAGAAGGAATGCCAACTCACTTTGGTTGAGGCTATAAATATAAACAGTGCAGCGTGGCAGTTCTGGGTGGCCAGTTAGAATTCCTATGTACTTTTTTTGGTAATAATTTCATTTTTTTCCTCAGAAATAATCCATTTATTAACAATCTTAAACTCCATTGTAGATAGTATATGCCATATTCTTTGTCCAGCTTTATTGAGATAGAATTGGCATATTAACACTGTATAAAACATGTTGGTTTGATACATTTATATGATTACCAACATATCATCAGTTAACATCATGTAATTACCATCATGTCACATAACTATCATTTCTTTTTGTGGTGATAACATTTAAAATCTACTCTCTTAGCAACTTTCAAGTATATAATACAGTACTGTTAACTATAATCACCATGCTGTATATGAGATCCCCGGAACTTATTCATCTTGTAACTGGAAGTTTATATCCTTGAACAAAATCTCCCCATTGACCCCACCCCCAGCCTGTGGGAACCAACACTCTACCTTCCTATATACTTTTAATTAACAAAAGTGGGAAAACTAATTAACACTTCAGAATTGGAGGATATTTGGTGGTAGTAGTCTAATGTGATGGTCAATAGGAGGATAAAATTCTGGCTGTGTTGCTTGTCAGTTGTGTGATACTACATGGTTCCTCAGTGAGATGCTCTTTTTTTTTTTTTCACCAGCAAGCTAGGGCCAATAACTGCTGCCTTTTAGAATTGTTATTTGGGATTAAAAGGAATGATATATGTAAGTTTCCTGGCACTCCATAAATGGTAGTTATTTTTAAAACAATTGAATAAAATATAAAATATTCTGGCAAAAGGAGATTGGAATAAAAGAAGCTGTCTATGGTTCTGAAAGGTCAATCACCCCATTTTTGTCTCTTCATGCCAGGGGCACTGGTTCAGCTGTCTTAATTTCTCTCACGGACTCTTTCTTCAGCCTCTCAGCCAGGTTTTCTTATAGTTTTCTCACCTTGGTATAATTTTCCCTCTATCCCTTTGCTGGAGTGACCTCTTAAGGTCATGGATCTCGTCATCTCATGCCCTTGGCAAACCCCTTCCAGAGCATACAAGACTCTTCAAAATAGAGTAACTTCCTGCCTGTCCATCAGCATCTCTCTTTAATTCCCATCATGTCCTCTGTGTCCTAATCTCATTGAACCTCTCATCATCTGTTTCCCAGATCTGACCCTTTAATACCTCTATGCCTTTGTTCACGCTGTTCCCTCTGCTTATAATACTTTCCCTCCTTCTTCATTTGGCAACCTCCAACTAATACTCAAATGTCAATTCAAATTTGGCCTTTTCTGTGTTCATTTTCTCCACCCCTCAAAGAGATGTGGCTCTTCTTTCATCTGCCACCTTCATCAGACTTGATCATATTTCCATGATAGCACTTGTCTTCTAACAGTTCTATCTCTTGCAACAGAATAGGAACTCTTTGAAGGCCAAAGTTGATGTTTTATTTACCTTTGTGTCCCCAGCACAGGATGACATTTAGTACTGATCAATGAATGAGTAAGTGAAGTTACCTCGTCCCCTGGCCCAGCCCTACTTTTGCCCATTGGAACCCAATACATTCTTCATGGTTTCTTCAGTATCTCCAAATAAATTGGCCTCTTCGTGAGCACTTAGTATTGTATTTTGGCTCATGACATATACCCACTTACTTTAGGTGCAGGTTTTATCTCCAATACATGATTTTTTTATACTACATTTTGTTTAATAAATGTGTGTAAAAAATAAGAAAGTCATTTACAACCAACTTCTAATAGAAACACACATGGATTTAGAGCTGGGGTACTATCACTTCACAGGTGAGAAGACAGAAATCAGAAGAGAAATGGTTCTCCCAAGTAGCACAGTGGTGGGTGGCAGAGATAGTATTAGGATCCAGGTGTCCTTTCTCCAGGATCTTACTGTCCACTTTCACCAGGCTTGCAGAACACAGAATTGATGCCTTAGCTTAACTGTTTGTATTATTTTAATTATAATTTTATTATTATTAACAGCATTTAAAAATTATGTAACATAGATAGCTAGTGGGAAGCAACTGCATAGCCCAGGGAGATCAGCTCGGTGCTTTGTGACCACCTAGAGGGGTGGGATAGGGAGGGTGGGAGGGAGACGCAAGAGGGAGGGGATATGGGGATATACGTATACATATAGCTGATTTGCTTTGTTATATAGCAGAGATTAACACAAGAATGTAAAGCAATTATACTCCAATAAAGATGTTAAAAAATAAAATTAAAGTTAAAAAAAAATGTTATGTATCTTTTCAGAACCAATGACAGGGCTCCTGGATAGCAATGTTTCTTTCAGCTGAAATTCAACACCAGGAGTCGATATGGCTTGTTGTCTTCGAAAGGATGCATGATTAATGAGAGACCCAATTATGTTGACGTAGGTGGACACGTATGCAGTATACGAACAATCACGACAAGACCAATGGGCACAACAGAACAAAACAAACAACATGCTTGGAACAGGCTTGGAAGAGAACACAGGCTTTGAAGTCAGAAGATCCGTGCTCAGACTTCATTCTGCCAATCCCAAGCACTTAACTCCCCCAAGCCTCTCTCCAAATGTGAAAACTTGTAATGAAAAACTCATTGTCTGACTACACCAGAGTGAGGACATTTAGTAGATGCTACTTACTACATAATGCATGAAAGATACAAGACAATTATCGGTGTAAGGTGCTGTGCAAAAATAGTTGCATTAAAGAACAAAACTCATCAGCCTTTCCCCACAGACCTGCAGACAGAGACCCCATCCTCCCCGCTAGGGTCCAAATAAGAAATGCATGCTTGTTCTCAACTCGTCTCTCTAAATCCCCACAGGAAGCTCCACCGTTATACCCTCTCAATTCCACTCCTAGGTGGTTCCTCCTATTATGACACCCACTTTCCTACCCGGGGTGTGATCATCATCGTCTGCAGCCCGGACCCTGGCAGCACATAGTCTTCTAATCCAGCCCTCCCCAAGATGTAATGCATGCAGACATCGCTTGGGGTCTTGTTAAAATGCAGGTTCTCATTCAGCAGTAGTGCAGGATATATCCTGAGAGGGGCCAGCGCTGCTGGTCCATGGACCATATGTACAGGAGAAAGGTTCCAGTCAGTCTCCCTGAATCCAGCCTTGTATATGCCTACCACCCAGTCTCCACACTGCCAGAGAAATCTTTTCAAGGCATAAATACAATTATGTCACTGCCATACTTAAAAAGTATGAGTAGGCAGATTCAATGTCAGGATTCTCAACACTGGCTGCCGATTTCAATCACCTGGAAAGTTTTTAAAAAGCCCAGTGCTCAGGCCCCAGTACAGACCAACTAAATAAAGCTATTCAGAGGTACCAGGCAAAGGTATTTTGAAAATAGCTCACCAGGTGTGTCTAACCATGACTCCAAGTCTTCTTCCAACACAAAAACTCACAACTTACCCCATCATTTAACCATCATGATAAGCCCAGATAGATTTCTCATTCCCAGCTAAAGAAACCGTGGCCCCAGTGGGTTCAGTGCCTTGAAGTTGGGTCCTCAGTGCTCCGACACATGATGAGGCGGAAGGAAAGGGGAAAGCGTGACCTGCAGAAGGCGCAGTTCCATCATCGCGTGAATATATTTGCAATCGCTTTCAGCAGCTCTTCTAATTATTCCCCAAACCACCATGGCCTTTGATGAATTGTGGAAGAAATTGTTTGGCATTTTCAACCAAATGCTCTGATACTTGAACACGGCAGTGGATGGAACGTGACGGCACTTTAGCAGTCCCCGCGTTCCCTCTGCTGTCACAGCTCACTCCTCTCTGCCCACGGCGTGGGCTGGGCTTCCCGTCTCACAGAGCAGGGAAAAATGCTTCCAAAAGGGGATGCGACATCTCAAAATGTCAGACTGCCAGTTGCCACCGTCAGCTTTTATGGCCCATGGTGTTTATCAGATGGAAACAATTAAGTCCCCAGAACAGGGGATCGCCCTCAGAACTCAGGTGGACAGCAAAAAAAGGTACGTGAGTGAAGAGTGTTGTAGCATGTACTGGGCTGGCACTTGGCATCAGGACCTCTTCCCCTGGGGTGGGCACCTCACACGTGTGACCTGTTTAATACTGAGTGCAGCACTGGGTCCTCACTTTACAGATGAGAAATCTGAGGCTCAGAGCAATGATGTGGTTTGCCCAAGGACACACAGATGGGAGGGGCAGGGCCAGAATCAGTCTGCAGTCTGATGCCAAACCTGCAGTTTCTGGTACCCAGAACAGTGTGCAGCACAGAGAAGACGCATAATCAACACTTGATGAATGAATGAATGAATGAGTGGACTCAATGAGTGAAGGAATGTCTCATGACATGCTGCCTTGAAGACAGCCTCCACCGGTCATTGGTTATAGCACCTTGGGTAGGTAACTTCACCTTGCGTAGCAAGGATGAAATGCCTGTTTTTATCATTGGTGTTGGAATGGCTGATAAAATGGGTTTAAACTGCTGATACTGAGATCAGGTTAAAGGTAAATATCCGGGTTCCAGGGGACAGTGGTCCAAGAGCTATTCTCTTCTCTGGGCCCCTAGTTCCTCATCTATAGAATAGGAGCGTTAGATGAGATGGACGTTGACCAGGCTCCCAGCCTGGCAGTTAAGGCCCCAAGCTTTCCTTTCAGCACCATCTCCCACTGTTCCCCTTCCTGGCCCAGCCCGAGCCACCTGCTCCCCGCGTGGTCCTGCCTGTTCCCATCTCACTGCCCCTGCTTGGACTGCGCCCGCAACCCGGAGTGCTCTGCCCACCCGTCAAACACCTCCCCTCCACGGGGCTCCCCAAATCCTCCTTGTTCCTGCAGCACTCTGTCCCACATTAGACATCATTCATTCCTCCATTCATTCATTCACTGATACGTTGACTCTCGGTGAGTCTCTTGAACACTTGCTCTGTGCCAGCCACGATGCTATACACTTTGCCTCTGTCATCTCGTTTAATCCTTTCAACACTATGAACCTGGTATCATGACGATCTGGATTTCACAGATGAGCAAACCGAGGCACAGGGAAACCAAAGTCACCAGCTCATACGGAGCAGAATTTGTGGATCATGTGGTCTCACTACAGATCCCAAATTAGCTCCCCCCCCCACCGTCTAGCACCTCTTCTGCCAGATCCCGAGCTGCCTCAGGACAGGCACTGTCATTCAGGCACCCAACATTCATTCAACGAGTATCCACTGAGCACCTCCTACGTGCCAGACCCCACTGTGGGCACAGCGGTCCTGATGGGTGCCATATGGCCTCCCACTCTTGTGGGGTGCCTGGCCCCGGGCGTGGCTTCATAAAGGATGCTCTGAGGTTTCTTGCTGAATGGCATGGCTCGTAACACTATGTGAGAAGCAGAGTTCAAAGCTGATGAGGGCTGCAGACATGAGGGTGATGGACAAGGGGCGTGCTGCCCATGTGTGGGCTCTGCAGACACTGCAAAGAGGAAGCTGATGGGGGCGGATGGGTGTTCAGAGACAGGGAGGCATGCTCTCATTGACAGGGCGGGGAAAACCAAGGTGAGGATACAGGAAGATGAGCCTCACCGCTCCAGACCGGCCCAGCGCTGTTCCCTGAGGCCTGAATCCAGACTGCAAATCCCGCCAGGCACAGAAGAAGGTCTGAGACTGTGCACATGGGCGGCCCGAGTCAGCCGCCTGTCACCTCCTCTTAGAGGCCAGCCCTGTTCACAGAGTGAAGACCTTGGAGGCAGACGGTGGAGAGGCGGACATGCAGCCAGGCTCCCTCCCCCTAAGCCTGGTTTTGTTTGTGCATCAGAGAAAGGAGTTACTGCCTGGCTGTCGTATCTTGCAGGTTGGTTCCTTCGAGAAGCTTCAGGTGAGGGCTCTAGAAATTGCTGCTGCTCCTTGCCCTGGCTAAGCAGAAGCCCTGCAGTTTGGTTTAATGTAACACTCATGTATTCATTCTATTATGGGCTGCATGCGGCATTGGACACTGGGAGAAGCATGAGGGGGAGAAAAACGGGCTCCAGGGAAAAGGCAGATCGGTATGCGGCTTGCCCGGTTCCCCAGGCAGGCAAGGCCGCATGCTGTTACTGGTGGGTAAGCAGAGCACCAGGAGGACCCCGAGCAAGGAAGGGCGGTCCCACTGTGCTTAAGGAAAGCTTCCCAGAGCAGGTGAGAGTTGAGCAGGCCTTGGAAAGGGTGGGGTTGTGACAGACTGAGAAGGGAGTAGGTCACAGTGATGCAGACGTTATTCTAATAAAACGTGCTTGATCTGATAGTGGCATAAAGCCCTCTGCTGTCCCGCATCTTCCCCCGCTGGGTTTCCTCTCCCAGGGAATGGACCTGCCCCCGCCGACAGCCACCCTTTTACCCCCACAGTTAGCAAATCTTGGAGGCCTATCCAGTCCACCTTCTTCATGGCTTTCAATTTTTCTGCTTCTCTCCGTTTACAGCACCACGGACAGCTCAGGCCGCCAGCGTTTCTCCACCAGACCCCTGTCTCAGCCTCTCAGCCCCACGCGGTCATTTTCGCTTATCTCTGGGTTCTCTTCACACTTGGAACTTATGTCTACTGTTGACTTTATCACATTGCATTTAGTAGTTTTCCATGTCTGGGAGCTCCTCAACCCTTTATCTCAAGGGCAACATCTGGCACATAATAGATGCTCAGTAAGCGTCTGTGGAAACCACTCGGTGTTGGCTTTCACTACTGGACATACGGTGACCCAGCTGAAAGTTAAGGCCACTAACCAGGGGGTTTCTCCAATTCATCTGACTCCCAAAGGGTACAGACCTACCGCTTCCACTGGCCATTAAACTAGGCATTTCCATGACCGAAATGATGGGGCAGCAGCATTTTGAAAGGGGCTAGAGGAAGGCAACATCATCATGAACCCCAGTTGCAGGTGAGAGAGAGTGACTGATGATGATAGGTAGGGGCCTGGCTGGTCCCGTGTCCTGGTGTAGGAGTGCACGATCCGTAACCGTGGGGATTTCCTCTACCTCCTAGAGACTCTGCTATTTTGCAAAACTGAAGAAGAACTAGTGGGGCTTGGGAGACTTAGCCAGCTTCCAAGACCTAAGAAAAGCAGATGGCATGGTACCCTGAAAAGAACATGTACTTGGGAGTCAGGAGACCCCGGTAGGGATTCTGGCTCTACTGTGAACTTCACAGTCGCATCTATAGAGAGGTACTCACTCCAGAACACTCTCCTGCACTCGCTAAGGGATCCCCAAATATGTGGCTCAGATTTGCTTGGGAGAACTGCTTTTCTGTGGTTTCCTACACTCAGGCAGCAGTGGGTGAGAGCAGAAGTGATGGTCAAGCTAGCCTGGGTTTGGTATTTAAAAAGTGGTAAGCAGGTGATACAGCATGCGGTTATCACATACCATCCACTCTCCACTCTGGCAATTTCAGGCTCTCCACCTCCCATGCCCTGCACCAGACCCACAGCATGCCTCAGCCTTCGCGGCTCCCACACTGGCTCTCCATTTCTTCTGCTGCGACCTCCAAGGTTCCCCTGCTCCCTCCTCATCCTGTTCTCGGTAAACTCAGAGCATTCTTCAAACAGATTCCATCAATGTTTTTGGTGAATGGCCTTGCGTTCTTGGTGGCGTCCAATGTGCGCACCTCAAGCAGTGGAAAGTTTCACCTATATTGGGCGTTTGGTTCTCTGCCCCTCCTTTCTCCTGGGTGTGCCATGCAAGCCTGCAGTCGGCCCAGGGAGCATTTGCTGCCTGGCTGAAAAGCAGCGATCCCTGCTGAGGCCAGACCCTGGGACAGAGCCAGGCCTGCCCAGTAATGACTCTGCATACATCCACATGGGGTGCAGCAGCTCCGTCCCATCCCAGGGAGTTATTAAAATCTTGGGAAGAGGAGCAATTTTTGAATGTTTTGCAACACTCAGCATTGACTTAATTGCACTTGGCAGGAGTCTCTGGGCTTTGGCTTAAGAGAGTCAAGCACTCTGAAAGCCTCCCCAGGACAGACTCTGAGAGGATTGCGGGTCTCCTCGAATACCTAAGACTCCATCAAGGATGTAAAGGGAGACCCAGGAGATTGCCCAGCTCTTCGGGATGAAAAAGAGAAACAGAGAGAGACAGACAGACAAAGAGACAGAGGAAGGCAGAGAGATTGATCGACTTAATGGCGTCTTGGAATTGTTGTAAGAGAGCACAGGACCTGGAACCAAAGTGGGGTGTGAGTACTGGTCCCCTTACTCATTGGCCGTGGGACCTTGAGGTATGTTATGGCCCCTTCGAATCCATAAAATGGAAAAAAGGATGATCTCCTTCAAGTGTTGCTGGCGGGATTCATTAAGAGAGGGTGGTAGTCGGTAGCCTAGAAACTGAGCACTCGGAAGCTAATCCAGCAGGCAGGTGGATGTCAGCATGGCTCATGGGGCCTCAGGGCCTCAGGCTGGATCCTGAGCCCAGAGACTGTCTTGGTCGGGTCTGCAGGCAGACAGAGCGTTAGGCGAGGAGACAAGACGAGGGACCAGAGGCCAATGCCACAGCGCAGTGGTCCCCGGATGCTAGTGTCAGGGCGGAACCAGAGGTCAGGATTCGTGGTTCTCATCATCCCCGCAGAGAACAGACCCTCAGGGCTGCCGCAGGGCAGCGCAGGGGCAAGCGGAGCTGAGCCAGAAAAGAGCAGTCAGAACAGGCCCCTCACGGAGAACTGAAAAGCCCACAGGCAGTGAGGGGCAAAGCACCGGGCTCCCAGGGTTTGATCCTTCTACCTCTTTGCGTCTCTGCATCTGCCTCTTCCTCCCGGCTTCCTCTGCCACCCCGTCCTGGCTCAGGTCCCAGTATCCGCCACATGGACCATTACAACTCCATCACTGGTCTCCCAGCCTGCAGCCTCAGCTTCTCCAGCTTTTTTGCAACAGCTTTCAGTGGATCATTTTATTTTTTATTTTTTTAAACATCTTTATTGGAGTATAATTACTTTACAATGGTGTGTTAGTTTCTGCTGTATAACAAAGTGAATCAGGTCACCTTATCTTTGATAAAGGAGGGAAGGATATACAGAGGAGAAAAGACAGCCTCTTCAGTAAGTGGTGCTGGGAAAACTGGA
This sequence comes from Kogia breviceps, assembly GCF_026419965.1. NCBI lineage: Eukaryota > Metazoa > Chordata > Mammalia > Artiodactyla > Physeteridae > Kogia > Kogia breviceps. The sequence continues at coordinate 9,035,619 of NC_081312.1, read as the reverse complement.
CAGCTACATGTAAAAGGATGAAATTAGAACGCTCCCTAACACCACACACAGAAATAAACTCAAAATGGATTCGAGACCTAAATGTAAGGCCAGACACTATCAAACTCTTAGAGGAAGACATAGGCAGAACACTCTATGACATAAATCACAGCAAGATCCTTTTTGACCCAACTCCTAGAGAAATGGAAATAAAAACAAAAATAAACAAATGGGACCTAAGGAAACTTAAAAGCTTTTGCACAGCAAAGGAAACCATAAACAAGACCAAAAGACAGCCCTCAGAATGGGAGAAAATAGTTGCAAATGAAGCAGCTGACAAAGGATTAATCTCCAAAATTTACAAGCAACTCATGCAGCTCAGTGGATCAGTTTAAAACACGCCTCCCAGTATGTCCTACGAGGCTGAAAACCTTCGAATGTGTCTCCCCACAGAGCAGTTTCCAAAACGGTGTTCCAGGGCACCATAGTTCCTGCAGAACGGTGTTTCTTGGAACAAAGGTTCTGTGCCCCAATTATATTGGGAATTCTGGGCAGAGCAACACAGAGTGAGTGTCCACGCAGCTGGACCTCTCAGAGCCCTTCCAGGACAAATGTTCCTGTGAGACTCCCAGAAAGGGAGAGTGACTCCCTGTTTCCGAGCTGGTTTGGAAACCTTCTTCCTCTTTCTTTTGCGGAAAACGTGTTTCAGGGAATACAGGGTGGGGAAGGTGACCTAAAGAATGAAGTCCAAATTCCTCAGCCTCACATTCAGGATCTTCTGGGAGTGGGCCCTAAGGTCACAGAGAATCAAGTGAATTGTCTCAAAATGGGTTTTCTGTAGCCATAAAAGCCTCCCTTGGGAATAAACGAACAGAAATGAAGCAAAAGTGGTCTTAACACCACAGCTTTCCGGACTATCTGCAGGCATGTGATCCTTGTAGCACACTTTCATAAATATTGCTTTGACACACGCCCTTTGTTTTATAAAGAGGATGAAACCGAGGTTGAAACAGGAGCAGGACACACAGATGTGGCCTGGCCGTGTGCTAACAGGGACAGCACTCTCTCCACTTCACCGGGGATGAGTGCATCCCTAGAGAAACGGGTTTTGGAGAGTCAGGGAGCGAGTTGTACCTGCTGGAGTGTTGACCCGGAAGATTAATGGAATAAACACAGGAAGCAAATACAGAGGAGCCTGAGGGGGTAGAGGCCATAGTGATTTTAACCGGCTGGTTAGACTGAACTGCAGGATTTCAAGAGGAGAGAATTACGGCCAAGGAATAAAATCTCTTGTTGAGAAAGGATGGTGACAAAATGCTTCTGGGGACGTCCAGCCAGCTCCAGAAAGCCCTCATCTAGAATATTTGAAGAATCAGTCACGTGTAAGGATTTTTTTTAAGCATTAGTGCCTTACTTCTGGTTTCCTGGAAGCAGGGCCTGAGACAGGGCTTCCGGGACACACAGTATAATGAAATAGACGTCTTCGGAGAAAGGGATTGAGGGAAGAGGAACGGGTCAGGGGAGGGAGCAAGGCAAGGATGTGTCCTCCGCTGACATCTAACTTCCATCTGGTCCACGGGGAGCTTATCGTACCACAGAGCTGGTCCCAGCTTGAAGCAAAGGCTGACTTTTGTGCCGTAGTATCAGTGTGTTACTGGCTGCCCCACTCCAGGGAGTGAGGGGCTTGTGATACAACCTTCCAAAAGAAGTGGCTTCTTTCAGCTGAAGGCAGTTCTCCAGAGAGGGGGCAACTATGAGCTGTTAGCAGCCAGCACTCAGGGGGGAAATGGAGGCTGTGCAGAAGCAGAGGGGATCTGGTGGGATACACACAGCATCCACTGTAATACACCTCCCACATACTGCAGACGGGCAAACTGAGGTCCAGGGAAAGTCAATGACTTGCCAAAGATCACCTTACTCAGTCTCTGAGGTTAGGGCCCTATTGTCAACATGTTTCACAGTTTTCATCCATACATCCTTGAAGGCAGAGTGTGGCCTCTGGTAGAATCTGTCTTTTGTCTTTGCTCAGCACAATGACTGTTGAACTTGTGGGCATGATATGACACATATCTCTTTAAACTGGTGCCATACGGACTTGTCTTCAGGACCTCGACATTGCTGTGTCTGTAGTACAGACTGTAATGAACTGCCTTCTCTTTATGCTTATGCCTAGGGGTCGCTTTCTTGTAAAAGGGGCTGTTTTAAAAAGCAAACAGACAGCAATATCCTCTCCAGTATGTTTCCCTAAGGGATGAAAATGCATCCTCAAATGAATACGAGTGTTGGAATCATAGAATTTAGGGCTAGAAAGGGAATCTCAGAGATGACCTAGGGAGTGGAGATGGGGGGGGCTCATTTTCAGCACCAACAATGAAACACCACACTCTTTCTTCACCCACCTTTCCCTTTGGCAGATGGTTACTGTAAGGCTGCAGGTCTAAAGCAGTTAATTCTTTCTCTCCATTCTATTAGTCAGACACATGTAGGCAATAAAATAATATCCAGGATATTCTGTAATATCACTTGCAGCCAATAAGAGCTTCTAAACCATGTGTGAGAATCTAAACTACCACCTGAGTTGATATTGTTCCATCTCAAAGCAAAGAAACTTGACATTTTCATTAACTTGAGTGGTCTGATCTAGTAGGTGGTGTCCTGAAATATGGAAGCAGCACTTGAATCTCAATTTCAACCTTCGAATATCTCTTGGAGTCTGAGGATGCCTCATTGGAACTCAGTGAACATTTTCATATTGTAGATGGGGAGACTGAGGCCCAGGGTAGAGAAGTGACTTTCCCAAGGCCACACAGTCAAGAAGACACAAAACTGGCTCAAAGTCAGACATTTCCTCAGGACTCAGGGATACCCCACATCAAAAGTTAGGGCCGAGAAGATAATGGGTGAACTTGTGCATTGCAAACAGAAGAGTTCTCTACCTATGTAAGAGCTAGCCCTCTGGAGTCCATCCCCGTGAAAGATTCCCTTGACAAGCAGTTTTTAATGAGGAGAACCAGGACGTTTTTCTGTGGCTTTTCTTGAAGGTGATCCCTATAACGCTGACAGACGATCCCTTCCCATTTTGATAGCAGTCTGGCGGTGATATCATAGCAAATAAATTTAAGTGACATGTGGAGTGCAACTGCAGAATTTAAACTCTAACCAAGCATTGTATTTCTTTTTTCTGAAGATGTGACATATAGCTGATTGACCTGCATTCCTGAGGAGTCATATTTATAGGGCAAAAGCTTTCTTGGCAGCAACGTGAATCAGTTCGTGATCTTCAAGACTCATAGGATAAGCCAGCAAGAAAAGCTGGGTGTGTGTGACTCTTTACATGTAGAAGGGCTGGAGTCATTGTACTTGTCCCTTGGTGCCACTGAGTTCAATGCCACACTGACTCAGGGCGCCCGCCCAAAGCGCAGTTCCCATTAATGAGAGCTGCCTCCACAGGTGCCAAGACAGCTTGGACGGTGTGGGGTCATTTGAAGGGCACTGCTGAATCCCTTCCTTTGAACCTCTCCTGCTGATTCTGAAATGCCGTCAGAGTGGCTCAATTCAATTTTGTTCATTGACATCCAAGCTGGAAGGGAGCAGAGAGTATCTAAATTGACATTTTCATTCGACAAATGGAAAAACAGAGGCTCGTACCAGGAGTGTGTCTCACCCATGATCACAGTTAGTGACAGAGCCAGAACTAGAACCTAGTTCTAGACCCTAGAACGGTTGGGTTTTCCTGGAGTTCTGATTTCACCATGTCCTGTAGCCGTCCCAGTTGAACAAAAATATAGTGGGTAGCATCAGGCTCTGCTGGGAATAACACAGCCACATATTCATGCTTCAACAAATAACTTTACTGAATATCTATTATATGTGAGGTGCTCTTCTAAGCACTGGGAACATCGTGATGAACTAGATAAAGGCTTTGCTTTCATGAACTTCTAGGGAAAGAGATGCGCTGATAAACGAATGAACAAGTAAACAGATAATGTCAAGGAATTAGATAACACTATAAGAAAAAAAAAATAAAGCCATGTAAGCACTTAGAGGGAGAGTGATGGTTCTAGGGAGCTATTCTAGAGACTGACCAGGAAAGAGATCACTGTGGAGGTGACCTTTGAGCAGAGACAAAGTCATGAAACAAGTCATATGAAGAGCGCTCCGGGCCGAATGGAGAGTAGGTGCAAAGGCCTTGGGGTGAGAATTAGCTTGATGCATTCAAGGAACAGAAAACAGATCAATGTAACTAGAGTGAAAGGAATAAGATGAGAGTCTTAGGGCAAGAAAGCTCAACTCAAATAATGTTAGTGGGAAAAAGGTAAGGAAGCAGAGGTAGTAGCAGATCACTCCTGAGTGATTTTCGTATAAACGGGAGCATAGAAACAGGGGTGTGTCTACAAATGAATGTGGGGTCTAGAGAACTGTTCTTAATTTGTAAGATATTCCAGCATGGTTGTGTGCTGATGGGGACAGTCCAGTAGAGAAGGAAAAATTGGTGACATAGGAGAGACAATGACGCTGGAAGAAACAAAGTCCTTGAGTAGAAAAGTGCTTGGAACCCTGGTGTGTGCTGGAAAGGACCACCGTTGATGAGTCCAGGAACAATTCTTCCATGATAACAGGATGAATGCAAACAGGTTGGTCGATTTTTGAGGTGGGAAGATTCAGTAGTTTTTTTTCTTATTGCTCTTATGTTAGTTTCTCAGGGTAATAGTAGGTGACACCCACTTCTATGTGTATACCCAAGAGAAATGAAAACATATGTCCACTCAAAAACTTGTACATGAACGTTCAAGCATTATTTATAAGAGCCAAAAAGTGAACCCAAATGTCCATTAACTGATGAATGGCAAAATGAAAAAATATCATGTGGCATATCCATATAAGGGACTATTTTTCAACAATAAAAAGAAATGAAGTATTGATACATGCCACAACATAGATGACCCTTGAAAATATTATGCTAAGTGAAAGAAGCCAGCCACCACCAGAGACCACAAGTTATATAATTTCACTTACATGAAATGTCCAGAATAGACAATTCTATGGCGACAGAAAGTGGATTAGTGGTTGCCTAGGGCTGACATGGGGGTTGGAGGGGAAAGGGGAAGCGACTGTAATAGGTATAAAGTTTCTTTTGGGGGTGATGAAACTGTTCTAAAATTGATTGTGGTGATGGTTGCATAACTCTGTAATTATACTAAAAACCATTGCATTTTAGACTTTAAATGGCTGGATGGTATGGTATGTGAATTATATCTCAATAAAGCTGTTAAAAAAATAAGAGAAGAAAACATCTGTCGTCTTAGTCTGCTCCAACTGCCATAACAAAATACCATAGACTGGGTGACCTAAACAGAAGCAATTTAGTTCTCACAGTTCTGGAGGCTGGGAAGTCCACGATCAAGGTGCTTGCTGATCTGATTCCCGGTGAGACTCACTTCCTGGTGTGCAGACAGCCACCTTCTTGCTGTGTCCTCACATGGTCTTTCCTCTGTGCTGAGAGAGAGACTGAGCTCTGATGTCTCTTATTATAAGGGCACTAATCCAGTTATAAAGACCCCACCATCATCACCTCATCTCACCCCAATCACCTCCCCAAGGTCCCATCTCCAAATACCAAATGCCATCACACTGGGGGTTGGGGCTTCAATATGTGGATTTTGGTGGAGGACACATATTTTCAGTCTATAACGGCTGTGGATGGGGTAGGGTGTTGGAGAGGAAGAAAAAGACGTGAAAGGGTATCTTGGAAGGGGACCGTGAGTTGGCTGTGGACATATAATAGGATGGCTGGACAGTTGCAAAGGCAGCCTTGAGGTTTCTGATCAAAATTTAAAGTGATAGGACTCAGCACAGTTCGCGTTTTGTTGTTAGGTTTCCCGCCCCCCAGCTACGTTTTCTAATAATGTACAGGGATAGGCAGAGAGTTGAATGTAAGCAGGGCTGGAGTTTTAGCAGGAGGATGTGTGCAGAGGGAACTAAGGATCCAAGGGAGTCATTATAGTGAGGAACCTTGGATTCTAAGGTGGGGAAGTAAGAATATGAGGACAGGAAGGGAATGGACAGTGCAAGATGGGAGGGGCAATGGGGTGGGGTCCTAGTGGGTCAGTGAGGCGCTGGAGTGATGGTCTCAGAACAAGTGAGCAGGGAGAAGGGAGGTGGTGGGTGGTCCAAGCCTGGTGTGTTAGTTTGGGTTCTCCAGAGAAACAGAACCAATGGGAGATATGCACATATATATCATAAAATATTATAATGAATAATAATAGAATATATATCACATCTTGTCATGTTACAATGAATTGGCCCATCGAGAAGTCTCAAGATCCGCAGTCAGCAAGCTAGAGTCCCAGGACTGCTGATGGTGTAGTTCCAGCGCAAGTTCAAGTCTGAAGGCCCAGATGGAAGGCAGTCAGGCAGGCAAACTTCCCCCTTACTCTCAGGAGGATCAGCTTTTTTGTTCTTTACCAGCCTTCAGTGAGTTGAAGGAGGCCCACCCACACTGGGGAGGGCAATCTGCTTTACTCAGTCTACCCATTCAATGCTAATCTCATCTAAAAAGGCCCTCAAAGACACACCCAGAATCATGTTTGACCAAATGTCTGGGATCCCCATGGCCCAGACCATCATACATGGTATGCCTGAAATTGAGATTTGGGAAGTGGAGCATTTACTGGTACTGAAAAAACAGAGACATAAGATATGAGTTGGATTTTTGTTCTGTCTTCTGGGACAGTGCAGTCTGGTAGAGGAGATGAAATAAGCATGCAGAAGATGCTAGTTCAAGACCAAGGGTTCTAAGAATCACAAATCCATGTAGTGTTATATTATGGACTGAATTGTATCCGCTCTCCAAAATTCATATGTTGAAGACTTAGCCCCCAGGGCCTCAGAATGTGATCATATTCGGAGGGGGACTTTCAAAGATGTGATTACGTTAAAATGAGGTCTTCAGAGTGGACCCTACTCCAGTATGATTGGTGTCCTTATAAGAAGAGGAAATTTGGACACGCAGAGAGTCACCAGGGATGCGTGTGCACAGAGGAAAGGCCGAGTAAGGACAAAGAAGAAGAAAGCCATCTTCAAGCCAAGGGAAGAGACCTCAGAGGACACCAACTCTGCCGCCACCTTGATCTTGGACTTCCAGCCAAACTTCATAGCCAGAACTAGGAGAAAATAAATTTCTGTTGTTCAATTTACCAGTCTGTGGTATTTTATTCTGGCAGTCCTAGCAGACTAATACAGGGTACAAGGAGAAAGACGTTTCATGTGGCTGGAGAATAAAGAAACGCTTCCTGAAGTCTTTCAAAACCCTATGAACAGAGTTGACTAAAGGAGATGTGGCTTCAGTGCTCGAAAGATTTGCAGCCACGGTGCTGGCTGGGGGTCACGGGGCAGAAGAGCCTTTGAGACAGAGATGAGAAATCTCACAGGTGTGTATGTATGTGTGTGTGTGTGCACGTGCGTTTGTGGGGCAATGCATTACAAGAACAAAGGCATGGAGACAGGAGAGCATAGCGTGGGTCAGGGGGCAGTGAGAGGTGGGCTTTGGTAGAGGGATGAATCGCAGGATTAGGCTGGGGGTGCGCTGTGGGTGCTGCTCCAGTGTGTACCCCTACCTCTTCAGGGCTTGGTGAAGATACGGGATGTGGGAGCCCCTGTTTCCCCAGAAGTTACCTGGAGGGCAGGATGCACCAACGGGAGCTCATCTTAGTAGTGACAGTGAGTCTAGACCCCACGTGTGAGATGCAGACAGGACAAGTCACTGGAGGCAGTTCGGAGCATCAATAAGGAAGGAGTCTGGCAGCCCCAAAGGGCCTGGGAATCTCATCAGAGGTTGGCTCCTTGCAAAGAGGACTTGAGCTTGGGGGTGGTTCCTTAGGAAGGAGCAAAGTCGGGGAGATAAACTAATGGAACCAGTATCTCCTGAGCAGATTCTGGGTCCCGAACACTCTCTAGGCCCTTTATTCCCATGATCTCAGCTCCTTCTCACAAGGACCCAGTGAGAAGAGTGCCCTTACCCCTACCTTGCCCATGAGAAAACAGGCTCAGAGAGGGCAGTCACATGCTCAAGTTAGAGACTGAGCTGTACAGCCTAAGTGTCCCTGCCTTGCTCCCCTACCCCACTCTAGCTCTGCAGTCATGTTTGCAAGGACCGATTGCCTGGCTGGTGGAGCCCCCTGCCCAGTTCTTCTTGACAAGTTTCTGCCCCACCCCTGTGGTACGAACAGGCATTGTTCTACCAGTCAGAGGAGTTTCTCTACCATCTAGGTCTCCCTGGGTTCTCAAGGCCACAAGACCAGAAATCACAGATTCAAAGGAAGCATTTTGGTCCAGGGAAAGCCTCAGGGCTCAGAGACCTAGAAGGTTAGGGATAGGGTTAGGGCTAGGGTTAAGGTTAGGGGGATGTGACAAGTGTGCTCTTCATGTTCTTTGAACTCTAGCAGAGGCTGACCTTTCAGAGCACAGCTGATGAGCTGGAGGATAGTTCTTTTCAGCCAGGACCCGTCCAAGCAGAGACAAAGAACAAATTTCACGTGCCCTGCAGCCTGGCGTGTCGCACTTTAACCTTCAGCGGCAGGAGGCCTGGGGGAAATTATTTCATTTATTGGTGCTTACTATGCACCCCATGCTCTGCACGTATAATCTTGTAGCTCAGAAGCACTAAGGTCAACTTGACAGGAGGGCGAAAGCCTTGTCCCATGGGCCAGCATGCGACACCCCCAGAGACCTGTTGGGTGCGCAGAACCGGTGGCGGTTCTCCTCGTTTGTCCCCCATGACTGTGCTGAGGGCGTCGCTGGGACAGTTTGCAGTCCGAGCACCTGGCGAGGGACAGAACATCTGAGTTCCCCACGTCAGCACGGCCACTGCCAAGCCTCTTGGATGGTTTCTGCTTTTCTGGCAATTTCAAGCCTTCTCCCCAAGGGCTCGGTGGTTGCCTCTCTCCATTCTGCGAGCATTTTGACGGTGAATTCAGCACAAAATCAAAGGCTGTTCTCCTGGATTTTTCTCCTTTCTCTACTAGGAAACGTTCTGTTTCATTAGAGCAGGTTTGAGCAATTGGTCCTCCTCCACCAGAAGGATTTTGTGTGCACAGTGATTCCCACCGGGCCAGCTCTCCAGACAGCCCTTATTTTCTGAGCTAGTGGTTCATCGGGGGTGGATTCAAGGAAATGTATTAGTGTGGAACGGCGTCTATTAGTCTCCGTCTCTCAAATCAGTGGGCTCCTCTCCCGCTAGTCTAGATCACAGCCCTATTAACTTCCCAGATACAGCATCTAAAGCTCCTCCTCTCCATCCTTTCCTGTCGCTCACCGGGAAAGGCTCAGTGAGCCCGGAGCAGGCAGGACGGGAGAGGCTACTGCCAAAGTTGGGAGTTAAATGTGTGAAGGGGCCTAGGGTACCAGGGGAAAGGGGAGGATAAAACTAGGATCAAGAAGGCTGAGGGGAGGGGCTGGAAGGTATCTTGAACCAATTTTCTGAGAACCTGTTACAAGTCAGACACTGCCCTGAGCCTTTCAAGCTTAACATCACAGGCAGGGAGATCCTTCTGAAACATAACCCTCACCTCACTACTTCTCTGCTTAAAACTCTTCGAGGGCACTTTGCAACCCATAGAATAAAGGTCCAAAGTGCTTCGTATGCCACTGAAGATGCCCCAGCTCTGGACCCTGCCTAGTTTGGGACCATCCGCCCTTCCCTTCTTACTTCATGCAGTTATCCCTCATTACACACACAGACTGACACTGGCACTTCCCCAGAGATCCTCTCGCGCCTCTGAGCATCCACGAGATGCTGAGCCCTTTAGCCAGGATGCCCTTCCATGCCTTCATCTGACAGATAATGCCTATTTGCTCTTTAAGTGTCTCCTCCTATGGGTGCATCCTCTCTTCTCCCCCAGGCTGGGACATTCGCTCTTTGTCTGGATTCTCACATGCCCCATCACAAGCCCCATCCTACACACACTCCCCACATGATAATAATTTGCCTTCTCCGCTTGCAGGTGAGCTCCTTGAGGGCTGGACCTGGGTCCCTCATCCCTGATCTCCAGAACCCTGCACGGTGCTGAGCGTGTGGCTGCCCCTCTGAAAATGCCTGTGTGTGGATGAATGTCTGGGCCCATCTGCAAATAGGTTGGCAGCCTACCAAATTCTTTTCAAAAGCAAACAGTGTCAGAAAGCTCCTGGTAACCAGTTGCTTTTTGGTTCCTATGGAGGTGGCTGGAGCCCTTTGGACCATTTGAAGCCAAGGGGGTCATCAGAGGGCTTTAATGGGTACAGGCATGGAGGGACCCACATTTCCAGCACGTCCAGGAGAGGAAACAAGAAAACCACTGGAAGATCTGGCTTCTAAGCCATTCATGCCCGGGCAACTCAAAAGGCAGCAGAACACTCCAGGCTAAGCCAGGAGTTTATTTACCCTGTCCCTCTCAAGCCAGCATCAATAATCTAATGGCTACAGAACAGCTAGCTGGCCCTTCCTCACTTGTACAAGCCCAGGGCCCCCCGCGCCCCAGCATTTAGATTTTCATTCATTCACTTACCAACTCCTTCATTCCCTCAACACATAACCTACGAAGCACCGGCTCCGTGCCAGGCTCTTTGCTAGCGCCTGGCAATTCAGAGATGCGCAGAGACAGTGGACTCTCTGAAGGACGTGGTAAGCAGGTGGTCCATCCAGCATGACGAATGCCACGGTGCATTAAAATACAGAGAACGGCTCCTCACTCGGTCAGGGGTTCATCCATCTCGGTTTCTCCGTCTTGTGGCGGGGGCTTGGGGCGGTACATCTCTGGGATTCTATGCAATTCAAAGAAAACAGGGGCCTGAAATAGGCCTGGACAGCCCAAGTTAAGGCCTTCCCTGGACTCAGAGAGAAGAGCTGGAGCCGGTCTGGCTGGGGCAGGCCATGTTCCCTCCACGGAGCACCCGCCCTTCTCAACAGCACCAGCCTGGTCCTTTCTCCCTTGGCTGGCTGAGGCAGCTGCTGGCCTCTGCCCGGTGTCCTGGCAGGAGAAGGACGCAGAAAGGGCCAGGCCTGAGAGGACTGCTGGACTTCCTCGGAGGGGGCCTTCCCTATACTTACGGTCTGGGCTTTGCAAGGTGGCCTTGTCTCTGTCCCGTTCCAAACATGGCCAAGGACTGGTCTATCTTCGGAGAGCACTGAACGCTCAGCCGCAGTGAGGGCCACTTTTCACTCTGACACCATCGCCCCCCCAGCCTTTTGCTGTGTGAGCTCACGCTTGCTGTCACCGTGTCTGCTCTTCAGCCCAGAGACCACCATCTGCAGTGGAAAGTCAGTCCGCCCAGGTTGCTGTATCTCCTGCCTCTGACCCAGGTACAATCCCTCCGCCGGACTTTCCCCATCAGGAGGATGCGAGAGTGGCCCTTCCCCATCGTAACTAATACCAGTTGGCACCAGTTGGACTTTTGAGATGGGTAAACTCCACCCTAATCCTCACTCAACACTCCCCTGCCTTCACTTGGGGTGTTCTGTCTCCTCTGTTCATCAGCCAGTCCTCAAGAGCAGGGAGCTGCATTTTCTCCTTCTCTTGCCTTCCTGCTAAATTGAGTTCAAAAACAGCAGACATCCGAGGAAGACAATAAATGTCACTTGATTGGCTGAGGTCAGAAGAGCGGAGAGACCTGAAATCAGAGATTGTGGAAAGGTCCTCAGTTTTTCCCACCAGTGAGCACTGGAGCTTGCCCTATAGGGCTGAGAGCTGGGGAGGAGTCAGGGACAAAGAGTGCAGCCTGGAGGCTGCTGCCTGTGGCATCAGAGAGAAAGTGTATTAATCAGAGCTCCCCAGGGAAACAGAACCAACAGGAGATAGACAGATAGGTAGATTTATTATAAGAATTGGCTGGGCTTCCCTGGTGGCACAGTGGTTGAGAGTCCGCCTGCTGATGTAAGGGAAGCAGGTTCGTGCCCCGGTGCGGGAAGATCCCACGTGCCGCGGAGCGGCTGGGCCCGTGAGCCATGGCCGCTGAGCCCGCGCGTCCGGAGCCTGTGCTCCGCAACAGGAGAGGCCACAGCAGTGAGAGGCCTGAGTACCGCAAAAAAAAAAATAATAATAAATAAACCTTGCTCAGGACTCCCCTGGTGGCCCGGTGGTTGGGAGTCGGCCTGCCGATGCAGGGGACGCGGGTTCATGCCCCGGTCCGGGAGGATCCCACGTGCCGAGGAGAGGCTGGGCCCGTGAGCCGTGGCCGCTGCGCCTGCGCGTCCGGAGCCTGTGCTCCGCAACGCGAGAGGCCACAACAGTGAGAGGCCCGCATAACGAAAAAAAAAAAAGAATTGGTTTATTTGATTATGGAACCAGACAAATCCCAAGATCTGCAGTGGCCAGCTGGAGACCCAGGAGGGCCAATGGTACAGTTCCAGTCTGAAGGCCAGCATGCTCAAGACCCAGGAAGAGCCAATGTTTCAGTTCCCACTCAAAAGCAGGATAAAGCTCATGTCCCAGCTCAAACGCAGTCAGGCAGGAGGAGTTCCCTCTTACTCAGTCTTTTTCTTTTATTCATGCCTTCAAATGATTAGATGAGGCCCACCCACACTGGGGAGGGCAGTCTGCTTTCCTCAGACTGCTGATTCAAATGCTAATCTCATCCAGAAACACCCTCACATGCACTCCTAGGATAATGTTTGACCAAAGGTACAGGCACTGATGGCCCAGTCAAGGGGACCCATGGAATTAACCATTACAGGGAGAATCTTGCATTGGACTTCTTTGTATTGAGTCTCACCACTTTACAGGGTGATTAGCCATTTGATGAGGAAAGCGTAGCACTGGACGGTCAGCATGTGTATCCTGGATTTGTCACTTTCCCTCTGTGCGAACTGTTTAAGCTCTGTTTAACCTTCTGAGCCTAAGGTATCTCCTCAGTAAAGTGGAGCTATAAATAGAAAGCACGTGGTGGTGGTGGGAAGATTGGAAGAGTTGTGACCACGTGAAGCCTGATTAGCACACTTAGCACAGTGTCTGGTGCGTAACACATGCACAAAAATTGAGAGCTATTATTATTGATGTTATTACAAACCTCTCTCCCCTCCCCTCCCCTCCTGACTGTGAGCTAACTCAGCACAGAGAAAAGTGCATGGGGTTTGGATCCACGGAGACCAAAGCTGGCTCCCTTTCTCAGCAGCTGCACATCTTGAGAAAATCACTTATGCTCTCTGTGTCTTGTGTCCCTTGTCTGTAAATGGCGATTATGTGACCTCACTAGATTGCTTCACGGATTAGAAAAGTGCGCATACAGTGTTCAGCCCATGTAAGACACTCAACAGTCGCTGGTTCCTTCTCCACCCCTGAATGGCAGAGACTACCCCATCTTTCCTTAGCGTCCCCAGAGAGCACCTACCATGTAGTAAACATTCACAAAATAGGTTGAAGGCAGTGGCTTTGCCTGATGAGACCCATAACCCCACTTATCCCCAGAGACGCCTTCTAGAGATGGGGCACAACAGGCGCTGCCTATGGCATCACATCCGCAGAGTCTCTGGGAGGGCAGTCAGGGCCACAAGCATTTGGCAAGCTCTCGCCGGTGCCAGGTGGAAGTGAGCCGATGGAAGGCAGGACAGACAGCTGGTGGGAGAAGAGAGAGGCCATCTCTCAACTCTGGGGCAGATGGAAGTGGACAGACAGAGTCAACTGTATTTGAGAATGATTCAGAACAAAGTGGGAGATTATTCCAGGCCCTCTAGCCCAGTTGCCTCCTGCCCCGGAGGAGAACGGATCCCAGCTGCTGGCGCCATGACTCCAGACACTAGGTCTATGGAGGCCCATGAAGCATCACCGCCCTGACTCATGGCCTTCTTTATGTCAACCTGGTATCTTCAGTCTGTAAAGTACCTGCACCTCATCACAGTCCCAAGAGGCAGGCCAGACGGGGGTAATGGCTCCCATTTTTCAGAAGAATAAACTGAGACTGAGAGAGATACAGGGATTTGCCCAGGTCATACAGCTAGTAAGCAGCAGCTCTTCTCCTTGTCAGGTTAGTGTTCTTTTCTCCATGAAGACAAAACTAGTGTCCTTTCCAAGTGTCCCTGGTGGCTGGCCGGGCAGAATGCGTAGCCTCCCAGCTGTGTTTTGGGCTGGCAGACATCCCCAAGTGACTGGAGATGGAGGATTTCTTCAACAGCAAATTGAATCTAAGTCACTGTGACAGGAGCTGGGCATCTGACTCCAAGTCCATCCAAGTTGTCAGGACGCATGTCTCACCCTCCAGGTCATTTCTTCCCAGCACTTGTCCATCACTCTGTGCCAGGTCTCCTCCCCCTCTTCCCACCCCTCCCCCCCTTCCTCCTCTTTATTACCTGCCCCTTTTCTTCCATCTTATTCCATAATCTCTTTTCTTGATCGGATTGCAACACAAAGTTCATATTTTAATGGACTGGCCTTGGGATAAGGCCACCAATATTCTTAAAAAGCATTCATGGGACTTTTTGTGGTTTTTCTGGTCCCCTTTAAAGTCAGGGATTTTTAACCTGGTGCCACGAATAGTGATTGGCTGTAAAAACAACAGAGAACACGTGAAGTTATATTAAACATTTTTGTAGTTATGATTTTATGTGAATTGGGGATGGGGGTGCATATCACTCATCAAATTCTCAAAATGGTATAAACCCAGAAAGGCGAAGTCCTTTATTAAGGCCTCATTGACTCTTACTTAACACAGAATGATAGCAAAGTGGTCTGATGTGGCTTTCTGGTCCATAGCAAAACAGCGGCAACTAAGCCAGGAGGCAACTGCATACAGAGCCAAACAGGCTGACGTCTAACGAAGAGGGGTTTTTTGTTGTTGTTGTTGTTCAAGATGAATGCCTCTTTCCCATTATGGGGAAGCGAAAGCTCTTGGACGGAGGGCCTTTTCCCACTGTCACGTCCCAGTTCTGTTCACACAAAGAACCGTGATAAGTATGACCATTAGGAGATACCAGCATGTGAGGCTAGTGGGTTTAATTACTAGACGTCACCTAGTGACTTGAATCAAGATTCAAAGGCATAAAGACCTGGGTTCAAATCTTGGCTCTACTACTTATTGGTTGTACAATTTGGGGCAAGTTTCTTCACTCTATGCCATTGTCCTTCCCTGAGCATAAAGTGGAGATGAGGAACTTAACTTATCACTTGGTTATAATGATTTAATGAGATTTAATGAGATAACCTAAGCCCTGACATGTTAATTCCCTTCCTCACCCATGAAAACTTGTTTATCTAAAGGCCAGGCTTCAGGGTCCCTTGGTTTTCTGGTACAGAAATCTGAAAGCCTCAGGGAAAAGTCTGGGCATAAACAAAATAGTTGTTACAAAACTCAAGCATTAGGGCTTCCCTGGTGGTGCAGTGGTTGAGAATCCGCCTGCCGATGCAGGAGACACGGGTTCGTGCCCCGGTCCGGGAAGATCCCACATACCGCGGAGCAACTAAGCCCGTGAGCCATGGCCGCTGAGCCTGCGCGTCCGGAGCCTGTGCTCCGCAACGGGAGAGGCCACAACAGTGAGAGGCCCGCATACCGCAAAAAAAAAAAAAAAAAAAAAAAAAAAACTCAGGCATTAGACTCTACTCAGAATCTTATTGGGTCCCATCTTACCCACATGTCTAACTAGCTTGATTAGTTTTTCAGCTTCTATTTGATTAGAAGTTGAATTACAATTGGATTCATAAAGGAAAAAAACTATTATATTTAGGTGTAAGATTGCTAAGAAAAGGCATAGAACAAAGATTAAAATCGAAATCTGTACATAACACTAGAGAGGAGCAGTGTATTCATTTGCTAGGGCTGTCAAAGCTAAGTACTATAAACCAAGCATCTTTTTTTTTTTTTTTTTGGTACGCGGGCCTCTCCCTGTTGTGGCCTCTCCCGTTGCGGAGCACAGGCTCCGGACGCGCAGGCTCAGCGGCCATGGCTCACGGGCCCAGCCTCTCCGCGGCACGTGGGATCTTCCCGGACTGGGGCACGAACCCGCGTCCCCTGCATCGGCAGGCGGACTCTCAACCTCTGCACCACCAGGGAAGCCCTTAAACCGAGCATCTTAAACAACAGAAATGTACTGTCTCAGTTCTGGAGGCCAGAAGTCCAAGATCAAAGTGTCGGCAGGGTTGGTTCCTTCTGAGGGCTGTGAGGGAAGGATCTGTTCCATGCTTCTTGTCTAGCTTCTGGCGGTTTATTAGCAATCTTTGGCTGTAGAAGCACCATCTTGATCTCTACAGTATCTCCACATGGTGTTCTCCCTACGTGTGTGTCTGTCTCTGAATTTCCCCCTTTTTATAAGGACACCAGTCATATTGGATTACAGGCTCTCCCTACTCCAGCCTGACCTCATCTTAACTAATTTCATCTGCAAAGACCCCTTTTCCAAATAAGGTCACATTCTGAAGTACTGGGAGGTTGGGACTTCAACATATGAATCAGGGGGGGAAACACATATTCAACCATAAGAGGCAGAATAGGGCTTCCCTGGTGGCGCAGTGGTTGAGAGTCCGCCTGCCAATGCAGGAAACACGGGTTCGTGCCCTGGTCCGGGAAGATCCCACGTGCCGCGGAGCGGCTGGGCCCGTGAGCCATGGCCGCTGGGCCTGCGCGTCCGGAGCCTGTGCTCCGCAACGGGAGAGGCCACAACAGTGAGAGGCCCGCATACCGCAAAAAAAAAAAAAAAAAAAAAAAAAAAAAAAGAGGCAGAATACGGGAGTTATTTAGTTCAAGGGCAAGCAGCCTCTATTCCTGAAAGAAATACTAGATTTAGCTCCCAAACGATAAATGGCGCTCAGAATAACAATCCCTAAATCATTACAAAGAGATAGTTTTGTTCAGCAGCTTTTACAAAAAGTTCTATTAAAAATGTCTAATGTGAAGGAAGCCGGGGGCTCAAATCTCACTCCTGAGGACCCACTGCTCACCAGGCATGTGAGGGCTGCACAAATGTGGCCTGTAGTCTGCATCTCAGGGGGCTCCCAACATAAGCAGACGAGGGCCCAGAGGGCACAGCATCAGCCTTGTGGTTTTAACCTCAAGCTTTAGGAGCACTCAGGCCGTGCACCTAAAACCCTAAGTCCCACCAGGTCTCTACTGAGCTGACTTGCAGCCACTCAGATAGGAAATGTGGTGAGCTCTTCCGGTAAGTACAGGTCTTCTGAACTAACCAGGGATGCAGGCCAGGCTCCAGTCAGATGCTCGAAGGAGGTTGCCGCAAGGTCGCTGGCTATCGGGAATCACTCCTCTCTAGGGGTCGGAAGCAGTCTGAAGGAGTGGGCAGAGCCCTTGGATAATCAGAAAACCCAGGTCCTAGGCCCAGCCTTCTGACTTCCTAGCGGAGTGAGCTTGGCAAGTGCTTTAACTTCTCTAAGCGTCAGTTTTGTAATCTGCAAAATAGCGGTGATTTATACACAGGTGACTCTAAATATCAAACAGGATGATCGGTGTCCAAGTACCTTGAACACTTTAAGGTGTGAAATCCATGCACAGTGTAGAGCTGGTGAACCCCTCCCCCAGATTTCGTTGAGGGGCAGCTGCACCCATTCCCAGCTGTTGTAGGTGTCGACTGCTAACAGCGCAGACTTGGATCCTTTCTGGGGGATCCAAGATGTGGCCCTGGTTGCTGAGAGCTGCTTTGCCTAGAAATGCCTAATATCTGTAGCCAAAATCTGCAGGAGTGACCCATGGCCAAGGACTGATTGATGTGGGGTGTAACTGCCCAGCCCCTGCCTCTGCAGGACAGTCTCTGGGGTGCAGCTTAAGTACCAGAGTTCCCTGTGGGATCCAGTTGAGGCTAGACTCTCGCTAAACCACTTCTCTTCCTTCCACATCCCACACTCCTCAGCTCCTTTCAGGTTTCTCCTGAGAATATTCCCTCTTTGAATCACTCACACAAGGATCTCCAGCTCCAGCTCTGGCGAAGCTGAGCTAAGGCAGGGTGCCGTGCAAGTGTCTCTGTGGTATTGCCATCTTGCCTTCTTCTCTCTTTCAGGGATGACACCATCCTGGTTTGACTCCAAAATCTTTGCACTTACTGTCTACTCTGCCCTGAATGTTCTTCCCACAGCTCATCAGCTCGCAGGCTCCTTGTCATTCAGCTGAGATGTCACCTGCGTGGAGATGCCTTCCTAGCTACTGATGTAAAGTGGCCATTTAAATTCCCCGCATTGCTCTCAGCGCACTTTGCCTCTTGAGCGTCTCTTTGTTTATTAGCTCATCCCTCCCCCTTCTCCTCTGGTAAGTGAGCTTTGTTTTTCATCTCTGCGACAGCACATGCGGGCTGAGCGGTCTCTGAGGGCCCCTCTTGTCCTGGTGTTCCACTTTCTGTGTGCTGGGATCAAATACGAAGCAGTTAACATTCCAATAAAAACAGCAGACAAATGATAGTATGACAGTTCCGTGGCTACCTGACGGTGATTCCCACCACAGACTCCTTCCCTCCCTGGTTCTGTTTCCTCACCCGAGGTAGGGCGAGGTGACCCTCTACTCTCCGTCCTACATTCCCAATGACATTTAATATCTATTGTTTCTGGTACCCGGGGACACACTGCTCCTGCAGAATTGCTTGTGTCAAAGCTTCTTTGTTTTCTGTGCTCTCTTTAAATCGGTAGCAGTTGGCTGACGTGAAGGGGTGCAAATGCCTTTTTATTATTTTGGTGCGTATGCCTGGCTTCACTTTATCACCATTAGCCCTGTGTCCTGCAAACCTTGTCTGTTCCAGTCACAGATGCTGAAAAGAAACCTATTTCTCCCTGTTATCCACAGACTCATGGAACAAATAAGATATATTCCCCATACCAGAAAGCTGAGTCCACAGGGAGACTTCTCCAGCGAGTGTAATTACAGCACCTTGCATTCACCCATTCATTGCTGCGTTAATTCATACACTTATTCAGCAAATATTTAGTGAGAGCCTGTTATCTAGGCTCTGAGGACACAACAGTGAATGAAACAAAAACGCCCACCCTCGTGGAGCCTATGTTCTCATGGTACCTGCTGTCACAGAGGTATTTCAGGGTGCTCTCCAAAACTGAAGAGTGAGCAACTAGTTCTCTCCATCCAGATAGATCTTGGAAGTCTTTCCTGAGGAGACAACATTTGGGCTGGGTTTTGAAGAATGCATAGGAGTTCCCTGGGGAAGGCACGGGTGGCAGGGCATTGCTGTGGCTGGGCTGGAAGGCTGGTGGCAGGGAGGGTGGGGAGGAGGCCAGAGAGACAGGCAGGCAGGACCGGATCATGAAGGCTTTGTGAATCACACCAAGTAGCTGCCATTGACCTTGAAGGTGATGGGGAACCACTGAAAAGTTCTGAGCAAGAGAGACACAAGATTCAAGCTATGTGTTAGCCGTCTGCAGTGTGGCCAAGTGTATTCGTCTCCTACAGCAGCTGTAACAAATCGCCACCACCTGGGGGACTGAAAACAACAGAAGTGTGTTCTGTCCCAGCTCTGGAGGCCAGAAATCCAAGGTCGCGGTGTTGGCAAGGTGGGCTCCTCCTGAAGGGCTTGGAGAGTCTGCTCCATGCGTCTCCCTAAGCTTTTGTAGGTCACCGGCAAACCTTAGCATGTTGTGGCTTGCAGCTACATCACTCCCACCTCCACCTCCACCTATCTTCACCGTGTACGTCTCTCCCTGTGCCTTGCTGTCTTCACGTGGAATTCTCCTCTCTGTGACCCTTCTCCTTTTCTTATAAGGACACCAGTCATACGGGATTAGGGCTCACCCAGTAGGACCTTATCTTAACTAATTTCAGTAAGGTAACATTCTGAGGTACTGGGGGTTAGGACTTCAGCATATCTTTTTGGGGGCGGGGGGACACAATTCAACCCACAATGTTAAGCAACTTGCCTAAGAGCTGAGAGCCGGTGTGAGTATATGCTGCAGGAGTGAGGGGGCGGGGATACATGTGGTAGACACCCCACTTATAACTGCACCTGAGCAGGAGTGGATGAGGGGCTTGTGGGCAGGGATGTGGGTTTGAGGTGTTTCCGTAGCACTTTCTATGGGACTCAAAACCATCAATCGTCCATAACAATGAATGGGGGAAATAGAGGGTGGAGTTATGGGAGATTAAATCCCACCCTCTGGTCATCCCTTGGGGCCATAGCTGCCTCTCCCATGGATGGCTTCTCCCCTCTGAGAATGCAGGTGGCCACTGAGGGCAACTTGAAGAGCATCTCTGCACTTTTAGGTTCTAAACTATGTGTGATATGGGCCCAGGACAGCCACGCCCACTCCTATGACGATGCACGCTGAGGAAAGCCACACCCACTCGCATGGGCCACACCCACTCGCATGGGCCACACCCACCCACTCGCATGGGCCACACCCACTCGCATGGGCCACACCCACCCACTCGCATGAGCCACACCTAATGGGGCCACCTGCTCCCCCTGAGCTGTGCCCCAGCAAAATCCATGCAAACTGCCGCCCTGTGCACGGCTTAAAGATTCTCTGCTGACTGCAGAGCGGGGCAGCGCAGAGCCTTGGGGTCACCACCTCTCCAGGGTCCCAGAGACCCGGGTTCACAGCCAGCTCTGCTGCGCCAAGTCCATCCCTTACTCTCCTGTCCTGCTTCTTCCTCTTTGAAAGGAGATGCTGCTGCTGTGGTTGGTCTCTGGAGAGCAGATGTGCAGAGGCCCTCAGCAAGTCAGAGCTCCTTCTCATTAGGAAGGACAGCCTCGCCTGGCGCCTCCTGGAGAGGTTCCCACAGCACCTGTCAGCTGCATTCAACAGGTCCAGGTGGCCCCCGCAACCAAACGCCTCTGTAGGGCCGCTTGTAGGGAGTGAATGAAACATCAGATACACAAAAGTGTTCCGTAAACCCCAAAGCACCGTGCAGAATGTTTGCACCACTGTGGTTGTGAAAAGCGCTAAGGTTATCCACCTCTGAGAGGGTACCCTAACCTCCCTGAGATTGCTTCCTCATTTCTTAAAAAAAAAAAAAAAAAAAAAAAAGTGAATCAATCCTATAATTCCTCATGGAGTCTTTGTAATGTCTACAAGAGATAGTATATTTAAAGCGCTTTGCCCTAGACCTAGGATGTAGAAGATGTTGAATTAAAAAATTGATATTTTTATTATTATTTAGGACACTGAATTATAACTCCCAGAGCACTTACAGTTCTTAATTTTCCACAGGGGGAAACTAAGGCTCAGAGACTGAGTAAGTGTCCGTAGGCTGCACAGCTGGTAGTCTGTAGCTGACACCAGAGTCCCAGACCCCTGGCTCTTGGTGCCATAATCCACGTCCTCCAGCTCCCTCTCCTTTCAAGGACCCCAGGACAGAGTGTGATGCCACCAAAGGGTAAGAGAGGGCTGCTGAAGAGGACAGGGAAGCCACAGGGTGCCATTTCCTATTTTGTTCCCACAGAGGAGGGTCCAGCAAGGCAGAGGCAGGGACAGCCTGACTTAGCAGCTCTGAGCATCCCTGCCCCCGAAGTCCCAGGCCACCCAGAGCTGCTTACTCAGAAGGGCTGCCCACCCCTTCCGACACCTGCCCGAGGAAGAAAACCTCCGCATAAGCATCTCGCTGCTGCCTCCGTGTTTTGCACAGGAAGTGGCCCTCAGGGAGCAAACTCCAATAAACTACCTTCGGAAAGTGCATGCTGGCCACGGGGGGAGAGGCCACCACACCTCAGGAGGACATGCTGACGCTGGGCTTCCTCTGGCAGTGACAGCACCAGCCAGACACTCCTGAGAGAGGAAGTTGATTTCATCTAATTAAAGATTCGCTTCTGAGGACTGGCTTCCTGTTTCAGGCCAAGCCTGCAATTTCAGAAACTTGACCCTTTCTTGATACCTTCCACTCTTTCCATCATCCTTCATAATTCCAGCTGAGACGTGCCACCTACGAACACTAAGGTGTGCAGGGTGGAAGAAGAACATGGGAACTCGAGTCTCAGACTTGAGATCAAATCTGCTACTTCCTAGCTGTGTGACTGCAGGCAAGTTATTTAACCTTCCTGAGCCTCAGTTTCCTTACCTCTACCATGAACATAATAAGTCTGCCTATTTCAGATGTTGCTACAGATTGAATTGTGTCATCCACGCTGCACCCTGTACCCTGCCACAAATTCATGTGTTGAAGCCCTAACCTCTAACGTGGTGGTATTTGGAGTTGAGGCCTTTGGGAGATAATTATGATTAAATGAGGTCATGAGGGTGGGGCCCTCGTGATGGGATTCATGCCCTTATAAGAAGAAACATCAGAGATATCTCTCATTCTCTCTTTATCTCTCTCTCTCTCTCTCTCTCTCCCTCCCTACCCCATGTGAGCACACAGTGAGAAGGAGGCTGTCTGCAAGCCAAGAAAAGAGCCTGTAACAGAACTTGATTTTGCTGCCACGTAATCTCAAAATTCCAGCCTCCAGAACTACGAGAAAATAAATGTCAGCTGTTTAAACACTCAGTCTGTGTTATTTTGTTATGGCAGCCCTAGCAGACTGACAGGTATATGTTGTCTCATGTGGTGCCTATCATTTAGTAAGTGCTCATTAAATGGTAGTTTTTTTTTTTTTTTTAAAAAAAGGAAGTTCAGTATTTGATCTTACAATTCCTCTGTGTGTTAGGGATGGGAAAAATCTATTATCAATTCAATAGGTATTTACTAAATGCCTCCTACGGGCCAAGCATTATACTAGTGATTGGGACATTATGAACAAACAAGTGTGGACCCTAATCTCATGGAGCTTACAGTCACGTCACATGGAGGAGACAGGCATTATTCAAATAAATACCAAGATGTGTATTTTACTAGACAAATACTTACACAGCTCTTGCTATGAGCCAGGTGTCTTTCTAAGTGTTTTCCAGATGTTAACTCATCTTTTTTTTTTTTTTTTTCGGTATGCGGGCCTCTCACTGTTGTGGCCTCTCCCGTTGCGGAGCACAGGCTCCGGACGCACAGGCTCAGCGGCCATGGCTCACGGGCTTAGTTGCTCCGCGGCATGTGGGATCTTCCCGGACCAGGGCACGAACCCGTGTCTCCTGCATCGGCAGGCGGACTCCCAACCACTGCGCCACCACCAGGGAAGCCCGTTAACTCACCTTATGCTCAGAAAAATTCCATGGAGCAGTTTTACTAACTCCCCCATTTTACAAATGGGAAAGTGAGGCACAGGTAGATTAAGTAACTTGCCCAAGGTTCCCTGAATCATATAATAAACCATTCCCAAATTCAATGGCTTAAAGCAACCTACAGATTGAGAGTTTCTCCTGAGTTGTTGGCTGAATGTTGGCTCTGGCCAAGCTGGGCTCAGCTAGGTGTTTCTGCCATTGTCATGTTGTCATTCATGGGCCTATGACCAGCTATGGCTAGCTGGGCCTTGGCTCTGTTCTATGTCTCTCCCCTCTTCTGGGACCAGCAGGACAGCCCAGGCAATCTACTTACCGCCACGGCAGAAGTGCAAGGAAGCAAGTCACAGGCAGGTGACAATCTGATGGGCCCACGTTACCAGGGATGGAAGCCTCCAAAGCAATAGCAAGAGAGCTGCTGCCCCCTTCACCAGCCCCGTGGTTCCTGCCCACCTTCAGGGAGCTGCGGCTATTCAGCCCTTCCTGTCCCACTTGAGGAGGGGACCCTGCGAGCCAAGCCCTCCCGCACCCAGTTCCAGCCACTCGACCTGGGGACCCACCAGCTCTCTAATCAGGGACCCCTGGGCCTCACGGCGGTCTGGTCCTCGCAAGTTCACGGAGGAAGATGGCCAGGCTAGACCACCTTGGTCGCTAGTGAAGGGAAACAACAGGAAGACCAAAGCATGTGCTTGGGCAGAGATCCCAGAAGAGTCATTCGTCTACCCATGCAGCCCTGTAAGTCATCATCTCACTGTTATAACTGAACACCTCCTGCGTGAGGCCAGCTGTGGAGACACACGTGCAAAGGGCTCTGTTCCCTGCCCCAGGAGCTCTGGATCAACAGGGGGTCATGCAAGCTTTCATTTAGTCATTCATCAAACAAACACACCTGGCCCATCTCCACCGTGCTGAGGACTGAGCCGTCTGAGGCCACATGAGGCAGGGGTTAGAGGAGACTCTGTATCACACAGGCTGGGTCATGGTTTCAGTTGTGCCACGCAGTGCTCGACTTCACACCGGTAAGATGAGGGCAATGATAGTGCCTGCAGCTGGAGGTCTGGGGGTAGTGGTTGGTTGCTTGAACCTTTCATTCAGCTCCTTCCCCTCCATGATCCCTGTCCGTGAAGTGGCGTTGGCACACGGAGTTCTGAGTCAGATGCCTTTGTAAGGCACAGGGCTTCTTGACAAATTTTGAAAGAAAGTGGTCAGTCCCCAGGTCAGAGTGTAAATCTTCCCTGTGCACTGAAGACAGCAGAGGCTGCAGAGTGGCCTCCCTAACTTACCTGCCTGGTAGCTGGTAGAAATTTGGGGACCAAGATGGCAGAGGCCTGGCTCTCAGCCCTTGGAGCGGGAAAGCAGATATTCTTATTCCAAGCAGACTGTGTGACCTTGGACAAGTTACTTAACCTCTCTGAGCCTCAGCTTTTCATCACCTAAAGGAAGATGGCTATATGGGCCTCGCTGTGTAGCTGAGAAGACAAAAATAGAAGAGATGCTATACGGGGTGGGCCCTTGCCCCGAGCCTCCCACAAACAGGTGCTCAGCGATTGCTCCCTCCCTCTCTCTCCAGAGGTGAAGTCAGACCCACAGACTCTGCCCTGACACTCTGTTCCCCTCCTGGGTCCCTCCACTCTTCCTACCATGCCCCAGTTCTGAGCCTGCTTCCTCTGCTACAGGCTCATTCCCTCCCGCTCAGAAGTAGGCTCCTGGCAGGGGCCCTTCATCTTGTAGATGTTGTAATGAAAGCCCTAATGGCCCCGCTGGCTCCCTGGAGAGGGAACATTCACCAAATAAGAAAATTTGTATTAAGGCCGGGCTGGAGCTCTCATCACTCACTGGCATCGTCTGCATTTCGCAAATGGGCTTGGGCTCAGCTCACAGTCTTAATCAGACACTGGGGCGGGAACAAAGCAGGCGGGGGCTTTGGGCAGCCATCTCAGAGAAGTTTAGCGTGCGGGGTGTTGATTAAAGAGCATCCCTGGGATCAACTCCCGTGGGAGGCGGGGAAAGGAAGCAGGAGCGGGCAGAGGAAGGAGAGGTGCGACGCAGGCCCGCTGAGCACCCAGGCCCCTGAGCTAGGTGCTCGCTGACGCTGAGGCACCACTGGGGGCTCGCTGGGGGCAGGCTGTCTGCAGGCAGCACACCCAGCATTTGGGCAACAAGTCCTTCCGTGAATGGGCTTCTGGGCGTTGCATCTCCCAGCCCGTGATGCCCCGACCACAGTAATAACAGTCTGCAACTTCTGTACGCAGAACACATAACATCTTATTTTTATTTATTTATTTTTTTTGTGGTACGCGGGCCTCTCACTGTTGTGGCCTCTCCCATTGCGGAGCGCAGGCTCCGGACGCGCAGGCTCAGCGGCCATGGCTCACGGGCCCAGCTGCTCCGCGGCATGTGGGATCCTCCCGGACCGGGGCACGAACCCGTGTCCCCTGCATCGGCAGGCGGACTCTCAACCACTGCGCCACCAGGGAAGCCCCACATAACATCTTAGAGGGAAGTGGCTGCTATGGATTGTTCAGGGCTACTCCAAGAACACTGGGTAAAATCTGTCCTTATCTCTGCATGGCCAGATGGATGCACTGTTCAATATGGTAGCTTCTGCAACAAAGCTGGAGTCCTCCCCAAGGGCAGATTCCAGTTCCACGCCCAGAGCCACCAAGAGCTGGGATATCAGGGGTGTTTCTCTCCGAAACTTTGGTTACCCAAGCCAAGTGGGGGGAGGGCTGTATCTACATGGACCCTCTCACTGCATTCCAGTGTGGGTTCTCTCGTCAGGCCGGCTTCCCCCTGGTGGTGGCAACTCCAGGCTTACACGCCTTGTTTTAACTCGGGCAACGAGAGAGGGTCTTTTTCCCTGTAGCGCACACACCTGTTAAGTTTCATTGGCTCTGATTGGTCTGGCCCTGGTCACGTGCTCATCCTTGAACCAGTCACTATGGGCAGGGCAGCATGCGCTGCTCTGATTGGCCAGCCAGGCATGGTGCTAGGCCCACCTTTGAAGTGGGCGATGGTGGATGGATGCAGATCCGAAAAGATAAATCGCAGATTAAAAATGAGGAGGGGTGGTTTCCAAAGGATATTTTGGGGGTCCGACACCAAAAAGGAGGGAATGGATGCTGAGGAGGCAGATACAAGAGCGTGCCACTCAGTGATTGAACGTTTTCCCTGTGAAGGCAGCCTCAGAACTAGGTGCTCTCCCGGTGCCCCGTTACCCAGGCGGGTCTTCTAGGGCTGCGTTCAGGCCCTGTATTAGCCACCGCGACTCTGGTTTATCCTCACAAGCATCAGTGTTCACCGTGGGCTTCTGGAAGTTCATGCTCTTTCCTGGGAACCCCAAACTTCAAACTACAGCTTGGCATTTCTGCTGTGTCTACTAGCTTTCGGTGAGGGAGTAGGTCACTGATTCTGTGGACTTGAGACACTTTGAAGTCCTAGTTTTCACCTGCAGGCGCACGCATCCCATGAGCCCGTCCTATTGGACTTGTGATTAAGGGAACCCAATCATGCAGTCGGCAACAGAGCCATGTCCCATGCTCAGGTAAGTGCCTTCCCCTTCTGAGCCTTAGTTTCTTTACCTGAAAGATTAAACGGATGGGCGCTATGTTGCATCAGTTCTGAGATTCTCTGAATTAATGGGCCTCCCGGCTTGAGAGGAAGGAAGCTCACATTTAATAAATAGCTGCTATGTATCAGGGACTGAGGGTGTTACCTTTATGTCTACTATCGTATGCTTTTCACAGTGGCCCTGGGAGAAAGGTATTTTATCTCCCATTTTGCAGCTGAGGAAGCTAAGACGTAGAACAGTCTAAGCAACCTGCCTTGGGTTATAGAGCCAGCCTTGAACTTGGTGTGTCTGGCTCCAGCCAAGAGAGCACAGGTCCATTGGGAGATGGGGCTCTGTCAACTCTTTTCCGAAAGCCTCTCTCTCCAGCCCTTCAGTCTTTTCTCACTAGAGAGAACTCTGGGAGGAGCTTCTAAGTTGGAGAGATTTATGCCTCCAACCCTCACAGACTGGCTCCTGTCCCTCTCTAGTGACAACCACATTCTTGGCTTCTCCATTTTCCTCCTTGAAAGCAGCCTTGTCATGTACGTTCTCTTGAACACACTCTCTTGTTCTCTAGCTCTCTTTTTCACAGTAGCACTAATCCAGCTCTTGGGCGTTGATAGCTGTAAAACAGTTAATGTAGGTCATGGGAGGAGCGTAAGAAATGAGGTAGCGCCAGCCCCTCCTTTTACTCTCTGTACCTGATAGCCAAGTGCTGCGGGGAGAGAGCCTTCCTTATCACACAGCAGGCAGGGGGTAAATGTTCATTGACTGTTGATTGACTGTGGACTGGATCAACTGGTGTCTCCGAAAGCTGTCCTAACTCAATTCAGCCTATTGGAATACAGTTCAGTCAGGTGAGTAAGTGACCGGGCCAGGGTCCACACAGCTGGGACGTCAGACCACGGACAGCAGGAGACTTCAAGCTCCTAGCACGTAGCATCACATCAGAGGCTGCCCAAGAATCAGAATCAGAATCCTCACTCCTACCCCGACATCTTGGCATTTCAGCACAAGAATGTAATAGACAGAAGAAATGTCTGTCTATTACTGTCTATTACAGCCATAGACTCCTGACTCAGAGAAGCAAAAGTCAACCCCAAGAACACTCCAGTCTTTCTTCCCAGCATTCACAGTAATGTTCCTGAAGGGAACATAGGTCAAGGGGCTGTCTCTCAGAAGGCCAATCAGTTTACCTCCCATTCCCAACTTTCTTTCCCTTCTGACCTAACTGGCTTTGCTCATTTCGTTTGCAAAAAGAAGTCACGTGACCCTGACCCCACAACAGCTGATTGGACCAATCATGGAAATGACTCAAGGATGGCTCATCAACTATACTCCAATAAAAATAAGTTTAAAAAAAACAAAAAGGATGGCTCATTTGTGGGCTGGGCTGAGCCAATTAGACCCTCATAAGAGGAACTATGTCACAGAGATCAGATGTGGTGGCCATTCACCAAGAAGGTATGGGGGAGTCTAGTTGTGTTGGCATCTTGTCCGGTTGGAGTTGGCCTCTTGCCCAGCTGGGCAGAGATCATGATTGACAGAAGGTGGTCTGTGGAGAGGAGAGGAGAGGAGAAACAGGCTGAGAGAGAAGCCAAGCTGGGGGACCATGAGACCCCAGGGAGAAGGAGCTGGAGGAAGCCAGAGGCCCCGCTGTGCTTCCTGAAGCTCTGTCCGGTAAATATGGAAGGTGCTGAGTACATTCAATGGCCCGTTCTTGGGGCTGGCTGACTGCTTTTTATTGTAACCAAGCAAACTCTACCTGGGACAGCCTACCCTGCATGAGGCCAAGCCAGGCAATGGCAGAGACCCTCTCCTTGACCAAACGTTAGCTGGGCTGCTCTGAGCCCTCTTCTTGACAGAGGCCTCGACCTAGGTCTCTTGGGTCTGTCCTTGGCAAGTCCAGTTTTAGCAAGAATCCTGCTAAGTCAGTTTAGAGAGAATCCCCCGTCCTTGATAATTAGTCACTCTGGCCTGTTTTCAGCAAGAATCTCACTAAGTTGGTTTAGTAGTTTAGTAAGAATCCCCTTACCCTTGATGTTTCCTTTTGGTATTTTTCCATCCACTGACCCGCCCCCTCACTCCTCTCATTGGCTGTAAATCTCCCCTTGTCTTGCTGTGTCTGGAGCTGAGCCTGATCTCTCTCCCCCATGGCAATATTGTGAATAAATTCTTCCCTACCATTTAACAAGTGTCAGAATCATTTTTTCTTTAACAGCAATAGCTGAGGATGAAGGCACTTCCCTTATCACAGTCAATTACCAAATTGTCTTAAATGAGCTGTTTATGTGTCTGTCTCAACTGTCACCAACATTACTTATAAGCAACCATAATGCAGAGACATTTTTTTCAAGGTAAAATGACATACTTATTGTAGTATTTATGTACTTCTTGACAATTTAGCATGTGCAAAACTGTACTATCATTTTTAATAAGATCCTACCTCTTCAGAATAGCATTTTTATTTTAGAATAGTTTTAGACTTACCAAAAAGTTACAATAATACAGAGAGTTTCTCTATACCCCTTGCCCAGTTTCTCTTTTTATTAGCATCTTACATAACTATGATATGTTTGTCACAAATAACCAGTCTTGATACTTTAATACAAACTCAAGCCTACACAGATCTTCCTCGACTTACAATGGCGTTAGTCCTGATAAAATGATTGTAAATTGCAAATATCATAAGTTGGAAATACCATAGGTCAAACATGCCTTTAATACACTAACCTACTGAACATCACAGTTTAGCCCAGCCGACCTTAACATGCTCAGAACACTCACATTAGCCTACAGTTGGGCAGAATCATCTAACACAAAGCCTAGTTTAGAATAAAGTGTTGAATAGCTCATGTAATTTATCGAGTGCTGCACTGGAAGTGAAAAGCAGAATGTTTGGGTACAGAACGGTTGTCAGTGTATGGGTTGCTGGCCCTCGTGATCATGTGGCTGACCGGGACCTGTGCTCCCTGCCGCTGCCCCGCATCGTGGGAGAGGATTGGACTGCGTATCACAAGCCTGGGAAAAAAATCAAAGTTCAAAATTGGAAGTATGGCTTCTACTGAAGGCACATTGCTTTCACACCAGTGTAACGTCAAAAAATCGTAGGTGGCGCTATCGTAAGTGAGGTACTGACTGTCCTTCATCTCCTTAGTTTTTACCTAATGTCCTGATCCCATCCAGGACACTGCATTACATTTTGTCATCATGTCTCCTTAAGTTCCTCTGGTCTGTGACAGGTCCCCACACTTTCCTTGTTTTTTTTTTTTTAATTAATTAATTAATTAATTAATTTTTATTTTGGGCTGCGTTTGGTGTCTGTTGCTGTGCGCGGGCTTTCTCTAGTTGCGGTGAGCGGGGGCTACTCTTCGTTGCGATGCACGGGCTTCTCACTGTGGTGGCTTTTCTTGTTGTGGAGCACGGGGTCTAGGGACACGGGCTTCAGTAGTTGTGGCTCGCGGGCTCTAGAGCACAGGCTCAGTAGTTGTGGCGCACGGGCTTAGTTGCTTTGCGGCACGTGGGATCTTCCCGGACCAGGGCTCGAACCCGTGTCCCCTGCATTGACGGGCAGATTCTTAACCACTGCACCTGCAGGGAAGTCCACTTTCCTTGTTTCCGATGACCTTGTTCGTTTGAGGAGTACTGGCTAGGTATTCCATAGAATATCCCTCCTTTTGTGTTTTTCTAATGTTTTTCTCATAGTTCCCTGGGATTATTAGTTTGGGGGAAGATTACCACAGTGAGAAACTGCCGTTCTTATCACATTTATAAGTGGTTCATGCTATCAATATGATATCACTGTTGATGTTGACCTTGATCACCAGGCTGAGGTCATGCTTGTCAGGTTTCTCCACTGTAAAGTTACTCTCCTTCCCCCCAACACTTTCCATACAGTCATCTTTGGAAGGAAGTTACTATGCACAGCCCACCTTGAAGAGGTGGAAGATCTACATAAATTATTTGCATTTTTCTGCATGGAAGATTTGACTATTCTCTCCCATTTATTTATTCAGTCGTGTATTTATATCAGTATGGACCCATGGATATTGATCTTATACTTTGGATTATAATCCAACACTCATTATTTATTTTGTTGTTCAGATTGTTCCAGCTTTGCCTCTTTCCCTTGGCTCCTGTGTCCCTTTGGCACACCCCCATCGTCGTGAGCTTTGTGAGCACATCCTTTCTTTCTGTCACTATAAGATGCTCCAGGCTCATCTTACATATGTCCAGCCCTAGCCCTAGCATCAGCCATTTCTCCAAGGAGCCCTGGTTACTTTTACTGGAGAATGGTATTAGAAACCAAGATCTGGCTGCTGTGTGCTCTTGGAATACCTGCTGCTTCAAGATCCTCTTAGCTGACTGATAAAGGAAATATACGTGTGTCTACTAACCTGTGTATATACACATATCTATAAATATGAGTTCATTCTGATGGCTCCAACTCTAATCCATTCCACATGGATCTTTCTAGCTTCCTCCCCTTGTTTACCTCTAACTTCTGTCTCCAGCAGTCAGAAATCTGCCTCTTATCGTCTGCCATTTGTTTCTTTAATTGTTCAATCCCATTGTACCTGCACGGGTATCAATGACAGCACTATGATAAGGACTTTACGTTTTTATTCATTCATTTTACAAACATCAGCTGAGCACCTGCTTTGTTCCAGAGATGTTCTAAAAATGAAAGACCCATGGTGACTAAGATAGCCAAGTCCCTGCCCAATGGAAGTCACATTATAATCAAGTGCTTATTTACCAAATCTATCCCTGGTCAGGCACATGGTGGTAGCTGGTGAAAGCTTTTATAGTGAGGGGTGGCAGTAACATTAAAAGAGAATTCAGGTAGGAAGGAGCAGGCATGGAATTGAGGGACCAGCTGGGAGCCTACTGCAGTCTTCCTGGGATCCGAGGACACAACACAGACACAAGACACCTGTCAGAGGGATGACAAAGACGGAAGTGATGGGCATTGTAACTGATCGCATATGGGGCATCTGGGGACAGGGAGGAGGCCAAGGCGCTGCTGAGGTCGATGCAGGAGTGGAAACAGGGTGAGATATGAGTGAGGCTGGTCATGCGAGGCAGGGTGATTTCCTGTCCTCATTTAAAGTTTTTAATATTTTGTTCATCTTGGGGTTTTGCATTGTTTTGGATTTTTAAAAATATGGTATTTATCTTAAGACTTTTTTCTAGCACCCCTTCATATTTTGCACCTAGTGCAAGGGAGCCACTTGCCTGGCCCAGGCCCTTGGCTGGTAAGAGTAGTCATCAAAACGGCCCAAGAGTCAACAGCATGTTGGCATTTCCAAGACACCTCCCATACCTCTTCTCATTTAAGCTTCATGATTGCATTTTGAAGTAGGTATTATCAGCCCTGTTTTAGGAAACTGAGGTTTTGAGAATTTACATGAATGTGTCAAATTCGCATGGTTTATTAAGTAAAAGATCCTCCAGTTTCAAGTTTCAGGCTCTTTGCATAGGAGGAGAAAGAACAATTTGCAGAGGAATGATGTAAGTCCTGTTACAAAGTGTTTGCCTTTCTGGTAAGTGCTGGCTATGAAAGTAAAGAATTCCTAATGAAAGTTAAAAAAAAAAAAAAAAATAGTGATCCTGGGAGAGAGGTTGAAACTGAACAGAGCTTCCGGTTCTTGCTCTTGGAGACTACATGACACGAGTGACAGATTCCTAAGAAGGGGAGAGTAGACAGAAAAGAGGAGGGGTTGCAGGTCCACCCCTTTGGGGAATCCCGAGTTTTAGGGCATAGAAAGTGGTCAGAGAGGAGCCCGGGACCTACAGGAGTGCGCTTCCTGGCAATCAGGAAAGGAGAGAATTTTAAGGAATTCAAATGAACAACCAGGGCCCCACTGCCAAGTGGCAAAGAAGAAGAAGACATCAAAAAGTCCTTTGCAGGGCTTCCCTGGTGGCGCAGTGGTTGAGAGTCCGCCTGCCGATGCAGGGGACGCGGGTTCGTGCCCCGGTCCGGGAGGATCCCACGTGCCGCGGAGCGGCTGGGCCCGTGAGCCATGGCCGCTGCGCCTGCGCGTCCGGAGCCTGTGCTCCGCAATGGGAGGGGCCGCGGCGGTGAGAGGCCCGCGTATCGCAAAAAAAAAAAAAAAAAAAAAGTCCTTTGCATTTCACTGTCCCATGAACAGGGAGACTCACCAGTACTTGGTCGTTATAAGATGACACATAGCCTACTGCACCTTAACTGCACAGCTGCACTAAGGGCCTTTCCTTCCCTCTCTGGTGGGGTTTGGCAGGCCGGTGCCATCCAGGGCTCTCGGTTGAAACAACGCAGTGCGCCATGGATGTGCGCACACCCTGCAGAGCGGTTCCCACTTCTTTCACCCCAGTGTAGTCACAGCTTCAAAGACACACAAATGTTCTCAGCTCAGTCACAGCTCAGGGCTTGGCTTAAGACTGTTTACTACCCGCAAATTCAGATCGATTCCACTCCTCCCCAAGATCCTCCTCCAGTACTTGTGCTGTGCCAAAAACAAAAGAACCATTTCAAAATGCAATAAACACGACATGAAAATTAGTGCCCGAGTAACTTGTGGGTAATCATTTCAGACAACCAAAGCTGCTTAGCATACCAATGCCGTGCTGTGCAGGGAGGTTTCCACGAGCAGAGTCACCCCCACGGGGCCCCGCACTAGTTTGGCCAAGAAAAGATTGGTGGGTTAAAGGAAACCACTAATGCGGAGAGACCTGAGCATTTCTCCTGAAGATTCTCCAAGAAAATAGCCCTGGTCCACAGATTGATTTTATGAATTGATATGAGATTCCCCTTCACCAAGGGCACCAATAAGGTCTTATCCCATCAACGGTTATGGCGAATGTTCACTGATGCCCCCACTACTTTCCAAGCACGATGCTGGGTATTTTCACAACATGTATCTCATTTAGTCACGGGTGGAAAATATAATCTTGTCTAATTTACAGATGAGTAAACGGAGTCTCTGAGTTGTCAGGTGGAAGAGAGATTCCATCCCAAAGAGCCCTGAACAGAATTCCTTGTCCTCGTGTGGCCTCTCTCTGAATGGAGCTTCATTTTACATTCTTTTAAAAAAATTTCCTAGGTTTAGAGGGAGCAATAGAGCAGGATGGAAAAGAACTGAAGGGGGAGTTTGGAGAGTTGGGTTCTGGAACGTACATGAACTTCCTCCGTGCCCCTGGGGGGGTCATTTCACATTCAGGTCCTCGTTTATCTTCCTCTGTAAAAATGAGAGGATGAGTTAATTGCATCACGATCCGGCCCTGCTCATGACCCTCCAAGAGGTGGCAGGATAGAGTGTAAGTTCCTTTGTACCTCTCTCCTCCCCATCTCCTACCCCTCCCTGACACGCATTCGCTGCTGTTATGGCTGTTACACAAGTGCCAGGTTCCCCTGATGCCCCCATGCCTTTGCACGTGCTGTAGCTTCTGTTAGGGACCTTCCAGCTTTTCTAACAGTAAGCTCTTCTTTATCTGTGGAACTACAGTTCAAATGTCTCCTTCCCCTACAGTTTTCTCTGACCCCCTCAAGGAAGGTCCAAGACAGCCCCCTCCACCTTCTTGCATTGGTAAGAATCCCATTCACAGCACGTGCTCTCTCTCCCGCAGCACTCTGAGATGTTGGGTCACTTCTCTACTCGGTCGTGGAAAAGAGGGGCTGCATCTGGGTCACCTTGGCCTTCCCAACCTCAGGCACGGCGCCTAGCATGTAGTAGGTGCTTGCTGGATGGTGACAGAATGGATGCCTTTCCAAGGCAAACCTCAGCTTATCCCCTAAGATGGTATGGACTTAACTGTGGTCCTGGCAGGGCAGAATATGCTAAAGCAAGAGATAATTGTACCTTTCCCATCCATTTCTGTCTTTCTGTGTCATTAACTTTCACGTCTGTACTCCACCTCCCCGTCAGGTGACAAGCTGCCTTAGAAGCTTAAATGCATATCGATCATAGCTGAGAGTCCCTTCTGCAACTCAGAGCCCCAGTTGGCCTGCATTGGAACATGGGAGGGCCTGATGCCTTTGTGGCTAAGAAGATTATTTTAATATGGAGATCAAATCCCCTGGGAAGCCCAGCCACTCCGCCTCCCCTAAACGTCCACCCTGTTGGGAAACGACAGTGTCTAAAGTCACACCATTAGCACCCTAAGATGAAGGAATTCTCTGCCAAATAGATATGTCATCTGGAGAAATATCAAAGCCATTAGCTATCCTTCTGAGGTATTTTGACTTATCCCATCATCCATCTGTGAATTTATTTATTCATCTGTTCCTTCACTGAGGAGTTATTATAAACTGGTACAAATCATTTTAACTTCACCCCTGAAAAGATCCAACTGTTTATTTCCTATACCTAGGGTTAGTAACTCATAGATACATAATAATGATAATAGCAATAGCAAATATTTTCATAGTTTTTATTATGCACCAAGCACTCAATGAGTTAACAGCTTTACTTGTATATGTTAATGTATTTGACCTTCACGATAACCCCCGTAGGTGTGTATCATGTTTTATCATCGTTATTTTGCAGATGAGAAAACTGAGGCAAGGGAACA
The DNA here is from genome assembly GCF_026419965.1 of Kogia breviceps. Classification (NCBI taxonomy): domain Eukaryota; kingdom Metazoa; phylum Chordata; class Mammalia; order Artiodactyla; family Physeteridae; genus Kogia; species Kogia breviceps. Next base: position 9,000,492 of record NC_081312.1, on the reverse strand, counting down.
TTTTTTAAAAATATTTATTTATTTATTTTCTTTTTTTGGCGGGCTCTATCGAGTCTTAGTTGTGGCATGCGGGATCTTTCATTGCAGCACGGGCTCTTCGTGTGGCACACGGGCTTCTCTCTAGTTGTGGCCTGCGGATTTTCTCTCCCGAGTTGTGGCGCACGGGCTCCAGGGTGCATGGGCTCTGTAGTTTGTGGCATGCAGGCTTAGTGGCCCCGCAGCATGTGGGATCTTAATTCCCTGACCAGGGATCGAACCCACGTCCTCTGCATTGGAAGGCGGATTCCTTACCACTGGACCACCAGGGAAGTCCTGGCAAGGGAAGATTTTTAACCTGCCCAAGACCATACCCGTGGCATGTGGCAAGAGCTAGGGTTAGACCAGAACGTAATCCTAACCACCATCCTGGACTCTTAGGGTGGGAAGCTGCCCTAATGGGCAGTCATTTCCCCGGGGATCTGGGCAGAGTAGAAGGAGCCTGAGATGGGGAGACTGGACTCCTGGCTTCCCACTCAAAGCTGTGTTTCAGGCCAGGTGTATCACCTGGGCAAAGCATGTAACCCTTTGGATAATTTTTTTTAAACGAATCTATAAATATTTTTAAAAGGGAATTGGGTTAGGATATGACTAACAAAGCCAGAGGGGCTCTCTACAGTTCTGCAAACTAGATTATTTTTTCTCCCAAAGATATTATCAGGACTATTAAAGTGACTGAAGTTTAATGGCTGAAATCAACATCGGCAGAGCACAAACGGTGTTCTGAGCAGCCTGTTCTCAGAGGACCTGGCATCTTATTTGTAGGCCTGTAAAGAAGACGTCATCTGTGGCTTGGGCCCCAATTCAAGCATTTCCAGGTGGCTGTGGGGAACAGAGGCCCCGAGGCCATGTCCTTGGATGAGGCTGCTGAAGTCACACATGCTCACTGTCACATGATGTCCCCACATCCTTGTCCCCCAGCTCCAATGGGTGGTGCTCACACTGCTTAGAATTGCAAGGGCGGCTCGAGCATCTCACACGGGGCGGACGTGATGTGGCCAATGGAATTCCCAGCAGACACTAGGCACGTGGAAGAATCATGCATGTTTAGGTCCAGGGAGAAGCGGGCTGGACACCGTCATTTTTGAGAACAAGTGGCCAGGTACCAGGGACTTTAGGTTTAAGTACAGGGTTTTCAGACATCCTGGTGCTGACACAGAAAGGCTGTGTGTGAGAAGGAGGAAGGAACACAGACCTTCAGGACAGACATGTGGGTTTAAATCCAAATGCTGACTCTCACTGACTGCACTTCCACGGGCAAGTTACTGGCCTCTGTGAGCCTCAACTTTCTCATCTGTAAAATGAGGAATTCTCTTCTCCCTTCTGGGTTGCAGTAATAATCACAAAGGATGTGAGTCAAACTCCCAGCTCAGCTCACAGATGTTCCATCAAGTGCAACCCTATGTCAGCAGCAGCAACCAAAAGCCACTCTGTTGGGCTGAAGTAGGTGGTATGGGAAGGAGAATAGGAAGATGGGGTTGAAAACAGAGTTGGGGGTACTTTGCCCATTCAGTATTTATTTATTTATTTATTCATTCTTTCATTCATCCATTCATTCATTCATCCAATATATCTTTTTCAGATACTGACCATGTGCCAGGTAGCCTATGGGCTAGGGCCAGGTTCATGCAGGTGACAGATACAATCCTTGTCCCCAGGCACTTTTTAAAAAAGAAACCTCTTCTTCATGCTAAGAAAATCCTTTTCTTTTTAATAATTTTTTTTTAACTTTTTGGCTGCATGGCATGTGGGATCTTAGTTCCCCGGCCAGGGATTGAGCCCATGCCCCTTGCATTGGAAACTTGGAGTCTTAACCACAGGACTGCCAGGGAAGTCCTAAGGAAATCCTTTTCTATTTCTATTTTGCTAAGAGTTTTTTAAAACTCATAAATAGCTATAGAACTTTATGGAACATTTTTTCTCATCTTGTTGAGGTGGATATATATTTTCTCCTTTAACTTTTTAAACTAAATTCTTAGACACAGAATCATTGGGTTAAAGAGGTTAAAGGTTTACAATGTTGAGACATTTTGCTAAATTGTCCCTCGGAAAAGTTTGTTCTGTTGATCTGCTCCACCCCCACGATAGTAGATGGGCGTGCCAACTTCAACGCACCCTCAGTACCAATTCTCTCTTATTTTCATTGTTCCCATCGGATAGTTGAAATGTGGGGGGTGTGTGTCAGCTTGGGTCCTCCAAGAAGCAGATGTCAAGATGGGATTAGACATTCAAGAGAGTTATTGTGGGGGGAATGGGGAGGAGTCGTCAGATGCCAACTCAGCGCTGACTCCATGAAGGACAGAGGAGGAAAGGAGGGCTGGGAGGCAGAGTCTAAGATTCAAGAAAGTTTTTAGAAAGTTTCAGCCAGGCCGGTGGGGTCATCAAGCCAAAGTCGCCCTCAGAGGAGTTCCCTTCATGCTGGAAGGGGCTGCACTAGCACCTCTGCCAGCTAAATTCATGGGTAGGCAAGAAGCCCTGGGAAGTGCGGCCTGGGGGCAGATGAAGTGGTGAATTCAGAGCACAGCCAGAGCCGTCTACCAGTTACACCACTCCTCCCACCAGCGGGAGAGCCAAGTACACAGTGTTATGGCTGCCGCAGGCTGTCTATTTTATTCTTAATAATTTGCTGGAGTTTCCCGATAGATTATGGATATTAACCATTGTGAGCACTGCAGATGTTTTCCCCCATTTATTGAATGTCTTATGATCTCTTGGGAGAGAGAAGGGAAGACTGTCATAAAGGAAGGAAATTCTAAATATTTAGACAGAAAAATCTAAGCATTTTCTAAACAGCTTTTGGGTTATGTTTTTCTTTCTTTTGGGGGGGGGCATTCTTGGAAAGCTTTTCTCTCCACCCCACACATTAAAAAAATATTCACTCATCAGTACAGACTAAGCCATACAGACTCAACTGGACTGAACTGCCAGTTTTCAGGAAACACAGTGGATGGTGGAACATGTTCAGTGACACCAGGGGATGTAGTTGGCAGAGTCCAGACTGTGGGAAACTGCAGGACCAGCGGCCCTGACTCTTCATCAGAGAAATTGCAAGGATGGAGAAAAAAGAGTTGAAGGTGGGGAACTAGTGGTTTAGAAGAGACTTGAGAGCACTGTCAAACAACCTCAATAAATGGACCCCTCCCCCAAAGTGGGACAAACAGGAAAGTTTGAAAACTGATTGAATATTTGCTATTAAGAAATTATTTTTTTTAGAGTGATGATGGAACAGTGGTTATGTTTGAAGAAAAATGTTTCTGTCTTTTAGAACCAGAGGCAGAAATACTTTCACCTGAAGTTATGTGCAGTCTGGGATCTGTTTCAAAGTCACCCAAGGAGGACAGAAATGGGTGGGGCTACAAATGAAGTGGGATTGGTTATGACGACTCTTTCAAGTGGGTGGTACATCCTTGGAGACGCACTGTACTATTCTTTCTATTTCTGTATGCATGTAAGCTTTTCCCATAAAAAAGAGTTTAAAAATGTAATCCATCAGAAAAACACACATGTGCACACACATACATATACACACACACACACACGGGGAAAAAAGCAAGCAAGGACTCTGGAGTCAGAATTTTGGCGTTTAAACATCATTTTCACACTTATTAGCTGGGTGGCCCTTGGGGATTTATCTAACCTCTTTGTGCCTCTGCTTCTCATAGCAAAATATGGAAACTATTATTCCCTATCTTGTAGTCCTGACAGAAGGATTAAATGAGACAAGACATACAAAGCACTTGATGGAGAACCTGGCACATTGCATATCGATTCTACAAATGTTTCTTGGATGCCTCACATACACCAGAAACTGTACCCAATGCAGGGATGAGCTAGTGTTGTTTTATTTTCATTGATATTATCACAGTAATCATTTTGTGATTCTATCTCTTGGATGTCCATCTTTTTCCATCTGGAATTTAATTTGGTATAAGGAAGAACACTGAAAACTTTTTAGAGATGTTTTGCCAATTATCCATCTTATTCATTAAATATTCCTTTTTTCCTCCACTGAGATGAAACATTCTCGTACTAAATTTACATGTTTATTTCTGGACTCCCTGTATCCTTTGATACTCTTCTAATGCTTTTTGTTTTTTGTTTTTTGTCCAGTAGCCTTTATAAATCTGTTTTTAATTCTTGGCAAGTTTAAGGGAAGAAAAATAGTAACTTTTTAAATGTTTGGGGTTTTTTTCTAATTGAAGAAAGCATAATATTTTTGTTTCTGTTTTACTCATCAAGGACTTTTGCCTTCTGTCCATCAGGTTCCTCCACAAAGGACAGAGCAGACTGTACAATGATCTGCCAAACTCAGGACAACGGGCAAACAGGGGTTTCATCCTCAAGGCTGATCGGTAGTCAGGAGGGGGAGGACCTGGCGTCCTTTGGTGACACCAAGTCAGGGTGCCTGCACTCAGGTCCAGGGTCTGGGCCTTCTGCATCTTCGCCCAAGTTCCTTTCCACTTGCTGACTGGAATAGTTAGGTCCACATCTTATGTTATTTAAAATATCAGGGCAGTACATCACAGAGTTGTTTTAACCACTGTTTAAAAAACATGCAACTCTGGACATATATACACTACCAGACGTAGAATAGCTAGCTAGTGGGAAGCAGCCGCATAGCACAGGGAGATCAGCTCGGTGCTCTGTGACCCCTTAGAGGGGTGGGATAGGGAGGGTGGGAGGGAGGGAGACGCAAGAGAGAAGAGATATGGGAACATGTGTAAATGTAAAACTGATTCACTTTGTTATAAAGCAGAAACTAACCCCCCCCCCAAAAAAAAAGATGCAGACATAAAGAATGGACTTGAGGACACAGGGCGGGGGAAGGGGAAGCTGGGGTAAAGTGAGAGTAGCATTGACATATCTACACTACCAAACGTAGAATAGCTAGCTAGTGGGAAGCAGCCGCATAGCACAGGGAGATCAGCTGGGTGCTTTGTGACCACCTAGAGGGCTGGGATAGGGTGGGAGGGAGGGAGACGCAAGAGGGAGGAGATATGGGGATATATGTGTGCATATGACTGATTCACTTTGTTGTACAACAGAAACTAGCACAGCATTGTGAAGCAATTATACTCCAATAAAGATGTATTGAAAAAAAAAATAACATGCAACCCTAATTTTTACGTACTTGGTGCTGAGGATCTAAAGTTTCTGTGCATATTCACGATGAGCAATTTTTACCTTTTTTTGATAAAACCCTAAGAGTGGATAAAGTTGACATTTATTGAGTGCCTATTATAAGAAAGATACTTTATATGCGTTGACTGCCTTTTCCCCTCTTCTGCCTCCTTTGGATGGGCTCAAGCTTTCTTGGTTACTGCAAGGGGGATGAGAGTAATTGAGCCACCAAAACACTGCAACTACCCCGAACCACAGCAACCGCACAAGCTCATAAGCCATGGAGACCATGGACTCTCCCTGCCGCATCCCAAGACCCACTGCACGGACGGATAAGCAGGGCACAGGAGGCAATGCAAGTGTAGGAGCATGTAGCTTTTCTTTTTTTTTTTTTTTTTCCCAGTTTGAAACCGTCCCACAGGAGAATGAATGGGCAAAAGCACACGATGCTCTCAGACACGCAGTCCAACTCTCTCTCACTCTGAGTGCACGTGTGTACCAATCTGTTTGCCTCTCAATGATCTCCCTTCCCCAAACTATGTCCCTTTTCATCTTCTATCAAATGCCACTCAAGCTCTGCTCCAATGGCCGTTCCAAGGGGGATCTCCTGAGACCATGCGTTCCTCTCTGTCTCTGTCACTGTTTACTTCTTCACCTGAGGATGGACCCCACACCAGGGTGGTTACCCACACACCTGGTCTTTTGTGTGTGTGTGTGTGTGATATGCGGGCCTCTCACTGTTGTGGCCTCTCCCGTTGCGGAGCACAGGCTCCGGACGCGCAGGCTCAGCGGCCACGGCTCACGGGCTTAGTTGCTCCGCGGCATGTGGGATCTTCCCGGACCAGGGCACGAACCCGTGTCCCCTGCCTCGGCAGGCGGATTCTCAAGCACTGCGCCACCAGGGAAGCCCCCACACACCTGGTCTTAAGCAGACCCTTCAGTACCTTGGCTGACATCCCCTGAGTCCCCGGCTCCCGTCGTCACTCACGAGGCCACAGGGATTTGAGGCTCCTCGTCTTCCTTTCTTGCCTAAGTTCCCTTACATCTTACTGACCACGACGTCACCTCATCCCCAGCTCAGCACTTGATCGGCCTGCTACCATCACACACAGAGTGTTTCCAAACATACATGTTATGCATCACAGGATTTTCACCTTTTTGACTAACTGAACCCATTCGAACTAAATGTATTTCTCTCTGCCGGTTCAGTAGGTTTCTTTCCCGCTCAGAACTACCCAAGATGTGTGTATTGTTTCGTTGAACCACCACTCACTTTGCAAGGTGCAAAGGGGAAAAATGAGAGCTTAATTCCATTACCAGAGTCCCACGTGATACACAGCAAAACCAGGATCCGAGTGTACAGCTCTCTGACTCCAAATCTCATCCTCTTCTCCAAGGCTCTGCCTCTCCTTCCTGCTGACCCTGTCACTTATGTTCCCACAAGATGATGTAAAGGGATCAGGGTTTGGGAATTCAGAAATATGGCTTGGGTTTTACTCTTTATATTGGTGTCAGCTGAGTGAGGTGTTTTGAATCTTCTGAAAAGTCCCAGGGAAATTCGATCAACTGAGCTTATCCTAAATATGACTATTCAGAGAAGTCCTTGAAATACTAAATAGAATCCTGTAGCTGAAAAAAATTCGCTCATTAAAGAGATTTTGAATTATGGACCAAGAAGTCAGATAGCAGATCTATAGGGAGTTGAATGTATGACAGGGTTTCACCTTATTTATTACTTCATTTCTTTAAAAAACAGAACTAAAGTGCACAATTATTTTCTCCTTATTATTCCTTTAGTAGCTCTAGCTGAACAGGGACAGGGCAGATGAAGGCAGGTAGAATGCAGCAACCTGTGTTTGGGCTCAGGAGGCATAGTTGAGTTTACATTTGGGGGAATAGCCTTAGTATGCGACAGAAATTCATTAGGTAGATAAGAAGGGCACAGTGATTTGATAGGGAAGAGTGGTGTTTGTTTCTAGAAAACTGGGCACCAACCTCAATAGCTCACTCTCTCCTGCTCATCCCTTTGGTACAAAGCTTAGTAAAATGCAGCCTAAGAGGTGAACACATGCTTACCTGTAAACTGGATTAGGGACCCAGACATCAGAGAAGGCATCCAAGACGTGCACAGTGACAAACCAGCTCCAGGATGTGAGGCAGGTCCCCTCCTCTCAGTGTCCCCATGTGGTCGTGTCCTGTGGCTGCCGTAACAAATGCGTGACTCCAAACAAGAGAATTCTACTTCGTCCCAGTTCAGGAGGCCAGAAGCCCCAAATCAAGATGCCGACAGGGTTGGTTCCTTCTGACGGCTCTGGGGAGAACCTATTCTCTGCCTTTTTCTTCACTTCGTTGGTGTTGCCTGCAATCCTGGGTGTTTCTGGACTTGTAGGCACATGGCTTCAGCCTCTGCCTTCACATGCCTTCTTCCCTGTTTCCGGGTCTCTGTGTGCAAATTTCCCTCTTCTTACGAGGACACTCACCCAATCCAGTCTGACCTCAGCTTAACTTGATTATATCCACAAAGACCCTATCTCAGATAAGGTCACATTTACAGGTACCAAGGTTTAGGACTTGAATGTGTCTTTTGGGGGCTAGAACTCAACCCACACCATTCTTAACTGAAGGGACTGGAAGAAGTTTTCTTGCAACAGAAGAGCTGTAGTCTGCCAAGTAGCCCAGCCACTTTAGCCTTGTATTATGTCTCCTCTTATAACAAAACATGCTTAGGAACTGTCAGAATTGGAGAATGGGAGGCTTTCGAAAATCTGCAAGTGGGACTGTCTAGGTACACAACATCACAGTGAAGTGCGAATGCTGGCAAGGGCAGCCGCGGGCAGAGTAATTACATTGTGACTTGGAGTTTGTTTAGCAGGAAAAGTCATATTTGTACATAAGGTTTGAAGTGATATCCTAGCTGGCTAGTTTGAAATAAAAAAAGGGTTCATCATTTTGGCCCAAGTGCTCATGTTGACCTGATTATTTAAAAGCATTTTTTAATGGCCTAAGATAAAGGTCAAATACCTCATAACTCTCTAATTTCTGCCAAATGGAGTTGGAAAAATTTGTAATTTCATAGCATGGCAGCGAAGGCCCGGGATACTCTAGCCAGCCCCCCTCCAACCTCCCGAGTCAAGGCTCCTTACCTCTCACCTCCTACTTCTGTCACAGCAAGACAGCCCTCATTGTTCAGGCATCCTTGATGCGCCCCCATCTTTGTGCTTTGTTCTTGCTCTTTTTCCTAGAATTCTATCCTCTCCCCATATGTTCCTTCCTCCACTGATCAACCTCCACTCCCTGACTGCAATGGACTGAATGTTAGCGTCCCTCCAAATCCACCTGTTGAAACTCTAACCTCAATGCAATGGGTTTTGGAGGTGAGGCTGTTGGACGGTCATTAAGTCATGAGGGTGGAGCCCTCATGATGGGGTCAGTGCCCTTATAAGAGGAGACAGAAGAGGGCTCTCTCTCCCTCTTTCCACCAAGTGAAGGTACAACAAAAAGTGGGCACTCTACAACTGGAAGAGGCTCTCCCCAGAGCCTGGCCACGTTGGCATCCCAATCTAGACTTCCAGCTTCCAGAATTGTGAGAAATGAGTTTCTGTTGTTTAAAAGCCACCCAGTCTATGGGATTTTGTTATAGCAGCCACATCTGACTAATAAAGCATCTTGCCCATCTTTCAAGGAAGGCCAAGTTCAAATGATGTTGTTTTAGGCAAAAGCTGTTCTCTTACTGATTCGAATCTTGATGATGATAGTCCGGGGAGGTCGTCTGACAACCATCTGCTGTGACTGAGCCCCAGTTATGTGGCAGCCTGAGTGCTGGTAATGCAGCGACCCCAGAACCCACCCCCATCTCCACCTGATGGAGCAGGAAGTCTCCCGAGGCTGAATGGGCTCTAATGATACCTGAAAGCATTCTTTGACCTCTGAGTGTTAGAAAAAGGCAGTAAGAAAATCATTGATTTGAGCTGCATCTGTACTTTGAAATGTATTTAACATTGTGTTTACTGAAAAATTAACTTTAGTCAATTCCCTATGACAGTTATTACATCGTATTTTCTCAGCTACAAGATCGTGTCTTTTCAAATGTTCAGGCTGCAGCGTACAACTGACTTTGAAAAGAACTTGCCTTTTGTGAAAATGTTGTCTCTGCCTGTCTGGTGCTGTTACCTAATGTGAGTTATTTGACTTGGCAGTACCACGTAGAGTTGGATTTTATCTTAAATTGAATCCCTAATTGTCACTTGCAATGTCTTCAAAAAGATTACCTTCTGGTGCAATGTTAAAACAAAAGTTATTATGGGCAGAAAAGCCTGAGCGTAGGGCTCCAAGTGGTAAATTTACTGTGAGTGAAGTGAATATTTTGTGGCTGCAGGTCCCACACTGCCTCATTGTCTTGAAAGTAACAATCAAGTGTTTACAGGATCTGGGAGAGAGAATGCAAATCTACAACCTAAATGGCTACAGTGCGTGTGTACATAATTTTGTATTTATTTTCTTTTTTCCAGCTTTGTTGGGAATTCTCTGGCGGTCCAGTGGTTAGGACTCCACGCTCTCACTGCTGAGGGTTCGGGTTCAATCGGGTTAGTTTTCCAGGTGGGAAAACTAAACTCCCCAAAACTGTGTGGTGTGGCAAAAAAAAAAAAAAAAAAAAAAAAAAGTTTCTAGCTTTGTTGAGGCATACATGATATACAAAGTCACAGCTCACATTTAATGCCTACAATTTGATGAGTTTGGACATACGCAAACACCCTGATACCGTCACCACAATCAAGGGTATAAACATATCTATCACCTCCAAAAGTTTGTGTCCCTTTGCTTTTGTATGTGTGTGGTAAACTGAGATCTGCCCTCTTAACACATTTTTAAGTGCACAATACATATCGTTAGCTGTGGGTACTCTGTTGCACAGCAGGTCTCTAGAGCTTCCTCATGTTACATATATCTGCAACTTTATACCCACTGAACAACTCCCCACTTTCCCCTCTTCGCATCCCCAGGCAAGTTCCATTCTAGTCTCTGCTTCTATGAGTCTGACTATTTTGGTACCCCATGTAAGTGGAGTACACGCACTATTTGTCCTTCTGTGATTGGCTAATTTCACTTAACATAATGTCTTCCAATTTCACGCATGTTGTGGCAAAAGAATTTCCTTCTTCTCAAAGGCTGAATAATATTCCACGGTGCGGATGTGCCACATTTTCTTTATCCGTTTATCTGTTGATGGACATTTGGGTTGTTTCTATATCGTGGCGATTGTGAATAATTCCGAAATGAACATAGAGCACAGATAGCTTTTCAAGATCTTGATTTCCATTCTTTTGGATACATACCCAGGAGTGGGATTGCTGAATCCCGTGGTAGTTCTATTTTTAATTTTTTGAGGAACCTCTATAATGTTGCCCACAACTTTCCCACCATTTTACATTTCTACCAGCAGTGTACAAGGCTTCCAATTTCTCCACATCACCACTAGTGCTTATCTTTTATTTATTTTTTTGAAAACGGACATTCTAACAGGTGTCATTTAATGTCTCATTGTGGTTTTGACTTACATTTCCCTGATGATTAGTGATGTTGAGCAGATTCTCATATACCTTTTGGCCATTCATATGTGTCCTTTTCAGAAATGTCTGTAGATAAGTAAGTTTTCATCTTGTTGTGAGACACGTAAATGATGGCACAAGTCAGGCAACAGAGTTAATTGTGTTAACTGACCAATCCCTTAGAACAGATTAGCAAACACGAAAGCTGCATTAGTGTGACTGAGCCATACTAATGCAGGAGGGTGACTAAGGAGTCATGAGCTGACTTGCACGAGAAGCTTTCTACCTTCCGTCAACAGGAACTCAATTAAAGAAAAAAGCCAAAATGTTGAGCTAAACCAAATAGGAAATTCAGACAGAGCATCAGTGTTCTTCCATGAGCCTTGAACTACGCTGTCATTCTTAGGACGCTAAAAAGCCAGAGAAGTTATAGAAAACGGCATGTCTCCACGGTACTCTGCAATCAATGCCAATGGACGGACCAAGGTGAGTGAAACTTCAGACTCTGACTATGGTAAGAGCTCTCAGCTTAAACTTCAACTGTGAAACTGAAGAAGAAAGTGGTATAAATGAGCAGATTGTCTTCTAGGTTTTCTTTCATTCACATTTAACATAAAGCTACTTTTTTTTCCTTCTAAAACAAAGCTGTCACTGCATTTGTGGATATTTAATAATTTTTGAAACTCATAGAAGCAGAAACTAGAATGGTGGTTGCCAGGGTATGGGAGGAGGGGAAACAACCACATTGTTCAATGGGTACAAAGCTGAGCTTATACAAGATGAGTAAGTTCTAGGGATCTGCTGTACAACATCATACCGCAGTTAACAATATGTATTGTGCACTTAAAAATTTGTTAAGAGGGTAGACCTTATAAGGTCTTGCCACAAGAAATTTTAAAAAGGGCACATGAGGAACTTTTGGAGATGATGGATGTTTATTACCTTGATTGTGGTGATGGTATCAGAGTGTGTGCATAATGTCCAAACTCATCAAGTTTTATATGTAAAAAGTACACAATTTTATATGTCATTTATACATCAATCAAGCTGATAAAACAAACAAATAAAAATCAAATTAAGGGGAATACAAGCCTGTTTGGTTACACTTGAAAATACCAACCTCTCCTAGTTGGGAACTGGTGCAGTTCTTGCCCTAGGATAGCTGAGAATTTCCGGCCCTATCCAGACCCTCTTCTTGATAACTTTGGTTCTTCATTTTACATCTATCCTCATCAGAATCCCATGCTGATACACAGTTCATACCATTTTCTATTATCAGTGTTTACCACTTAGGGATTTGCATTCGGATGATGCTGTGGGAAACTCAAATAACAGTGACATAAACAATATAGGTTTACTGTTCTCACAGAAAGATAAGTTCAAAAGTAGGGGTTGGCTGGTATTCGTTCAGGGCCAGTGACACTATGTTATTCTTAGCCTGTTTTTACATGGTTGCAATGTGGGTGCAGCAGTTCCAGCCACCAGCTCTGTGCTCCCAGCAGGAGCATGGAAGAACAAAAAAGACATATGGGAGAAGAATTTTCTCCCTTTGAGGAGCATTCCTGGGAACACAACCGCAAAAGTTTTATTTACTTCTCATAGGCTGGAAGAGTACAGAAGGCTGGGAATTGCAGGAATATTTTAAAGCTGGGTTCCTTGTTATATTCCATAAATCATATATTTTTTAAATAAAGAAGTCAGAGAAAGAGGATATCAGTAGGCAACTGTAGTGTCATAGGACGGTCCTATGACAGAACAGAAAATGTTTTCTTCTTTTTATCTTTAATTGCTCAAAGAAGGTCACAATTTAGGATAGCATCTTCCCTATTTGTGGTCCACAGCTCTGTGTGGCCCCGTGGTGGTTAGTATGGCAATGCCAATAGAATAACAATCACCATGGACAGAGCCATAAACTAGGTATCTCGCATGCTTTGTATCTAATTCTCCATCATACTGGAGAAGCAGTGAACGTTAGAGAGGAAGCTGATCCCCAGAGTAAAAAGAAGTCCGTTGGCCAAGGTTGCAAAGTGATATCTAGCATGTGAATCCAGATTTGACTCCAAAGCCATGTTTGACTGAACCCAGAATAGTGCAGCCTGCGTTTTAGTGGGCTAGATGTTGACCTGTAGAGTGTTGTGGCTGTTACAGAAGAAACAGAGATGTTCAACGTGGACCTAAAGCTGGAAATAACGGTGGCTTGCAAATTAAAAGTTCGCAGTTGCTGAAATGCACCCCTTAGCAACAAATTCACACCGTTGTCTAGAAAGAAATCTCTTGAATGCTCCAAAATCTCATGCAAAGATTTTCATATGTCTCCAAAGCATAACAAATAAATATCATCCTATTTAATACACTAATAACATGTGTTTTCTGGTCAATACAAACACCCAACTAAGAAAGGCTGGCACATTCTAGCTCTAAGACCGGATTGCGGGCATCCATGTGGTATTATGTGAAAAGCACACAACTAGGAGTCAGAAAAGCTGGGTTCCATCCCTGGCAGTGCTATGAATTTGCTGCACCGTCTTGGGCAAGATGTTTTCCTCTTGGGAGGCTCAGTTTCTTAATTTGTAAAATGAGTGTGGTTAGGTGAGTTATAAGGTCCCTTCCATCGCTACAACATTTTACATTTTATGGTTTATATTTTGATGCCACTTGCCGACCTTCCACTTCTGTTGCATAAAAGATGCACATTCTTGGGCTTCCCTGGTGGCGCCGTGGTTGAGAGTCCGCCTGCCGATGCAGGGGAAGCGGGTTCGTGTCCCGGTCCGGGAAGATCCCACATGCCGCGGAGCGGCTGGGCCCGTGAGCCATGGCCGCTGAGCCTGCGCGTCCGGAGCCTGTGCTCCGCCACGGGAGAGGCCACAACAGTGAGAGGCCGGCGTACAGCAGAAAGAAAAAAAAAAAAATGCACATTCTTATATTGAGCTACCGGGAGGGAAATTTGTCTTCTTTTTAAAGACATCTCCCCCACTCTCCATCGCAGCTCACTTTCTTTTTGCACTGAGAAGCACCTTGAGACTCGAATGAGTATTTCCACGGCCCCTGGCACACTTCTCCGTGCTCGGGGTGAGGCAGATTCCTAGACGACTTATTTCTAGATCAAAGCACTGAACTACAGCCTGGCCCAGGGACCTAGCCCCAATCCCCGGAGTGCCATATGGCCCTGTTGTCAAGGCCGTCAACCTCTACCGAGCATCCCTCAGAGAAGGAGTAATCCGAGTGATGGTTGCTGAAGCCGATGACCAGTATTTTACGATTCCAAAAGCACCTTGCCTCCAATATCTCTACTTGTTACCCTTGAAAGGTAGAAAGATCACATGGATATAACAGCAGGGCTGTTGGTTAAACCATGTTCTTTGGGCACAGAGTTTCAAGAGGCAGACTTTGGCTGGACCCAACTGTGGGACTCCTATTCTCCTGCTCTGTCCTCTGCACCAAACTGTCTGCAGTTACAGAAGATCCTGTATGGTCCCGGGTGGCCCTCTCTGTTTCCTCATTGAGCCACATAGCGAGAGAAAGCATAACAAGAATTTCTCCTTGGAGCCTGGACCACCTGGAACCCCCGGGTGTAGACTGCTTGTCTGGGGGCTCTGGGCACCTGTACATATGTGGCTGACCTGGCCCTACGCTGACCCCTCACTCACACAACAGCAGAGCTGGGACAGAGCGGAGCCCTGGGGGAACAGGCAGGGAAACTAGAGAGAAGAGACTTCCCTCGCTTTGTCAGCAGTAACTTACAAGGTGACCTGGAGCCAGCCTCTCCTCTCTTTGTGCCTCAGTTTTATTATCTGTATCCTCATCTGTATCAGTATCCTTATCTCTTATCTGTAAAACAAAGGGTTTGGAATCAACACTGGCCAAGCTCTTTTCAGCTCTGACACTCAGAGCACTGTCATCTAATCCTTAGCTGCTCTCACTGGGCATTGTGACCTTGGCCTTCAAGTCTCTGGCTTTCCTTTTCCCTCTCCACCGTACACACACTGCAGTCATAATACCTGTTTCTGACTTCATGTTCAGTCTTCTCCCTTTTCTCTGCTCACAGCAGAACCTCTCCATTTTTTATCTGATACTTTAGGGGTGGGTAACAAAAACTCCCATGCAAACCTTTTTTTTTTTTTTTTTTTTTTTTTGCGGTACGCGGGCCTCTCACTGTTGTGGTCTCTCCCGTTGCGGAGCCCAGGCTCCGGACGCGCAGGCTCAGCGGCCATGGCTCACGGGCCCAGCCGCTCCGCGGCACGTGGGATCTTCCCGGACCGGGGCACGAACCCGCGTCCCCCGCATCGGCAGGCGGACTCTCAACCACTGCGCCACCAGGGAAGCCCGATTTTTAATAATAAAATTGTATTAGTCTGGGTTCTCTAGAGAAATCGAACCAATAGGAGATAAATATCAAGAAATTTACGGTAAGAAATTGGCTCACATGCTTAGGAGGCTGAGAAGTCTAAGATCTCTGGTTGGCAAGCTGGAGTCCCAGGAAAGCCAGTGGTGTAAGTTCCAGTCTGAGTCCAAGTCCAAAGGCAGGAGGAGACTGATGTCCCAGCTCGAAGACAGCCAGACAGAGGGACCAAATTATCCCTTCCTTACTCAGCCTTTTTCTTCTATTTAGGCCTCCAGTGGATTGGATGACGCTGACACACAGCGCGGAGGGCCGTCTGCTCTGCTCAGTTCACCAATTCCAACACTAATCTCTTCAGGAAGCACCTTTACAGACATACCCAGAAATCACGTTTAACCAAATATCTGGGCACCCTGACGCTCAGTCAGCTTGACACACAAATTAGCCATTGCAGAGATGTAATTGGCTTGTTCATCCTAAAAGTCTAGCAGCTCAGGGGAGACAACCAGGACTCTACGTCTCTCAGCATCTTCAGATTCCACTTGCTCGGAGTTTGCACCCTTCTCAGGATGATTCTTTCTACATGGCTCCGAGAGGCTCCTTCTGGGGCTACATGCTTCCTTGTTCACCCAGAGCTGGGGTGTGGCAGGAAGGCAACTCTTTTAACATCTAATTGAATCAACACATGTCATATGCTCAGTCCGGAGGCAATTATATGGCCTGGGGGATGGATTATGCTAAGAAGTTTGGGAGGCCCTAGGGCTGGACCTGAGCCTGCCTCACTGCAGCACAGGCTGTGCTCAGGAAGGGGTCATTAAGCAAAAACTGGGCCGCAGGTACCAACAGAAGGCAATGGATACTGAGTGGCCCTAAACACCAATTGTTTGTTGCAACCATTCAGCTGAAGTGTTCCCTTGGGTGGTATGCTAGTTTACAATGGCCACTAAATCAAATCACCACAACCTTGATGGCTTGAAACAATACAAATTGATTCTCTTACTGTCCTGAGGCCACAGGTCTGAAGTCAGTTTCACCCGGCTGAAACCAGGGTACTGGCTGGGCTCCACTTCCCCCCAAACTCCCAGGGAGAATCCTTTTCCTGGCCTTTTCCAGCTTCTAGAGCTGCATTCCTCGGCTCATGGCCCCTTCCTGCATCTTCAAAGCCCACAGCACAGCATCTTCAGATCTCTCCCAGCTCCTGCGGCGACCTCTCCTTCTCCTCTCTCTCTTTCTTTTATCTGACCCTCTCACCTTCCTCTTATGGGGACCCTTGTAATGACATTGGCCCACTCCCAAACCAGGATCATCTCCCCATCTCAAGATCCTTAGCTTAATCACGTCTGCAAAATCTCTTTTGCCATAGAGGTAACATTCACACGTTCTGGGGATCAGGACCTGGATATCTTTGGGGACCATTATTCGACCTACCAGAGGGGCCTCTTCTATTGCCCTGGGCAGACTTAAGGGTACCCTTTTCTGTGCTTCCCAGGCCTTTATTCACACCTGTGCTTGGCATGTATCACAGTCTCATCATGGAATCCTGTGGGTATTTACAAGTCTGTGTCCCCCACTAGGCTATGAGCACCTTGATATTAGGAACACTTTATTTCCTGAAATCATGGCCGGCCCAGAGCAGGTTCCCAATGAATGGATGAATGAATGAACCTCTTCACTGGAGCAAATGTAATGCAAGTTGAAGGCACAAGGCCTGAAGCAACTTGGAATGGAGATGACTTAGAGACAGCATAGGGTTAATGCCAGGACCCTAAATCCCAGTCCCAAATCGCCAGGCCCCTTCTGCTGCCTCCATACTGAGAGGGTTGGCTGAGCACATCTTACTTCCTGAAGCTTATTTTTAAAATCCCTCAGTACTAGCAGAGCAACATTGTGGCTATAGATAGAAGCCATGGATTTTATGATCAGAGAAAATGAGTCCATCATATTAAAAAAACACACACACTATTTATAGCCCAAGGATTTCCACAGCCAAGCATACTCCCTGCAAACCCCTGGCAGATCCTTGTCCCAGTGGTACAGGGCTCACGGAAACGTAGCAGGGGGAAAGTATGCTATTCTAAATAGCATTTATTGTTGAAAATCCACTTTCCCGGGGAGAGGATCATGCAAAATGTATGAAACTGACAGGAGTCTTTTAGAAGACAAGAATCACATTGCTGGTTGTAGAGTAGCTCAGGCTTCTGTCGAGACCAACAGTGGGTGAGGATGAAGAAATCATGTAAAGATATTCAAAAAGAAACAGACCGGGCAGGTCAGAAAACCAAGGACACAGCAGGCCCTTCTGAAGCAGTATTAACAGCCAACCTGCTCTGAGCGCTTACAGCACACCAGGCACTGTGTTAGGGGTCTTAAACGCATTATTTCCTTTCATCGTCTCAACAGAGCGGGGCATGATGGAACTATTATTCCAGACCCATATTACAGATGAGTAAACCGAGGCACAGAGAAGTTGCGTAACTTATCTAAGGCTTGGGCTAGACCTGGGATTGGAGAGCGAGCCGACACCCTCAAGCTCGGAACTGGATGGTCTGCGTGACGCTTTGGGGAGCAGGGAGGGGGTGGGATGGAGAACGCTGTGCTCCTGCCTGCGCTTTGGCTCTCGAGGCCCCCAGGATCAAGTTCCATCCATGCCTGCTGCGTGACCTCTTCCTTCTCTTTCCAACTTCTCCTCTGTCCTTTCTCTCCTCTCACAGAATACATCGTAGCAGGGTAGCTTGCCACCTGAATGGCAACAGCACCTGAGCGGTGCTGTTCCCCAATTCTCCAGCCCCCCTGAGACGCTGTGACCAATCAGGGTAGCGGCTGGCCATAGGCAGCCGGGGCTGTCCTGCCAGGGCCACCCTGCAGTCTTGCTCCGACCCCACGTGGGGGCTTCTCTTTTTCCTAGTGAGATCCCTTCCTCATTGCTGCACCCCATCCGTCCCACCCGCTCCTCAGAGGGCTTCTCTGATTACTCCAGCGCTTGTCAATTTTCTCCAATGGCCCCCTGTCTCCCTCGAGGGCCAGACTATTAAAATTGCTCCCGTCATAAGAGCCTAAACATCCCTGGAAAAAACGGATGCTGCAGGAGCCAGCTGTCAGCACGCAGAGCATAGACGGTCACAGGGCTGAAGCCAGTTCCTAGTATCAAGGTGCTCATAGCCTAGTGGGGGAGACAGACCTGTAAGTACACACAAGATTCCATGATGAGACTGTGATGAACGCCCAGCATAGGTGTGAATAAAGCAAAGAAAGATGCACACCTAATTCTGTCCAGCTCAAGTCTCAGGCCTGACTGAGGAAGAAATGCACCCAGCAGAAGGGAGCACGTGACTCTGGCCCGTGGTGGAGCTGGTGCACATCCGGATTTCCTGAGACTGAGGTTCATGGGTTGTTAGGATAATTCTGTTAATACACGGTCATGACCATGGGTGAGACTCGTTACCTTTTAACTTTCTCTTTTGTGACACGGGCGGGTAAAATAAGAGTTTCTGATTCCTGCTCAGTGATATCCCCTCTATCTCTTCCGCCTTGCCCTTGTCCATGTCACTATGACAGTTCTCCTGATATCAGCAACCGTCTCCTAATTTGTCCCGTTTGCTCTGCCCTCTCCTTCCCCAGTGCCGTTCATTCTTAATTCTTCAGCCAGAGAGATCTTAAAATCTCAAGCTGGGGGATGTAGTCTCTGCGCTTCCCCTCCTCCCGCACTGACCTTCCCATGAACCGTCCTCCTGGTCCTTCAGGCACACCACAAACCTCCTATGATGGTTCCTAAGGCCTTTCGTGGTATATAAGGCCCTGCCCACTTCTCCAGTTTCTCTTCCTGCTGCTTCTTTACAGGGGTTTCTGCTCTACCCAGAGCAAGTTTCTTGTTGTTGCCTGAAGCCAGGTGCTCTTCTGTGGTCCTGGAGTCTTTGCTCAAGGTCATGGGAGCTCCCTGGGGACAGAGAACATGCCTTATCACCTCCTTATTCCTTGATCTGTAGGAGATGCTTAACACCTGTTAATAAAATGAATGAAGAGGTGAATGGGTGGATGGATGGATGAACGCTGTTTTCTACCTCTGGAATCCACCTGTTACCTAATAATCTTCAGGGCTTCCTTACCTTCAACCTCTCCTCTTTTGTGACGTCTCCCCTGGATCTCACCCCCCACCCCAGTCTAAGTTTGGTGCAATTTCATCAAGCCTCCTGTGAGCCCAGGTACTGCAGCTCAGGGTGTATATTCTCTGTGTCTGCTACCCCCGCACGAGACCGCCCCACCCAAGGACAGAGCCCATGTTTTATATGTGAGTGTATCCCCAGTACGTAGCATGAGGCCCTAACCTTTAGTGACTAAATGAACTGAGTAACTGTCTGACCAAATCAAAGAATGCAAAAGCATAGTGACATATGCCCATGGTCATATGGAGAATGAGGGAGACTAGCTAGAGCCAGGTCCTGGTGTTCAGGCTTCCGGCTCTCTGTTCTTTCTAACATTTCCCACTGGAGAAAAGGAGCTGGACATTTTACTAGTGTTAGATTTTTTCCCAGGGCTCTGGAGTGCCACGAAGTAGACCAAGCAAGGTGTCATCCCCAAATAACCAAAGCAAAATGTGTTTACCTGTGATGCCAAACTCAATCTCTCATCTGATTTCTTCTCTGGAAGAAAGGTACCCAGAGCATTATTAGTCTAAGCTTGGATCCTGAATGATTAGTTCAGAAAACAGGCAATGATTTGCAGCAACATGGATGGACCTGGAGGGTATTATGCTTAGTGAAACAAGTCAGACAGAAAAAGATAAATACTCTATGTTATCACTTATATGAGGAATCTAAAAAATAAAACAAATGAATGGAATATAACAAAGGAGAAACAGACTCACGGATGCAGAGAACAAACTAGTGGTGACCAGTGGGGAGAGGGAAGGGGGATTAAGACAGGGGTAGGGGATTAAGAGGTATGAGCTACTATGTATAAAATAAATAAGCTATAAGGATATATTGTACAGCACGGAATACAGTTAATCTTTTTTTTTTTTTTTTTTTTTTTTTTTTGCGGTACGCGGGCCTCTCACTGTTGCGGCCTCTCCCGCTGCGGAGCGCAGGCTCCGGACGCGCAGGCTCCGGACGCGCAGGCTCAGCGGCCGTGGCTCACGGGCCCAGCAGCTCCGCGGCACGTGGGATCTTCCCGGACCGGGGCACGAACCCGCGTCCCCTGCATCGGCAGGTGGACTCTCAACCACTGCGCCGCCAGGGAAGCCCCAGTTAATCTTTTATAATAACTTTAAATACAGTATAACCGATACAAATATTGAATCACTATGCTGTACTCCCGAAAATTATTTTTTAAAGTAATGAAATAATATTTTTAAATAAAGAATAAAATTTAAAAGATAATAAAAGAATAAAAAAGAATAAAAGAACTTTTTAAGACAAACTATATATTTCTTAAAAGAAGAAAAGAAAAAAAAAAAAAAAAGGAAAGAAAACAGGCAATGGTGACCTGCGAGGAAAACTGTCAGCAGTGTGGAAGATAGGAACACATTTTAGAGCCGGGAGCAGTTGGGAGCCATGAGAAGAGCCCTAGAGATGAACTTGGATTGTATTCCCAGTCCCATTACTAATTTACTGTGTGACCTTGAATGAGTCACCGAGCCTCCCTGGGTCTTGGCTCACCTCTCTGGAAAATGAGGATACCATAATATATTTTCTCGAAAGCCGTTTCCCAGTTCTGAAGTTCTATGGGTTAATGTCTACAGGGCTCATTTAGAAAGACACGAAGGACTCGGAGGTTAATAATGAAAACGGAACTTTTCCAGTAAAATGGTGAGTAGTAGGTTTTTTTCCCAAGTAGTCAAAAATCAACAGCAAAGATGGTGAAACTAATATGAAAAAGAAACCTACTAGATGCAACATAGAATGAGTTCACTTACAAGTAATGTCCTAACCATAATCTACCCTGTCACCTACAGATCCCCTAGAAGTCCCCTATGTCCACTGATCCCTAACCATTTCTCTACTGGAAATATTCTTCCACCCATTTGGGGGAGGATGGCTAAGGGGACAGAGGCCTGACTCCATCTCTAGGGCCCAGTCCCAAATCCAACCAACAGTAGATGTGCAATAAATACAGGTGGAAGAAATAAAAGTGAAACTTACATTTCTAATCAGCAGTTTCATTAATGATGAAATTCAATGACAGCCCTTCCCAATTACCTGAATATAAAATAGACCTCTCAGCCAATGCACTGGTATTCCACGGTTCTGCACCTTTACAATGAAAGGATTAAGTTGAGAATATCTCCTTTTGAGCACAGGATTTAGATTTTCCAAGTGCTTTTAGATTCATTATTAACTAACAATAAAATAGTAACTGGTACTTTTGTAGAGTCTTATGGTTTATATAAGACTTTCATATACATTATCTCATGTTCTGTGAGACAGCAGTTATTATCCCCATTTCACAGGTGAGGAAACCAAGGCTCAGAGAGGGGAAGTGACTTGCCCAAAGTCCCATGGACAGTCAAGGCTGAGCCAAGGCTGCAATCCAGTTGGTCTCCCCTCAACACCACCGTTGAAGTCCACCTGTGCCCTCTTCTCTGACTCTTCCCCAATCTACTCTATTGCTGCCAATAAAAGCAAAATTATGAGTTTACTTCCATCTTGCTTTTCTCTCTCTCTCTCTCTTTTTTCTCCTCTTTTATTCTTTCTTCCACCTTCAAGGAGGGTATATCTTGCTGAAACATTGAAAATGATTTTAAGGTAGAGCGGGAAGAATGGGGGGGGTGAAGGAGGGAGGGGAGAAGGAAGAGAGGTAGGTCCTTGCCATACTGCAAAGTGTTCCACATAGATTTATTTAATTCTCTTAGGAAGCTTCTGAGGCAAGCCTATGATCCCCATTTTACAGATGAATGAACTGAAACTTAGATAAATCTCTTGCCCAAGTTTACACTGCTAGTAAAAGATACAGCCAACAAATCTCATGGTCTTCTTGAGATTCCTTTCTACAGAGCTGACAACTGGATGAGAAAGAGAAAGAATAAAAACTCAGGCTATATGCAGATCATTTCTCCCCTTCAAAATTAAGTGAGGTTGAACCTGTCATATCAGACAACAGCAATATAGGCCAATAATTTCAATTTACTTAGGTACAATGAAAACAGCTAGCAGTGGCTAGCTGCTTTTGAAAGATGTGGTTCTATTAAAAGCATTTAATTTAATACCACATGACATAGTAAAATAAGTACCCATTTTGCAAATTCTTTTATAATGTTTCATCTTCACGTCTGCCATTTTAAAGAGCTTTCTCCGTGAGTTACACTAACTTCTAATTAACATCCTTTTGGAGTTTTACAACTTCTGATATCTTGCAGAAAACCAAAAGAAAAAGGAAAGAAAGCTACAAGAAAGATGTAATTTGGTGAAGAAAGCAAATTCGGTCCTTTCGCAACATACGGAACTAATTAGTTCGGGTGACTTGGCTTGGAAAGACATTCACTGCAAAACAAGGAACATTTGTTGAGATTCTGGTACTTGGCATGGGGAAGGGGCTGACAGAAAGATGAATAGCACAGTTCTTGAGTTCAAGGAGTTCAACATCTGCTGGGCAAGATGGACCCAACCGTTGCTAACTCAAATGTGAGCCTCACCCAGTGAGTTCTGTAACAGTCCTCTCCTAACTTCTTCTACTGAAGTCCAAAATTTTACCCTGTTTGCAGCTACCCTTTCTGTGTGTGTCAGATAGAAAAGGTATCACTCTACATCTCTTAATAACAAATTCCACCACAATAATACCATTATTTCTAACAAGGGCAGCAAGCATTTGTACAGTGCTTTAAAGTTTACAAAACACTTTCCTACTCAGTGTGCCTTAAAACCACAGAATCAGAGATGTTTAAGTCAGGCAGTATTTTTCAGTTGAAAGTATTTATGTTCAATTTTCTACAACTAGCAAATTTGAGAGATCACCTTTTTCAAATATTGTAAAGAGAACCCCTTGTGGGCTATTTCCAGCTATGCCAAAATGCATGCTGACACCCTTCAAGTATTAAAAAGAGCAAGCAAAACATTTCAACTATTTTAACTATGTGAACCAAACCAGTGGGGAATGCACATGCCTCTGCAGAAACAAAGAACATTATTCAGCAAAAAAGACATGCATTCTACATTAGGCTATAAAATAATTTTTTTCCTAGAGGATATTTTTAGATCATTGAACTGCAGGAATGCTGATTTCTTTCTGAAACAAATTGATTATCAAGAATTACTGAAACTATGTTAAAAAATAGCAACTAATCTAAATTCCTTGTCTGACAAGCATTAAGGAAAATTATGTAGTCATAGCCATAAGTGAGATGTGATATATGATTCTCGTACATAGTGAAACTGTAAATCACATCAAAACAAATAATTTCACGCAACTAAGTTCTTACTTGTTATATCAGATATTTTTCTTTTAGTCCTTACTGCATGGATTCAAGAAACCATTGGCCAATCAAGGCTAAACTGCTTAGAGGGAACAGCATGTGTGAGCCACTGTCTGTGGTCCTGAATTACCCATCATTTCACCTTAGAGTCTGGTTTTCTCTTCCCTCTGGTAACGCCAGAGTCAGAGTTGGGATTTAGAACCCTGCTCTGGCTCTATCACTATATGACTTCTTATGTGATAAGGGACAGATTACTCACTTGTTCTCTCTCAGCCTTGATCTATTCAGAATGTAAAATGAACAAGTTGAACAAGAGGGCTCTAAGCTCCAACATCCTATGTTTTGGTGGCTTAAAATTGCCAAAATAATGAACAGGTGGCAGGGTTCTCAATTTAACTCAATATAACATTATTAAGGGTCATGTTTCATATTCCACGTACTGTGCTAGGCTCTAAAAATACAACGATATTTTGGTTAGAACCTTTTCATTTAAAACAGACAACAACACCCTTGGTTATGTGGGACTATGGTAATTATGCAGTAACTTGCAGGGTTACAGCTGGGACTGAGGTAAAATTGGAATGAGGACTTGTAACACCTCAAGTCTTCTTTCTTTCTTCTTTCTGCTCTATTCCAAATGAGTTCTTCGACTCAGAATGTGTGTGGCAGACAGAATTTAAGATGATTCTCAATTATACCTACCTCTGAACACTCATAACCTTGTATAATCTCCCCTTGAATGTGGGCAGGACTTGTGACCTGCTTCTAACTATCAGAATATGGCAAAGGTGATGGGATGTCACGTCTGAGATTATATTACATAGGAAGGTAACATCGTTCTTGTCAGCATATTTTCCCTTGCTGGCTTGGATGAAGTCAGGGGACATGTTGGGAAGGCTCATGTGTCAAGGAATTGAGGGCAACCTCAGCCAACAACCAGGGAGGAACAGAAGGTGGCCTCTGTCCAACAACAGCCAACAAACTAAGACCCCAATCCTATAGGCTACAATGACCCAAGTTCTGCAACAACCATACAGACCTGGAAAGGGATTCTTCCCCATATGAACTAGAGATGAGACTAGGGCACTGACGGACCCCTTGACTATAGCTGTCAGATGAGATCCAGAAAATTTGTGCCCAGATTCATGAACAACAGGAACTCTGAAATAATAAATGTGTGCTCTTCTAATGTGTTTAAGTTTGTAGTATTTTGTTGTGCAATAGATAAATAACACAAGGGGCATGGCCCCTAAAATCCCCTGACCCACATCTCAAAATCTGGAAACTGAATGGATCTGAAGGCCAGTTTTTCACCTTCCTTGTTCAAAAATCCTAATGGAGGACTCTGAATAGCCCAGCTTGCCTCAGATTTCCACCCTACTAACTACCAGGGAGGTTGGAATCAGTAAGAAGATAGCAGTCCCGTTCTTACTAACCGAATTAGATAAAATATTTTCCAGAATAAGAGCAAGTGTGGACAGGCAGAACAGTAGCTGTCCAGTGCAAAGGGTGAATAATATAAACATGTTATTTTCCCATAACTTAAAGGTAAATGTAGATGAGTTAATAGCCTATGAAAATGCAATAGTTTATGTGCTGCAGTTGAGGAAGTACAGGACCTTTCACACAGACTTGAGAGTCAGGAAAGAATTTTCAGGGAAAGTGATACCAACGTAGAACCTGAAAACTGAATAGGAGTAATCCATGTAAGTAAGGGGCAGGTAAGAATGTCTCAGACACAGGAACTATCCTGTGAAAAAGCCCAGGAGCCAGAGAAGGAATGAAGTGTTTGGTGACTCCAAATATTTTCAATGCAGTCAGCTCATAGCACGAAGGTTGTGGGGAAGGGGCCAAGAGGGAGGCTGAAAAAAATCTGTCAGGGCTGGAAAATAAAGGCCTTGTATTGGTCAGGGTTCTTATCAGCAAGTCATAGACTCTACTCCCTTCATTATCTCACAGGGTTAAGACACCATGCAGTCAGAAACCACGTAGCCATGACTAATACCGAGCACAGCAGCCAACGCCATGATTGCAAATACACACCACTCAGCACCAATCATCCCAGGCTGGATACCAGAAGCTGCCCCAGATGAATCAGATTCTGCTCTGTCGTGCCTGATAGACACCATCTCCTGGGTTATGATGGAGCCTGATGCCTCATGTAATATACTTCCACATCCAGTTCTCATGGGCAGATGCGATTGGAAGAACCCAGGTCGCATGCCTGCATCCTAGCTGCTGTTGATGTTGTTTTTCATTCATCCATGGGAATGTGGGCCTCATGTGTGGGAACTGTCAAAGTGTAGACAGGTTTTCCAAAAGATATTAGACATCCATGAACGATAGCTGTTCACAGTGGACCTTGTGACCAAACAAAGAGTTTTACCATTGTTCTGGGGAATGTCATTGAAGGGGTTTAAGTAGGGGAGTGACATGGTTACTTTTCTAGTTTAGGAGGTTCCCTCGGCCTACAGCATGGAGGATGAATTGGAAGCAAAAAGGCCAGGTGGGAACCTGTTGCAGTCATTCAGGTGAGGAAGTCTGAGTGCCTGAAATAAAGTTGGTATGACAGTAATGGAGAGAAGGACATGGCTGGGTGGATCCTAGAAGGTATATTAAAAAGTGCTTTCTCTTACATAGATTAAAATAATAAATTACCCTGCCCTTCCTTCCTCCACCTTAGCAACTCTTGAGGATCCTCTACTGTACGTAGGATCTAATTTGGATTTTTAAATGTGTTTTCCCAAAGAAACAATATTATAAGTGGTGGTCTATCTGGGAACTTATCATTTGTAACATTACTTCTTTAGCAAATGGCTTCCAGATATCTATTTAGCATGGAATCTTTCTTCAAATGAAATCTAATACAAAATATGGGAAGTGGGTTTTTAGTTATACATGGGCCTTTGGGTTCAGAATTTTGCCTTCCATGTATTCCCAAAACATCAGCCCTGAGGAAGCTCTGCAGAGCCCTGGGGTTACAAGGTGTGTGGTTTAAGGGTATGTTCCCCTTGAAAGTGTGCCTTAGGAGTCCACCAAACAGCTTACATGAAAAATGGTCTGCAACAGAACTAGTTAAAAGTCACTACGTCTGTTGCTATCAATGCTAGTGGAGTTCACCAGGAACAAAGAGGAAAAGGAAGGCTGGCGTTTCCAGAGATGGTTTCTCGGAGGAAGGTGTGACTGGAGCAGATCCTCCAAGGATAAGAAAGATCTGGTGAGGAGAAAGAAGCAGCAGGAGAAGAAGCCTGGAGACTAGATGCCATCAAGGCAACTAGAACTATATGGGTAGGCATGTGAGCAAACTCAAGGATGTCTCCAACAACCCCACCTCCTGGTATTCACACCCTTGAATAATCCCTCTTCTTGAGTGAGGGCAGGACCTGTGACTTGCTTTTAACCAACAGACTACAGCAAAGGGAGTAGGATGTCACCTCTGTGATTAGGTTACAGAAGATCGTGGTTTCTATCTCTCTAGCAGACTCTTTCTATTGCCTTCTCCACCTGCAAGTTGATGAAGCCAGTTGAAATGTTGGAAGGGCCCATGTGGTAAGGAATGAGGGTGGCCTTTGGCCAATAGGTGGCTAGGAGGTGAGGCCCTCAGTCCAGCTTCCCTCGGGGACCTAAATTCTGCCAACAACAGAACATTTTTGACATAAATCACAGCAATATTTGTTTGGATCCATCTCCTAAAGTAAAGGAAATAAAAGCAAAAATAAACAAATGAGACCTAATTACATTTAAAAGCTTCTTCACAGAAAAGGAAACCATCAACAAAACAAAAAGACAACCTACTGAATGGGAGAAAATATATGCAAATGATATGACCAGTAAAAGGGATTAATAACCAACACATGTAAACAGCTCATACAACTCAACATCAAAAAAATGGGCAGAAGAACTGAATAGACGTTTTTTGAAAAAGAAAATGCAGATGGCTAACAGGCTCAACATCACTAACCGTCAGGGAAATGCAAATCAAAACCACAATGAGATATCACGTATACCAGTCAGAATGGCTATCATCAAAAAGAACACAAATAACAAATGTTGGTGAGGATGTGGAGAAAAGGGAACCCTCCTACCTTGTTGGTGGGAATGTAAGTTGGTGCAGACACTGTGAAAAACAGTATGGAGGTTTCTCAAAATACTAAGAATAGAACTACCCTTTGACCCAGCGATTCTATTCCTGGGTATTTATCTGAGAAAGCCAAAAACACTAATTCTAAAAGATACGTGGATGTTCATAGCAGCGTTATTTACAATTGCCAGGATACAGAAGTAACCTGAGTGTCCATCAACAGATGAATGGATAAAGAAGATGTGGTATATGTATACAATGAAACACTACTCAGACATAAAAAGGAACAAAATTTTGCGATTTGCAACAACATGGACGGACTTGGAGGGCATTATGCTAAGTGAAATAAGACCGAGAAAGACAAATACTGTATGATATCACTTATATTGTGGAATCTAAAAAATACAACAAACTAGTGAATATAACAAAGAAGAAGCAGACTCATGGAAATAGAGAACAAACTAGTGGTTACCAGTGGGGGTGAGAAGGAGGAGGGGGAAGTGGCAGTCACAAGTTATTGGGCGGAAGACAGGCTCAAGGTTGTACTGTACAACATGGGGAATCTAGCCAATATTTTGTAATAACTGTAAATGGAAAGTAATCATAAATAAATAAATAAATAAATTCTGCCACCAACAATATGGAAAAAAGCCTGGAGTGGATATTTCCCCAGTTGAGCCTTCAGATGAGACCCCAGACCTGGCGGATACATTGTTGCAGTTTTGTGAGACACCATGAAGCAGAGGACCCATGTAAGCCATGCCCATATTTCTGACCTACCATAACTGTTAAATAATAAATGTGTGTCTTAAGTCATGGAGTGTTGTGGTCATTTTTCACACAGCAATGGATAACTAACGCGGTGGCTTTAGGTATGTTCTTCATACCTCCGATCTTTGGCTTTCTTCTCTACGATGGAAGGTAATACATGAACCACCTCTCAGATTTGGTAGAAGGATTAAATAAAACAAGTGGAGCGCCAGCATCCTACACGTCTAGAGGTAGGTGTTCCATCAGTGGTAGTCACAGCTGCTACCTCAACCACCACCAACCACACAAGAAGGAAAATAACCCTTGAGAAAGGTTTACAAGCTGTTCTTGTTTGTCACGTAGTGAAAGAATCAATGTGGCCCTGTGAACTGCTCCCAGAAATTCATCTTCAGAATAAGGGCAAAAAAAAAAAAAAAAAAACCCTTCTACATATCTTAAGCCTCTCAGTTCCTCGGGTTGGCCCTGACTATACATGCTTCTCGATAATGCTGCACCAAAGAAATCCCTGGGTCCAGTCCTGTGGTTGGATTTGTGATACATATTAATTAGTTTATCTTATGTCAGGGGGAAGGAGGGGAATACTGTGCTAGTTTTTCAAAGCAGTGTTTTCCCAGGTTACTGTGGGGAAAAAAATTGCATTTTCTTTATCATTCTTCCGTCATACTTAACCCCCAGTGCAGGTTATAACCTTTGGATATTTAGTCACTGTCCAGTTGTGATACTTAAAATTAACAGGGTAAACATATATTCTGTACTGCTTTGCCAGAAAAACTTGGCTGATCCAACAGGTTTTAACTCTGTAGCGCTCTGTATCTGTGCTTTCTTTATCTTTTTCCTTTTTCTGTTCCATCTTCCCCGGAGGAGTATTAACTCAAAGTCATCACGAGAGACCCATCGCTGCCTGCTGCTTTCTGTGCCATCATTTGCATCTCTCCTCCTTTATAACTTCTCCAGCCATTTGGTGAAGCACATACACACTCACACACCCACACACACAAACAGAGGATGCCATTCACCTCTAAAATGGCAGCAATTTGCTTGTTTGGAGAAATCATAAACGCATTTTCATTTTTACCGATTACACTTTCATCTACCTTTTCCATCCTACTCAAGCCAACCGCAGGACTTGCTCTTTCAATGTAAAAGCTGCTACGAAACACAGTTAAGCGAGTGATCTTTGAAAGGACCTCAGAAGACTGGAGTGGGTTGGGAGAGAACAGAGAGGTACCCTCTGGACTTGTATATTCAATGATTTCTAAAAATGTAATGGATTACAATGATTTTTTTTTTTTTCTCAGTACACGGGCCTCTCACTGCTGTGGCCTCTCCCGTTGCGGAGCACAGGCTCTGGATGTGCAGGCTCAGCGGCCACGGCTCACAGGCCCAGCCGCTCCGAGGCATCTGGGATCTTCCCGGACCGGGGCACGAACCCGTGTCCCCTGCATCGGCAGGCGGACTCTCAACCACTGCGCCATCAGGGAAGCCACTACAATGATGTTTTAACAAGGTTATTGATACTTAAACCTTAACAGTTTAGAAAACAACAGATAAGAGATGAAAGGACATCTTTCCTTGGTTCAAAAGTAGGTACAGGGATTAAGTGTTTGGAGTGGGTAAACTCTGAAAATAACGGTAGTTCAAAACACTAGCCATTTAGAAGGCAGAGAGGTAAGTCTTTCAGCCCCTGCTTGTTTTGTTACTCGGAAAAGGGAGAAATTATTACCTGAGAGTTCTGCATTTATGTTCATTGCTGTGACAGAACACATTGCATTTTATTAGCTATAGGCTTTGGCTGGTCAGGTATAAATATACTGTTACCATTAAATTAAAAACTTCTAACAATTTGAAATATTCATCAGCTAAGTTTACATTTGTAAAGATTAAAAATCTTGGGACCATTGTTTCTTCATCTGTTAAATGGGGATAAGGAGATGTAGTTGCAGCATTTCTGTGAATTTTAGGTTGAAATAATGTATGTGAAGGTGCCTGGCATAGTGTAGAGGTTTGGTAAGTGCTGGCAGTGATGATGATGGTGATGGTGGTGGTGGTGGGGATAGTAAACATGATGAAGAAACTTCAGCAGAGATTTGTGTATCCTGATTATTCATTTTGAAAGGTTTCTTAAATCAATGAAACATCTTTGGACACTTTCCTAAACGGGTTATTCATGTAATCACCCCAGCAATTCAGCATGCGTGTGTTTTATGAGATACCTTTTCATAAGCAATCGAAAGCCCCTCCCTCTTTATTCATTTAGAGGTACCCTACTGCAAGGAAGCCAGCTTCCTTGAACAAGACTTGGTTTTATGCAGAGTCTCAAAGAGGCCAAGTCAGCCTCTGGCCGATTTGTTGGAACAAATAAAAAGTCTGAGCAAGGATCTTGATGGGAAAGACAAGGTGGGAAACCCTCTGCCTTCTTTGTAGGCAAGAGATTCCTTCCTTGCACATGACTGAGGTGACGTTGTGATGGTGTGTTTAACGTTAGCCGATGACATGTCTAACCGGGTGTGTGTGGTGGAGAGGGGCAGGTTCAAGGTCTCTGATCATGGATCAGCTCTGTGGCATGTTATCTCTTAATGACCATGGCTTCCCATGGTCCATTGGAGGATATTTGTAAGCTCTCAGAGCAATTCACATTATGGATAGCTGAGACTAGGGAAGAATGAATGACTTAAACAACCTTCACATTTTTAGTAATCTTATGGAAATGTCTCTTTTATGGGAAGATCTCCCCAGCAGAACTAAATTACTACATTAATAGTAATCCTTGGAATAAGGTAATGTGTGCTTGAATGTACACGGAGGGATTAATTTAACAATACTTTCCAATTTTACCTTGGGAGCTGCAACCAAGAATGCTGACACCAGGTAACTATCAATCAAATAGCTAGGAATAATTTTATTTGTAATTAACTGGGGACCAGGGTATTATTACCTCATTCCCTGCATTGTAAGTTGTCGTAAACACACACACACACACACACACACACACACACACACACACACACACACACACACACACACACCAATCAACCCTCACTCAGGAATTCAATGCCATTCAAACTATGGCTAAGGGAGATGGTAAAAACAGGGTAAAGTTCAGGTTCATGGGCTCTGGGGCCTGGAACAGAGATGAGGTTGGACATGAGGCCTCAGCATTGAGATTAGACAATCCATGTCACAGACAGCAGATGGGGAAGACGAGACAAAGGAGTAGCCAGTTTAGGGATGGCCGGGAAGGCATGGAACACTGAGAGCCTTTTCCCCGGCACTTCTTTTGTTTATGGACAGGTGGAAGGCCTCAGCATTCTCTGTGGTCTTTTAAAATTATCCGTAAACACTAAGATTCCCCCTAGCTGGAGAGCTAGGAAAACTTCAGTTTAAATGGGTTTTGGGTATGATTAAGTGTCTGAGAATGGATGCGTCAGAGCTTGAATAACATCTGAATTCTTCTCAGGAGAAAGCTCTTAGGGGTGTCTGCCTCTCAGCTGGAAATCCTGCCAAAGGCAACCTACAACTAGATATCTTGATTATCTAACTGTCACCCGAAAACAAAAGCAGCGGTAAGAAAAATGCGAAATGTAAAAACGTGAAATGAGCTTGTTGCTGCTGTTGTTTTACTCTGAGACTCAGAGGAAGGAAGACTTTAGGAAAATCAGTACCTGGAATTCACCGGGGTGTAAACTGGACGGGGCCAGTAAGGATCAGGGAAGCAGTCCTTCCTGTGGACCCTAGGAACAGTATTTAATCAATTTCGCCTTTGCCAATGTGCTTCATAAGGGGATTGTAATAAAGCGCATTTCTCCTTTTCTGGTTGGAAAAATCTCTGTTTCTGCACACAGGCTGTGGATCACTGCATGAGAAAATGTTTTCTTGTGTCCATCATGGTTTTGCAAGAGAGCTGAGGTGGAGAAATTGACTTTGTTTACATCCAACCTAGCTGAAGACAAGATAGTGAAATGGCCACAGATGTTTTTTCCCTCTAAAGAGAACATTTTGCTTTTCTTTGCAATTCCACTTGGAAAGAAAACAAATTTCTGTTAATAGTGCCGTGCAGCAACGTTGCTTTGCTGGATAAATGCACCTGGCCGAGTAAGTCTCTCCTTGCCTTTGGGATCTAGCAGATACTCATCACATTCTGGCCAAGCTAGCTGGGGCCCAGGCCACCAGCTCTTCAAGGGCAGGTGCTCTGCCCAGTTCAAGGTCTGGCACCAAGTTTGCTGAATGACGTCCCCAGGGACCCCAACAGAAGCCTAACAAAGCTAAATTAGCTTATTCCATAGCGAATCCTTTTGAAACACGGAGGAACATCTTAGCCTCGTGGGTACATTGGTGGCCCAGAAACGATCCACGCCGTCATACATCCGTGAGTTTACATGTGAGTACGACTTCCTCGTAAGAGAGGCTTGGGTGTAAAAAGATTTCCTCCAGATGTTCACCCTTGAGATTGCCTGAATGTGTCCGTCATCTGCCTTATATTAAACAGGCAGAGGAAGCCATTGCTCTTTTTGATGGACTTCAGATCCAGGGATGAAACACTGTAGATCTGACCGCTCTGAAGATGGATTTATTTTTCAATAGTTGTGACTATGTGACGAGGAGGCACTGAAGAAATTTGAATAATTGTCATTAACTGCTGGATCCTTATGATCTCAAAGTTCACTCAAACTCTTAGCCACGTCACTGCTTAACAGGACTTCAGCTTTTGCTGAATACCGCCAGGGATGGGGAACTCCCTCCCTCCCAAAGCACCTCACTTGATATCTGGGTTGCTCTGATTCAGTGGGTTGGCAAACTGTTCTGCAAAGAGCCAGATACTAAATTATTTAGGCTTAGTGGGCCATACAATCTCTGTAGCAGATACTCAAGTCTGCTCGTGTAGCGTGAAAGCACTCTAGACGGTACGTGAATGAACGGGCAGGCTATGTTCCAATAAAACTTTGTTTACAAAAGTAGTCAGAGGGCCAGGTATTGATCTAAGTGTTATCCTTCCTTGTCCTGAAAGCACCATCTCCCCGGTGGCCTAGTTCAACGTTTGGTGGCCACACACAGGAGCTAACGCAACCCTCTCCTATAAGAAAGCCCTTCGTCTCTTTAAGGTGATGATACACTCTCGCCAAGTTATCTGTTTCCTTTCCTCCCACGACCCCATCTCTCCTCCTAATTCCAAGTCTCTCACCTCTTCTTAAGTGTGGTTGGCTGAGTTATGTTATTTTGATAACCACGTTTATATGGGTGTTGGAACGGAAGGGTTCAGACCTAAGCCTCTTTTTCTAGGCAAAAACAGTGTTTCATTTTACCTGTCCTTTAAGACGCCCTCTCCCCACTCCACAGGCGCTATCCTTTACCTCAGCCGCCCTGTTAGCACCTGTGTCTGCTTGTCCCAGAAGCTGCGATCATCAGGACCAGGCCACCCAGGCAGAAGCCCCAGGCTCCCGGCATGAGGTCTGCCAGGTGTCAGCTTTGAGGCTGAGGGATCATTCCACCGAGGAAACCTCCCTCAATCCCCTGAATCCAGGGAAGAGCCCCTCTTCTGTGCGACCACGTGGCCTGAAGGCACCACAGCACCGAGCCCCAGTCTTGCCACCCCACCCTGCTGACCGGTCTCTCTCCCCACTAGACTGTGAGTAAATGAGGGCAGGGACCACGGTGTGTTCCCTGCTGTATGCCTAGAGCCAACAGAGTGCTGGGCACAGGGGAAATGCTCAATAAACATAATATTAGGGCTTCCCTGGTGGCGCAGTGGTTGAGAGCCCGCCTGCCAACGCAGGGGACGCGGGTTCGTGCCCCGGTCCGGGAAGATCCCACATGCCGCGGAGCGGCTGGGCCCGTGAGCCATGGCCTCTGCGCCTGCGCGTCCGGAGCCTGTGCTCCGCAACGGGAGAGGCCACAGCAGTGAGAGGCCCGCGTACCACAAAAAAAAAAAAAAACAAAACATAATATTAAATGTAATATTATAATACTCAATGAACGAACGCACACATGAATGAATGAATTGTAAAAAAAAATCCTGAGAGTGGGTGAACGAGTCAGGCCTCCTGTGCATACAATGTACCCACTACACGTTGCCAAGCCCGCTCTCGCACTTGGTGACCCATGCGGTGGGCTCTGACCCTCGCAGTGGCCCTGCAAAGCACCGAGGTTGCCAGGGATCATGACCCCATTGCCCCTATGAGTGACGGGAGGTGCCCCCGTCAAGCACGGCCAGTAAACCTTGGCCTGGTGGCTGCCTGGAGGCTGGGTCCTCTCTCTGGCTCTCTGCCGCATTGGCCTTCTCCACGCACCACCCCACAGCCCTGGCTCAAAAGATGTCCTTGCTGGTGCCTTCTGGGAGGGGACCAGCACTCAGAAACCATGGTCTCCACAGCTCCTGTCCATCCTCTTGCTTTCCTGTCTTGGGTCCTAACTCCTGCCCACAGGAGCTGCTGATTCATAGCTCTGTGAACTTCCCCTATACGTGACTCTTGATCAGTCCCTTCCACATACCCAACACCTCCTCACGCCTGGAGACCCTACCCAAAGGCCACCTCCTCTGTGCAGCCAGCTGCAGTCCTGCAGACACATGTCTGCACTTTTATCACTTCTGTCTATGCCTCCAAGAATAGTACTCGGTAATCCCGATAAGACAGAGCTTATGAATTCAAAATAAAATCGAGGGTCTAATGATGATAACAACAGGTAGCTTTTATGGAGAGCTGACTCTCCCAGGAACAAATCCTGGTGACTTTATAGACACATCTCATTTGTAATCCTAAATGTCAGGCAGACATTTTCTATATTATTGTCGTCTCCATTTTTCTTTAGCCTGGCAGGCAAAACAGGGAAATGGTTAGGAACGTGGCCTTTGGGGTTAGGGAGACCAGGCTGCAACTCCCAAGTCCGTTCACTTGCCAGCTACGTGACTTTAGGGAACCTATATAACCTTTTCGAGCATCCCGCAGAGAAGGGTTAATGAGGGTAAAATTAGCACTGGTAGATAAAGCCCTCAGTACCTAGGCTACCTGGCATGAGTTAAGCCCTCTGTAAATGTCCTGAGGAGGATTCAGAAGGCAGAGGGTTATCTCATTCATCTTTGCACCCCTAGTGACTAGTATCGTGCCCGACTTCCAGTGAATGCTCCTTACAAATTTGGGGAGATGTTCCTCCACTGCCGTGCAGATGGACATCCTGGAAAGATGTGGCCCGGGGGATTCACGGGTTTCCTTAATCTCAACATGCTCATGCACTCCCCACCTCTGTTAAGAAAAGCATGAGGAGTAACCACGTGACGCAGAGGATGTCCCACCTGTTGCCCTCTTGCGCGGCCCCCACCATACACACACTGTAAAGGATGAACATGCTGGCTTTGGCTTTGATGCAAGCTCGTATTTTTCAAATCTTTGTGTACAGTGAATGAGATGTTTGTACTGTCAAATCACATTTCCCCACAGGCTGCCTTGTTTCCTGAAATAGTGGGGCCCAGATACTGGTTGTGCATGGAATACAAGCTCTGAGATTTTATTTCTTGTGTGCACTGGGTTCCCCGACCAAATCAGATGTCCAATTATATCTGCGTATTGGGAAATCTGGGCTGAAGAAAGAGCCGGCTGCCAATAGGGCACCAGGAAACAGTCCTTCTGGAGTTTCTGTGGACCAGCTGCCTGGCTGCCACCACCTGTACAAACTGGTTGGGCAACAGTGTTGCTCCCAATTTCACTAGAAAATGTTGGCTCTCAACTGGCACATGGGCTGGGATGCAAAGTGGCTTTCTCAGAAAAGTGCTGCTGCCTTGGGGCCTCTGTTTCTTAAGATACAGGTTTCTGTTTGGATGGATTGGCAGGGTTTTTCAACAAGAGTTGCTGACATCTGAATAATAGTTATGGTAATAATCATCACCATCATCATGGGAGGAAGAATCCTGTCAATTTGCGAACAAAACCCTCTCGGGTCCTGGTATTTCCCAAAGCCCCTCAGGGATGGGATCTGCCCCGGTGAGACCCACCGCTAGGATGTGCGGACTGTCTTGGGCAAAGAGGTCCCCCTTCTCCTCTGTGGGGCCATCTTCTGCCTCCTTCTCCCCATAGCCACACCAGAGAGGAGGGGGGGACAGTGGGCTGAGGAAGGGGTGTGGGCTTGGTCCAGGGGGCCAGGTGGCAGGGATGAGCGGTCTTCCCACGGGTGGGGAAGTGAGGCTCTCTGCGCCCGGCTGCTGAAGAGGGGCAGTGGTGGTGTGTGGGAGCTTGGAAAGCAGGAGGCCTGGGCTCTGCTTGCTTTGAGGCTCCCAGTGGACCTGGGCAAGTCATCTCCCTCACCCAGTGGGCCCTGCCTGCGATGAGGACTTTCACGGACCGTTGCCGCACCTTCCTGGGCTTTGGGGTGTATTTTGGGGAGGTCCTAGAGGATCAGGAGACAGGCTGTAGCTTTACAGCTAATACATGTTCACCTTTGTGGGGCACCTTAGGTGCTAGCATTTAGCTACAAGCTTCGGGGATGAACACTATTTTACGTTAGATGTGAAGTAACTTAGGGCACATTCTATATACATATTGCGGGAAATTGGAGGGGCCCCAAATCCCAAAATAGGAAGGCATCCCGAGCCAGATTAAAGGGTCCGCCCCCAATGTGCGCAACTGGATAGAGGGTGGGGTGGGGGTAGGGGTAGGGTGGGGTGGGGGTAGGGGTGGGGTGGGGAGGTGCCAGCACTGGGCTTGGTTTGATCACAACGAAACTGCCCCCGACGTCCTGGGCCATCCTTCTGTTTTGGGGAAGGAAGGAGGAGCTCAGAAAAGGGAGCTGAGCGACCTGGGCTTCCATGATTTAGAGACAGAGCAGGAGCAAAATGTCCAGGAAGGAGTGAGAGAGACCAGAGGAAGGAGGCTCCTCCTCCACCCGCGTCCTCGGGTCCCCAAGTACGCCACGTAGGTGGGAGCGTGTCACACACACCCACGCGCCCACTGCCACATTCCTCGCGCTCCCGCCCCAGCCGGGCCCATATCCGCGCGCCTGTAGGCCCTGGGCCTCCACGGGCCACGTCGCCGCCACCTGCTGCTGCATCCCTAGCGAAGGGGAAGGCGCATCTTCGCGCCTCCCCCACCCGCCCTCCACCTCCGAGCGGGCCTTCCCCGCACCCGCATACTCCAGGGCCGTGTGTAGGACGTCTTCCCCGGGCCCCCTCCCCAAAGCAGCGGGGGAGGCGGAAGGAGGAGCTCCGGCTGCAGCCACCCGCCCTCCCCCACCTCCCCCACCTCCGGAGCTCCCCCTCCCTTCCTCTCCCCTCCCTTCCCCTCCCCTCTCCTCCCCTCCCCTCCCCTCCCCTCCCTTCCCCTCGGCTGCCGCAGCCCGGCCAGTCGCGCGCTTCAGCTTGGGCTCCCCAGAACGAGTCGCTATAGGTAACAGCGCGGGCTCCGCAGACCCGGGGCCGGGGAAGCCCAGGCGCGTTGTCAGCAGCTGCGCTGCGGGGCGGGGGCAGGGGTCGCACGGACCCCCCCCCCCCCGTCCGGGCCTGCGGACCCAGGCTGGCCCGCCCCCTCCTCCCAGGACGCCTCAACCCGCGCGGTTCGCCGCCGCCGAGGTGCCCCTGCAGGGACCCCGACGCAGCCAGCCCCTTCTTCCTTCCCAGCCCGTGCGCACAGCTCTGCGCGCGGCAGGGTGGGCGCCCCACTGTCGCGGTCGCCGCCGCCGCCGGTAAGCCGCTCTCGGGGGCCGGGGCTGGGGCGGGGAGCGGGGGGTGCGGGAAGAGCGGGGCAGCTCCGCCACCACGGCCGCCGGACCGGCCATGTGCTAAAGTTTCTGGGGCTCTGCGCCCCACCGGGCGGGCGCGCAGCGCGGGGCTCAGCGTCGCGGTGGGTGGGGCGGCGCGGTCCTGCTGGGTGCCTGCCACCCCCGGACCCGCGGGGCGCAGCTCTGCGCGCTCTCACGCTCTCTCTTCCTCTCTTCTCCTCCGCGCTGCCTCCCGGAGGTCCTCCTGCCGAGCCCCGGCGCGGGGCATGAGGAGCCCCGGGGCGCCGCCCGGAGACTCCCCGACTGCGCGCACACCTCGAGAGCGGCGGACCGGGACATGAGCCGCGCGCGCGGGGTCCGGCGCCCGGCGGCCAGCCCGAGCTGGCGGCGGCCAGCGGATCGGCGCTGCCCGGGAGAATGAGGCAGGAGCCAGCGGCAGCCTTCTCTTTCTCCTCCTCCTGCTCCTCTTCGCCTTCCTCCGGCTCAGGCACCCCGGGCCCGGGCCAGGCTGTGGCTCTGCTGCGTGCCCCGCGCGCCCCCCGCCCGCCTCCGGATGCGCTGCTCGGTAAGCCAGGCCCTCCGCCGCGGAAACAAAGCCCCTTCGCACGGCCCCGGAGGCTGCCCATGAGCCCCCTGCTCGGCCCCCATCCAGAGCCTGCGGGGTTTCTCACTGAACCCTTGGGTTCCCCCGTTCCCCAGACCCTGCCTAGAGGCCGAACTGCCCGGGCGTCTTCGAGACCTGGTGCTTTCCTGGGCCATCAGGGAGGCAGATGCGGGCTTGACACGCAGGCAGGAGGAGACCTGTTTGGTCTCGGTAATGCTGTCTGCAACCTGGGTTCAGACTCTTCATTTGTGGAGGGAGACGACTCATATATAGTGACCTCGAAACTGGGGTCCAGGATGAGCTGGGTAGTATGTCTCCAGACCACCGGAGGAAGTGTGTTCCCCTTCTTCTCTGGCTCAGATGAGGAAACTGAGGCCCAGGTAGGCTGAATGACTTAATCAAGGTCACAGGGCCAGGAAGCGCAAGCCGGGGAGACCAGGATTGGAAACCAGGGTGCTGTTTCCACCTCTCCCTCGAGCTGATTCTTTTGTAACAAACACACCTGTCCCATTTCTTCTACTAACTGCTTCCGTCTGGAGTTACTGCGTGTGTGTGAAAATACTTGTGCTGATGAGTATCTGCTTGGATGAAATAAATTGCTGGTAGCATTTTTTTTTTTTTTTGGTCCATCCCTCCATCACATAGCTGCCTACCTTACGTGAACTGTAAGTGCACGGCCACTTCTGTTCAGATAGGAGGAGGGTATGTTCCCCTGCGTGCTCTCTTTCCCGGGATTCTGTTTCTCCCGGGCCTCTTAAAGGTTGGAAAGGGCAGAGTTCAGATCCTCCTGTGTGCGCCCAGCACATGCTCGGCCTCAGAACCATGTGGTAAGCCTTTCTGTGCGGGGAGGCCTAATCAAAGCTCCTGCCCCTGGTTGTGTAAGTCTTAAGAGATGGTTACTTAACAGGCTGGTCCCCTATGGCCACTGCGTAGGAACCAACCCTGCCGGAAATTTTATCTTGGCTCACATTTGCCAACCCTCCATGTCAGCAGAACTTCCCACATCTCAATCCAGAAGAAAAGGAGGTCGGGGGGCGGTGGCGGTTAATGTAGACAGGAGGCCTTAGCTTGCCCCCAACTCTCTGGTTTTGTAGCTCTTAACTGTTTGCTTAAGTGCATTTAGGTCAACCCTGAAAGGGGAAGCCACGCGGAATCATTTGGTCCTGGCCTGAGTGGCTTGTTTACTATGTTGAGTCACCAAGTGTTGAGCTTGGTGGTCTGCAGGACTCGGACAGTGTTGGTGTCAGTGCAGGGAAAGGCCATCGGTTTCCCTGTCTCCAGTGACATGACGAACTCTCAGATCCCTTCCAGTGACATGACGAACTCTCAGATCCCTTCCAGTGACATGACGAACTCTCAGATCCCTTCCAGTGAAATGATGAACTCTCAGATCCCTTCTAGTGACATGACGAACTCTCAGATCCCTTCCAGTGACATGATTCTTCGAGTGGCAGAGAGGGGGTTACAGGCCAGAGCTAGGGGGTGTGAGCTGATCAGCCCCACACATTTGGACAGATAGCTTGTTGATCGAATAGGTTGTTGATTTCCAAGAGGAGGCTATGGTGCCCGAGGGAGCTGCAAAATTCAGGTTCCACCCAAAGGAGGTGAAGCCTGGGCAGTGCTTTAGTGGATTATTTATTGGGCTAAAGCCTGGTGGTTATAAAATGTCCCAACGTGCCAGATTGGGTTCATGGCACAGGTTAGGCATTTCATTTGGAGAGATGACATAGACCCCTAAGAGCTGATGAAATACAACGCATCACCTAGATGTCCAGCCGGCTCGAAAGTGACCCGCTGGTGAGCCTGCCTGTTCCTTTCAGAAAGAATCTGTCATAGCTGCCTGGGTAAAACCTTCTCAGCCTAAACAATTAGAGCAAGTAACTAAAGCGATTTTTAGACTCTCCTCTCTCCATTGTTTGCTGATTATATTAGGAAAGGGTGGAGCCTGTCTCAGCAGGAATAGAGGGACTGTTCTAAGAAAGGGGGTCCACTAGGATGTTTAGACCCTGACTCAGTGTTCTCTCATTTTTTGCTCTTTTTTATCCTCCTGGAGTGAAAGTGTGCAATTGAGTAAAAAAGTCTCCCTTTTCGATTCTGTTTTGTCTTAAACCCACTTCTTTTCCGGAAGATCGCTAAAGCTGACCTCTTCCACACCATGTATAATGGTGTCATGTTCAGGTATATTCTAGGTGCCTCATGTTTCTCTTGGGAGAGCAGGAGGGGTACGTATCGCAGATGAATGACAACAATGAGACGTCTCCCTGGTGGGCACCCCATTTCTAACTCAGGAGTCTAGACCAGGAACTCTTTTGATCAGAGCTGACAAGCCCCGCATTGTGAGAACCCGCTTCGGATCCTGCAGCATTTGTGCATTGTTAAAGATGTACGCAGGTACCTATGGGGCATGATCCTTTCCTCTAAAAGGAACATCCTCCAGAGGCCAGGAGACCTGGGATTTATTCGTGACTCTGCTGTGAATTGGCTTTGTGACCTTGGATAAGTCATCTCCACTCTTGGGCTCTTCATTTACATCTGTGCAATGAGTGTGTATGTTTGTATGTGTCCCTGTGTTCATGTGCATGTGTGTATATTAGTGCCAGTAGACCCCCTCCAACTCTAAGCCCGAAGAGTCCTCGGAATCTGAATGTAGCTGGTTATTAATAGCTCCAGAGTGCCCTGTACTTTAAGGTTACATAACATTTTCCATTAAACATCTGTATAAACAGTAAAGAACTGGTCATTATAAAGAAGTGTATTGATTATCCTAAGCGGGGACTCCACCCTGCGTGATGAAAGAACTTTTCGTCTTAAAGGCAATAATGTCAGCTTTCCCATCATGGCACCTTGCGGGTGGCATCTTGGCACACAACGGAGAGGGCTGAGCCAGGACCCTCTCTAGGGTCCATGCGGCAGGAGCCACAGGAGTCACTATGTAATTTGGGTCAACGGGGTAGAGGAGAAATGTCACATCTAGCTTTGTAGCTCGAGGTCCAAGGGACATGGAGGTTTCACCGTAGTCTTAGGCTGTTCCTGGAAGGTAGGAGGAGAAGTATGTAATTACTGTTTGCAGTTGTTTGGAAAATGGAAAGTACTTTAATTAGAGCCTTGAATTCAGCTGAAGCTGAAAAATGGTGAGAAGTTCGTAGATTTGGCAGTGGTGTTTTTGCCGGGTTCTCTGGGCAGGCTTGCTTGTCACACTTTAAATAGTCTGTGGTCAGAGGTCAGGTTTCCTAGCGAAGCCGCAGTCATCGTCAGATAAAGAGGGTGGGAGAAAGAAACCACCAGTCCTTAAACATTTTGTCCCTCTGTCCCCGACTCTGCAAAGTAGATCTTACGGAGCCTGAGCTTGGAGAGCTGAAGTGTGTCGCTCAAAGTCGCAGGGTTATTGAATAGCAGAAGCTAGCGCGATTTCAAGTGCGTTCTGCTGGGGTTGAAAGCATCCTTCCCTTACCTGCCACACTTCATGTCCACCGATGCTGCAGTGTGTCTGGAAACCAAACTGTGCCCTCCTGCCCGAA
The DNA here is from genome assembly GCF_026419965.1 of Kogia breviceps. Classification (NCBI taxonomy): domain Eukaryota; kingdom Metazoa; phylum Chordata; class Mammalia; order Artiodactyla; family Physeteridae; genus Kogia; species Kogia breviceps. The sequence continues at coordinate 8,958,373 of NC_081312.1, read as the reverse complement.
CTTTTAAATAACACTATGGCACAGAGAGGGCATGCCAAAGATTTGACGTATATAACATATGGGGGTGATTTGGCTCTTGAGAGACTTCTGAATCCAAAATGTTGGATTTCTTTGAACTCTATGTCGAATGTATTAGATTTGAAAGATACTCAGAAATAAGCCAAGTGTTAACCCTACAAGGGTTAGTGTTGGTAGTTCTTCGGGGGAAGCTAAAATAACTCCTGAGGTGCCATGTCACCCTGAATTCTACGGGAAGTGATCACAAGCTGGCATGTGGGATATTTTGGAAGGCGTTGCCAGCCTGCACCTTGCGAAAAGGGACACACAATAAAAGTTATGTAACAGAAGCTTTCGGAAAGAGCGTGGCTCCTCTTGCAGCATGCCCCACGGGTTAATCCTCCCCCAGACAGCAACCTGGAGAAAGAAGTAGGAGGAACATATACAGGAACTTAAAGGTTCACCTACAGCTCTTAAGAATTTCCAGGACTTAGAGGAGGAATTGGCAGTTTCCAGAAGTTTTCAAGCCCCCAAATAGAGATGCCGTCACAGCAGATATTTCGTGGAGCCTGCGGAAGTCCTCCCACGTTAGTATAGCTGCTGCCGTCTTTGCTGATAGTTCTACAAATCTGGATGAGTGTCATGCATACCCAGGACAGGAGATTCCGGAATCCTGTCTGCAACACACAATTTACAGAGGGTAAAGGGAAGTCATTGAAATCACCCTTCCTTACGTTCTAGTAATGATACTCAAGCTGTCTGTCTTCGCCAGCAGTTTAAATCTCTTCCAGCTCTGATGCTGGCCTTGCCCATGTCATAGGAGTGATGTCTTAACAAAAAGACCTCCCCTCCACCTCTTCTGGATTCCTGAATGGCTTCTGTGCCAAGAGCTTCGAGTTTCATGAAAGGTGATTAATGAGAAAAAGCAAACAGAATGAGTTGGAAAACACAATTGTGATTCACCTGTCATCTGTAAAATACCAAAACATCTTAGCAGCCAGCACAATTTTTCGATTTGGTGAATGAGAAATTACGTTGCATGTCCCTAGTGAGACCCATAGAGTTTGTACCCTTTGCCCCCAAGCCTTGAGAGAACCAGATTCCTGGTAGCTTCAGTTCTGGGCCAGATGTTTAGTACCTCTGACTAGTCAATGGCAGAGAATGCAAAAGTGGCCGTACAGAGGCATTAGCGGTTAGGCAAGAAGGCAGTGGAGTCCCTGGCCTCTGATCTGTGATTCCTGTGAACACTTGTTTGGGGCCTGGTAAGTAGAAACGATTTAACACCCATTTCCAGCATTGAGAAGCACAGAATTTTACTAAATTTACTAAAGAATTTTATGTTTCATGCTGTCTTCGTATGTGGCTTGTGACAAGTGTAAATGAGACTCTACAAGGGTTTAAAAGCCTACACCTTTACAAGCCCTTCTGGAAGACTCTGAGGGCTTGCCTGAGTATTTGCTATAGGCTGAACGCTTCTGCACTCAACATCATTGAAACCAGAATCCCAGGTCAGGTGGGGTGTTTGGGAGGCCCTGTGTCTTCTCGCCTCAGTTTCTCAACAGACTGTGATGAGCCACTCTGTATGCCTCATTTAGCATCCCGAGGCAGAAGCACACATAAGGCACGGGCGCTTCTTGTTTCTCCATCATCCCAGGTTTTGAGCCTATGTCTGCTAATATAGTCCAGGATCCTGACCAAGACCTTTTCGTTCTGCCACAGGTAAACCACTCAAGTTACATTGGCCTCTGTGTGGCCCGCCCCGCCCCCCCCAAAGATTCTCGATCCCTTTCCATTCAGAAGATGGATGATAATGGCAATCATCTTTTAATGATCAATATTGACAAGTCTTCTGTTTTTAAATAAAGTGCATGTGCCTTGAGAGCACCATATGCATAAGCTGAAAATGATTTACGAGTGCATGTAGTCCCATTAACTTGCTGAGAGGGCTTTATCGAAAACTTCTGAAAAAGTAAGCCCGGCTTTGCAGTGTTAAACATTAAAGGTAGAGATGGAAGCCCAAGTTCTCCACCCAGAAAGCAGGAGTAGAAGAATACACTTGCTCTCTAAAAGGGAGCGTTGAGACTTTTCTCAGTTTTACCAACAAGATCAACATCGCTCCGAAAATTTCATAGAGGTGCTGCAGTGGTCATAAGCCTGCTCCAGGATATCCCTGTGGAGTTGGAGAGCTGCTCTGTCCACCTCTCCAGGCGTGGTGCCATGTCCTCCACTGGGTGTGCCTCTCCGGTCCTGCCTGATCGCCGCGGCGATCGCTGGGGTCATCCTTCCACGGACAGGTGTTGTCAACAGCGGAACAAAACTCCATTGAACACCAGCTCTGTTGCAGGCACTGCAGGGCACGGGGGCTGCAGTGGTGGACCACAGACAGCTGCAGTGTGTCCACACGTGGCTCCTGTTCCTGTAGGCCTGGGACGGCACCACCGCCCTTTAGGGCCCATTTCAGATCTGCAGCGGAGCAAGGAGGCCAGTGAGGAGAGCCCAGCCTGGGAGTGAGGGGGTCTGCCTGTCAGCCCTGTCTCACCTGGGCACCTGGGGACAAGCGTCGGCCCCACTCTGGCCCTCCATTGGCTTCCCTTGTCTGTGAAGTGCAAGGACCGAGCCATGCAGGGTTTTTTCCAAGCGGGATCCAGGTACCACTTCCATGGAAGCATCCGGGGAGCTTGCTAAAATACAGATTCCTGGGCCTTGTGGCAGACCTATTGAGTCAGAACCTCAGAGGGTAGGGGCCCAGAATCTGTATTTTTAGCACCACCCCCCCCTCCCAGTAATTCTTATCTCAGGAGCAATAGAAATGCGAGAACCACTGATTCTTACAGGTAGTTAATCACTCATCCCCCTTCTTGCTCCAAAATACTCAGAATATGGCGCCCCTTCCCACCCCACCTCCACCCAAGCCGTTCCCTTCTCTCCTGCTCTTTCTGCTGCCCTGCTGCCCTCTACAGTTTGCTTTCCAGCGGCCCCCAGAGGGAGCCCTCTAAAGGATCATGGCCTTTTCTGCTCAGAGCTCGCCGGTGTCCCTGAGAGCAATGGCCAACGACTTTGGGAAGGCCTCCAGGGCCCTGCACAGCCTGGCCCTGGGTCCGACCTCCACTCCTGCCATCTCCCCTTGCTTCCCCGCTTCTGGCCACACCGGCTTCGTGCTGTTCCTGAAACCCACACAGCTGCCCGAGAGCCCTGTCACTCTCCATGAGCCCATGGGACCCGGGGACTGACAAGGAAGGGGGCTCGGCAGGTGGGGAACAGCCCCGAGGAGGTGCTGTCCTCTGTCCCCCCACTGCTTTTGAAACTCTGTACAGACAGATGGATGCTGTCACGCTCGCTGGGGCCAGTCTCAGCTTCCAGGCCCTCCACCAAATACAAGCTGTTTTAGGAGCAGCCCTTTAATTCAGAGCACCATATTATGGGGTGAGTCATCTCTGGACAGGATCACTGAAGTGGGCCTGGAGATCTCTTTCAGAGGAATCTTCTAGAAAGACCCTGATCCCCTCCCCGAGGCTGGATGTTTCTCCAGCCACACTTAACCCCGGGGGCCCTGCCATCCCTCCTCTTCCTTCCACAAACATTCCCAGAGCAGCAGCTACGTCCAGGCATCATTGCAGGCCTGCCCCGTACATGGGAGGCGCAGCGGCTCTGGGGTCTGCTTGGTTTCGTCTCCAACTCTGGCTCTTGCTCTCATACGGATGGAACAGGGAGGCCTGGCCCGCAGTCCTCTGGCCTCTGCCTTCTCCCACGGGCAAGAGGAGCTCTGCTCTGGCCTGTTTTCCAGGAGCGGCTCTCCTGGGGCCCGGGTGAAGCAAAGCGATCTCAGAAATACTGAGTGCGTGCTGAGTAAGAGGGAGAGATGGACCACCTCGTAAGATTCGCCTCCAAGGAGACCTGACTGCTTAACCTGGTGTAGAGACTTAAGACATAAAGAGTGTCGTAGACAAGTCAACACATGGCACTAGTTCAGGGTCCCTTGAGGCCAGCCTGCTCAGCAGTGTATCTCATGAAAAAGGCCATGAAAACCTCAGCCCCTGCTGGGTCCTGCTCACGGTAGGTAGGTGCTTCTCCTTGAATCTCGTGGAAAGAACCATTCTCACTCCTGGCATCCGTCTCACAGGTTCCTAAAGTGGACACATGGACCAGGCCGTCACTGAGAGGCCATCAGGTAGGATGGTGTGGGGATAAAGGGAAAAAAAAGATGCTCTCTGTCTTCAATGGACCCAGAGACAGTCGGGGAAACGTGTAACTACCCTGTAGCCAACTAGAGTGGTGGTTGACGCGCCCCAAGACGGCAAAGGTGGGAACGCTGGCTTTGGAGGGGGAGGGTGAAAGCATGAGCCTTGAGAGATGAGTAGGAGGTTGTCGAGCAGAGCTGAGGGCGAAAGGCGTTCCAGGCAGGAGGGAGAGTGTGAGCGGATGTGCAGAGGCGGGGCCGTCGGGGGTCGGTGAGCAGGTGGCGTAGGGCTGCGGCGTCGGCTGCGGGAGCACGCGTGCATCGGTCCGGTGCCCGTGGGAGTGGGCCTGGAGTGCCGGGTTGAGGCGTGTGCCCTGTGTCACAGGCGATGGGGAGCCGTGGGAAGTGCTTGCGTGAGGACGTGGGCTCCAGCAAGACAGCTGGCGTCCTGCTTCCTGCTCCCCTGTAATGTCTGTATCATGGTGAAGGTGTGTAAAAGGGATAAATGTATTAAAAGGTGTATAAAAAGAAGGCATCGTCTGTGCAGGTTGAGCGGGATTGTCTGGGGCGTGACCTCCAGGCCCTGTTTCTCGGATTGCCCTGTGTCTACTGCTCTATATCTGTTGAGTGATCCTCCAGGCCCCGCTGCCCAGACCCCAGCTCCACTGACCCTGCTGGACTCGGAGGGGAAGCGAGGTGGCCGCTGGCTGTAGCACTTGCTGCCCAGCCGTCGTGGACTCCGGCCAACGGGAAATGGAGCAGGCAGTGTCCCAGCCTGAATCACTGAGCCGTGGGTCTCCCTGCACCTCTGCAAACGCATTCAGGCTGCTCCTGGCCTAAAAACAAAGCTCCCAGACCTACAAACACAGCTGAGAGAATCCAGGGCATGCGTTCACCGGCCAGCTTCCCTGAGCTTCCCCCAGCCACGGGCTCGATGGGTGGGAAAGGGGTCACTTTCGGGAACCAAAGCCCAGGCCATTCCTGATTGTTAACTTTGAAATCAACATGCTCGGTGGGCTGGGTGACTTCTGCAGAGCCAGTGGGGCAGACACAAGGAAGAGGGTCCCAGGGGTCCTCTACCTTCTCATTGCTAAGAGAAGGAGAGGGAGGGAAAAGGCGTGTTCCATAGCCCAGTGGGCAAATTCTTAGCTGTTTCTGGGAGTTTAGCCCTGGAAAAGAGCCGCCTTTAGGACAGGCTGACTGCAAAATCATGCCAAGGGCAAAGCTTCCCGGGCAGTTTGAAGAGCTGCCGCCTGCTGGAGAACTCACCACCCCGGAATGTGGGCTCGGGAAAGGGATGCAGCTCCACCCTCTCAATGGCCCCATTTATAGGTCAAAAAATCGAGTCCCGGGGAGACGAAGCAACCGGCCCAAGGTCACACAGTGGGATTGGAACCCAGCAGGGCATCAAGTCATTGTGGAGTTGGTCACGATCTTTGAAGCTGGCCAGTGCCCAGTGTTGGCAGAAGTCCACGTGGAAATGGACAGTTTGTACTCACACCGCTTTGTCCCCAACCAGTTGTGCAGGATGTGGCTTTCTCCTTGTTCCTTTGCCCTTCCTCTTGGAAGCCAGGCCCAGAGCCAGGGTCCTGGGCAACCAGAATTGGAGGGGGCTGGGAATACCCCGAGATCTCTGGCCCTTTCTTCACTTGTTTGTTTCTGAAGCTTGTGTGGATGTTGGATGCAAGGAGAGAACAGTATCAGAGCAAATCAGAATCAGAATGCTTCTCAGTGTCTGGGCATGGGAAGAACTGAGGCTGAGGTCCGTTTGGAGCTCAGGGTATCATGAAAAGCCCCACCAGTTATCCAGGAAAGCCTGCCACCCAGACTCTCCATGCTCCTTGGATGTACCCGAGTCTAGCCCAAACCGCCATTGGCACCCTCATCGGTGTCTCTGTCTCCTCCCAACTGTGCCTGCATCCCCAGCACCCGGGACAGAGCTTGCTTAGTGGTAGGAGTGGCTCCAGGCCTCTTAGTGGCTGAGTGAGGGGTGCTGTGTGGAAAGGGATCTGTCTGATGAGCTGCTGGAGCAACGTGGCTCTCCTGGCTGTGTTTCGCCTTATCAAGGACGTTCTCCCAAATGCGTGAGAAGCTGATGTCAGTCCTGCCGGCTGACTTCAAAACAGTAAAAACCTTCAAGGCTTTATTAGGCAGATGTATAAGTACAGTTCCCATTCATGAAGTGAGTCCGTCACAGCCCTCAGGAACATGAAGGAATTGTTTGCAAACTTTCGCAGGTTATTACCCCCAAACTTGGTAAATGTATGTTTTACATAAATAATCTTGGGAGGCCCGTATGTTATGGCAGTTTGGGACAGAGGTAATCTACCTGCTGGCAGGTTTCATAGGTTTCACCACCTTATTTACACTTATTTTTCATGGAAGAGTAGAGCGGAGCTAAAAAATACTATCCTCACGTGGAGGGAGGCTAAATGTTTTAGAAAATGTATGGGGGCCACGCAGGTAGGCAGGGTGATTATTCTGAAGACATTTTGGGTGTCTGACCTCAGTCCCTCTGTTTTTCTGGTCAAGGACCCAGCCCTTACCCGATGGGAATGGCAGTTCTGTCACAGCCTCTTCCGGGGGGTATATGCTTGTTTTAGTTGAACCTGTTTTCAGAGTCAAACCATGGAGCATCTAACCCACTGTGCGATTCTTGGGCAATTTGCTTTAGCCTTTTTGGACCTTGTTTTCTCTTCTGTACAATGGCTGTAATAAAAACAATTAGTGATAATCGTAGCTTTTGTATACTAGGTGCTTACTCTGGGTGGAGACTTTGTGCTAAATAAGTACTTTCCACGGACTATTTTATTTAATCCGAGCAACAGCTCAATAAAGCAGTCACTTTTCTTACTCCCATTTTACAGATGAAGAAACTAAAGCTTAGAGAGTATTTATTGCTGCATATGAAACACCTCCAGATAGTGGCTTCAAACACTAGTCATCCTTTAAGTCCAGGGGCCGCCTGGGCTCAGCTCGATGGTTCTTGCTGAAGGCCTGTTGAGATCACAGTCAGGTTGTGGCTGTGGCTGGAATCGTCCAGAAGCTTCCTCACTTCCATGCCTGGAGCCTGGCCCAGGAGGACGCACACAGCCTGGGGGTGTGGGGGGCCGTAGAGCTGGGGCTCCTCGGATCTCTGTGCAGCCTCCCCACATGGTCTCTCCAGCAAGGTGGGCCAAGCCAGCTGGACTTCCCACATCGTGGCTCAGGGCTCCAGTGCGCATGTCCCAAGAGGGAGGGAGGTGTGGGAGGGCCATCTGTATCGCCTTTTATGGTCAAGCCTTGCAAATCACACAGCATCACTTCCGGCATATTCTGTCCCTTAAAAACAAATTACTAAGGCTGCCCACATTGGAGCCCACGTTGATGGGAAGGGCGTTGCAGAATTTGGGGCACGCTTTAAGCCACCGTGGAGGGCATAGGTGGCTTGTACAGGGGGTGGACTTTGGTAGGCGGCAGAGTAGGGTGTGACCCAGGCGATAGGATCCTGAGCACATCCGGCCACCCCCCCGACATTTATAAACGCTGACCACCTTGCTCTGCGGGAAATCGGAGCTCCGTAAACCCCGGTACCCTCCTGTCCACCTTTCAGGTGTGCTCCCCGAAGAGGCAAACAAAGCTGCTAAGAACCCGATGTCTGCTTTTCGGTTCAAAGAGGTGCTGGTGCAGACCCTGTGTGTGCCCCACCTCGCCTCTCCCCTTTTGTGCCCTTGCCTCCCTCCCCTGCACCCTGGCCTCTGCTCACTTTCTTGGACCCTTTGGCACTTTCGCCTCCGTGAACATTTCTGCATCAACAAGTATTAAAAGTATCTCATGATTGAGTTGATATCAAGATGAATATTTTAATGTTATATATTAAAGCATTTTCTTCTAAGTAAAAGTTCACTTTTTTCCTTCTGATTTTAAAAGAAGTGGAAACGTTTCTGTGAGTCCTGAGCCCTGTGCCCCCTGCATCTGATAGAAAAGTCAGGCCTGCCTGCACCTACCCTCCCTGCCCTCCATTCTCTCCCTCTCCTCTCCTTCCCTCTCCACCGGCACTACTTCTCTCTCTCTCTCTTTTGTTTTTAATGTACATTCTTTTTTAAAAGTTATTTGGTTTTTTGTTTTTGTTTTAATTTTTAAATTCCCATTTATTTAGTTTCTATTTAGTTTCTACTTATTGACAGATTGGAGTTTAACCATAACCAATTTTTTTTAACATCTTTATTGGAGTATAACTGTTTTACAATAGTGTGTTAGTTTCTGCTTTACAACAAAGTGAATCAGTTATACATATACATATGTTCCCATATCTCCTCCCTCTTGCGTCTCCCTCCCTCCCACCCTCCCTATCCCACCCCTCTAGGTGGTCACAAAGCACAGAGGTGATCTCCCTGTGCTATGCGGCAGCTTCCCACTAGCTATCTAATTTACTTTTGGTAGTGTGTATATGTCCCTGCCATTCTCTCACATCGTCACAGCTTACCCTTCCCCCTCCCCATATCCTCAAGTCCATGCTCTAGTAGGTCTGTGTTTTATTTATTTTATTTATTTATTTTTGGTTGCATTGGGTCTTTGTCACCAGGCACAGGCTTTTTCTAGTTGTGGCGAGCAGGGACAGCTCTTCGTTGCGGTGCGCGGGCTTCTCATTGCGGTGGCTTCTCTTGTTGCGGAGCACGCAGGCTTCAGTAGTTGTGGCGCACAGGCTTAGTTGCTCCGCAGCATGTAGGATCTTCCTGCACCAGGGCTGGAACCCGTGTCCCCTGCATTAGCCGGCAGATTCCTAACCACTGCGCCACCAGGGAAGCCCCACATTCTTTTTTTTTTAAATTAGTTTATTTTTATTTTTTATTTTTATTTTTTTTAATTAGTTTTTTTTATACACATCAGTGTATACATGCCAATCCCAATCTCCCAATTCATCCCCCCCACCCCTCCCACCGCTTTCCCCCGTTGGTGTCCATACATTTGTTCTCTACATCTGTGTCTCTATTTCTGCCTTGCAAAGCAGTTCTTCTGTACCATTGTTCTAGATTCCACATATATGCATTGATATGCAATATTTGTTTTTCTCTTTCTGACTTACTTCACTCTGTATGACAGACTCTAGGTCCATCCACGTGTCTACAAATGACCCAATTTCGTTCCTTTTTAAGGCTGAGTAATATTCCATTGTATATATGCACCACATCTTCCTTATCCATTCGTCTGTCGATGGGCATTTAGGTTGCTTCCATGACCTGGCTCTTGTAAACAGTGCTGCGGTGAACACTGGGGTGCATGTGTCTTCTGAATTCTGGTTTTCTCTGGGACTGCTTCACTCTTGATTCCAGTCCTCACTCTGCAGGCCATTCTCCTCTCCTGGACTATGGACCTCTAGGTTCTTGCCTGTGTCCCCTGGGCTAGAACCAGAACTGGGAACAGAATGTTCCCCCGGACTCTGGGCCTCTTCTTTCCACTGGCCCTTCACTGGGGATGGACCTTCCTTGTGAGAAGAGACTTAAGCAGGGGCCTCTTCCCCATAAGCCCACGAGCAGTCACCCCTGTCTGGTTCTGGTTTCTGGCTTTCTCACTTCTTATTTCCTTGAAAGCTTTAAAGAGATGGCAGCACAGGGAGATGACTTCTCTCAGGGTCGTTGCCGGAGGTCCTGCATCTTTTTTAAAAATAAATTTATTTATTTTAAAATTTATTTTTGGCTGTGTTGGGTCTTCGTTGCTGTGCACAGGCTTTCTTTAGTTGCAGTGAGTGGGGGCTACTCTTCATTGTGGTATGCAGGCTTCTCATTGTGGTCGCTTCTCTTATTTCGGAGCACGGGCTCTAGAGCGCAGGCTTCAATAGTTGTGGCACGTGGGCTTAGTTGCTCCGTGGCATGTGGGATCTTCCTGGACCAGGGCTCGGACCCATGTCCCCTGCATTGGCAGGCGGATTCTTTTTTTTTTTTTTTTACATCTTTATTGGAGTATAATTGCTTTACAATGTTGTGTTAGTTTCTGCTGTGTAACAAAGTGAATCAGCTATACATAAACATATATCCCCATATCTCCTCCTTCTTGTGTCTCCCTCCCACCCTCCCTATCCCACCCCTCTAGGTGGTCGCAAAGCACCAAGCTGATCTCACTGTGCTGTGTGGCTGCTTCTCACTAGCTATCTGTTTTACATTTGGTAGTGTATATATGTCCATGCCACTCTCTCACTTCGTCCCAGCTTACCCTTCCCCCTCCTCGGGTCCTCAAGTCTATTCTCTACGTCTGTATCTTTATTCCTGTCCTGCCCCTAGGTTCTTCAGAACCATTTTTTTTTTGAGATTCCATATATATGTGTTAACATACGGTATTTGTTTTTCTCTTTCTGACTTACTTCACTCTGTATGACAGACTCTAGGTCCATCCACCTCACTACAAATAACTCAATTTCGTTTCTTTTTATGGCTGAGTAATATTCCATTGTATATATGTGCCACATCTGCTTTATCCATTCATCTATCGATGGACACTTCGGTTACTTCCATGTCCTGGCTATCGTAAATAGAGCTGCAGTGAACATTGTGGTACATGACTCTTTTTGAATTATGGTTTTCTCAGGGTATATGCCCAGTAGTGGGATTGCTGGGTCGTATGGTAGTTCTATTTGTAGTTTTTTAAGGAACCTCCATACTGTTCTCCATAGTGGCTGTATCAATTTACATTCCCACCAACAGTGCAAGAATGTTCCCTTTTCTCCACACCCTCTCCAGCATTTATTGTTTCTAGAGTTTTTGATGATGGCCATTCTGACAGGTGTGAGGTGATACCTCATTGTAGTTTTGATTTGCATTTCTCTAATGATCAGTGTTGTTGAGCATCCTCTCATGTGTTTGTTGGCAATCTGTGTATCTTCTTTGGAGAAATGTCTGTTTAGGTCTTCTGGCAGGCAGATTCTTAACCATTGCGCCACCAGGGAAGCCCTGGCGGTCCTGCATCTTGATTGGCACATGGGGTGGTAAGAATCAACACCCCCTCCCCAAGCAGGCTTATAATCATCCTTCCATCCATCCAGAGACTTCTCATTGAGTAGCTGCTGTGTGCCAACAGGTCCTACCTGGTGTCTGTCCTCGTGGAACCCAGAGGGGCAGAAAGACAGAAAAATCAACACGTGAATTATTATAATCACTAGGAGATTGTGGATAAGGAATCAGCATTTCATGAAAACTAAAGCCAGAAATGAAATCTGGCTTCACAAAGGAGAATCGGTCACAGAAAAATCATCATCAGCTGTCAGGACGTCTCCCTTCCCTGCTGTCTGGAGCCCCAGGTCTCACCATCTGGTTCCTCCCTCCTCCCGCATCTCTCAACTCTGGCTTTCTCTTCCTGCTCCTCTGAGCCCACAGCTCAGTGGCGGTCAGCCCCATGTCTGTGTGACCTCACAACTCACTCCATCTCCTTGGGGGGCCTAGATTCCCAGGAGAAAAGCTAAGTGGCCTGGCTTGGGTGGGGTCTTCTGTTCTAAGCAGCTGTGGCTGGGTGGGAGGGGTCATGTGGGGAGAGCCGACTCTCCTCACCTGTAACTGGGAAGGTTCCCCAGGACGGGCGTGCAGGGGTGGCGTTTCACGAACCCATTTTGTGGTGTAGGGTTGCAGTTGCCAGCGTTTGGGTATACACAGGTGGGGAAGTTTGTTTAATCCAGGAAGTGGCAGGAGATTGCCGAATTCCAGTCTGCCTTCTGTTACCACCATCATATGATAAATATTAAGAAAAAATAGGAAAACCCTACTTCCGGAATGTTCAAAGAGTAATTCTTTTTCATTACTTCATTTATGTAAGTCTAATTAATTAACCAATCACCATGCATTTTTCTTGGTTTGTTTTCATTTTGCCTAAGAGAACTAAGACCTTGGTCATAGACCTGATCTGGTCTGTGGACCCACAGTGGGGATCCGAGGGCATGACGGAGCCCACAGAGGTCACTTAACAAAGTAACAAAACACTGGCATGTGCTGGCACTGGGCTCAGAGCCAGTGTGCTATTTAGTCCCGAGCCTCCACCTCGTGAGATGGAGAAAATGAAGATCAGGGCCTTGTCCAGAGTGGCACAGACAGCAAGAAAAGGAGCGGGATTGGATTCCAGGTTGTTGACTCCTACAAAAGTGTCCTTTCGGGTGAGGGAGATGGAAGGGGTCCCATCTATAACAGAGGTAAGCCTGTGATACGGGTGAGCTATAGCAGAAAGAACGAACTGCTCGGAGACTAACGGAGCGACTCTGGAAACTTCCCCAGAAAAGTGTTTACTTAGGCCTTGAAGAACAAGAAGGAAGCATTGGCCAGAGGAGGGAAGGAGGCACCGCAGGCAGGGGATGGACGCAGGAGTGTGGATGCAGGTCTGGGAGAGTGTGGAGAGCCCTGGCCAGACCGTGCCGTCCGAGCCAGCCGAGCTTGGGGTGCGGGGAAGCGACGCCAGCCAGGCTGTGATTTAAAAAGCCAGCCTGTTGGTAACGTGGAGCTTGAACCAACATTTGCAAATTAGAAATCTGTGCTGGAAAACACTTTTAAATAAAGCAAATGTTTGGCGTATGCAGAGAGACGCACGCAAATGGACTGATTACTGAAAATGCATTCTGGTGTAAAAGCTACACCAAGGTTTCGCCTCCCTGGGGGGCAGCGTTGAGAGTGACCTCGACTTTGAATGTTAATTCCCTTCTTGGAGAAAATCACTGCCTTTTAGAACAACTTCCACCCTCTTCCCTGAGAGTCTCGTTGTAATTCATACGATGATTTTGTTTCTAAAGCCCATCACGGGCACAGTCGAATTTAGCAGCTCTGTGGGTGGGCGGGGCTTAATGGCCCTAAGTGACAGATGAGGGAAAAGCCTCAGACAACCTTGGGAGCGTGGGTAGGGTCACGCGGGTAGCGTGGGAATGTGGACCACCGTCTCCGTACTGCCAAGTCTCACCCCGATGGATGACTTCTTACCAAGTTCGTAGCCCCGGGCTTATGCAGTACACCTGCAAGTGGGAGGGGTTTTCTGATCTGGGCTTTCCTTTGTCACGTGTCCTTGCTGAGCGCTTAGTTTCCTGGGCTGCAGTAACCGTAACACAAGCTGGGTGCCTCCGAACAACAGAAATGTAATCTGGAGGCCAGATGTCCGAAAGCAAGGTGTCAGCATGTGGCCACGCTCCTCCTGAAGGTTCTAGGGGAGAACCTCGCCTCTTCCAGGCTTCTCGTGGTTGCCGGCAGTCCTTGGGGTTCAGGGGCTTATAGCTGCATCATCCCAGTCTCTGCCTGCATCTTCCCATGACGTTCTCCCCGTGCGTCCTGTTTCTCTGCATCCAGATGTCCCTTAGGACCCACCCTGATCTAGTATGGCCTTATCTTAACTTGCTTACATCTGCAGAGACCCAAATAAGGTCACGGGGGCCAGTGGTTAGGACTTGAACATACCTTTTGGGGGACACAGTTCAACCCATTGCACTGAGAGACTGCCTGGGTGGCGGGGTCTCTAGTGGACCATGTCATGTCCTCAACCAGAAGGTTCTACGAGTAGTCACTTCTCTCCGGCCCTTGGGGGGGTCTTACCTGTCCCCTTCTCAGGCTGACTCATCACATACCCCCAGGGAGCCCCTGGATCCCTCTGGCCCCTGTGCCAGGATGGGGCGAAAACTCAGCTGCTGCCAGCTTAGCGCTCGTGGGGATGGGCTGTGCCGCTTTGGCGTCCGTTTGGGATGTTACCGAAGCCTGGAGGCAGTGACTGGGTGACAGCACGGGCACGTTGCGTGATTGGGGGAGCATGGTCGCCCCTGGCTGGCTGTAGCATCCTTCCTTGGGGCTCCAGACAGCACCTGGCGTCTTGCTCGGTCTGGGTATCATTCTGACTTCAGGGTGGCCACGGGGCAGCTGTGTTTGGGGAGGTGGCACAGAGCTTAGACATTCGAGCTAGTCTGGTTCTTTCCCCTACCAGCTAACGGATATCTCCAGGGCAGGGACGTCTGGCCATCTCTGTTTTCCCTTCAGCACAGCTTTGGATGCATGGGAGCGGCCATGTATTTACAAGTTCAGTCGCCCTGTGGCAGGAACCTGGGGCCCCCGAGATACCCCAGGGCGAATCTCTTCCCTGCATGTGCACTGCAGGGCTGCTGCGGGATTCCATGAGCTCGTGTACATTAACTAAAACCACACACTCGAAAAATGTCAACTCTGGTTATAATCCAGGGGATGTTTATAAAGAGGAAGTGGCAGAGCTTGACTGAAGAACAGAGCGTAGTCAAAGATGGCTCCTCGCGGGGATGGGTGGTAACGTGGCCCCGGTGGGAACAGATCATAGGAAAGGACGGGGGGGTTTGGCCCCCCGTAGAAACCTGTTGCATTTGCAAGTGGAAACACGCAGATGAGTTATGCTCTAGATCTGTCAAGTCTGCAGCAACTGTGGTCCATGAGGTGGGAACATTATGTCCCTAGAGACCAGAGCTTCTCTAAAGGCAGGGACCCTTTAGAGAATTCTGTAAGAGGCCTTCTGCCGAGAGCTAGAGGAGACCCAAGAGGAGAGGGGGGACAGGGGTGAGGGCAGCACGGGAGTCTGGGCAGGAGCTGTCTGTCCTGTTGGTAGCAGAGAAGGCAGCCTGGGACGTTTAGGTTTGTAGGATGGGAATTCAGGGTCTTAGGAAACGGGAGCCTGGGGCAACCTGGGTGGGCGTGGGGTTGGCAAACCTGAAAATAGAGGCTGCCTGGCCGTTTAAGGAAGAAAGTTTGCTGCAGAGAAGAATCCAAGTGGCCCAGGGCCAGCAGGGCAAGCAAGGGCCATGCTCTACCAACTCCTTACGGCTCTGAAGGTTTGGATCTGTCCTCACCCTCCGTGGCCTTGGTCCTCCAAGTTGCTGGAATGTTCCCCGAGGGCAGGGGATGCTTCTGAAAGGCCACAGCCTCCGCCGGCAGTCAGCAGAGTGCCAGACGCCTAGTCCACGGGGCGCAGTTGAGGAGACCCGTTGCCCGAGGCAACGTGCCAAGTGCTGAGTCCCCAGCCCCCGCTGCCTTTGAGGATGTTTTTCCCAGGGAGCATTTGGAAGTGCCTGGGCTCCCTCACTTTGCATCGGGATTCAGCTAGGCTGAGGTGTGGCCTGGGCAGCAGTACTTTCGAAGGCTCCCACGGACCCTGCCTCCAGGGCTGAGATGCGAGACCTGGACGGATCGTGGCTCCGCTACTGGGCCTGGGCCCTGCCCTGCTGGGCCTGACTCACCGTTCAGCCCAAGGCCCAGCCTTGCAGACATGATGCTTGTGGTGGGTCTAGCACAGTGCCTGGTCCACAGACACCCTGGCTCCTGCTGGTTCAAAGCAGAGAGCCGATCTGGCCACACACAGTCTGGGCAAACTGCTCCAGGGAAGCAGCAGGTTTCTGGAAGAGGGAAGAGGGGCAGCCAGTGCTGGGTGGTCCCAGGCTGGGTCAGTGGCCGTGGGCACCCGAGAAAGGGCCGGTGGGATGGGAGAGTGTTTCAGGGAAAAGAGCCCATCTCCTTGGGCTTGGTGTCTTTTTGGGGTGAAACAAATGCCATTTTGTCAGAGCTCCTCTCCTTGGGGACAAGATGATACAGTTCCCGCTAATGAGCTGTCGTTGAACACACGCTATGTGCCACATCTGTGCAAGGGGTTGGGGACCCCTAAATGAATTGGACGAATTAGAGACAATCATGCCTGTTGGAGCCCAGCGGACTCTGGGCTCCCCCGACCCCCGGCCCCGTCTAACTCCGGGCAGCCGGAGGGCAGAGGAGGGAGAGAGGCGGTCCCGCTTCGAGACGATCGGGCTCGAGGCTGGAGAGGGACAGGGCTTGCGGGACCTCTGGTGGCCTTTGTGCTCATTGAAACATTTTTTTTTCTTGGTATAAACTGTTCCCAGTCGACAGAGGATGGAGGTTTGGAATCAGGCCCGTGACCTTCTGCAGGTGCTGAGCTGTGGGTCTATATAGGTTGTTAGGTTTTTACATTTAAAAACAAAATCCCTAAGGCCGTGCTGTGCCTGAAAGAACAAGCTTTTGCACCAGTTGACCTGCTTCTCTCTGCCTGTGGAGCTTCAAGAGGTCTAAAAAGAGGATCCTGCCTGCCAGCCCCCTCTGCAAGCCGCTGATGGGGCTGCAAGGGTATACGGCCAAGGTGCAGAGGTAGTTACGGGCAGGATGGGAGGATCCAGGCGCCCCAAGTGTCCTCATTCCGAGGGCTCTGTTGGAGTCGCTGGGGCGCTATGTGGCACCCCCATTGGGGGGACCACGCATCCACGCGTAACCCCTGCCCAGTAGCTCGTCTCTGCTCGTGCTGAGTTGGAGCCGAGGGCAGAGACGGATCAGGCAGACTCACCGCTCTAGGAGTCAGGTCAGACAGTGGTGTCTCTAGAGGATGTGACAAATGCTGTCGGCCAAGTAAGAGCAGGGAGTGTGGCCCAGCATTGAAGCCAGAAGAGGCTCATCAGAGAGGCTTCCTGGGGAGGGGAGCCTCTGAGCTGTGTCTTAAAGGAGTAGTAGCAATCAGCCACGTGAAGGAGGGCAGTCCGGGCAGGAAGAACTGGGGAGGGGAGAGCTCTAGGGAAAACATGCGGGGACCTGGCATGGGCCAGTGGGCGGGGCGGGACGCCAGACCCGGGGCAGGAGAGACAGATGTGCGTGCAGGTTTGACCTGCTGGCAGAAGTGCTGGGACCCCAGCCTGGCTCGGTGTCCCCAGAGCTGGGTTCCAGCAGAGCGCGCGTGGGGACCTGTATTCGGTGCGTGTGTGTTCACGTGTGCGGGGGTCCGGGGAGTGGAGAGTTGCCGCAGGAAGAGGCAAACCAAAATCCAGGCGGTGGGATGGGCGAGTCAACCAGTCAACTGTGCTTTACTGGGTGGCTCCCCATACAGGCTCACACGAGGTCCCAGGGGTCAATCCTCACCTCAGAGTCACAGCTCGCTAAACCTCCCCACATTTCCACAAAGTGGGAATTATCGCATGTTAGCAGTGATCTTGAATCCTTACGAGGCACCATCAGGGACTCAGCCTCTGCTCTTCCTGGCAGAGTTTTCTGGAATCTTCCCGCACCGTTACCACTCTGTGCCCTAAACCTTCAGAACTTCTTTCACGTCCATTTTTCCTTGGAGCCCTTACGCCTGCTCTTTTGTCCTCTGGAGCACTTTTTTGCTTTTGCCCCTCCTTTCGATCTTGGCTAGGTACCACCTCGGGCAGCCCCTTCTCCCTGACCTTGGCCGCTCCCACCTCAGCCTGTGGTCCCACATCACTGGCTCCTCTAGTGCACAGGGCTTTCCCATCACAGCATCCACCCCCAAGTGTCTTCTACTTGCTGATCCTTGCATGCGTACGTCGTGACTTGTGCACCTAGCATGGTACCCGGCCCCAGGCAGGTGCTTAGTAAACTATCTGTTAAATAGACGCATGAATCGTTGAGAAAGCACAAGCTCAGTGAGATTAGGAAATGTTCTCCAGGTCACGCTGCCAGTGAGGCATTCACATGCCAGTGATGTGGCATTCAAAGCCGGTCTTCTCTTTGGCGCCACACGTGTGCTGGTCCCCCTGCACCACCCAGCCTCTGCTTCCCTAACTCAGAGGCCAGCCTCATGAAAGGAGGGAACTGACACGAGCCATGCGGAGTGTCCGGGCCGAAGTATTTGGGTTTCATGGGAGACTGGGGCAGAGCTGAGAAACAGAGATTGGACTGATCCATCTAATTCAGGGGAGTGTGCAGGCCTCGCTGTGAGCCCGCTGGAGACTGTCTTGGGCAACAAGGTTCATTCCAGCCACATCTTTTGGGATGAGGTACCTCCTGCCCTGTTTGGTTCATAATTAAGCCGGGACTTTTGAGAAGGGGCTGGGGCAGGCTAGAGTCAAGCCAGGGCCTGCATCGCGCCCACCCGAGCTCCGGAGGCCATTCGAGCCTCTGCTGTTTCTCTTTTCATGAAAACAGAAAGACCTCTGCAGCATTTGCCTAGCTCTGCAAATAATGTAAGCACCAGAACAGCTGTTTGAATCCCACTTGCAAATAGTTCTTTAAAGTCCCCAGGCCACCACAAAGGTGTACAGACTTGTTTTGTGTCTGTATTATTTGAAAAAAAAAAAATACTACTACTTTATGTCGATCTAATGCAGCAGTAGAGAGCTCTACAGTTTGCAAACAGTTTAGGAGCGCAAAGAACAGAATCTCCTTCCAGGCTTCTCTCTGGGGAGCCTTCCTCCCCAAAGCCCCCCTCCCATATTTTCCGGGCCACCCATTAGCTCCCAGCAGGAGCTACCTTGCCCTGCTTATTAATAAGCAGCCTCTAAAATAATACTTTACACTTCATGCCCTGATTCGAGTTCACTTTTGCATTTGTTCCTTCAAATAGCTCTGCTTGGCATATCTTTTAATTTAACACTTGAAAAATTTTAAAATCAATACACGTACATTGTAACAAATCAAAAATTGTGTAGGCAGGGGTACAATAAAATACTTGATGTATTTTGCGTGCTTATTTTGTGGCAAACGCTGTTCTGGGGATGCTCCTTATATAAACTCATTTAATCCTCACCTCGACCGTTCCCATTTCTGCGTGAGCCAGGGTTCACATCCAGGCAGTGGATTCATCACCTTTAGGCCATAACTGTGGATGTCAGCTAAAGTGAAAAAGAAGGTTTGGGGCTTCCCTGGTGGCGCAGTGGTTGAGAGTCCGCCTGCCGATGCAGGGGACGCGGGTTCGTGCCCCGGTCCGGGAAGATCCCACATGCCGCGGAGCAGCTGGGCCCGTGAGCCATGGCCGCTGAGCCTGCGTGTCCGGAGCCTGTGCTCCGCAACGGGAGAGGCCACAAGAGTGAGAGGCCCGCGTACCGCAAAAAAAAAAAAAAAAAAAAAAAAAAAAAAAGAAGGTTTGACTCCTCCTCTGACCATTCTTAACCTATTTTTATTAAAGTACTTCAATCAGTTACTTTTTCATCTTTTTTTTTTTTTTTTTTTGCGGTACATGGGCCTCTCACTGCTGTGGCCTCTCCCGTTGAGGAGCACAGGCTCCAGACACGCAGGCCCAGCGGGCATGGCTCACGGGCCCAGCCGCTCTGCGGCACGTGGGATCTTCCCAGACCGGGGCACGAACCCGTATCCCCTGCATCGGCAGGCGGACTCTCAGCCACTGCGCCACCAGGGAAGCCCCTACTTTTTCATCTTTTAAATAAATGTCTTTGCCCATCATCCTTTCACGGTGCTTCTGTCTCTGCATTTTGGAAGATGAGGTTATCAGTGTCTTGCCATTTTTCCTGCCTTGCCTCTCAGATTCAGAATCACGCACCTTATAGGGTTGATATTACATTGGGGTATTTATATTTACCTCCTGTCCTATATTCTCTGCCATATGCTTTGTCTGTAAATTGACGTTAAAAATCAGAAACAGAAGGCAACATTGATACAATTATTGCTCTATCAGAAGTATCTGATCCTGGGTTAAACCATGTGCTGGGATAACATTTCTCCCTCCGGAGATCAGCGTCACATCCCCTGGATCACTCAAGGCGGAATGTCCCGTAACAGATTCAAATGGATTCTCTTTGCTTGTACTCCATCCATTGCTTAAAATCATGCCATATTTTTGTTTGCTTCATGTTTGGATCATGACCTGACTATGAAGGATTTTGTTTTTTGTTTTTTCCTCCCCCCTGGAATTTCTAGTTGCCTTTCTTTTGTCCTTCTTGCTTTTATCTGCCTTTGTCATATCTTCGTTTTTTTCACACTCTCCCTTTTTTCATACCACCTGTTCTGTTGAGCCCCTCCCAGTTTTTTGTTTTCATTTGTAGCCTCTCAAGACCCCCTCTGTTCCTGAGCCAAACGGTGCTGCTTGCCCTGCACACCTGCTCCCTAGAGATCTTTCTGGGCTCCCCTTTGCTGCTTTCCTGGGTTGGAACCTCCTAAAGAAAGATACGTGGAAAGCAAACTGTCTGAAAAAGTCTGTATCTTATACTCACGCTGAGGGCAGACTTCCAGGTTCAAAATGATTTCCCTAAAGAATCTTGAAGATTTGAGAGCTTTTCATGTTGCCTATGAGAAATCTGATTCTAGGTTCCTTGTAGTGTTTCTAGTTTCCTGTTTTTCTTTCCTGGCAGATTTTAGGACTTTTTCTTCATCCTTGGCATTTATGCATTACATGAGGATACCCTTCATTCATTCATTCTTCTGGACAGTTAACAGATCCCTATAATCTGAAGACTTGGTGCTTTAGCTCTGGGAGATCCTAATATATTTGACTTTTAAAAAAATCATTTTGTTTCCATTCCACATTTCTGAACCCCTTGTTTGTTGGCTTTTAAACCTTCCAGAATGGGTCTAGGTGCTTTTACCTTTTTATCTCGTATTTTCTTATTTCTTTGCCTTTCTCCTAGAAATTTATTCTAGATTTTGTTGACTTCATTTTCCTGTCCATCTTTTTAAAACATTATTTCCAAAAAACATTTTCGCCCTGGTATTTTTAATTCTTAAGAGCTTTTACTTATTCTCTGATTTCTCCTTTTCCTAGTAGGCAATTGGTTTTTGTTTTATAGCCATTAATATACTGAGTGGAGGGATAGTCATTAGAGCTTTTTGTTTATTTATTTGCTTTAATCTGTGAGTTATTTCTCTCTCCTCTAAGGTCAGTTTTTTGTGTTTGTTTATCTGGATCTTTCTCTCGTGTTGCTCATTTGCTTATTTGCCTATTTATCCGGAGTTGAGAAAAGTCTAGCAGCTGTTGTGAGTGTCTTCCTTGGCTAATAAGTGATCAGACTCAGAAAGATTGAATAACTGGCCAAGGTCACACAGGGAGGAAGGGCACAGCTGGTAAATCCCAACCTTCTGATTTCTGATCTGCTTTTCTCTGAAACGCTGCTTCTCAGTAGCTGGGTGTTACTTTCTTTTCATACATGGCTATCCACTCCACCCCACCCCGTAAAAAGGCCTAGATCTTTCAGGTCTGGATACCGTGCCCTCTGGCTTCCATACGTCTTGGAGGTTCTGGGACTGTCTCAATGTCAGTTATTCTCTTCTGCTGCCTCTGACTGTGCTGATCGAACTTGTGCTTCTCAGATCACGCAGACTGATTCAGGGTTTGGACAAATAGACAGCAAATTTAGGGCATCCATCCCAGTGCTTTATACCTACTAGGCCTTCAGTACCTGTTTTCCAAAAGACTCGATTGGTTTTAGGTAGATTTTAGGCCCAGACTCATTCACTTTGCTGACCGTTGGAGCACTGGAATTTTCCGCTAATAGTCAGTTTTGGGAGAAGGGTGGCATCGGTGTGTCAGTAAGAGGACAGGAGATTTGATCCTCAAAGCCCTAGAAACACCAGTTCCAAAGAAAAAATTGTGAATACGTCAGCTTTTCTGTCACCTTCCCCTTTTGCAATCCAACAGTTTTCTTTTCCGTTTTTAAAAGGGCAAAGATAATGTTAGGGCAAGTAGAAGGACTATAACAAATGACCCCAAAATGTACTGGTTCAGACACAATAGAAGTTTATTTCTCGTGCATAAATAGCCCGGTGGGGTGGGTGTGCCTGGTGGGTGGGCAGCTCTCCTCCGTGCAGTGAAGCAGGGACCCAGCTTCCCCGTCTTGGGTCTCCGCCATCCTCTGGGACCTTGTCGCCAACCAGGCTGGAGGAATGACAAAGAGAACAGCTCGGCTGCTCGGCCTCCCAGAGCCCTGGCATACATCACTTTGCTCACGTCCCTTTGGCAAGACCTCAGTCACGTGACCACACCTCCCTGCAAGGCAGATGGGAAATGAAGCCCGGCTGTGTGCCAGGGAAACCGGGAACATGGATTTGGTGAGACAGTTAGCAGTCTCCACCAGAGAGGGTGTGGTGAGCCATCCTGGAGAGACCCGCCAGAGCCCCACCCATCTGTCTGGCAAGCGATATTGCACGCCCACGGTGTGCCGAGCACTGTGCTAGGTGCTGGCGGTCCAGAAAGGAGTGAGACACGTTTCTCACTCTGCAAAGTGTAGCAGAAGAGGCTGAGGGTGGTCAAAGAGCATCCGTGAGATGCAGCGTGCTCTGTGCAATACCAGGGAAAGCAATTGGCCCAGCTTCTTTGCAAAGGAGGGAGGCTTATTTCTGCGGGCAGATCCTGGTAGCTTCAATAGATGCCTGGCTTTCTGATCTCAATCTACTGTCTCATATATTTCTCGACTTAGACTATTGAATAATGGGGTGTAGGAGCTGGAAGCAGCCCTGGAGACTGTCTGGGATCTTGCCCACCCCACCTAATTTAAAGTTGGGGACAGTGAGACCTGCCCAGGGGGAGTGGCCTGCTTGAAGTCACGCGGCTGGCCAATGGCAGACCCGGTGCACAGTCAACACTCTTCCCACACCCCACACAGGTGTAAACCGTCGTTTTTTTCTCCTTTTCTCTCCTGTCCTTTGACTGGTGTCAGATTTCCCATCCACTTGTCTTCGTTGCCTCAGTAGGAGGCCTGCTTGAGTTCCTTCCAAGTTTCCAAGTTCTGTGGCTGTCAGGCAACATGCAGATCAGTCCTGGGCTGGTTGCTTCTCCTTGGCCCAGTGTCCTTTGCCCAAAGGTGAGGGCTGCAGAATCTACTCCCAGTCTCCCCCAAACCCCCAGAAAATACCCGGGCTCCTCCGTCTCAGGACACGAGACCCTCCCATTGGGGCTGCCACATAGGGACCCGCATGTACCAGCCTGTGGAACAGCGCCCCCTAGAGGGACTCCTAGGTCCCCCGGGGCTTTCTACCTGCACAGTGAAGAATTCAAAGGGGTTTATGACTCCAGATCAGGTGCAGAATTAGGAAAGTGTGGAATAAAATTAACTACATGTATTTTAGTTCATTTACCCTCATCTTCTGCTATTGAGAACTTTCTCCCTTGAATGTTCTGACTTGCAGAAAGGAAACAGTAAAATCACTTGAAGGAAATTCACAACAGTCCTTCAGCTTCAGGGAGGTCCTCATATCATGCGGGATCCGAGATAGAAGCACTTACTGGGAGATTTTCGCTGTTCCTTGGTGGTTTTCATTTATTCAGCAAATGTGTATAAAGCCTTCTGTAAGCATAAAACTGTGCTAATTACAAGGGGTGAGGAAGGTACAGTCTTTGCCCTCAGCATGAGCCTCAGCCTCTGTGCCCAGTGTGAGTTGAATTTTTTTATTAGATGAGAACAGCAGGACATGGCTGAGGATAGAGCAAGAGCCGGTGTCCAGAGGTACAGAAGGGCAAGGCCTTTTCCAGGGTAGCCAGGCCCCAGAGGGCAGAGCCCAGGGCAGAGGAAGACTTTGCCACTTGGAGCCTTGGGTTTCTTTTCTTTTTTTTTTTTCTTTTTTTTCAATTGGAGTATAGTTGATTTAAAATTTCATGTTAGTTTCTGGTGTACAGCAAAGTGATTCAGTTATGCACATATATGTATATTCTTTTTCATATTCTTTTCCATTATGGTTTATTACAGGATATTGAATCTAGTTCCCTGTGTCATACAGTAGGACCTTGTTGTTTACCTGGTTTATAGATGGTAGTTTGCGTCTGCTCACCCCTAACTCCTGTTTTATCCCTCCCCCACTCCCCCTCCACCTTGGGTAGCCATAAGCTTGTTGGATGAAGGCACAGTGTCTGCTGCGTGCGCGGGGCTGTGCTGGGGAGTGAGCGGGTGGCCCAGACACGGTCACTTAATCCATGGTAGCTGTTACCATGCATGACAAGGTGGCTGAAGGTCCCAGGCAGTGCTAGTTTCAGAAGGGCGAGTGGTGCTGGATTTCTAAGTACTGTCAGCGTTAACAAATAGCAGCAGCAGAAGGGAAACACATGCCTTTCGAAGGGGCAAGCCCACCTGGCCCCCATCCCCACTTTATGGACAAACAGGCTCGTGGAGGGAAGTCTGGCCCATTTATGTGCCATGAGACAGGACTGAGGGCACGTGATTTACAAGGACCTTTAATGCCTTTTTTTCCCTTTTTTTTCTGGCCTTCTTTATCTCTTTTTTTAAGAACCTTTTTTTCCCCAGCCTTTTATCTTCGGTGATCATTTATTGGTTCTCTTTTATTTTCTAACATAACATTTGAGATGAGTAGGAGGCAATCCAAGGAATAGCTCCAGGAGGCGTGTGCTTAGCAGAGAAATGAGCGTGAACTGTTGTCTGGCTGGTGGAAGAACTTTCTGACTGGCGCTGACAAGAGCGATTGCTCACGGAAGGCAGTGATTCCTGCAGCCCTGAGATGCTCCAACAGAAATCTGGGCAAATCTGGGCAAATGTGGGGAAATTATTAGAGAAGAGGGACTGAGGGTTCAGCAAGTGGTCAGATGGGAAGAACCTTAATGTTCCCATTCCCCCACCCCACCCCATGTGAATCAGGGGAAGGGGGTTCTGCTCACGCACTCAGACCGGTTTCCACAGACATTTTCTGAGCAACTCCTGGGCACCAAGCTCCGTGTAGATGGTGGCGGAGATGTCAAGGGAGCCGGTGTGCTTGGACTGAGTCAGGAAATAGAAATTATGCAAATGAAGAATGTAGGAATTAACCCAATAGCTCTGGGCTCACGACAGTGTAAGGGTTGATGCCTCTGGCTCCTTCAGTCATGAACAAATCACTTACCCTCAGTGAGCCACAACTTCCTCTTCTGGAAAATGGGCGCTTATGCGTTTGTTTAAAACAACTTATTGAGTCTCTTCAGTACACTTGACATTGTTCTTGGCACTGGGGCTCCAGTGGAGGACAAGACTGCCCTCATGTGGCTAATCATCAAAGTGAGGAGGAGGAGAAACGAAAAATACTTTACTTTCAAGTAGTGATCATTACCTTGAGGAAAATGAAGTAGGCATGTGAATGAAGAGTGAAGAGTGAGGACCTTTACAGACAGGGTGGCCAGGAAGGCTTCTCTGGTGGCACGATATCTGAGCAAAACCTGAATACTATGAGAGCAAGTCAGCTCAAAAGGTTCGGCAAAGTGTGTTCTGATAGAGGGAAACAGCAAGTGCAAAGGCCCTGGGGTGGTATTTGCAAAAAAGGTGGCAGGTGCTAGTGTAGTTGGTACAGGAATGACTAAGAGGGAGAGTGGGAGGAATTTGGACAGATAGGCAGGAGCTGCATTATGTATATTTTGGGGAGGAGGACACCTGATAGCAAAATCCATTTTAAAAAAATTCCCCATTCGTTTTGGACAAGTACTGGATCAAAATTGTAACCCTGACTTCTCTCTGCATGTCAGTAGCAGTTTCTTCCAAAAACCTATCATTCAGACGGATGCTATTTCCAGCCAGGACACAAACACCATTGGAGAGATCCATATGCAGAGATGGAATTTTGGTATCTCAGTAGATGGTAAAACCCACCCAGGTCGTGTTGAAAAAAATCACATCAAAATGCAAATGCTCCTGAGAAAGTGAAATGTTGATAGGTACAGCCCTCCAAAGAAAAGCATTGATGAAATACAGGCTGTTGATCCACAGCTACCAGGCAGAGCTGTTTGCTCAGCAAGACCTGAGCGCTAAGAAATCTCAATTACAGGCGCCGTTTTATTCTGTGCCCTTCAGAAACGTCGGATCTCCCCAGGGGCATTTAGAAATGAGGACACCCAAGTGCCGGGGTGGGGAGCCCACTTCTTAAGAGGACTTTCTGGCCACATCCCTTTCATAGTCTAGTTAAACTTCTGAGCTTGGACCCTGGGGCAAAGAATAGAGAGTGATGCCTCCATATGGTCTGCAGGGAGGGGTCCACATTCCTCTGCAACCACTTCAGCTTCTTCCGTTTCTCATCTGATCACGATCTTCAAGTTGGATTTCCTTAAAAGGATTGTCCTTTCCCTGGTGGGATTTTTGGGGGAGAAAATGGAACCTACATTATCTCAGTAAACACCCTGTATTTGCAACCTTCACCCATAAAGCGTGGCCGTGGGGAGAGGGAGAGAGGTGTGCTGGGCACTGAGGATGAGTTCTCATTTAATCCATGTAACACTTAACAGGTACGTGTTATCATTGCATTTTGTACACCAGGAAACTGAGGCTCAGAGATGAAAGAAGTGGGGGGGGGGGCGGCTTGTGGCCCTTTGCTAGGAAGCGATAGAACAGGGCACTTGGGAGCATGGGCTTGGGGACAGATGTGTGGGTTAAGTCCGGCTCTCTTACACCTGCCAGCCGTGAGACCTGCCTTGGGACATCCCTTCCTCTCGCCCGAATTTGCTCACTGATAAAACATGATGACAGCACCTCCTCCTCTTTGGTTGTTGTGAGGGTTAAAACTGTCAGTGGATGTAAAGTGCCCAGAACGCTGCCTGGCCCCGAGGAAGGGCTGCATCAGCCCAGGCTCTGCTGACTGACCTTAGTGTGTCCAAGGTCCCTCAGCTACCGGGAAGTAAGAGATGATGGCTTAGCCCAGCGGGACTCTCCAGGGGGAGGGGCAGCCAGACTCGATACCTAGAGACCCTGTTATGTCTCTGGATCTGTTTGAACCGAGGTGCACGTATTCCAGAACGAACGCCCTCCTCACACACCCGATGACACACATTGGACACGAGTCACAGATGCAGTCAGCTTGGTCCGCTATCCTGCTTACACAGGTCTCATCCGAATCCCCGGGGAATGAGGACTCCCATTTTACAGATGAGAAAATTGATGTTCATGATCTTTGCTCTTCTCCCAGAGGGCTCTGTCTGCCTGTTCATCAGATTCTGCTGGAATCACTTGCTGTTGCTTGAAGAAGAAAAACCCCCTTCTCCTGAAGGATTGCAAACAAGAGCTTCTTTTAGCCAGTGTTACCTATTGCTGAATAACCAGCCTAAACTTCGTGGCTGGAAACAAAAGTTGTTAGTATCTCTCGAGGCTCTGTGAGCGGAGTGGGCCTGGCTGGGCTGTTCCCACGTGGGGGCTCTTGTGTTGGCCTCACTTGGCTTTGAAGGCTCCTCCGCTCAGACATTTGGTACCTGGGCCGGCACAGCCCCCTCTCTGCTCATTCCTCTGCGCGGGCCGGGCTTGCGCTTCTCCGCGGCAGGCCGTGCTCGGGTACTTGAACTTCTCACGGGGCACCAGGCTTCCCCCAGGGGTGGAGTGTTCCAAAGGCCAGCAAGTGGAAGCTGTCCATCTCTTAAGGCCGGACCCAGAAACCGGCACAGGGTCACTGCCACTGTGTGCCGTCACCCCAGGGGAGGGGACAAGGGTGCCTGCCTGTCCAGGGGAGAGAGTCTCAGAGGCTTTGTGGGCATCTGTGACTCACCACAGCAGGTGAAGAGGGCTTTGACAGACGGCGTGGGGTGTGCACGTGTTTGACAGCTCGTTTTCAGGCAACGTGGGTTCTGTGAGTTCCCTGAGAATAGATCTGCGGCCCTGCCTGACACACCTGGAGACAGGACGCTTGGCCTGGGTGGTTGGCTTAGGCCCGGACCTGCCTCTCTGGGGAGCTGGGGAGAGTCAGTCTGGCAGATGCACTGAGGCCTGGTAAGCAGTTGACGTGGGGGTCTGTGGGACACTGGGCAGTGCGGCTCGTGCCATAAGATGGGCAGTGCCAAGGGGCAGGGGGGCACAGGCAGGACTCGGGAAGGTGGTAGCCTGACCCCCGGGCCTCAGGAGCAGAGCCCCAGCAACCAGGCAGGTTCTAGAGCAAAACACTGTTTCCCTGGAGGATGGAGATGGACACGAAAGTCAGTGGCCCAGGCCTGGGGGGTCACCAAGTGGGCTTCTCAGCCAGAAAGTGGGAGCCAGTGCTCAGGTAGAGGCCTGGCCTTAAGAGGTGCAGCACAGGGGTGTGCTGACCAGGCCTGAGGTCAGCCCGCAAATGTGGAATCTGAAGTGACCGGGGGAGTTACCTGGCCGCCCAGTGGTTAGGACCCCAAGCTTTCAGCACTTTCACTGCTGAGGGCCTGGGTTCAATCCCTGGTCAGGGAACTAAGATCCCACAAGCCGTGTGGTCCGGCCAATAAAATAATAATAATAAAAGTAAAAATAAACAGGTAAAATTAATTAATAATTTTTTTTTTTTAAATAAAGTGAGCAGAACCCAGGGCCCTGAGACTCAGCCGCTGAGAGATGGTAACCCCGGGTCCTGGTTGCTCCTGAGAAGCAGGGCGGGGAGGGTCTGCAGAGGCGTAGGGGAGCCGAGGGGCAGCCCAGTCTGGGAACCCTGCAGGGCCTGAGCCCTCCTCCTCCGGACTCCAGTCCTGGCTAGAACTCTTGCCCAGCTTCTGCAGAGGACCCTGCCTGGGTGCAAGGTGTCTGTCATTCGGAGGGTGGCTCCCAGCTGACTTCCTGAGGCCTCAGAAGGCAAGGATGGAGGCTTCACTGTGTATGTTGGCAGAGCTGGTGTCCACCTGGCCCAAACATTTCATCTTGGGGAGCAAGTCACCAACTTTTACTTACTGTGGTCAGCTTTTAGGAGCTAAATGGGTTTTTTAATTTATTATGGAGTATCTCCTAGATAAATAGTGTGTATGTATAGTGGAGACAATAAACATGAAATGAACATCCATGTACCTGTCGCACAGTGTACTGAATAAATTCCAAAACTCTCTGAGTGGTTTACAAGAGCCCCTGTCTGGCCTCGTCTTCCCCCGCGGCATCAGCTCTCACCACACTCACCGTGATGCTTCATCGCCCAGACTCTGGGCGCAGCCTTCCGCTTTTTTTGCACCTGTCAATCTCCTAACACCTAGTTTTCTCCTACTACGGGGGCCGAGTTAGTCCTGCTAGCCTTTTAGGTCTCAGCTTAGCTCCTTCCCATCTTCCCTCCCAAGTAAATCAGGACTCCCCAATTCTGTGCCCCCCCCCGCCCCGCCCCCTGCCGTGCCCTGGGCTCACATCACAATAGTGATGTTTGTGTTTTCCCCTCCTTGGGTCACGAGGTGCTTGAGGGCCGAAGGCTCTGTCTTTCACTGGGGCGTGCCCGTTGCTCTATGTGGATGCTCAGGACATAAGTCATGGGAAGTCCGGCCTTCAGGTTCCCCAGGGGATGCTGTGTTTTAAGTGACCACTGAGGTCTCTTCTCCAGGGAAAAGTCGTTGCTTCCTTAATGCTCAAGCGTCATGCAGTGGATTTGTCACCCAGCGTTTCTGAATTTCCAGGCAGAGGCTCATCCTTGTTAAGTAGAATTGGAATGAAATTTCCTCACCCCACAATATCTAAATGTCCTAGAGATGCAGAAATTTGGAGCTACAGTTGAGCCAGAGCCACTCCTGAGAAGGCAGTCAGCGAGTCATGGAAAGAATTTGGATGAAATAGCCCCTCCACTCCTTGTCTTCAATGTGTGGTAACTTTCAGCATGTCAGGGAGCACAGATTTAGTCCCAAGACTGGCATTATTTTGAAAAATGAGTTTCTACTAGAATTAAAGGGTACTGAAGCCAATTCCATTCAGCCTGAATATCTCTGTTGTAATAGAAATGCTGTCAGAACCTTTATCATTTGTCTTCTCACACACACCCACGCCCCTTTCCCCCCAGCAGAGAGATACTGTGACAGAAGTGGCTGCTTGCCCACCGGCATCAAATGCTTTGTCCTTGTCACCTGGGTGGTAAGATTCTCTAAGGGTTGTAGAAAGACAGATGAAGCACTTGGAGTCTTCATGGTTTTATTTACGTATATATGTGTTCTGAACATAAAAGGGAATATAAAAGTAAAATAACATAATCAACTACATTTCAGAAAATTTCCAAATATTCTTCCTCATGCATTTTTTCCTGTACTAGTGAGGTTTTAAAACTATTATTTAAAATCCTAAGTAGACCTGAATTGTAACATCCTGTGTTTTCCCCTTCTTCTAGCTTGGGCATCTGCCTTTAGGCCACTTGGTCTTTTCATCATCATTTTTAACTGCTGTGCAATGTTTCCGTGGGTCATAATCCTGTGGGTTTTTTCATTTCTTATTGGCTATTGATCGCCAAGTGGCAGTTGAAGGAAGGTCTGTGACTCAATAAAAGGCTCTGAGAGGTTGGTGTAGAGAAGGAGACCCTACAAGTGAGTCGAGGGGACAGAGGGTGCCAGGACCCAGCGTGGGTCCCTAGGACTGCATCTCTCAGCCATGTCCTCCTCTGGCAAGGTCACTGGCATGGTAGACCTCGAAGTCCTAGCTGGACTTCATGGCATCTTATAGAAAAGATGGAGAAATACGGGCAGGAGGAGAAGGCAAACAGCTGGTGATGCTAATGAATGAATTAGCACTAACCTGGAAACCTGGTCGAAAACTGGGAAGTGAGTCGTCTAGGCAATAGCGCGGAGGGTGTGCACATCCAGTTTTTGGATGGTCTGAAGCTGGCGGAGAATGACTGGTTGGGGAGAAGAGGTCATCTAGGAGCCAAGATGCCGAAATGGAATGCAGTCCAAACACTCAGTCCTGTCTTGGGTTCAAAACACTCACTTCCCTCTAACAGGAAGCGAGGTCCCCGTGGCTTTGCAGAATCACGAATCCACAGCACGGTGCGGTGGCCCCAAAGCCAGTGTGGTTCTGGGCAGCATTAATGGGCGTGCTGCCTCAAAATGAGGAAGGAGATAGCCCTGGCCCATCTGGGCTGGGAAAACCTTTCCCGGAGCAATGCTCTTCTTGTAAATGCTGTGATTTTAGGATGTGCCTTTCCAAGAGAAGGATCCTGATTAGGAGGGACTGTGGGAACAAGTGGGGGACGGGGGGCGCTTAGCTGGAGAAAAGGAGGCTCGTTGGGACGTGAGCACAAGCCCCACTCACCATCAACATCATCATCGTTTGACCATAGTACTTGCCGGTCCTTGAGCTATAGGCGGTTCACGGCCGTTCTATTTAATCCTGCAAGCTAAGCATTACCCCCACTTTACAGATAAGGAAACTGAGTCTGAGAGAGGTGAAGCAGCTTGCCCAAGTCACCCAGCTGGTAAACCACGGAGCCGAGATTGGATGTCAGACGTATCTGAGGCCAGAGTTGTCATTTCTTCCCACTGAATATCAGTTTTTCAAAACCTGAGGTGTTGCCTTGCAAAATATGACAAGGACTTATTTTTGCTGGTGCCTAGTGATGGAAGTCGTTTCCTGGGGTGGGAGCTACAGCGGGAATATTTTGTTCTAAAGCGAAGAAGAACTTTCCTGACTGAGCTGTCAGCAGGTAGCCTAAGCTGTCCTGACAGGTGGTAAATTCCAGGGTGACAAGAGGGATTCAAGTCGAGGCCCTGTGAACACTGAGTGGAGTTCTTCTAGGGGGAATTCAGAGGTCAAATGAGGAAGCAAGCAAAACAAACTTGAATGTCACTTCTGTACGAGTGAAGGGTCTTTGTTTGTAAACAGCAGGTGTTGGTAAGAAACGGGTTCTGCCTTAAGCAAAAACACACTATTTTTGCAGGGATTTGAGGTAATTCATGGGATGGAAGGAAATGGTGAACCCAACTTTTAAAAAATGAACTTATCTACAAAACAGAAATAGAGTTACAGATGGAGAAAATAAGCTTATGGTCACTGGGGGGAAAAGGAGGGGAGGGATAAAGTGGGAGATTGGGATTGACATATACAGTAAGTCCCCTTCATACGAACCTTCAAGTTGCGAACTTTCAAAGATGCGAATGTGCGTCCATGTGTCCAATACGTTAGTTCACGTGTCTGGCGTACATTGTCACATGCGTGCGTCCTCTACACGTGGTTGTGCTTTTGTGTACTTTACCGTACAGTACTGTATAGAGTACAGTAGTACAGTATCTTTATTTCAAGCCCAGGATGTCTGGAAGCAAGTATAAAAGCAGTGGTGATGTAGCTGATACTACTGTACTTTTCAAGGTGCTGTACTGTAAGAATGTTTTCTTTATTTTTGTGTTTGTTTTTTATGTATTATTTGTGTGAAAATATTATAAACCTATTACAGTACAGTACTCGATAGCCGATTGTGTTAGTTGGGTACCTAGGCTAACTTTGTTGGACTTACGAACAAATTGGACTTACAAACGCGCTCTCGGAATGAAACTTGTTCGTATGTAGGAGACTTACTGTACACGCTACTATATGTAAAATAGATAACTAATAAGGACCTTCTGTATAGCACAGGGAACTCTACTCAATACTCTGTAATGACCTATATGGGAATAGAATCTTAAAAAGAGTGGATATAGGTATATGTATAACTGATTCACTTTGCTGTACAGCAGAAACTAACACAACACTGTAAATCAACTCTACTCCAGTAAAAATTAAAAACAAACAAAAAAGGCCAGAAGTCAGGCTGGCTCCAGGCCCCCAGACGGCAGCAGCTAGTAGAATCTCATTCGGTGCCATGGCCGCGATGATCAGCATCTAGGGTTGCCCCACCTTCTATCACCCCACCAAAGACTGAGTTCCAGAGACAGCCTCAGATAGGCTTAGTCTGGTTCCAGGCCCATCTCCTTGGTACCTTGATTGACAGAGGGAAAGTGACACGCTGATGCTGAAGGAAGGGCACGGGCGCTGGGCATGTGCACTGCACGGCGACCTGGGTACCTGGCAGCCCTGAGCCGCTGTGTCTGCAGGAACGACACTGAGCCCTGACTTCTGTTCAGGGCTCTTCCTGCCGGCCCTACAGCCTCTACACCCAGGCCGTACCCAGCACCCTAGACTCATGGGGCTGATTGCCCAAGACATACTAAGTAGGCCAACTACTAAAACCTCTCAGGCGTGTTTATCGGAAGCTGCCCAGCGGAGGACCAGGTTGCTGAGAGCCACGTCCAAAAGCGAGTTGTCCATCGCACTCTAGGGATGCCCTGTCTTTGCAGAGAGGGTGGCCCCCTTCCTGGCTACAGAGTACAGGGCTCTTCCTGGCACTTAGCATGGCACTCAATACCCCTCGTCTTTAGAACCCTGTGGATCTTTCTTTAAAAGTCATCTTAATAAATTATAAATTTGTTTTTATTGTAAGCGTTGTTTTACTGTTGAGTATCAGGTGAAATAATTATTCAGTAATTGATGTATTAATTATTGGATAGATAGCAAAAGCCTATTTAGAAAATATAAGGTATAAAGAACAATCACCCATGTACCCACCACCCCACTTAAGAAATATTACCAGTATTTCAGGGGTTCCCGGAGCACCCCGCCCTGACCCCATCCACTTCCCCTCTGCGCTTAGTAGTAATTGCTCCCCTGGCTTTTGGGTTTATTATTCTCTCGCTTTTCTTTGTAATCTTATCACACATATCTCTAAACGACACATTGTTAGGTTTTCCCCGTTTCTGAACTTCATACAAGTGGAAACATCCTTTATGTAGTCTTTGGCGACACGTTTTTTCATGCAACACCGTATTTGTGATTCATTCTTGCAGGCTGCAGCATTTCATTCCTTTTCACGCCATGTAGAATTCCAGTGTATGGACATATGACAGGCCACCGTGGATGGACATTGACGTGGCTTCCAGCACGTCGCTGACGCTGACATTGCTGTCGGTCAGCATCGTTGGCTGCGTACCCTGGGGCAGCGGTGCAGGTGTACCCAGGTGTGTGCCCGCAGGCGGGATGGCGGTCACCAGCGTCTGAGTATGTTCATCTTTATAAGATGATAGCATCCTGTTTTCCAAAGTGACAGAGACCAAGCTGGACTCCTGCAGCTGGTGTATAAGAGTCCCTTTTGCTTTACAGCCTTGTGAGTATTGAGTGGTGGTCTTGAATTCTTTAGCTCTTGTCGATCTGATGGCTGTTGGATGGTAATTCATTGTGTTTTAGTTTGCATTTCTCTGCTTACTGCAGTTTAGCTCTTTGTGGTTATTTATTCTTTTGAGAAGTGCCTGGACATGGTTTTTGCCCAGTTTTCTACTGGAAGTGTATCATTTTCTTGCTGACTTGACACTAACATGATATGTATGATATATATAGTGTATATAGCGTACATACGATAGACACATAGTACATACACACACACACACACACACACATTCCAGATTGTCGCTTAACTCTATTTTTAATGACATTTTTTGATAAACAGAGGTATTAAATTTAATGTCACTGAATTCATTAATATTTTCCTTTATAGTTTGAGATTTTATGTCTTTTTTCCCCTCTTTTATTACCATCATTTATTTAACCAATCCTTTTTGTGCATTATGATTGTTTCTTTTTTTTCAATCTATTATACAAATCAGTATGGCAAATATGCATGTTCATAGATCTTTTTTTTTTTAACATCTCTATTGGAGTATAATTGCTTTACAATGGTGTGTTAGTTTCTGCTTTACAACAAAGTGAATCAGCTATACATATACATATACCCTGCTGGAATAATTGAGTATATGGTAAAATAAAATCAAACCGGTATTTCACCAATTCCAGTTGGATTATAGACAACCGTGAAAAGGAAAACTTAAGAACTTTTGTAAGACAAATCTTATAAGCTCCGCGTGGGGAGCTTTTATGTCTTATTAAGGTATCCTTCTCTACACCAAGGTCTTAAAGATATTCATTATATTGTCTTATAAAAGTTCTTAAGTTTTCCTTTTCACGGTTGTCTATAATCCAACTAGAATTGGTGAAATACTGGTTTGATTTTATTTATTTTTCCATGTGGATACTCAATTATTCCAACACTGTTTATCCAAAGGCCCATTTTCCCCCAGTGATGAGCAGTGTCCACGTATGTGTAGCTCCATTTCCGTTCTTTTGGTTTATTTGTCTAAAGGTTAACTACTAAAGCTGTATAGTAATTTGTGATGTCTTATAAGGCAAGTTCCCCTACCTTATTCTTTTTTAGTAAATAATATTTGGCTGTTGTTATGTCTTTGCACTTTGATATACATTTTAGAATCAGCCTCTGCCAAGTAGCACCTAAGACCCTGTAGAAATTTTGACTGCAGTAAATCTATATGGATCACCTTAGGAAGAACTCATGTTTTCTGGATATTGAATCTCACATTCCTTGAAGATGTATATCTGCCTTTTTATGTAGAGGTACCTTTATGTCTGTTTGTAAACTTACTCTTAATTTTCTTTATAAAGATTTTACACATTTACACATTGTTGCTAGATTTATTTCTAGATAATTTATATTTCCGTTATTATTACAGATGCTCTCTCTTTTTTTTTTTTTTTTGCGTTACACGGGCCTCTCACTGCTGTGGCCTCTCCCGTTGCGGAGCACAGGCTCCAGACGCGCAGGCCCAGCGGCCATGGCTCACGGGCCCAGCCGCTCCGCGGCATATGGGATCTTCCCGGACCGGGGCACGAACCCGTGTCCCCTGCATCGGCAGGCGGACTCTCAACCACTGCGCCACCAGGGAAGACCCACAGATGCTCTCTTTTTAAAATAAACATCTTTATTGAGATATAATCCACAAACCACAAAATTCACCTTTTCAAAGTGTACAGTTCAGTGGTTTTAGTATATTCACAGAGTTGGGCAACCGTCACCAAAATCTAAGTTTAGAACATTTTTATCACCCCCAAAAGAAACCCCTTCTCCGTCAGCAGTTAATTTCCATTACCCCCTCCCTGCAACTCCTGGCAGGAAGAAATGAGTGAGTGAGTGAATGGATGAATTTATACCTGTGTAGCAGCCTTCATGTCAGACATTGCCCGGCCCCAGCCTTTGCTTTCTGTTTTATTTTGGTTTTATTTTCCCCTCCCATCTCTATTACTGGTCTGGTTTCCAAGCTAATCTCCAGCCTCTTTCATTCTCCTCCACTCCCTGGCCAGATAACTTTTGCCAAAGAAAACAATGTTCCAACCACTTCTTTGCCAGGAAGCCCCCTGTAGCTCCCTTGGGAATCCAGCTGCACTCCCAGCACGATTTCTCTGGGGAATTCAGGCTGATAACTCAAGCACCTTGGAAGCAAACTCTGGGGCTGCAACTCTTCAGTGAGTCGGAGAAGACCTCTTCTGGGCTCTTGGTTTGCTGCAGTGACCTCGGAAAGTAAACACAGTCGACCTGATTATTCTCTTCCACTTCCTCTTAAGTCAGAGATATTTCGGGTTAACTCAGGGAAGAGGCTAAATTCAGCCTTGAAACCAAGCGGCCTCCATGACGGGCACTTTGTTTTGCTTGAGTGATTGCAATGATGGGTCTTTGGTTTGAAGGGCAGCACTCATTGTGTCTCTTTAGACCAACCTTGGTGATCTTTTCCCTGCCCTGCAAAGATGGGGGGGGGGATGCCAGATCCCTCTTCAGTACCCACTCATTCATTCAGCATGCTTTACCCAAATGCCTGGTCCCTTCCAAGGCCTGTGCTTAGAGATGGAGATCCAAAAGGTTGCTCTCTCAGGGCCTGAAGTCTAGCTAAGGAAACTACAAGAAACAAGAGACCCATGAAACAGATAACTGATGCTTGGGTAGATGTCTGCCCAGGGCAGAAAAGGGAGTGGATGTACCTAAGCCTTCCTGTGACTTCATGCAAAGGCTAGGCCATGGAATCACCGAAATAAAAGAAGGGACCCATCTAGCACTCACAAACAAGCAAGCAGATACAAGCACTTTTTCACATGCATACCCTATATCCCAGCAATTCTTCTCTTGGATGTATGCAGCCAATAGGAAATTGCACACACATAAATTTTACATCGAAAGAAAGCATTGCAAACAAATATTGAACTCTAATTAATACATGCATGCTGCAGTAGCTAAGGGGAAGTGTAATTATGTTTGAAGTCTACCTTGAAATATACCCCCCAGAAGATGGACAGATAGATGTGTGGATAGGTATCTGATAAAGCAAGTACAGTAGCATCTGCTAATGGTGGAATGTAGTTGCTCAGTGTGTGGCTACTCACTATAAAGTTTTTTTAGACTCTGCTGTATGTTGAAAATTTTCATTTAAAACATTGGGGAAAATGCATACGTGTGTTTGCCAACAGCAATGTACCAGAATGTTCATAGCAGCCTAATGGCTTCAAACTGAAAGCAACGCAAATGCCCTTCAGCAGTAAAATAAATGCAGAAAGGTGTGAGTCTGTTTATATAATGGAATACTGTTCACACTGAGAATGAGCCACAGCTACCCACAACATGGGTGAGTCTCCCCAACATAATGCTGGGGGGGAAAGAGTCAAAAGAGGACACGCTGTGTGGCTCTAGCTCTATAAAATTCATAAACAGGCAAAACTAGCCTAGAATGTTAGAAGTCAGGATGATGGCTTTGAGGAGAAGGAAGAAAGAGATTGTGAGTAGAATAGGGGCCGTAGGGCCTCCTGTGGTACTGGAAGGTTCTGTTTCTTGATCTTGGTGACAGCTAACAGACATGAACACTTCTCAGGCTGTACACTTAACGTCTGTGCACTTTTCTTTATGTGTATTATACATCATTAAAAACCGTACTGGGGAGAAAAGGAAAGAAAGCCAAACAGTTCCAGTTAGAAGGTTTTCCTAGCCAAAGCTTTTTTTTTCAATTTTAAAAACAATTTTAATTAGAAATTACATCCTACATACAGGACTTATTCCAAGAAGTTTCATTTCATTGTCTAGGACAGAGTGGACAGCTCTGAAAAGATGAAGTCTGGCTCCAGTCACTTCAGAGGGGTAGGAACCCCCTCTGAGCCTACCAAGTAAACCAAAGTTGTGAAGGAAATGAAACTTCTCATTAAGGCATTCATTTGTTCATACATTCCTGTTGCATTAATTCCCCTTAGTCTTCACTGATTGTCTGTCTCTCCTCCACACAGACATCTATCCACATACGCCGTGTTCCTAATCCAGACTTGATCCACAAGGCATGACCTGGCCCTTTCAGGGGTTCCCGTAACCCAGAGGAAGAGACATGCAGACATTTCACCTTGCAGCCACACTCCTCACCTTCCCGGGCTCCTTTTTGTGATTCTTCTCACATATTTGTCCTGAGATGTTCTCTGACTCCTGAACTGATTAGTCAGAGTTCTCCAGAGAAACAGAACCAATAAGAGATAGATAGATACATAGATAGCAGAAAGATGATAGATATATAGATAGATAATAAGGAGGT
Source organism: Kogia breviceps (assembly GCF_026419965.1). Taxonomy (NCBI): domain Eukaryota; kingdom Metazoa; phylum Chordata; class Mammalia; order Artiodactyla; family Physeteridae; genus Kogia; species Kogia breviceps. Next base: position 8,920,443 of record NC_081312.1, on the reverse strand, counting down.
AGGTAGATAGATAACAGATAGAAGGATGATAGATGGATATATAGCTAGATAATAGATACATAGATAGGTAACAGAAGGATGATAGATGGATATATAGATAGTTGATAGGTAGATAATAGATGATTGATTGATAGATAGATAGATAGTTAGGGGTTTATTATAAGAAATTGGCTTATGCCATTATGGAGGCCAGCAAGTCTCAAGATCTGTAGGGTGAGTCAGCAACCAGGAGACTCAGGAGAACTGATGGTTTCATTTCAGCCTGAAGGCCTGCAGGCTCAAGACCCGGGAAGAAGCTAGGTTTCAGTTTGGATTCGAAAGCAGGAAATGCCTCAAAGGCAGTCAGACAGGAGGAGTTCCCTCTTACTCAGCCCTTTTCTGCTATTCAGGCCTTCAACTGATGAGATGAGGCCCACCCACACTGGGGAGGGCAATCTGCTTTACTCAGTCTACCAATTCAAAGGTTAATCTCATCCAGAAACACCCTCACAGACACACCCAGAATCATGTTTGGCAAATGTCTTGGCACCCCGTGACCCAGTCAGGTTGACATATAAAATTAACTGTCACAACTCTAGAACATGAATAGGCTTCCAGCTCTAAAGACACTGCTCTCTATCGGAAGAGATGCGGCCAGGGGCCCTGGCCTGGTCCGTGTCACATCCCATCAAACAGACAAGCTGTCAATACCTCACATACATTGGTCATTTATTACATATTGTTTGGATTAGTAATCAGTGGAAAAGAAGGCTTCAGCTGCCCACTAGGCCCCCTGGATGGCCACATTTATTATTTTAAAGAATAAGAAGAAAAGATTTTAGTTATTGCAAAATATATCATACATTCCAGAGAATCTCTGAAACAGTTGAAAGGATAAGGATAAAAATGAACCCCCGTGTACCCCCCCATCCAGCCTAAAAAATGGAAAATGACCAGTATATTGAAGGCCTTTGGTGCTCTTCGCAATGGCTTTCCACTCTGTCCTCCCCTATAAGAAACCACTCTCCTGAATTTTGTGTTAATCATTCTCTTGCTTTTTAAAAACATCAGAGTATATGTCTCTAAATTTATAGGTTTGGTTTGGCCTGTTTTGAGCCTGTATGAATTGACATATGCTGTGTGTATTCCGTGCCATACGCTTTTTCACATTACCTGAAGTGTCGGGGCCTCATCCACGCCCTCAGCGTGTAGCCTCAGTGCATATAATATTCTTTTTTGTGGACATGTCCATTGTATGGGCCGTGTGTTGGTCTCTTCAACTCTTGGTGCCTGTTTGGGTAACTTCCAGTCCTCTTCTGTCACGGATGAAGCTCACAGAAGTCTTCCTGTCCCCGTCTCCAGGTGCACAGGTGCAGGGATTTCTCTAGGGTGGACATGTAGGAGATCAGGTGCTCAGCCCAGTTGTAGAATATATGTCTCTTCGCTTCTCTAGGTAATGCCAAGGAACTTTCCAGAACGATTATACCAATTCATGCTCCTGCTGGAGGTGATGCAGGTTCCTTAGGATGTTCTCCCCACCTCCTTTCCATCCAGTCTGGTCTCGGTTAATCACCTTCCCTAGGTGCAGTCACCCCTGCTCACAGGGCAGCCAGTGCTTAGAGCCATGTGTGACTGTGATGCCCTCGTACACACTTCGTGCATGTGCCGGACAGCACTTTGCTAGGGTGGGATCCAATATGTGAACGTGGGTCAAATTGCCGTCGCTGTGGGTGAGCCCACGTGTTTCAGTGAGACTACTGTGCAGCTGTCTGCTTCAAGGAAAAGGGCTCAAACAAAACCTCAGTAGAGTGGGTGGCGCCCAGGCTGGACTCCAGGGCTGATCTCTTTATGCTGGTGTCAGGACACTCATCCCTGAAACTGATCAGCCATGCTCTGCCATTTCTCCACGGCCAAGAGCAATGGGTCCATGGGAGATTTTTCACCCCCACCTGAGATCTAGTCCCCAGACAGGAAATCACTGCCCTGCCCAATCTGCCTGGCTATGGAGAGGATGCTTATAAACCATCATCTTTTGTGCTGCCTCTTTCCAATTACAGGTTAGCCTGGGGAGGAAGATAAAGACATTTGCAACCAAGATGGTAATCACGGGTGGAAATGATGAAGACAGAGGAGGCCAAGAAAAAGAGAGCAAAGAAGAGAGTGTGCTGGCAATGCTGGGGATTATCGGGACCGTCCTGAACCTGGTCGTCATCATATTTGTATACATATACACCACTCTGTGAACGGCCCAGAGGGTCCTCAGGCCTTGGGGTGGCCCAAAGACGGGGGTCTTGTGTGTCAGCAGATCAGTGACAGGACACCGCGCAAACAAGCAGCTTTGACCTACACGCACCGTTCAATCAAATGTACCTTCGAACTTGATAAAGGGTCACCGAAATAAACCGATCCTGCTGCGAGGATCAGACACTAAAGCACAATGGATCCAACAAAACTCATTCACGCAGCAAGGAGCGCAACGTCATTGGCAGGGGACCCGAAAGAACGCTTGGAAGACTCGCCTTGGGCGCCGTCTGGGAGCGGATGGGTGCAGACATTCGTAATCCCCGGTCGCTGACGGATGTCACATGTTCAAAAAGAGGAACAGGGCGGACGCAGCTCATGGTGTGTCTCCCAGGACACGCAGTTCCTCCTCACTCGATGAGCTGTTTGGTACAAAAAACCACAGGGACGGTCCTTTGACAGGCATCTCATTCATCAGAAGTGTCTATTTGATACCGGGGAGATAACTTATTTTTCTTTTTTCATTGGCTTGACGTGTGTATCTGTTCATATCAAGGTTTATAAATATATATTTTTAATAAATGTGCTCTGTTTTTTAGCATGAACCAAATATTTGGAGAGGCGCTCCTGGACCCATAGAGCTTTCTTTGGTTTTACCTGCTTAAACCGCTAGACTGCAGATGTTCTGTTGTGTACTCACTCTAGTCCTAATTCTCTCATCTTGTATTGTTTACCTTCTCTCTCCCTCTAGCTCTTCTCGGTCTGGAGGACATTTTTCCATAATAGCAGCCGTGATCCTGGTTGGTGCATGTTTTAAGATTGTCTGCTGAGCGGCTTTCTATTGTTATATCGGAGATATAAAACGATCCTGGGCATGTGGACCTTGGATGCACCATATCCTTACTGAGAATTATGCATGAACAAGGGCTGAGTGATAGATCAGCTTTAAAAATTTTTTTACGAGGACTACCATGGAGGAAGAGTGCGGCTGCATCTGCAGATCAACCATAGGATGGAGTATTCGGCTTCTTATTGGCAGCATTATTATTTCATTCTTGTGACCATTTGTTGAGCACATTTGATTTTAATGGCCACATACTATGAAAGATGGGAAGGACAAGGGGGAAAGCTCAGCTTTAGGTGCATAATTCCTTCCTTTATGAGCCGCCTGGGATGCTTTTCAAAGTAGGTGGGGTGTAAATGGCACATGGACTCCCCACTGTAGGAGCTCACCTGGGTGTTTCAGGCTCTGAAGACACCCCTGAGACAGGTGACTTTTTCAAGGGCACTAGAAGGGGATGCAATGATCTCCCTAAAAGACTGCTCCATTTCTTAAAGTTCCTGGTTTACACCCACATGAAGCCACTTCCTCCCTGGCAGCAACAGTTGAATAAATGTGAATTTGCCCTGTTCTGCTCCCTGAAATGGGCCTTTCACTGGCTGCAGCGGCATGGCCTTAAAAAAAGAGGGTTAGAATCCCTTCTGCTAGCGTCAGCCTTGCCCGTGGGCAAAAGAAGCAGCAGTCTGCCTAGTTGGATTCGAAGGATGCCCAGGAGATCTCCACCTCCAGATCTCTCCATCCCTCTGTTGTGGTGTCTGAAATTCTACCATTAGAGAGTCATTTCTTGGACTCTGCTAGGGACCAGGCCCTCTTATCAAGCAAATGCCCTGAGCACCTGGCTCTCATCAGGTGTCTTCTCTTCCCCACCAGAAGAAACAAAGTTGATGTGCGTTCGGGGAATACACGTGCCAGGCGCTGTGCCAGACCCTATCTATATTCCTTTAAGTCACTGAATCTTCCCAGTAAGTGAGCTAGGGAGTCTTTATGCCACATTGTAGAAGAAGAAAGGAGAGCTCAGAGAGATTGGGAAGCTTCCCCGAGATCAGGTGGCTTCTAGTGGTGAGTCAGGATGCAAACCCCCGATCTGTCTCATTCCCTAGCCCAGCGAGGGTCTGTCAAATGCTGGGAAAAGAGGGGATGGAGAGGTGGGGGTGGTCCAGGAAAGGGCCCTCGGGGGTCAGATGCAAACCGACGGCTTTGCTGAGGGCAGCTCTGCACCCCTCCATCCCTCACTCATAAAAATAAACAACCCCTGGGAACTCCTTGCACCCTGGCAGAATGTCATGCATGTAAGGACGAGGGCCAAGAGGCTGGGTAGAAATACAATGGACTCTCAGGGGAGGGAGCCGTCTCACAGGTTCTGTGTGGTTCTAGAAAGACTGTATAAGAGTTCTATAACAGTGAACAGAGTAAACAATAAAGGTGCAATGGAAAAAAAAAAAAAAAAAAAAAACTACCGACATCCTTTTTCCCCCTGCAGCGTCCTGGTATTTTTAAAACTCCATGTCATTCCTTTACCTATACATATTTTTATTTAAAAAAAACACACAAAACTGAACGTGACTCTGTTCAACTGAAACTGTTTCATTCGGACTGTAGAAGCCCTAGTGACTTTTCAAGTGTACTAATTTGAAATGTATCGAGGGGAAGAACTGCCTTTCCAATCATCTCAACAGCTCCCCAGTGGTTCTTCTAGATTGTCCTAATCTACAGCCTGGAAATAAAGCTGCCTGTTCAGTGCCTGCCAACCAAAGTGGCCGCACGGTTCTCTTGCAGAGAGAGGCCTTCCTTTCTGTTCTAATTTAGGAAAGCCCGAGAACACGCACTGGCAAACTTGCAGCTTCCCCCAGGATCCCAAGGCACCTTGAGGGGATGTGACAGGAAAGCAGCCCGTGGCCCTGGATCTTGAGTGTCTAAGCACGCCGAGCCCAGCCTTGGCACCAATAGCAACGACCTAAATGCCACGAGGGCTGTATACTTCCCAGCCAGCATACGGGACCCTCACATCAACACCGTGAGGTATGCACGCCTACCCCCATCTTATGAGAGAAAGGCTCAAAACAGCTAATGGACTTTTCCAAGGTCGCACAGCTAGAAACCAGTAGAATTAGACCTGGCTCCGCATCTGTGTGCCGTCTGTACCTTGTGCGGTCCAGACTGTGGGTCTGAGCCCTACTGGAGCCGTCTGGCTAGTCCAGTCACAGTACACAGCTTCCCACCACGCCTGCCTCTCCTTCGTCACAAGGCAGCTGGCCTGGTCGGTGTGGCTGAGTCGTTGCCTTTAACTTCTACCCCAGAAAGCGACTCAGAAAGCCCAGGCTCTGGCAGGGGAAAGCCAGACACGCATGGCAGTGTGCCCTGGTGGTTTGGGGCTGCAAGGTGCTTGTTGATGGCCAGAAACAGCCTGGGCTTGAATGCCACCTCTGCCTCATACGATCTAGGTGAGGGCAGGCAATTCACACCGGCTCTGTGAGCCTCGGTTTTCCTCATCTATTCTATCAACGAGGGGTGCTAATAGCCCCCAATCCCATCAGGTAGATAGCTTAACCTCATTTAACTGATGGAAAAAGCATGGCCTGGAAAGGTGAGTTGACTTAGCAAAAGCCTGGGGACCATGACGTCAGCGGCTCCAGAAGTTGCTGCCTTCACCTTGACAGCCAAAGAATGACACTTAAACCCAGAAATAAAGATCTCCAGGGGGCCTGCGTTTCAGGGGGCTGGGGACAGGATACTAAATTTTCAGTAACCAATAACCAACTGAGGCCCAGACAAGATCAAGTCCCAAAGTTACATAGCTCTGTAGTCCAGGGGTCTCAAAGGTAGCCTGGGAAAGGAAAATGCACAGAGATTTATTTTCATGAAAAGGGCTGCTGGTTATTGGGTGTTGGACCACAGGACCTTTCCCATTGCTTGTTCTGGGATTTCTATGCAAAGCAAATGGCCTCTCAGAGAATCCAGGGCTCTGCCCCTGCCTCATCCTCAGAAATGTGACAACCTAACCCCAAAGAGCACAGCTTTGAGGTGCCCTCTCCTGCAAGGGGGCTGGAGCGAGGCCTTTTATGCCAACGACGAAAGGGGACTGATGGAGAAGCAACTCAGAACTGCTCTTTCTTTCTTACTTTTTTCATAAATCACACATGCATAGTTACAGTTGAAAAAATTGCAGTTAAAAAAAATTCTACAGGATTAAAATAATTAAGTTCTGTAGAATTAAGAGTCTCCAACTACCACCACCTAGAGGCAACCACTGCTAGTGTTTAGCATAGAAATTATAGACGAGGTGGCCTGCATATCCGTTTGGTGAGACCATTTTCCTCGAAGTTTTAAAATTCCATTGCCTTTAGGTAGGGCCACTCTTTAGGTCACTGTCCCCACGTTCCCTGTGGCAGTGGACAGCTTCCCTCATTTCTGTTACTTGCTAGATCCAAAAACATTCTAGATGGCCATCCTCAATGGCCATTTCCCTGTAAACAGTAGGTTAAATATTACAATTCACACAAATGGTGCCATGCTGCGAACATTGCCCCCTTATATTTTTCCATTAACAATTGTGAATACGCGCCTATATTCATCAATCTATTTAGACAAACCGCTTGTAAGGGCCGTTTGGTGTTCTGTTGTTTAGATGTACCGTCACGTGTTTCCCCATTCTCTCACTGTTGGGCCTTTTTCGGTGGTTGTCAGTGTTTTCTATGAACTACTCAGCCTTGCTCTTTAAAATATCCCAAGCATTATATGTGGAATCTAAAGAAATGGTACAAATGCACTTATTTACAAAACAAATAGAGTCACAGATTTAGAAAACAAACACGCTTACCCGGGTGGAGGGATTGGGAGATAGGGATTGACATATATGTGCTACTGTATATAAAATAGATTACTAATAAGGACCTACTGTAGAGCACAGGGAACTCTCCTCTGTAATGACCTATATGGGAAAATAGTCTAAAAAAGAGTGGCTATATGTATACGTATAACTGATTCACTCTGCTGTAGAGCAGAAAGTAACATACCATTGTAGATCAACTACACTGCAAAAAAAAAAATCCCAAGCATTGCCCTTACCTTCCCCAGCGCCCCTTAGAGTGGTCTGAGGTGGTGTCCCTGTAAGTCATTGTTTCCCAAACTAAAATAAAGGTGGGGATCACCTGGGTGCTTTTTTAAGAATGCATATTCTCAGGCCTCTCCCCCACATCGCTGGATAATAGCTCTGGAGTGGAGCCTGGCCTGGGGTCTTTTTCATGCGTCTCCCAGATGATCAGGCATGTTTGGAGATGTTGATCCGGGTGAACCCAGGATGACCACCTGGGCTTGGACCTGATTCTGAGCCCCTGGGACTCTGGTGGCTGTGCTGGTCTTGTACCCGTCACTTCATCTTTATTCACCTGTGTTTCTTGATCTATAAAAAAGCTGATCGTAACATCTGCATCACAGATCATCATGAAAGTCAACTGAGGGAAGGCAGATACAGCTCCCAACAGAAAGCCGTGCACATCGCTGGGTGGTAAAATCACGGACGGATAGGCTGGCATATCTGCTCACTCTTAGAACTCTGTGCTCAGTGCAGGGGAAAGTAGCCTGTAGAAACACCGAAGTTATAGATCTTATCAACAGTTCACTTCATGCATCACGCACTGAGTGTGAGTACCGTTTACTAAAGAAACGCTGGGCCAAAACTTTCTTTCATATTCCTTCTAACAAGCACCTATGTATATCTGATATAGGAACAATCCTTGTCTGTCTCTCTGTCTATCTGTCTCTTTCTCTCCCACATTTCCCTCTCACCCTCCTTCTCTCTCTCTCTCCCTCCCTCCGTTCTCTCCTCCCTCTCTCTCTCCTCTAAACGCCAGCTTGCTTCCTTTCCCTCGCTTTTGCCATCACCCATGCTTAGACTTAGGGCTCTCTTTTTCCATCAACAGCCTGAACAATACCAGAAAACCCACCCATCTCCATGTTTCACTGTTTTTAATAGAAACAATCTCATTGGCAATCTAAGAACTTTCCTAATAGCTGCTCTGGGAGCCCAGACTGGCTCTTATAATGACACACATTAGGAAGAGAAAGTTCCAGAGGCCAGATTCTTGCTTTTTCTTCTGAGAGACTCTCCTAGAAGACCCTCTGGCCCCCACCCCCTAAAGGAAGGACTTCTATATGAGGCGCCTCCAGAAAGATCCCCTTGGGGGCTGGAATAGCCTCTGACATCATTACATAATGATTCTTTCCTCTCATGGGAAGCAGATGGAATGAAAAGACTGTTAATATTTTCTGTTGTTTGTAAACAAGTTCTACGAGACTGTGTATACTTTTCACAGAAGGGCTACACGCTGCCACGAGAAATAAGATCACATAATATATAATTTTTCACGACAAGACTCTTCGTTAAGAGGTGTGCTTATTTACTCTATTTCTATTAGACAATAATGGGGAATGCAGAATGAGGTAAGAATCATGATCGGATGTCTCTACAGCAAGATAATAAAGGATTAACACACCTCTCCCTATCTGGGACGGCAGCCTGCCAGGTATGCAGAGACTTGGCTCCAAAGCCTAGACGTTCAACTCTGTCACCTGCCCCTACTCACTGCAGGATAGCACAAGCCAAAGTCCTGTTCAGAGAGTCAAAGCGTCCCACCCCCAGCCAAGGGCAGGAAGCCAAAGAGTAACAGCTGAATAGTTCTAAGCACTGTAGCTAGTAAGCAATAAAAGGACAATGTTTTGGTTTTTTTGTGGTACGCGGGCCTCTCACCGTTGTGGCCTCTCCCGTTGCAGAGCACAGGCTCCGGACGCGCAGGCTCAGCGGCCATGGCTCACGGGCCCAGCCGCTCCGCGTCACGTGGGATCTTCCCGGACCGGGGCACGAACCCGCGTCCCCTGCATCGGCAGGCGGATTCTCAACCACTGCGCCACCAGGGAAACCCAAGGACGATGTTTTTAACTAGTATCTGTCTCATTGGGACTAAAAGAATCAGATCAAGCAGAGGTGAGCAAGCCTGAATTCTGCCAACATCCAAAGGTTGCTTCTCAAATCCCCCTGCCCTGTAAGCTGACATCTTTCTCTTAATCAGGAAGACGCTTCTATCATGAAAGGCCAAAAGCACAGACTGATGATCCACTGGTGTGGACCAGCCACAAATTAAAGCTGCTGAGATGCCTATAGGTCACTGAACCTCTGGGACCTCCAGCCCAGGAAAGGTGGACTTCAGACATTTCCTCACAAACTTGTATATTCCAGAGTAAACTTGTAGGTTCCACTGGAGTGTCCATACGTGTTAGCTCAGCTAACCCCTTGATCAGTTCCCAGAGACTCGTATTTATAATTCTGAACAGGAATCGGGCAACATGCCTCCATGCGCTTGTCCTTCCCCTGGTTGTATCACCTTCTTGCCAGCTGAGTCCCTATTGTCCCCGCCTCTGAGGTCATTACCTGACAACGCTGGCCATGTTTTTTCCTTGGTACCTTGTTTTCTGTTCTAAAGAGTCCACTTTAGTGTTTTTAGATCTGAAGACTCTGCTGCAGAACGCTGGGTTCTAAAGCTCTGAAGATTCTGCCTCTGTATTAAAGAGACATGTGAACTCAGCCTCAATGCAATATGCTGGTTTGATGTTGGCTTGGCCACCCGAGCTGGGTGGTAGTTCTTTCTTCCCACACTTTCCCCCAGAAAAGTCGGTGGGTGATTCCATTGCCTGTGGGTATTTGAGCAAGAAGTGTGTGTACAAAGTCCCTCACTCGCTCCTCACCAGGGACCACCGTCTCGCTTTTTTTGAGGACCAGGATATCATCCAGAAATGGGGATGGGGCTCCAAGCCAGAAAATCTCTGTTCAAGCCCCAACTCTGCCACCGATCGACTATTGATCTTGGACTGGACCCTCACTATTTCTGAATGAATATTTCATTTTCACGTCATGAATTTAATAAATCTGTTCTCTCAGCGTAGGTGTGTTGATTACATTTTTATGTAATAGCATTTTGGGAAGTAAGGAATGTAAGCTTCTATTAGCTATTAATAAGAGCAATTAAAAGGTGTGTGTTTAAAATCTTTTTTCCACTAAGGAATAATAATAAGGATAAAAGAATCAGATCCAGCGGTGTTTCAGAATCCTTTCACCGACGAAATTAAGTGTGTAGCTTCACCTGGGATGATGGCAAAGGTCTATTTAATTGAAAAACTAAATATTAGGGACTTGGAAGTAACTCCATATTAAAATATGAGCACAGTCAGCTCTTCATCAGTAATTTGAAATTTTAGCTCTGTTTTCTACTCACAAAGAAAATGAAAAGAGAAATAATTATTAGGAAGACAAAGGTGTGTGTGTGTGTGTGTGTGTGTGTGTGTGTGTGTGTGTGTTGTGAACAATATGACAGGGTGGGAAATTTTCAAAGTCCTCCATGTAGATAGAACTTGCCATGTATTTTAACCCCCTGCATGCCGGGTGATCCTCAGAAGAATCTCTGTGGAATGGATGAAGCAGCTGGAGACCACCATCAGTCTCATTCAGGACTGAGTACATCCTTCCCGAACCCTCAAGCCGGTGCTCCTGTCCCCTCTGCTGGGTCTTTACTTTTCCAGAAGACAGAGCTGTAGCCATGGCTGCTGAGGAGGTCACCATAAAGCTCTTTGTCTCTGCTACTCTCCTACAGTAGATGGCACTTTTATTTCTGAGGTACATCCTTTCTGTGAGCCTCAATGTTCTTATCTATAAAATAGGATGCTACCTTGCAAACATTTGGTAAGATTTACAGACCATGCGTGTCCAATGCCTAGCACGGTGCTTGGCATATAGAATGTGCTTACTGAGTGGAAGTTATTTTCCTTATTTCACCAAGACAAAAGAGTAAAGGGCCAAGGATGGCCATTCCATTGACAGGCCAAGGACCACAATATATGTAACCTGGCTCAAAAAGATGAACTGGGCCAATCCAATTTCTAAGATATAGAAGTAGAAGTTTCCAGGAAGGATCTAGGTCAGAAGGATAAATATACTGACAGCTTTCATGATGTACAGATGGCTGGGAAAATGCGCAGCCTGAAGGCTTGGAGTACAGTTAGAGGAAGCAAATGAAGTATATGGACAGTGTGGTAGCTTGAATAATTGATTCTAATCTTTTATTCCTATATAGTCATAGTAACATATATTCTCCTCCCCCTTCCCACATCCCATGGTTAATTCCCCAGCCTTTACTTGAGGTTTGGCTACATAAGTTGTTTTGGCTAAAGGGATGCTAGTGAACATGATGTAGTAGCATCACATTCTGCGTTTGGATTCTGCACTTGGGTTCCGTGCTTCTGCGTTTGGCTTTTCCCTGTTGAGCTTCTAACATAATCACGAGAGAGTGTATTCTGGGTATCTGCCGCCACTGCCACCTGAGTCTGAAAATGAGCCATCAGGATCAGAGTTTCCCCAGCCAACAAACACCTGCAGCCTGAGCCACTTGTCAACCTGAAGAGGTGTGAATGAGAAATAAATTGTTGTTGTCTACCACTGAGATTCTATGGTTGTTTTTCAGCCATAGCTGACTAGTACAGGCAAAGTGAGGTGAAAATACTGTGATAGGGAGAAACTTCTATTTCTGACACTTCCAAGTTTGAGTTTTCCTGAACTTGGCAGTGCCCCGATGCCTCCCCTTGGGTTTCTGTGGAGCTCTTTTCGGCTTGTGCAATAAACTTTTATTTTTATTCAAGAAAATAGTCTTCTAAAAAGACAGATTCAGTTTTGTGGAGTCTACAGTTTCTACAATTTGGCGCCCTCCTTAAGAAAAAGAATACAAAATTACAAATGCAAAATTAGATACTAAAGTGAACCTTTACTTATAATGATCAAAAACATCACAACAAATTACTGGATTTTAAAAATCTCAGCAGACTTCTACTTTTGACCACGATGGAGTAACTTATACCAGATCATCCTTCTTACCGGAAACAACTAAACTCTAGACAAACTACATGAAGCCACTGTTTTCAACATCATTAACCAACAGGCACACAGGACTTTGATTCTTAGAGAAGGGAAACACGTGAGATGAGCCCCAAGATCTTTCTGGTTTTCCGCCTGTAGGAATTATCTGGATAATAATATGGGAGGAAGAGCCTAAGCAGAGTATAGCAGTCTCACTGAGCTGAAGAGGCAGAAACCAGAATTTGGGAAAGCTGAGATACCTGTATTATGCAGTACAGCATTTGGAGAAAGGGGAATTGCCCAGAGAAAGAGATCCAGAAATCTGTATAAGGGTCCCCTTCAGTCTTTTCCAGGTAATATGCTATAAATGGGAAGGGTGAGACTCTCTGATACCTGACAGAGGGTCTGGCAACTGCTGGGAGTTTGTGAGCTGAACAGAAACTCTGTATGTCAAACATAGCTGGGATATATAGGAATTCCAATTACCCAGAGCAGAGAGAGTTTACTAAATATACCAGGCATTACACTGAGGGCCAGAAACTCATGCCATAGGGTTAGCCTGCTGTAACCCCCAAACGAAGCTTAAAAACAAGCTTACAAAAACAAATCATGCAGGTCTGCCAGTAAATTAACTGCCAGATAGAACAAAACATAACACCCTGTAAAGGTGTATCAATTAAATAAATAAATAAATATGGTGTTACAATGAAATTTAGACTCCCAACAATGTAGCATTCACAATTTCCAATATACAATAAAAGATTGCTACAAATACAAAACAAGAAAATATAACCCCCAGAAGAAACAGTCCCAGAGATAACAGAGATTTTGGAATTAGCAGAAAAAGTCTTCAAAATAGATGTTATGTAAATATGTTTCAGAATTTAAAGGAAAAGATGGAAGTAATGAGTGAACAGATGAGGCATCTCAGTAGAGAAGTAGAAGTTATATAAAACAACCAATTGAAAAATGCAATTTCTAAAATAAAAAAATTCACTGGATAGGGTTTACAGCAGTTTGGACATATATAAGATCACTAAGCTTGAAAACAAGGCCATAGAAACTATAAAAGAAAAAAGGCTGATAAATAAAGACAGAGCCTCACTGACCTATGGGACAACATGAAGCATTCTAACATACAGGTAACTGGGGTCACAGAAGGAGAGGAGAGAAAGACACAAAAATTTTTAAATAATGGCCAAAAGAATTTCACATATTATGTGATAATATTTGGCTCAGAGATTCTAAAAGTTCAACAAATCCTAGGCAGATTAAACACAGAAACACACAGATTCATTATAATCAAATTGCTGAAAACCAGTGACAAAAGGAAAAGTTTTTAAGCAACAAGGTGTTGCGATAGAGAACACATATATTCCTGCAAAGAAACAATGATAAGAAATACGATTAACTTCTCTTCATAAAGAATGAAAGATAGAAGACACTGAATTATATCTTTTAAATGCTGAAAGAGGAAACAAAAGCTGTCAACCTTGAATTCTATGCCAAGCAAAAATGTCCTTTAAAAATGAAGAAAAAATCAAGAATTTTTAGAAAGTCAAAAGCTGAGAGAATTTGCTAGAATACTATTAGAAGAACTACATTACACCAAAAAATGTTAAAGAAACACTTCAGGCTGAAGGAAAATTATACCAGTTGGAAACTGACTCACATGAAGGAATGAAGAATTCCAGAAATAGTAAATATAGGGTATTTTTAAAAGTCTATCCCTTTCTTAATCTGTTCAAAATATAATGGCGGGACTTCCCTGGTAGCGCAGTGGTTAAGAATCTGCCTGCCAATGCAGGGGACATGGGTTCGAGCCCTGGTCCAGAAAGATCCTACATGCCGCAGAACAACGATGCCCGTGCACCACAACTACTGAGCCTGTGCTCTACAGCCCACGAGCCACAACTACTGAGCCTGTGCACCACAACTACTGAAGCCCGCTTGCCCTTGTGCCCACATACCACATCTACTGAGCCCATGCACCACAGCTACTGAAGCCTGCATGCTCTAGGGCCCGCATGGTGCAACTACTGAGCCCGCGTGCTGTGACTACTGAAACCTACACGCCTAGAGCCTGTGCTCTGCAGCAAAGAGAAGCCACCACAATGAGAAGCCCAAGCATGGCAACAAAGAGTAGCCCCCACTCGCCGCAACTAGAGAAAAGCCCGCACACAGAACAAAGACCCAACACAGCCAAAAATAAATGAATAATTATAATGAAAACAAGAATAAAACAATCCCTATCAAATTTCTGCAGGTTTTTTTTTTTCTGCAGGTTTTCAGGATAGTAACTGACAAGCTGATTCTAAAATTAATATGGAAATTCAAATGACATATAAAAACCAAAATAGCAAGAAGCAAGAAGTACTACAATCCTGCAGCCTGTGGAACAAAAACCACATTCACAGAAAGATAGACAAGATGCAAAGGCAGAGGGCTATGTACCAGATGAAGGAACAAGATAAAGCCCCAGAAAAACAACTACATGAAGTGGAGATAGGCAACCTTCCAGAAAAAGAATTCAGAATAATCAGAGTGAAGGTGATCCAGGACCTCGGAAAAAGAATGGAGGCAAAGACTGAGAAGATGCAAGAAATGTTTAACAAAGACCTAGAAGAATTAAAGAACAAACAAACAGAGATGAACAATACAATAACTGAAATGAAAACTACACTAGAAGGAATCAATCGCAGAATAACTGAGGCAGAGGAACGGACAAGTGACCTGGAAGACAGAATGGTGGAATTCACTGCTGCGGAACAGAATAAAGAAAAAAGAATGAAAAGAAATGAAGACAGCCTAAGAGACCTCTGGGACAACATTAAATGCAACAACATTCGTATTATAGGGGTCCCAGAAGGAGAAGAGAGGAAGAAAGGACCCAATAAAATATTTGAAGAGATTATAGTTGAAAACTTCCCTAACATGGGAAAGGAAATAGCCACCTAAGTTCAGGAAGTGCAGAGAGTCCCATATAGGATAAACCCAAAGAAAAACACACCAAGACACATAGTAATCAAACTGGCAAAAAATAAAGACAAAGAAAAATTATTGAAAGCAGCAAGGGAAAACAGACAAATAACATACAAGGGAACTCCCATAAGGTTAACAGCTGATTTCTCAGCAGAAACTCTACAAGCCAGAAGGCAGTGGTATGATATACTTAAAGTGATGAAAAGGAAGAACCTACAACCAAGATTACTCTACCTAATAAGGATCTCATTCAGATTCGATGGAGAAATCAAAAGCTTTACAGACAAGCAAAAGCTAAGAGAATTCAGCACCACCAAACCATCTCTACAACAAATGCTAAAGGAACTTCTCTAAGTGGGAAACACAAGAGAAGAAAAGGACCTACAAAAACAAACCCAAAACAATTAAGAAAATGGTCATAGGTATATCTCTCCATCTATTTGTATCATCTATAATTTCTTTCATCATGTCTTATAATTTTCTGCATACAGGTCTTTTGTCTCCTTAGGTAGTTTTATTCCTAGATATTTTATTCTTTTTTTGCAGTGGTAAATGGGAGTGTTTTCTTAATTTCCCTCTCACATTTTTCATCATTAGTGTATAAGAATGCCAGAGATTTCTGTGCATTAATTTTGTATCCTGCTACTTTACCAAATTCATTGATTAGCTCTAGTAGTTTTCTGGTAGCATCTTTAGAATTCTCTATGTATAGTATCATGTCATATACTATGTTCTTGGATCAGAAGAATCAACATTGTGAAAATGACTCTACTACCCAAAGCAATCTACAGATTCAATGCAATCCCTATCAAACTACCACTGGAATTTTTTAAGAACTACAACAAAAAATTCACAATTTATATGGAAACACAAAAGACCCCGAATAGCCAAAGCAATCTTGAGAACAAAAAATGAAGCTGGAAGAATCAGGCTCCCTGACTTCAGACTATACTACAAAGCTACAGTAATCAAGACAGTATGGTACTGGCACAAAAACAGAAATATAGATCAGTGGAACAGGATAGAAAGCCCAGAGATAAACCCACGCACATATGGCCACCTTATCTTTGATAAAGGAGGCAAGAATATACAGTGGAGAAAAGACAGCCTCTTCAATAAGTGGTGCTGGGAAAACTGGACAGCTACATGTAAAAGTATGAAATTAGAACAGTCCCTAACACCACACACAAAAATAAATTCTAAATGGATTAAATACCTAAATGTAAGGCCAGATACTATCAAACTCTTAGAGGAAAACATAGGCAAAACACTCTATGACATAAATCACAGCAAGATCCTTTTTGACCCACCTCCTAGAGAAATGGAAATAAAAACAAAAATAAACAAATGGGACCTAATGGAACTTAAAAGCTTTTGCACAGCAAAGGAAACCATAAACAAGACCAAAAGACACCCCTCAGAATGGGAGAAAATATTTGCAGATGAAGCAACTGACAAAGGATTCATCTCCAAAATTTATAAGCAGCTCAATAACTAAAAAACAAACAACCCAATCCAAAAATGGGCTGAAGACCTAAATAGACATTTCTCCAAAGAAGATATACAGATTGCCAACAAACACATGAAAGAATGCTCAACATCATTAATCATTAGAGAAATGCAAATCAAAACTACAATGAGATATCATCTCACACCAGTCAGAATGGCCATCATCAAAAAATCTAGAGACAATAAATGCTGGAGAGGGTCTGGAGAAAAGGGAACATTCTTGCACTGTTGGTGGGAATGTAAATTGATACAGCCACTATGGAGAACAGTATGGAGCTTCCTTAAAAAAACTACAAATAGAACTACCATATGACCCAGCAATCCCACTACTGGGCATATACCCTGAGAAAGCCACAATTCAAAAAGAGTCATGTACCAAAATGTTCATTGCAGCTCTGTTTACAATAGCCAGGACATGGAAGCAACCTCAGTGTCCATCAACAGATGAATGGATAAAGAAGATGTGGCACATATATACAAAGGAATATTGCTCAGCCATAAAAAGAAATGAAATTGAGTTATTTGTGGTGAGGTGGATGGACCTGCAGTCTGTCATACAGAGTGAAGTGAGTCAGAAGGAGGGAAACAAATACCGTATGCTAACACATATATATAGAATCTAAAAAAAAAAAAAAAATGTCATGAAGAGCCTAGGGGTAGGATGGGAATAAAGACACAGAGGTACTAAAGCATGGACTTGAGGATATGGGGAGGGGGAAGGGTAAGCTGTGACAGGGTGAGAGAGTGTCATGGACATATATACACTACCAAACGTGGGGTGGATAGCCAGTGGGAAGCAGCCACATAGCACAGGGAGATCAGCTGGGTGGTTTGTGACCACCTAGGGGGGTGGGATAGGGAGGGTGGGAGGGAGGGAGATGCAAGAGGGAAGAGATATGGAAACATATGTATATGTATAACTGATTCACTTTGTTGTCAAGCAGAAACTAACACACCGCTGTAAAGCAATTATACTCCAATAAAGATGTTTTTTAAAAATAAATAAATAAAATAAAATACAAGGTTAACTCCAGCAAGGGAATACATTTTTCTGCCTCCTCCTTCAATTAGCTAGCTATTTCAATGCTGAAATTTTTCTTGCTTTTGCAGAACCTCTGCAAAACAGCAGGTAGAGTGCTTTCCCCTCAGAGGATTGTGCTGGTTTTGAACATGAAATCAGTTTCAAATCCCAGCTCCCCCAGGAACCACCTGTGGGACCATCAGCAAACCACTGTTCAACTTTCTGGGCTTCAAGTTCAAGAAATGAGGATAGTAATACCTGCCTGTATGTTGCAGAGAGGCTGGTGTGACTTAAGGAATACGGAAGAGGCCAGCTCAAGGGCTGGCACACTGAAGCAATTAGTAAACCTTTGCAACTACCCAAAGGCCATTCCTCTCTTCTGTGCAACAAAGATCCCATTTTGTTCAGGCTTTGGGGGAAGGTATGGCCTTTCCAGCCCAAGACATGATTCCTGATTGATACATACTATCATGATAATCTTATTCCCCTTCCATGAGTGGTTTAAGAAAAATATAGGACACAACTTATTGGCCAATAAGACATGAGGAGAAATATGCTGGAGCAGAATCTGTGGGCAATGGTATCTTCACTTCCCAAAGGGATACCTCAAGGAGTAACATCAGCAAGGGGGCTGACCACCTTCAGCAACAATAATTTGGCAGCCATCCATGACAAAAGTGCCCTTGTAGGCGCTTTGAGATCCAGGGAATAGGCTGTGAAACCCTGGTAGAGCCCAAGACCAAGGAGGGCCATGTTGCAAGGCACACCCTTGCCCAGATGGCAGACTCACTGACCGTGCTCCCAGCTACAGACCCAGAAAGTCTCATCCCACTTGTGAACTCAGTTACAGCCCCATATGGCCATGGTCCTGTCACCAACATTCAACACAGGACTCAACAGGCGTCACACCCACCTGTGTCCCATGTAACAAGCCTACTGATCTCAGTCCTGGCTATGGACCCTTAAGAAGCCCATGATCTGGCTCTGGCTTCTCTTAGCCACCAATCCTGTCTGCCCAGTGACCAGGCAGGAGGTATGCCCATCCATGCTCCTGAGGCAGGTCTATAGACCACAGTCTGACTGCAGATTCTAAAACAGCCTGTAACCTGGCTCTAGCCCCTCTCAGCTGTGATCTGGGCACACTGCTGCCTGCCCAGAGCCCCTCTAGGCGACACAACCTTCTGTGTCCCCAAAGACAGACCCCCAGAACACTGTGCCAGCTCAGGTTCTGAAGTGGCCTTGTGACTTGGCTCAGCCCCTCTTGGCCACAGTCCAGGACCATTTCTCACTGCCCAGGAACCTTTCCAGTGATCTGTCAGGAACCCTCCCAGGCACCCAGAGGGAGCCATACCCATGTCAAACCTGGTAACAGCCTGCCGCCTGTTGGTAGGTTGAGTAGACCCTTGTCCCACCACCAGTACTACTGACTAAGGTCCTGGAGGCAGTCTCGTTTACCCAGCGACCAGACAGAATACATGCCTACCATGTTCTGGTAACAGGCCCACCAACTGCAGCCCCCACTGCAGAACCAGTAGCGGCTATGTGACCTGGCTCCAACCCAACTCAACTGAAATCTCAAAAACATACCATCAGCCCAAGTACCTGACAGGAGAGGTATTTACCAGCTAGAATCAGTCTATAAGGATTGGAAGAGGTGTTTGCTTCTTTACATGCATGATTACTAATGAAAAGCCACATGGACCACAAAGGATCAGGCAAATGTAACACCATGAAAAGAAACTAATAAAACTCTGGTAACCAATCCCAAAGAAATGGAAATCTACACACTGCCTGACAAAGAATTCACAATAATCATCTTAGAGTAGTTCAATGAAATGCAAGAGAACATAGACTAAACTAAATGAAATCAGGAACAATGTATAAGCAAAATGAGAAAGGTAATAAAGAAATAGAAACCACCAGAAAAGAACCCAACAAAAAAAAACAGGAGCTGAAGAACACAATGTCAGAACTGAAAAATTCAATAGAGAGCTTCAACATCAGATTTGAACACGTAAAAGAAGGTTATCAGTGAACGTGAAGACAGGTCATATGAAATTATCCAGTTACAGGAACCGTTATGACTTTGTTAAATTAACATTTGTTAAGTGGAACACGCAGTGCCAGATGGTGAGCTGCAGTTCAACAAAAGACCACAAGAGAAATTGAAACAGAGAAGCTTATTACTCACGGGTTCTGAAGGAAGTACACAGCATGCCTTGAGGGGCCACATGGGGAATTCACAGCGGGGTATAGGCAGAGAGAGAGAAATAGGACCTGGGACACAGCCTTTATTAGGGTTCTTGGGTGGAGTGCTTTGTGGTTCCCAAACCTAATCAGGATCGATCAATTCAAACCAAAAAGAGAAGGATTTTGGTAAGCTCCATGGGGTTCTTATCTAAGGTGTGCACAAAAGGAAGGCCCTGGGAGGTCAGGAAGACTGTTGAGCACAAGGGCTTTGGGGAAATCATATCAGAACTTACATTTATTTGTGACTCTTCGGGCTGTTATCTATGTGCTTGCATGAGGGGTTAGTGTCAGTTTAAGGCCCCTGCAGTCTGCTTGGCCAAACAAAATGGGTGCCAAGACAGCAATACTATGAAGTAGCTTAGCTAAACTCGCAGCAGGAACAAAAAGAACAAAGAATGAAGAAAGCATGCAGGACCTATTGGACATCATCAAGTGAACTAATTTAATGCACATTAGGGGAGACCCAGAAGGAGAAGAAAGAGAGAAAGAGGCAGAAATCTTACTTAAAGAAATAATAGCTGAAAACTTCTCAACTCTTCAGAGAGATATAGACATTCAGATACCTGAAGTTCAGAAAAACTCAAGAAAGATCAACCCAAAGAAAATTACACTAGGCACAGTATAATCAAAAGTTGTCAAAAGGCAAAAGGGATGCCTCAAAACCAGGCACATAAACATAGTAGGTGTTTTGTATTACCAGATGTTGATATCTATCTGTGATGTCTGGAAGTGCTGCAGCTATTTTGTGACCATGAGGGAATAGCTTGAGAACAAAAGCTACCACACAGAGATGACAGAGAAGAAAGATGGAAGACCCTGAGGCCCTGATGGTGCCTCTAGGCCTCTGAATTAAGCAATGTGGATTCCACCTTATTTCCGATTCCACTCTAATTCCTGGTTACGTGAAACGATTAATATCCTTTATGTTTAAGCTCCTTCAAATGCAGTCATCTATTAGATGGAGCTGAAACCATCTGAATAACAACACCCACCAAGAATGAAAGATCAGATTTGCAGCATGTTTTATCATAGGAATTTCATCCATTTCTCTACCCAACTAGCCAGCAGCCAGCCAATCATTAATGAACACCTACCATGCATGCCTAGCTTGCTGTCTCAAGGTCTACAATGTCATATAAAGTAAAACAAACAAACAAACCAGTTTATTTTCTTCTCAAGTCATTTTAAATCCAAGATATAAATCACAGCCATGATGATGATGATAATGGTGGTGATGATGGTGATATCTGTGCCGATTAGGATTTTTAGTTGCGGATAATAGAGCCCACGCTATCTACTTTAAATAGAAGGGGAATTTATATAGGTTATTGGGAGCTCACAGGATCTCCAAGAGAGCCAAAGACTGGGGCCTGGAGGCCGGAGGCCCACGAACAGAATCCAGATAGCCACCCAGTACCGCTCGCAGCTCATCCAGATCTCATGGCCTCTGGGTTCAGACCCTGCAGACGCTGAGCAGATTCCACGTGGGGTCTGCTTCCTATGCTTGCTTCCAAATTAAAGCCTTGCATGGAAGCCTCTGATGGTCTGAGTCTAGGCAACATTCTTAGCTTCAAGAAAGGCTAGGAAACTGACTTCTGGCTTCTCTCTGGGGAAGAAAGACTCAAACTGTGGCAGTTTCCTCAAATACAGATAAAGCATTGAGTGATACAACAAAAGTCCATTATACCATCTATTCAGAACTTTGATTTAGCTGGAAAACACCTTTTGGTCAAACTAACAGTTTGGGGGCTTATGTGCCAACTTTAGGGGTAGTAAGTGATTGGGTTCCTTGACCAGAAATCTGAAGACCTGGGATCAAGTAACTTCCTGGACTATTAATGGTGACTTGGCAGGACTCCCTGAGACCCCCAAACCCTTCAAAAAAACCCTTTCCCCCCGGTTTTTTTCCAGAGACATGGGAGCTGGGTTTCAGTCTTGACTTGGCCACTAACTGGATGGATGTCAGTTGAGAAACGTCACAGAACCTTCCAGGACCTCGGTGTCCACACTCTCTAAATGGTGGGTTGGACCAGCTGGCGTCTAGGGGTCCTTCCTGCTCGACTCCTCACCCCTAAAAAGTGTTATATCCGACGACTCTCCAGAGCAACTCTGGTTTCTGTAGCAATAATTCCCATTCAGTGCTGTTCCCTTTTGCAGGAATCACCGAAAAGCAGCTTCCCCCAACCCATCACCAAAATCTGATACTCGGACATTAGTAAACTTGCACCCAATATTTCCCAAATTAAAAGTGACCAAGAAGTGTTTTGCAAACTGAGCACTCCCTTCTAATAATGAGCCCCCACTTTCTAATAATACTATAACCTCTTTCTCAAAGACCTGCCACCGAACTGTGACAGACAGCTACCCAGCTGGCTCATCCACCCTGGAAGATGGATGGCTTGGCCTTAAATGCCAACCTCTGCCAGGCCCTCTGGCCCCTGCCAGCCCTTGTACAACTTTCCACTCTACTAGCCCCAGTGAGTCCAGGGAATACTGTCCATACTGTCTCCCAGTGGAATGGGGTTACTTCTTTCTCTTTCACTCTGGGAAACCCACATCTGTAAACATAGCAGTCGGTGTTTCCGGAGAACGCTGACCTTTCACATATGTGTCACAAAGACTCATGCCTCCATTCCCACTTTCAGGACAAGCGTGCCGTCTTCCCAGACCCCACCACATCCATCCAGTGGCTGGAGCATGGCAGTTAGCACTGACATGCCTGTGTGACCATGAACAAGCTTCTGGCTCTCTTTCTGACCCTCAGTTTACCCATCCTGCAAAATGAGGACCAAAACACCCACCACAAAGGATCAACAAGTGAATGTGTGAGAAGCTCCTAGCTGGTGCCAGGCAATTAGTAGGTGCTCAAGAGTGCATCTTGCTTTTCTTCTTTCAATGCCCTCTTGCTACTTGGATCCCCCTCTCTTTGCAGGGGGCTCCCAGGTGAGCCCGTATCCCTTGAATGTAGCCCTCCATTCAGCCCTGTCTCCTGGAGCCAGGAATCCTGCTCTGCCCTCACTTGTCTTTTGTTCTCACCCCTGGACCCTCTCCCTGCCTGAAAGCACAGCAATGCACTAAGAAGGATTTTCTGTTTAGTGAACTAAGAGGATCGTCCAAGCCAATTACTGAATTACGGTGTCATGAATGACATACATAATTAATTACAATAACTTTCATTGACAAAACCTTACCTCCAGGGAGGTGGTGCAATAGGCGCCGTAACAGGGCTCCTCAGCCCTATGGTTCCGAAAGTCACACTCTTTCCCCAGCTGGGAGCTCCCTGGCACTGTGGTCCCTGTGTCCTCGTTGCATCTGTGACTGGAGGCTGGGCTCACTCTGAGTGAGGGTCTGTGCATACCAGATGTATGAGTCAGCAACCCCACTGTGAGAACCAGGAGGATGGTTAGCTGCGGGACTTTGGGAGATCACCCCTCCTCTTGGCTTCCCTTCCTTCGCCTATAAAATGAGCGTTCAGTAAAATGACTAATGTCTGTTAAGCACGTGCCATGGGTCAGGTGCTCCACGGAGTTCTACATGCATTTATGCATTTAGTCATCGCTACAGCCCTATGCAAAGGTCTATGTGACCATCTCCATCGACAGGAGAAGGAACTGAGGCACAGCCCCAGGTCACACACCGGCTAAGCGGCAGGGACAGGATCTGACCTTCAGAGCCCGTGCATTACCCGCGCCATTGACTCTGCCCCTCTCCACCACAGGCGACCACATCAACTGTGAGAGGAGAGAACATGCAGTGCATTCCAGCCGCAGGAAGCAAATATTTTTGCATGGTATGGGTCTAGGGCTCCCACACTGAAATGATCACTTGAGAAGGAAAATGGAGAACAATCATTGCCGCTTCCCACTTACCCACCCCGGTCACACCACAACAGTTTGTCAGAAGGAATAAATCACAGGCTCTGGAGCCAGACAGACCTAGATGCCAGCCCTACTCTATTGCTTTGCTGCCCCTGGGTGCAGGCACTTACCCTACCTGAAGCTCAGCCACCCCATCTATAAAATGGGCCGGATCCTCTATCTTGGTGGCAGCCGCAACGAGGATGAAACTAATCGTGTGTGTCAAAGGCTGAGCAAGGAGCCCACCACACAGAGGCTGCCGGGTCGCTGCTGCAATTGCTGAAAGTCACTGCTGCCCTCAAATCATAAGACATACTCAGACGGTTAAGAAACGAAATCGAGTTATTTGCAGTGAGGTGGATGGACCTAGAGTCTGTCCTACAGAGTGAAGTCAGTCAGAAAGAGAAAAACAAATACCGTATGCTAACACATATCTATGGAATCTAAAGAAAAAAATAGTTATGAAGAACCTAGGGGCAGGACAGGAATAAAAACGCAGATGTAGAGAATGGACTTGAGGACACAGGGAGGGGGAAGGATAAGCTGGGACGAAGTGAGAGGGTGGCATGGACATATATACTCTACCAAATGTAAAATAGCTAGCTAGTGGGAAGCAGCCGCATAGCCCAGGGAGATCAGCTGGGTGCTCTGTGACCACCTAGAGGGGTGGGATAGGGAGGGTGGGATGGAGGCTCAAGAGGGAGGGGATATGGGGACATATGTATACATATAGCTGATTCACTTTGTTATACAGCAGAAACTAACACACCATTGTAAAGCAAGTATACTCCAATAGATGTTTAAAAAAAGAGATGGATCTTCTTCCAGTTTCAAGGGTGAGTTCTGCCCTCACCCTGAGTCTCCCTTCTGTTTGGCCCCTCTTCCCTACTAACTCCGACTTCTCTCTCCCTTGCAGAAAGAAAGCTGGTCCTTTAAAACTAGAAGGGGGGAAAAAAAACGTTTTCAGCATCCTCTGGCTGCCTTTCCCACCAGCTGCTGTTGCCATGGTAACCCCCAGGTATCTGCCTGCTGCTTTCAGCTGTGCCTCCGCCCCTCCATGCTGGGTGTGTGGCTGGTCTTTCCCCACCCCAGGAGGTCCCAGAACGCCACGTTTAGGAATCCCTTGTTCGCTCTTAAAGTTCCCAGCCAGCCCTTCATCCTTCCTGCTTTCTCTGTCTCTAACAACTAAGAGGTGGAAAGGACAATTCCTTCCAAACAGCCATGCCCAAAGGGGGTGGTAGCATTCATTCATTGACTCTTTCAGCGTCTACGGCTGGCCTGCTGTGTGTAGGCACTGAGACAGACAGAGATTCGCAAGTGTCAGAGGAGATGAAGAGGGTCCCTCATTTTGCAGACGGGGAAACGGAGACCCAGAAACGGGAGGGGACTGCCCGGGTTCTCCAGACAGCAGCAGAGCCTGTTTCAGAACCTGGTGTTCAGAACCCAGGTGGGTGCTGGCTTTTGTTTTCATGAGCCTTTGCCAACAAGCAGCCAGCCACACGCTGGCCCAAGCCTTCCGTCTTTAAATGCAGCGGAACCTTGGATCCATAGGTAATGAGCAGAGCTGGACAGACTCCCCAAGATTTTGCTCTGCTCCGGCTGCAGCTGGCAGGGTTAGAACCCAGACCTCCTTAGGGACGTCCTTTTGGCGCAACTAAGCCAGGCCTTCGCCTGCTGCAGCCCCGTGTACTGCAGGGGATGTCCAGGTGTGCATGGAACCTCTTCTGTCCCCCCAGCTTGTCTGGCTCCTTACCACGGGCACAGCTGGAACGATTGTGGCCGCCAAGGCAGCTCTGCTCCTCTTACCTGCTAGCCCCACCTGTGCATGCTGGCTGAGGTCACCTGAGCCAGCAGCTATTCCCCCTGGCGTTTTTTTAAATTTTGGCTTATTAAAGCGCACAGGCTGTCCTCCTCTCCTGCACCATTAAAAGGTTTGCTCTGCAGCGGAGACTCGGCCTGCTCAGGAAAGGGAGGGAAGGAGGGAGGGGGCATCCACACACTGTGAATATTAACTTGGAATGAAACACCAGCTCTGTATCCCCATAAGGTGGCTAGTTTGAGAGGCAGGTAGATACTAAAAGGCTCTGATCACCTAATAAAGAATCCTTAAAACTGAGCACCCATTGATAATTGCTCACCCTTCAAGGAGGGAAATACTAAGTGAAGACCTATTATGTGTCAGGCACTGGGGGTGTCAAATCCATGGGCATCGTCACCGTGACCACCACTTTCTGAGCACTTCCTATGTGCCGGGTACTTGACCGAGCTTCCTAATTCTCCTTTTTATTTATATGCTTTCTCCCTTCTCTCATTGCCCCCGCTCCTCAGGGACAAACACTTTCAATTGTTTTTGCTAATTCCTTTCATATTCCCCTCCATATCTATGGGTAATATATTTCTATTGCTTGACTTGGGAACATTATCCCTTCACTTTCCACAATGGAATTCAGTCCTCTTTCCCCCTTCCCACACACAGCACCTACACATTTCCTGCCTTCATCCTCCCAACTTGGTGATTTTGCCATTTTATTTAGATCAGCAGTCAGTTTTGCATTATTATAACAAGGTGAACGCGAAACCAAGCGGAGCCACGCAGTGTGTACGCCTTTGCCTTGGTGTGGTGGCCATGGAAACGCACCACTTAGCTCTCTTGCCTCAGGGAGCGTAACTGACTGACCTCAGCTGCGCCCCCTGTGCCTCCACCTCCCCCGGCTCGCCAAGGCCTCAGTCCTGCAGCTCAGTGACCGAGCACAGGCCCATTCCCACGAGACACAAAACTCCAACGGGCACCTTTGGCTGGAGAGCTCGCCGTCCTTCTGACCACTTCTTTCTGGAAACTGCACCGCAGTGCAGATTCTTCCTACCTGACTTTCCTCCCTTCCTCCTCTTCTTCACACGGGTCCACGCCGCATGCATTCCGAGGGCTCTCCTGCCTTCTCCTACCCCCTTCTCCTCTGCCGTTCACAGATATTCCCCCAATCCATCTTTCGAACAACTAATTCCATCCTGGTGTCCTTCTCATCCAACCTAAACCGTCATTCATTTTTTTCTCCCCCATACTCTCTGCTTCGTTTTTTAATGTGCTTATCTCTAATTCAAACCTGGACTCTCCCGGGGTGTAAGCGTCCTTCCGGGGTGTCCAAACACACCAGGTGATCTATCAATTTTGTCATGAAGAAACCTCTCCTGGAACCTTCAGACCTGCCCCGATCTGGACTGACTGCCCTCCATCTGCCACGCGGCTGACCTCTAGGGATCTTCCTCTACCATCTTCCGGGGGACGCCCCTCACATCTGTCTTCTGTTGTACCCCATCTCCTGGTTTACGTGCCTTGCTCTCCCATGACTCACCCCCTCATTTTGATGTAGCACGTCCTCCAATAGCTTCCCAGGGAGAAGTGCAGGGGATGTAAATTCTAAAACTGTCTGTGAACTTTAACGATAGTCTGGCTGGACTTGTAGGTGAAAATCATCTTCCTTCAGAATTTGGAAGGCTGTGCTACACTGTCATCTCACATACAGCGTTGGTGTTCAGAAGTTGCAAGCCATTTGGATTCTCAGTCCTTCCTGCGAAAATTGTTTTCCCCCCTGGAAGCATGTGGGATTCCACCTTGCCCACAGCATTCTGAAATTTCATAGCTATGTGCCTTAGTGTGGGTGGGTCTACTTTCTTCTGTTGTCCTGGGCCTTGATGAATCCCTTCGTGTTTCAGAACTCTGGTTCTGCTGTTTGTCACTCAAGAATCCAACACTGAGAGACAAGTATTGGGTAAAAGGAAAGACAGCTTTATTGAGGAAGCCGGCAACCCTGCAATGGAGGAAGATGATTGACTTTTTCAACTTTTAGTGGAGACATACTCAGCCTCCTTTCAGAAAAGGTCATATATACAACTTCCTTTTTTATATGAAAAAGTTATTTTCAGTAATGATCGTGTAAGGGTAAGTAGTAATCATTTTTAATGTCTTCTTTAGTTTTAAAGCAAACTATGAATGGTTAAATCAGAAGAATAAATTTCAAAGATATTATGCAAGTTCAGTAAAACATTTCAAGTAATAACTGAAATCTGCACTTACCAATCAAATGTACAGCATTGAATTCACACTCCAATTTATTGATTTAAATTTTAAGCATTAATAAAATTCCATGCGGCCACATAGAATGACAAGGATGAGATAACTTGTTTTGTTTTGTTTTGTTTACAATTGTGTTTTTATTGTTGGTTTTGAGTTTCCTTTATAAATGATGGACTATTCAGACAGGAGACCCACTTTACACCCTAAGAATGTGGGACAGATCTGAAATGTCAGCAACTTGCTCTCAAACAATGCACATGGCTGAATCCACTTGTGCTGAGGGTTCTTTTTATTAACTTCTGTGTAGAAAACAATAGTAAAAGATGAGCAATAAAAATGTGCTGTTTTGAAGCTTTTACATCTATCACATTGTCGTGCAGCCATCACCACCACCCATTTCCAAAAATTTTACCTTCCCGAACAGTAACTCTGTGCCCATTAAAACAATTACCCATCCTTTCCTGACAATCGTCACTCCACTTGGTCTCTATGAAGTTGACTACTCCCAGTACCTCATATAAGCAGAATCTTACGGTATTTGTCCTTTTGTGACGGGCTTGTTTCACTCAGCATGTCTTCAAGGCTCATCCGTGTTGTTGCATTTGTCAGAACTCCCTTCCTTTTTAAGGCTGAATAATATTCCACTCTATAGATGTACTACATTTTGTGTATCCATTCATCCACCCATGGACACTTGGGTTGCTTCCATTTTCCGCCTATGGTGAATAACGCTGCTGTAGATGTGGTTGTACAAATATCTCTTTGAGTCCCTGCGTTTACTTCTTTGGGATATACACCAAGAAGTGAAACTGCTGGATCATAAGGTAATCCTGTTTCATTGTTTGAGGAATCACCATACCATTTACCACAGCAGCTGAACCATTTTACATTCCCACCAACAATGCACAAGGGGTCCAATTTCTCTACATCCTCCCCAATGTTATTTTCTGTTTTTTAAAAAATACTAGGCATCCTAATGTGTGTGAAGCAGCAAACTTACTTATAATCAATTTTATAATTTTTGTGAAGTTCTGGACCCAGAAGGTAATGCCCTTGTTGCCTGTACCCGAGACTGACTCTTCCACCTCCTGCCCTTGGTACTTGGCTGACCTCCAGCAAGTAATGTTCTCCAGCAAATCCCCCTGTTTTCCAGCATGGCGCCCTCGACATCCCAAGTCCAGAGCCCCTCTTTTTACCGTCTCCAGAGAACAAGGCTCTCATCTTCTGCTGGAGTAGGAAAGCAGAAAGTCCAGTGACATAAAGTGGCAGAAAGAAGCTGGAAGTCTAATTGCCTCTTGAACTTGCAACCATTCCTCCTGTTTCTAGCCCCCCCCACCCCCCCCACTTCCAAAAGTACCAAGCATCACTTCTGCAATGTTCATCCATTGTTTCTCAGGTCCATTGCACTTAGGATTTAGTGCCTCTGATTTGCAAAATCACTTACATTCTGTCCCTTTGTTTCCCAGCTTCCAATTCCAGATCTCCCATTTGCTGCGGTCCCCTCTTCTTCTCCCTTTAGCCTTGATGGTCTAAGCCTTCTTAAAAATCCCTTTACTGTAATTTTGATGGGATTTCAGAAGACAGCAAAGCTAGACACATGTGTTCAATCTGTCATCTTTGACTTCAAGCCTTTACTGGGCTTCAAAACGTATTACTTAATATAAAGTTTTCTATTCAAGGTGAAATTAAAAATGAGGAAACTGAGGCCCAAGACCACACAGCAGGAAGTGGCAAGGCTAGGATTCAAAACCAAGTTAGGGGGCTTCCCTGGTGGTGCAGTGGTTGAGAGTCCGCCTGCCGATGCAGGGGACACGGGTTCGTGCCCCGGTCCGGGAGGATCCCACATGCCGTGGAGCGGCTGGGCCCGTGAGCCACGGCCGCTGAGCCTGTGCTCCCCAACGGGAGAGGCCACAACAGTGAGAGGCCCACGTACCACAAAAAACAAACAAACAAAATAAAACCAAAAATAAAAAGTTAGGGCTCACTCCCCTCAGAGGTCATACTGCAACTCAGATTACACAGCTGGAGGTTGAGTCTTGGGCAAATAAGTGGTACAAGGAAGGTCAGGCAGATGCAGATGCCATGTAGGATGAGCCAAGACAGGCCAGCTAGGATCAAAATGGCCAGACTAGGGCTCATAGCCAGCAAGGTCCAGAGTCCGGGAGTTCAAGGAAATAAGCACTGAAGATCACGTGACACTGTGTGCTCATTCTCTTAGAGCTGAGGCTTTTGGCTTCTGCTAGCCAATCCGGTAACCAGGGCCTGAAGCCATGATGACCTGGATGGTCAAGGAAGAAATCCACAACTTGATTCCCTGCATTCAGTACGGACAGTCCTATGAGCCATCCTACCCCAAACGTGCAGGGGTCCCCGCACATCCACAGCTTCCTTCAGCTCTGCCCTCAACACAGCACCACTGAACATACCGAGATTAACTGCCTCCTTAGCATCAGCGTCTCTACCCTGCCCCCCCGCCCCGCTCACAGACCCCATTTGGCCTATGTTTCCAGGGTCTTTCCGGCTCCACTGGGACCGTCTCCTGTTTGCACACACATACATCTACCACTGCTCTAGACACAGTTGCCTTTTTGTATTTGCTTGTTTCTGATTTCCAGTTTCCTTTGTTTGCTCAGCAAACTGACTGGACACCTCTTACGTGCTGAGTCTTAGGTGGACAGCAGGATTGCAGAGATGAATAAGATAGCGCCTGCCCACGGGACCTCACAGTCCCAGGGAGACAGACAGGTAGACAGGCAGTCTCTCTGCAGTGTGGTCTGAGCTGGGATGGAGGTCAAGGGGGCTGAGGAAGTTCACATAGGAGGGCCCCGAGTGCTGCAGAGGAAGTCATGGACAGCTCCTCAAGGAGCGCTTTCAATGCAAACTGAAGCATGAAGGAGGAGTAAGAGTTTGATTCTTACACCTGCTCTGTGGCAAGGACTGAGGCATACATTTTGATTCATTTATTCATCCAACCACCCAAACTAATGTTTACTAGCTTCCAGTACTCACGTGAGTACTGGTGAGTAGCCAGCACATTGCACCAGCCTGGGGAACTCCCCTTGAGCTCTCGGCTCTCCGAAACTCCTCCACCAAGAAGTCATCTGCTTTCTGAGGCCAGCCTCAGGGCACTTCTACCACCTGGCGCCATCTCCCTCTGCCTCCAAATATTAGTGGATTTCTCAGACTCGTCTGATTTTCCAAGGGGCCCTTGTATAACCAAAGTCCCACAGTCTGACCTCAAAAAATTCCTGGAAAGTCTCTCCCTCCTCCTCCAAGCATGGAAGTCCATGCAAGGGCATACAGAAGACGCTCTGATGAAGTAGCTAGATTGTGTGGAATTCATTGTTGATGACAGCCAAGCTCAGAGCACATAATCCTGGAGGAAGCATCGGAACTGATTTGCATCTCTCTTCACAAAGAGGGGATCCAGAATTGAGAGTGTGACCTTGAACAAAACTCCAGTTTGCTCCTGGACTGAGCGTCCACTCTGTATAATTAATTGAGAACCTTGTCCTTATGACTGACAGGCTGGAAGTGATTATTTATCTTAATATTTGCTCCAGGTTCTGGGGATGTGCAAAGTGATTAAAGAAGGGGTTTTGGAAACAGTGACTTGTAGGTTCTCTATCCCTAATTGTTGGCTAACTGATTCACCATAATTACATGTAACATCTCCATGCTCCCTCAGGTAATACTTGCATAATATGGGAGCAAAACTGAAATTCCTAAAGTTCAAGTTCTGTGGGAGTTGAAGGCAAGCTGAGAAATTCCAGAAGCCATCACATATGTGACCTGCCAACCCAAGGCTCCCATCTCTTATATGACCCTGATTTGTACACTAACATGAGAAAAGGCAGCCCACATGGAATTTTTGAGCTGGGTCATTTCACTGTAGGATATCCATGTGTGGTGAAGAGGCAGACATGTGACAGTGGGTGAGGCAATGAGTGAGCTCAGTTCCATCAGGAAATCTGCGTTCTAAACGTGGTATTTCCACATTGTCCCTGAGTGTAGGAAAGGAATCTGGGACACAGAGAGTCTGACTTGAGTCATCATGGATCTCCCTGAGCCAAATGCCCTGACCCATCCCTCAGGTCTCTCGGATGCTGGACCCCAGGTTACTTGCAAGAAGAGGAAAGGAAAGTCCTGGCGCCGCTGTCCTCTTCTAATAGGCAAAGGGAACCACAGCCTGGCACTCGCCATTCAGCTTCCGCAGCTCATCGCCCCTCCAAGCGACTGCTGAGCTTGGACTAGGTCGGCTGGTTGGTATGGGCAGTATTGAGAGCCTCTGAGACACATGTTGGGACTCTCAAAGTCCCAGAGACCCCCATTCTGATTTGTCTTCTTTATGAGTCAGCACCACGGAGAGCGACAGCGCTGGTTCTGGAAAACAAAAGACTGGATCTGTAATGACCTGAAAGGTCATCAAGTCTAGTCCTTTACACATGAGGACTCTGTGGCCCAAGAAGCAGAGGGGATTTTCCAGCATCAAGCTAAATCCAATTGCTGAGGGCAAGCAGCATTTGGCTGGTCCTCTGCCTGGATTCTGGGTTCCCTGAAGGCAGGGGCTGCCCCTAACTCATCTGTATCTCCAGAATCCAGCACAGGCCAGTCACAGAGGAGGTGCTCCAAGGACACAGTTTTCACTTCTCTGTCGATCCGAATCCTCCCAGGAGCATCACCATAGGCCAGGCCAAGAAATGCCTCCCTGGGGCTACGGCCCAGCCACGGCTGAGAAGGTGTCTGTGCTTAGAGTTGGCATTCCTGTTTCACACGACAAACCTTCTGTGTGTTACTGTGGCTTCTTCCCAACTATGTAAATTCTCAGCAAAAAGACTATAAATTCATATCCTCTGAATCTTTAATAATGCCTGACACAGATATTTGTAGGGTATCCACATGAAATACTGCAGAGAGAGAGAGACAGAGGGACAGCTGGAAGGACAGAGACTTAGGGAGACAAAGATACTAAACAGAAAAGAAGAACACTGCGCATCACTGAGTCACTACGATCATTCAATGGCCCGCAAAGCAAAAGAGGACCCCTTTGAGCAGGTGGGGCTCGCAGGTCAGAATTAAGACTGTTCTTTATTTAGTCTGATCAAGAGGAGAAAGTAAACATCACGATTCACTGTTGGTTTCAAATCAACGCCCCCCCCCCCAAACCCATACGCAAGACAAGTATTGATTCGATTCCTCTTCCGTCCAGTGTACGCTCTGGGCAACACGACTGCGTCCACACATTAGTCACCGGCTGTCCCTCGCCTGCAGTGGAGGAACATGCTACTAAGTAAAGCCTCACCGCAGAAAGATCTACATCAGGCTTGCAGAAGCAGCCACGTGAGTCACAGCCCTTGTGCCTGGGCCTCTACTGCGGATAAGCTCTTTGGTTGACACGTGCCAGAGTTGACCAGACGAAGGATGACAGAATCAGGAGAGATGAGCCTTCTTCCACCTTTAGGAGGCTCCCACCTGGATGGTCAAATAAGGGTCTTCGGGCTCCCACAAGGAAGAACGCTGATCTGATTGTATTTGGTTACTATGGGAGTCCGCGTGGCTCTGCTTGGCTCACCAAATCAAGCCCAGGCTGCTTAACCAGAACAGCAAGGCACTGAGGTCCGAGTCATCCTGTCACTTGAGACTTGCCTTCTACCCATCTTAAGCCGTCTCCTTGCTCTGTACTCAATGGACTTCTCAGGCATATGCAGCATGGCCGTTCAAACCTCTGTACCTTTCCCCCTCCTCTTCCATCCTAGGAGTGTCTTTCTACTCTTCCCTGGCCCCCCTTCAACTCCCTAGTCAGCTGGGGACTCTCGGGCATCTTTCAGGACCCCAGTCTGAGTCACACATCACTCCTCACCCCAGAGGTGAGCCCATTGTGTCCCCCCCACCATAACTTCCTGTATTAGATGAATTTACTTACTGCCTCCATCCCCTATCCCCCCATTTTACAACAGAATGAAATTTGAGAAAGTGATTCCATGTCCAGGGATGGGCATACATTAGTCCAAGCTGTTGTGGTAACTTCATCCTCATTAGTGACGACTGGTCGTAAAGCCAGGGCTAACCTCATCGGTGCATGGCATGGCACCGCCCTGGAGAAGGTTGTTGGTTCGGAGGCAGGCACACGAGCTTGTCCAATAAGAAGGAAGACAGGATCTTTACCTGCAGAGTTGGCAGGGAATCTCTCTCTCCCTCTCCCCCTCCTTCTTCATCTCTGTCTCCATCTCTACCTCTCCCTCTCTCCTCAACTCAGATTGGCCATGAGTGAGGAAAAGCATTGGCCCAATGGCTCCTTGACCGTGAGGAAAACCAGCCTCAGCGTGTATGCAGCTCCATGGACGCCAGAAGACAGAGAGGGGAGAAACCACGTCCTCCATGACACCCTGGAACCTCTGGATCCTCCAAACATGGGTTTCTAATTCTGCCGGCAACGCATTTCCTTACGATGTGAACCAGTGTGGGTTGGGTTGTGCGTCACTCACAGTTGAAACCCCTGAGTGATCCAGTGTGGTCACCTTTGCATCTCGGTGCCCAGCACCCTGCAAGGAAGCATGGGTAACTGCTCAAAAACAAAAGTGTCGGCATCGCATGGTCCAGTTCTGTTGCTGCTTGAGGAAAGGAATGCATGAGAAAGAGGAGATTAAATCGGCTGAGTGCCGTGAGTCCATCACCCACTAGGCTGGGATGGATCAAGGGCAGATAACAGCAACCACCTCACACAGATTCAACAGTGGGGCTAGTGCTCACCATGGGTCTCCCCGGTTCCAAGTGCCTGGCTTAGTTCTACCTTTTGTCCCCCCTGGGGGCCCAGAGCACATGGAGGGCGTTATTGGGACACACTGTGTATTCCATACTCGAGGTTCTTTATCAGGAAATTTTTTAAAGGTATCTTTTAGTACTTGCCCAAAGAATATTATTTTGTATTCTCCTTTGTGCATCAGAGTTACAAAAAAATAAAAATAAAACTCCATTATCTTAACAAAACAACCATTCTTATTTCTCCAGAGCCTCTGTTGATCGTTATCAACTGTCAACATTGTTTAAATGCCTTCATGTCCTTGTAATCAATATCTCTTCCTGCTTCCTAAGTTTTTTCACTTACCTCTTTCATTCACAGGGAGGTGAATGAAATCACTGTGATTTATCATATAAATATGATAATCATCATATTTATCATTTTTTAATGTCTTGTAATAGCTTGACTTTGCAGCCTCTGCTGTTGGGCATGTGGACTCTGCCCCTGGTTTGTCACTGGAACAATCCAGTACTGATGGAACAGCTACTCAAGATGATAATCTGCCAGTACTTTTTTTTTTTTTTTTTTTTTCGGTGACTGCCAGAGGATAGAATGAAAAATAGGGATCCTGCGTCCCTGCCACCCACTGGTTTCCATCAGGGTGTGTTTGTTTGCAAGGACTGAGACTCAGTCAAGTCAGCAGAAGTAAAGAGAGGGGAATTTTAGTGTAGGGATAGAGGAGGACTCTTGGGAACCAAGCCTCAAGGGAGCAGCTAGGACCCTTCTTTACATTTTTCTTCTGTTCTCACTATGTCCCTTTTTCTCTCTCTCTTTGTCTCCTGTCTCTCTCTACCTGTCTGTCTCTCCTTATCTGTCCCTCTGTCTCTATCTCTGTGTCTGTCTGTCTTTGTGTCTCTCTCTGCCTCTCTCTCTCCTCTCTTCTCCCTGTATCTCTCTATCAATCTGTCTCTCTGTCTCTATCTCTATCTATCTGTCCCTCTCTCTGTCTCTCCGTCTCCTCTCTTCTCTTTCTGCCTGTCTCTCTGTCAATCTGTCTCTCTGTCTCTCTCTCTCTCTCTCTCTGTCTCTTGAGTGTCTCCATTTCCACCAGGCCCCCAATCCACACTGCCGTTCCGATCCAGTCCCACCATCAATTGACCCTGGGCTGAAATTCCTGGGGGGTTGTGCTCATCTGTGGCAGACATGTAGTGAGGCGAGTCATGTGTTATAAACCAACGCACCAACTTCCGTCTCTTCAACCAGTACTAAAGGCGCGGCAGGTTCCTTCAAAGGTTGGACCCTCGGATTTGAACCTGGCTCTGCCACCCACTGCTCTCTGACCTTGGGTAAATTGCGCCTCGGTAATGAGCTCCCCGTCACTAGACATAATCAAGCTGAAAAACATCCACTGACTGTGCTTATCGAGCGTTTACTATATGCCAAGCATAGTATAAGCACTTTACAGGAGTTAACTCAGTGAATATTCACCACCTCCTAAGATGAGGAAACTGAGGCACAAGAGCTTAAGTAAGCAGCTCTGGACCAGACAACTAGCGTCCAGTGCTCAAAGAAGTGCAAATCTAAATGAAGTACCACTTCCACTCCTCAGACTGACAAAACAAGAACATTGGGTGATATAGGTGCAGGCCTGGATGTGAGCAAAGTGATGCCCTCGTGAGGTGCTGACGTGAGTGGGATGTGAAGTAGTCCTTCTGTGGAGCAAAAGCCTGGAGATGTTCATCCTCGTGAGTTTCTATTCAGTGACCCAGCAAGTCCACCTTCATGTTCAAATCCCAGAGGAACTGTCCACAGACACTCAAGGAGGCAAAGTCAGAGATGTTCATTGCACTGTTGCTTACGGTGGCAAAGGACTGCAAGTAGCCCAGGCTTCCATCACTGGAGGACGGAAATGAACACGTATTGTACACATTTACGTAGGAGTTGGCTCGATTTCTAAACCAGAACGTAGAGTGAAAAACGTGAATTGGGAAGAGAGCACAAAGGAGGAAGAAAACTTGACATGGCATGAAATAAAAATGGAAAAACTAGGAATCATCCTGAAAACTCAACTGCCTAGGGCTTCTGAGGATCACCCCGGGCAGGAGTAGAGAACTGCTGTGGCCGCCAGATCGTTCCCTCTGAACTGGAAGATAAGGAGCCATGCAAGGCCTGCCATCCCTCCATGCTTCTCTGAAAGAGGCATCTCCAAATCTCTTTGCTACGCGTGCATGCTGCATCACATTCGTTCTGGACTTTTACCCACGTTTGGAATATTTACCAAACACTTAAAAATCTTCTTGATGTTTAAGAAATCAAGAAACACTTAAAAATCACAGTCTGTAACTGTGTTTCAAACGATAAGTTAAAATGTTTTGTATGATCTAAAATAGCAATTCAATTTTGTTTCCTTCTAAAAGGAAAGGATGGAAGCAGCTAAGTTTTCACATTTTATCTTCTCTGTTAGCTCTGGTGGGAATAAAAGCCTAAGGGGAAGATGAGAGGGGCTGAAAAAGAATCTTTGGGCAGCTCTGTGCTGCTTACAACTAAGGGACCCCTAACACTATGAGAAACGTTGTTTGCAGGATGTATGCTGCTCTCTTCCCGCCGGAGGCAAAGCCAGGCCCTGACCCCAGCTCCGCAGCATCTGTCAGCATCAGCACCTGGTCCAGCCCCCCCCCACCCCCACCCCCGGCACAGCTGATGGAAGTTGAGGTCCCAAGAGGGGATGGGGGTTGCAGTGGGTTGAATGGTAGTCCCCTCCCTCAAAAGCTATGTCTACTTGGGAGCTGTGAATGTGACCTTCTGAAGTCCATTCATGATGACTAGTTAAGACGACCTCAGAAAGCAGAGACCAGAACGCCAGGGTAGATGGTCTCACTGAGCCCAGTCCCTCCTTCCGTGAACACAGTTCTCATCACAGGGCCGTAAGGATCCTGCTGCCTGCAGCAGAGTCCAACCCTCAGCCTGGCATGCAAGGCCCTGCTGACTCAGAGACCCCGCAGGCTAACACCCACCTCCCTGCAGCTTCTCCCGAGAGGATCACTGGCCACCCTCTGGCCCCAAAGACAGCTCCATTTCCACTGGTCTCTGGTACTCTGTTAAAGGGAAAATGCCCCAGAAAGGGAGCCTGGACCAAGGCTAATGCAAGTGGAGAGTGTTACGAGATTTTATGAGCATTAGGATCTTGAAGCTGATTAATTACAGAGAGAAGAGAAGGCGTCTGCTTAATTCCAGTAGGTTTTGCCCATCCCCCCATCGTGAATCAAGCTGTCACAGACATCTTTGTCCACAGGAGCTGCCATGCTAGTGGCTTCAACATTATGAAGTATATTCCCCGGAATGGGGTTGCAAGGTTAAGGTTCATATGAGTTTTTAACTTTAACAGATGTTGGCAGATTGCTTTCCTGAAAGGTTGTAACAACTCACACTTCCACCCACAATGGATGAGAGAGCGTTTCTTCCTGAATGCCCTCTGGCAACAAGGGCCAGGCTCTGGGGGATAAAGTGCTATATCATTGTAACTTTAATCTGCATGTTCTTGACTGCCGGTGAATTTCCATACAATTTTTGGCCATTTGGAGTTGCTGTTGTCGACATCATTTCTTCATATAGGTGGCTCTTTTTTTCAACTGTGTTGTTTGTTCTTATCAAATTTTAAAGCACTGTGTATATATTGTATATATATTGACTGTCATCTGTGCTACACGTTTTTCAAATCTACCATTTGTATGTTTACTTTGTTCACGAGAGCTTTTCTTACCATATATGTTTAAGAATTTTATGTACCCAAATATGTCTACCTTTTCTTTTATAGCATCCAGATTTCTGGTCTTTGTTCGGGAAGTTTCTCCCACCCCTAGATTATACTTAGAGTTTATCTTGCAAATTTTTAACTTATCTTTTGAAACACAGTCTGTAACTGTGTTTCAAAAGATAAGTTTAAATGTTTTGTATGACCTAAAATAGCAATTCAATTTTGTTTCCTTCTAAATGGAAAACCAGTTGTGTCAACATCATTTGTTCAAAAAATCATTCTTTCCACCATACTGAGACACTGTTTTTATTATATATTAAGGTCTCATACTAAGTGGGACCTATTTTTTGCATGCTCATGCAAGATTCTGTTCCCCTGTTCTATTGATGTAATCCTAACCCAATTATCAGATTGATTTGGTTACAGTGGCTTTGTAGATATTCTGACGTCAGGTAAGGTGAGTCATTCATTCTTCACCTATACCTTTGATATATCTGGTGGGTCTTCTTTTCATGCCTACACCCACATACTGTATGTGTGGGGACAACTATTAGGCATTTATTTTTCCATAAAAATTTATATATTATATTATTCAATAACGTACCCCAGGGAGGGAAAAAGACTTTGACATTCTAATTGAAATTTTATTTCATTTACATATTTATCTTAGACAAACTGACATTTTTATGATAAAACATCCTTTTCTAACTCACAATATTCTTTCATTTGATCAGATCTTGATTTTATTATATATTCCTCAATGAGATTTTCTAATGTTCTTCATGTAGATCCTGTCCTGTCTTATTATATTTATTTCAAAATATTCTCGAGTTTTTTTTTATCACTATTGCAAATGAAATATTTCTTATTTCCATTTCTAGATGCTGATTATTGGAAGAGACAAAGCCTGCTGATTCTTGTATTTTTATCTTGTAACCATTTCATCCTTGCCATCTACTTTCTTTTAAATATTTATTACTGGTTAGATTTTATTTTTTTAACCCAATATGAAAGACTTCATCTTCGAGTGTGAAAATCCAACCATTCAAGCTTAGTGTAATAGCTGACAGACTTTATTCTATTCCTTACAGTTTACTTTATGCTTATTATTTGTTTCACCCTGTTTCATTTTTCCATTTTCTTATTTTAAGTCACATGAATAAAAAGCTATTCTTCATTTCTCCCATTGTTAATTTGGAAGCTCTCTTATTCTTTTCCCTTCCATCACTGCCTACTTATCCTTTGCCTGCTCTCTTCACCAGGTATATATTTGCTACAAATATTTGTAACTAAAATGTTAACTAGTCTCCTTCCCACCAAAGATGCACAGTGTCCCCATCATACTTCCTCCTCACACCGTGAGATGGGTGTTGGAAATGTTTTCAATTTCCTCTTCTATTTTTCCTTCCACTTCACATAAGACTGTGAGGACGCTTTCACTCTTCCCCCTCACCCCACCACTCCCAAATCCTAGGTTTTGCTGAGTTGGTTTTATATACTCTCTGTTGAGCAACATACATTTATATACTCTCAGCTGAGTAACATACATAGCATACACACATACAGGCATAGCCTGTCCTTTCTATTTCAGGAGTCTTTATTCAACAAACATATTACATACCTCAGATAGTTTAAACTTATTTATTTATATTTAACTACACACAATTGTATATATAATATATTAATTACACATCACTGCTCACCATTGCTTCCTTTCTCTTCATCTCTTCCACCCCGAGGTCTCTTTTTGAGTTCGTTTATTATTTAATGAGCATCATTTTTCAGATGGATCATGTGGGTATACACTTCTGGTGAAGGATGTCTTTGGTGGAACCTAGGATTTGTGTCTCCATCCTTTGCTCTCAACTGTCTGTAGATGGTACTCCACTGTATTCAATCTTCTAGATGATGCAGAGGAGAAGTCCGATGTCAGCTGGATTCTTTTTCCCTTGTAGGTAATTTGTATTTCTGCCACAAAGCTT
Organism: Kogia breviceps; assembly: GCF_026419965.1. Classification (NCBI taxonomy): domain Eukaryota; kingdom Metazoa; phylum Chordata; class Mammalia; order Artiodactyla; family Physeteridae; genus Kogia; species Kogia breviceps. Next base: position 8,880,320 of record NC_081312.1, on the reverse strand, counting down.
GTAAGTGTCCTCTTTATCTTAAGAGTTGGAGGACTTTAGCAGGATATGCTTAAGACTGTGTCTTTTCTTATTAATCCAAACTGGAACTTGGAAAACCCTTTCAATCCACAGGCTCAGGAGAGCTTTTTGGACTCATAAAAGTTGTCTTCTGTTATTTGCTCATTGCTTATCCTTTCTGCATCTACCCCTTTGTCATTTTTTGAAGTTCTTACTGTTCACATGTTAAGTTCTCTGCATCTCTCCTCCTACTCTTTTATCGTTTCTCTCATGATTTCCAAGTCTTTATAATTTTGTTCTGAGAATACGAATATTTTGAACACTTGCTCCTCTGAGCCTCTAACTTGGGTCTCAATCTTGATCAACATCTCCTATTTGTTTTTCAACCTCAAGATCACATTTTTCAGTCCCAGAGAGTCTTAGTCACATTATCACTTACATCTCATTATGTTACTTTTTGTTTTAAAATTCAAGTTGTCATCTGTCTCCACCAACCCTCCATTTCACTAGGCATCTGCTCCATGTATCATGACTTACCTCCCCGTCTCTGGCTCTGGGTTCCCTAGATAGGTTATTTTTTGTCACTCTTTAGAACTTCTGTTTAGTTTGATTATTAATGTGTCCTAAGCAGCAAAAGTTTTGCAGGTGAGAAGATAGAGCTGTCAGTAGACCAATGAGCAGCGCCCTGCTAAGTAAGACTCCTGGATAGAGGAGCCTCCCTGACCTCAAGCCTTCATATGCTGTCCCAGCATCAAGGGCAAGGGAAGTTAGTCCATTGTTCTATTAATTCTTCAGCACTTGATGGCCAAGGGGACCAAGCCCATACAAGTATGTGAATGTTGGCCTTTCCTTCATCCTCCCTGAGTCCTCAGGTCTCAAAGGACCAAGCTCTTCCCACTGGGCATCTTAAAATGTCCAGTTCTCACCCTGGAATTCCCATAAGGTGGTCTCTACGTCCTTGCTCGATCCCACAAGGCATAACACTTGTAATTGTCACAAAGCCCTGGACCCCACTGGAATTCAGCTGTCTCTGGACTCCACGGGTGAGGCAACTAGAATGGAGAAGGGAGAGAAGGGCCCGGTCAGGTCACATATTTCCTGATTCTACCTCTTTATCATTATTTGTATTAAATATTAGGAGGGAAGATGGCACAAAGAAATTAGCAGAAGGGAGAAGGCAATTCATCAAGATGTGAAGGAGGACTTCCCTGGTGGTGACGTGGTTAAGAATCTGCCTGCCAATGCAGGGGACAGGGGTGCAAGCTCTGGTCCAGGAAGATCCTACATGCCATGGAGCAACTAAGCCCATTGAACCTAGAGCCCGTGCTCTGCAACAAGAGAAGCCACTGAAATGAGAAGTCTGTGCACTGCAATGAAGAATAGCCCCCGCTCACCGCAACAAGGGAAAGCCCATGCACAGCAATGAAGACCCAACACAGACAAAAATTCTAAAATTCATAAATAATTTTTTTAAAAAGATGTGAAGGAATTTGGGGCTAATATTTATTGAGCACCTACTATGTGCCTACAGGCAGACATCAATGCTTTTGTACATTATCTCATTTCATCCTCCCATCAAACTTAGAATTAAATGCATTCATCCCCAATTGTCTCAGTCAGCTCAAGCTGCTATAATGAAATACTACAGACTGAATGGTTTAAACACCAGACGTTTATTTCTCACAGTTCTGGAGCCTGCACAGTCTGAGATCAAGGAGCCAGCTGATTCAGTTCCTGGTGAGAACTCTTTTCCTGGCTCGCAGACGGTCATCTTGTTGTGTCCTCACATGACAGGAAGAAGCTCTGGTGTTTCTTCCTCTTTTTGTAAAGGAGCTAATCCCATCATGGGGGTCCCACTCTCATGCCCTCATCTAAATCAAATTATCTCCCAAAGGCCCTCCCTCCAAATATCACTACATTTAGGGTTAAGGTTTCCTCATGTGAGTTGGGGGGGGGGGTGTCGGGGGAAGGGTACACAAGCATTCATTCCATAACACCATTATAGTGAGAAAAGTTATGAATGAAAGATTCAAGTAGATTAAATATTCTGTTCAAAGTTCAGCAGCTAGAAGTGGCAGTGATGAAATTGAAACCAAGGTCTCCCTTATTCCAAGGGTCATGATCTTTGTGCTACACGATGCTGAGCACAGACTTTCTTTTTAAAATTTTTCTTAAAGAAACAAACCAAAAAAACCAAAAATGCTCTGTCCAGGACTGCTGGTTATTTTGTAAGGCTTTACAGCGTTTGCTTCTCCCTGTGGTGACGCTGCTTGGAATGAACTTGCTGTTCCTGAGCAGAGACAGAATTCATTTTCCTCCTCTGGAATCTGTCAGAACTAAGAATAGGCCAGGAACGATCTGTGTATTTAATAACACTGAGCCGGAAGCACCAGCCTGGTGAAGCATCACCTTGGCTAATGGGATGAGACTGGCAAGGGAGGCAGAGAGAGGCCTGTGGCCACTTGGCTGAGGCAGGGCGGGGGGTCACCTGGGCTTGCCTCTCAGAGGTGCTGGTCAGGCACACACATGTACACACATACACACACATGCGTGCACATACATGCATACATAAACACATGCACATGAATCCACACACATATGCACATATCCTCATACACACATATGAACATATACACACACCATACACACACACTATGCAGTTTAATACCTTCTCCAACGTGAAGTATGCTAGACTCTTTTATGAAACAGATTTAATATGGAAGTAAAAAAAAATAAGCACTTCCCAGTTAACGCTTAAAATATTGTCTTTTTAAAAAATTCCTGATTTCGATATATTGCACAAGCAGCTTTATGCTAGCAATAAAGGAAATGAGAAAGAAGGGGAAACATTTGGTCAGAATCCCTCTAGTCCAGCCTAACACTTTGTCTTAATTCCCCCATGTTTCTCTGCATATCTTCCTCAGATGCAGAGTATTTTGGCAAAGCTCCAATTCTTTCTTGCTCAGTCTTTCCCTGCTTTGCAGATTACTTTCAGAGTTATTTTTGTTATCATCCAGAGTTTAATCCCACAGGGTGGGATTTCCTAATTCACTTTGTTGTATAAATATCCCTACTGCTGTATCTTTTTAGTTTGCAAATTGTTGCCATCATATATAACAGCACAGAGAATACTTTTGTGAAGTGGGGTTCTACTGTTTTTGGAATATGTCTTAAGGATGAATGGGTGGTCACTGGGTGGGTGATGGGAAAGGCTGGGTTAAAACTGTGTTTTATAAACTTCATCTTTGTGGGACCCTCGGGGAAATTGAGAGATGGTATGCTTGCTGCATACAAGAAAATGAGAAGTCAAAAGATGGGCTGAGCTGGGAGGGTCTAGGCAACCCCACCTCCACTTGAGTTGGACCCTTGCTTTCTTCTTCTATGTGTTGGACTCCTGAAGACCATCTTGCTTCACTAAAGAGTGGCACTGCTAAACACATGTTTGAACCTTGGAGGTCAAAATTATTCCTAAGAACATTCCTATTCAGCTTTCATTTGTTAATTAATGCATATTCTCATTCATTTGATAATCCATGAGTGGGTATTTTCATTTATTTAATTATTCAGCACTTTTTTTTGTTTGTTTGTTTTTTTGCGGTACGCGGACCTCTCACTGTCGTGGCCTCTCCCGTTGCGGAGCACAGGCTCCGGATGCGCAGGCTCAGCGGCCATGGCTCACGGGCCCAGCCGCTCTGTGGCACGTGGGATCCTCCAGGACCGGGGCACGAACCCGCGTCCCCCGCATCGGCAGGCGGACTCTCAACCACTGCGCCACCAGGGAAGCCCATTCAGCACTTTTTGAAGATCCTTCATGTGCCAGGCTAGACATCAAATGTAAAATATGATTAGCAAGCCCCTGCTATAGGGCCCACAATTTACTAGGAGAAAGAGTGAGAGACACCGGATACTGATTATGATGAGGAAAACTCAGGAGCCACCAGAACATTAGCTTACTTAATTCTCACAAATGCCTTCTGGGGTAATACTTGTGATATCCCCACTTTATAGATAAGGAGATTGAGGCTTAGTGACAAGTCAGAGATCACATGGCTGATAAAGTGCCATGTGGGACTCAAACTGAATCTCTCTGACCAGAGTGGGAGCTCTCTACCACCATGCAGCCCTGCATCTCTTAGAGAGATGGCTGATCAAACCACATGACAACTACTGTACAGTATAAACCATGGGCTATAAGAGCTCCAAGAGAAAAGGGGAAAGTTGGGGAGGCTCAGAGAGGGTAAGTGACTCCAGAGAAATTGCACAGCTAAGTTGGGAGAGAGCTGAGGTGGAACACCAGGCTCCTTGACTCCCAATCCAGTGCTCCTGCGTCATCAAGCAAAGGACAGACCCCCGGCTCTTTGCCCTTAGGTGGCGTGGGAGGGGAGCCATGGAGTTTCCTGGGAAGTGATGTGCTGTCCAGGGCAAGGACAGCAGAAGCGACAACAAGAGGAAATTTCCCTGGCAAGTGACAATGGAAATGCGGGATTTTAAGCAGAGCAAATCCTCTCAGGCTCTTTGAAAAACTGGGTCAGCTCCCAATGCCCCATGCCCTCTTTGCCTGGAGTTATCTACCTGGAACAGCATTTCATGCACCACAGACATCATTACTGTCCCCCAGGCGACTGAACAGTCTGAAAATGCTCCCCAAAGTTAATGACAGAAATTATACAAAATCCCAGGGAAAATGTCTCTCACCTTGCACCACCCTCGTTCCCTCTGGGGCTGAAGTTCTGAGACACGAAAACCAATCCACTTTAACATGCAGCTCATCGCTTCTGCACAGCATGAAAGGGTGCACTTGAAAGGGATGACAGAAGGTAGTGCAGGCCCTCTGGGGCTCAGCTTTATCACTACTACAGGTCGCAGAAAACGTTCCATTTGTGGGACAACAGTGCCCAGGACTGTGGGTCTGGAGAACTGAGATCTAGCTGCCAACTCAAAGTGTGACCCTGGGCATGTCACTTCCCCCCAGTGGCCCTTAGTCTCTCCTCACTTGTCAAATGAAGGCATTAGTCCAGGTGTATCAGTCAGGGTTCTCCAGAGAAACAGAACCAATAAGATACATGAACCTTTATATATGTATATATGTTTATAAATATATCCTTATATAGAGCAGAAGCAAGAAGAACTACAGTCCTGCAGCCTGTGGAACAAAAACCACATTCACAGAAAGATAGACAAGATGCAAAGGCAGAGGGCTATGTACCAGATGAAGGAACAAGATAAAGCCCCAGAAAAACAACTACATGAAGTGGAGATAGGCAACCTTCCAGAAAAAGAATTCACAATAATGATAGTGAAGATGATCCAGGACCTTGGAAAATGAATGGAGGCAAAGACTGAGAAGATGAAAGAAATGTTTAACAAAGACTTAGAAGAATAAAGAAAAAACAAACAGAGATGAACAATACAGTAACTGAAATGAAAACTACACTAGAAGGAATCAATAGCAGAGTAACTGAGGCAGAAGAACAGATAAGTGACCTGGAAGACAGAAAGGTGGAATTCACTGCTGTGGAACAGAATAAAGAAAAAAGAATGAAAAGAAATGAAGACAGCCTAAGAGACCTCTGGGACAACATTAAACGCAACAACATTCACATTATAGGGGTCCCAGAAGGAGAAGAGAGGGAGAAAGGACCCAAGAAAATATTTGAGGAGATTATAGTTGAAAACTTCCCTAACATGGGATGGGAAATAGCCACCCAAGTCCAGGAAGCCCGGAGAGTCTCATACAGGATAAACCCAAGAAGAATCACGCTGAGACACATAGTAATCAAATTGGAAAAAATTAAAGACAAAGAAAAATTATTGAAAGCAGCAAGGGAAAAATGACAAATAACATACACGGGAACTCCCATAAGGTTAACAGCTGATTTCTCAGCAGAAACTCTACAAGCCAGAAGGGAGTGGCAGGACATATTTGAAGTGATGAAAGGGAAGAACCTACAAACAAGATTACTCTACTTGGTAAGATCTCATTCAGATTCAATGGAGAAATCAAAAGCTTTAGAGACAAGCAAAAGCTAAGAGAATTCAGCACCACCAAACCAGCTCTAAATAAATGCTAAAGGAACTTCTCTAAGTGGGAAACACAAGAGAAGAAAAGGACCTACAAAAACAAACCCAAAACAATTAAGAAAATGGTCATAGGAACATACATATTGATAATTACCTTAATCATGAATGGATTAAATGCTCCAAACAAAAGACACAGGCTCTCTGAATGGATACAAAAACAAGTCCCATATATATGCTGCCTACAAGAGACCCACTTCAGACCTACAGATTGAAAGTGAGGGAATGGAAAAAGATATTCCATGCAAATAGAAATCAGAAGAAAGCTGGAGTTGCAATACACATATAAGATAAAAGACTTTAAAATGAAGAATGTTACAGGAGACAAGTAAGGACACTACATAATGATCAAGGGATCAATCCAAGAAGAAGATATAACAATTATAAATATATGTGCACCCAACATAGGATCATCTCAATACATAAGGCAACTGCTAACAGCTATAAAAGAGGAAATCGGGCTTTCCTGGTGGCGCAGTGGTTGAGAGTCTGCCTGCCGATGCAGCAGACACAGGTTCGTGCCCCGGTCCAGGAAGATCCCACATGACGCGGAGCGGCTAGGCCCGTGAGCCATGGCTGCTGAGCCTGCACATCCGGAGCCTGTGCTCCGCAACTGGAGGGGCCACAGCAGTGAGAGGCCTGTGTACCGCAAAAAAAAAAAAAAAGAGGAAATCGACAGTAACACAATAATAGTGGTGGACTTTAACACCTCACTTACACCAATGGACAGATCATCCAAATGAAAAATTAATAAGGAAACACAAACTTTAAATGACACAATAGATCAGATAGATTTAATTGATATTTATAGGACATTCCATCAAAAAACAGCAGTTTACACTTTTCAAGTGCGCACAGAACATTCTCTTGGATTGATCACATCTTGGGTCACAAATCAAGCCACAGTAAATTTAAGAAAATTGAAATAGTATCAAGAATCTTTTTTGACCACAAACTATGAGATTAGAAATCAATTACAGGGATCAAAAAAAATGTAAAAAGCACAAACACATGGAGGCTAAATAATACGTTACTAAATAACCAAGAGATCACTGAAGAAATCAAAGACGAAATCAAGAAATACCTAGAGGCAAATGACAATGAAAACATGACAATCCAAAACCTATGGGATGCAACAAAAGCAGTTCTAAGAGGGAAGTTTATAGGAATACAATCCTACCTTAAGAAACAACAAACATCTCAAATAAACAATCTAACGTTACACCTAAAAGAACTAGAGAGAGAAGAAGAAAAAAAACCCAAAGTTAGTAGAAGGAAAGAAATCATAAAGATCAGAGCAGAAATAAATGAAATAGAAACAAAGAAAACAATAGCGAAGATCAATAAAACACACATTTCTCCACTGCATCGCAGGGGAAATGCACACAACCAATATTCCCAGAATCCTCTTCCAAGATGATTCCTATTTAGTTTCTGCAAACCAGAGGCCCTCTTGAGAATGAAAGGGAAAAGAGAAGAATCCATTATTATTTGACACAGTTGGGATCATCAGTACCAAATGCTCTTCACTTCAGGTATCCACTGGAGTCCGCCTGCTCCAGGGCTGCAGGCAGCTAGAGTCAGGGACGGTGCCTTCCCTGTAATGCCAGAACCTTCATATTATCTCAGATGGACACTATGGTGTCCCCCGCATGTCCCTTCTTCAAGGATGGTAAATACATTCCCGGGATTTGGATGGCTTACAGCTGTGTCCCTCACTGGGAACTGCCCTCCAAGTTGGGTAAAGCCATACCCAAGTTTATGTCCTCTCCAACAGATGGTCAGTGCTTAGATATATAGGCCCTACTCTCTTGCTCCAGTTTGGGGCGATGAAGGGCCATCCCAGCTCCAGAGCCCCCCATAGGACAGGCTGAGGCCTCCAGGTAACCACGTTACAAGTCAGCTTCTCCCTCCACCTGACCCTTCCTTCCTCACTTCCTTACAGGAGTATCTCCCTAAAGCACTCTCCAATGGAACCTCACATACAACTCCTTCTCGGAGCCTGTTTCCAGGGAACTCAACCTAAGACATTGGTCTTTGCTGCCCAAGACTTTATAATGGTCATGTAAGTGGAGCAACCTCAGGGTTGGTTTGTTGTGGCAACTGGCACTAGTTATGCTAACTACAACAGAAATTGGGACAGGAAGTAGACTTCTGCTGGAGCAACAAACCTAAAATGTGTGACTCTTCCTTAGTGATGGTATGACAGGCATTGTGGAAAATTAAGGCTTAGGATGGAAATATATCAATATATCAATTCATTGTATTATAGAACAGCACAACATAGGGTCAAACTGCAGTTACCTGGGAGGCAGACCATGGGTTTACTGAAATGGCAACTCCAGGGCAAGGATTGGAAAAATAACATTAGTGATACATGTTGGTTGCTATTGACTGGATTTGACAAGATATTATAAGAAGAGATGAGCTCAGCCAAAAAGAGGGCAATAGAGAGTCCAGAAAATTGGGGCCTTTCAGGGATGAAAAAGCCAACTGTTTCTAGATCCAAAACAGGAAGAGATGGGATCAAAAGAGCCTTTAAGGTACAAAGTCCAGCCAAACGTCCCAGGAAAGATCAATCCACAGCAAAGATCAGAGTAAGGGTGTGGGTTGCCAACCTGCTGCTCCAGATAACCTCAATCGGGGCTATATTAAGTTAGGTGTAGCATGGGGCAAGGGAACAAAGGAATAATGCAGATTGGGAACTAGTTTCAAAACAACCTCTGGGTGCAATTACTGATTCATGGACCCAGCTGGAAGCAAATATATCAGTAATGTACTGCCTTTGAGGATCGTATTACCAAAGAACTCACACAGCCAGGCTGAGGAAGCCTTTCACTGTTCAAGTCTTAAAGCAATCCTTATGCCCAAACTTCCAAAACACCAAGTGGGCCAAGGAGCCAAGCAGTCCCCAGAGAGGGCTTGTTTCTCAATGACCACTTCACATGTTACTAAGAAGGCTCATAAGAAGAGCCTCCTAGAAGGCTCTTCTAGGACTAATAGAGAACAATGAACAAGGGAGCATCTCCCAAAGAGCAGAGTCATTAAAATAGGGGCTTTGATGGGTCTTCCCAGTGGGATTTCAGAGCCATGATGAACAGAGACTGCTGGGTACCTCCCATCCTCCCTGTCTTCTGATGGAAGTGCTTATTGAGGTCATATTGTCCCAGTTCCAACATTATGTCCTGGGTGTGGGATTGGCAAGTGACTAGTTTTTTCAGTTCAGAGATCCCTGGACCAAGAGGAATCATGTAGACCTGATGGGAAAATGGCTGAACATTTTCAGGAAATCCTGGGCTTAAAACTGGATGTAGCAACTGCAAGAGATTTTGCAGGAGAGGTTAAGCGGGTTGCGTGTAGGAGGGGAAGAGATCAAAGGGGTATTTGGAGCCCAGAGAGCATACTCAGTAGAGACAGTGCTCACCAAGCATTCTGTGTGCTTCCCTACACTCCCCAGCTTTCTTTGCAGTTAGACTGGGGCCATGTGACTAGTTCTGGCCAACGGTCAGTGAAAGAAGTGATGTGTGTCTTTTTTGCGGGGGAGTATGCACCAAATGATGTAGCTACAAGGTGCAAGAGGGCCCCCTGGGCACATTGAACTTCGCACAAGAAATAAATAGACCTTTATTGCATTAAGTCATAGGGATTCCTAGGTTTATTTGTTTCTGCAGCAGAGCCTAGGCTGTCCTGACTAATATTCCTACAATGTGCTATTTTCCTCAAGTCACTGAGCGGTAACAGTAGATAAAAAGGTAATGCATTTAAGTAGCTAAGAAATTTCCAAAATCTTATAAAATCTGATGCTGCTGGTCCCTGGACTTCTGGAACCTCTTCTGAACCAGGCCACGGGTTTGGCTGGATTCATTTTCTCCGTTGTTATTTCTGAGGAATGAGGGGGGCTGGAGGACTCACTGATACCCTCCCTCCTCTTTCTGACTCCAGCCCGTCCACAAACTGTGTGGCCCAGACTCCCCTAGGAAGGCCCCTCTCCCACTGCTTGTCTCACCAGAAAAGAGTGACAGGTTCCCAGACAATGATCACTACCCTTTCTGAAGACAGTCAGTCTAGGAAAGAACCCACTCCTTGGGTCCCCAGCCCCACCCAGAGCCAGCCTTCTTAGGGCATTTCTCTCCACACTGCTATAGCTTTGTTCCAGTGCATTTAGACCAAGAGACTCTGAACCTTTCTGGGACATAGAGCTCTTTGAGGAGCATCTGTTCCCCATTCTAAGGATTTCTTTACCTAAAGTTAAGAATCTCAGGATTTAGAGCCTTAAACATGAAAGCCTGAAGGTATGTCTTCTTCCCAACTCTGATATTTGGGAGTGTGGAAAGTACAGGGGAATGATCTAGACTCAGCTCCAGAAAGTGCCCGGGTCAGGATCCAGGCTCTGCAGATACCTGCCATATCTGGATTGAGAATCCTTATCCATGTCTGTGAAAGACAGTTTCCCCCTGAAGCCAGCCATCAACTGGCATGCGGTTTAAACAAGACTTTCTCATTCTTCCCTGAATAAACTTTGGCTTTTGAAAGTACAGAATCATCTAACTTATCCAGTAGTTCTTAACCTGCGTGTAAACCTGCCTTTAGTTTCACGATGTTCAAAGGTTCCCTAAAGCCCTATCATGGGCCTCTTAGGGATTACAAGGTTTTACCTAGAGAGGAAAATAACCCCTCATATTTTAGGCTTTTTGTTAAATATATAAAAGGTCCTCCAAAGACTTTCTTAATGATGCCTAATTTGGACCTTCTTTATTATTAAGTACACAACTTCAATCCATGAAACCTGGAATCGTACTTCAACCATCCATGAAACAGGGGAGTGTCTGAAGGAGTTGCAGTGACCTCAAAGCCATAATGAAGTACTAAGTATGCTGGGAGCCTCATCTTCCAATTATTTCAAACAACTGATTCATTTTGATCTCTTTTATATTATGGAGAACCACATAATGTTCTCTAGAGGCGGGGGTGAAAATACAGTTTAGCTGCTCAGGAATTAAATTACTGATCTCATTTAAATGACCTTCAACTTACTAATGGAGAAACTGAGGCTCAGACTGGGCTCTAGGATAAAGTAAGCCTTATTTTTCAGGTCTACTTTGTTTTATATTTTTTATTTATTATAAACAATATGTGTTTATATATAAATACACTTATACATGTATTTATAGATAGTACTATTTTCAAAGACAAACCCAACCTAGTTCATTGCACTCTCTACTCCCACGCTGGGTTACAGTCAGGTCTGAGGTTTCCTGTGAAACCAGGTTGTCTCATTTCTAAACTTTTGCTGCACCATTTCCTCTATCTGGAATGCCTTTCCTGACCTGTGCTTGCTTCCCTGCCTCTCCATCCCCCAAACTCGCCTGATGCACACGAGTCCATATTTTCAAATGGGGCTTTCTCTTTGCTTCCAGATAGAATAGACCACCTCTACCCTGAGCCCATGGAGACTTCTGTCCATCAGCTTCTCATAAGCACTGGCTTGCCTTCTCAGCTGTGAGCTCTCTGAGCCCAAGATCTGTGTTTCATTGTTCCTGTATCCCCTGAACGAGAATATATATCATTTTGAGTTATTCACGAGCCTTGGCTTGTGTGACTTTGGATTTAGGAAGAGGAGCCCTTTTTACTTGAAGATTCCTGGTATGTTGAGAGACCCTGCGAAGTGGGCAGCTGGGGCTACACTGGTCCTCAGGTCTGGGCAACCAACCACACCCTGCTGCAATTCCTTTCTCTCAGGGAGTCTTGTCCTTAAAAGTAAGGAAGCCTAAACTGCACACTTCTAACATAGGTCAAAAATGAATCTCAAAAGAAATTTTTTACTATTTTGGATTAAATGAATTAAATATTAATATTAATATTAAAATATTATTTTAAAATATTTTGAATTAAACTTATCACATTTATGGGATGCAGGAAAATCAGCACTGAGAGAGAAATTTATAGATTGCATACAAATGTTAAAAAAAGAAGAAAGATCTAAAATCAATAATTTATGTTTCCACTTTAGGAAACTAAAAAAAGAAGAGTAATTTAAGTCCAAAGTAAGCGGAAGAAAAGAAATTATAAGAATTAGAGCAGAAATCAATGAATTTGAAAATAGGAAATCAACTGAGAAAATCAATGAAACCGAGAGCTGGTTCTCTGAAAAGATCAATAAAATTGATAAGTCTCTAGCCAGCCTAACTAAAAAATAGAGACAGAGAGAAGACTGAAATGGAAGAGGGGACATCACTACAGATACCACACACATTAAAAGGATAATAAACAAATACTATGAACAACTCAATGCCAACAACTCTTATAACCAAGATGAAATGGACCAAGTCCTTCAAATACACAATCTGACAGAATTCAAACAAGAAGAAATAGACTATCTGAAAAGCCATATATATATTAGAGGAATTCAATCAATAATTAATAATCTTCCAAAACAGACAGCATCAGATCCAGATGGGTTCTCTGGTGATTTCTACCAAACATTCAAGGAAGAAATTATACCCATGCTCTACAATCTCTTTCAGAGGATGGAAACAGAGGAAATATCTCCTAACTCATTCTACGAGACCACCATTACCCTATTACCCAAACCAGACAGAGACATTACAAGAAAACTACAGACTAATATCTCTCATGAATGTTGCAAAAATTGTTGAGGATGCAAAAATCCTCAACAAAATATTAACAAATTGAATCTATGACTGTATAACAAGAATTATACTCCACAACCAAGTGGTATTTATCCCGGGAATGAAAGCCTGGTTCAACATTCACAAGTAAGGGGGCCCAGAAAGAAAGTTGGGGAAAGAAACCTAAGAACTAAGAAGGGAGGATTTCCTGAATGAGCTCTCGTTTGAAAATCCTCATGGAATAGGACAGGCCCTGGAAGACACGAATTCTGCCAAGATTAGACATCTGAATATGGGGGGCAAACTAGATTTATACTCCAGTTGTTCCCTGTCGTTGCCCCTCGACATTCAACGAAATCCTTGGAATTTCTTGTGGTCTCAGCTCAGGAATTCAAGAGCAGGGGCTTGGTCTTATGCAAGCTCCAGTATTCAAGGGTGAAGGCATCCCTATGGGAATCTTGATCGGAGGGAAGCTATCAGGGATGGAGCAATGGTTGCAAGGTGGGCTGTCACCACCCTGCACTTCAGTATGTTTCAATGAGGATCTCTTTCCCCCAAAAGACTCTTACTAAAACCAATATGGGGCTTCCCTGGTGGCGCAGTGGTTGAGAATCCGCCTGCCGATGCAGGGGACACGGGTTCGTGCCCCGGTCCGGGAAGATCCCACATGCCGCGGAGCGGCTGGGCCCGTGAGCCGTGGCCGCTGAGCCTGCGCGTCCGGAGCCTGTGCTCCGCAACGGGAGAGGCCACAACAGTGAGAGACCCGCGTACTGCACACACACACACACACACACACACACACACACACACACACACACACAAATCCAATATGAAAACAGAGCTTGGACGTATACTGAGCTGTGGCCATCTCGTGTGTTTCTCCCTTACATCCACACAGACAAAGGAGGCTCTTCACATACTAATGGCTACTGTTTACTGAGCACCTACTCTGTGCCAGGCACTTCGTAAACATATTCCAATCATTCCAACAATGGTTGAGGTCCCCAACCCTGATTATGGAGGCGAAATCTGAAGCTCAGAGAGGTTAAGTGGCTGGCCTGAGATCCACAGCAAGTAGCAGACCTGGGATTTGAACCCAGGCTTGTTGGATCCCAAAGCTTATGCGATTTCTATTTCCAGTTTCGCTTTGCACCTGCTGCTTTGTCCCCTCCCTGTTAAAGACAGCTCCACAATAGTCTAATTTCCCTACTCACTCAGCCATTACCCCGCTGCCTACTGTGTACCAGGCACTGTGTGCCATCAAAACTCTGGGGAGACCAAGGCATGAGCGACAAAGGGCAAGAAGACGAACTTCCCGAAATCTGCACCATCCAAACTGCCAGAGGATCTCTGTTGGGTGTGAGATAAAGGCCAAGATGGTCAGGGTCCCCTTCCCGTTTCAGCTTCCCGCTTTCACTTGCCTGCAGTTGCAGCTTGTGTCTGCCAGTGGAAGGACTGGGATTAGAATCCACACTCCTTCCCTGCCCACACTGCCATGGCCATGGCCATCTATCTACAAAAGTGTGACAGCAGCAAAGTCATCTCTGGCTCTAAACTCTAAGCTGACCTTCAAGGCCCAGGACTGGTCAGCTGGAGGAACCCCTGCTGTTCTTCCTGCAGAGCATTTTAATGGAATAAAGCACCCTTGGGAGCCAACAGAATAAATCCATGGTGATGTCAAGGCAGGTGCTACAATGAGAGAGTTGGGGGCAGGTAAGGTCCTTCTGCCAAGAGTCGAATTACTGAGTCACTGCTGAGAAAATTTCATCAAAGAATGTCAGTAAGTGTTTTGCATTTTATAAACTCAAGTACAGTAAGTAGCTTATATAAAGGCACCCTGGAGTGACATTAATGGCTGGACTTCGGGTCTCTAAAACGCTAATGGAAACATTTCTGGAACCTCTGTCTGAGCCCTTCCAATAACAGGAAACTCACTATTTAACGCAGACTGTTCTGTGTGGGGGTGCTTGGGAGTAGAGTTCCATCTCCTTCTCCAGCAGACTCTTTAGGTCCTGGTCTTTATACCCCGGACAGCAGAAAGAGGCCTCTTTCCCTGGGCCCCAGCCAGAAGCTGGAAGAGTCTAGCTCTTTCTTCATCAGAGTTCATTTTGTTCACAGAAAGGAAACTCTTTACTGGGGAAATTTAGCTAGTTAGCAGAGGCCCATTTCTTATGCACTAGAGCTCCCTGCTGGCTACATATGAATCTTGCTGGTCCTTGAACATTCTAAGTCAGAAAGCTCCCAGTTTAAGATGTTCAGACTTTTTACTTGTGAAATCAAACCACACGCCATTCAAAATCCACGGAGAAGGAGGTGGTTTATTCCATAATGAGTGCGGAGGGTGAATGGTATGGAGGGGAGAGGTGGAGAGGATTTAATTAGATTCCACATTACACTGGCATGAATTCCAGATGAATTAAAGAGTGACATATACAAATATGGACCACTAAAAGAACTAGGAGGAAATATGCACATTATTTGATTCATGGTGGAAAATGCTTTATAAATACAGAACCAAAATAAGATTTCACGGAGGAAAATATTAATAGATTTGACAAGGAGAACTATGCTCATTTCCTTGTGGCTGTTGTCTTGGATTGAAACAGACGTAGGACAGAGATTTGGTTTATTGCGAAGGGCTCTCACCTGTCAGGGAAGGAGGAAGACAAGCGAGACTGCCAGGAAGAAAAGTTGAAATGCAGTGTAATTGCAGCAGAAATGACCACACAGGGAACTCTAGAACTGGAAGAGGGCCTCCAGAGGTCCTGAATCAAGGCAAAGGGCTCAGGCTTTTGTGCTCCCATATAGACCAGTCATTGGATGTGCGATGCCCTAGGGAGTCAGTTCCCAGGTGGGACAGAGCTGTGAGCCATCCGTCAGCAGCACTCCTAGCAGTTGGGGAAATGAGTGCCTCGATCCTGCCTTGGGAATGTGGGTGGCACAATACAGCATCCAATACCCCAATATTTGACTTGCCCATTTCATCCTACCCTTGGCAACATTAACAACAGAGCTGTGAGCCATCCGTCAGCAGCACTCCTAGCAGTTGGGGAAATGAGTGCCTCGATCCTGCCTCGGGAATCTGGGTGGCACAATACAGCATCCAATACCCCAATATTTGACTTGCCCATTTCATCCTACCCTTGGCAACATTAACAATGGATATTTTAAAATCATTGTCAGTTTCGTGGGTAAGAAATTGAAGAGTGTTTTAATTT
The DNA here is from genome assembly GCF_026419965.1 of Kogia breviceps. Classification (NCBI taxonomy): domain Eukaryota; kingdom Metazoa; phylum Chordata; class Mammalia; order Artiodactyla; family Physeteridae; genus Kogia; species Kogia breviceps. The sequence continues at coordinate 8,864,398 of NC_081312.1, read as the reverse complement.
ACATCATCTTTTTGTTCCCATATTTACTGATTTTCCCCATCTGATGTGACATGCCTAGTCCAATGTCTTGCTCCTTTTTCTACTACATTTGGCTTCCCTATAAAGTAGAACAACCAATCAACAGAGGTAACGTGAGAGCACATTATGAGTGTGGAAGAAGGCATGTCATCTTCCGTCATCATTTGCTGCAAAGCTTTAAGTGTATTCTTAAGAACAGAAAACACTGCCATCCACATTTATTCTTACCCTCCATTCCAACCGACTGTATTTCATTTTGATCCTATTCTCTTCCTTTTTGTTAAAAACCCAAAGGCAACAACTTTGATGAATCCTGGCTGTCAACTGTTAAAATGATAATCAAGTTCTTTTGAGAGAAATTTATCTTCTAGCAAAAAAGGCACTTAGCTCCTTTCAGATATTCCAAAATCTAGATTTGATTACCAGATTTCTGTATCCCCCAAAATGGTATGTGTGTACTAGCCACTTAAAAAAAAAAAATAAGGTTTTTTTTTTTAAAGGCTTACCTTCTGAGCAAAAAAGATCATCACATTGTCAAGACAGGAGATTTTTCTTTATAATGAATATAAATCTCACATGTTGGTAGAGTAAAAAGTGTTTTGAGAAGCTCTTGTTCAAATAGGCTTGGTGAAGTTAAAACTTTGAAAATCACCCCTCTCTGAGAAAGAACAATAGACAATTCAAGATAGAAACAATGACACTTCCTGTTCTCACAGCAATTTAATTCAATTTCACAAGTGACTGCTGAGTCTCCGCCATCTGGAAGGCCCCTGGCTAAGTTTGGGTGCTTTATGACACATTCCTCTCTACAGCAACCAAGGACCTTCCATGCTCCTGCACAGCCTACCATTTTAGACTTTTCTCCAGCCACACCCACCAGGCCCCATAAAGTGTAGCCACATGGGATCCTGATATGGTCCCAGACGTGTCTCCCTGTCTCCCACCCTCCATATTGCGGATGAGGTTCCCTCTCATATCCTCTTTCTCTACACAGTGGATTACTCCTGAGACCTCACTGCAGCTCAGAACCTCTTTCTGTGTAAACTGTTCTCTCGTCCTCTATCCCCAACAAAGTTCCTCTTCCTTCTCTAGATTTCTGCGGTACTTTGTACGACCCTGACCGCAGTCTTTCTGCAGTTTGTTTGTTTGTTTTTGCCGTACGCAGGCCTCTCACTGCTGTGGCCTCTCCCGTTGCGGAGCACAGGCTCCGGACGCGCAGGCTCCGCGGCACGTGGGATCTTCCCGGACCGGGGCACGAACCCGTGTCCCCTGCATCGGCAGGCGGGCTCCCAACCACTGCGCCACCAGGGAAGCCCCTTTCTGCAGTTTTTGACAGTTGTTCTCTGCCACCATCTATGAGCCTACAGATTCTTCAAGGGAATGAGCTGTGCCCTCCAAGTTGTGCGGTGGGAAGCTGTAGACATTAACACAAGTTTGTGAATGGGCACGTGAAGAGATTTGGAAAGCAGTTAGTATTTACAAAACGTTTTCACAGAGTTGAAGTGATTTAATCATGAAAACAGACATGCAGGCTTGATACTGTGTTATCCCATTTTGTTTGGAAATAAAATAAGTTGAGAGACAGAAAGAGAGAGCAGGGATGGGGACAGGGGAGAGAGAGAGAGAGAGAAAGAGAGAGAGAATTTTAAAAGTTCCTGCCCTCAAGGGGTTTACAAGCTAGTGGGGGAAAGAGATATTGTAGCACTTAATAGTAATAGAAGCCTAAATAAGATACTGCAGAATGGGTCTTGGGGAGCAAGAGGTAAAAGAGAAGAATTCCAGTTTAAGGGGGAAATAATGTTCACTTTGATTTCCCTCGGAGTTAGGAAAATCCTAGCAGTAACTTAAACACACCACACAGGGGCAGAAGAAGCCCATTAGAATTAGGATTTAATCCTTAATGAGTTTGTTGCTGTTCATGCTTCTACATCGGGTAAAGACATGGAAGGAAGTTAGGTCCCTCACATTATTGAGTGCCTACGATGTGCCAGAAAGTTTACAGTTGATCATCTAGTGCAACTAATCCTGTAAGGGATTCTTATCTGTGCCTTCAACCCCCAATTCCCTCCCCATCCCTACACACCCTTCAGCCTCAGGGGTGATGTGACTTGTCTAAAGTCACACATATGGGCTGCAGGGGAGTTGAGCTTCAAACCCAGATTTTGGATTCCAAAATCTGTTTTTATTCCTTTCCCTCCTTTCCTTTCCTTTCCTTTCCTTTCCTTTCCTTTCCTTTCCTTTCCTTTCCTTTCCTTTTACTTTCCTTTCTCCTTTTTACACTTTTTAGATTACACATATAATACAAAAAGACATTCTCATTGTTAAGAAAGATGTTCAAGATAAAACATATGTCACCCTTGACTCCCACCCAATCCCACTCCTCTCTCAAGGATAAATGTTTATATCAGTTTGTTGTGTCCCTTTCCAGAATCCTGTCCATGCATTTGAAAATATAGAGATATTTATTTGAACACAAATGAGTTCACACTGAATTGTTATTTCACTGATGTGGTAGTTTTATTGATTTAAAGTGTATCTTATACTGACATTATATTTGAAATTTGATGATTTATAGGATTTGCTGCAAAATAATCCACTGGAGTGGAAGGAAACGAGATGAAACAAGAGGGGTCTTGAGTTGATAATTGTCATAGTTGTGTGATGAGGTTCACTGTACCGCAATTTATCATGCTAAAAATTTTGTATATACTCATAAACTTTCAGGCTCCACTTAGGATGTAGGAGAATGGAAAGAGCACTGCTTCCACCTTCACAAGAACAAAAAATATGTAAGACAATCTGTAAGTTCATAACTTTTCTTGAGCCCTCAGAGAACTGAGGTCAGAGGGTGACCATTTATTGTCACAGGGCAATAAACCCTGTCACCCTCAGGGCACTGGTGAAAACTCATTATTGCTAAGGGAAGGGGACCAAAAACTGCCCTCTACTTTGGGGGAAGGTTCATGGTGACTGTCCATTGACCAGACCTACAGTTGGAGGTGGGTGAGCTGACTGAGGAGGCCATATCTCCAATACCAAGGGACGGAGCTCTTGCCTAAGACTGAGGCTGTCAGAACAAGAGCTGATGCCCCCCCCCAAGCCCCACCAGAGGCAGGGATGACTTTATGGGCATGTGACCTGTATAGTCACATGGAGCCCACGCTCCGAGTGTCCTGCACATTGTTCAACATTGTGCTGTTGCCACATCTAAAAATTTTTGATAATTTTTGACCAGGGTGCTCCACATTTTTATTTTTCACTGGACCCTTCAAATTGTGTAGTCGATCCTGTCACCAAGGGTCAAGTATCAAGTAACTGGCAGAAGAAACAGTAAACTTCAAGATAGTTTCATAGGCATTATCCATTCTGAGGCACAGAAAGAAAAAAGAGTTTAAAAAAAGACTAAGGTAAATGAACAGAGTTTCAGAGACTTATGAAACATCATCGAGTGTGCCAATACGCACATCCTGGGGTATTAGAAGAAGAGAAAAGAAAGAAAAGGACAGAAAGTGTATTTGAAGATGTAATGGACTAACACTTGCTGCTAAAATTTGATGAAAAACATTAATATGCCCATCCGAGAAACTTAACAAACGCCACATAGGATAAACTCAAAACTTTCCACACCCAGACACATTATAATCCAGCTTTCAACATCCAAAGACAAAGAGAGAATCTTGAAAGCAGCAAAAAGAAGTGACACATCACGTACAGGTAATTCTCAATAATATTAGCAGGTGATTCCTCATCAGAAATCATGGAGCCCTAAAGGCAATGGGATGATATACTCAAAGTGATGAAAGCAAAAAACTGTCAGCCAAGAATTCTGTATCCAGCAAAACTATGGATATAATTTGCTATAAAATCCAAAACTATGGATATGCAAGTTATGATATTATCAGATAAACAAAGACTTAGACAATCAGTCACTAGCAGCACTTCCTCATGAGAATAGTAAAGGGAATCCCACTAGCTGAAAGGAAAGGACATTAGACAGTAATTCAAGTCCACATGAAGAAGTAAAGAGCACTGGTATAGGTAACTGCATAGTAAGTAAAAAGATCGTATAAATTAATTTTTAAATAATAACTCTTTTTCCCCCTCTATCTGATTAAAGAAACTGCAGAAGAGCCAAAATTATAAATCTGTGTTTATGGTAATAAAATGTATAAAGATGTAATTTGTATAATAATAGCACACAAGTGGGGGATGAACAGAGCCAAATAGGAGCAAAGATTTCATGCACTATTAAAATTCAAGTGATATTAATTTGAACTAGATTATTATAAATTAAGATTTTAGTTATAATTTCCAGGACAGAAAATATCTATTTGATACAAAATAATGGAGGAATAAAAAAGACCTAAGACATATAGGAAACCAATACCAAAATGGCAGACCTAATCCTACCCTATCAGTAGTTATATTGTAAATGGACTAAACACTCCAAACAAAAGGCAGACATTAGAAAATGAATAAAAAACATGGTCCAAGTACATTCTATCCACAAACAATACACTTTAGATTCAAAGACACAAACAGTATAAAAATAAAAGGACAGAAAATGATATAATATGCAAAGAGTAACCAAAAGAGAGCTGAAGTGGCTATACTAGACAAAATAGACTTTAAGACAAGAAATTGTAACTTGAGACAAAGAAGGACATTACATAAGAGGGTCAATCCATCAAAGAAACATAAAAATTATAAGCGTATATGCACCTAAGAACAGAATCCCAAAATACATAAACCAAGAAATGACAGAATTGAAGACAGAAATAAATAATTCAGCAATAATAGTTGAAGACTTCAATATCTAACATTCAATAATAGATAGAACAACTATACAGAAGACCAACAAGGAAATAGAAGACTTGAATAATACTATAAGCTCTATTGGGTCTGTCCCTGAGAAAGACAAATGTTCCATTAACATTTTTCAGAATAAATCATAAGTTTAGGCCATAAAATAAATCTTGACAAATTTAAAAGAATCGAAATCATACAAAGTATTTTCTCTGTCTAAAATGGAATGAAATTAAAAGTCAATAAAAGATGGAAATTTGGGAAATGCATATATGTGGAAATTAAACAACATACTCCTAAATAATTAATGGAGTAAAGAATAAATCACAAGGGAAATTAAGAATTATTTTGAGATGAATGAAAATGGAAACATAATATACCAAGATTTGCAGGATGCAGCTAAATGGTGCTAGAGGGAAATTTATAGCTCTAAATGCCTAGATGCAAAGCAAACTAAACCCAAAGCAAAAAAAAAAAGGAATAAAAGTTAGAATGGAAGTTAATAAAATAAAGAATAGAAAAACAATAGAGAAAATTAATGAAATCAAAAGAGTTTTTTGATGAGATTAACAAAGTTGACAAACTTTTAGCTAAACTTATCAAGAAAAAAGACTTGAATTATTAAAATCAGAAATGGAAGGCTTCCCTGGTGGCGCAGTGGTTGAGAGTCCGCCTGCCGATGCAGGGGACACGGGTTCGTGCCCCAGTCCGGGAGGATCCCACGTGCCGCGGAGCGGCTGGGCCCGTGAGCCATGGCCACTGAGTCTGCGCGTCCAGAGCCTGTGCTCCACAACGGGAGAGGCCACAACAGTGAGATGCCCGTGTACCGCAAAAAAAAAAAAAAAAAAAAAAAAAAAAAAATCAGAAATGGAAAGAGAGGGAACATTACTGCTGACCTCTGAGAGATAAAAAGAATTATAAGGGAATACTATGAACAATTGTGTGCTAACGAGTTAGATAACCTAGATGAAACTGACACAGGTCTAAATCTTGGTGGTCTTGGATTAGACGATAGTTTCTTAGCTATGAAACCAAATGCATAAGCAATAAAGGAAAAATATCGGGACAGGGGAGGGGACAAATCCCTTTTTACTCTTCCTGAAGTGTCCTCAGCAACCAAAGAAGCCAGACACCAGCTGATTTCTCAAACAGTCACCCTGTTACAAATGTTTTACCTGTTGGGTTTTTTTTTTTTGAGCAATGTACCATGCTAGAAATAAAATGGTTAAAACGACTGGAAATTGTCTGCATTTTACATACGAGAGACCAAGCGTTCCCCCAAGATCTCTGAGCTCCAGAGAATTTCATCAGAGTTTCCAGTGTTGTCCCACTTTAGGTTCAAAAGCCCAACAATTGCTAGATCTTGATTTAAACATCAGTCCCAATGAAGGAAACCAAGGCTTCTTTGAAAAATGTCTGGTCCCCAAGATGGTCCAAAAAAGTATGAGATGGGTCCATGACATCCACTTGTATCTTAAAAGTAAGTAAGTGCTAAAAAGAAAAAAATGAGAACGTGTAAAAAGGACACAGAAACCAACTTGAACTAACTTGAAGGGGAGGGGCTCCTAATGACCAAATCTGAGACAAGGTGAACATCAAAATAATGTAGTTGCTTTGGATTAAGTTGTCTCTCCCCAAATCCATATGTTGAAGCCCTAAACCCCAATGTAATAGTATTTGGAGGTGGATCCTTTGGAAAGTAATTAGGGTTAGATGAGGTCATAAGGGTGAGGTCTTCATGATGGGATCAGTATCCTTATAAGAAGAGACACCAGAAAGAGCTTGCTCTCTTTTCCACTGTAATAAGGCAGCCATCTATGAGCCAGAAAGCAGGCCTTCACTGGCCACAGAATATGTTGGCACCTTACTCTTGGACTTTCCAGCCTCCAGAACTGTGAGAAAAAAATTCCTGTTATTTATAAGCCACCCATTCCATGGCATTTTGTTATAGCAGCTCAAAAGAACCGAGACACCAACTAACAAATATTCTACACTATAAAAGAAAAAGCCAATGTCAAGAAAAACAAAGATAACTGACCTTCCCCACTACCTCTTTGGAGCAGTTTCTCAGAGCTATCTGAAATGCTGTCTCCTGGGCTATAGTCCTCATTTTACCCCAAATAAAACTTAACTCCCCCCCAAAAAAAAAGAAAGAAAAGAAAAACAAAAATAAACTAATGAACCATTCCAGGCTAAAGGAGGCTAAAAAGCAACAAAAATTAAATGCAATGCTTAATCCCAAAACTGAATCCTGGATAAGAATACAAATGACCATAACGGGCATTATTATGGGACAATTGGTGAAATTTGAATAAGTCCTAGAGATTAAATAATAGTATTATATTAATGTTAAATTATCTGATTTTGATCATTGTACTGTAAGATGAATATTCTTTTTCTTAAAAACACACATTAACTATTTATGAGTAAAGATGCATGGCATCTGCAACCTTAGTCTCAAATGGTTCAGAAAAAGATAAAATTTGTATATTTATATACAGAAAGAGAATGATAAAGCAAATGCAACAAAATATTAGTAATTGGTGAATCTGGGTGAAACATATATAGGGAGTTTTTGGTACTACTGCAAATTTTTGGTGTTTGAAAATACATATCAGAATAGAGAGCTACCTAATAAAGTCCAAAGTTAACTATATTCACCTATACACCTCCAACATGTAAGGGAAAAAAAGCGAAATTCAGTCAAACTAAAGATTTCCACACCTCGGTAGCTAACTAGGTCCACATTTCTTTTTTTTTTTTTTTTTGCGGTATGTGGGCCTCTCACTGTTGTGGCCTCTCCCGTTGCGGAGCACAGGCTCCGGACGCACAGGCTCAGCGGCCATGGCTCACGGGCTTAGTTGCTCCGCGGCATGTGGGATCTTCCCGGACCAGGGCACGAACCCGTGTCTCCTGCATCGGCAGGCGGATTCTCAACCACTGCGCCACCAAGGAAGCCCTAGGTCCACATTTCTGTTGGGTTCACACAGCTGTGGAAATACTACTGTTGGCGATGGGGGGGTTTCCCAAGCCATTTACATGTAGTTGGAGGCAAATGCTGAAAAACCAAAGTCTTACAAAAATTCCCAGTGCTCTTATATGCCCACCACTCCCGCTCCAAGAATCAAGTTGAGTTCTTCTTTGTCAAGACTCTTTCAACTGCAAATAGCAGAAACTCAGTTCAAACTTGCTTAGCAGGAGAGATTTATTGGCTCACTTAACAGCCAAGTTCTAGGGCTCCAGAGTGCCAGGAGTCCAGAGGGTGTTGTCATAAGTCTGTCTCACTCAGTCTTTCAATTCTGATACTTCTGTTTCCAGGCAGGATTTCCCTTCATAGGATTGAGATGCTACCAGCAAATCCAGACTTGCCTTCTACCACCTTCACAGCCTCAGGGGAGAGGGAATCTCTTTTCCCCTGGTATTTCCAAAAAAAATGTATTTGCTTGACTCTTACTAGAATAACATGTCTATCCCTAATAGATTGTGGGATCTATTAGGATACCTGATCGTCCAGGTTTGGGTCATAGAGTAATCCTTAAGGCAGAGAAATTGGAAAGTGGAGGAGTTGTAGACCTGATCTAATCATTCTGTGTGACAGTTGGGAAAGTCTGTTCTCCAAGGTGAAAACAGGGTGTTGAGAGCAAAAAAGGCAAGGGTGGAGGTTGGGCAAATAAAATAATAGTTGTCAATTATACCCTGTGTTTTGACTACCCACTTCCACATACCACCCCTTCAAAAATGCCTCCACCTACCAAAATGCAACCAAACCATGTACAATCAAACACTGTCCTCTGTCCCACCCCCAAATAGAGACAACTTAAAGGCATGTATTTATCTAGATCTGAATCCATTGTTTCTGGGTGAATTTCATTCATCTCAATTAGATCTGAGTATAGTCTCTAGAGGTGCAGCAGCATATGGCTGAATGATAGATTAACTCCCTTTCTTAACACATCTCTTATACAACAGTGGAGAAAGGAAAAGAAAAATAACAACAAAACTCCCTTTGGGAAAGAAGATAAGGAGAAACAATATAAGACTGTCACTGTCCATGGCGTTTAGCTTATGGATAATAGCAAGGACTCTCTCCTGGTGATGCACGAGTTCCTTGGTCAGCCACTTTGGGCTGCCCTGCTTCTACTATCTGAGAAGGACCCCCCCCCCCCCCGCCAGCCATCTGCTTATCTTCCCTGCTGGATTGTGAAGAATGTTCCTGTGGAAGCTCTATGTCTTTGGCAATCCCGTTTCTGTTGGTGTAGGTACAAGGCTTCATGATTCCCTTGAGGGTTGAGCAACTCAGACTTTCAGTTTCCCAGGATTGGGGTTTCTCTAGAAATTCAATGACACTACAATCTCATTAAGATTCTAGTCAACTCAATAGCAAAAAACCCCAAACAATTTGATTAAAAAATGGACAGGAGATCTGAATATACATTTTTCCAAAGAAGACATAGATGGTCAACAGGTACATGAAAAGATGCTCACTAATCATCAGGGAAACGCAAGTCAAAACCACAATGAGCTATCACTTCATACTTGTTAGGATGGCTGTTATCAAAAAGACATGAAATAACAAGTATTGGCGAGGATATAGAGAAAAGGGAGCCCTTGTGCATTTTGGGGGGGAGTGTAAATTGATGCAGCCCCTATGGAAAACATTATGGAGGTTCCTCAAAACATTAAAAATAGAACTAAGATATGATCCTGCAATTCCACTCTGGGTATTTATCTGAAGAAAATGAAAACACTGCCTTGAAAAAAATATATGCACCCCTATGTTCATTGCAGCATTATTTATAATAGCCAAGACATGGAAGCAACCTAAGTGTCCACTGGTGGATAAATGGATAAGGAAAATGTGGTGTATATGTATACGAATACTCTCCAGCCATAGAAAAGAAGGAAACCTTGCCATTTGCAATGACACGAATGGACCTTGAGGTCATTAAGACTAAGTGAAATAAGTCAGACAGAGAAAGACAAATACCATATGATCTCACTTATATGTGAAATCTAAAAAAAAAAACCCAAAACTCATAGATACAAAGAACAAAGTAGTGGTTGCCAGAGGCAGGGGGTGGGATAGGACAATATGAGTGAAGGGGCTCAAGAGGTACAAACTTCCAGTTACAAAATTAATGGCACGAGAATATAATGTACAGCATGTGACTATGGTTAGAAATACTGTATTTTGTATTTGAAAGTTAAGAGGCTAGATCTTAAATGTTCTCATCACAAGAAAAACAATTCTGGGGCTTCCCTGGTGGCGCAGTGGTTGAGAGTCCGCCTGCCGATGCAGGAGACACGGGTTCGTGCCCTGGTCCGGGAGGATCCCACATGCCGCGGAGCGGCTAAGCCCGTGAGCCATGGCCGCTGGGCCTGCGCGTCCGGAGCCTGTGCTCCGCAACGGGAGAGGCCACGGCGGTGAGAGGCCCGCATACCGCAAAAAAAAAAAAAAAAAAAAAAAAAAAAAAAAAAAAGAAAAACAATTCTGTAACTATGTATAGTCATGGATGTTAACTAGAAGTATTGTGTTGATCATTTGGCAACATATATAAATATCAAATCGTTATATTGTATCCTTGAAACTGATATAGTGTTATATATCAAGTATATCTCCATTTTTTTTAAAAAAAGGATCCTGCTTGTTTCAGGACAACTTTTTGGACCAGCATCCAAAACCAGAACTCTGCTTGAAGTGGGGTCCTTGCAGCCAGGCTGTGGCTTGGGAAATTCTACAGATTAGAAACAAGTCTCCCTCCATTCTCTGTATAACCCATTTGGCCAGGTAACCTTGCCAACAAAGCCTAGGCAGACAGGTGTGCTCATCTGCCCTGTACTCAGGCTGCATCCCAGGGATATCTCTTTATCCCAGGGCAGGGCTCACCCTTGCCAGTGGCATACAGAGGACATGCAGGTGGTACGTGGGAGGGACCGGGGGAGGAGGCTGAGTGTCACCCATTTTTAGGGTCCCTACATGGCTTGCTCTGTTTCTTTCCCCCAAATGAACTTGCTTTGGAGGCAGATCTGGCTTTTCTAATCCTATGAGGGGGAAGCTTATCAGACTCAGTCAACTTGGATTATTGACCACAGGTAGAATAAACCTCTTTTAGGAAAGTCCGATTTGATTCTCACTTATCATTTGAATGGGCCAGTTTCCATCAAAGTTTGTCTCTTTCTTGTAAGAACTTACTGAAACCCGCAAGAAGCAGCCAACATACTCTAATATCCTTTTTCCTGCCATGTGTCCTAAAGTCCAGTACCCATGGGAACGTGGACCCAGTCCCAAGACAAGCAAGTGACTCTCCGCCAGCTGGTGTTTTGCTGCGTCACAGGGCTGCCGGCTTCCCTCATTGCTCCGTGCCATTCACCATTCAACGGATCCCTCATTTTAGGTTCTGTCATAACACCCCATTTCTGCTGCTAATTTCAATATTGAGTCAGACATTTTGGCTTCAGGAGACAGAACTCCAATTTCTTTCCTCCAGGGACTGAAAAGTCCGGAGGCAGATGTGCCTTCAGGCACCACCGGATCCAGGTACTCATATGATGGTATTGGGTACTTTCTCTCTTTGTCTCTTGGCTCTGCTTCCCCGTGGGTTAACTTTGGTAGGAAGATGGCTACTAGCAACTCCAGATTTACGTTCTACCAGGTTAGCAACTTCACAGACAGACAGCTTCCCTTTCCAGTTAAAATTCTAGGGCTAACTCTCACTGAACCAACCTGGGATCACATGTCCTCCCCCAAAACAAATTCCTTGGTAGTGGGAGGTAGGAACAGCCCCAGCTGAGCCACATGGACAGAGAGCTGAGACTGGGGGTTGTCCAAGGAAAATTGGGGCACTGTCACTGGAAGAAAGAGAAGGAATGCTGGCAAGGCACAAAGAACACACATGCCCTGTAAGTTTCCAGAATTAAATGGCAGCTGTTCCTGGAGAGTACAAAGAAAAAGGGAATTAACAATTCTGGAATAACCTACTGTGTGTCTTTGATCTGCTTATTTTTTCAACATAAATTTTTGAACACCTGTTATGATAAATAATAACAGCTAATTCTTATATAGCATCTGTTGTGTACTAGGGTTCACACTTAATTCATTTAAGCCTCACAGCTCTGAAAGGTAAGTACTGTAATTATAGCCCCATTTTACAAGAAACTGAAGCAGAGAGCAAATTATTTAGTTAGTTGTAGAGCTGGGCATCTGTATTAGTTCCCTAGGGCTACTGTCACAATGAACCCCAAACTGGGTGGCTGAACACAACAGAAATTTATTGTTAGTTCTAGATGCTAGAAGTCTGAAATCAAGGTGTCAGGAGGGCCCTGCTTCCTTGAGACTCTGGAGAGAATCCTTCCTTGTTTCCTCCTGGCTTCTGGTGTGGTCGGTAATCCCTGGCTTTCCTTGGCTTGAAGTCGCATCCCTCCAAATCTTTGCCGCCATTATCACATGACCATTCTCTTCCCATGTGTTTTTCTTTTGTCTCTTCGCTTCTTCTTATAAGGACACCAATCATATTGGACTAGGGCCCACTGACTTTATTTTAATTTAATTACATCTGCAAGACTCTACTTTCAAGTAAGCTCACATCACTGGTATTGGGGGTCAGGACCTCAGCATATCTTTGGAAGGGATGCAATTCAACCCACAACAACATCCAAGCCAGGCCTGGCTCCAGAGTCCCTGCTTGCCTCTAGCCTCAAGTCTAGGACCCAGCTCCTGGGGTCACAGCAGTGGGAAAGCCGAGTGTGTACCTCCCAGGGGCTTTTGCACTCTGAGGAGACATTGTCTGGGTCGTGAGCAATGAAGGTGCGGATGGGGGTGCTCACGGGCACTGCACACTATTCTGTCCCCGGCAGGTTCCCGGGGGAGGGGATGTCTGCATGGGGCCGTGACGGACGAGCTGAATGCAAACAGGAGGGCTGGGATGGGAGGGGAGGGGTGTGCTCCAGGCAGAAGGAAATCATGGGCAGAGGCTGGGGGAGAGAGGGAACGGGGCTTGCTTGGATCTGTCCAAAGGGTTCAGCACGGCCAGGGCAGAGAAGTCAAGGAGGGAAGTTGGAAGAGGCAGCTGAAGAGGCCGGTGGGGGCAGAACTGGGAGGGTGGGTGAGTCATGCTGAGGAACCCCCACTCTGTCCTGGGCATCGCCAGGAGCCGCTGCGAGGACAAGCGCGGGGTTCCAATGGACGGGCTGATTTTTTTTTTTTTTTTGCGGTACGCGGGCCTCTCACTGTCGCGGCCTCTCCCGTTGCGGAGCACAGGCTCTGGACGCGCAGGCGCAGCGGCCACGGCTCACGGGCCCAGCCGCTCCGCGGCACGTGGGATCTTCCCGGACCGGGGCACGAACCCGCGTCCCCTGCATCGGCAGGCGGATTCTCAACCACTGCGCCACCAGGGAAGCCCGGACGGGCTGATTTTAACTGAATCTTCACTGTCCCGTGAAGTCGGTCACATCAGCCCCATTTTATACAACATAGAAATTGAGACTCCCAGAGATCAAGTGGGCTAGGTAGAGGCAGTGGCCAAGCTCTGAGGATCCTCTTGCTCCGGGGACTTGGGAGATGAGGTGGTGACAGTGGACAGGTCACCGGAGTGTTGAGCTCAAGTCCTGCCTTTCTACTCATTAGCTCAGGACTTGAGGGAAGTTGCTTCTCTCTGAACAGTGACTCTAACATGCAGACACTTCGTCCTGGCAGGGCTGCTATCGGCAGGGACCGAAAGGACCTGGGAAATCCACATGCAGGAAAACAGGAGCAGCCTGGCAACCACCGGATTGCTCTCATCTTCATCTTTCTGGTGGTTGATGCTCCTGGCTGACTCGTGGATGGGGCTGCCTTGGGCAGGCAGAGCTGCAGGAAGAAGCGTCTTCTGCACACAGCCCTGCTGCCCTCCCCAGCAGACCCGCACATCCCCAGCTCTTTCCTCCCAACGCAATCAGAGCTATAATTAAAATGACTTCATCAGACTCTGGAGGCGCACCCGACAAAGACAATTACCTCCTGGGGATGGTGCCTGGAGCTTTGGAAATTTCCTACAAAGAGAAGCAAGTGTGAGTGGCGTGGAAGAATGCACCTGGGTGTTTGGGGAGAGGGAGCCACTTTCTTCTCTGTAGGGGAGACACAGGCAGATGTGTGCGGATTTCTGGGGGCGGGGCACAGGTGATTTCTGAGGCTGAGTCATCCACACCCCAGCTCCCTGTCAAAGTCCCTGGTCTGAGCCTGTGATGCCAGGAGAGAGCAGGCTGTTATCTTCTCCAATCATGAAATGCCTCTCTGTTTTTCTACTTGGGAAACAGGAGAATGATTTAAAATTGTCCCCTGGCTGGAGCACCTTGTCTGTCCTCCTTTCTGCTCGCCTGCCCTAAACCAGCCCATCCCTGAAGGCCACAAAGCTGGTCCAGACCCCTCCAGCCCCCCTGTATCCCACCCCCTGCATCACAGATGAGCTTTTTGCTCTGACTTGTCTCTGCCAATGCCCTTCAATAGAAATAGAATGCAAGCCACACACAACCTAAAATTTAAAAAGCCGCGATGCAAGCAACTTAAATTTTTTCTAGTAGCACATGAAAAAAATCCAAAAGAAACAGATGCAATTGATTTTAATAACATAGCCAATACAGCCACTATATTGTCATTTCAACATGTAATCAATGTCAAAAATCATTACTCTTTTTATACCAAGTCCCCCCAAATCCTGTATTTTATACTTAAATCTCAATTCAGACTGGCCATATTTCAAATGCTCAATAGCCACATGTGGTCCCTGGTTACTGTATTAGATAGTGCAGGTCTGTATTGTGTTGACATTGGGTGATGGCCTTGTCTCCATTTATCAACTTGGTACATTTCCCTCCTGTGGAACTGTGGCCCACTGAGGCTGTATTCACCCCTCCAGGGAGCCCTGGACAGGCCTGGCTCTTGGGAGGCACTTAGTAATTGTTTTGGGGTGAATGAATGATCGTAGGAGGGGTCTCTCTGCCTTTCTATTAAGAAGGGATGCTAGAGGAATTCCTTGGCGGTCCAGTGGTTAGGACTCGACGAGGCTGAGGCTCGACGCCCCGGGTTCAATCCCGGGTCTGAGAACTAAGATCCCGCAAGGTGTGAAGCATGGCCAAAAAAAAAAAAAAAAAAAGATCTACAAGTGATGCTAGGAGATGTGGGTCTCTAGCTCTCTCTGGGCGTGGCAATGGCCCAGGAATCCTGCTCCAGGTTTTCCTTCCCATGCGGTAGGAGCTCCACACCAACGAGGAAACAGAGGAGGGTTGGGCAGCTGAGCTTCTAGTATCTGGCGATCACTCTTTTTTTTTGGGGGGGGGGGTACGCGGGCCTCTCACTGTTGTGGCCTCTCCCGTTGCGGAGCGCAGGCTGCGGACGCGCAGGCTCAGCGGCCACGGCTCACGGGCCCAGCCGCTCCGCGGCATGTGGGATCTTCCCGTACCGGGGCACGAACCCGTATCCCCTGCATCGGCAGGCGGATTCTCAACCACTGC
Source organism: Kogia breviceps (assembly GCF_026419965.1). Taxonomy (NCBI): domain Eukaryota; kingdom Metazoa; phylum Chordata; class Mammalia; order Artiodactyla; family Physeteridae; genus Kogia; species Kogia breviceps. The sequence goes on along the minus strand of NC_081312.1, from coordinate 8,849,089 downwards.
GCCACCAGGGAAGCCCTGCAACATCATTTTTAATGATTGTATAAACTATAATGTTTTAAAAACAAATTCCCAATTGTTAGCCATTTAGTTGCTTCTAATTTTTTTTTTTGCGGTATGCGGGCCTCTCACTGTTGTGGCCTCTCCCGTTGCGGAGCACAGGCTCCGGACGCGCAGGCTCAGCGGCCATGGCTCACGGGCTTAGTTGCTCCGCGGCATGTGGGATCTTCCCGGACCAGGGCACGAACCCGTGTCCCCTGCATCGGCAGGCGGACTCTCAACCACTGCGCCACCAGGGAAGCCCTGGCGATCACTCATTTTAAAAATCAGACCTGATGTCCGTGCACAGGCAAAGGAGAGCAGATGAGGGGACAGAGGGAGACGTTTTACTTCCTGCTTCCTCCTACTTAACTGCATCCATTCATTTATTGAACCATAAAATGCTTATTAACTCATTGGTTTGTTCATACGGGGAAACATTCCCAAAGCACTTTATTTAAGCCAGGCATTTGCTAGGTGCTGGTGTGTTTCATGGATAAGTAAGAAACCATCCTTCCTCTGGCTCTGTAATCCCCTGGAGTACTTGTTCTAGCAGAACATGTGTTTAACTAGAAGAAACATAAGCAAACGAGCAATCTCTGTATCACACTAACACCCTCCCCTCTCCCCATGGACTTTAATTTTCCTTCTCTCCTTCCATGGGCAACACACCTACTATGTGCAGGTTCAGTGCTAGGCACTCTTTCCATCATCTCACTCAATCCCCCACTTTTAGAGAAGAAAAAACTCTGGCTCAGAGAGGTTAAGTAGCTTTGCCTAATGTCACCCAGCTAGCAAGTGGCATAGCCAAGATGCAAACCCGATTCTTCAGCCTCCCCTCACAGGGAGCTCTGGACCCCTTGTCATTGCTGTTGAAGCTCCACACAGCTCTCTCCACCCTTTCCAGACATGCAGTGCCCAGCACACAGGAGATGCTCAGGAAACACGTACTGAATGGATGGATGAAATACTTGTTGAATTAAAGGACCAATGAATGGATGAATTCTTCCTCACTTTATAATGATTTGGTTTTGCACTGGTCTAACATATAGGTTCCTTATGGGCAGGAACCATAGTGCAGAAGACATGTGGATTCTGGAACCAGATGGATCTGGGCTCAAATCCTGAATCAGCCCCTATTTGCTGACCGGTCAAAAGAAACATGTCTCGCCATGAGAATTGACAGGGGAGGTAGTGTTGGGGTCTGACTTCAAAGGAGTTTCCTGGGCATTTTGCTGGCCCCACTGCTGCTTTCCATTTTCTCTGCCTGCTAAAAAGAGGGGTGGGTCTTGGACCATTTCCACCCCTGTGCTGTGCTGTAAATAATATATCAAGTGGCTTAGTGAGAAGCTCATGAATTCTTAAACCCTTTTTAAAGCGCTCCCAGGAAGAGAGGGCATCTGCTCCAGGGTTTTAGTGGCCCCCTGCCCTCTCCATCTGAGTCCCAGATGAGGTGAAATGACAGAGTCAGGTCCCCCTGCTGTAGCCTACAGGCCGAGAGCCTTTTAGGGAATGGAATATTCCTCTTCACAGGATCCCAAGTTCTCTGCGCACATGAATTATGCATCCAATACTTGGCAGAACCGCAGCCTGGAGACTGTCCCTGGAACCCAGATCCTCTAAGTTTGCAGTGCAAAGACGCATTCCCTTGCCCTGCCCCCATGCCAAGCTGCCAGGACCGAGAGCATACAGGTGGCCTGAGGCCCAGGACACTCAAAGCGCACGGCAGGTTGCCTCTCCTGACAAGTATAAATGCATTCAAAAAGGGAGAGATGCTACGGAAATATAAAATAAGCTGTTTTTATTTTAAGGATGGATTACTTAAGGTCAGAACCGCTTCCTAGAGGAGGTGGTTTTTGAAGTGAAACCTGAACCATCAAAAGAAAGATCTGGAGTAAAAGAGTTCCAAGCTGAAGGAATAGCAAAGTCTATGTCCCTGCAGGGAAATGTACTGGGTGTGGTGCTGAGACAGAAAAAAAGGCCTGTGTGGTTGGTGAGCTGAGAGTGGGGTGGAAGGGAGAGAGGACTGAAGGACAACTCCTGGGTCTATTGAGAGGCATTAGGGACAATTAGCAAAGGCACACCTTCCTCTGGACATACACGACCTTTAACTCAAGTACCAGATTCCACAGAGGAGCATGGCTGGATTTGAGCCCTACCTGACTCCCTGCCAGGCACCCCTGTGCAGTGTGCAACATGCAGAATTGTACATAGAGGACCTGGGTAGAGCCACTATCTGCTTGTGATGCAGCAGGGTGGAAATCATAGCTCAGTGCTGGCTAGGTTAAATTCAAGATGCCATTAGCCACCCAGGAGAAGTTGCTGAATCGACAGTTGGATAGGCCTGTCTGGAGCTCAGGACAGAAGTCTGGGTGTCCTCACTGGATCATTACATGCCTGGATGCAGTTGCCCAGGGAGAGCTATAGAGTGATATTTCTAACATGCAGATCTGCCTGGGAAGTACTTAGTCTGTGGGTGAGGCCAGCAAGGTGCCTAGGAATTAAAATTTAAGGAGGCGCTCTCAAGGTCACACAAGTGCAAAGCTGGCACCTGAGAGTCCATGCCATCTTAAATTTTGTGTCTTCTTAAATCTAGTCCTGGTCTGGAGTCATTCAACGGAGAAAGGAGAGTCAGTGGTGCTGGCACAATTGAAAATTCATTTGGGAAAGAAAAAAAAAAGAACCTCAACCTTTATTTCACACCATATATAAAAACAAAAATAGATCACAGACCTAAACACAGAAGCTATAACTATAAAACTTTGGGGGAAACAAAAACAGAGAAAATCTTCATGACCTTGAGATAGGCAAAGATTTCTTAAATAGGACACAAAAAGCATGAACCATAAAAGAAAAAAAAGATCAAGTGGATTTTATCAAAACTAAGAGCTTTCCTTTGAAAAACATCATTGGGCCTCCCTGGTGGCGCAGTGGTTGAGAGTCCGCCTGCCGAGGCAGGGGACGCGGGTTCGTGCCCCGGTCCGGGAGGATCCCACGTGCCGCGGAGCGGCTGGGCCCGTGAGCCATGGCCGCTGAGCCTGCGCATCCGGAGCCTGTGCTCCGCGACGGGAGAGGCCACAGCGGTGAGAGACCCGCGTACCGCACAAAAAAAATAAATAAATAAAATGAAAAACATCATTAAGAAAATTTAACAAACCACAGACTGAGAGAAAATATGTGAAGTACATATATCTGACATAGGACTTGTACCCCCAAACACATAAGGAACTCTTACAACTCAGTAATAAAAAGACAATTGATCCAATTCTTTTTAAATGGAGAAAGATTGGAATAGACCCTTCACAAAAGAAAATATACCAATGGCCAATAATGAGCAAGTAAAAGAGAGGTTCAGCATCAACATTCATCAGGCAAGTGCAAATTTAAACCGTAATAAAGTACCACTTCATACCCGCTCAAACGGCTTAAATTAAAACCGATGAAAATACCAAGGACTGGTGAGAATATGAAGCAACTGGAATTCTCAAACACTGTTGTTGGGAATGTAAAATGTACAAACACTTTATAAAACAGTCTGGCAGTTTATTATAAACATACAACTAAGCAGTTCCACTCTTAGGTTTTTACCCAAGAAAATGAAAACAAAATGTCTATACAGAACATACAGTACACAAATGTTCACAGGCACTTTATTCATAACAGCCCAAAACTTAGAAAGAGCCAAGTGCCCATCAACTGGAGAATGGATAAACAAACGGGTATATCCAGACATCAATGCTTTGCATCAATAAAAATGGAACTACAGATACATGCAACAATATGCCTAATTCTCAAAAATATCATGCTAAAGGAAGCTGGACAAAGAAAAAAGTACAATCTGTATGATTCCATCTATAGAAAAATCTAGAAAAGACTAATGTAATCTGTAGTCACGGAAACGTGATCGATGTCTGCCTGAGGCTGGGGGCTAGGGGTTGACTGCAAAGTGATAAAAGAGAACTTTTATGGGTGAGTGGAATGTTCTATACCTTGATTATAGTTTTGGTTACACAGGTGTCCATGTGTATCAAGACTCATCAACCTGTATATGTAAAATGGGTACATTTATGTAAATTATGCATCAATAGAGTGACTTAAAAATACCTCAGTTCAGGGCTTCCCTGGTGGCACAGTGGTTGAGAGTCTGCCTGCCAATGCAGGGGACACGGGTTCGAGCCCTGGTCTGGGAAGATCCCACATGCCGCGGAGCACCTGGGTCCGTGAGCCACAATTACTGAGCCTGTGCGTCTGGAGCCTGTGCTCCGCAACAAGAAAGGCCACGACAGTGAGAGGCCCGCGCACCGCGATGAAGAGTGGCCCCCACTTGCCACAACTAGAGAAAGCCCGTGCACAGAAACGAAGACCCAACACAGCAAAAATAAATATAAATACATTAATAAACTCCTAACCCCAATATAAAAAAAAAAATACCTCAGTTCAGGCTTTAGCTGACAGCCAGTCCTCTGGTCCTCCTTGTCACTCTGAGTGTGGTAATGGAAGAATGTTTTCTTTCTTCAGGACATGATGATTAAATAGTTCTGTCCACCTGCAGGACATGGTGGGTGTTAAAAAATGGACTCAGGGGACTTCCCTGGTGGTCCAGCAGTTAAGACTCCGCTCCCAATACCGGAGGCCCGGGTTCGATCCCTGGTCAGGCAACTAGATCCTGAATGCCAAAACTAAGAGCCCACGTGCCACAACTAAAGATTCCACACACTGCAATGAAGATCTCGCATGCAGCAATGCATCAACGAAGATCCCGTGTGCCGCAACTAAGACTCAGCGCAGCCAAAATAAACAGTCATATACTTATAAAAAAAAATGGACTCAAGATTGGCGGATCTGGACTTCCCTGGTGGTGCAGTGGTTAAGAATCCACCTGCCAATGCAGGGGACGTGGGTGCGAACTCTGGTCCGGGAAGATCCCACATGCCGCGGAGCAACTAAGCCCGTGTGCCACGACTACTGAGCCTGTGAGCCACAACTACTGAGCCCGTGCACGGCAACTACTGAAGCCCTCGCGCCTACAGCCCGTGCTCCACAACAAGAGAAGCCACCGTAATGTGAAGCCCGCGCACCGCAACAAAGAGTGGCCCCCACTCACCACAACTAGAGAAAGCCGGCATGCAGCAAAAAAGACTCAACACAGCCAAAGGGAAAAAAAAAAAAAAAGATTGGCAGGGGTCCATGCCTGCCCCTTTGTTTAGAGATGAGGGAACTGGGGCTCAGAGAGCAGAAGAGACTCATCCAAGGACACACAGCGTTATATAGGTTTTGACTACAAGGTGTCGCTTGGGAACGTTTGGGTTTAAAACATAAAAACAAAACAAGCCATCAGACAGTTTGCATTGGTCCCGTCTCTCTTTTTCTTCAGAGCCGAGTTCTGGGAGAGGTCTGGATTCCCCTGAGGAAGCCCAGGTCTACAGGCTGGTAACTGCACAAAGCTTGTCTGCGGAGCATTTCTTCTTCTCTGCTCTTCTGCAGAGAAGAGCCACCCAATCCGAGAACACCGTCATCATGAAGCAGTGAGGGTACAGGACCGCGAGCCCTGCTTTTCAGCTGACATCACCTCGTGCTGGTCTCCCCACCTTCATCATTGCCCTCCCTGCCTCCCAGGGTCCATGTGAGAACGTGAAAACCTGGGTGCCTGCTCCCAAAACTCTTACTGAACCTGCACGTCTGGTCACTGCAATAAGTCAAAGCAAGGATGTAAAGAAAAAACAGATCAGAAAGGAGTAAATAAAATGGTCCCTCTTTGCAGATGACGTGATTTCCCACATAGAAAATCCCAAGGAATCTACCAAAAAATTCCAAGAACTAGTAAGTTCTAGGTCATAGAATGCACGGCAAACATACAAAATCAATGATATTTTTACATACTAGTAATGAACACATGAACATCAAAATTGAAAGTGTAATATCTAAAAATTTATAATCACTAAACAAAAAGGAAAAGAAAGAAATGTTTAGGTGAGCATTTAATAATCACGTCCAGGCCTTGTATGCTGTAAACTACACAACACTAATTAAAAAAAAAAAAATCGAAAAAGATCTAAATAAATGGAGGAACATATTGTCTTCAGTATGTCTCTAAACATACTGGATTGGAAGACTCAACATAGTAAAGATGTAATTTCTCCCCAGTTTGATACAGAATAATGTTTAACCAGCTGTCTGGGCATCCTGTGGCCCAGTGAACTTGACAGATAAAATTAACCACCATGGTAACTAAGTCAGAATAGCATTACTGTAGAAATAGAGGAACAATTAATGGACTAGAATAGACAACCCATCAACAGGCCCACACCTAGATTGAAACCTGACAAATTTCGTGTTGCTAATCAACACCAAACAAAAAGCACTGGACTGGTCAATAAAAGGGATGGGATAATGGATTATTAACATGGAAAAGATGAAAATTCTTCCTTAACCCGTACCAAAAAAATAATCAGTAAGAAAAGGGTTGAAATATGAAAAAATAAAATAAAAATTAAAAACTACAGGAGACTATCTCTATGGTCTCCAGTTGAGAAAGGATTTCTTCAACAAGGGCGAAGTGTATAGTTAAATATTAATAAACTTTGACTCAATTAAAATGAACTTCTGTTCTGGTGTCTCTTCTTAAAAGGGCATTAATCCCCTTATCAGAGCTCCACCCTCATGACCTAGTGACCTGATTACTTCTCCAAGGTCCCACCTCCAAACACTATCAGACTGGTTTCAACATATGAATTTTGAGGGGACAGAAACATTGTCAATAAGGCACTGGTCCCATTTGCTGAGGTCAGCGCTGCCCCCACAGGGGGGTTCGGGGACGCCTGCTGGCTTCATGGCCTTCTCCCCGTCAGCTGTGCAGGTTGCTGGACCAGCATCTCTGCCATTGTCCTCATTTTAGCTATTGCAGCCGCACGTTTGGGATACTTGTTGGAGGTCGGGAAAGATTAAAACAGGGCCATAAGGTAGCAGGTGTGCACTGTGCAATTCTAGAAGGCATCATTCACAGTTTAGTCTCTGTTATGTTATTAACCATGTTAGAGCTCACATTTATGGAAGACACCATGTACCAGATTCATGATCTCATTAAATTCTCTGGTTCTGTTTTCTTCATTTTGCAGATGACAAAACCCAGGCTCAGCGAGCCACTACCTTGCCCAAGCCGCAAGTGCAGAGCTAGAGTTTAAACCTTCTGCCCAGTTCCAGAGCTCCGAGGACACCGTACTCTGGACCCAGGGTTGGCACAGAAAGCCTGCTAACCCTGACCCTGGCAGGCCAGCCCCACGAAAGCACCGCTGGCCCCCTAGGGAACTGGGCTCAACAGCACGGGGCAGGGCGCCAACAGCACCGGACTCGGGTTCAGGGCTCGTTCTTGCACCCACCAGATAAGCGACCTCGCGCCTCAGCTCCTCTCGCCTCAGCTCCTCCCTCCAGCACGCGAAGGGAAGCGACTGTGAGCCGTCCGGGGTTCCACCGAGTCCCGCCCTTGGGGGTGGGGCAGGGAGTGGTCACGTGAAGGGGCGCCTTGCCCCCTCCCCACCCCGAGCCCCGCCCCGCCCCCAGGCTCCTAGTCCTCCACCCCTTGAGCGCAGAGAGGGCTGCGGGCGCCGCGCGGGCTCGGGACCTGCCGCCCCCACCCGGTTGCCGAGGTCGGCGTCGCCGCCGCGCGGTTTCGGGGAGGCCTGCTCGCTGCGCGGCCTTCTCCCGGCCAGCTGTGCGGGCGGCTGGACCAGCAGCAGCAGGGAGGACTCGGGCGCCGGCGGCAGCAGCGACACCATGGATCTGTCCTTTATGGCCGCACAGGTAATGGGGCTCCTTCCACGCGCGCCCCGGGCCGCCAAGTTTGCGCAGGTTCGGGGCCACGGTCTCGCCCTCCCCGCTGGGGCTGAGCGCACCGGGAGGGTTCAGGCGGCCGAGCGCGGGTCCTTTGTCCGGAGCTGGCATCCCCACTGGGTGCGCGCGTCTGGGGCGGCGAGCATGGCTCCCGGGGGTGGGGCAGGCTGTGCGTGCGCCCAGTGTTCCTTGGATCGACCTGTGCGAGGGGTCTCGGCAGGGGTCCCCTCCCTGCCCATCCCCCACCTGCGGTCCTCCCTCCGTTGCCCCGCAGCCCTCCGAGGCGGGGCGGCCCAGATCCGTGCGTACCCGGCTGGGCAGGCAACCTCGCTCTTCCCCATTCTGCATCTTCCCGAGGCGCCGGGTAATCTGTCACTTGCTGCTGACCTCGGACGCCTCCCACCTCACTTTTCTCCCGTTTGGTGGAGACCACAGACTCTGTAGCCCGAGGAAGGCGGCGAGACCCGCTCTGTGACCAGCCAAGCGCCAGTGCACAGCAGTCGTTTTCTCCTTTTTCTGCGTTGTGCTGAGTCTGTAGCCATCGGTGCCCGGCGCGACCATAACTCTTCTCTCGACACAAAACAGGTTCCCAGTGGCAGACAAAACAGATGACCTCTCATCGCTTGGATTTTTTCTCCAGGGGAATCCCCTGAAGCTCTGAGCGTGGAGTGATCTTTATGATTGGTGCCTTAACTCTGGAGCCAGAACAAAGGCAAACGCCTGCTTTCCGGAGCTGGAGCGGTCTGTGGCCTTTTGGAGTTACAGTCTGGCTCCAGGGAAGGGCCACCGCATTTGGGCTAGGCGAGTAAGTCCCCATGTACCAAATTCAGACCTTGCACCTTATATCGAGTTGGTTATGTTGGGAGCCCAGTGGTAGGAAGGCCCCCCAGGTTCCCTCTGTCCCCTGGGCATGTGGCAGGGGCTCCACTGTCTGCTGTTTACTTTTCCAGGGAATGGAGTTTCAGGGGACACTTTCCTTTTCTCCCAAACTTCACCATGGTGGAAATCTGTTTAAAAAGTAACAGCAAAATCTAGGCTGTAGGGGCAGCGAGCTCCCAACGCAAGCATTAATGGGTGCAGAATCCCCAAGCTGGCTCAAGGAAACCCAGATTCCAGCTCTTGGCAGTCTCTTAACAGGTTTTCCATCATGCTAATTGCTCCCATGAGCCATGCTGGTCTTTTCTTGGGTCTAATTTTCTGTCTCCTGTTCCTAGACCCATGTTTATAAATATTATCATATGGACATCCTTTTAGATAGTGCTGACTTTAACTGCGTGATGACAGAGGAGGCTTCACCGGATTTATTTCTAGAGGGGAGAAGAGCTCACACAATATCTACCTCTGCCTCCCAGCTCCGGATCCCACCAAACAGCTGACATTTCCATGGTTACAAGATAAATTGATTACTGCTAATCCTGGGGCTGGCTGGAGCATCAGGAGTTGCTATGGTAACGTGACAAAATAAACATAGGGCTTTTCAGCACCTATAGGCAGAGCCTGCGCAGAGATGGAGTTCTGGTTTTTCCTTTTTCTTTTTTGTGTACAATTCAAGTTTAATGTGGTCAGTGTATTACCGTGGACAGATGTTTGGGCATTGATTACACACTCAGTCCTGGGTTAGCTGCAGGGACAGAAACGTGAAGTGCCACCAAATGGGGAGAGATGCTGACGTTTTGCTGAGCATCTGCTATGTGCCAGACGCGGGTGCTTACACGCTTGATTACAGTAAATCCTTACACGTCTGTGACATTGGCACCGTTATCCCCATATTACGGATGAGGATACCAAACTTCAGCGAAATGGAACAATTTACCCAGGACACACCATTAGCAAGGAGGAAAATGGGTTTCACATCTGGGTCTGAGGATCTGCAAAGCTGCTGGGTTTCCACCTTCTTGCTTCCCCCTGAGCAAGACACAAAATAAGGGACAGGAAGGACAGATTTAAAGATGACTCATCTCTCCTTCTCCCCCCAGGAAGTGCTCTCCTCGTGGTGCGTCGTGATCTAATGGATTTCATTCTGGTGTCGCTCTGTGCCTCTTATCCCCACAAAGGCGGGAACTTTTCCTTCTTTGTCTGTAGCACTTAGCGGCGCTTGGCCCAGTGAGTGCGCAGCATATGCTGTGGGTGTACAGTGACTGCTGCATGTGACCAAGTCGATGTCCCCGCACGTCAGCAGAGGGCACTTTGATAGAGACACGCGAAGGCCTCCATCCGCTTGTTCAGCTAATGTTGAGTGCCTGCCTTGTGCCAAGCTCTGTGTCAGGCACTGGGACAGGGATGCTGGGGGACAAAGCTGAATGGGATGTAGATTTTCTTTCTGGATGCCTGGAGAGTAGTGGGGAAATGATGGACCAGGCCATTCCTAGAAAGGGCGACCAAAACGCCCGGTATAAAGTAGGCCCTCCACAAGCATCTGTTAGATGATTGGATGAGGGTAAGACAAGATGTATGTGCAGGAAAAGCCATTAACAGGAAAAGATAGTGAGTTTGAGGGGTCACATGCCGCCCCCCCCTCCAAACACCTGTTCATCGGTACTTGAGGCTGGGGGTTCTGATGGGTGAGAACTGGAGGCAGATTTCCCCTAGCGGGCCCGGGAATAAGGACATTCTAAGCAGAGAGGTATGGAACTTCCCTGGCGGTCCAGTGCTTGGGACTTGGTGCTTTCACTGCCATGGCCCCAGGTTCAGTTCCTGGTCGGGGGGGCTAAGATCCCGAAAGCCACACGGAGCGGCCAAAAAAATAAAAAATAAGCAGAGAGGCACGGAGGTAGGAAAGCCCAGAATATGTTCACAGAATCCTTCAGGAAACTGGAGGGTAGGGAGCACAGTAGAACTGGGAGACAGAGGCCAGGGCCAGGTTGTAGAAGGTACTAACTGCCCAAGATGAGACGTTCACATTTAATCAGTAGACAGTAGGAGCCATTGTAGGTGACTGAGCAGGAATAGGTTATGATTGAAGCAGTGCCCTGGGAAAACCCCAGACCCTGTAGAGGCCAGAAGCTGGAGGGATGGATGGAGTCGGAAGTACACACCTGTTTGATTCACTGATGGAGTAAAAGAAACCATATTCTTGTGGCTCCAGAACCCAAGTCTCTTCCCCTTCACCAAGTTGTGAAATATGATTCCTCTTCATGGCTTAAAAAGACCTGGAGGATACATGCCATTTTAGATAGATTTCCCTCTCAAAAGCTAAGCATCAAAAAGACACTCTTCTTGGATTTACAGAGTGGACATCAGTTATCCAACAAATCCTCTTACGCAGATGTGCCCTCCTGGTGCGGGTACACCGGGCTGTGGGTTTGGGCTTAGAAGAGGCTGTGGTCGCTGAAGATGTAAAGACTCAGCTCAACCCTGAGCCCTGGAGGCACTCAGCGTCTCTTTCCCCCACCCTGGAAATACCCCAGCCCCACTCTACACAATCCCTGAGTCCCTGGAGATTCTGGAGGGTTGGATAGTAAACAGGGGCATGCATTTCCCTATGGCCAGAGATGGCCAGGAGGGAAAGGCTACCCAGACCCCCTAGGAGCTGGAGGGGAGGGAGAATCACACATCTTGAAGACTGACCCTCAGATCCCTTTGTTGTCGGTGGGGTAGCCTGTCTCCAAAGACGGCCCCATCCGTTCCTTCCCTACCTCCTTGGAGGTACATGTTGGCCCCCCATGACGGAGTTTAAGATCTGATTCCCCTCCCCTTAATGTGAGCTGGCCTTAGTGATTTTTCTGACCCAGACAATGCAGTGTGAGTGACATTCTGAGATTAGCTTGACGTTCTGAGATTGGTTTGTAAGAAGCCTGCAGCTTCCACCTGGGACTCTTGGAGCTCTTGCTCTGGGGGAAGCCCAGTATCATGCGTGAAATTCAGAGACCCTGAGACCTCGGGAAGGGGATGAACATTTAAGAGACCTACTGTGTGGTGGGCCAGCGCAAGGAATGAACTAGAGGGACAAGGAGCCCTGTTTACATGTTTCTAGGTTGTAACTCTTGGAGAACAAGCATGCCTGTGGCATAAGAGCTCGCTCTTACTTTTGTCTTGCATTGCCCTTACAGTGACTAGTTTAAACCCAGTGGTTCCCAAATGTTGCTGCCACTAGAATCACCTGGGAGCTTTTAAGGGTCTTGCTGCCCAGGTCCTGCCCCAGACACTCCCATCTGAGTCTGCAGCTGGGAGCCAGCATCAGTATTTTCTTTTCATCCCCTAATTGATTCCAGTGTGCGATCAAGGTTGAGACCCGGACCCTAAATCCACACTGTGGGGCTGTTCCCTTCCCCGCCCTTTGGATGGAGAAGGTCCTTGGTCCCTTTTAGGTCATAAAAAATCATGTCGTCCCTGGAAGTCACTCCGATATCAATTCAGCAAATTAAAATATTCAGCCCAAAATAATGTAACCTGGGAGCTTGCTCCAAAATTGAGGTTCTTGTTTGGGATTAGCAGGTGCAAACTATATTTTATATATATATATATATATATTATATGGAATATATATAATATGAAATGGATAAACAATGAGATCCTAATACATAACGTAGGGAACTATATTCAATATCTTGTGATAAACCATAATGAAAAAGAATGTGAAAAAATACGTGTATGTGCGTATGTATAACTGAATCACTTTGCTGTACACCAGAAACTAACGCAACATCTTAAATCAACTATATACATCATACAATAAATTTTTAAAAAAAGAAAGAATATTGAGGTTCTCCCTTCCTCCAGACCACACCTGGCACAGGTGGGAAACCTAGAGTTGGAATGGGTGCCTATATTACTGTCGTGGTACAGACAGGGAGGAAATGGAGAGCCCAGGTGGTTCGGCTGACAGGCTGGGGAGCCGTGAGTGGGGCTGACACAGGAGCACCCTTCACATCATCATACCACCTCCCAGAGCTGTCCAAGTGCTGGGGGACGGTGGGAGGACCCGGGACCCTTCCATGGATCAGCTTCAGGGAATCGTTGAGCCCCCGAGGTACACAAAGTAGCATGTTTATGTACATTTTGAAACAAGTTTTTAAAGAAATCTCTATTCATTTCCTACGGCTGCCGTAACAAATTACCAAAAACTGGGTGACTTAAAACAGCAGAAATGTAATCTCTCCCAGTTCTGGAGGCTCCAAGTCCAAAGTCGACAGGCCTGTGGTCTCTCTGAAGGCACTGGGGAGGACAAGCCTGTGACTCTCTTAGCCTCATGGGTGTGGTCTGCAATCATTGGTGTTCCGTAGCATGTCAGTTCTTCTCTTCCTATCAGGACACCAGTCATATTGGATTAGGGCCCACCCTACTGACCTCATCTTCTTTTGATGACATCTGCAGAGATCTTATTTTCAAATAAGGTCACATTCACAGGTACTGGAAATTAGGACTTCAGTATATCTTTTGGGGAGACACAGCTCAACCTATAATAGGGTCTGAAGATCCCTGAAGAATAAGGATCTTGGTTTTTGTGTTGGTGGCCACTGGCCTTTGAGAGGCAGTGGAGAGATCACTTCTCTAAACCTCAGTTTCATCATCTGTGAAATGGGGACAAATGGCCTACCTCGTGGAACTGTTCATCTAGTCATTCAACAACCATTTCCTGTGTGCTAGGCCTTCCCTGTGTGGAGCGCTGGTGGGAAGAGGGTCACAGGCCCTGCCGTGTGATATGTGACAGGGTGGAGGTAAACAGAGGTGCCCTGGTACGGCAGAAGAGGCACCTCGCCCAGCTCTGGAGGACGGGGAAGGCTTCCGGAGGTTTGAATTGAGCTGAGTTTGAAGGATGCATGTTATGCTGTTATGTAGACGAAGGAGGACACTGGGGGTGTGCGGGGGATGACATGAAATGGCTTGAAATGGAAGGGGCTTGAATAGTGTCTCTTATTGGGAATGAAGGTTGCAAGTGACCATCTGGTTGGGCCGAGGGGCAGGTGGGAGGGAGCGGAGATGAAGCGGGAGGGACCAGGGCTAGGCAAGTGGCCTCATGGAGTGGAGCAGGGTGGGGTGGGGGGCTGCGGTGACCCGGAGAGCAGGGCTGTGGCCTGGAGGGGGCACAGACAGCGGCTCTGAGCTCCAGCAACTTGCCCATGCTGTGCAAACTCACAGGCCCAGGGCTGCGGGTGCTTGTGGGTTTTTAAGAAAACTGAAAACTCCGATGCTTATAAGCAGTCTGGATTTTCTTTTTGTGTGTGTGTGTGTGGTACACGGGCCTCACTGTTGTGGCCTCTCCCACTGCAGAGCACAGGCTCTGGACGCGCAGGCGCAGTAGTTGTGGTTCACGGGCCCAGCCGCTCCGCGGCCCGTGGGATCCTCCCGGACCGGGGCACGAACCCGCGTCCCCTGCATCGGCAGACGGACCCTCAACCACTGCGCCACCAGGGAAGCCCTGGATTTTCAAATGTTGGCAACTAATTAAAAATTTTTAACTAACCGACCAACCATGATGTGGGCTGTTTTAATAATTACTTATTGTTTACCATTTCAGTTACTCCGTGGTAGCAATCATTTCTTTTGTGAGACCAGAATTTAGGAAGAAGTGGGCTAGGCAGTTTGTTTCTGCCCCGATGGCATCAGCTGGGGGCTCGGGTGGAGTCTCACAGCTTCACACAAGCGTCTGACACCTCTGTGCAGCCTGACCCTTCTGTCTACTTGGTCTTTCATCCTGCAAATGTTTCTTCAGGCAGGTGGGGCTTCCTCCCAGCTCGGTGGTCTCAGGGCCATCGAACTTCTTGTGTAGCACTGCCTTCCCTCTCGAATCAGCATCCCTAGGTGGACGCTGCTAAGCTTCTTATGAACCAGACTGGGAAGTCCCAGAATGTCACTAACTCCACCTTCGTTTGGTCAAGAAAATCCGAAGGCCAGCCCGGATTTAAGGACAAGGGAACCCGACTCTACCTCTTGATGCAGGAAGCAGCACGCATGTCCAAGGGGGAGGAAGGATGAACAACAAACATCTTTGGAGACAGGCTACACCTGGTCCAAACAGAATAGGTGTGTGGACTGGATTCATCCTGGGACTGCCGCTGTGACAAGTATCTCTAGACTAGACAGATGTATGTGGAGCTTGACAAAACCTTATAACAAATTTCCAAGCCCAGGAGAGAAGTAAATTATTACCAAGGAGCTACACCATAACCTTACTAGACTGAACCATATGAAGTTGCTGACGTTTGACCATTTTGACCTACAAAGTGAAAATTTTATATAGTTCAGCCTAATAGGTACTAACGAAAAGACAGTAGGTTCCTTGAGTTATGGAGGGAGGAAGAGCTGTGGAACACGGGATGGAGCGAGGAGACGTGGGAAGGGAGATCACTACCTGCTGAGGGGAGATCTGAGGAGGCTTCGTGGGTTTGAGGAGCAGGGCCCTCCCCTGACTTTCCCTGCTCAGCCCAGCCCTTAGAACCTTGACCTTGCTGGTGGGAGGACACAGTCACACCTGGAACATTATGTCCCACTGAGTGGGTCTTTCTGGAAGAGAAGATGCTGGTCTAATCATAGCTGAGATGCTTATAACATCCACTGCTATTCCCCCTTCTCCCACCCTCCCTCCCCCTGGGCCTTGGGAGTCTCACGGTTAATTTGTATTTTAATCATTTTTCATGGAGGGGGAAAAACCACAAAAGACTTCTGGTCAAGTTGAAGAGGTGATTCTGTTATCTCTTGAAATGGTCCTGGCTATTCTCAAGGGCCAGTGGGAGCATTCCCAAAGATCTGCAAGAAACCAGCAGCAGTTTTCCCTCCCCAGAGGAACACAGCGCTTCCCAGAGAAATAGAATTCTAGGGAGTCTGGCAGTCTGCTCCTTAGAGAATGTTTTCCCCAGCCAGCAACTTCTCTTTTTTCTTTAAGCAAGAATTAATAAAATACAAATTGTCTGTTATCTCATATGTTTTCAACCAAAGGGCTTGTCTTGAACTTTGAATTCCGATTTTAAAGATTTAAATATTTTATCATTCTAATTAGACCTGCCTCTGGAGAGCATATAGTGCTACATTTTTGCAGGGGTGTAATGAGAAGTTAAAGAAGAAGTAAAAATCTGTAGTACATTTTGTAGACCAAATTTCTAGATAGTGTTTTAAGGGTCAACACATTCCATCTGACTTGAAACAATTATATCTCACAGAGCTAAGAGAACCAGGTCGTCTGGAAGTGGATTGCAAATCTCCAATTGAACACTTTAGTGTTTGTGGAGCACCTGCTGTGAACTCAGCCCAACTTTGGGGGTCCAAACCCCAGCTTCTCTACTCTGAGATGATGGAAACCCATCTCTGTTTACTCCCTCCCAGTTCTATCCCCTCAAGATGTCCTTGTACCTTCCCATCATAGCTGCATTTTATCAAATGTTTAGGAGGTACCAGGCAGGCCCTGTGTTGAATAATACATAGAATCTCACTTCTAAATCCTATGACACCCTCATGGAATAGGCAATTTTAAGATCCATTTTACAGATGAAAAAACTGAGGCTTAGAGAGGCTAAGTCACTTGCCCCAGGGCACACAGGCTGGGATTCAAACCCAGATCTCTGTGCATCTTCAGCTTATTTTTTAAATCCAATTTTACAATCTCTGCCTTCTGACTGGAGTGTTTAAACCATTTATGTTTAATGTTTTTGTTTATAGTTGGGTTTAAATTTACTATCTCACTGTTTGTTTCCTATTGGTCCCACCTGTTCTTTGTTCCCCTTTTCTTCTTTTTCTGCCGCCTTTTGGATTCACTGAGAATTTTTTATTATCTCATGTTGTCTCCTCTCTTGACTTATGGGCTATAACAGTTTTGTTATTTTAGTGGTTGCTTTAGGATTTATAGTGCATGTCTTTAGCTTAGCATATAGCCTGTCTACAAGTGATATTATGCCACTTCACATTCAGTGTAAGAACCTTATAACAATACACTTCTATTTCTCCCCTCTAAACTTTTGTGCTATTATTGTTGCACATTGCACTTCTATGTGTGTTTTAAACCTCACATTGTATTGTTCTCATTTTTGTTAAAAGTTAATTACCTTTTAAAGAGATTTAAATAGTAAGGGAAAAACTTAAATATTTTCCCATATAGATACTATTTCCAGTGCTCTTTATTCCTTTGTGTAGGTCTATATTTCTATGTGTTATTTTCTTTCTGTCTAAAGGACTTTAACATTTCTAGTAGTTCAAAAGTGCTGGTGATTCAGTTTTTGTATGTCTGAGTAAAAAAAAGTCTTTTTTTTTGGCTTTCATTTTTGAATGTTTATTTTTTACTTGGCACAGAATTCTAGCTTGACTGTTTTTCAATATTTTAAAGATATTATTCAGCCATCTTCCTGCTTCTTGTCCTTAGGGTTTGGGAGCTTCCTGTATCTGTAGGTTTATACTTTTCGTCACATTTGGAAGATTCTCTGCCATTCTTTCTCCCCCCTTCCAGTTTTATTGAGATATAGTTGACATATAACATTGTATAAGTGTAAGGTGTACAACACGATTTCATACATGTATATACTGCGAAAAAGATTACCACGTAAGTTTAGTTGACATCTGTCACCTCACATAGTTACAATTCTTTTTTTCTTGGGATGAGAAGTTGCTCTCTTAGCAACTTCCATATATACAATACAGTATTTAGCTATAATCACCATGCTGTACATTATATCCCCAGAACTTATTTATCTTATAACTGGAGGTTTGTACTTTTTGACCACACCCAGTTTTTCACCCAGTTCCCCACCTCCTGCCTCTGGAAAACACCAATCTGGTTTGTTCCTATGAGTTTATTTTTTTTAGATTCCACGTATAAGTGAGAGTATCTTTCTCTGACTTATTTCAGCTAGCATTATGCCCTCAAGGTCCATCCAGTATGTCTCACATGACAAGATTTCCTTCTTTTTCATGACTGAATTATATATATGCACATATATATACACACATATACATGTACGTAGATATTAATATACCACATTTTCCTTAAGTATTCATCCATTAATAGGCACGTAGTTTGTTTCGGTGTCCTGGTCATTGTACTGTGTGTGTGGATGTCTCTTCAGGACAGTGATTTCAGTTCCTTCAGGTACATACCCAGAAGTGGAATTGCTGGATCATACGGTAGTTCTATTTTTAATTATTTAATTTAATTTTTGAACCCCGATACTGTTTTCCATAGTGGCTGCACCAGTTTACATTCCCATCAACAATGCACAATGGATCCTTTTTCTCCACATCTTCTCCAACACTTGTTATCTCTGTCTCTTTGATAGTAGCCATTCTAACAGGCATGAGGTGATATCTCACTGTGGTTCTGATTTGTATTTTTCCCTGATGACTTGTGATGTTGAGCATCTTTTCATGTACCTATTAGCCATTTGAATATCTTCTTTGGAAAAATGCCTATTCAGGCCCTCTGCCCATTTTTAATTAGATTATTTTTTATTGTTGAGTTCTATGAGTTTTCCATTATTTCTTTACAGATTCTCTCTTCCCCTGTCTCTCTCCGCTCCTTTGGAGATTCTAGCACATATATCAGGCTGCCTGATGTCTCACAGCTTCCTGATGCTTGTTCATTTTTTTGAGTTTTTTTTTTCTGTTTGTGTTTCATTTTGGATAGTTATATTATTGACATATCTTCAAGCTCAGCAATATTTTTTGAATGTCTAATCTCTGCTAATCCCATCCAGTGTATTTTCAACCTCAGACATTGTAGTTTTCATATCTAGAAGTTTAATTTGGGTCTTTCTTATATTTTCAGTCCTCTTCTTAACATGTTCAGTGTTTCCTCTAGCTTTTTAACGTATGGAATACAGTTATAACAACTGTTCAAAAGTCCTCATATACTAATTCTAAATGTGCATCATCTCTGGGCTGGGTTTGATTGATTGCTTTTTCTCCTCGTTATGAATCATATTTTCCGGCCGCTTTGCATGCCTGATAATTTTTTTTGTGTGTGTGTGATATGCGGGCCTCTCACTGTTGTGGCCTCTCCTGTTGCGGGGCACAGGCTCCGGATGCGCAGGCTCAGCGGCCATGGCTCACGGGCCCAGCCGCTCCGCAGCATGTGGGATCTTCCCGGACCGGGGCACGAACCCGTATCCCCTGCATCGGCAGGCGGATTCTCAACCACTGCGCCACCAGGGAAGCCCGATGCCTGATAATTTTTGATTGGATGCCAGACATTGTGAATTTTACCTTGTTGGATGTTAGATATTTCTGTGTTCTTATAAATAGTCTCAAGCTTTGTCCTGAGATGCAATTATGTTACTTGGAAACAGTTTGATCCTTTTGGGTCTTGCTTTTAAGATCTGTTAGGCAGGACCAGAGCCATCTTTAGTCTAAGAGTAATATTTTCCCACTACCGAGGCAAGGCTGCTCTGAGTATTCTACCCAATATCCTGTGAATTATGGCTGGTGGAAACAGGTACTATTTCTGGCTTGTATGGACGCCAGGTACTATTCCCTGTCATCCTTCAGGGTGATTCTTTGCTGCCTCAGGTGTTTTCCTCACACACACGTGCTCACCAGTCCTCTGCTAAATATTTGAGCCGTCCTTCTGCAGATCTCTGTTTAGCTGTCTCCCCTGCATCCTCTCCCTCATGGGCTCCAGCTGCCTTGGTCTCCCCAGACTCTCAGGCCCATCTCCTCAACCCCAGAGTCCACTGGGCTCTATCTGGGTTCCCCTTTCCTGCTCCACAGCCTGGAAATTCTCCCCAGGCACTAAACAGAGTCAATTACTTGTTTCCCATCTCTCAAAGGTCACTGTCCCTCACTGCCTGATGTCCAGTGTCTTGAAAACCATTTCCCTATGTTTTGTCCATTTTTTTAGTGCTTCCGTTGGGGGGGTAGATCCAGTCCTTGTTACTCCATCTTGGCCAGAAGCAGACTTTTCTTAACCCTGTGTTTTTAAGAAGTATGCTTCCACCCCTACTCCTTTCCTCACGTTGTGGGAAAAGGAATATAACGTTAAGTCTGAACCTGGCCCACTGCCTCTCCCTCCCCTCTATGGAACCTTGAGCTGGCATTTCTCTGCCTCTTCTGAATGTCATAAAAAGTGGGTAATGTATGGAAGCTCACAGGTGAGTCTCTGATACCAGACTTAGAAAGCCAGACAGTGCATGGACTGCCCAAATTCCTTTCCGCGCTGCCAGTGTCCCTTGAGTTCCTTCGGAGAGTCGTGTGACAGGATGCTCCACGGGACATCGTGAGAGCCACGGAGTGATCCGGGTGTCAGGTTTGGCAGCCAGAAGTGGGCGGCCTGTTGAGCAGGGCTGGTTTCCTTGGGCCTCCATCCCAGGCGCCTGGCCTCGGGCGAGCCTCATTCCGCAGGAGGATGAAAGTGAGCTGGTGAGGAGGCCCACCCAGGGTGGCAGCCAACAGCTGGGACCCTGTTTGTCCTCTCCAGACCCCATCACAGCCCCTCATCCGTCTCCTCAGCACGGAGCTCTGGGAGCTGATTAGAAATGTATTAAGGGGCTTCCCTGGTGGCGCAGTGGTTGAGAATCCGCCTGCCGATGCAGGGGACACGGGTTCGTGCCCCGGTCCGGGAAGATCCCACGTGCCGCGGAGCGGCTGGGCCCGTGAGCCATGGCCGCTGAGCCTGCGCGTCCGGAGCCTGTGCTCCGCAACGGGAGAGGCCACAACAGTGAGAGGCCCGTGTACCGAAAAAAAAAAAAAAAAAAAAAAAGAAATGTATTAAGGCTTGGCTTCCAGCAGCTTTGAGGGAGACCTGAGGCAGGTGACTAACGCGCTCCCCGGGCCCCCTGCACCCTTGCCTCTCCTGGCTGAGCCGCGGCTGTGCTGCCTGCATCTCCTGCCCCCTCTCTGCCATCCTGCCGTCCCTTCCTCACTCCCACTGGAGATCCCACCCAGGCCCCGCTGTGTATCCCAGTAACCAGATCGATCAGGCAGGGAGGGCCATGGAGGCAGCATGCCATGGGACGCCCCCTGTGCTGTGTTGGGGGATGTCAAGGAAGCAGGAAGCAGCCATCACCGGCCGTCGTCATCTTTGTCACCCTCACCAACATCGTGTGAGCACAGATTACATACAGAATATCAACCTCAAGCACACAGGTGAGGCAGGAGACATCCTCGGGTGGAAGAAGAAGGGGGCGGAGGGTGTAGATGAACTTGAGCCCCTGCTGAGGGGCAGGCTCTGTGCTGCACGACCCCCCTGTGAGGGCAGTGCCATCGCACGCCCGTTTTAGAGAGGAGGATAGCGAGGCTCGGAGACCCTGAGGGTCTGGCCCGAAGTCATCCAGGCAGGAAGGGCTAAGACAGGCTGGGTCTGAGCCCAGGGCCCGGGTACCAATGCTGAATAACAGCTGACAGATTGCAGAGCGTTGAAGTGGGAGTGGAGGGGGACCTGAGCCCCAGGCAGGTGTGATTCTGTGTCACAAAGCTCGGCAGCCCAGCCCTCTGTTAACCTGTGTCTTCCTGCCTGGGCCTGTGTGGGCAGAGTGGATTGTGGCTGAAGCTAGTTATTCCAAAGCGCAGACAGGCTGTGGCCAGAGACAGAGCCCACAGGAGGTTGAAAGACCCAGGGAGGGGGCTGGGGGAGTGGAAGCTCGCCCCCTCTGGAAGTGCTTGGCCCTCCCTCCTCCTCTGAGCCCCCGAGGCTCCGTCCTGCTCTGTGTCAGAGCATCCCTGTGTCTGAGGTTCCCCGAAGGCAAAGGTTCATGTTTCATTTATGCCAGCATTGCTGCTGCCCAGTCCAGGGCCAGAGATGGTAAATAATTAATAAAGGAATCAAAAGAGAGCAGGGGATCAATAAAAGCGGGATAGAAAACCATGGGCTACGTCAGCTGGCCGGCCCTGCCTCCTTGGCCTGCATCGTACCTTCCCCGAAGGCACCAGTTACACCGAGTCCGGCCACCGCACCCCACATCCTGGCCCTCAAACTCCCAGGCCCCAGCGCCCTCCCTTGCCCTCTGCAGGGTTTCTGCCTCATGTGGGCCCAGGACTGGGGCTTTCCATTCAGCACAAGACAGCCTGTCTTAGCCCTTCCTGCCTGGGTGACTTCTGGCCAGACCCTCAGGCTCTCTGAGCCTCACCTTCCTCCTCTGAGAAATGGGTGTGTAACAGCAGTGCCCTCACAGGGGGGTCGTGCAGCACAGCGTCTGCCCCTCAGCAGGGGCTCAAGTTCGTCTACACCATCTGCCTCCTTCTTCTACCACCTGAGGGTGGCTTCTGCCTCACCTGTGTGCATGTGAATTCTGACTCATGTGTTTGCATTGCTCTCGAACCCTGGCCAGATCACCTGGGCAGATCTACCCTAAGATGCCAGAATCCCTCTCCAGCATTCCTGTGAAGGTTGAGTCACCCTCTGTGTATCTTTACACAGATAAAGCGACTTCCACTAGAGGCAGGGAGCCTTGGGCTCGGCCGTGGCCCTGCCCCTGTGCGCCCGGGGAAATCACTCCATGTCTCCAAGCCTCGGCATTTGTACCTGGGCAGTGGGATGGTGGTCGTTGTGGTAACTTACGGTAAGTCAGGATTTTGAGGCTTAAATATGGGAACGTGGCACCTTGTAAGGGGTCAGGAAATGGGAATTACTCATTATGAGCTTCCTCTCTTGAGTCAGAAATCATCTTCGCTTTCACTCTGCCCATTGGTCCTTGGGAGCGAGTCTAATCCTGCTTGCGTGTGGTAGCCTGTTGTGTAATTGCCTGGGGCTGCAGAGAGCACCTGAGATGGGGAAGCCGGATGCCCAAGTCCCAGGCCTGGCTCTGCCCCCTCATGACTTGGAGCAAGATACTTAACTTTCTAGAGCCTCAGTTTCAATGTCTGTTAAATGGGAATGGTAACACCTAGCTCACAGCATGGGCAGGAGAATAAAATGAAAGGATGGATGTAAAAGTACACACTGTACAGGACTGCACAGATGCCAGTAACAATTATTATGTTTGAACCATCATTCTGCATCCTCCCGCATCATCCCTTTTTTTTTTTGGATTAAATGTGGCCATTTCCTTCAACTATTATTCCAAAGGACTCTCCTCTCTGGAACCAGGTCAGGCTCTGGTCTGTCAGTCTTCTTATACATTGGTTTTCTCAGAACAAGACATGATGTTCCAGAAGAACCTATCACCTCCTTAGATCTAGCCCTGATATACCCATTAATATGGCCACTGGGGGCTGAATCTTGCCCTGTGTAATGCGGTACCTTTGCCTCATGCTAATGAGAGGTCCCTCTTTCCTGAGTGCTGCTGTTCAACCAGTTCTCCCTTCCAGGACAGGTGCAGCTGACTTTTGTGAACCTTAGCACAGATACGCCAAGAACGGTGAAGGGTGTGAAATTTTACCTGCTTGCAAGCTAGCCTGCCGTGACGTAAAAGATGCTGACCAAAGACCCTAGACTCATAGACAGAGGGCTTTACTGCTCACAGCACAGTCAGCAGCGTGAACTTCACGTTCACGTCAGTGCCTCTGAGCCCGCGGGTCCCACGGGGGCCAGGAAGAGCAGCCCAGGTGGATTCTGTGAGTGCAGTGGGTTTGTGTAACAGTGAGGAACCTCAGTTAGGAAACTCCGCTCTTTCAAAGGGAGCTGCTAGCAAACCTGCCCAACCTTTGTCTGAGAGGGAGATATTATCTCAGAGGGAGATGATCATCCCGGCTGGGAAATAAATGTGCCCTCTGCCCCAGAGGGGACGCTGTCTCTTTCTCAGGAGACACAGTTTGCTGTACAAAACATCATTGTTGTACAAACATTGAAAAGATAGTCCGGGACAAGCGCTGTTATGCCTTTACTCAGAAGGCATGCAGACCGCAAAGACCCATGAAGAATTGTCTCCCAACAATGTGCTAATACTTACCCTTCGAAACTGCGCAGATCTGGGCTTGCACCTCCCTTGGCCATTCCAGAGCTGTGCCACCCTGGGCAAACTCCTAACCTCTCTGATCCTCAGTTTCTACAGCCTGCAAAAGGCATAATTCCTACTTTCCCAAAGCGCTGTAAGGAGTTCTTTGTAGTAGTGTCCCTGAAGCATCCTCACTGTGCCTGGTATAGAGCAGACCACAGGGAGAAGGCAGCAGAACCGCAGTCACCGTGATCTGGAGGTCATCCTTCCGATACTTGATTCTCTCCCGTCTGTCTTCATCCCTCCCTGACCTAGTCCTCGTGGCTCCTGTCAAATGGAGTAGGGTTGCCATCCTGGCCCGGAGCCCACCAGCCAGTGGCGAGGACCTGGGAAGCTGGTGACGGGAAGCCCAGAGCAGCGAGAGCAGAGCCTGGTTCCTCGGGGCTCCCGGACTCGGATGAGTTAGTTTCCGAGCCTCAGCTTCCTCATCTGTAACACAGAACCCACCTCCTAGGATTTAAGGAAGAATGAAAGGAGGGGATAAACAGGGACTGCTTGGAACGCATGTGGCAGACGCTCAGCAAAGCCATTATGATGGCTTTTCTTTGTTCGGCAGCCTGAGACTCCTGAATGAAGTGTGGGTTTGACGACAGGAGCTTGCTGCCTGGTGAGGAAAGTGGCCATTCTAGCTGCTCCCTGGAGGAGGGAGCTGATGAGGAAAAGCAAAACAAAGAAGGCTGTGGGGTGTGAGCTTGTTTTGCAAGCTTTTTGCAGATCGCTCAGCATGCTGGTGTGGCACTCGGTAGCAGTTTTTGTGTTTTTTTTTAACATCTCTATTGGAGTATAACTGTTTTACAATGGTGTGTTAGTTTCTGCTTTACAACAAAGTGAATCAGTTATACATATACGTATATCCCCATATCTCCTCCCTCTTGCGTCTCCCTCCCACCCTCCCTATCCCACCCCTCTAGGTGGTCACAAAGCACGGAGCTGATCTCCCTGTGCCATGCGGCTGCTTCCCACTAGCAGTTTATGGGCATTCGCATGGCAGGACCCTCTGTGTTCTGCCTCCTGCAGGGAATACAGATCGAACTGCCCAAGGCATCCTTCTTTGGGGTCCAGAGATGAGGAGCTTGGAACTCTGCAGATCTTCTCTCTGGCTTTGGCAATGGCTGTTTACTTATTGTTTGACCTTGGGGGTTGGGAGACTAATATACCCTCTCCGGGCTCCATTTAGGAACTCAGTGTAGCTTGATGGTTAAATGTTTGAGATGCAGAGTCAGACAGACCTGGCTTTCCTCAGTTTCCTCATCTCTAAAGTAGAAAAATGACCCTTCCCGCCTCGCAGAGCTGTTGGGGGGGTCAGACAAGGCCATGCGTGTGCAGAGCCTGCCCAGGAGATGGTGCCTACGATGGTGCTGCATTATTTTCTGTTTCTTGGTCTACAAAATGGAGTGGGAGGGTGGGAACGCAGAATCTCTTAGCTGCTGGGAGCAATGGAAGACTCCTGGAAGCAAGGTCAAAGAATCCTGGTCCAAAGTGTCTTTAGCCTCTTTCTGGTTGTGCGTGACCCGAACAAGTCGCTTTACGTCTCTGCACCGCCTCATCCATGGGTCCAGCTCATCACGTCTCCTTCCACCATGTATGGTGAAAACACTAATCACCATGCCTGGCCTGGGACCCCGGTCAGTGCTCGGGGCCCCTCTCAGCTCTGAGCTTGTCAATCTGCAAGGCTGCCAGCTTCGGAGAGCGCCCTGTATATTCAGTATGTACCGAGCAGGAAGGTACCACACACGGGACAGTGGCGGGGGCGGGAGGTGCAGAGGAACACACAGGGTTGTTAAAGTGGGCTCCAGGCAGGTCCCAGTGGCTGGAGCTGCCCGTTGCTCTGCCCCTACCCAAGGGTTAGTCCTCGGGATGGTTTTTGGAGCCACTGGAGTGGCTTAGGCTGATGGCAGCTCGTGGCACCCCAGTGGCAAAAGCAGGGTGGACCATCCCACGGGCAGACGGGGCGGAGCGGCGTCTTTTGCAAAAGGAAAATCTGCTCAGCCTTCTCCTGACGAATGGTGTTTACTGGGCTCTCAGGGAGTGAAGTCTATTTTTTATACTTCTGGTCAGGAAAATTAAGTGGCGCTCGTGGGTGCTCTGGGGGGAGGCGCACGCGGCTCCATTTCCCGGATCCATGGCAGAGAGGAGTCGTCTTCTTGCCCTCGGGTCACGTCATGTGGACTGCAGGAGTGGACCTTCCGGGAGCTGGCCGTGCCTGGGGTCACTGTGACAGTGCCGACCACGGCAACTCCCACCATTTGCCAGGCTCTCTTCTGGGTGCTTTACCTGGATCAACACAGCCAAGCCTCACTGCCACACTCGGAAGTAGACATTCCAATTCTGCCCATTTCTCAGACGACGCAACTGAGGCTCGAAGAGGTGAGACAAGTAGCACGGTTGCGTTTTTGAACCGGCCACCAGGCACCCACGGGCTCTTTCTCACGGCTTCCTCTCTGGACTCAGTGGCTCTGCAGTTGGGCTGCTTGGTTTTTCGACCTGAACTCAGCCTGAGCGGGGAATGGGAGAGTGTGGCAATAATTGGCCACCCTTACGTTTCCACCGTGATTTGCAACACAGAGCTTTGAGTTCAGCGAGTCTGAGAGGGGAGCAGGGGTTACCACCTTCATGTTCAAAGCAGAGACCAAGGTGCAGAGGGGAGAAACGGGCACCGTCTAGCCACGCGGGGCGCCACCTCCATGCCAGGCTGGGTCCCGGCCATTCCAAAGGGGGCAGACAGGGAAGCAAGTGGGATGTGCAGGGAGCTGCTCCGTGGGAGGTGAGGAACCGGCTCAGGGAGGCTCCCGAGCCGCATCTGAAGGGAGCTCTCTGCCTGCAGAGAAGAACCCTGCGGGAAGGGGCAGCGGGGGCTGCTGGGAGAGAGCTGCACTGATGGACAGGACTCGGGACACGTGCTGGATCCTTTGGCTTCAGGGCTCACTGGGGATGAGCCCCCAGACCACAGCATGAGCCGACCATGCCACTCAGGGCTTCCTGCCAAGCCTTGTTTCCATTCCTTAAGCCACTTAATTCATTCAACAGTGGTCCCCTGGGCCTGGCTCTGTGCTGGGTATTGGAAGAAGAGGTGACAGGGACAGTCCCTGCCACCCAGGGGCCAGCCATCCGGAGGGATAGCACAGGAGCCAGGAGAATGGACAATACTCGGAGAGAAAGGTGGAGCTGGGCCACAGAGGGGGCACCTCCAGCAGCTTGCAGGGCCAGGCTTTGTAGGAGACCTTCCTGGAGGAGGTGTCCTCTCGAGCCTGCCATTTCAGGGCTTCCTCTCCTGCTGCTCGGCTCCTGCACACTTGAGCCCTCCTCATAGGTCGCGGCAGCTCTGGTGTGGCCAGGGCTCTGGAGGGAACAGGCTGGCAGGTCCCTGAGTTCTGGATTCTGGATTCCAGGCAGTCCAGGTTCTGTCTGGCTTGGGGCACCCAAATTTTGACATTGGGGCCGTGAGGGCCCCTCAGGAAGGCAGGCAGGCCGGGGCAGAAGTGAAGTTTGGATTGTCTCTCCCATCTTCTCCCACCCAGTGAGGCTCAGAACCCCTGCCTGCACCCCACTCCTCATCCCCCCACCAGCCCCCTGTCATATACAAGGCCCACTGTCAGAGGCCAGCTTTGAGCCCAGGGGGGTCCCATGCCTGCCAGGTTCACTCTGGGCTTGGCCTGGCTCCTCCCTGAGACCCCCTGTGTGGATGCTTGGCCTCCAGGTGTCTGCCCTGGGGCATTTGCCACCTGGGAACATTGATTCTCCATTCAGGCAGGAGATGCTACAAGGGAAAGCGAGTCGGGGCTCAGACCCGCCAGTCACACACTTGCATCCTGCCGCCCTTGGGAGGGCCTTGGCCTGAGGTGCTGGGGTCTGCGTCCGCATAGAGCCAGTGCAAGTCCTGCGTGCCACAGCGTTGGGGGTGCAGGAATGAACCCGGGGCAAGGTCTGCACCCTGGGTTGGAGCCGGCCTCTAGAAGAGGGGCCCTCTTAGGCCACCTGATCTTGGCTACCTTCCTTTCACCAGCTTTAGCAACTGTCCCGTCCTCAGAATCCCCTAGAAAGCCTCCCAGTTCAGGGAAGCAAGGTGCTCACCTGTGACCCCTGCCCCAGCTGTGATTCTGCCTTTGGAGGGAGACATACCTGCCTTCAAATTCCGTCATCCAGGCTGGTGCATGACCTGACGCTCTACAACTGTTTCCTTGCCTGCAAAACCGAGCGAATGACCTTGGTCTGGAATATTGGGCGAAGATGAGGAAGATCCGGCGTACAGTGCCTGGCACAGGCCTGGCACTGAGCCTTATCTAGATGCAAGGAAGGGAGGCCCAGGGAGGGGAAAGGCTGAGTGCCATCGCCGGCTCAAGGACACAAGCCCACGGCATTGGGGGTTGCCTGTCGCCCATACGTGGGTGTGCTCGCTGCCCTGTTCTCCCTCTGACCAGACTGGCGCCAGCTGGAAGGCTCCTCACTCGGGCCGGCCCCTCCCCAAGGACTGCATCGCAAATATGATGATCAGGTTCCCATTCTGTGAGCTCCTTTCTGCAGGTCAAAGGTGGCGCTGGGTGGTAGGGTAAGAAGCGCATTGCATTTAAAAGCTCATCTGTCATCCACGTTGCTTTACTTGCAAAACAATTGTGTGCAAGGAAGCAAAAAGCCTTTAGCTGTGATCCTGGTTTTTAAGAAAATTAGCGCCAGCACGATTGAGCTGATTCACATCAGTTTAGAGAACTGGCCATCATCAGGCTACTTACAGCCAGGGTGGTGGAGAAAATCCTTCTGAAGCAAACAGTTCATAACCTTGGGTGGCCAAAGAGTTTTCTACAGCAGATATTCTAACAAATGATAGCAAACATTCATAGACTCAAGGTTATAAGTCAGCAGCCCTTAGAATTTTTAAAACAAAGGAGTCATTATAACAGCAAAGCTGGTGGCTTTTCTTGGCAGATAGAAAGAAGCTTGACCTTTTGAGGACAAGACGCAGAATTGGTACAGCTTTAACTTAAATGTTACGGTAACTTATGTAAATATTCAGTAATCTTTTATCTGTTTAAACGAAGATAAAAAGCCCAAGTGTGTCTCAGATTTCACGCAGACTTACTGTGGATTTTATTTTATTGTTTGTTTCTGGGTTTATTATTTTAATCAAAGGGTAACTTACAGGCAATACAGAGCACAAATCTGAAGCGCCCAGCCCAACGAATCTACATATTGTGCAGATGATTTACATAACAAGTCTGACTGCTATCCTGGAAAAGCCCTGCTTACAAGGTTGGCCCTTGGCTGGGGTCCCCTGTATCCTGACTGATAAGGATGGTTCTGTGTGCCTGCACCGTTCGTGCAAACAGTACAGTTTCTGTGGAGCATCTGCTTTCCTTCTGGGAGTCTGGGATTGGGTATGTGCTGGGCAGAGGGTACCTACTGACTAGCCCCCAGGAAAAGCCCGGGGTGCTGAGTAACCTGCGTTGGCTACATCTTAGACGTTGCATCACAACCTATCGCTGGGGAATTAAGTGCATCCTGTGTGACTCCACTGGGAGGGATCTTGGAGGCTTGTCCTTGGTTTCCTGTGGCCTCCTCACCCCACATGCCTTTTCCCTTTGCTGCTTTGGCTTTGTGTCCTGTGCTGTGGGAACCATGAGTCATCCCAGAGAGTCTATGAACCTGGGGTGGTCTTGGGGACCCCAGCATACGTATGTAGACACCCCGATAACCACCACCCAGATCAAGAAGTGGAACATTTCCTTATGTCCTGCCCCAGCCAGTGTCCTCAGGGACTCGATCCTCGTCACCCACTGCTCTGGCCATCCCCGCATCCCTGCCAGTGGTTCTTGGGGCGCATCTTTCGTCTCCTGGAAATAGCTGTGCCCTGTCCCATTATCCACTGGAAGAATGTTTCTTAGTGACACCGTTTCTGCCCGCCTCTCCCCAGCCCTCAAGTCCCCCTTTTAAAAACCTTGTGAATATCGGTTTATTGAAAATGGTGCACCTTATTAAAATGCCGTCAGCGGTTTTAAAAGTTTGCCCTCTTGCTTGAGGCTTCTTAAAAGGCTCTCATCCTTCACCTGCTCTGAGAACATTTTAAAGCAGAGCAGGATTTATCAGAACCGTTTTTAATTGAAGTTAACCTTGTGGGTTTCCCCACACAGCCACTCAAGCACGTTGTAGAGGTTTACGGGCGACACTGGGAAACTCCAGGTGAGTCTGTTCTCTCAGGCAGAGAGCCAACAACCACCTGGCTCATCCAGACACATGATGGATCAGACAGAATGGACATAAAACGGAGCCGGAAGGACCAGCCTTCCCAGAATTCTGGGCGCCTCTGGAATGCAGCCGCAGAGCTGCTAGCAGTCTTCATCCTCCATGCGGAGTGGCCCCAGATTGCTCAAGGAGCCCCGAGGCCAAAGTCCCAGCTCAGCCATGATCCTTGGGTAGCTGAGCAAGTCGAGTCCATTCATATGTCTGAAAACGGGCTCAGTACTACCTGCCGTCCCACTTTATTCTGAACGCCGATGCGCTAATGTGTGCAAACAGCTTTGCAGATATAACAGTGGCAGTAAGCATGCAGCCTGGCATTTATCGAGCACTTACTAAGCGCCCAGTACTACTCTAAGCACTGTATATGCGTTCATCTTCACAACACCCTGGAGCAGGAAGTGCTTCTACCATCATTCC
Source organism: Kogia breviceps (assembly GCF_026419965.1). Lineage (NCBI taxonomy): Eukaryota > Metazoa > Chordata > Mammalia > Artiodactyla > Physeteridae > Kogia > Kogia breviceps. The sequence goes on along the minus strand of NC_081312.1, from coordinate 8,818,790 downwards.
CATTCTGCGGGTGAGGAAACTGAGACCCAAAGGTTACATCACTTGCCCAAGTCCTACAACGAATGAGTGGTGGAGGGCGTTTGAAGGTCTGCAGCTGGACTTCCTAGCTCTCGACCCCTGTGCCATCCTCACCTGTCAGCTGCAGCATAACTTGTAGGACACTGTCTGCCTGGGGGTCTCTGTTGAGGGGGTGCTAGCAGAGTGGGATGTTTCCTGACACCGGAACATTCATCCCCAAATTCCCATGAGGCTGCTGCAGCTCTTGGCCAAGCCTCCTCTCCTCCCGGGACCATTGCAGGTGCCTCTCAACTGATGGGTTGTGTCTGGTTCCTTCCTGATCCATTTTCCTTTCCTCACCCCTGCCGGAAGAGCTTTATCCTGCGAAGGTTCCTCAGTGACCCTCCTCCCCGCCCCCACCCCCGGCCCATGGCATAACATCCCAATTCTTGGGCTGACCCTCCATCCCCGTGAGCAGACCCAGGCGTCCTCTCTAGACCAGGGGCCCCACGTGCACCTTCCTGGTCCCCGCTTCCGCCAGGTGCCGCGCGAATCCTCCGTGCTTTCCCCGGAAAGCCCCCTCCCCTCCTTCAAGGCCAGGTTCCGAACCCCCCACTCTGGGAAGCCAGGGGCCTTATCTTAGACCCCTCATTCCAAGGCAGTGCTCTTCTTCTGTACCCGTACCTCGGCACTGCTCCCTGCCATCACTGGACTGGCATTGGTGCAGAGGGACGTCAGGGGCAAGTCCTGTGCCCAAACTGTGTCATTCTTCCCAGCCTCCCCCAGCGCGGAACTTGGGGCTGGCATGAAGGCAGGGGGGGCTGGGTGGCAGGCCCAGGTCTGAGCTGGACCCCCATACTCGGTGCGGGACCTCAGGCAAGTCCTCACCCCCCCAGAGCCACAGTCTCTTGGCCGGTATGGATGGACAGTGGTCCTGTGTACCCAGCGAGCACTGAATGAGCAGAGCCAGTGGAGATGTGCTTTGTGGGGTGCAGAAGTTTCCAGCGTTGTGCGTGGTTCTTGGGCCTGTGGATAAACAGTAGGTTGAGCTTATCCCAGCAGGTGGTTTGCGTTCGCCAAGCTCTCTTTCTCTTGCTGTTAGCTGGGGACTCGCCCTCCTCCCGCCTCACCCACTCACTTGCTTCCCTCCTCGGCCAGGCGCCTCCTCTCTACTCGCCACCAGCCGGTCCACAAACACACATCTGTCCCAAGAGGGGTAAGCCCTACATCCCATCCCTCCCACCAAACATCAGAGGGTCCAAGATGCCATCTGGGAAGGGGGTGGGCAAAGGATTCCCTGATTCCCCCTACACACCCCTCCAGCCCATTTCCCCAGCTCACTGTTTGCTACAGATTCTTGAGTTGGAAGGAAAATACTGAGCTCCTCATTCCAGAGTTTGAAAGGGTTCTCTTCAGAGATGCACCACCTTAAAGTAGTAAAAATAAAGTGGAAAGAACCACCAACTACTACTGCTAATAATAATAGTAGTAGCACTAGTTACTAGAACTATGGTAGCTTATCAAATGATTATCCACACAGCGCCAGGCCCTGTGCTTAACACCCTGTTGCAAGCATTGAGCTCAGGTCGTTATATCTGTGGGCTCATGAAGTCCTCACAGCACCCCAAGGAGGGAAGTGCTCTCATTGGTCCCATTTTACAGGTGAGAAAAGTAAGGCTCAGGGAGGGTGAGGGATTCGTCTGTGGTCACACGGCTGCTTGGTAGCCAAATCGGATGTTGACATCAGATGGCCCAACTCCTTGTCCCGCGCTCTCTCTCCGCTGGAGTAGCTGGGGTTTGGTATAACTTGTTGCCGTTGGGCATGTGTATTTGTCGCCCCAGATTTCAGTCCGTAAATTCACTCAAAGAGCTGCCGTTTTTTTGGTTAAAAGTGTTTGACAAATAGCAGACAGGGCCACCAGGAGAGCCCAGAGCGGTTGCTGGCGTTGGGTGTGATGAACATCCAAGCTACAGTAGCAGATACAATGTCTGCGGGTGTCTGTTTCATTTCCTGTGCTTTCTTTTAAGTAGAACTTGTTAGCCACAGCAGAACCAGTATGGGACAGATGACTCCTGCAGGTGAGCAACACTGAAAGAAATAAACGCCTCCGTGTAATTCCCCAGCTTTCTCACTAGTTCTCAGCGAGATAATTCCTCTAATACTGAGTCTCTCTCTCTCTCTGTAACCACATCCCTCCTTAATGAGGAGTTAGTCAAAATTCCTGATGATAAACCCACTATCCAAGGGGCCTGGACCTTCAGTGCGTTTTGAAGTCAAAAGTCCTGGAAGGCAGCTTTCTTATCTGCTGGCTGCTTTTCTCCAGCAAGTCGCTTCACTTATTGAGTGCCTGCTGTGTACACGTCATCTCTGAACTTCCTCACGGTCTGAAAATTGGGGTGTTGCCCCACGGGTCAGGTGAAGCAACTGAGCTTGGGGTGAAGTGGCATGCCTGTGGCCACACCATCCGTGGGAGACAGAGCCTGCATTTGCGCCCTGACCTGAAGCCCAGCCCTTCTTTCCGCTTCACTTATGGGATGAGCATCGTGGTCTTTGATTGCTCCCAATTCATCAGGACAGAAAGCCAGAAGGACCAATGGATCTTTGTCTTACCCTTTCATTTATCTGCTCTTCTTTCTGGCCTGCGTGTTGCAAAAGCTGACATGGGGTCTACAGCCACCCACGTGTGTCTTTATATTAATTATTTGAAACTACAGGACTGTCTTTTTCGATTGGAAAGGAGGCGTTTTCTGCCTCTTCTTAGAGCAAATTCCTCCTCCCCCATCCGCACCCCGTTCCCTCCAGCTGCTGGTAACAATCAGATACTCTTAACACCAGTCCTTTGAGTGTCATCATCGTCAGACCCCTTAGGGAACAGGCCCAGATTCCTTTTCAGCTTAAACTGGACCAGGGTTTTTCCAAAGAGGATTGAAGTGCTTTCTTTGCTCTTGGCTGTCAAACACACCCTCTCTTGGGGTGCCCTGGGCCTCCTTTGTCCTCGAGTGTTTTTAAATACTCTTGGGAAGAGTACAACCTTGTTTCTAAGATGATTTCTCTCCAACAGGCAGGTTTCCTATGCTGCATCATACAGATTTGATTTTGCCCAAACAAGCCAGTGAGCTTTCATTGAGTGCCTGCTGTGTTTCAAAGCACTCAGGATCAAAAATAGCACAAGTGCTCCTGCCATGAACCTCAAAACAAGGGGGTGTCAGTACACAGTAAAACCATGACTCTTATCGCATAAAAAGAAACATCTTTTCATCTGATGCGTGAAAAAAACCCTGGGAGGTAGATGAGGCAGAGATGAGGAGGTGGGAGATGTTTGTTTGGTAAGCTGAGGCCAGAGAGGTTCCTAAGCAGCTGTTGACTTGCAGCTGCAGACAAGGTCTCAGCCCTCCTGGTCCCTGCAAGACCCCCGACGGTGGATGGTTACCCTCGGGGACAGAAGAAGGAGTGGCTCTCAGTGGCCATGGCAGCTGAAAAGGAATTAAGGTTCCTTGTAAGCAGTTACTTCTTAAAAAGACCTCTTGGGTTTCCCTGGTGGTGCAGTGGTTGAGAGTCCGCCTGCCGATGCGGGGGACGCGGGTTCGTGCCCCGGTCCGGGAAGATCCCACAGGCCGCGGAGCGGCTGGGCCCGTGAGCCATGGCCGCTGAGCCTGTGAGTCCGGAGCCTGTGCTCCGCAACGGGAGAGGCCACGACAGTGAGAGGCCCGCGAACCACAAAAAAAAAAAAAAAAAAGTCCTCTTGACCCAAGAACAGGGCTGTGGGGACTCTTGGGGATAACAGAAGTCACGGCCCGGTCTTTATGTGCTTTCCTGGCACACTGAGATACTTCGGGCTGACTCTGCAACCACCGTGCTCTCTGGCAGGGATTTACGTATATACGGCACTGGCCTTCTGTCTCTTCTGTGCCCTGTTTTCTTCACAACACACTGGGCTCTTTCCCTCCCGTGCTCAGGCGGGGGCTTTGATACGGCTGAACCGTCTTTCTTTGGATTCTGACCAGAAACACCTGTCAGCGCGGCTGTACGTGTCCTGAGTGGGCTTGTGTGAGCCAGAGCCAGCTTTCCGAGATGGTACCCGGCACGGCCAAGGAAGGATGGGGCGAGATTGCTACCAATACTATCAGAAGGAGTTGCACAGACCAACCCCCTCTCCCTGCCTGACAGACTCCTTCCTGTCCATCTATCAAGACCCTTCTTGTCAAGGGACAGCTCCTTGTCGACTTAAAAAATGTATATCCACAACATGAGAGTTGCGAGTTAAGTTTCATTGGGGCAAAATGAGGACTGCAGCCCGGGAGACAGCGTTTCAGAGGCCACTGAGAACCTGCTGTAAGGAGGCCAGGGGAGGACGAGGATATATAGTAGTTTTTGCAACAAAGAGCAGGTAGTGGGGAACGTCAAAAGATTATTGTTAAGCAAAGAAAACCAGACATCTCAAGTTAAGGAATTTAGCGCTTTTCTGTGTGGGGGAGGATGCGAGAGTCTGGGCTCATTGAAATCATTCCTTTGATGTGCGCCTCAGCTCTCTGCGGCCAGGATCCTGACCCACCCCGAGTTCCCTCAGGGCTCACCGCAGGAAGTGGCTGCAGCCTGATGGCTGCTAGATGGCAGGCATTCTTTCCTGGGCTCACTGGCTCACGTTGCAGGGCTGCGATCCTTGATGACTGAAGTCCTTTGTTTACTGATATGGCAGGAAATAGTCCGTTTCTCATCCTCATGGAAACCTGGAAGTTTCCTAGTCATACGCTGCCTTGTGCTGTGTCTGCCCCTTCCTCCTGCACACACAGGTTTCCCTGGGGAGGAGGGGTGTGGCGATTCACTGGCACCTTTCTAGGTTGGAGGAGACTCTGGTGTCTTAAAAAAGTTCCGCGGAGATCCTAGTGTCTTCCTCCAGTGTTGTTTGTTTCGTGTCATGATTACTTCTGAAAACGATGTTGTCCTTTTGTCCTATAGAGGAGGGGAGATTTTAAAAAGGATCCAAAAGGATCCGCTTAGGGGCTAGAGATGCTGGGTGTGCCGTCACTCCATCCTGCCTTCTCTCTGGGATGCACGCACTCGCAGATGTAAAATGCACTCGGTTTTAATTGTATTTCATTGGTAAATTCTGTCCCCACCCTCTCCCTTCCTCTCTCTCTCTCCCTCCGCTCTCTTTCCCTTTCTCCTTCTCTCTTCCTCCAAAATAAAGATCACATGGTTTTTCTCTTTGCATCTCTGGCTTCCACACCGCCCCGGCTCTGTCCACCACCACCAATGGAGTAGATGCCTGTTTAGCCAGTGAGTGAACAAATTTCCCACCATCACCCTAAGGCCATGGGTCCCCACAGGGGACACTCATTTGGTTACAGTGATCTATTGAATCACTCCGAAGAGGCTACTGAATTCATTGGGGCAGAATAGGTACTAATTTATGACAACCTTTGCCAGCTATTCCCTAAGGGAGAACTTCACAACTCCCCTTTGTTTTGTGTTTGCTCAACTGCAAATAGCCAGTGAAGGCGGCATCATCCCAAACCGGTCTTGGCTGTTTCTCCTTGAGGTTCTCAGCCTCCGTCCCCTGAAAACAAGTGATGGCCCCTGAATTCTCACCGCGGTCCGTGTGGATGCCCTGTGAAGGATAGGGTCCTGGGAGCCCGGGACCACCCCACTGATGTCTGGCCTTTCTGTCTCCAAGGCAAGTGTTCCCTTTATTCCTGGTAATCAAAGATGATGTGTTCTGACGAGACAGCATTTTCTCCTGCTGAGTTCCTATGGCAACGGTTTCAAAGATGGTGAATTTGATTTTTCCTCTTAATTCTGTAATGCTCTCAGGCTTTCCAAAAATATCCTTATTTTTCTGGGCCTTATGTGGGTCTAGAAATATTCCGCCACAGCAAGCAGGCCCACCTCATCCACCATGTAGATATCGTATCAAAGAGTGCAAGGTACAGCAAGTAACTGAGAAAACATTTAAAATATAGATCTATATTTAGCGTCTACTTTGTGTCAGTTGATGTGCTAGGCATCAGGGATACAAAGAGAAATTAAACTCAGCTCTTGTCCTTAAAAAGCTCACAGCCCCTAAAACAGATAAACAAGTACACAGCTAGCCATAATGCAACATAATATAATGTAACAACATAACATCGTATACTCTAATGTAACACTAGTACATAGCTAGCTATAATATAATGTAACATGACATGATGTAGTGTTAGTACATAGTGAACTATAATCTGATGTAATGTAACAATATAATGTAATGCAATATGATATAATAAATATAATGTGATGTAACATAAGAAATACAATGTGATGTAACATAAGCAATATTTCATCAGTTGTAGGAATAAATTAGTGGAGAAAGCCGTTCAGCCTAGGGGGACAGCAAGGGTTAGGAGCTGGCAGGTATGACTGTTGATTTCCGATCAGTTACTCATAGCTGTGCAAGCTCAGGGAAATGACTGCCCCTCTCTGAGCCCCCTGTCATCCCCCTGGTGCTGGGCTGGTGTGAGGGTGAAATAGCACGCACCCAGCCCAGAGCAGCTCTTCCCTGGGACTTCCAGCTGATCCCTGCTGGGCCCCTGGGTGCTCAGGAGAGGAACACAGGTGGAGGACCCACAGGCAGTAGAGGGGCAGGTGAGCAGCCTGAACGGGGAGGTGGCTTTGTGAAAATGCCTGGCGAGTAGAGCCCAGGGGGAGGTAAGAAAGGCAGTGTGGCCCTTGCAGGTGATGGGATCTGACCCGTCACCGTCCCTGATCAGGAAGCTTTTTGAGAGTCTCCATTGCACAAGCCCGATACCACAGTGGTTCCACGCTACTGAGGGAGGTCTACCAAAATAAACACAGGGGCTGTGCTCACAGTTCTTGGTGTGCACTCAGCACTGGTCCTGATGGCATTGTGCTTTGTCACATTTGGGGGTGCTGCAGGCGCGATCCCCACCTCTCTCTTTGAGGGAATGAAGCATCTCTCCTCTTGGTCCAGCTCGGCAGTGACACACGAAGGCATCCACGTATAGCAGCTCTGGATACGGTTGTGGGGCGCTGCCTCACCACACTCTCCCCCTCTCAGCACGTGCCTCCGTTTCCCCTCCCCGCCTGTCCAACAACCGTGATGATGGCACCCAACCCGAGGGATTGTTCATGACAAAATATGATCGTGCGCATAAGATGCCCAGCGCATACCTGGCGTGGAGAAGGCTCTCAGTAAATATTAGCTTTTATTTTTATTTCCTCCATTTTGTTTTTAATTAAAAACTCTTCAGCGTGTAAACACTAGCCAACAAGAGTGGCAGGTATTTTTTTTTTTTAACATCTTTATTGGAGTATAATTGTTTTACAATAGTGTGTTAGTTTTTCCTTTACAACAAACTGAATCAGTTATACATATACATATGTTCCCATATCTCTTCCCTCTTGCATCACCCTCTCTCCCACCCTCCCTATCCCACCCCTCTAGGTGGTCACAAAGCACAGAGGTGATCTCCCTGTGCTATGCAGCAGCCTCCCACTAGCTATCCAATTTACATTTGATAGTGTGCGTATGTCCATGCCACTCCCCCACCTCGTCTCAGCCCACCCTTCCCCCTCCCCATATCTTCAAGTCCATGCTCGAGTAAGTCTGTGTTTTATTCCCGTCCTACCACTAATCTCTTCATGACATTTTTTTCCCTTAGAGTCCATATATATGTGTTAGCATACGGTATTTGTTTTTCTCCTTCTGACTTACTTCACTCTGTATGACAGACTCCAGGTCCACCCACCTCATTATAAATAACTCAGTTTCATTTCTTTTTATGGCGGAGTAATATTCCATTGTATATATGTGCCACATCTTCTTTATACATTCATCTGTTGGTGGACACTTAGGTTGCTTCCATGTCCTGGCTATTGTAAATAGAGCTGCAATGAACATTTTGGTACATGAGTCTTTCTGAATTATGGTTTTCTCAGGGTATATGGAGTGGCAGGTATTAACATTAGGAAGCAAATATTGCCATTAACTTCAGCCTCCATGGAAGAAACACACAGGAAGGTGGGTAGCTGGCTGTGTGCTGTCAAGTTGGATAAAAGGGCAGAACTGTTTTTCTCCTTGTGCTTTTTCAACAAAATAGCCAAGTTTGGAGGCCAGTTCTCTGCCAGGATATCATCCCCAGGTATCACGTGACTTCATGAGAAGGCCTTCAGGATTGGTGGTCTGGAGGCCTGGAAGCCATTCTCTCTCTCTCTCTCTCTCTCTCTCACACACACACACACACACACACACACTTCTGACTCCTGCCTCTTGCTAAGGGACTGACCTCAGGCAAACTCCTTAACCCTTTCCGGAGGCAGTTTCTGCATCCATTTTTGTTTTTGTTATGTGGTACACGGGCCTCTCTCTGTTGTGGCTTCTCCTGATGCGGAGCACAGGCTCCGGACACGGGCCCAGCCGCTCCGCAGCATGTGGTATCTTCCCGGACCGGGGCACGAACCTGTGTCCCCTGCATCAGGCGGACTCTCAACCACTGCGCCACCAGGGAAGCCCTCTGCATCCGTTTTTGTTGAAGGCCTTAATAAAAGGGACCCGCGCCAGGCCCGTTAGCACTTTGAAGATCCAGACTGAAGGTGTGCGGGGAAGTGGCCGCACACCCCACACCTGGCTCCAGCCTCTGCCCTCAGGATGCCCCTGTGTCATCTTGGTCTCTCCATTGGCCCGCCAGTCCCTAGCAGGCAGCTGAATGGGTGTGGGTGAATGACTGCCATCCCGCGATGCTCTTTGCCTGAGGTTTGCAGGGACCGGCGAGCTCATTCTGAGCGTCCTCTGATCTGTTGAGAAAGGGAAACTACATCCCATGAAGTGTGAATTGTCTGAATAGAGGTTCCATCTCAAAAGTCATTTGAATCAAATTCAGGATTCGTGTACGAACTGCACTCTTCCCACCTTCTTAAAGGACAACTTTTGAAGTATGATAGACATGCAGGAAAGCGGACAGCTTGCTGCATCTCCTCCAAGTGAGCACGCCTGTGTGACCAGCGCCCAGATCAGAGCACAGCCAGCCCTCACCCCCAACCCCAGGAGCAATTCTCACTCTGACACGAGATACTAGTTTTGCCTGTTTTTGACCTTTATAAAAACCACAATTTCCCATCCTGGACACTATTGACATTTAGGGCTGGATGATTCTATGTTGTCAGGGGCTGTCCTGTGCGCTACAGGGTATGGAACAGCATCCCTGCCCACAACCCACTAGAAGCCAGTAGCACCCCCTCTCCGCCAGCTGTGACAATCAAAAATGTCTGCAGACATCACCAAAAGTCCCCTAAGGGACGGAATCACTCCCAGTTGAGAACCACCGATAGAAATGGAATCACATTGTGTGTTCTTATTTGTGTCTGGGTATTTTGTTTTGTTTTTGTCATCACTGTGTTCGTGAGATTCATCCATGCTGCTGTGTATAATTGTGGTTCATAATCATTGCTGTGTAAATATGCCACAATGTATGTATCCTTCGACTGTTGCTGGGCACTTGGATTATTTCCAGCTTGGGGGTGTTCTGGATGGTGTCGCTATGGACATTTGTGTACAGGTGTTGAGCACAGGTACACCTTTCTGTTAGGTGTATAGTCTGTTTTGTGATATCTTTTTGCCTCTCCTGCCAGCCCCCGTGTGGCTTCCGTGCCTCCATCACAAGGGAACTTCCTCATCTGGTGAAATTCCCTGGCTACACCCCTGCCACCTTCAGCCTTCTCCTGGAGCTGGTGGCATAAACTCCGGTGTTCTGATTGCTATCACAGCTGGTGCATCACTCCAGTTAAGCCACTAACACTCACCACACTGCCAACAGGGACCCCCAGCCTCTACCGCAACTGAGTGCTCTCTCCTGATGGGGTCTGGGGGAAGCCTGTTGACCAGCCCTGTAGCCCCAGGGGATGGGACCACTCAACCTTGGGATCCTGTACTCCAAGATGGGCCCTGGGGGGAGGGTGACGGGCAGCAGTTCCCATTCTGATGACTTTTCACATGATTGTCACTTTCCTTGATCAGAATGTTCTTCTGACCCATGTTATGTGCTGACCAAGGTGGCAGGATTTGGATGTTAAACTTGCCAGTCCTCGAATCAAAGTCTGTGTTTTCTTCCTTCCTTCCTTCCTTCCTTCCTCTGTCCCTCCCTCCCTCCCTTCTTTCCTGTGTGCCACATCATGTACATATTTTGTTAGATTTATAGTAGTGTTCTGTTTTTTGGTACTCTCGTAAATGAAACTTTTTAAATTTTGAATTCCAATTGTTCATTGCTTGAATATAGAGATATAATTAATTTTTAATATTCACCTTGTATTCTTTGAACTTGTTAAATTCACTTATGAGTTATATGATCGTTTTGTAAATTCTTTGGGATTTTCTACGTAGACAATCATGTCATCTGCAATTAGAGACAATTTTATTTCTTCATTTCCCATCTATGTACCTTTTATTTCTTTTTCTTGCTTTATTGCACTGCCTAGAACTTCCAGTACGACATCCTTGCCTATTTCTTAGATCTTAGAGGGAAAGCATTCAGTTTCTCACCATTAAGTATGATATTAGCTCTAGATTGTTTGTTTGTTTGTTTGTAGGTGCTCTTTATCAGATTTAGGGAGTTCCCTTCTATTTCTATTTTGCTTAGAGTTTTTACCACTAGTGTATGTTTAGTTTTGTCAAACGCTTTTCCTGCATCTATTGATATGATTATGTTTTGTTCTTACTTCCGTTAGTATAGTGAATTACATTAATTGATTTTCGAATGTTGACCCAGTCTTGCAATTATCCTTTCTTGTATGTTGCTAGATTCAATTTGCTAATATCTGTTGTCTACTTTTTGTCTGTGTTCAATTAGGAAATTGATATTCCATCATCTCTCCTTTTTTTTTTTTTTTTTTGGTGGTGGTACGTGGGCCTCTCACTGGTGTGGCCTCTCCCGTTGCAGAGCACAGGCTCCGGATGTGCAGGCTCAGCAGCCATGGCTCATGGGCCCAGCCGCTCTGCGGCATGCGGGATCCCCCCGGACCGGGGCACGAACCCGTGTCCCCTGCATCGGCAGGCAGACTCTCAACCACTGCACCACCAGGGAAGCCCCCATCTTCTCTTCTTGTCATATCTTTGATTTTTGTAGCAGGATAATGCTAGCATCATAAACATAATTTGGGAAGTGTTCCATAAAATAAACTGGAAAGTGTCTTCTCTTCTGTTTTCTGGAAGAGATTGTATAGAAGTGGTATTATGCTTCCTTACACATTTGATAGAATTTGTCAGTGAAACCATTTGGAGATTTCTTTTTCCGGAAATTTTGCCTCATTTGATGTAAGCAATGGTCCTGATGTCAGTTCTGACTGTGACACCTTTGCAGTGTTGTTCAGACTCAGGGGTGAATCTGGGCTTGGGCAGGGGTCTTAGTTCTGTTCTCAAAGCCTTTATTATGATTCCTTGAGTCGTTTCCCTGTATGCAGAGCTTGGATCAAGCCCAGAATGTGTGAGGTTTACAAATGGCATTAGGGGACCCCTTCTCCACTCTCTCCGCCCTGAAATTTACCCCCTGGGATGCTCCTTGGCTCCAGGAATGGTGTTTCCTCACCCTCTAGCTAGAAAGTCAATGTTTCTGTCAACTTTCTCCTCCTGTGCTGTCACCCAGCTCTGCACAGCCAGGATGCCTGCTCTGCAAAGCAGGTGAGAAAAGAGAAAGAAAAGATAAGGGGATCTCCCCACAGAAAAGGGGGCCCTTTTCTCTGTCCTGGTGGCCAGAAGAAGGGTTTTCTCTCATGTTTTAGGTCCCGTGTCACAGCCGCCACCGTCACTGCCATCCAAACACAGTCCAGAGACTGAGACTGGCCCTGGGGCAAGTCCAGGAGAGAGAAAAGAGAAAAAAAAGAAAGAAATTGGAGATTCTGCCAGAACCCCCGGCTCCCAGGAGCCCTCTCCTTTCAGTCCTCCATCTAGAAAGAGGGGTTTCTCCCAGGGCTTTTCTGTGGAAGCCAGAAGGGAAGGAGGGAGAGCCCCAGAAAGCATCCCCTGCTGTCTGCCTTCAGGGTCCCCTCCCGCCCCACCCAGCCCACCTGCTGTGCTTCTCGGGGGCGGGGGGGGGTGGGGGGGGGGCCAGAGTTCCTAGTTGTGCTGTGTCTTGGCACCAGCAACCTTTCATTGTAGTTTAATGTTTTTATAAGGGTTCCCTGGGTCCGGGGCTAGAATCCTCATTGTTCAGACACGAAATGTACCCAGCAGTAGAAGTGGCCCAGCTGGGCCTGGAGCCAGGATGGCATGTCCTCCTGGGGCATCTCCAGGCGTCCCTGCCCAGTCAGGGCCGCGTGGTTACTCCCCCCTCTGGGTCTGGAGGCAAAGCGCCCTGGAGGCCAGTGGGGTGCACCCTTCAACCCAGACCTCCTGGGAGTCGTTATGATTAGTAATATCCACAGGCAGGAAATGGAAACTTGGCCCCTTTCTCTCTCCTGCCCTGATGGGCCTTTAAGCCTCACCTTCAGAATGCATTGTAAGGGGATCATGGGTTATCCTGCAGTGGGCCTTGAATTCCATTTCACATGTTCCCTGTGGAATTCACTGGAAATTAACCAGATCCCAAAGCACAAAATGGAGAAAATCAAAAGAGATTCACTGTGGCAAGTCCTTGAGAGGACAGCAGGCCCGGCTTTCTGCCCTGAGCCCTTGGGGTCCACCCAGCCATGACGGCAAGGGTGACACACACAATTATGGCTCATGAGCGTTGGGTACTGACCGCTGGGACATTGCGTATTTCAGACACGAGCACCCGGGGGGGGTGTAGGTAGTCCCACTATTAGCGTCATTTTACAGATAAAGAAACTGAGGTCGAGAGAGAGTCAGCCACTTGCGTGTGTCACACAGCCAGGAAGGGACAGAGCTGGGGCTCTACCTCATGCCTGATTCTTCAGCCCACGGAATTGACCTCAACTTGCCTTGTTCTTATCTCTGTTACAGTGCAGGTAATTCCATTTTATGACAGTGTGTTTGAGTCTGTATTCCTCTAAAGTGTGAGCCCTGCAAGGTCCGAGGTCACGCTTACCCCTTGGCATCCCTCATATCTGTCCCACACCTCCTGGAGCAGCGTAGGCCTTCAGCGTTTGTTGAATGAATAATGAGAGAAATTATCTTTATAATGTTTGTAGTCTGGCTGGAGGCGTCCCTGGAATTTTCCGATGAACTAGGTCACACAGGAGCCTGGGCCGCAGATGGCAGGCTTCTGCAGAGACAAAACCGAGGGGATGGTTCTTTGTAAAAATTCTGAGATTGGAGCTCTTCCTCAGATTGCATGGAGGTGCCAGATTTAGCAAATAAAAACACAAGACAGAGGCCCAATTAAATTTGAATGTCAGATAATTTTTTAATACAAATACAAATTTTTGCTGTATGTATGTCCAATGCAGTATTTGGGATATACTTATATAAAATTACTTTACTATTATTATACTAAAAATTATTTTGTTGTTTACCTGAAATTCAGATTTAACTGGGTGTCCTGTATTTTATCTGAGGATTTTTTAAAAAATTTTTATTGGAGTAGAGTTGATTGACAATGTTGTGTTAGTTTCAGGTGTACAGCAAAGTGAATCAGTTATACATATACATATATCCACTCTTTTTTAGATTCTTTTCCCGTATAGGCCATTACAGAGTACATAGTAGAGTTCCCTGTGCTGTACAGTAGGTCCTTATTAGTTGTGAGGATTTTATCTAAGGGCTTATCTGACCATCCTCACCACTCAGGCTCTCACTTTAGGGCCGTTTATAACTGACTCTGGTCTTCTTAGTATCTGGCAAGACTTCTGAGCACTGGGCCTGACCTGGTGGTCACTCATCTGAGCTGCTCCCTGGTAAGTAAGGCTCAGAGAGGGAGGCAGGGCTCCAGCAGGGCCAGAACCCAAATCTCCTGGCCCCAAAGGGACAGGGGACAATAGGAATGTTTTTACCGCGGTACAACTTTGAGATCCACAGCCCAGGAGCAGTGAATGTAGCTGTGGCTCGGCCAGGATCCTGCAGTGCCAGGGACCTGAGGACGGCCTTCTAGGGAAAAGGGTCTGGTGGAGCCCAGGGTACAGCCAACAAACCCCCCTTCACAGAGCCGCCACCAACAAATGCCCATTCTCTCTCATTTCCCCTCCTCTGAAAGATGCTCATTATCCAGGAAAGTGTCTGTCTGGGCCACCTCTGGTGACCGTGCTCTGAAGATTTCCTTTTGAAAGCATCTTCTGTTCCTTTGCCTGGAGGGGCCCAGCTTAGGGAAGGCTTATGTAACCTCCGTCTCCTCAGTGGGAACAGATGGGGACATGCAGGGCCCCCCTCCACGGAGCTGCGCCTCTGCGGGGGGCAGGGCGGGCACCCTGGAGGATGGCGCCGCAGTGTCCATGGCAGCCACACCCTCCTGGAGCCCCTCCACACCACGCTTGGCCACACATGCCACGCGGTGACCCCAACACTGAAGGATGGGGACCTGGAGCTCTGGGTACCATCTTTGCTTCCGAGGGTGGCTGGTCCTACCGTCTCGTGTGTGATGCTCTCCAGTGTCCAAAGAATTGCTCTTAATGTTAAAAAGTTTAAAACACCAAAAAGTGACAGACATCCATATGCCCACTAACCAGAATAGACCACTTTTTCATATTTTATCATGTTTATGCATCTTTTCTTATAATAAAATATCACAAACAAAATCAGTCTCTTTCCCCCCATCTCCCCCTTTCTCAGAGGCAGCTGCTGTTGTAAATCTGGCTGATGTATTTACAATCCATGTCTGTACGTTTACATATATGTGGATCCATGCATAATACATACTATTACTGTTAGGCGTGTTTTTAGATTCAGGGATGGCAACTGAGTTTCTTTTGTGACTCGCCTTTCTCCCCAGAAAGCGTTTTTTACGTAGCGTAAGGCTCTCCCAGCATCTCCCTTCTTCTCTGAGGCAGTCTATATTATTTTCCCCATTTTTAAATGAAAAACCTGAGCCTTGGGTTAAGAAATGGGTCTGGGTCCCACAGAAAGGAAATGTTGGCTCCGGGCCCAAATCTCAGCTTGCCCTCAGGACTCTTGGCCGATGGTCCAAGAATTCATTCATTCACCAAGTATGGTTTTTTGTGTGGTTTTTTTTGTGATACGCGGGCCTCTCACTGTTGTGGCCTCTCCCGTTGTGGAGCACAGGCTCCGGACGCGCAGGCTCAGCGGCCATGGCTCACGGGCCCAGCTGCTCCGCGGCATGTGGGATCCTCCCGGACCGGGGCACGAACCTGCGTCCCCTGCATCGGCAGGCGGATTCTCAACCACTGCGCCACCAGGGAAGCCCCCCACCAAGTATGTTTTGAGTGTTGGCTCTCTTCTAGGGTCGAGGATACTGTGGAAAAGAGGGAAGGTCCCTGCCTTCCTGGCAGCTATAGTTGAGAGGCCTGTATAGGTAACATTGACCTTGAACACTGACCATTGACCTTGACACTCTGTCCTGGTATCCCCTCTTCAACAAGCCAACCAGAGTTTTTCTGATCTTGACAAGATCATCTCTGATGAGGAGACGAGTCCCCCGCCCTTCTGATTGTTCATGTCTAACTGAGCAAGAGGAGACTTCTTCTCTTGTTCTGCCTCCTCGGGTCACACTCTTTGCTGCATGGTGGACCTCCGAGTGTTTGAAGTTAGGAATCATCACCCTCAAATCTGCTCCGAGCCGTCACCTCACCCAAGCCACTAATCCCCATCCTCAGGGGGTCAGCGACTACACCTGCCCACGGGGTTGAGAAGGCCCAGTTGCTCACCTCAGTAAGGGCCTGACACCCGGAGGTCATCTCCGAAAATGGCTTAAAATCAGGCCTGGCCGGCTGGAGGGCCTTTCAGAAAGACCTTCAGCCGTCATTCCTTCGTCCTCACCATGAATCAGTTTCTGCTCAAATCTTCCCAACTTCCGCATGGCAGAGTTGAGGCGGACCTTTTTCGGTTTTCTGTTTGTGGGATTTTGCTGTGTGAAGTTATCTTCACGTGTAACCCGGCACTTTGAAGTAGAATCTGTCTTACAAAGGAAAAAACATCGAAACCAACAAACGTGAGGAGTTGGACTGAGCAACAGTGCTGGCTGAGCTCAACAGGACTTGGTGGGAGTGGAGGGCCGCCTGTATGCAGATGAGTATCTGGTTAATTGCACAGAAGCGCACAACTGGAGATGCCAGGTGCCCGATTCCCTCACTTTAGCTTAAGCAATTGGATAAGAGATGCATGTCTCTCGGTTTTGAATTACTACACGAACGAGAGGAAAGAACGTTAGGAATGATTGAGCGACTGGTGCCACGTGTTATTTATCGCATATGAGCCGATTCCCTCCTTGTGAGGATCCTGCTGGTTCCACGGTATCGTCTTCATTACTTACAGGGAGAGAAATGGAAGCAGCTTGGTGAAGTGATTCGCTTGGCTGTACTATCTGTAATGAAGCAGGCAGGATTCACCCCCCGAGTCTTTCTGACGCTAGAACCCACTCCATCCCTCACACTCTGAGGCGGCAGAATCAGAGCCGCCAGCAGCTGTGACCTCTGGCAGTGCTGAGCTGTCCGTCCATGAGGTGCAGGGCAGAGAGGGGCTCAGCGTGGAGAGTGAGCTGTCTCATCGCCCGGAGCTCTGAGAGCGGGTGTATGAAGTGCAGCCCATGGGGGGGGGCTGTCTGCTGATTTCAAGTTCATTAATTCCACGCGGTCGTACTTGTCACTCTTTCTGTGTTACAAATGGGGTTAGGAGAGCATGAGATGAGTGGGCCATGGCTTTGCCTTCAGGAGTTCCCTGTGTGGTAGGAGACCTACCTCCAGTTAACTGAGCCTGTGGTTGTCACCTTACGTGGCCAGAGACCTTGCAGACGCGATGAAGGTGTAGGACCTTGAGATGGGAGACGATCCAAGTGAGCCCAACATAACGAGCACAGTCAGGCTTCTGACCTCCCGAACGGTAAGATAACAAATGTGTGTCCTTTTAAGCCACTGAGTCTGTGGCAATGTATTATAGCAGCCATAGGAAACGAACACAGGGCATTACCTACCCACAGGGAAGCAGAGAACAGGAGGGGGGCGCAGGGGGAGGGCAGCTGGCCCCATGCAGGTTGGCAGGACTGTGTCAGCCTGGGGGCTGCTCTCTCCTCCCCCCACCAAAGGCTCTGTCCAGTGCCCCCTCTTTCTCCCCCCAGTGAATTGGATGAAAATGCTCATCGAAGCCACATATGTCCCAAACAGGAGAGGAGGGAGCAGGCTTACGTCCAGGGATCTCAACAGGATGGAGAGTGGAATCGAGTCTGTCCAAAAACCCAGTGCCCTGGGGGAGGGAGGAGAGGCTGGGGAGGGAGGAGAGGCTGGGGAGGGAGGAGAGGCTGAGGCGGGCCGCTGGGCAGAGGGCCATGGGCATGGGGTTAATTCCGGGGAGGGGGGGCGCAGCAGGGGCGCCAGGGGAGGGGGCTGTGGAACCAGCAGGGGAGGGAGAAGGGCAGCTTCCTGTCCGGCCTCATGCCCACTCTCTGGCAGGTAGTCTCCACGAGCACACCTGAGTGATGCTTTCGCCGCGGGTGGGTCACATGAAGGTTCTGCCGATTTCCCCTAGAGAAGGGTGGTGCCGTCTCAGGGCAGCAGGAGGAAAGGGTACCCGCCAGGAAGGGGTGGGGTCAGTGGGGGCTGCTGGAGAGGCAGAATCAGCCAACGTTGTTGGTCCAAGTTGAGGCTGGTGTCGTTCATCCGTCACTCGGCAGGGATTTATCAGGCACGATTGTGTGCCCGACCCAGGCAAGGCTCTAGGAGTTCCACGATGAGAATAAGCTCATCTGCTGCCCGCTCAGAGCTTCCGGGCCACTGGGGGACGCAGATGGGAACTGCGTCTCGGGGTGGCTGCCCCCAAGGAAAGGATGTGGTCTTGGGGGTACTTGGGAGGGAAGGCTGTAGTGGACAGGACCATTGGCTGAGTCGGTTTAATGGGAAAGCTCAGGCCCCTCCCTGCAGGCCAGAGCATCATCGCTGCCTCTGCGGCCCCCTTAGCACGGATGTGCCTGATTCATCTGTAACCCATTCATCTGCGTCACCCGCTGGGGGACAAAAGGAGGTCACAGTTCTCCTATTTAAACTTTCAATTGCATTTTTAATAGAATATATGTTAATTGTCATTCTCATTGGTGTTTGTCATCGTATCTCTTAATATATACTGAATATGTTAATATGCTGTTTACTCTAATAAACATGTAAGAAGGACGCGTGTAGAAATGCAGCCCTGGGTGAAGTCTCACAAAGCGAGATCACCCCTGTAACCAGCAGCCCCATCGAGGATCTGCACGTGGCCTACCCTCAGCGCCCCCTGTTGGCCTCTTCCTGTTACTACAGCCCGAGCAGGTGCTCCGAAGCACCCATTGACACAGTCATGGGCATTCTTTAAAAAGAGGCCATTGAGATTCAGAGCAGGCCACACATGGAGACGCCTGAAAGTAGCCTCTCTGTGTGAATTCTCTGATGGCTGTGTTCCGTCAGTGTGGGGCTCTTTCTTTCCTACTCCCTCCCTCCCCTCCTTCTCGATCCTTCTCCTTCCTTGCTCTCACCCCCACCTGGAGCGTGGCCCTCACCTGTCTGGTTCACCACTGTCTGCAGAGTCTAGGACTGAGGGCCCTAATTAATCATCCCTAATACAAGTCAGACGGCGGCTGAGTGAGGCGGACCCCAACCCCCCGGGGCAGCGCACATGGCCGGGCTGGAGCGTGGCCCCTGGGGGTACTGACTGGTACATCTCCGGGGCCCAGTACTGAGTCTGACCTGGGAGTCGGGGAGGCTGTGGGCGGAACGGGAAACACCCTGGCTCCACAGTCGGACGCACCCGACTCTCAGCCCTGACCCCAGCACAGACGAGTACAGTGGCCTTGACCTTTGCTTACCCATCTGAAACGGGGGTACCGTGGTATGCTCCAGCAGGATAATTGAATGATTAAATGAGACTTTTTAAATCTCTAGCACATTCCATGACCATAGCTGGGCCTCCATGCTGGTAGTAGTAGTAGTAGTAGCTCAATAAATGTGTATTGAAGGAAGGCTTAACTGTTTAGTGCTCATTCGTTCATGTACCATTAAAAAAACACGTTTATTATGGGCCTAATACTTGCCAGAGCCAACCCTGGGGCTTAAGTCGTGTCAGCCTCTGGATGGGTCTGGAAGGGCCCGGACGGCCTGGACATTGGTCTTCTGGACTGTATCCAGGGCCAGGCCCTCCCTTTGAGCAGCCCAACTCACCCCCACCCGAGCACCTGAGTCTCAGGAATAAGGGGCTTTACAAACGCAAAGAGGAAGCCCTGATCCCTGGAGTGCGAACCAGCCGCTTCTTGTGCAGCAAAGCAAGGCCTTGGGAATTAGTCAGTCTTCTGGGTAGTTTTTCCTTGTGCATGAGAAGCTCTGAAGCATCATACCCGCTGACTGGGAAGTTCTGTATCTGGGTCTGCCTAATAAATGAAAATGCACATGCAGGGCTTCCCTGGTGGCGCAGTGGTTAAGAATCCGCCTGCTAATGCAGGAGACACGGGTTCGAGCCCTGGTCCAGGAAGATCCCACATGCCATGAAGGAAGTAAGCCCGTGCACCACAACTACTGAGCCTGCGCTCTGGAGCCCGTGAGCCACAACTGCTGAGCCCATGTGCCACAACTACTGAAGCCCGTGCGCCTAGATCCTGTGCTTTGCAACAAGAGAAGCCACTGCAATGAGAAGCCCACGCACCGCAAAGAAGAGCAGCCCCCGCTCGCCACAACCAGAGAAAGCCCGTGTGCAGCAACGAAGACCCAGCACGGCCAAAAATTAAAAAAATAATAAAAAATATAAAATAAAATAAAGCTAAGCAACTGATATTTTTAAAAATGCACGTGCAAGCATGTATGCATACACAAATGTATGTACAAGGGTGTTTACCAGTACATTATAATAGGAAAGCATCAAAATTCCTAAATCTCCAATTCTAGAGGAACGGTTAAATTATGGCTTGTATTTATGATAGAATATTATACAACTGTAAAACAGTATCCTGATAGGCCTTTAAATACAGGAATATAAAACCACATGTTTAAAAGTTCTCTCTCTCTCTCTCTCTCTCACACACACACACACACACACACACACACAGAAAAAAATTAGAAAGGAAGATGTGAATAGTGATTATCCCAAAGTCGTGAGATTATGATTCTTTTTTCCTCCTCTTTTGTATTTTCTTAATGTTCTATGCTGAGCCGATATTACTTTTACAATTAGAAGAATAAAGACATTCGACGATGTGCACTCTCCTGGAGGGCCTGGCATTTAGAGAGGGATGGTCTGTAAGTCCCAGTGAGTTGCCAACGAGCCTTGAGATAGTCTGCTGAGCTGCTCGGGGCCTTAACCTCTTCATCTTTAAAGTGGGTATGAGTGTCTGCCTCAGAAGGTTGCTGTGAATGCTAATTTTTCTAGCTGAAAATATGCACTGTCATTTATTTAAAGGACCCAAAGCAAAGCCCAGCTCGGTGCTGTATCTTCGAGGGGTCTGCTTGACCAGGCAGCTGCCCCTCTGCGGGCAGCCTCCCGGCGGCTCCCGAGGGCTCTGGTTAATTCTCTCTCTCCTTCTTCTCAGCTGCCCATGATGGGAGGTGCCTTCATGGACTCGCCCAACGAGGACTTCAGCACCGAGTACTCCCTCTTTAACTCCTCCACCAATGTGCACGCGGCCTCCAACGGCCAAGGTCAGCCGGAGGAGCTGCCAAGGTCCTCCAACGACGCCGTCTTGCTCTGGATCGCCATCATAGCGACGCTGGGTAACATTGTCGTGGTGGGGGTGGTGTATGCCTTCACCTTCTGAGCCGCGGGAGCTCCAGGATGCCCCCGCCCCGCGCTGGGCTCACAGCGGGGCACTGTCGCCGTGGGCCTTTGGCTGCACCCGCGTTCTAGAACCGGGAGTTCTGACCAGGTGCGCCGTCTCTCCAAGGGGAGCCACCATGCGTCTGGGATTTCCCCAAGCGGCCCTGATTTCAGATACTCCAGGCTGTGGTCCAGCTGATCGAGAAAATGTGGGAGCCTGGGCTTCCAGCCCCCAGAGGCACGCCGGAGTAGACTGGGGAATTCTCGAGACTGCATTCCACGAACATGAGACCAGAGGGAACAGCCAGTCAGTTGAAATTACAGACATGGTTGGATGATCCCTTGCTGGCACTAAATAATCACTTCTGTGTCTTGTTTTTCCGCCAGCTTACCTGAGGGCAAGGGCAGCCCTCAGAACTCGAGCGTTCCCACCCCGATCTGGTTTCCCAGTCAGCCCCTCGGAATGTTGGTGGTGGTCACTTGAAGGGTCATAGAACGTTCCTCATTTGACTTGGAAATGGCATCTTTGTTACCAGACACCCGGCCCCTTATGAAACCCAAGGATGGGGGATTCCTGCTGACGTGGATTTCAGGGGTGGTAGAGATGGTGGTTTTTATCTGCTGGATGGACTTTCTCTCCTTTGTGAAAAGAGGAGAAGGTGCCTTTAAAAATTAGATCTGCCAGGCAGTTAACTCTTTAGATCACCCACTGAAGATGCTCTTTCCTCTCGGAGAAATCACGGAATTTTAAGGATGAGGTGTGTGTACCTCATCGACTGGCGGGTGGGAGGGAGAGGGACATGATTTGCCTGTGGTCCCAGGGCATGTAAAGGCAGGGGTCAGAGCAGGAGCGACATTTCCTGACCATCCGTTCTGGGCAGCCTCTGCCCCAGCAAAGCACTGTCTTGAACAGATTCCTGCCTTCTCCGCTGCCCTGGGGAGAATATCCAGAGGGTCTCGGAGCTGTGTGCAGGGTGGGCAGGGAGTTAAGACACCCACGCTGTCAACTTGGTTTGGCTACCATGCACTCTTGCAGGTGTAGATGTGTTCTGCCCGAGTCAGTTTCCTTACAAGCTTAGAAGGCAGCGGCTGGGGGGCCTGGCGAACCTGGGAGCCCCTCATCAGGACCAGAGCGCTGTTGGCCTTTGGCTGCACCCACGTGCTGGGGGGGTCAGTATAGGAAAAGGGTTCACTTTTCTTCAGGGTGCGGTGCCCCCCTTCCTGAAACGGCTCTCCCTGTGCCCCCAAGAGTGGGACGAGCTCAGACACGGGCTTGCCTTGCCTACAAGCCGGGAGTGGCTCTCTTCTTGCTTCCTCCCTGCACTCTACAAAAGAAAATAGACGGCGTAAACTCCTCCTCTGTGGCTGAGAAACTCCAGAGACTGGTAAAGAAGCCCTCCTGCATATTTGGGGACAATTGCAAAAAGGCTGAATTTGTCACCGTGGTCTCAGGAGAAATGAGTGTTTTGGATAAGCAAAGGGACGTCTTAATTGTCCAGAGGCAGCCACTCGTCTGTGGGAGGCAGGCACCGGAGCTGCCGTGATAACGGGATTAGCAGCCCACGCTCCAGACAGCGCCGGCCGCCAGCTCTTATTGGCCGCATCTGTCGCTGCCGCCTGGCGTCCATCCACACGTGCTTCGGTTCAAGCGGAGGTCGTGAGCACACACAGCCGGCGTGACCTTTGCGGAGCGGGAGAAGGGCTGTGGTACCTTTTGCCTGGACTCCTTCTGGAATCGCTGACCGGGCCCTGCTGTCTGGAGGCAGGACCAGCCTGGAGGCGGGGCTGGGTGGTGGCCACGGTGAGCACATCATTCCAGCAGCTTCTCCAGCAAACTCCTCTCCGTCCAGGCCTGGCATCTGCCGTGTGAGTGAGGTCTTTCTTAGACACGTGGCTTTATGAGGGAACCCAAGGGGGGAACTCCAGAGCCAGGGTGGGGAGACAAGGTGTCTTCATGGGAGCCATCCAGCCCAAATACCCCGATTCTTTGCCTTCTGACCCCCTATCCCCAGAGAGCCTGCAGCCCTGTAGGAGGCAGGTGGCAGCTCCCCGTTCTCAGATGGCCTGTGGAGATGGCTGTGGGAGAGAAGGTTCTATGTTTTATATCAGGCGGAGGAGTGGGGAAGAGAGAAAAGGTTGGCTTTTAGCTCTAAGAAGACCTCCAGCCTCCCAGGGCAGCCCTGGTGGGCCCTGTGTTCGCCGGGTATTTCTGGGCACAGAGGTCTCCCCTCTGAAGGTTTTGTTTTCCCTGACATGAAAACTGACATGTTGTCCGTTCAATTCAACTTTCAAGTCTTTCTTTTCAGTGTCAGGGCCATAGATGGTCAAGAGCTTTAAAGAGCTTCTTGTCTAAACCACACATCATACGGATCACAGTGACTTACCCGGGGCCACCCCATCTCCACCTCCTGTTAATTTCTTTTCCCCCTGCACTCAGATAAAAACAGGGATCAATGCGCACGTTAGATTTCTAGCCAGAGTGCACTGCCCTTTCCCTCCTGCTGCACTTGGGGCTATGTCTTTGATGTTAAGTAAAGGCCAAGAGATCTGACATCATCGCCTGAGTCCCAGCCTTGTGCCAGATTCATAGGCACAGATTTAATCCTTACGGTTCCCTTAGAGCATCACTGCTCCAACACGCAGATAAGGGACCAGAAGCTCCGAGGAGTGGAATAACTTGCCCGAGGCCGCACAGCAGGAAAGTGAGGATCCGGCTGAACTTGAACCATCTGGCTTAAAGCCAGGCTCCTTCTGGGACACCATGCTGCCTTCAGTGGCTGGGTGGCCCCTCCAGGGCACATCTAAGCCAGGCCCTGAGTCTCCAGGGGCCGTTTCCCGAGCTCCCACATCATGACGTGGCCTGAGCCGGCTCTGGCTTCTGCAGGTTGAAGTCTGACCATCCTTGGAATGGGGCATGCTCACCCCCCTCTCTGCCCAGGCTTTGGGGTTGGTGGTCCCTGTTGCCTGCCCCCCCCCCCCGCTTTAAGTTGAACTCAAGTCTCTGCCTGGCCAGAGAAGTTTCCCAGAGACCAGCTTTCTCGGGACCCATGAAGAAGGCCCTGGCCCAGACGCGGAGCCCCACAGAGGGACCCACGTGAGGAGTGAGGCTCACGCAGCCAGAGTTGATCAGCAGAATCATGGGATGGTGTGTGTTGCAGGTTGGGCCCCAGCCCAGACTCAGGTCTCCCGCTGAGCCCCAGCTCAGCTGCTCCTTTGTCGGAGCCCAGCCTGGGGCTCCCGTTCTGGCTCCTCCCAGGTGGGGCTGGCCCCTGAGCCCACCCTGGCTTGATGGGTCCCTGCTGAGGAAGGAGGGCTTGGCTCTTTAGGAGCTGCTCCCCAGAGAAGGGGTCCTACCATTGCTGGAACGCCCCTCTGCGTGCATATCCCCTCTGCAAGCCGTGGGTGTCGCACACCTGTGTGTGTTTGCACTTCACCGCACAGAGCAGCACTTGCTTCATGAGGTCATGAGTTGCAGTCCTTGGAGCTTCGGAGGAGAGGCCAGGCCAGGGGACACTTTTGCCAGGCGTGTCCCAAGGGGATTCCGCTTCCTATAGGCCTTGGGAGAGTCAACTGCTCTGCCGGCCCCTGCTCTGTCTTTGCTGCCCTTTCCATGGGATCAAGAGGCAAATGAGACTCCCTTGACCCCGTCTACCCCCCAGAGAAAGATGCTCATATTTCCTTTCAGGGGTCCCCCGGAATCCGAGGGAGAAAAGCAGGGAGGACAGGCTAGTACCACCGGCCTCGAGGGACAACAGGCCATTTTCCAGCTCGTTCTGAACGGAAGGACTCGCTGCCCGCCAGCCCACTAGCATCTGTCGGAATCCCTCCCTGGAGCCTGGAGACACTTGGCTGCCATCTACACCGCTGCCCGATTCCTTCCAGACAAATGGTCCTCTCCTTCTGCAGGAACTTGACCTTCCCTCATTATTAGCAGTGATATTATTAACAACGATTATTGCTGTCGTTACACACCTTCCTTGTGCTGTGTGCTGTATGTATCTCACTTACTTCTCAAATCACCCCTCGGGGACAGGAGTGAGGGTACAGAGAGGTGCACAGGAATTATTGTCACATTTTTCTGCTGAGAAAGCTGAGGCCAGGCTGTGTGCCCGGCAATCCATAGCTGAGGAGCTGTGATTCAGGCCCAGGTCTGCTGGCTCTGCAGGCTGGGCGGTTACCTTGCGTCTCCGTCTCCCTGCATGTGCACCCTCCATGATGAGCCCTCTGGGATGGACCAGCCCAGGATGGGCCTCTGAGGCTACGCAGTTCTGGTCCTGGAGAAGGGGTTTTGAGTGTACGTCCTAGAAAGGGGCGGACAGCACTGCCCAGGTATTTATCAGTTGCAGAACCTCACAGCCGCAAGAGGCTTTAGAGAGCATCTAATCGGGACCTTAACTTTCGGGAGGTCAGCTGGGGCCACATCATAAATTAGTGGAGAGCTGACAGATCCCCGGATGGAGGCCTGGCCCGGGGCGCTGTGCGTTCACTGGGGAGCACAGGGGGGCCCTGGCTTGCCAGTTCCAGCCTTGGGACAGACATCGTGCTCTCTGCTGGTTATCATCCGGCCCCCTTCGCCCCTTTGACTGTCCCCAGAGCAAGTCCTGGGTGGGCTGGGCTGCCGTGATGGAGATGCCCAGGGAGCTGTGTGTCTGGCCCAAGGGAGCAGTTGGAACCTGAATGTCCCATGTTTTCCTGGCCCACCTCTCCTGCCCCAGCCGCTCCACAGGGCCCTGACCTCAGTCACGTGGTGAGAGGGTCATGATAGGGATGGAGGGGAGGCTGGGTGGCTGAACACGGAGAGCCCACGGGGGTGGAGTCTGTAATCTCCAAGCGGAAAAAGAAGCCACTCCAAGAAACCCAGGTAATCAGAATTCAGTGGTGGCCAGGTGTCCCCAGCAAGTCACTTCTGAGATCAGACCTTGAGCATTTTCTTGCCTTCTTTTTTTGGGGGGGATGGGAGGCTGGGGGTGGACAGGGGACAAAACCGTGCAAACCATGGTGATTAAAGGTAGGAAAGTTCCCCACCCCCCATCAGAGTGAGAAAACGGCAGCTATCAGGAGTGCAATGGAATTGTCAAAAGTACCTAAAAAGGACTATGTAAATTTTGGAAAAGTCTGCATGGCTTGTTCTGAGTCTTGGTAAAAAGTCATACTTTTTTTTTGTCAAGATAGACAATAAAAGCAGAGAAAGCCCTTGGAGGGGTTGGCTGGGCTGCACAGTTCCCGGGATGTGCTGGGCACCTGCCTTTTGACCACCGTGCACACTTGCACCTGCCCAGACCTCTCCAACCAGCTGTTGAATGAGGTCCATCGTGTCTGCTCCTGGGTCCTTTTGCAAGCTGACTTCCTGCATTCCCAGGAGGAGGTTTGAGACCCGTGCTGCCTTGGGAATAAATCCTGACAGACGTACGAGTCACCTTTGCAGGAATTTGTGTGCCACAGCTACTGGGGGAATCCAGAGCCTTCCCTCCCCACCGATCCCTCTCCACGTGGTTGAGCAGCCACCAGTGGCCCCAGCATCGGTCTCATCGGCTGTCTTTCCCCCAGTGTCTTAATGGACCAGAGAATCACTACATTTATAGTTCAAAGCATTGGCCCAGCAATCCAGATGTTCTGACCTAGGTTCTGTAAGCTGGCAGGAAGGGCGCTTCCAAACTTCTACACTTTCCTCAAGGAAACTGAGCCTCCAGGAGTTTCGGGAGAGTTGCGAGGTCCTGTTTGGGTGAACAGAAGAGTGGGGTCTTGAGCCCAGGGCATCTATCGATGAAGTTTCTGAACCACTAGGACTGTGGTTCTCAACTGGGGGCGATTTTGTCCCCCGGGGCACCTTTGGCAATGTCTGAAGACAGTTTTGGTTTTCATGAACTGGAGGGACGTGTTCTGCTGGCATCTAGTAGACAGAAACCAGGGCTGCTGCTCAAGAGCCCGCGGACAAAGAATCTTCCATCCCGCAAATGCCAACAGTGCCGAGGCTGGGAAACCCAGGTTTAGGCTGTGCTATATCTCTGACTCCAAAACTATGGGTATCTTCCAGATCTCCACCTTTCCCCATTTGTGAGTCATTTAATAAATCCAAGGTCTCCTGAGCTACAGAAGTGAACACGGTTGCTGCCTCAAGTTCAAATAATTCCAGCCAAGGGCAGTGATCTGGAATCTAGCAAGTTGTTTGGAAATCCAAGTCCTCTCCCTTTCCATTGTCTTGGGCTTTCATGGGGAGTCACCCTGGATGGAGGACCGTACAAAGTAGATGTGACGGTGGGGGTGAACTTGTCCCACGTCCTCCCACCCAGTAGCTGTGGGTCTCTGGGACCTTGAGGGACCTGGCTCGTCACCAATAGAGCTGAGAGATGCTTCTTGGGGAAAATCTTAGATAGGGTGGAGGTAAGGGAGCTGGTTCACAGCCTTTGGGCGAATCCACATCTTCTCTTGTTCTGACCTTTTCCCACCCTATTTCTCCCAGTTGAAAGCATACTGACACTCTTTCTACTATTTAAACTTTATCCTATTTAAAGTTTTAAACCTTAATCTTGTAACTAGCCACAGTCCAGATGCCAATTCTTCATGCTGAGAGAATCGGAAATGTTTCTCTGTCTTACTAACGTTTGCATGTTCAACTTGTAAGTGTAAGCAGTTTACTTAATAAAAAGGTATTTTAACTATTCTTGTAGTCCTTTGCTACTGAAGCCCCCAGGTTTCCGCGATGAGGTCACTAACTTTTACTACGGTGAAAAGGCTATTTCTTTTTTTTTTTTTAACATCTTTATTGGAGTATAATTGCTTTACAATGGTGTGTTAATTTCTGCTTTATAACAAAGTGAATCCATTATACGTATACATATGTACCCATATCTCTTCCCTCTTGCGTCTCCCTCCCTCCCACCCTCCCTATCCCACCTCTCTAGGTGGTCACAAAGCACCCAGCTGATCTCCCTGTGCTATGCGGCTGCTTCCCACTGGCTATCTATTTTACGTTTGGTAGTGTATATGTCCCTGCCACTCTCTCACTTTGTCCCAGCTTACCCTTCCCCCTCCCCATATCCTCAAGTCCATTCTCTAGTAGGTCTGTGTCTTTATTCCCATCTTGCCCCTAGGTTCTTCATGACTTTTTTTTCTTTCTTAGATTCCATATATACGTGTTATCATACGGTATTTGTTTTTCTCCTTCTGACTTACTTCACTCTGTATGACAGACTCTAGGTCCATCCACCTCACTACAAATAATTCAATTTCGTTTCTTTTTATGGCTGAGTAATATTCCATTGTATATATGTGCCACAGCTTCTTTATCCATTCATCTGTTGATGGACACTTAGGTTGCTTCTATGTCCTGGCTATTGTAAATAGAGCTGCAATGAACATTTTGGTACATGACTCTTTTTGAATTATGGTTTTCTCAGGGTATATGGCCAGTAGTGGGATTGCTGGGTCGTCTGGTAGTTCTATTTGTAGTTTTTTAAGGAAGCTCCATACCTTTCTCCATAGTGGCTGTATCAATTTACATTCCTACCAACAGAGCAAGAGGGTTCCCCTTTCTCCACACCCTCTCCAGCATTTATTGTTTCTAGAGTTTTTGATGATGGCCAATCTGACCGGTGTGAGATGATATCTCATTGTAGTTTTGATTTGCATTTCTCTAATGATTAGTGATGTTGAGCATCCTTTCATGTGTCTGTTGGCAATCTGTGTATCTTCTTTGGGGAAGTGTCTATTTAGGTCTTCTGCCCATTTTTGGTTTGGGTTGTTTGTTCTTTTGTTGTTGAGCTGCATGAGGCTATTTCTTAACGTAGGTTTCAATGTGCTCTTTTGATTCAAAATCTCTAACCTTAATGGATGTAAAAATGTGGCCTGTGGAATCACATCCCTTTGACTCATGGCACTGTTGCTGTTGTCGTCATTTTCTATTATGATAATTAAAAAAAGAGAAGAAAACGTTAACTCCTTTGTGTCTGACTCCAAGCTGTGCTTTGTCTCCAGGTTGCTGTCCACTCACCTTGGTGAGGCTTGGTGCCAGCGTTACCTCCCTTCTTGTGCTCCTTCTGATAGGGACAGAGTAAAGGGACAAAGTAGGTGATTAAATAGTTAATCCCACTAAAGGATCATAAGTAAAGGAAAAAGTATGGGAGACCCCTGTAAGTTAACGATCACTCAAGAAAGCAGGTTTGCTTAACCACAAGACCAAGCAGGCTTTCTTAGCAACAAAACCATGCAACAGAAGTATGAGACTTGCCCCCAAAACAATAAAACAATGGTGGCAGGAGACCCACATCCTGCCCAGCGAGGTCAGCAAGTTAATGATTCCTAGGACACGCTTCTCTGCGCACACTAAAAGCAAAAATATAAGGAAAAGTGACATTATACTGAAACCGTATGATTTACCGTATTTTAGTATATGTTACCGCCTTTTTGCTCGTTTCCACTGTGCCACGACAGTCCCAGTTTGACCACATAGGGGCAAGAAAACTCCCCCGCCCAGCGTGGAGGAGGAGCTGATCATGGAAGCGTGACATCTACTCAAGAATGAGGAAGAAGGTGGTTTTCTCCTCCTCCCCACGTTTCCTTCGATTATAAAACGGTAGCCCATAAAGTTCTCAAGGCGTGCGGCACGCCCTCGCCTGCCCGCTTGTAAACCTCACAAGCGTCCTGTTCTAATAAATCACTTCTTACCTGCCACTTTGCCTCTAGCTGACTTCTTTCTGTGCTGAGACAAAGAACCGGAGCTCCTTGGAGCACCTCCTCCCCCAGACGCATTTCTGCAGTTTCACTTCGGCCCCGGTCTCCGAGGCAGAACAGATCCCCCCCCCCCCGTGCCCCTGACACACACCCCCATCATCACAGCCGGCAGCAAATCACAGAAGCTACACTCACTTAGCCATCAGTTTTCCCTACTCTCGGAGTCAATCTCTGAGCAAAATTTATCTTACTCAACTTTTTATCCCCTGCACCTAGCACAGTGCCAGGCTCGTGGCAAACACAAGACAGACATTCAGGGAATCAATGAATGAATGAATGGTATCTGAAGGACCAGCCCGGTAAATTTCAGCATCACATGGTATGGTGAGTGTGCAGTTACAGCTTTATTCAGTCACTCACTGGTAACAGCAAACATGGCAAGGACTAGGTGTTCAGGGCAATTCTGAGCTCTTTACATGTATATTAACTCATTTGATCTCCACAGCAGTTGTATAAAGTAGGTACTATTGTTACCTTGTCGGCTAAAAAATAAATGCACAACCTAAAAGTTGACAATTATGTTTTATTTGGCAGACAAAACTGAGGACTCAAGCCTGGAAGACAGCCTTTCAGATAGCTCGGAGGGACCGATCCAAAGAGATAAGGGAGAAGCCAGGATATACAGGAGTTTTTGTAACAAAAAACAGGTAGTGGGGGTGTCCCTGGTGGCGCAGTGGTTGGGAGTCCGCCTGCCGATGCGGGGGGGCGCGGGTTCGTGCCCCGGTCCGGGAAGATCCCACGTGCCGCGGAGCGGCTGGGCCCGTGAGCCGTGGCCGCTGAGCTTGCGCGTCCGGAGCCTGTGCTCCGCAACGGGAGAGGCCACAGCAGTGAGAGGCCTGCGTACTGCAAAAAATAAATAAATTAAAAAAAAAAAAAAAAAAAAAAACCAGGAAGTGGGACATCAAAAGATTACTGTTAATTAGAGAAAACCAAACATCTCAAGTTAATGAATTTAGAGCTTTTGTATGGACAGCAAGATGCAAGAGTCTGGCCTCACTGAAGTCACTCCTTTGATATGCTCCTTAACTACCTCGGGTCAGTATCTTGGTTTTTTCCATCGTGATTCCCCTTGGGGTGCGTGGTTGGGAGTAGCTGCGGGGGGCTGCCAGCTTGATGGCTGCAATACCCTTTGTTTTCTGATCTGGCAGGCAGTATTTTTCGCCCACACTCTCCTTCCTGTTTTTACAAATGAGGAAACTGAGGTGGAACAGTTTCTCGCCCGAGGCTGTGTGGCTGGCGAGTGCAGAGGCAGGACTGGAACCCAGAACAGGTTCACGGGTCCATATTCTAAAGGCTCTCAAATGCCTCCCAGTGTTTGCTGAGCGTCGATTGTGTTGGAGGCCCCGTGCCAGCAGGCAGGGAGGCTGCCCTGGAACACATTTTTGAGGGGGAGAGAGGCACAGGTAATGTCACTGTCCGGTATCACATACTGAAATGCTAGGGGACCGAGGGTTGGGTTCTGCACCAGGGTCCCTTATGAAGGGTCCATATCAGGCCCTAAAGGAGGCCCGCCGTGATGGCCAGGACCGCAGAGAAGCCAGGGATTGATCGGATCAGTGGCTTATAGACTAGTTAACAGCTAATGGGAGACTGGACCCAAAGCTCAGGGTCCCAACTGAGAACCTGGTCATCCTAAAAGGTAGGAGGGGTCTACCCATGGGGCAGGTGCAGGAGGGGGCAGGCCAGTCAGAAGATTCATGGGTTGAGTGCCAGGCTTTTATGACCAGGAAGCCTTGGGCTGCGAAGGTTTTCCCCTCTCCCAGCTATAGGCTTGGACTGGTTCCAGCTCTCCTAGTCCCTGTCAGGCAGGAAGATTCCGGGGCTCAGGGCTGCTAGAGCAGGGTCATTCTGGGCTGGGCAGATAACCAACATGTGCCACTCTCAGGTCCAGCTACCTAATGTGCAGGTCCCACCGTAGACTGAAAATGCAGGGCTCTTGTTCAGAATTATAAAGAATTTCAAGATGGTGACCGCAGGGCATTAAAGCAAGTGTGCGGCCCTCTGAGCACGGGGCCCCGTGTGTCTGCCCAGGTTACCTGCCCACTAAGCCAGCCCTGGCCGCCACTGCTGAGCCGTGCAGCCAGGGGAAGAAAGGGGTGGATTAACTCACCCCACACCACACCATGCAATTTGCTCCCCTAGGCTGCTCTACAGGGAAGTTCGTGTTGACCGTGGGAGAGGCAGAAATGGCCAGAAAACATCCCCATGCTTACATGCAAGCTCCTTTCCCAATGTGACTTTGCAGCTCCATCATCCAGAGGGGGAGCCTGTCTCCCCAGAATCTGACTCTATGGACTGGCTTTGTAACACGCGTCCACACAGAGGGATTACTAGGACTGACGATGGGCCAGTCTTGGGTGTTGGGAGGGCTTGCAGCTTCCTCTGTTGATGACCTTGGAACCCTGAGGAGCCGAGGCTAGCCGGCCCGAGGAGGGGAGCCCAGGGCCTGGCTGCCCCTCTGTCACAAGCCCGCAGCCTGCCAACTGCCCCACAGGTGAGTGAGTCAAGGCAAAGAAGGTTTTCCAAAATGTAAGTGCTTCACGGGGTTCCTGAGCCACCAAGTAAAGCTAAATAAATCACGGAAGGCTGCCTGGAGGAGGCAAAATTCAACCTTGCTTAAAATCTGGAGAAGCAGGTGCACAGCAGAGGGGTGCATGGGCACTGGGTGGTGGGAAGCCAGGCTGGAGCCTGGAGGTCAAGGCAGTGATGGGGATAAGGCTGCTAAGCCGATCAAGCCAGCGTGAAGGGGCCCCAAAGGACAGGGTGAGGGTCATGGTAGCTAGTGGGTTGCCATCAGCAGCACCCAAGCAGGGCTGGTCCTCAGAGGCAGGAGCACAGTGTCTGGAACAGGGAGGCAGCAAAGAAGCTAGGAAGTGACTCCTGACTTTGCCTCTCAAACCTGCCCCTCTGCCCCTCTGTCATCTTCCCGGAACCTGCCCCTTCCCCGAACTTGGACCGGTAGCCTTGGGTCTTCCTCCCCATGATACAGCATGAGAAGATGGCAGAGGTAGTCACACAGCCCAACAGACTATGTTCTCAAGGCGGATGAGCATCGCTTTGAAATAACAAAGAAAGCAGGTGGCAAGAGTTTTCCAAGCGAAGGAGACAGCTGCAGTCCAAGCTGCTGTATTTCCATTTTAAGAGGCTGCAGCCAGGCAAGCCCAGTACCAAAAAATGCCCCCACTGCCCCCCTCCCTGCTAGCACTTATACTAAATTGTTGGTTTTACAAATTTGGTTTGTAAATACATTCATTCACATTCTATTTACCTGCTACCGATCATCTTTGATATTTTAATAGTCTGAAATGGGTTTCCTGAGGCAGAATATCCAGATGCAACACTGAGCCCGTAAAAAAAATAATCATTCAAGCAACCACAACTCCTCACTTTTGTCCAAGAACCGTGTGCTTTGGAGGGGGGCATGCCTCCCCCATTAGCTGTGCAGCCCCGGAGGGCAAAGGCTCCTTTGGGCTCCCCCTGTGTCCCCCCAATGCCCAGTGGGGACAGTGTCGTGCTTCCACGCAAGTGGGCGAAGGAAGAGAGGAGCTGGGCAGCAGCAGTCCGGTGCCTGGCAGGACGGCCGCTCCCTGCATCCCCTCTGGAGCTGTCCGAGCCTTGCGGATGGGGGAAAAGGAGGGGAAGAGAGAGAAGGTGATGGGCCCCCTAGTGATTCTGGGAACCCAGCCTGTTTACAGAGCTCCAGAGCCCACCCTCCGGCGGCACCTTTCCCTTTGGCCCAGCCAGGCCCCTGCTGGTTTAGGGTCTTGCAGGGCCCTGGCCTGACTAGGGCAGCAGAAATGGTCCCATGATTAATATTTACACAAGCCAGGCTGCTGGGGCCGTTTCTGCAAACTAAACAAATGACATTAACTACCACGGCAACCAGCACTGGTGGCACTGGTGGAGGTGTTGCCTTCAGGGTTTGCAAAACACTTTCCAATCCAGCTTCGATCCTCTGGACAGGCCCCTCCCAACCAACGCCTACGTGGCCCCTGGCACACCGCCTGTCTGGGCTGGAACAAGGCAGGGCACCTATTCTTTGTCTTGGGATCTTGGGAGGATGGGGATACAAAGGATCAGCTGAAGACAACGGTGTGTAAGTGTGAACAGTGAGAAGCCTGGAGCGGCCAGAGGAGGGTCTCCTCACGAGGCTGGCAGCCCAGGCCAGAGGCCGAGGCTCCAGTTTTTGTGGGGTTTTATGTTTTTTTCTGGTTTTTTTTTTTTTTTTTTTTTTTGCGGTACGCGGGCCTCTCACTGCTGTGGCGTCTCCCGTTGCAGAGCACAGGCTCCGGACGCGCAGGCTCAGCGGCCATGGCTCACGGGCCCAGCCGCTCCGCGGCATGTGGGATCTTCCCGGACCGGGGCACGAACCCGCGTCCCCTGCATCGGCAGGCGGACTCTCAACCACTGCGCCACCAGGGAAGCCCGAGACTCCAGTTTTTAGAAAGGAAAACTGAAGTTCATGTACTTGTTCACTCAATAATTAATGATTGAGCACCTACTCTGTTCCTCTCATGGTGATGGGAATAAGAAGCAAATAAATAGTTAAATAGTATAGCTGTGACATCATAAGAAATACTTATATCACAGTGTCTGTTGCTAACAATACTGCACTGTATACTTAAAATTTGCTAAGAGGGTAGATCTTCCGTTAACTGTTCTAAGAGTAACAACAAGAAGATAAAGGGGGATGGAGGAAACTTCGGGAGGTGTGGATTTGTCTACGTCCTCGATGGTGGTCATGGTTTCCCTAAATGATGGGGCTGGTGATACTTAGCCCCAAACTCATCGAGTTTCGTACCTTAAAGGTGTACAGCTTTTTACATTGCAAACACACCTCAATAAAGTATTTTTTTTTTAAAGGCAATATATATTTGGCCTCTGCCCCTGGTCTCTGACACAGGATTCCTAAGACCCTTGTCCTTTGCTGAGTGATGAGAGCATCTCACAGAGAGCTCCTAAATCCCTTGGGACTTCCTGGTGACAGGAGCATCTTTTGTTCTAATGAGGTGACTGTTAGTGGGCCCCTGGAAAGACCAAGTCACGATCAGAAGCTTGGAACTTTCAGCCGCATCCCTCCTCCTCTGGGGAGGTGTGCGGGCTGAAGACTGGGCTCATTACCCATCCTGCCTACGCGACGAAGCCTCCGTAAACATCCCCAAACTGTGGTGTCGGGAGAACTTCCTGGGTGATAGACACGTCCACGTGCCAGGAGGGGAGCACACCGCAGACTCCGCCGGGACAGAAGCTCCTGTACTCGGGACCCTTCCAGGCCTTACTCTGTGGTCCCCTTCGTCCGGCTGTTCATCTGTATCCTTTATAATACGATAAACCGGTAAATGTAAGTCAAGTGTTTCACTGAATTCTGTGAGCTCTTCTACCACAGTATCAAACCCGAGGAAGGGATGGTGGGAACCCCCAATTGATAGCCAGTCAGACAGAAGTGTAGGGGCCCTGGGGACCCGGTGGCTGTGACTGGGGTCTGCAGTGGGGGCCAGTCTTTGGGACTGAGCCGTGCAACCAGGGGTCTGGCGCTAACTGCAGGTACTTAGTGTCAGAATTGAATTAAATTACAAGACTGGACACCCAGTAGGTGTCCAAGGGTCGGTTCGTGTGGGGAAAATGGCCCCTCAGCTTTGGTGTCAGAAGTATTGTAAGTAGAAGAACAGTTTCCTTTTAATACCGAACGGTGCGAAGTGTTACGGGAGCAAAAATAAAGGTCATGATGGGCTAGGATGAAGGGACACGCTGTTTGGGGAGGGTTGTCAGGAAAATGGCAACGACAACGCGGGCAGGAGTTGAAGCGGTGAGAACAGGGCTTATTCAGTAACAACAGACAGCTGATCTGTGCAGAGATGACAGCTTCTAAAGTGAGGATGAGGGAGGGAAGAGAGGCGAGGGGTGAAGCGCGGGGAGCTCAGGGAAGTGAAACATCACAGAGGAGGGGTCGGTGTAAATGCACTGAGGCCAGCTGTGTCTGCTAGCTGGCAATTCTATAAACACAGTCTTTCCCCCACCACCCAGGAGACTAGAAGACAGAGGCCCCCTCCTTCCCGAGGATCACAGTTCAAAGCAATGGCTTTCAGGTCCTTGAGAAAGACACTCCTGAGTTGTAGGAGATCCCTAGATGTCTCAAAGGGATAGAGGAAGGATTCACAATTGTTAACCTCCTTTTAGTCCATAATCTAAGAAAAGGCAGTCAGGGGCCTGTATCGGGTGAGCTAGAAAAATGGTAAATTCTTCTGACAGCCGGGAGACTTTCCAGACAGGAACTCACTGGAAGGAGGCTGTGTCATGCGGGGGACACAGCCTCAGGCTGCTAGAAGCCTGCTAGTGTTGGTCAGGTGTCTTCCAGTCGGGGTTTGGACGGACTTGGCAGATGCAAAGAGAGCCCTTTTGCAGTTCTCAAAACGTTTGCTCCCAGCGTAGAAGTGGCAGTGCTGGCCAAGCCCAGGATGACAGCTCAAAGAGATGACCCGGCCACCCCAAGGAGCTGGGTGGGGAGGAGAGTTTTGTACCCAGTTCTTACAAAGTGTTGTCTTGTCCCCAAATTGCCTTTGGAAATAGCATCATTCATTCATTCATTCAACCAACAAGCATTCACGGAGCTTCCACTCTGAGCTGGACAGATAAGAATACAGCCTGATTCCTGCTCCTGAGGGGCCCACTGTCTAGTCTTGAAGTCCCACTCAGAGATGATCACGTGACAAGATCCAGCTCTCCCCTGAGATGAAGCCTCTGAAGGCATCTTATTCCCAGCAGGAATCTACATGTAGGTGAGAGCCCAGCAGGGGACTCTGTCCTGGGGGCAGATGCCCAGGGGGTGCCCTTTATCTTGCTGGTCCCTTTTTCTAAGTGGAAAGGGCACCCCTGCAGGTGCCCCCTGGGATCCAACACCTCTAGCAGTCGGGGGTCACTTCCGGCTCTGATGCGTGTTGGTCTTGGACTGCCCAGCACACATTGTCCCCCCTTTTGCTACAGACTCATCTTCTATAGGCGAGCCACCCCCTCAGTTATGTACTCGGTCCATCCCAGGCTCAGTGGTCACAGTGATATGTGCAGGGTAGGCACGTGGCCCTAGCCCAGCCACCTCTGATATCCCATCCCCCCGGCACCAGTGATGGGGCCAGGGATGACTGATTACATGACCAAGTGGGTGCAGGCAGACTTGTACAGGAGCACCTCAAAGAGACGCTTTCTGTTTGATGTGAGCCTGCAGTGGCCACAGCTGCCATCTTGCCCCTGTGAGAGAGGAAGCATCTAAGAGTAGAGCCACAGAGGAAGCAGAGCCCAGGGGTGGAGAGAAAAAGACTGGTTCTTGATGGGTCTGACCGGACTCCTGGATCAAGCCACACCTGCAGGCCTACCCATGGGATTCTCAGCTATCTGAGCTAATAAATTCTCTGCACGTCTGAACCAGTTTGAGTTGGGTTCCTTCCCCTTGTAACAGAGAACCTTGACTGACACACCCTCAATGCACTCTGACGTTAACCCCTATGAGAACTGGCCCAGTGGGAGCTCCAGGGGCCCCGCCTCATTCATCATCAACCAACCTGGGCTCTTCACCCGGCTGCCACCTCAGTCTGCTCCTGCTCCCACTCCAGCGCCCCCTGCCCCCAGCATCTTGTACTCTGAGTCTGACCACAATACAGACCTGTGTAGTAATTGTTGCTTTGGGGAGCCTAATATAACCAACACATGCCTGGCACTTTATATTTTACAAAGTTCTTTCACTTACGTTTTCTAACTTGATCTGGTCGCAGCCCCTACAGAGCTCTGCCCACAGTCCCTCCGAGGACTTGCCCATCTCGGCCTGCCCCACCACAGCTGCAGCGTGCTTTTGCCTCCAGCTTTGACACCCGCGAACTGCCCTTCGGCTGCGGGAGCAGCAGCTTTGCCCACGTGGCAGGAACAGCCAGAAATGCCTGGGTTTGCTCCTCCCTTCCCACCCCTGGGGTGGCCCTTAACCAGTGACCGACAGGTGCCCCTCCTTTGCCCTCAAAGGGATACAGTGTACACTCCAGAGCTCCCTGTGGGATCAGGCTGAGGCTGCCTTCTGCAGGACCTTTCCTAAAACAGCTCCCCTGCTTTGCTCCTGCCCCTGCCTGCCCTGCTGCCCCAATAGCTCCCAATATCACCAGAGCACTTCCTTCATAAATCACTTGCACATGAACCTTGTCTCAGGCTGTTTCTGAGGAACACATCTAAAGCAATCATCCTAACTGCCCTGAGAGCTAGACACCTTCATCTCCATTTTACAGATGAGGAAGCTAAAGCTCAGAGAGGTTAGGTGACTTGTCCAATGTCACACAGCCAGTGAGTGACAAGGTAGGCTTCAAATCCAGTTCTTCTGGACCCCACAACCCAAGCTGCCCCCTCCTCCACTAATTGGTTAGCTACCCAAGGTCGCCACCAGCAATCAGGCTAACCCAGGCTTCAGCGCGCTCTCTCCTCTCACACCGTGGCGTGTGTTGCTTTGGGTCTGCAGGCACTGGCTGACCTCCAGCGTCATGTTCAGGACCTTAGGGAGCTCTCTGCAGCCTGGAGTCATCGTTCGTTCAACGTGGCCATCAGAGCCACAAACCTGAGTTTGGTCCCTCTCTCACCTTAACCTTGGCCATCCTCTTTCGTGCTTTGTGAGTCAATAGTGTCGATCCTAGGATGGAAGCCATCACCTGTCCGTCCCTAGTAGCCCTGAAGGTGATCAATACGGAGAAGTTCCTACAAGATCCAAACACAGCTGTGACTGCTTTCCAGTCAGAAAGGTGCTTACTACAAACGTCAGTACTTTCCGAAAGCTAATCTTTAGCTACCATCTTGTAGGCATGAATGAAAGTTCACCAAGCACGTATTTTGCTGTGTTGTACACTGCAAGTAAAAAGCCAGGGAGTCAACGTGTATTAGGTGCGTGAGCTGTTTCCCAAAACCACAAACTAGAAATAATAAATTGTCAATGTAATATAGAATTTGCTAATTTTATTACACTCTTTTGTTGTGTATAGGAAGGGAAGTCAAGGGATTATAAATTTGAGTAAAATTTAAAACCATATATTTTATGACAGAGGGCCTTTGACGTAAGATGGCCAAAGCACTGATAATACATATTTGCTGTAAAGAGAATTGTTATGAGTTTTGATTTTCTGATATTAAATATTACTTAATAAAGACTGGTTTCCATTAACTGGGGGCGGGGCTGGGAAGATGTTTGCCACAAAGCCACTTACAAAGATTTCTTTACGTTCACTCAAGACTTCCCCCTCCTCAGGGTTATTTTATTATGGCTGGAGTAGGGGGAAGGAGAGCTGGAGCATTATTTGGCAAATATCAGAATGAAAGTACAGCTTGACTAATGATAGGTCAGCCGTGGGCACATAAATGAATACGTGATGACCCTTGTTAATTCCACTGGGGCATCAGGCACTGCTGGAGGGCCCTGGGGACATTTGGCAACAGCCATGACTACATCTCCCCCTTTCCCCACTTGTGGGACTCTCCTACAGGAAAGGAGTACGTGTGTGTGTCTGTACGTATGTTAATACTCACTTTTCAACCCCCGAGAAACCCATTCAAAATCCTGCCTTGCCCGGAAAACTCCAGCGCATTTAAGTCATTCTCCAGATTCGCCCCCAGAGGGCGCCAAGACTTGCGGGGCTAGGAAAAGACAGACAGAAAAAAAACAACAACAAAACAGTAGGCCAGGACCAGCAGGGGGCGGTGTGGCTCTAGAGATGTGAACAGGAGGAAACCGATCAAAACCTTGTGTGCCGGGACCCTGACCTCCGAAACAAATGTCAAGCAGACATTAAAGCTGGGGTCCAAACTGGTGATCCCTGGGCCGAAGCCAGCCCTCAGACCTCTTCTGATGGGCCTGGGCATGGCTCTGTGTTGATAAAGCTTTATACTGAAGTATGCCACACAGACAGAAAATGCACCTGTCCTAGGCGTATAGTTCAGTGAATTTTCAAGGCTATCACAAGCATAAATCAAGGACTCAGGTCCCATAAGCTAAACGCTCTCAGCTCATCCAGAAACCCCTTCAGCCTGCACAATACTGTAAAGTTCATTTTAATTAGTTGCCAATGACAACAGCAATAGAAAATCTGAATTTCTTGACAAAATGGAATGATTTGCCTGCTGCTGCCTGCCCACAGGTGGAGGGAACTGAGGTTGGCTGCCAGCTTTATAGGAGGTGGGAGTTTATCAGTTCTTGCCAGCCCCCCTTCCCCCTGGCTCAGGCAAGAGGGGACCCAGATCTGAGCCCACATTTTAAAGGACCCGTCCATAAATCAAAACCATAATGAGGGGTTCCCTGGTGGCGCAGTGGTTGAGAATCCGCCTGCCAATGCAGGGGACGTGGGTTCGATCCCTGGTCCGGGAAGATCCCACATGCCACGGAGCAACTAAGCCCGTGCGCCACAACTACTGAGCCTGTGCTCTAGAGCCCGCGAGCCACAACTACTGAGCCTGCGTGCTGCAACTCCTGAAGCCCGTGCACCTAGACCCCATGGTCCACAACAAGAGAAGCCACCGCAGTAAGAAGCCATGCACCACAATGAAGAGCAGCCCCCACTTGCCGCAACTAGAGAAAGTCCATGTACAGCAATGAAGGCCCAACACAGCCAAAAATAAAATAAAAAAAAAAAACAGATAATGAGATATTACTTTATACCTGTCAGAATGGCTATCATCAAAAAGAACACAAATAACGAATGTTGGTAAGGAAGTGGAGAAAAGAGAACCCTCATATACTGTCGGTGGGAACATAAATTGGTGAAGCCACTGTGGAAAACAGTGTGAAGGTTCCTTAAAAAACTACAAATAGAGTGACTATATGATCCAGCAATCCCACTCCCGGGCATATATCCAGAGAAAACTCTAAATCAAAAAGATGCATGAACCTCAATGTTCATAGCAGCACTATTTAGAATAGCCAAGATCTGGAAACAACCTAAGTGTCCAACAACAGATGAATGTATAGAGAAGATGCGGTACATATATACAAGGAAATATTACTCAGCCATAGAAAAGAATAAAATTTTGCCATTTGCAGCAACATGGATGGACTTGGAGGGCATTATGTTAAGTGAAATAAGTGAGACAGAGAAAGATAAATACTATGTGATATCACTTATATGTAGAATCTTAAAAATACAACACATTAGTGAATACAACTAAAAAGAAACAGACTCATAAATATAGAGAACAAACTAGTTACCAATGGGGAGAGGGATGGAGAAGGGGCAATATAGGGGTAGGGGAGTAAGAGGTAACAACTATTAAGTTTAAAATAACCTACAAGGATATATTGTACAACACAGGGAACATACCAATATTTTATAATAACTATAAATGGAGTATAACCTTTAAAAGTTGTGAATCACTATATTGTAGGCCTATAACTTATATAATATTGTACAGCAACTATACTTCTGTTTGGCTGGCCAGGTGGCCCTATCTACTCTTTAGGAAGAGCTAACACTCAGTCTTACCTTCTAGGGCAGTGTTGACAAACTTTTGTGTCAAGGGCGAAATAGTAAACATTTTAAACTTTCCTGGCCATGTGGTTTCTGCTACAACTGCTCAACTGCTCTTGTAGTGCTTAAACAGCTCTAGACAAGGTGTAAATGAGTAGGCACGCTGGGTCCCAATAAAACTTTATTTACAAAAACGAGCAGTGGGCCGGACTTGGCCCCTGCCACCCCCAGAGCAATTTCTTTTCTCTTGCCTCCCCCCAGCACACTAACCAACCAGACATGTGCTTCCCAATGAATTTAAAGGCAGAACAGGCCCTGCCTCAACTCTTCCAACCAGGAGAGAACAGGTTTTAAGGGGTAAGGGGAGGCTGGGTGGATACATTGAGCAGTGAGCCCACAAAATGGTATTACTGGCTAGGTCTGGGAGTACACGCCATGCATAAGGCCAGCTCCTGACATCATCTCATTAAGTCCCTAGGACACTCCTGCATCCTATTCCCGGGAAATGGAACTGTAACAACCTCGCTTCCCTGGCTGAAACACCCAACACAACAGGGAGGTGGGAGGGGCTTTTATGGAAGATCATATATCCTCACGGAGTAGAGCCAGTCTGATATGAACAGGCAGGCTGCTAATTCCACCCTCCTCACCCCTTTCCACACTGATGCTTTGTTTGTTTGTTTTTCTTTTTTTTGTTTGTCTGGTTTTTAAAATTTATTTTTAATTGAAGTATAGTTGATTTACAAGGCTGTGTTAGTTTCTGGTGTATAAACTGATGCTTTTTAAATCCAGTTTTGCAAACCCAGTGCCTACAGGAGCCAGGTGAGTCAGGTGGGACTGATTTCGGCTGCTGTAAGACAATCTGGAGTTATAGTTGGGCTGCCTTTAACCTGTGCCAGGCCAGAGCACTTGTACGAACAGAGGCCCACATAACATGTGTCCAAATGTGTGTAAAAGCTCTAAATCAGCTACTGATTGAAATATTCTCCTATCTCCTTTTCTCCTTTCTTGACAAATACACCTTCGCAACAAGCTGGATTCGGATGTAGATTTCTTGGATTCTACTTTGGTTAGATTTCTATGTCAACCTGGGTAGGCTACAGTGGCCCAGTTGTTTAGTCAAACGCTAGTCTCAATGTGGCCGTGCAGGTGTTTTGCAGCTGTGATTAACATTTAAATCAGTAGACTTTGAGGAAAGCAGATTGCTCTCCATAGTGTGGGTGGGCCTCATCCAATCAGTTGAAGGCCATAAGAGAAAACACTGAGAGAAACTATTCCCAGAAGAGAAAGGAATCCTC
Source organism: Kogia breviceps (assembly GCF_026419965.1). Taxonomy (NCBI): domain Eukaryota; kingdom Metazoa; phylum Chordata; class Mammalia; order Artiodactyla; family Physeteridae; genus Kogia; species Kogia breviceps. Next base: position 8,776,478 of record NC_081312.1, on the reverse strand, counting down.
AAGACTGAAGCCTAGAAACTCTGTCCGAGTTTACAGCCTTGCTGACCTGCCCTACAGATTTTAGACCTGCCAGGCCCCACAACAGCATGAGTCAATGCCTTAAACTAAATCTCTCTCTATATATCTATCTGTATACCCTTGGTTCTGTTTCTCTGGAGAACCCTGACTAATACAGACCTTGTGGGACTCTGTGGTCTGGGGCCTGCACCTGTTTCCTGCCACCCCCAGAGCCTTCACATCTGAGATCCTTCCAATGCCCCTCTTTCCATCTCACAAAGAGTTGCCCTTGGCACTGCCCTGGGGCCTAAGTGTGCACACATCTATGGAGTCAGCTATTAGAAATACTCACCCCCCAGATCTAGCAGAAAGCACAGAATCCTGGGGTCTTGAGCCTGAAGTGTGGTTTAGGAGGGGGAATGAAGGTGAGGTGTCCAAATGGACATGTCTTCTTGGCTCTTTGGACTATTTGTCCTACAGGGCATGAGGAGGAGAACAGGTAAGTGCTATTTTATTGTTTTATTTTATTTTATTTTATTATTTTATTTTATTTTATTTTAATTGATCTTTAAAGGTATAACACTTTTCCATCCATATAGAGATAAAAAGTTGCAGAACAGAGAATAACATTTGTCTTGTTGGAGGTTTATAGGAACATCGTGACCTGATCTACGTGTTCAGCTGCAAGAACAAAGGATTCTGACACCAAGAAGTTTGCAACAACAAACCACGCCCCTCCCTCACCTGACCTTTAAAAATTCTTTGCTGAAACCCTTCGGGGAGTTCAGGGCTTCCATTCTCCTTGGATGACCCTGAAATAAACCTGTCTCTGCTCCAAACTCCAATGTTTCATTCGCTTGGCCTCACTATGTGTCGGGCACGTGACCTTGTGTTCGGTAACACTGAGAGCTTAGCAGGAGGCGGTTCTGTGCAAGCTGGCGCCGGGAAGGCAGACCTACATCCACCTGCTCCCACCTCCTCCATCTTTACCCCCAGTAACCCCCCCATCAGCCCTTGGGTTAAGAGGGGACATACATGGAGCCAGCCGTGGTGGCCACATAGGCTGCGTAGGTTATCATAACACTGAGGAATTTGACCCAGGGCGCATCTGGCGGGTTAAAATCCAGCTCAGGCCACTCGCCAAGCCATGTGCCTGGCATGGGCTACATCTGCCCAGAGAAGAGGGCACCTCCTAATTCTCATAATGAGCTAGTGTGGCAGCTTTGGTGGCAGCCTGGATTTTGATTCCGATCCTGGCCCTGACCTTGAACAAGAGACACAGATTATCCAAACCTCAGTGTCCTCATCTGTCAATGGCAACAAGAGTAGGGGCGGAATAAAGGCCCTCCAGGGATGTGCTCATCCAATCCCTCAAACCTATGACTACGTTACCTTGTGTAGATGAGATTAAAGTAAAGATCTTGAGATGGGAGAAGATCCTGAATTATCCACGGTGCCCAATATAATCTCGGGGGGCCTTATAAAAGGAAGGCAGAGGGTCAGAGTGAGTCAGTAAGAGATTTGAATAAGGAAGCAAGAGGAGGGAGGGATGCCAGGAAGGGGGGACAAGCCAAGGAATGTGGGCCGCCTCTAGAAGCTCAAAAAGGCAAAGAAAAGGACTTTTCTTTGGAACCTCCAGAAGGAACCAGCCCTGCCAACACCTTGACTTTAGCCCAGCGAGACTGGCTTTGGACTTTTCGTTCCAGAACTGGCTTTGGACTTCTAGTTCCGGAACTTTAAGAGAATAAATGTGTGTTGCTTTCAGCCACTGAACGTGTGGCCATCTGTCACAGGCAGCAGAGGAGACTCACACAAGCACCTGTCTCAGAGATGGTTTTAAGGATGGGACAACTGGTCACCCGACTCAGCCCTCAGCAACAAGACAGCCCCCTACCACCCAGCGTGGCTCCCACAGGGCTCCACCCCTCCTCCAGCAGGATGGCTTTGTTTGGGGGCAGTGGGGAGTCCTGCGAATGCAGAGGGTCTGCCTGGCCTCAGGCCCTCCCCACACTGTCCCTCTGCACAGGATCTTTTTCCTTCCGGTTTTATCCAGAATCTTCTTCCTTCTGGTGTATCACGGCTGGCCCTGTTCAGGGACCCTGACGACCTCGTCTGTAACAGGCCTGCTTTGTAGGTGTCACCACTCCTGTGCCTTTTCTGTCACAGGCCGAGGACCACAACTACATACGATGTTTGTCTCCCCCACTAGATTTCTGCTTTATCCACCTGAATCCTCAGTACCCACCCTAGTATCTGACATACAGCCGGCATTCAATAAATATTTTTTGAAGGATGGAGGGAGGAAGGGAGGAAGGAGAGAAGGAGAGAAAAGGGAAGGAGAGGAAAAAGAACCCCCAAGGGGTCTAATTCCTTCAGATTCACAGCCCTCAAGATGACCGATTCACGAAAACACACTGCAGGCAGAAGGCGGGCTACGTGGTGTTTAACTGGTGTGGATGGAGAGTGGCCGGGTCGCTGTGCGAGTCTAACTGCTGAAGAACAGGTGGGACTCACCAAGTGCTCGTAGGAGTACAGGCTGCCTGGTTTCAGGTCAGGGAGACATCATCTGGTCCTCAAAACTGTATCAGGCCCCATCTACGTGTGGACCTAAACCAGAGCAGCTGAGATGTCCCCAGCCCAGACCTGGACAAGGCAGAACAAAGCTTTGATCCTCCGAAAGTGAGCTCCCCGCCATCCCAGAGTCCCCTCCCCTGAGTGCTGAAGCTGTCCTTCCGCTCCCCTACCCTCTGCAAGCACATTCGTCCTTGTGTCCATGGCAATGACCGTGGGCTTCAAAGTCCTTCCTCCCATTCTCCCATGAGATGCCAGGGCTGTGTGCAGAGGACTCCTCTCAGGAGCTCTCGGCGGGGCTCACCTTGCAGATGTGAGCGCACGGGAGCCAGCCTGAACAGCTGCAATTAGGGCCGGGACGACGATGCCACGGGAGTCCCGTCTGCAAAGCCTTACTGAGCATGCGCCGTGTGCCGGGCCCTAGCCGGGGAGATGGGCAGCACACAGAGAAAGAAGCTCACCTCGCTGTGGGTGTGATGAAGAAGAGAAAAGCAAGACTGGTCCACTTTTGCCACTGGATAGACCAGGGAGATAGCAGGCCCATTTCCCCCATCGTTCCCCAAGGCTTCCTCCCACGCCTCGGATTTGAGCCAAAAGGGGGACTAATCAAAGATTAGCGATCATATCATATATTGTAAATGGAGAATGAGATGGGAGTATAATTAGAGAGTCACCTTTGAGGTGAGATTTGAAAGAGCTATGAAACTTTTAAACATGTGTACAGCCCTATCACCCAGAGATTCCATCTCAAGGTATATCTACTCTGGAAAAAAGCTCTACACTTAACACACAGAAGATACGTACAAAGACTTTATTACAGCATTGTTTGAAGTCGCTATAAACTGGAAACGATGTCTACTGATCCATAATATAGGAAGAGCAGTCTAAAAGGAGGACGAGGATTTAGCTGCACTGAAGTGAAGATTCTCCAAGATATGATCATTGGGTGAAAGAACAAGTTGTAGAAAAACAAGTGTGACAAAACAGCATTAGTTCAGTCTTCTTGGGTCCATGGTAATGAATGTAAATGCACAGAGGATAGTAACCATGGTTACCTCTGGAAAGAAGGCTAGAGGGAGGGTGTGGTCAAAGCCTACAGGCTTGACTCAAATATTCCAGTTTTTACACAGAGAATTATGTATGGATTGTCTGCACAATTTTTACATCTGTATAATTAAACATTTGAAGGAAAGGAAAACAAGGTGATAGAACAATTCCCAAGTTGCACACCTCAATGCCAGCTCAGATGTCATTGTCTCGTTTGACAATAAAGACAAATGCCCTGATTGCTGTTTACAGAATACACACCCGTACACTTCACTCAGATGGGATAACAGCGCTATTACTTAGCTTTTGTTTGATTGGGTTTAAAAAAAAAAACACTCCAAAATATCGTGCTTAAAAGCACAATCATCTTATTTGGCTCACAAATCTGTGGGTCAGCTGAGTGATGATTCGGATCTGGGCCAGCAAGGCTCACGTTTGCTGGGTTCTCCCATGAGTCCGTGGTCAGCGGGCAGCCAGACAGTCTAGAATAATCTAACTCATGTATCTACAATGTGACACTCTCTTCTCCTTGGCCTGGCTCTCATCCTCCAACAGGCTAACTCAGGCTTATTCATGTGGTGGTGTCAGAGGGCCAAAAGAATCACAGTGAAATCTGCAATGCCCCTGGAGGCTCTGAAATTCACAGTCACTTCCACCACCTTCCACTGGTCAAAGCAAATCCCGAGACCAACCCATGTAAAGTCTTGGGAAATAGACTCCACTCCACCTGGCTAATAATAGGAAACACTACTGTGTGCCCGGCCCTGTGCTAAACACTGCGGGTATACATTCTCATTATCTGCTGATAGCAACCCTACAAGGAAGGAGACTCCAGGAAGCCTTTACCCCACCCACAAATTCTCCCCTGCAGATGTCTAAAATGCCACCACTCCTAGTCCTCTTCTGCTATGAGCTGAATTATGACCCCTACCCCCAAGACTCATATTGCAAACCCCTAACTCCCAGTGTGGCTGTGTTTGGCGTTAGGAAGTAATTAAGGTGAAATGAAGTCATAAGGGTGGGGCCATGATCTGATAGGATTAGTGTCCCTGTAAGAGGAGACTCCAGAAAGCATCCTCTCTCTCTCCGCCAGATGAGGACACAGTGAGAAGGTGGCCATCTGCAAGCCAGGAAGAGGGCCCTCACAGGGCATGGAGCTAACACTTTGATCTTATACTTCTCAGACTCCAGAACAGTGAGGAATATGTTTCTGCTGTGTAAGTCACCCAGTCTGTGGCACTTCTATGATGGTGGCCTGAGCTAAGACACTTTCTGCCCCCTTCTAAGATGCAGCACCCCTTGAGCTGATGGCCAGACCCCCTCTGTAATTCCTCAGAGGCACGTGCAGTTTGCTGTTCTGCTCTCCTTCCCAGTGAGACAGACTTCAAGGTGAAGTCCCCCAGGACACCATGTTTCTGTGTAGAACGAGTCCAACCCCCCTTTTTCTCTGCTTTTTAAATTGTTTCTCTGCTTGGAAGACACAGGTTTGGCAATGACTGCTTGAACCCAACAGGTGTGTCCTGAGTCGAAAGAGAACATATCAGGAAGAGAAATGGGTCTGAAGACACCTCAGCTGTTAGCAAGTATCTGTTGTGAACTTCCCAAGGATAATGAGAATAAAGGAAGAACAGAGCTCCACCTGGCAGTGCACAAGCTCCCCCCCATTCCGACACTCCCCCGCCCCCCCACAGGGCTCGAGCCCTGGCACCGAGCATGAAGGTCAAGGGCAGTGATGCCGACACCAGACCACCTGAACTCACCTCCCAACTCTCAGCTTTAGGCTGTACCTTTGGGCACATCTCCCAACCTCTCCAGCTCTCAGTTTTCCCACCTGTACAATAGAGATAACAGTACCCTTCCTCATAGGGCTGCTGACAGCATTAAATGGGTTAATGCCCATCGAGCTCTCGCTCTGGGCCACGGGAAGAGCCAATACATATTAGTCACAGTGTAACCACGGTATATACCCTGGAGGGAAGGGCTGGAGGGGACGGGGCATCCCAGGGCTACCCACCCCCAGTCCAGGCACAGCGCTTGCCTCCCTGCCCCTCCCTGGGGCTCCTGAAGGAACGCTCCTGCACAAGGGCACAGACCATGTGTGTGGGCTTCACACACATCCTACTCCTCCTTCACCTTCACAGCAGTGCTCAGAGGAAGGTGTGGGGACCCATGTTAATAGGTGGAAAAATAAGGCTAAGAAAATTCAGCGTCTCGCCCTACATTATACACCTGGTGAGCAAACACCAGATTCCCCACTCTGTTTCTGACTTCCAGGAACATCTTAGCACACTTTGGGTGAGAGGGATGGATGCTGGAAGGTCCCCCAGAGTCACCTGACCCCGTGTTCCCATTTAGAACCTACCTCCATGCATGTCCTTCCTAGTGCTTGCAGTGAGGAAAAGCAGGCAGACCTGGGTTTGAATTCAGGCCCCACCACCTGTGATTTAGGTAAGTCACTTAGCCTTTCTGAGTCACTATTCCTCAACTGTAAAATGCGTAGATTAAACAAGCTGTTAAAAAATAAGTGAAAAGCCCAAGATAGAGTCATTTGTGCTAAAACCAAGACTTAATACCTGACCTTATTGCGGTTATAAATAACCCTCCCCAGGAATGTAATCCTAACCAGTCAGTGTGGAATTTTCTGGTGAGCACCAATGAGGTCATCCTTTCCATCTCCCAAAGGAAGATGAGGTCATCAGCCACATAGACCCCATCCATCCCCCATGGGTAGGCTACCCAAGCCCCAAATAATCTTCTTTGTTTATGACATCCTTGTATTGCCTTTAAAAACCTTTCCCTTTCTGTAGCCCTTTGGAACTCCCTTCTATTTTCTAGAAGGGATGCTGCCTGAATCATGAATCATTCAATAAAGCCAATTAGATCTTTAAAATTTACTCAGTTGAATTTTGTTTTTAAACAGATTGGTGGCAGTGAAAGAGGTGTCCAAAGCAAACTTCTGATGGCATTCAGGGACAATGAGAAACACAGGCATGGTACCCACAAAGCCTTTTTTGAGTTCACTGTATTTCTCACCATTTCTGAGGGCTCTAGGTAAGTTCCTCTTGGTTCCGAGCTCTGCTCCCTTTGCACTGAGCTCCTGATATAATTGGCTTTACAGCCAGTTCACCATTTGTCTGGAATCACTCATTCCACGTTGGGGGCTGCTGCTAGTTCAGACCACAATTCCCATTTGATGAGAAACCTCAGGCTTTGGTTCTATTCCCAGGGCACCTCTGGTGGCAGCTGTGGTGCCTCATTTGAGGTCCCCTGGTTCAATCCTTTCCCCTGTCCCAGGTTCCACTGGGAACTAGGGAACAGTGGCTGGTGCACACAGGGCCTTTTTCTTGGCCAGGCCGCAGTGATTGGTCACTGCTGGGGGTTAGGGCTCACATGTTTGTTTGTTTTGTTTTGTGCAGATAAAGTCTAACTGAAAGAGATGAGATATTTAATTTCTAGAGTCAAGTACATAAGAATTCTGGCACACTTCTTATTTCATGTCTAAGAACTATAATCCTGGAAGCTGTAAATATCTACAAAAATGGCCAAATCTTACTAAAAATAACCTGGAATTACAATGGCCATTAGAAGGAATGTTCCAATTAGATAAGATCACATGAGAAGCACATTATATATATATATATATATATATATACTTACATTAAAGTATAGTTGATTTACAATGTTGTGTTAATTTCTACTGTACAGCAAAGTGATTCAGTTCTCTCTCTATATATACACACACACACACACACATACACATTCTTTTTCATATTCTTTTCCGTTCTGGTTTATCACAGGATATTGCATATAGTTCCCTGTGCTATACAGTAGAACCTTGTTGTTTATCCATTCTAGATATAATAGTTTGCATCTGCTAACCCCAAACTCCCACTCCATCCCTCCCCTACCCCCCTTGACAACCACAAGTCTGTTCTCTAGGACTGTGAGTTTGTTTCTGTTTTGTAGATAAGTTCATTTGTGTCATAAGAAGTGCACTGAAAAGAATTCCCAAATTAAACAAACAGAATGGAATACGTATTTTATTGGTATACAGAAGCTTCCAAAAGTCTTCAAAATTCCAAAATAGCTTCATTAAAAAGTTTGTTACAAAAGGTTAATGAAAGTTTAGAGACTACACGACTGTAGACAAAAGTCCACCAAGTTGATGGCCTTACAGACACCACCATGTTTACCTTTAAGGGAAGGCCTTCATTTGGGCCCCCTCCCAGAGCTGACAGTACTCTGAAGAATTTTCTAGTAAACTGCTACAATATTCCTTTAAGCAGCCAAGGGGAAACTAAAATTAAAAAATTTAAAAATCGTGCCAAATTCTGAAATTGATTGAAACTGTGTTCTCCACTTTAAACCTCACTCAAAGCAGGCAGATGGGATCCGAGGAGAGCTGGCAGAATCTGGCTAAGGGTGAGAATTCTAACCAGAGTTAACTTTCCCAGATTTCTGTCTGTAGTGACCAGTCAGGAAAGGACAATAAAATCTCATGTCGTCCCTTCCTTTCCAAATCCAGATCCATTGGTTATTGATCCTTTCTCTCCTGGGGATAGCTATTGCCTTCTTGCTTTTCTCATTTTGTGTCCTAAGAGCTTGGCTTGGATTTCCACCTTTCTGGGACATGCAAGCTGTGGTTTCTTTCTTTTGGCTCTCTTTGAGGGTGACTCCAGATCTTGGGAAGTTAATAAATTTTACACCCTCTTTGAGGATGCCCCTTTGCTCCATGGACTTGTTTAATACTGTCTGAAATATTTACCCTTTGTCCCAACTGAATACTGACAAGGTATATATTTAAAAGAATTTTTTTGTAGCTCTGTAAGTCAACAGGTGGCCAGATCAGAAGCTGATATTCAGAGTCTGCTAGGAAGAATTTTTTAAGCCTTCTCCTCTAAGCTAAGATAAACCTATGTACCCAGAGGGAAAGAAGCAGCAGACTTGGGAGAAGATCTGAAGGAGTTACATTTTTGTAAGAAACATTGACATTTATAAAGGAAATCTCCATTTGTAAAGGTGTCTCCCTCCCTGTACCGGAAAATCAGGATGACTCTAAGTCTCTAGAAACTCTTATCAAGGGAAAGGGCCATGACCTACATCTGCATCACAACCTTGCCTTTATTTACTGTATGTTCCTGGTCACCTCCCATGACTGACTCCCCACCCTGACATCTTCTTTCGTCTTAGCTGAAGGTGGTATTTAAGGTGAAGGCTTGGGCCAGGTGGGAGAGTTACCTCAGTTTTTCTGGATACGTCCTGGGTACACAGGAGGTATATCTGTTATTAAACTTTTGTGTGTTTTTCTCCTGTTCATCTGTCTTATATCAATTTAATTATTAGAGCAGCCAAAGAACGTAGAAAGGAGGAAGGGAAAATTTTTCCACCCATACATGTGGGTTAAATTAGATACTGCAGGTAATAATCCTTTTGTAGTAAATGCTCAGCAGAATCTAGTGTTCTTCTCCCCTGATGGACACAGAAGGTGGTGGTACCAAACAGAACTTGGGTCCACTCGCCCACCAATGTACTGACACTGCATTGTGGTGAAGGAAAATACAGCATTTATTGCAGGGCCCAGCAAGGAGTATGGGCGGCTCATGCTCGAAAGACCCTGAACTCCCTGGTGGTCTCCAGGAAAGAGTTTTTAAAGGCAACATTTGGGGTGAGGGCTGCATGACTTTCCTCTGATTGGCGGGGGAGTGAGGTAACAGGGTAATGTTTCAGGAATCTTGATCAACAGCCTTCTGGTTCCAGCCTGTCTGGGGTCTGCGTGCTTGTGTTCAGCATGTAGTCACCATCTACCACCTGGTTGGGGGCCTTAGTTTCTGCAGAACAACTAAAAGACATGCATCATATTGTTAAGTATATCCCTTGAGGAAGAACTAGGACTCTGTTTTATTGCTGAACTATTTTTTCTTGACTGCTTTTCCTTTGTTTCTGCATTGCCTCACTCCCCTAATTAGTGACAGCTTGAATCTGCTCTTTGGAACTCAGGGAAGGCCTAGGAGACTGAAGCCTTTTTCTACAAACAAGAAATGGGGATCTCAGAGGGGCTTTTGCAGCCAGGAGGGCCCCACAGGATCCTGCTTGGTGTCAGGGGGAGAAGAACCCCAAAGTCATGGGGCCTCCAGCTGCCCCTGGCCAAAAACTTCACAGTTTCTGGGCTCTCTCCCAAGCTCCCAGGTGCTGACTGTGAGATTCCTCCAGGAATTTGCTGGTAAACATCTTAATCTGCTCTGAGAAGCACTGAGTCAAAGAGGGAAAATTAACATTTTGGAAGCAAGTGCATCTGCCATGGGTCTGAGGGAAGATATTTGAAAGCCTCTTTATCAGCTCAACTCTGTACTTTTCCAGGTCAAATTCTTCTCAATTTCCAGAGATCCTGAAAAATCATTCTTTCAGCCTTCCATTGAATAAGCATTTCTTGAGCACCTACTCTGCACCGAGCCCTGCACTAACCACTAAAGAGATGAGAGTGCCTGCTTTCTCTCATTTGTTCAAAGGACATTTAGTGAGTGCCTCTACTATGCACTGAAAAACTCATTCTTCTTCTACACTTGTGAGTTCTTGGCTGAGACCTCCTGTAATAAAGACAGATGAATAAAAGAATAAAAGAAAAATAAATAGAAGTTTATTAACATGTATACTTCATGTGTCCATGGGAGATATCCAGAGAAAAATAAGTTTCCCAAGGGGACCTGAGCGAGCCGTTTAAATACCATCATCTTCCGCAAAAGACAAAGGAAGGTGTAGGGTGGAGACAGTCATGGAAGTTGACCAGGAAAAGCACAAGGGTAAGGTTTGTCATGCAGATTGAAGTCAAACCTTCTTCACTGATAAAAGTTTCTAGAGATTTAAAGCCATCCTTCTTTGTCTGGTACAGAGAGAGAGGCATGCTTACAAATGGAGATTTCCTTTAAAATGTGAATGTCCCTTACAAAAGGGTGACCACTATTCTGTTTTCAGAGCTTCCCCTGTATCTTGTTTCTCAGAACAACCCTTATGTCAAAGAGGGTTGTTTTGGGGTGGCATATTCTCCTACCCTTCAAGTGCAAGAGCCAGTGGACACAAAGATGGAACTCCTCATCCCTGACCCTGAAGGATTCCACAGTTCCAAGTACAGACAGCAAGAAATACAACAAACACGGAAAAACTACTCTTACCACCTGTCCTTCAGAGCCTTCCTTCACACTGAGTGCTCGTAACATGAGAAAAGGAGCAACATTTTAAGCTATAAGCAGTCATGGAGGAATTCCAGACTTCCCAATAAGGGTAATGGAAAATTTGGGAGCGGGGAATGGACCTTCCACAAAATCTTTGAAAGTGGACCACATAGGTGACACCTAAATGCTGATTCATCCAACCATTTGACAAACATTTACTGAGTGCCCACTCTGCACTGGGCATGGTATCTAACTAGTGCACAAGTCTTACTTCTCTTTTCCCTTCACTTCAGACAGAGCAGAGGCCATGACACTGGAAATATACAGGCACATCCCAGCATTATAAACATGGGTGTCCAAGAAGTATATTGGATACCCTTTTAAGAAAACAACTGCCTTCCTCTCAGGAGAACCATTGCCATTATTAATTCAAGAACATCTTAGAGAAATCACTCCCTGTCAGAGATGTCAGTGTAGGGGTGGAAAATTTTCCCTATTTTCCTTCTAGTTTCTTTGGCTGGTCTAATAATTAAATTGATGTAAGACAGATTAACAGGAGAAAAATGAATTTAATTTTGTATGTACAGGAGCCCCATAAATATATGAGACTCAAAGAAATGACCAAAGCAAGAAGCTTTTGTACCTTTTAGACAAAGAAACAAAAGGCCTCTAAAAGTATATAACCACAAAATTATTATCACGTGTAATAAAAATAAAAGTAATTCCTTCAAGGGCCAGATTTCTCCAACTGTCTCAATTTTGTTCTAATCAGGATCCAAATATAGTCCTTGCATTTGGTTGATATGTCTCTTAAACCTCTTTGAATCTGTAACAGTCCCTTTCTCCCCTTTTTCCTCTGGAAAAATCAGGCTATTTGTCTAATAGAATTTCCTACCTCCTTGTAAAGCCCTTTAATGGGTTCCTCTAACCTTTAGATTTCCTGTGAGCCAGAAATTCAATCTGGATGCTTGATTATATTCAGGTTGAATGATTTTGGCAGAAAGCATTCATAGGTGGTCCTGGGTATTTCCTATTGCATCACACACCAGGAACGCATAATTTCAGTGGGGTTATGTCTCCCCATATAAAATCCCTCATTAACCTTTTACCTGTTGCTATTAGAATCCAATGGTGGTTCTTAACTAGGTCGTGAGAGGTTGCAAAATTCCAGCTGACCTTTAAAAGACAGGATTGCTCTGAGCTGAGTCTCAGGGCCTAACTTTGTATAAAAGGTTACACACTGGTGTTAACCAATGTGTTCACCCTCTGAATACAGCCTGAAGATGTATTTCATTTAAAATTAAGTGTTTTTTGGGACTTCCCTGGCAGCCCAGTAGTTAAGACTCCATGCTTCCACTGCAGGGGGCACAGGTTCGATCCCTGGTTGGGGAACTAAGATCCCACATGCCACACAGGGGTGGCCAATAAATAAATGAATAAATAAATAAACAAAATGTTTAAATAAATAATAAAATAAAATTAAGTGTTTTTTTAAACAGTTGAGCCAATATTTTAATGCGGGGATATCGCACATTTTAAAAATGCATATTTCCAGACTCTTGAAAAATCAGGAATCCAGCAGTGCTGGGTCCGCCCTTCCACAGGGTGGCAGTCTACAGTATCTGACTAGTGGCCGACACCCTAGAAGCAATGTTTGCTCCTGGGTCTCCATGTCCCTGCCTCACCCTCCTGTATCCCCAAAGCTGAGACTGAGACTCAGAGGCTTCTACTCGCTGTGCTGTTTTCCTTATGATAGAGAAATTGTTCTCTGTGCCAAGGCCTCCATCAAAAGTTGTAAACCAAAAGATATACCAAAAGGGAAGCTGGTTTCAAGAAAATTAGCAAAAAGAACATTTTCTTGTGAAAATGACTTTTTATTTTTTTTAATGAGAATAGTCAAATAAAGCATATCTGTGTTAAAAGAATATGACTTGAGATGCTACTGGGTTTCTGCCAGCCCAGTTTGTTCATTAATTTCTAGGCCATTGAGTTTGCATACCTGTTTACTCTCTCCCTCAATAATATCATTCCCATGACTTCAGCTATTATCTTGTTATGAATTGAATTGTGTTCCCCCCAAATTTATGTTGAATCCCTAACCCCCCAGGGCAGAATGTGACTCTATTTGGAGACAGGACCATTAAAGAGGTGATTACGTTAAAATGAGGTAATACGTGTGGGCTCTAATCCAGTATGACTGGTGTCCTTATAGGAAGAGGAGATTAGGACACATAGAGAGATACCAAGTGATGCCGAAAGCTTGGCCTCTGTGTACCGGTGCCAACTCAAATCTCAGAGACAGAGTTTTGGGTGAAGTAGAAAAGAAAAGCTTTATTGCTTTGCCAGGCAAAGGGGGACACAGCGGGCTCGTGCCCCTCAAAATTGTGGGTCCCAACCTGGGGAAATTTGGTGAGGTGTTTTCTAGCAAAGGTTCAAGGGTGGGGGTTCTGATAAGGATCAGGGTGCAGGGCCTGCACTCCTTTCATCTGGTCTCAGGTGGTCTCCTGATGAGCTTCTCTGGTTCTCGAGGGAGGAATGAAGAATGCTTCATCAAGTAGTTAAAATCTTCCATTTGTTGGGGGTTTTAATTTTGTAACGAGCTCAAAGATATTGTTATGTGTATCCCTTGAGGCAGAGCCAGGACTCTGCCCCAAGGCTGCACTATTGTTTCTTGGCAGGTCCTCCCCTGTCTCTGCATCCCCTCCCTTCCCTGATCAACAACTGTTTGGGGCTTCCCTGGTGGCGCAGTGGTTGAGAGTCCGCCTGCCGATGCAGGGGACATGGGTTCGTGCCCCGGTCCGGGAAGATCCCACGTGCGGCGGAGCGGCTGGGCCCGTGAGCCATGGCCGCTGAGCCTGTGCGTCCGGAGCCTGTGCTCCGTAACGGGAGAGGCCGCAGCAGTGAGAGGCCCACGTACCACAAAAAAAAAAAAAAAAAAAACCAAACCCAACTGTTTGAACCTGCCCTTTGGAACTCAGGGAATGTCATGGAGGCTGGGGTCTACTCCCTACAAACAAGAAATAGGGGACACAGAAAGGCTTTTGTGCCCAGGAGCCCCACAGGGTCCTGCTTGGTTTCACAAGAGTGTATGTTCACAGAGAGATGATCATGTGAAGAAGCAGCAAGAGGGTGGCCGTCTGCAAGCCAAGAAGAGAGGCCTCAGAGGAAACTAACCAAGTGGCACCTTGGTCTTAGACTTCCAACCTTGAGAGCTACGAGCAAAAAAATTCCTGTTGTTTAAGTCACCCAGTCCGTGGTATTCTGTTATGGCAGCCCTAGCAAACTTATACACATCTCTATGATGAAGATCCCAAATCCATGTCCCCAGCTCACGTGACTGTCCTAAGCCCCAGACCAGAATATCCAACAGCCTGCATTGTAGCTACAAGCAAAAATCTCACAGATGCGAGCCAAGGTGCAGAGGCAGGAATTGACTATGTTGTGAGGATACAGGGGTAGAGAGATCAGAGAGTAAAGAGAAAGAAGTCTGGACAAGTAGGTTGCGGGGAGATTGTGAAGTGCCAAGAAGCAGTAGGTTTTCTGGAGGCCACCAAAGGCCACCAAAGTGCCTTTTGTGTGATCAAACAACTGGGGTACTGCCACTTACAAAATCAATACTCACAGATATTGGTAGAAAGGAAAGGTGCCTTTAATCAGAATGCTGGCGATCTGGGGAGATGGTGGACCCAACGTCCCCCCAAAACCACCTCCGAAGATTCTGCTCGGGCACGAAAGTTTTAAAGGGAAGAAGGGAAGCAATCTCAGCTAATCATTGAGATACAGGGTCTGAGTCGTCACCATGCCCCATTGCGTGCAGGCTTTTGTGCAGGCTCCTTGACTTCTTGTCCCCGAGCTTCCTCTAGCTGTTATCTCGTTCACTCAGTTTGTCTGGAAAATTACTGAAGGGGAAGCTAGGGAAGAGGTCTGCTCATCTCTTAATTACTTATTCTTCATTTCTACTTCTTTGATCTACAGAGAGCACGGAAAGGTAGGCAAGGTATTTCATGATTAAAAGATTTGAAAGGCGTGCTTAGGTCAGAGATGAGTAGATCATGGGGGTAACTAGTTTAAAATTTAGTTACAATGTAGCTTTGCTGAAGTGACAAGAAAAGGGGCTTTCTGCTGAGGGCAGTTTCCTGCAAAGAGCTGCTTATATTGGGAGAAGGTTAATCATGTAACTGTTACCTTACCTTATTAGGAACTGTCTGACATGCTTTAAAAGAATGTTTTGTTGTGTTTTAATCCTCAATCCTGCCAACCAAACATAGCAGCCTACAGTAAACATTTCTTGATTTCAACTGACTAAAGTCATCCCACATGGAAACAAAAGGGCTGCACAGACCTGAATTCGCATTTTTGCCAGACTGTGCAAACGAACGCCATTTCATGTTCTAACTGCCCCAGGGGAAAAAGGCCTGGGTTTGGGCCCAAGACAGGCTGGGGATATAGCATACAAGCCCAGAGGAAGAATGAGTTCTACCTGGGTCAGCTTAGGCATTGGGCCACGGGTGGAGATGGAGAAGTTCATACTTGAACACCACTCCCAAACGGGTAGCAATGAGAAAAGAAAATACAAGAAAGAGATACCCAAAGAAAACATAATGAGACTCAAAAGCAAGGGAAGCATGTTTGTGAACTAGAAAGAGGACAGAAAGGCAAAGCACTGAGTGAAATACAGTGTAACAAGGAGGAGGCCTAGAACTAGACTCACAGATTAAAGCCAGGGTTCGTGGTCGGGGGTGATGGGATAAGGCGGAAGATGAGGAGGGCTCAATTTAGAAAAGGGGTAGGGGAAGAAATGGCCCATTGCCTGTGGCTATAGCTTTATCAGAACTTTTGGCGTTAAGGAGTGTCAACTGAAAAAATGCACAACCTGAAAGTTGAGAACTATGTTTTATTTGGCAGATTTTTCTGAAGACCTAAACCCGGGAGACAGACTCTCAGATACCTCTGAGGCACTGCTCCAAAGAGGTAAAGGAGGAGCCCGGATTGGTAGGAGTTTTTGCAAGAAAGACCAGGTAGTTGGAACTTCAAAAGATGTCTTTAATTTAAAAAAACCCACTTGGTTATAAAGCAGAAACTAACACACCATTGTAAAGCAATTATACTCCAATAAAGATGTTAAAAAAAAAAAAAAAAAACCACCCAGACATCTCAAGTTAATGAATTTAGCGTTTTTCTATGTGTGGGAGGATGCAAGAGTCTGGGCTCACTGAAATCATTCCTTTGATGTGCACCTTAGCTATCTGCGGCCAGTATCCTGTTCTCTTCCATCCTGAGTCCCTTCAGGCTCACCATAGAGGGTGGCTACTGTGGCTGATGGCTTGAAGGCCACAACATCTTTGTTGGCCCACGTGGCAGGCGGCATCGTTGGCCCACAGGAGGTCGGATGGTAGGGAGGACAAAGGCTCAGTGGCTTGCCCCCCGCTGCCCCACTGCCACTATCTCAGCTGGCTTCAGTGGTGAATTCTATTAAATACTTTAGAAAGAAATAATAACAGTATTGAACAAATTCTTTCAGAAAATAGGGGAAGAAGAAACATTTCTTCACTTGCTTTATGAGGTTAGCATTACCTTGATTTCAAAATAAGCAAAGACATTTCCAGAAAAGAAAAGTACAGATCAATATTCTTCAGGAATGTAGACGCAAAAATCCATCCTCCAAACAATAGTGATTGATCAAATGAACAATATGTGTAAAAAAAAATATATATATATATATACACTACATCATGACCAAGGAGGGTATATTCTAGGAAATCAAGTTTGATTTAATAGTCAAGAAAATCCATCAAAGCAATCACTTTGAGAAACAGCTTGACAGTTTCTCAAAAAGTTAAATATAGTACTGTCATGTAGCCCAACAATTCCACTCCTAGGTATCTATCCAAGGGAAATGAATATGCTCACACAAAAATGTGCACATACATGTTCACAGCAGCATTATTCATAAAAGTAAACTGGAAACATCCCAAATGTCCATCTACTAGTGAATGGACAAAATATGTATATCCACACAGTGGAACATTATTTACCAATTAAAGAACAAACTATTGACACATGCTACATTATGGATAAAACTAAAAAATAGTATGCTAAGTGAAAGAAGCCAGATGCAAGAGACCACATGTTGTATGATTCCACTTGTATATGAAAGGTCCAGAAAAGACCAATATATGTATAGAGAAAGTAGATTAGTAGTTGCCCAGGAATGAAGGGAGGTCAAGGATTAACTGAAACGGGCATGAGAGATCTTATGAGGGGAATGAAGATGTTCTAAAAAGTAATTTATGGTGATGGTTGCACCACTCAGTAAAGTTATTAAAAATCACTGAGTTGTGTGAAATTCACTTGAAAAGGGTGAATTTCATGTAAGTGCAAATTTATTTATAACTTAAACTTATTTTTAAAATCAATCAAAATAATTCACATTAATAGAATGGAGAAAAACCATGTGATCTTAATAGATACAGAAGAAGCATTTGAAAAATTTCAACATTTATTCATGGTTTAAAATGGAAAAAACAAAAAACACCTCTCAGAAACCCAGTTCTTCAACCTAATAAAGGGCCACCAAGAAAAGACTACAGGTTGCATTTTATTTCTGGTAAAAGACGGAATGCTTTCCCCCTAAAATTTGAAACGAGGCAAAAGTGTCCATTCTCTTCACTTCTACTCAGTTTTTTACTGGCAGTCCTAGCCAATGTGAAGAGACAATCAAAAGAAATAAAAGGCACAAATCTTGAAAATGACGAAGTAAAATTGTCTCTTTTCACAAATGACATTATTTTCTATGTAAATGATCCTAAGAACTCTACAAAATGTCTACTAGAATATGTAAATTTAGCAATGTCACAGAATAAAAAGCCAATATACAAAAATAAATTGCATTTCTATATACTAGTGTTGAATAATTGGAAAATAAAACTTTAAAACATTATTATAATAGCATCAAAAAACACTTAAGAACAAATGTAACAAAATATGTGCAAGACATGTACATGGAAAGGTGAAAACTTTACTAAAAAAAAAAGAAAGAAAGAAAAAAGATAGAAATATACCATGGTCATGGATTGGAAGACAATACTGTTAATGTGTCCATTACCCTAAAATTAATCTATAGATTTGACTCAGTGTCAAGAATATTCCAACAGGGTTTTTTGGAGAAACTGACAAGCTTGGTCTAAAATCTATAAAGAAATGTCAAGGATATAGGATAATCAAAACATTCCTGAAAAAGAATAAAGTTGGAGGACTTGCACTCCCTGATATCAAGACATACTGTAAAGCCACAGGTAATCATGATAGTGTAGCCCTGACATTGAGTGTAAACAAGTAGGTCAGTGAAACGTAAAATAAATGTAGTGGGTTCAGTAGTGCCCTTTCCTCCAAAAATTGGTGTCCACCTGAAGCCTCAGAATGTGACCTTATTTGGAGATAGGGTCTTTGATGATGTAATTAACTGAAGGGTCTGGAGATGAGATCATCCTGGAATTAGGGTGGGCGCTAAATTCAATGACTGGTGTCCTTACAAGATGAAGAGAGGACACATAGACACAGGGGAGAAGGCCATTTAAGATGGAGACAGAAATTGGAGTGATGCTGCCATAAGCCAGGAGCCACCAGAATCCAGAAGACACAAGGAGAAATACTATCCTAGAGCCTTTGTAAGGAGGTTGGCTCTGCAGCACTTGATCTCAGGCTTCTGGTGTCCAGAACTGTGAGGGAATAAGTTTCTGTTGTTTGAAGCCACCAAGTTTATAACCATTTATTGCAGCAGCCCCAGGAAACTAATTCAATAGTGAACCAGAATAGAACCACATATATATAGTCAATTGATTTTCAACAATATAATTCAATGGGGAAAGAATAATCTTTTCAAGCGATGGTGCTGAAACAGCTAGGTATTCAGATTTAAAAAAAAAAAAACCCTCAACCTCTACCTCACAGCATACATAAAATTTATTTGAAATGGATCATACACCTAAAAGCTAAAACCATAAAATTTCCAGAAGAAAATAGAAAATAAAATATTTATGACCTTGTAGTAGGCAAAGACTTAAGGCACAAAAAGCGCTAGCCATTAAAAAATATATATATATATATTGATGAACTGGACATCTTAAAAATTTTAAAAACTTATTCAAAAGATCATTAAGAAAGTAAGAAAACAAGCTACAGACCACAAGAAAATATTCACAATACATATATCTGACAAAGGATTTCTATCCAAAATATGCCAAGAACTCTTAAAATTCAAAAGTAAAATAAAAGGAAGATGGCTCCTCAGGACACGAGTCTACCATCTTCTGAAGCCAGCTAGGAGCCTTGTGGACTGCGGGCCCCAGATTGGGGAATTTTGGGGTAAGGCCCGGGCAGCTGCTGGGACCACTTGTCCTCAGACTCTTCCCTTCAAAATTCCCTGAAGCAGCACTGGCTGCCACTTGGCAAATGGAGCATGGAATTGACATCTGGGAGCTGAAGGGCTCAATACAGTAGGACTGATGTCAAATTGAGGAAAAGAACCAAAAAACCTGTCTGCTCTTATCCAAAAGTGGGACATTCCCAGGGAGAAGAGAAAGTTTCCACTTGGTTCCTAAAATCACCAAAAGCCCCATCCCAGAATTCAGCCCAGTTGGTTGATGCCAAGGCAGAAACGCATCCTTTTAATGGTTAGAGATGATCCATTGCTATTTACGGTTTCACGGTGGCCTTTGAATGGCTCTATAGCTATTCTGTGAAGACACAAGGAAGAATGATGAAATCCTCTATGTGAAAGCATTTGTGCTCTTATATCAGGGTGGGAAAAAAGTCAGACAATTGTCACCTTATGGTAAAAGAAACCCAAGGGAAAATCTGTCATACAGGGAGAAAGGAAAGGGAACAAGGTTTAGGATATGGTGCTCCAACTCTGGCCAAGCTGGCTGTCCCAGATCTTCTGCCAATATACCCACCCCTCCCAGTACCTCACATTCCCATCCAGCCCCAATTCCTGACACTGGGGCTCAGGAAGCTGTGGTCCTGGCTCCCCTCATTGTAAAATCCTGTGTTAGTTCTTGGGACACAGGGACCTGGTCTGGTATCACCATCTAAGACCCACCAGGGCACCCAATTTGGGCCAGGAGCCACTCCCAGGGCAGGGCAAGCTCCCCTCCGTCATTGTCCTGTAGGGGGCCTAAATGCAGTGTGAGCTTGGACTCCATAACAGCTACACTAAACAACAGATTTTCAGTGTAGACGAAATGC
Organism: Kogia breviceps; assembly: GCF_026419965.1. Taxonomy (NCBI): domain Eukaryota; kingdom Metazoa; phylum Chordata; class Mammalia; order Artiodactyla; family Physeteridae; genus Kogia; species Kogia breviceps. Next base: position 8,756,451 of record NC_081312.1, on the reverse strand, counting down.
CTTATATTGGAAGAAGATGCCATCTAGGACTTTCATAGCTAAAGAGGAGAAGTCAATTCCTGGCTTCAGAGATTCTAAGGACAGGCAGACTGTCTCATTAGGCTAATGCAGCTGGTGACTTTAGTTGAAGCCAATGCTCATTTACCATTCCCAAAGTCCTAGGACCCTTAAAAATTATGCTAAATCTACCCTGCCTGTGCTCTATAAGTGGAACGACAAGGCCTGGATGACATGACATCTGTTTACAGCATGTTTTACTGACTATCTTAAGCTCATTGTTGAGACCTACTGTTCAGAATAAAAGATTCCTTTCAAAATATTACTGCTCATTGAAAATGCACCTGGTCACCCATCATCTGATGGAGACATACAGTGACATTAATGTTGTTTTTATGCCTGTTAACACAATACCTGCAGACGATGGATCAAGGAGTCCTTTTAACTTTCAAGTCTTACTATTTAAGAAATACATTTTATAAGGCTATAGCTGCCATAGACAGAGATTTCTCTGATGGAACCGGGCAAGGTCCACTGAAAATCTTCCAGAAGGGATTCACCATTCTAGATGCCATTAAGAACATCCATGATTCATGGGAAGAGGTCCAAATATCAACATGAACAGGAGTGTGGAAGAAGCTGTGTCCAGCCCTCATGGATGACTTGGAGGGTTCAAGACTTCAGTGGAGGAAGTCACTGCAGATGTGGTGGAGACAGCAGGAGAACTAGAATTTAGAAGTGCAGCCCAAGGATGTGACTAAATTGCTACAATCTCATGATAAAACTTGAATGGATGAGGATTTGCTTCTTATGGATGAGCAAAGAAAGTGGTTTCTTGAGACGGAATCTGTGAAGATTGTTAAAACAACAGCAAAGGATTTAGGATATGACATCAACATAGTTGATAAAGCAGTGACAGGGTTTGAGAGGAATGACTCCAAATTTGAACGAAGTCCTACTTTGGGCAAAATGCTACCAAACAGCATTGCAAGCTACAGAGAAATCATTCATGAAAGGAAGAGTCAATGGATGCAGCAAACTTCAGTGCTGTCTTATTTTAAGAAATTGTCACGGCCACCTCAGCCTTCAGCACCCATCACCCTAATCAGTCAGTAGCCTTCAACATAGAGGCAAGACCCTCTACAACAAAAAGATGGGATTTGTTGAAGGCTCAGATGAGGGTTAGCGTTTTTTAGCAAGAAAGTATTTTTTTAGTTAGGGTATGTACATTGTTTTATTTTATTATTATTATCTTCTTTTTTGGCTGAGCCGCATGGCTTGTGGGATCTCAGTTCCCCAACCAGGGGTGGAACCCAGGGCCCTGGCAGTGAGAGTGCAGAGTCCTAACCACTGGACTGCCAGGGAATTCCCTGTACCTTGTTTTAGACTTAATGCTGTTGCACACAAAACAGACTGAGGTATAGCGTAAACATAACTTTTACACGCACCAGAAAACAAAAAAATTCACGTGACTCGCCTTATTACAGTATTTGCTCTATTGTGGTGGCCTGGAACCAAACCCACGGTACCCTGAAGTATGCTTGTACTAAGTTCTGGTGTAATCCGTTGCTCATAATGGAGTTAGCGATAGGCAAAAGCACTAAACCTGAGACCCAGGGCTGAGTTTCAGTTCCTGCTCCTCCCCTGGTTGCTGTGTCACTCTACACTTTGAGCCTGGTTATTGTCCTAGTCAATTCAGAATCAATAACAAGAATACCGTAGATTGGGTAGCTTACCCACCATTTACTTCTCACATTTCTGGAGGCTGGAAACCCAAGACCAAGGTACCAGCAGATCCAGTGTCTGGGTGAGAGCTGCCTTGTCCCTGTGTCCTCACATGCTGGAGAGAGAACTCTGATCTTTCTCCTATGAGGACACTCATCCCATCATGGAGCCCTCAATCTCATAATTTTATATAAACTTAATTATCTCCCAAAGACCCCACCACCTAATACCATCCCCTGGGGGTAAATACTTCAACATATGAATGTGGGGGTGGTGGAGGGAGGGACATAACCGTTGTCTTTTTTAAAAAATAGCATGAAAATGCTACTTGCCTCACAAGTTTGTTTAAAGGGTCAAGTGTGTACAGAGCACTCAGTGCAGGGCAAGGCCCAGGGAAGAGACTTAATACATAAATGCCAGCGTCTTCTCTGGCCACACTTTTCCCACCCCATTGTGCCACCTGGCAATGGACTGTCCCCAGCATCAGATGGACCTGGGGTGGCTGCCTGCAGGGTTGCTGCAGGAATCATGTGGGAGTGTGTCTGGGGATGCTTTGTGAACCAAAGCAGCACGTGAGGACTGTCATAAGCGGGTCAGGGCCTGTCTCAGGACAATGTGCGCTGTGGACTCCTCTAGGGAGGCTCAGATCGGGGCGCCCCAGGAGTCACTGAGCTCACGTGGATGGATAGAGAGTGGTGGAGAGACTTGGCCCCACTGCTGACGTCAGGCCCACACATTACCTATTGCCAAACAGTTGGGGCTTTATAAAGCTCAAACTTCAAAGGAGAGAAAGGTATGTGACTCCACAGTTAGGAGACACTGAGGCCACTACATGGGCCTAAGATGCAGAGGGGAAGCAAAAATGCCAGAAATAAAAGACCCTTCCTAACCACTTGCGAAGAAAGCAGCAGAGTTTCGCTGCGCTGTGAGGTCTGCTCCCTGCCCTGAGCCGTCCAGGGGCTCTGCCCTTGGGTCCTCCTGAAATGGGAGCCGGGCTGGGCAGGCTCAGGTCCAGTAAGCAAGCTATCCTCTGAAATCACGCCCTGGGAGCAGGCGAGGAAATGCGCAAACCGGGAGGGAAAGAGGAAAGAAGACAACGGTGACTTGGTCAAATTATGCCACAGGTCCCTCTTTGCAAAGTTTGGCTCTCTGAAAATTTTGTCTCAAAATCTGATTTTCCTTTTTCCCCACCCCTATTCCTTTATTCCCAAATACCTGGACAAAGCCACGAATGAATACACTTTAAGCAGGCTATACAGCATCGAAACTGAATGAAGAACAACTATATAAATCAACTTGGATCAACATTAGGCGTATAACATTGAACCAAAAAAGTATGTCGCAAAACTAGGATGTACAACCATTCTAATAAACCTCAAAATAAATAGGACTGAACAATTACCATTTACAGATTCATATTCACAACAACACTACTTTTAAAAAGGTAAAATAGTCATATAAGTTCAACTTTGAATATTTGTTACCTCTGGGAGGGAGGGGATAGATAGGGGGAAAGTATACAGGTGATGTACTTTCATGGCTAACAGTGTTATTCCTGGGTGGGTAGTGGGGTCACAAACTCACTTCATTATCATGTTCCATAACCTACATGTCTCTCACATAGTCTCTTAAAATCTGTATTCCTTTAATGCACTTTTCCTATAATATTTTCCATAGAAGTGAATATAAACATATTAAAGAATTTTGAAAAAGTAAAAAAAAAATTTAACGGAGAGATGGCAAAAGATATGGAGATGTCAAAAAAGAAAATATATAAATGGCCAATAAGTCCTGAGAAGATGTTCAGCATAATTAGTCATCAGGGAAGAGTGCAAACTGAAACTGCAGTGAGATACCACTGCACACCTAATAGAAAGGCTAAAATTTAAAAGACTGATAATATCAAGTGTGAGTGAGGATAAGAAGCAACTGGAACTCTCATTCATTACTGGTGGAGTGTAAAATAGTATAAACATTTGGAAAACAATCTGACAGTTCTTATAAATGTATACTTACCGCATAATCCTGCAATTATACTTTCAGGTGTTTACCCAAGAAAGATGAAAAGATATGCACACAGACACCAAAAAAATACTTACACACAAATGTTCCTACCAGCTTCATTCATAACATATTCACTAAAAAACTGGAAAGAGCACAGATGTCCAGCAACAGATAAATGGATAAACAAATTGTAGTGTAGCCATATAATAGAATATTGCTCAGAAATAAAAAGGAATGAACTACTGATACACACCACAGCATAGACAAATCTCAAAAACATTATCTTAAGGGAAAGCAGCAAGTCGAGAAAAGGTGTATATTGAATGGTTGCCTTCCTAAGAAGTTCTAGAAACAGGCACAGTTAATCGGTAGTGATGGAAATCAGATCAGTGGGAGCCTGGAATGGCTGATGGGGTGGAATGACTGGAAGGGGATACAAAGAAAAGTTATGGGGTGCTACAGATATCCTGACTGACATGGTGTACGGTGTATGCAATTATCAAACTCATCAAACTGTATATTTGTGGCATGTAAATTATACCCCAATAAGGCTGATTAAAAATTGATTTCATCCGTGAGTTTTTTGTTTCCTTAAGGACCCAAACTAGTAGGCACTTTACATAATGAATGTCTTGGATGTCATTTACAGGCAGACCTTGGAGATATTGTGAGTTTGGTTCCAGACCACCACAATAAAGTGAATGTCACAATAAAAGTGAGTCACATGAATTATTTTGGTTTCCCAGGGCATATAAAAGTTATGCTTACACTATAGTGAAGTCTATTAAGTGTGCAATAGCATTATGTGTAAACAATGTACATACCTTAATTTAAAAATACTTTATTGCTAAAAAATGCTAACCATTATCTGAGCCTTCAGAGAGTCATAATCTTTTGGCAATAGTAAGATCACTGACCACAGATCACCGTAACAAACATAATAATTATGAAAAAGTTCGAAATATTTCAAGAATGAGAACAACTGCTGTTGGAAAAATGGCACCGATAGCTTTGCTCGATGCAGGGTTGCCATAAAACTTCAATTTGTAAAAGATGCAGTGTCTGTGAAGCACAGTAAAGTACAGTAAAAAGAGGTATATGCCTGCATATGAATTGCTGAAGGTAACACGGAGCAGCAGCAAAGCAGAAAAAAAACAAAACAAACCCACAGGCAGCATCAGGACCTTGATGGATTTTGCAAGTCCTGTAAGTCCTGCTAAGGTATTTGAACTTCACCCGCTGTTAGAGGCAGTAGTATGATAGCTAAGTTGTATGGGTTCTTTTTGAAACATTACATTTCTATTGTTGACAGACGTTTTCAGGGAAATATATTTATTTAAACATATAAGCTATGGGCTTCCCTGGTGGCGCAGTGGTTGAGAGTCCACATGCTGATGTAGGGGACACGGGTTCGTGCCCCAGTCCGGGAAGATCCCACATGCCGCGGAGCGGCTGGGCCCATGAGCCATGGCCGCTGAGCCTGTGCTCCACAACGGGAGAGGCCACAACAGTGAGAGGCCCGCGTACCGCAAAAAAAAAAAAAAAAAATATATATATATATATATATATATATATATATATATATATATATACACACATATAAACTATGGACACTGAAGCTGACACATTCTAACCAAGAGATATGAAATTTATACCCAGCTGGATTAGCAGCCCATCCATATAAATTCTGCTCCTCAGTGTGTATTGACACAAGTGTTTTATGTATAGTGTCCAATTTTATTTACACAACAGCACTGAAATGTAAGTGTGTTATATCAGCTTTTACCGCATAACAAAACTACCCCAAAACTAGTGGCTTAAAAAAAAATAACCACTTACTTAGCTCACTGTGCTGCAGGTAGATAATTTGGGCTGGGCTCATCTGGGAGATTCTTCTAGCCTCAACTGGGTTTGAGGCAGGAAAGACAGGGCCAGGTCCAAGGACAGCTTCCTCATGCATAGGCATTAGGCAGAAGGCAAAGCCACCTCCTTATTTTGCACTTAATGAGGCCATGATGCATGGAGAAAGAGCGTCAGAAACAGAAACTTTGTAGCACTGAGCAAGAAACTCTGACCTTGAAAACTCTGGAACATGAACAAATAAAAATGCATAGGTTGCTGATACATTTAAGTCCCCTAAATATGAACCTTCAAGTTGCCAACTTTCAAAGATGTGAACATGCATCTGGTTCCAGCAAGGAGCCAGAACCTGTGCCGTCCACGTCAGGCGTGAGTGGCATTGCAGCTCGCCCTCCGTCTCCTGTTGCTGACGATCCTTCAGCTCTACCGTCTCTCACCTCCTCTCCCTCCTCCAGCCAGTACCTCTTCTTGCCTCTTCACTCGATGCCAGCCCCTGTGTGCCAGCTGTTGTACCATACTACTGGAGGATTAAAAATGTTTTCTTTAACTTTTGTGTTTGTTTTTTATGTATTATTTGTGTGAAAAGTATTATAAATCTATTACAGTACCGTACTATATAGCCATCTGTGTTAGTTGGGTACCTAGGCTAATTTTGTTGGACTTACAAACAAACTGGTACAAATGCACTCTCAGAATGGAACTTGTTTGTATGCAGGCGGCTTACTGTTATTGGCTGAAAGACAAAGCAGCTCACCTCAGCCTCCTTATTCTTGTGGTCAAGGAGACTTCCCAGCCTGACACCCACACAGAGGAGGTCTCAAGCTGTCTTCTAGTAACCTTGGCCACACTGTCATATCATTATAATATCATCAGCATTGAGGTTTTGACACACACCCCCCCCATGGGTTTCGCTTAGGTGCTCATAGGAAAGATTCAAAACGCTGCCCGCGGGCTTCCCTGGTGGCGCAGTGGTTGAGAGTCCGCCTGCCGATGCAGGGGACACGGGTTCGTGCCCCGGTCCGGGAAGATCCCACGTGCCGCGGAGCGGCTGGGCCCGTGAGCCGTGGCCACTGAGCCTGCGCGTCCGGAGCCTGTGCTCCGCAACGGGAGAGGCCACAACAGTGAGAGGCCCGCATACCGCAAAAAAAAAAAACCACACAAAAAAAACGCTGCCCGCCCCCATCGCTCACTCCTCACTAGCAAGCGTGCCCACACTCTTCTCCAAGTGTGCAACTTTTGCTCCTTCCCTCAATAAACTGCTTCTCTGTGTGCTCTCCCACATATACTGTGCTTCTTAATCAATGCTGTGCCTGCTTTTTACAATCTCAGTCTCTTTGTGGAATTCTTTCTTCAAAGAAGTCAAGGACCAAGGTCCTCTAGCTGCAGAAATCAGGTTCACTTATGCCTCTGTACTCAGTGGCTGGGTAGACTGAAGGCTGGCTGATCTAGAATGGTCTCCAGCTGAGTGGCTTATTTCTGCCCTATATGCCTCGCATCCTCCAGTAGGACATCTTATATTTTCTCCCATGGCAGCTGAGCTGAGTTGCATGAAGGAGCAGAAGCGTACAAGCCTTCTTGGACCTAGACGTGGAACTGGCACCCACCATTCTCTTGGCCAGAGCAAGTGAAAAGGCCCAACCGGCTTCAGAGGGATGGGAAGTAGATGTCACTTCTTGATCCGAGGACATGCAAAGCACCCTGCAAAGGGGGAGAGTTGGGGTGAGGAGGATTGTGATCACTTGTTAATCTACCACAGTTATTATCTCCTTTTTGTATAACAAAATCAAGTTTCAGAACAGTGAAGTAACTTTTCTGTGGCCGCATAGCCATTAAATGACAGAGCTGCCAGGCTCCAGTTCCAAACTTTTCCACAACAAAATGTGGGCCGTCACTTAAGGAACGTAACAGTATTTCATGCTGTCGAAACCATTATTCCCTCCTCTGTAATGTTATGGAATCAACAGATTGGAGGAGAAAAGAGCAGGAAGTTTACGTGCAGTAAATATTTCTGAAATGATTTCAAATGTGACAGATTATTTCCTGGGACCTAAACAGAAAAGAATTTCACTTCCTTTGGCAACACCAGGGGCTAAGAATTTTCGGCCAAAATCTTCCATTTAGCCCCACATTTCCTCATCCTTTAGAAAAAGAGGAACATAAAAATCCAAGCAGTCTATTTACCAAGAGCTGTTTGGGATACAGGAGCACGTTTCCATGGATGCAGCTACAATGTTGGTGAGTGGCCACAGCGTCAGGAGAGAAGGAGGGGGAAGAAAGCCTCTCTGTAACTATGCTACCCATTCCTGAGTAGCAATCTAAAGATTCAGGCAAGAGAACACATGGCAAATTTCCCCGCGTGTAGGAACATTATCCGATCGTGGCCAAAACAAGACAATTTGGGATTGAGCTCAACAAATAGACATTTGGAGTTGAATACCAGCAGGGGGAGCCCACTGTTTCTGAGATCCTAACAATGGGATAGGGAAAGGCAGAGCAATCAGAGATTGAATTGTTGAATTCAGTTGAATTCCGCTGAACGCCCTGTGGCCACACAGGCCAGTGCAGGAAGTGGGGCGGGACCAGAAGTCTGGAAATGTACAACAGTATATCGACAAAGGGAGGAAGTGCCTGTAGAGATGTGGAATCGTTAGAGCCGGGAGCTTTTGTCTATCAAGCTGTTTACATGTGAGAATTAGAGTTATTTACTGTTGCACCCCCAAATCGGAAGGAGCCAGTCCTTCGTACCAAAACTCTATGGAATGGCACAGTCATCTCCAAACTTGCCTAATCATGGGACTTTCCTGAGAGTTTGTGCAGGATACACGGTCCTGGACTGCCGCCTGGAGCTTCTGATTCTGTAGTAGGTCAGGGTGGGTCCGAGAGTCTGCGTGTTTACAAAGAGCTCCAGATGCTTTTGATGTTGAGGAAAGTGAGGACTAAACTAGGGTGCATTGTGCAGTTTCCCTTCTGCAGAGGAGCATTTTTTCCTGGCAGAAAGCAATATGCTCAGGGTCTCTGAGCCCCTGGCTTGGGATAATTAGGATCTTAGCACTTCTCAAAGAGGTGGGATTAGCCACATCTCAAGTTACAATAGGGCACAGTCTCTGTCCTCTAGGACTGGAGCAGGATGCTAGAGGACCCCTGCTCCAGCCAAAGTCTGCCCTTTGGTTGCTGCACTGTCACAGTCTGAAGGCTTCCAGGGGAGGGGCTGGGGCAGCAGGATAAGGCAGGAGGCCTTGGGACATATAGGGTCTTTGTTAATTGTCACCTTATAAGGAAGAAGTTCTGCATTCGACACACCTGTACTGGGGCATCTGGCTGAATAACAGCACTGTCTGACATGCATTCACTTGGGAGTTGTTGAGGCTATGGAAAGAGTTTGGCATTTGGATTCCCACGTAGGCACCAACGTGTACTAACTGTGAGATGCTGGCCTCAGTTTTCCCATCTGCTAAGGGAGGATGATGATGAGTCAGGCTCCTCAGGTTTGTCTTGAGGATCAAACACACAGTGGAGGCCCTGCCTGGTACTTTTGTCAGGCCTAAGCCTTTGGACAGGTGCTGGTTTCTCTCTCCCAATCATGAAATTTAAGAATGTCTCAGGTGCCTCTGTGTAAATGTTGTTTGGCATTTTTGTTTTGTTTTGTTTTTCAAGTCGATGAGATATTCTGAGCGCACACACACCCACAGTCCCGCACCTGCAATGCCCAGGTCCCAAAGCCCTGAATTCCAAAAGACGTCCCATATTTTGTGGGACAGGCTGACCTGCTTGAGCTCCTTTCCCAAATCCTGACATGAGTCTCTTCATGGTTTATTCAGCATCATCCTATGGCTGGCTCCAGAAATACAAGCGTTTCATCTTAGGGGGTTTCGCCAGCTCCCCTAAAGGTGTTACACAATGTATGTTTTACGTGCACTGTTTTCTTTCTAAAAATCTGGAAAGTCCTGAGTTCTGGAATCATCTGATCCCTGGGCGAGCTGTACTGATTTACAGCACTTATGCCACCAAATGTGTGGGTTTTCTTCCCCACGCCAACCGATTCTCCACCTCTCCAGATACCAACTGGGTGTCCCACGATTCAGTTCCATTCTGACACCTGTGACTCAGAATCAGCCTCAGCCCCACAGTTTAAGAGCACGGCCCCCAGGACTGCGCCCACTTCAGATGCCAGTCTCAAGTTATCTACATTTCTGTCCATCTTGGCTACAAAATTGAGGGGTTCCCATAACTGCCCCTCCCTTTGAGGTTTGACAGTTTGTTAAAACAGCTCACAAAAACTTCAGAAAATACTTTACTTACTATTACTTGTTTATTATAAAGGATATTTACAAAGGGTACAAATGAACACCCCGATGAAGATGCATGTAGGGCAAGGTCTAAAAGGACCCTGGGCACAGGAGTTTCTGTCCCCATGGAGTTTGGGGTACACCACACTGCCAGCACGTGGGTGTGCTCCCCAACTCAGAAGCTCCCCCCCTCAATCCATCATTTAAAGGTTTTATGGGGATTCCGTTTTGCTGGCATGATTGATGAAATCATTGGCCATGCATGACTGAATTCAATTCCCAGGCCCTCTCCTACCAGGAGGTCCATGGGTGAGGCTGAAAGGTCCAACCCTCTAATCACATGGCTAGTTCCTCTGGCAACCAGCCCCATGCGGCAGCTAGAGTGTCCACCAATGATCACCTCGTTAGAATAAAGTCTGGCAAGGTTATGGATAACAAAAGACACTCCTATCACTCAGGAAATTACAAAGGTTTTAGAAGCTTAGTGTCAGGAAGCAGGGATAAAGACCAACTGTTTGTTTCCTATTCTGTCACACAGAAGTTTCAGAGCAGGGACTGTTGAGTCTGTCCTCTCCCAACTAAAAGTCCTAGAGGTCACAGAATTGTTAGCCTTAAAGAAGGTGTCTGAGATCACTTGCACTCCTGTCAGAAATCTTTCTACTACATTCCCTATAGATATCTTCTAATTTCTGCTTGGAATCTTCCAGAACCAGAGACCTCACTATTGAAGTCCTGGAAACTCATTCCAGTGTGAATTACTTCTCTTCAAAGGACTTCTGGAATCTCCACCAAATCTGTCTCCTTCGTCCCGGCTCAGTGGTCCCTGTTCTGTCATCTGGAGCCCAAAGAATCCAGCAACCTCTCTTCAGTCAAGGCCAACTCTCAGGACTGGCTACATAATTTATAGTATATCTACTGCAAAATGAAAATGTAGGAACTTCTTCCACCACCCCCCCCCCCCCCGAAAAAGAAAACAGCAGAAAAGTGCTTTTGTAACATACTGAAATACAAAGTTTTTCCTTTCTTTCACAGTCTCGCTTTGTTATGGTGGTTTTTACTTGTTATTTAATGTTTTTCTAAGTAAAGAAAAATAAAAATGTTACACTATTGACATGAGTTTTGTTCAGTTTTACAGTGTGTTTTTGTGAGAGGAGGTGAGCTCGAGTCTTTCTACTCTGCCCTCTTGTCTCCTCCACCTACACTGTGCATTTCCAGTCTTAAATGCAAATATAAGAACATTGAACTCATATGTGGAATCATTGAAAAGCCACAATTCATATTTTATAGCTTGTAGGTACATATGTACTTCTCTCTTTACCAGAACAGGTGAAATACTGCACAAAATTAACTCAACTGTTTTCACTTCATTTCTTTCTTTTCCCCCCTCTGGTGATTCACTTTATTTTTTTTATTAATAGATTAATTATTTAGAACAGCTTTTAGGTTTACAAAATATTGAGCAGAGAGTACAGAGAGTTCCCATAAAACTCCTCTCCCTTCCCCAGTTTTTCCTCTTATTAACATCTTACGTTATGTGGTATATTTGTTACTGAGTCCAAGCTCATACTGTTTACCAATTAATAAGCAACGGGCCAATAAATCGAGAGGACTTGTTGGGCAAGGAATAGCAAGTTTATTCAGAAAGGCAGCAGACCAAAAAGAAGGTAGACTCCTGTCCCAGAGAACCATCTTGCCTGAATTAGAGTCCAGGCTTCTTTTATACTAAAAGGGGAGGGAGTAAAATCAAACATTTCCGGCCTCTGGTCAGCCTGTGGAAGGGAAGTGTTAATTTCTTCTTTCCTGCAGTCATTCACAGGTGGGCCTGGTTGGGATGTTTCCCATGAGCTAAACAGAGGTGGTTTTTTTTTTTGACATCTTTATTGGAATATAATTGCTTTATAATGGTGTGCTAAACAAAGGTATTTTAGCTTAATGCTCATTACCTGGGAGACAGGGTGCCCAGAGAGGGCCATTATGTATCATTTACGTTTATAGGCAACATCCCTTTAGGGATTAACTTGTAATATAGTACAAAGGTTCTTCTCTATCTCGTAGCTGTTAGAACTGATTAGCCAATATTGATACATTGCTATTGACTAAAGTTCATAGTTTACATTAAGGATCAATTCACTTTATTTCTCGATAGGCACGCTTCTACCTATACTCTTTACTTTGAGCTCACTGATGGGTAAGGAGGGACTGAAAGGAAAAGGAACTATGGGGGACCCTATCTTTCCCTTTTCTTCTCTGTCACTGTTTTCACCTTAACTGATTGGCTAATACAGGGGAATAACATGAATACAGGAGGATAACGGTAGGGTTCCTTGGTTCCTCTTTCTTAAAACACCAATACCCTACGTTCTGCTTCTGAAGCAAGTTCTGATTAGAAAGGAACGTGTGACCTCTTGGGGGTGTCCGAGCACCCTCTTGTCCGGTTGTAGCTCTAACACACTCACCTTGTACTCACTTTGACTCTCTCTGAACTCGTGCTTATCATGGTTCATGAGTGAAAGAACACTCTGTGTGAATAGGGTGCAAGGAAGACGGACCTGGTACCTGAAAACCGGGTTTGCCTCTTGGTGGCAAGAGGCACAATCTTTTGGCACAATTGTGCCAAAAGACACAATCAAGCCAGAGCATGGGAGAAAGAAGGAGTTATTACTTGCAGCAAGTAAAGAGAACACCGGGGACCTTTCCCAAAACTGTGCCCCCTGAGCAACAAAACTGGGGAAGTTTTGTTTTTGTTTTTATACATTTATTTATTCCTTTATTTAGTTTTGGCTGCGTTGGGTCTTCATTGCTGCGCGCAGGCTTCTTCTAGTTGTGGCGAGCGGGGGCTACTCTTCGTAGTGGCGCGCGGGCTTCTCATTGCGGTGGCTTCTCTTGTTGTGGAGCAGGGGCTCTAGGGGCGCAGCCTTCAGTAGTTGTGGCGCATGGGCTCAGTAGTTGTGGCCTGTAGGCTCTAGAGCGCAGGCTCAGTAGTTGTGGTGCATGGGCTTAGTTGCTCCGTGGCATGTGGGATCTTCCTGGACCAGGGATCGAACCCATGTCCCCCGCATTGGCAGGTGGATTCTTAACCACTGTGCCACCAGGGAAGTCCGGGGAAGTTTTAAGCTAAGGGAACACGCATGTTCAGGAAGGGGCTTGGGTGGTCGACAGAGTCCAAGCTGTAGTTGATTGAAGTCGTGAGGTTCAGAAAAGGTCAACCTTATCCTCCCTTAGGTTCCATCTGATCTGGTGGTTGAGGTTTCAGGCTAATCTTTACCATTGAAACAGAACTGGGAGTCTTTACAACTGATATGGTATCTTTGCTATAGTTACACCTCTTGCCTGATAACAGTTGTTTCTTTCTACATTCTTTTGTTCCCTTAAGATCATTAATTACTGAGACCTGTTCAAGGGTAAGCACTGTGGCCAGGCTCAGATCACGAAATGGCTTAGGTGAAAAATGCCTTCTCTTCTGTCAGGAAAGCCATGCCTGGTTCTCTTTCTCCGGGGAATCCCTATCCTATCTGACTACAGACACACTTACTGTGTGTATCTCCTTTACTCACGCACTCCAGGGTCCTATCAGACTCCACTTACAGAGCACAAGTTCAAAGATAAAACTATTAAGAAGTTCAAGACAGCCACCACAAACCATTAAACCAGCGTGAGGTCGTTTCTAGTGCAGGGCCCCGGCAATGAGCTGTCAAGTATATCTTGATTTTTTTTTTTTTTTTTAAATGGAGGACTGACACATGCTGCAACATGGATGAACCCTGAAAACATTATGCTAGCTAACGTCAAACACAAAAGGTCAAATATTATAGAATTCCATTTACAGAAAATATCCAGAATGGGTAAACCCATAGACACAGAATGCATAATAAAGGTTGCCAAGGGCTCGGGGGAGAGAGGAATGTGGAATAGCTCCTCAGTGGGTACAGGATTTTCTTTGGAGGCGATGAAAATGTTTTGCAGCTATAGGTAGGGATAATGGCTGCACAACGGGGTGAAGGTACTAAATGCCACATATTTATTGTACACTTTTAAATGGGTGATTTTATATTACTGTGAATTTCACCTTAATTTCAAAAAAGAAGAAGAAATATTGCAGGATCTCTTCATGACAGAACAAAATCTCTGCAACTACTTCAAGCCACTCTGTTGGAACTACTCATGACCTCCAGGCCCCTCCTCTCCCCTCCCCCAAATCCGATTAGCCGCCTCCGAGTCCACAACACCTCCCTTAATGACCAGCTCCAAAGCTCTAATTGACTCTCTGCCTTCCCTTCCCCCAGTTCCATCCCGGGCTGTCTTCCTCCTTTCTGGAAGACGCCCTTCCCTCGGTGAGTAAAACACCTATTTTGGGAACAAGCCCACGGAGGCATTCAATTCGCCAGAGGTGGGAGTTGGAACCACTGCCCTGGAGCCCCAGCTTTGAGGAAACGACATTTCAAAGGTTGGCAGGGCTGCTGTCCAGGTTTCCTGGGGCCTGCGGAGGGGCTCACAAGTCCGTCTGCCTGTCTTTGTCTCCCAGAAAAGGCCTGGATGAGTGGAATTAGTCACACTCTGGCTCGGTTTCTAAAGAAGGAAACTTCAACACATTGATTCTCAACCTTTCCTGGAGAACTGTGGGTGGAGAAAAGATTAATTTCAACCCGTCCTTGGAATGCAAATAGTAGGCTGGATGGCGGGATAGGGTGGAGGGACAGGGAATTTATTGGGGGAGGGGCTGAGCGGGAATTGAACAGCTAACTTGTTGGGTGACCTTGAGCAAAGCCCCTCACGTCAAATTTAATTTGAGGGCTTTGCCTTAAACAGAGAAAATGAAGGAAATTAGTCGGTCCCAGAGCAGATGAGTGTGAAGTCAATAGACGCAGTCATGCATCAGTGCTAATGCCGAAACCGATGTGGTCCTTGGGAAGGGTAACGTGCTGTGACCTGGGTGTCCTCAGGTAGTAGCAAGGTAGTAGCAACTGGAAGGTGTCAGGGTCAATGTAGTCGCAAAATATAACACCAGTGAGCAATTAAAGTTGATTTCAAGACGAGGTCAAGAAAAGAACACTGGAATCCAGTAGATTCTGGGTTTGAATTACTGGTTTGATCACTTACCAGCTATGTGGCCTTACTTTCTTTTTTTCTTTCTTTTTTTTTAAAATTTCTAATTAAAAAAATTTTTTTAAATTTTTATTTTATATTGGAGTATAGTTGATATACATTGCTGTGTTAGTTTCAGGTGTACAGCAAAGTGATTCAGTTATACATATACATATATCTATTCTTTATCAAATTCTCTTACCATTTAGGTTATTACAGAATATTGAGCAGAGTTCCCTGTGCTATACAGTAGGTCCTTGTTGGTTGGCCTTACTCTCTCCATCTATAAAATAAGATATATGTATCACATATGTATCGCATATATATGTATCACACACACAATACTTATAAGAGTTGTTGTAGGGATAAGAACTCATGACTGTAACATGCCTACATGCCTAGTAGGTTGTCAATAAATAGTGGCTGTTATTTCTCTGGCTCAGCCCTCCACCCACTGTCAAGGTGAGTTTTTCCTAGAGGCCAATCATGTGTCAGACATCTGGAGAGGTCACCCCTCTCTGAACCTCCAGTATGTCAGAGTGTAGGATGGACAAAATTAAGGCACCTCCTCTGGCACTCCCTTCTCCATATATCAGGAGCCAGAAAATATATCACTAAGTCTTTCCCAAGAGTGTATGCAAAGGAAATGACTGGGGAAAAATGGAAAGGTCATGTACCTCAGTGTTTCTCATAATATTATCTACAATACACAACAAAAATGTTTACTGTAAGACCTGGGAAACATGACTCATTATTACCACGGAATACTACACATTTTAAATGACCAGTGTGGTATCTATGCAGAAAGATGAAAACGTGTAAATGAAACCATGTCAACTTTTAAGAAATAGGCCACAAATTGCATACAGACCAGGATAATAAATAAGATAGTAATTAATCAGCTTCTAGCCAGCATGGAAGGGACTGGAGAAATGCAAATAGTTGACATGATGGGGGAATGGCCTTATGGGTGCAATTTTTTTTGATGCTGTAAGTCTAGTTAATAACAAATATTCTTTTTACTTCTTCTTTTCTTCCCGGACCGGGGCACGAACCCGCGTCCCCTGCATCGGCAGGAGGACTCTCAATCACTGCGCCACCAGGGAAGCCCTTTACTTCTCTTTTTAAATGATGCTGTTGAATTGATGATTTCTAAGACTTCTCTCTCTAGCATTATATGGTTGTATATCTATATTTCAACTTATGTTTTCCCCACCCATAAAATTACATAGATGTTTTCTAGTGAGAAAACTTTAGACTCATCTGTGTTAGTTATCTATCACTAGATAACAAATTACCCCCAAGTTTAACAGCTTAAAATAATAAAAATTTATTGTCTCACATAGCTTCTGAGAGTCAGAATCTATAGGAGGCTTAGCTGGGTGGTTCTGACACAAGGTCTCTCATGAGGCTGCAATCAGGCCATTAGCCGGGGCCTCAGTCATTGGAAGGCTCGACTGGGCTGGAGAAGCCATTTCCAAGCTCCCGTGTTGTTGAAGAAATGCATCAGCACCCCACTACATGGGCCTCGACACAGGGCTGCTCGCAGCATGGCAGCTGGCTTCCCTCGAAGTGAAAGACTCAAGAGAGTGAGGGCTCCGGGCCAAGACCACGGGCTTCTACAACCTAATCTCAGAAGTGACCTACCATCACTTCTGCCACTTGCTATTGGTCACACAGGAGAACTCTGAGTCAGTGTGGGAGAGAACCACACAAGGGTATGAACCCCAGTGGGGGGGGCTCATTGAAGGCCATGTTGAGGGTTGGGTCTCACATCATACAACAAAGTCATGCTCTGTCTTGCACACTGGCAGTCTTTCTACACCTCCTGTGCACTGCTGGCCTATCAGACATCACATTACCAGCACACTGGACCTAGCAGGTACCCAAGAAATTCTTACGAGCTAAGTGAATAAATGCTTTTCTGCATTCATTAAAGGCATGCAAGAATTACAGAGAGTGTGTACAAAATACCTGGCTCACCAGATGTGTTACCAAACTCAGGTTCGGCTGCTCACTGCTCAAGAGCCAATAATTCAAGAGGCAAGTGTCAGTAGAAAGGAAAGATGCTTTAATCAGAAAAGTTGGCAATCTGGGGAGAAGGTGGACTCATGTCCAGAGACCAAATCTGAAGATTCTCTTCAGCCATGACAGTTTTTAAAGGTGAAAAAGGGGGAAGAATCTCAGTGAATCATCAAGGAAGGAGGTTAGGTTTTATGTCTTTCTCTGTTGTGTGCAGACTGGCTGATTCTTTCTTCAGATGTTATCTTGCCTGGGTGACCTGCCTACAGGATTGCTAAGGGGGCTCTTGGGGATAGAAACCTAGTCATTTTTTTTAACTGCTTAATTCTTCATTCTTACTGCTTTTTATGTAGGAAAAGAATCAACAGGTTAAACAAGGCATGGTGTGCATTCAGGAGAGCATGAGTCAGGAGTTAGGTTAAATTGTCTAGTGATCTCATTCCTATAATTAGGTTCTTTTAAGGTTAGAGGGGAATAGAAAGGGGCGAACAGGCAAGGGGCAAAAGAGCTGCTTTCAGATGCACCCCCTGAAGAGACAGATACCACTGCCATCTCCTCTTCATACAAATGAAATTGAAGCTCAATGTACCTAAGGATACAAGCTGATAGGTAGCAGAGCCTGGGTCCAACCCCAGGCAGACCTGTCTGACCCATAAGGCCACACTCTTCCCACGATTTGATACTGCATTTACAAACAACAGTAATCTCTCTTTCAGGCCAGGGTTACAATTCGTTTTTAGTTGGCTCAGGGGTCTCCCTGTTTCCTACATGCCTTCCCACTACCCTTACCTGTTGCCAGTGATGTGCTGATAAATGCTTAACAGCCATCTCTGTGGGAAAAAAAGAGGTCCTGGTTTGTAGCAATTGCTCATTGCCATGGTGTAAATATTCCCACCATGGCCACTTTCAAGCTGCCCACCTGACATTAGTAAACGCAGAGTTGGGAAGAGAGGCATAAGCAGTGTTGTGAGCCTGGGCAGGCCATCTCCAGCACACTGCTCCCCCTCTCCATGCATATGAAGCTTCCAGAAAGAACATAGAAAGGTCTCCAACCCCATTTTGGCCCTGTTAAATGTTTCCGCCTTTCTAGTTTTTCCTACTGTGCCTCTTCCTATGTGAGCCACCTGGTCTACAGATGCACACGTGGCATTTGGAGCCTATTGTCAACCTGGCTCTGGACTTGCCTCCCCCCGAGCCTAGTCCATCCTTGCGGCTCTGCCCCCAGGGCTTGTGTATGTGCACCTTGGAGGCACAGACCTATTCCTCGACCCCTCTCGGAGCAGGTTTGAGATAAGCCCTCTGATGTCCTCGCTATCACCCCCCCACCCCGCCACTGGCTTCTCTTATACTGCCAGCTGCCTCAGCTTCACTGGGAGCATCTGGGGTTCTACCAAGAACCCCAGCACCAAAACTTTCTCTGTGGGAGGTTGAGGGTGCATTCATTATTAAACATCCTCGTATCAGGCAGTCGAGAACACACACATACAAAGTCCAGAAGAATGTCCAAAGCTCATGGAGCTTCATGTTGGCTTTGAGTCCCATCTTCTCACCTATCATATCCACAGAGATGTGAGTGTGGGGGACAGGAACAGCTCTTTCACTGTTCAACTCGCCTGACTCTAGCTCCTTAATGCACACACATCTCTCCGTGTTGCACGGGGATAAGTCCACTAGGTTACCCCACTGCAGACACTAGAGAACTGAACCCACCTCCCTTCTCTTTATCTACTCTTCCCCCTACACAGCATCCAGGCTCTTTCAATCTTTGATCACTCTCAGTGTCAGCTGGTTCCAGTTTCAAGGGAAATGAACATCTAGGAGCTGCGGAAAGAACACCTGAAAGAAATGCAGGCTTTGCCTGATTCAAGGTGGAAGAGTCCATATCAGCCCTTCCTCGGGTCACATTACTGAGTGTCCCAGCTTGGGCACAGAGCAGGTCTCGGGAAGACGGTGCCAGGGAGTGGGAATCCAGCCTGGCACACATGCCCCACTGTTCACAGCATGGGCAGATTCTTCTGATTTCCTGGCAGCTCCAAGAATGTTGTCTCCTTTTGAAGTTCAACAAAGGGATCATGAAACTCAACTTGAGGACTGTCTGGTTCTTTCCTTGAGGAAAAACCCTGAATCTTTTTGCATCTTGAGTTTCCATTTTCTATTTTTTTCCTGGCACTTTTTTTTCCCCCTCCAGATTTCACAAAAAAAAGTTCTCTCAAGAAATTCTCAGGCTTCCCTGGTCGTGCAGTGGTTGAGAGTCCACCTGCCGATGCAGGGGATGCGGGTTCGTGCCCCGGTCCGGGAGGATCCCACGTGCCGCGGAGCGGCTGGGCCCGTGAGTCATGGCCGCTGCGCCTGCGGGTCCGGAGCCTGTGCTCCGCAACGGGAGAGGCCACAACAGTGAGAGGCCCCCGTACCGCAACAAAAAAAGAAAAGAAATTCTCAAAAGGAAACAGAGGCTATTGATTTCAAAATAAAGCCTCATGGAAGCCCTTTTACATTCTAATTTAGGAAACCATGCACTGTCTGGTGTTCTCAGCATCTGAAATCTCTGTTGGAAGGAAGACCTCTATGGAACCTTGCAATAAGTCAGCTTCCTGAAAGATACTTCCCTTGCAACTGAACTCGGCTTTTCTGCTCCTTCCAGACAGTGCAGTCCACTCAGGCTCCTTACTGCCTTAAAGAGGAATGCCATTGTTCTGCTTATCTGAGTTTTTGTGTAAAGCTCTCAGAGATGGGAAGTGAGTACCAACAGAGTAAGCATCCCAGGGCACCCAGAAGCAGTGTTTTGGAAACTGAACAAATGTGGCTCAAAGCATCATAGT
The DNA here is from genome assembly GCF_026419965.1 of Kogia breviceps. NCBI lineage: Eukaryota > Metazoa > Chordata > Mammalia > Artiodactyla > Physeteridae > Kogia > Kogia breviceps. The sequence goes on along the minus strand of NC_081312.1, from coordinate 8,736,656 downwards.
CTAGACTTTGACAGACTTGGGGGAATTGGCCGGGCCAACGCGGAGGTGACTGGACAGCCCAGCAGAGAAAGGCAGAGGTCTGGGAATGGGTGGAACAGACAGAGGGTCCAGGAAAAGCTAGGGTGAGCGGCCCATGTCCTTAACCAGAGCCCAGTTGGCCTCCTTGTTGTTTTAAAAATGTACCCAGGATCTTGTTTTAATCAGGTATGGTAAGACTTGAAAGGAGAGTTTATTACTTACAAGAGGGAGGGGCATGTCCTGCCAGGTAGGGCCACGGGGGGAAGCCCCAGGGGCAGTCAGGAGGCAGAAGCAGTGAGGGGAAGGCACTGGAAGCCACCTTGATGTCCATCCATTGGGATTTATTACATAAATCGTGGACCATCCAAACAATGGAAGGTTATGCAGCATGAATAGATGAGGGAATGTGATCAAACGAAATGGTATTTATTCTTTGTTATTGAGTGCAAAGAGCAGGTGACAGGATCTAAAATTTCATACAATCCCATTTAAAAATTTTAAATTATTTAATAACATTTATTCTGTAGGGATCAGAGTTTTATAATTATTCTTGATATGAATTTCACAGTCAAAGTAATCTTGCTGGTTAAGGTATCTCATCATCATGATTAAGGCATTAGACCTTTTCTACTTCTCAAACCCTAACCAGTCCTGAGACCACATGCTGAATGTTCTTCTTTCTCAGCTACTACTGGATCCTTCTCGGGTCTTCTCTAACCAGGACAATGGTCTAAAAGTAAACCTGGAAAATGAGGGTTGGGAAGGGAAATTCTGTGGATTGTCAACTTATTTCCACTTAATCACTGGTCAAAAATGAACACACACACACACACACACACACACACACACACACACACACACACCTGGATCCCTGGTTGGAAAGGGAGATTTCTGCCACATGTGCCATTAGGGCCTCTGGTTGCCCCTGGTCCCCAGGGCTGATGGGCCCCCCTAGTGGGAGCAGTGGCTAGGGGGGGGCTAGGGAGCCCTCACCGCTCAGGGGCTCAGCCCTCCCTGCCAAGCCAGGAAGCCACCCGTGATGTTGGAGATGAGGGGATTCTAGATTGGGGTGGACCTCACAGAGGGGGTCCTCCCCTCCTCCTAGGTAATTTGATGCACCTAAAGGCTCAGCCCCTAGGAATTGGACTCAAGGGGGCTCTGGGGCCTGCGAGTCATCCTCAGGGGCCGCTGCGTCACTGGTCTGGTCTGAAAAATAGAGTTTGCAGGACTGTATGTGGACTTATCCCACAGCTAGAATCAGAGGAGCTCAGAGAAGGGCAAGTTCACACAGCCTGGGGCCTGGCAGGCTGGGGGGATGGTAGGGTAGAGGGGGAGGGACATGAGTTTGGCATTAAAAATTCACCTGTCTTCACCCAAAGGTAAATAAAGGACCCCAAGACCTTAAAAGTTTAGTTTTCACATCCCCTCACACTATCCATCCTTTACTTCTCACCATCTGGGACAACTTGGTCAAGCACCATTGCCTCTGCAAGCCTCCATTTCTTCAACTGTAGAATGGGGATGATAATGTCTATTTCCAAGATTATCAAGAGAATTAAACAAGATCCAAAGAAATTATATATACAAATGATATATATATATAACTAGTCCTGAGCACTAAGTATAACTGTCAAGGAGTTTAAAACATGATCCTCATGTAGAATGAAAAAATGTATAGAATGAACACATGTGAAATATTCAACTCATTAATGAGAGAACCACTAAAGTAACAGAACAGATTCAAGGAGCATTTGAGGGACTGGATAATTTAAATATATAAATATATATAAATTTATATATATAAGTATATATATATTTAAGTTAGAATAAGAATAAAATTGCTGGACTAGATACAAAACTGATCCATGTCAATAAAGGCATAATCTTTGGAGTTATCTTTTCTACTGAACCAAAAAATTGGCATTTCTGCCAGACAGAAATCTACAAACCTGTGTGTAACTTCACAAACAGTACATGCGCTAGCCAAGTGGAAGACAGGTATGCTCTTCTTGGGCGAGCCTATTAATCGAGGCCCCAGGAGGATGTTGAAAAGACCTGCCGAACCCCACAACTTACCTTACTTTCAAATTTGGGGTAATTTTTCTGAAGAGTGCAGAACAAGTTCCTACAACTGTGGAGTCTCTTCCCTCACTGACCCTGCATCCTCACTGCTCCTGGGCTCTGTCCAGAGGAGAACCGCTTCCCTGAGCTGTTTCATGCCTGATGCTTCCAAAGCATTAGTTATTCTTTGCCTCATTTCATCCCACAACAACTCTGGGAAGCTGGTGTTGCAAATTCTATTTTCAAATGGGAAAACTGAGGCACAAGGACCTGATGTCTCCGGCTCCTGCTAGAAGCAGAGTTTTCTTGCATTCCATGGAAAATGGTCCAGGAAGCCTTGGTCACTGGGGCAGAGCTGTAGCTCTAATGTCCTCCCAGAAGATGCTACAACATCAGCCAGCCCATCCCCTCCCCAGCTGCAGGCACCACTGGATCCTTGGCACCACAGGGCACAGCTGTGGCTGGTTTGGAGAGCTCCAGGGGGCCTCCCCTCGTTTCTCTAGGAGAGTCTAGAGCAATGGTCTTCAAACAGGGCTACACATGCCCCTCGGGGCACAGGAAGACTCACCAAAACGATATTGAGACACGTGTCATTTATGGGAATGAATCTCCAGATCCTCCATTTCCAGTTGACCCTTACTTAAAGCCCATCTTCCCCAAAACCCAGCCTGCAGTCCAAGAGGCAGGCAGCTTCCTCCTCTCTCCTCCAGCCTTCTCCCACCTTACTGAGGGCAGGCAGACCTCTCACCCCTTTTCTGTGGTGAATTCCTTGTGTCAATGAAAAATTGTCATCTGCCATATCCATGGACAAAGATGTCGCAGCCATCAAGCCATCTCTTTACAGTCACCCCCCTCAGTAAGCCCTGAGGAAACTCAGGATAGAAACAGGATGCCCACCATCTAGCCGTCAGCCACTGCAGCCACTCTCCAACGGTGCGCCCTGACTAGAGACTTGGGATGAGAAAGCACAGCATACTGGCCCCAGAGAGCTGAGGTGCATTTCAAAGAATGCTTTCAATGAACCCAGACTCTCGCATCTTCCCATACAAAGAAAAGCGCTAGGTTCCTTAACTTGAGATGTCTGGTTTTCTTTAATTAACAGTAATCTTTTGATGTTCTGACTGCCTGGTCTTTGCTGCAAAAACTCCTACATATCCTGGCTCCCCCCTGACTTCTTCAGAGCAGTCCCTCAGAGCTATCTGAGAGGCTGTGTCCTGGGCTCATGTCCTCAATTTTGTCTGCCAAATAAAGCATAATGCTCAACTTTTAGGTTGTGCTTTTTTTTTTTCAGTCAGCACTTGGGGTGTAAAAGACTTCAGAATGCCAAACAAAGGGACAGTTAGAAATACCCACATCTAAATACCCTTTGTGTTAGTCAGAGGGTTTCCATTCTTCCAACTAAATTGAAGAGGACCTAATTGTTCTGATAGAGTATTAAAAATCATTTTTGATGAGAGATAATTATGGGAATTTTGGCACACAACTTGGAAAACAATCTGTTAAAACCCAAAAATTCAACCAAGTAAATTGGCTCTATTTGGCTTTATTCAATGATTCACAAATCAGGGAACATCCTACCCAGCAACCAGAGAGGAGCTTCAGGAGGTGTACAAAATGAAGGGTTTGTATAGAAGATGGGCGGGGCAAAGAAGTTATTAATGAAAGAAAAGGTTGTCTCAGACCTGGTCACCTTCTTTTGGGGGAAGGGTGAGGGTCTACCATGCAGATTACCTCTTCTTCCTTTGGGAGATAGAGAGGGTTCCTGTGACAGATAACTTCATCAGAGCTGACCAGAAAATTCCGGACTGGCCAATTAAGACTACATTCTAGGAGAAGATTGAAACTGCAATTAGGTCAGGTATTAAATCCAAGTTGGATTCCTTTTATTTCTTTTTCTTCTCTGATTGCTGTGGCTAGGACTTCCAAAATTATGTTGAATAATAGTGGTGAGATTGGACATCCTTGTCTTGTTCCTGATATAGAGGAAATGATTTAAGTTTTTCACCATTGAGAATGATGTTTGCTGTGGGTTTTTCATATATGGTCTTTATTATGTTGAGGAAAGTTCCCTCTATGCCCACTTTCTGGAGAATTTTTATCATAAATGGGTGTTGAATTTTGTCAAAAGCTTCTTCTGCATCTATTGAGAAGATCATATGGTTCTTCTTCTTCAATTTGTTGATATGGTGTATCACATTGATTGATTTGTGTATATTGAAGAATCCTTGCATCCCTGGGATAAATCCCACTTGATCATGGTGTATGATCCTTTTAATGTGTTGTTGGATTCTGTTTGCTAGTATTTTGTTGAGGATTTTTGCATCTATATTGATCAGTGATATTGGTCTGTAATTTTCTTGTTTTGTAGTATCTTTGTCTGGTTTTGGTATCAGGGTGACGGTGGCCTCATAGAATGAGTTTGGGAGTGTTCCTTTCTTTGCAATGTTTTGGAAGAGTTTGAGAAGGATGAGTGTTAGCTCTTCTCTAGATGTTTGATAGAATTCACCTGTGAAGCCATCTGGTCCTGGACTTTTGTTTGTTGGAAGATTTTAAATCACAGTTTCAATTTCATTACTTGTGATTGGTCTGTTCATATTTTCTGTTTCTTCCTGGTTCAGTCTTGGAAGCTTATACCTTTCTAAGAATTTGTCCATTTCTTCCAGGTTGTCCATTTTATTGGCATAGAATTGCTTGTAATAGTCTCTTAGGATGCTTTGTATTGCTGCGGTGTCTGTTGTAATCTCTCCCTTTTCATTTCTAATTTTAATGATTTGAGTCCTCTCCCTCTTTTTCTTGATGAGTCTGGTTAATATTTATCAATTTTGTTTATCTTTTCAAAGAACCAGCATTTAGTTTTATTGACCTTTGCTATTGTTTTCTTTGTTTCTATTTCATTTATTTCTGCTCTGATCTTTATGATTTCTTTCCTTCTACTAACTTTGGGTTTTGTTTGTTCTTCTTTCTCTAGTTCTTTTAGGTGTAAGGTTAGATTGTTTATTTGAGATGTTTGTTGTTTCGTGAGGTAGGATGGTATTGGTATAAACTTCCTTCTTAGAACTGCTTTTGCTGCATTCCATAGATTTTGGATCATCATGTTTTCATTGTCATTTTTCTCTAGGTATTTTTTAATTTCCTCTTTGATTTCTTCAGTGATGTCTTGGTTATTTAGTAATGGATTGTTTAGCCTCCATGTGTTTGTATTTTTTTTTTACAGATTTTTTTCCTGTAATTGATATCTAGTCTCATAGAATTGTGTTCTGAAAAGATCCTTGATACAATTTCAATTTTCTTAAATTTACCAAGGCTTGATTTGTGACCCAAGATATGATCTATCCTGGAAAATGTTCCATGAGCACTTGAGAAGAAAGTGTAATCTGCTGTTTTGGATGGAATGTCCTATAAATGTCAATTAAATCTATCTGGTCTATTGTGTCATTTAAAGCTTGTGTTTCCTTATTAATTGTCTGTTTGGATGATCTGTCCATTGGTATAAGTGAGGTGTTAAAGTCCCCCACTATTATTGTGTTACTGTCGATTTCCTCTTTTATAGCTGTTAGCAGTTGCCTTATGTATTGAGGTGATCCTATGTTGGGTGCACATATATTTATAATTGTTATCTTCTTGGATTGATCCCTTGATCATTATGTAGTGTCCTTCCTTGTCTCTTGTAACATTCTTTATTTTATTTTATTTTATTTTTTTGGCGGTATGTGGGCATCTCATTGTTGTGGCCTCTCCCGTTGCGGAGCACAGGCTCTGGACGTGCAGGCTCAGCGGCCATGGCTCACGGGCCCAGCCGCTCCATGGCATGTGGGATCTTCCCAGACCGGGACACGAAGCCGTGTCCCCTGAATCGGCAGGTGGACTCCCAACCACTGCGCCAGCAGGGAAGCCCAACATTCTTTATTTTAAAGTCTATTTTATCTGATATGAGTATTGCTACTCCAGCTTTCTTTGGATTTCCATTTGCATGGAATATCTTTTTCCATCCCCTCACTTTCATTCTGGATGTGTCCCTAGGTCTGAAGTGGGTCTCTTGTAGACAGCATATATACAGCTCTTGTTTTTGTATCCTTTCAGCGAGGCTGTGTCTTTTGTTTGGAGCATTTAATCCATTCATGTTTAAGGTAATTATTGAGACGTATGTTCCTATTACCATTTTCTTAATTGTTATGGGTTTGTTTTTGTAGGTCCTTTTCTTCTCTTGTGTTTCCCACTTAGAGAAGTTCCTTTAGCATTTGTTGTAGAGCTGGTTTGGTGGTGCTGAATTCTCTTAGCTTTTGCTTGTCTGTAAAACTTTTGATTTCTCCGTCAAATCTGAATGAGGTCCTTGCTGGGTAGAGTAATCTTGGTTGTAGGTTCTTCCCTTTCATCACTTTAAATATGTCATGTCACTCCTTTCTGGCTTGTAGAGTTTCTGCTGAGAAAGCTGTTAACCTTATGGGAGTTCCTTGTATGTTATTTGTCGTTTTCCCTTGCTGCTTTCAATAATTTTTCTTTGTCTTTAATTTTTGCCAGTTTTATTACTATGTGTCTCCGTTTGTTTCTCCTTGGGTTTATCCTGTATGAGACACTCTGTGCTTCCTGGACTTGGGTGGCTATTTCCTTTCCCATGTTAGGGAAGTTTTCTACTATAATCTCTTCAAATATTTTCTCGGGTCCTTTCTCTCTCTCTTCTCCTTCTGGGACCCCTGTAATGAGAATGTTGTTGCGTTTAATGTTGTACCAGAGCAGTGAATTCCACCATTCTGTCTTCCAGGTCAGTTATCTGTTCTTTTGCCTCAGTATTCCTTCTGTTGATTCCTTCTAGTGTAGTTTTCGTTTCAGTTATTGTATTGTGCATCTCTGTTTGTTTGTTCTTTAATTCTTCTAGGTCATTATTAAACGTTTCTTGCATCTTCTCCATCTTTGCCTCCATTCTTTTTCTGAGGTCCTGGATCATCTTCACTATGATTATTCTGAATTCTTTTTCTGGAAGGTTGCCTATCTCCACTTCATTTAGTTGTTTTTCTGGGGGTTAATCTTGTTCCTTCATCTGGTACATAGCCCTCTGCCTTTTCAACTTGTCTATCTTTCTGTGAATGTGGTTTTTGTTCCACAGGCTGTAGGATTGTAGTTCTTCTGGCTTCGGCTGTCTGCCCTCACAGTCTTTCCAACTGTGAAGCTGGTGTCATCTCCTAATATATTGTTCTTTGTTGGAGATGCTAGATAAACCCACATTTTCATCACCACTTTGAGTTACCCATCCCTGAGTTTGTCTCATGCAGAGATGAGATAAGCATGCTAATACATTTCTGTTTGTTTTTCTTTTGTTAATCTGTCTTTTGTTATAGAGTCCCAGCTGAGAACCTGGAAGATGGAAGGAAAAAAGATTTCTTTTCCCTCCCCTATGTAGTATTAGATTGCTATGGCCTTTAGATCCCATGAGATACTTTTAGGGAGACCTATAATTTTTACTTTTAAAATACCAATATTTACAATATTTTGGAAATTATAAGACTTTGCGACTATCTCAAGATGAGTTTTAGGTGTCAACCTAAGTATGCACAGAGGTGTCATTTTCAAAATTACCTTAAGAAGTTCACAGTGTTGGGGACCCAGGGCAGGCCACCCCCAAAGATGCCTCAATGGCATATTGACTATTTTGAAGTAAAGTTACTTAAGAAAGATCTGATACAAGAGGGACACTCTGACCCTCCTCTCTGTCTCCCTGAAAGCAGGGAATTAATCTCTCATGTGAAAGGTTCATTTCCTGGATCTGGAAGTAGAAGGACACCCTTATCACCAGAGACAGGAAATTTGGAGCTGAGAAGCCTGTATAAACAAACCTTGTTACTTCTTTCATTGACTCCCCCAGGCCTAAACTCTGTTTAGATTCATCACTAATGAAGCAGCCAAAGCCTGAGTTTCTTTGTCTGGTCAATTCCTCACAAATTTATTGTTTCTTTGTCTAAAAAAGTATAAAAGCTTTGGCCACTTCTTAGGTACCATTTCTGTGAGACCTCCATGTGCACAAATTAAAATTTATTTCTTTTTCTCCTGTTAATCTGTCTGTTGTCAATTGTATTATTAGTCCAGCCACAAGAACTCAAGGGAGGTAATGGGGAAAATTTCTCCTTCCCAACAACCAGCAAAAAAGTTTGAAGACATCTGGCCTGGGTAGTGGTTCTCAACAATGGCTAGATATCAAAATCACTTGGGAAGCTTAGGAAATATCCCTCTGCCTGGGGCTGCACCCAGTGGTACATGATAAGTAGCTTTTACTGGCCTATGACAGCTGGTTATTAAATTTTCACAAGTGTTGCAGGATATAATCAAACATTAAGCTATATAAGCTTATAATTAAGTAACTTACATTTTTTAATGGTAGAAAATACTCAAAAGCCATGATTTCCTAATTACTTTACTACATTTTACTATTTCCAATGTTTCTGAGGCCCTTCGGTCTATTTTATCATCGCTGTGGAAATTCTATACAATGAGGCATCGCTGCACACCTCCTTCCAGCTCTGCATGTAGTGATGTCACATCCGTGGTTCGAAACTGGCCACAGGAGAATCTACACCATAGGAATCAGCAAACACTACAAATCAGTGCTTGATTTGTTTTTACACTGAATGCCTACACTCAAGAAATTGATCGAGAAAATGTAAACAGGGCAGATTAAACTACCTTTTTGTGTGTGTGTGTGTGGTACGCGGGCCTCTCACTGTTGTGGCCTCTCCCGTCGCGGAGCACAGGCTCCGGACGCGCAGGCTCAGCGGCCACGGCTCACGGGCCCAGCCGCTCCGCGGCATGTGGGATCTTCCCGGACCGGGGCACGAACCCACGTCCCCCGCATCGGCAGGCGGATTCTCAACCACTGCGCCACCAGGGAAGCCCCAAAATACCATTTTTTGTAGCTGTTATATTATGAATCATACCCAAAAAAGGGGAGAAAATATTCTTCCAGTATTCAAAAACGATCATCCAATCCAGCAGAAGTTGCTCATGTCACACTTTTTTGTTGGTTCACTTTCATCGTACTTATTAATGTTATGGAATGAATTCGGTGTTGCTGCTCACCACCTACAAGATCAGTACTCAGAAATGTTGGTAGCAAAGGAAAGGTGCCTTTAATCAGAATGCTGGCAATCTGGGGAGATGATGGATCGACCACCTCTGAAGAGTCTGCTCGGCCATGAAAGTTTTTTTTCTTTTTTTTTTGCGGTACGCGGGCCACTCACTGTTGCGGCCTCTCCCGTTGCGGAGCACAGGCTCCGGATGCGCAGGCTCAGCGGCCATGGCTCACGGGCCCAGCCGCTCCGCGGCACGTGGGATCTTCCCGGACCAGGGCACGAACCCGCGTCCCCTGCATCGGCAGGCGGACTCTCAACCACTGCACCACCAGGGAAGCCCCATGAAAGTTTTTAAGGGGAAAAAGAGTAGCAATCTCAGTTAATCATTGAGACGGGGGGTCAGAGCTGTCGCCCTCCCCCACTGTGTGCAGGCTTATGTGCGGGCTTGTTGACTGGTGATCTTTCTTTCGATGCTGTCTTGTTCACACAGTCTGTTCGTGAGATTACTGAAGGGGAAGCTAGGACAGATAGCTCATCCTCAGTTAATTACTTATTCTTCATTTCTACTTCTTTGATCTATGGAAAGAACCGAAAAGTTAGGCAAAGTATTGTGTGGCTAAAAGAATTGAAAGGTGTGCTTGGGCTGGAGATGAGTAGAGCACGGGTTTGCCTGGTTTAAGGTTAAGACAGAAGGGTGCCTCCTGCAGAGAGCTCTTTCCTGCCACAAGCTGCTTGCATTCACATAAATGAAAATATAAACTGACGTTCATGGGAAAACTATATTCCTTTGTCATTCGCAAACCAGAGGGTGACTCTGGTTTGGCAAGAGCTTTCTGTAAGAATCAACTGCTATTATGGAATTTACAAGAAGGAGTGTTGCATATTTTAAATTATTTGTAAGTTGTGTCCTAAACATCTTTTGTACCAGTAAAATTTATAATAAGCATACTTTATGTATAAATATGCATACTTTTCTTAGAGATGATGGTTCAATATTTACCAGCACACCACCACTCAAGACCCATTCCTGGTTATTATTGCTTAGCCTGGGCATTGGCTTTTTAAAAAATCTACCAGCTGAGACTAGCATGCAGAAGGGTTGATACCCATTCTCCTAGCAGAAGGTGGAAAGGAGAAGAGACTGCTGGACCTGGCCCAAGGTAAGCCGCCCACCTCTGACAGGTGCAGCTCAGGGCCCAAGCACTTTGGAGTGAGAGAGGATAGCAGGCTTTAGGGACAGTCCCCACCCATTAGAGAAGTCTGGCCTGTGGCCTGTGCCATGTCCATTATTCTGTGAGTAGAATTCTTCCTCTAGCACAATTTATCATAAGATCTTTCCCCCAGAATGGGAGCGTCTTAAGGACCAGGACTGTGTCTTATTTATCCCTAGAAGGCCTGGCATGTGTTTGATACCTGCTGGATACCTGACAAATGAATTAATAAATTATCTTAAGATATAATTATTCCAAGCATCCAACAATAATATTTTAGGGAAATAAACTATGGGACAATCATTCGGTGAAATACTCTGCAACCATTAAAAATGACGGTGGAGGAAACTATTTGATGACATAAGAAAATACTCATAATATCTTGTAAGTGAAAGGAAAACACTATGAAATAACATACAAATTACAAGCAATTTTGTTTAAAAAAAAAACCATACAAAATATATTCCATAGCCTGACAGGGCATCTACCAACTCCTGGCCTGTGTCTGATTCATTCTGGGGAAACAACTATTTCATGACTCTTTGTTTGGATTTCTGCTGAAGACTCATCCTCCAAAGGAAGAACTTGTTAAGTTCATGATTATTTTTAGAGCCATGGTGCAGACTAGAAAGGGGCCATATTACACAGGGATTTGGAGCAATGTTTTGCTACTGTGGTGTAACAGAGCCCTCCCCAAAGATTAACCCACACCCTGCAGTACATTTAAGTAGGACATCTTGCCAATTTAGACGTTTAGACATGACATCGACACGGTGGATCAGAACAAAAAGAACTGTGATTCTACTACAGAATGGATTGACTCATTTGTGATTAATCTTTAAATATTTTAATCTATGGAATTTTAAAATTTAATTCTTAAAATGTTCATAACATTGACCACTCATGGCTAGAAGATTGAGAATCACAGTGATCATTTTCCAAAGGCTAGGGAGATTGAAGGGAGAGATAAAACACACCTTGCAAAAATCACAGAAACTAAGTGAAATTCCTCCTGGATAAATGGGGAACCACTGGTTGGGGTTGAAAAGGGAGGACAGCTACTTAATATGCTTAGCAACCCTTTGGAACTCAAATAAACTTTACCAAATAAATCATTCACCACTGCTTGAGGCCTGGTGCTGCCCTGGACAGGGCAGAACAAACACTTCTGTGTGCCAAGAATGGGAAAACACATGCCATCCTGTTCCCTCTGGACCAATACATTAATGGGTGGTGTGTGATATTGGCCTTGGACCGTCCCTCGGTCTCTCCCCTGCCCATCACCTAGTGTGTGGAGGAGGGAAGTGTTTAACAAGCAGGGCAGTGCCAGCTTCCAAAACAGGGTTAACAACTCCCAGGTGACCCCACACTGCATCCCGTAGCTACAACCACAGGAACTCAACAAGGGCAAAATGCCAACAAGAATTCCAAGATACAAGTCAGAAGTACGTCTGACCTCACATTTCCCCTGACATGCTGCAGCTCAAGCAAACACATTCAATAAATCTGCAAAAAGGTTTCTCTGAGAGAATGCTTATTACCCTTCTGGCTGAGTCCAGAAATTGTGGGTCCTTTACAAATATTGAGATAGAAATGTGTTGTCATGTTACGGTTTTAGGGTCTGCTTCATCTCATTTTGCATTTTTTTTTTTTTTTTCTCGTCATGGGGGCCTCTCACTGTTGTGGCCTCTCCCGTTGCGGAGCACAGGCCCCGGACGCGCAGGCCCAGCGGCCATGGCTCACGGGCCCAGCCGCTCTGCGGCATGTGGGATCCTCCCGGACCGGGGCACAAACCCGCGTCCCCTGCATCGGCAGGCGGATTCTCAACCACTGCGCCACCAGGGAAGCCCTCATTTTGCATTTTAAAAAGACATTTGCTGAGTGCTTCCTAGGGTCTAGGGGTACAATAGATGTTTGAGATACAGAAAACAAGACACCATTTCCTTCTTCTAGGAGGTTATAGTTCAATAGAGGAGACAGGTGAAAAGAACCTGTAATTCAAGACAGAATCAACCAAGTAATCAAGATCATCGTCACCCTATCATCAACATACCTCACATAAGTTGAGTGCCTGTTACATGTTAGTGCTGCGGTACTGTACAGGTATAACCTCATTTGATCCTACAACAACTTATGAGGAAGTTCCAATTATTCACTTTATAGATGAGAAAACAGAGGCTTAGAAATGTTAGGTAATTGGGCCAGCATCTTAAAGCGAACGTGTGGCAGACCCAGGACAAAAACTTGAGTCTGTCTCCAGAGCCTCTGTTTACTTCCATTACTTTACACTAAAATAGGATATGAGCAGACTCTCATGGGGCAGGGGAAGCAACTCTGAGAAGAAAATCAAGGAAGGCTTTATGGAGGAGGAGGCATTGAAGCAGGGCTTTGACTGATGAGCTCAATTCCAAAAGGTGAGGAAGAAGGGACATGGCATCCTCCACTGAAGGAGCTGCCGCAGCAAGTGCCCAAGGGCTGGAGTGTGGAGGCCCTACAGGAGAAACTCCAAAGTTTGGCAATGCCAGAAGAAATCAACTCTACTTAACTGTTGATGGCCACTTTACTGGTCTTCAAAGAGGCCTCTCCGGTATCCACTCACCTGTTCTGCAACTTGTATCACTTGTATAAATAAAATCTCAAATTCCTCTTCGGAAACTGGAGAGTAGCCCGTGTTCTATGTGATATCATGGTGTTACATAGCTTCCTTTTCACTGCCTATTTCAGTTTGACAAATAGCCAGAAACCAAAGGTTGACACACACCAGGAGCATGTTTTTACCTGCTGAAAACTGCCAGGTGCTAAGTGACGCTCTTAAGCTGCTGTTCCAGTGAGGTGCTTTCAAAGGGCCAACACAACTGAAGCTCTTGGGATGGCTGGGGTGTGGCTTGTCATGCTCCAGGGAAGCCTGAGAGTGTAAGTTCTGCTCTCTGACACTCGCCACGCTCCTCCGCACGTTCGTTCATGGCACAAGACCCTTCATGAACACCCTGATCGCACTGCGAGGTGAAGGGTGAGGCTGGAGAAGCAAGAGGGATGGAGCCTGGAGGGCCTGGAAAGCCATGCTATTGGGTTTGGCCTAGCTGCACACACTGGGCACCCTTTGCCAGTTTTTGAATAGAAGGGTATTGTGATTTAAAGCATGTTTTGGGAAGGGAACTCTGGCTGTAATCTAAAAAAGGCTAAAAATCTGTGAACAAACTTAGGTCTTTTGCTCACCACTCAAAAATCAATACGCGAGAGGCAGGTTTTGGTAGAAAAGAAAACACTGCTTTTAATCAGAAAGCCAGGAGGGGGTGGACTCAGTTTCCCTGAAAACCGACTCCCAAGGTTCTGTTCGGCCATGAAAGTTTTAAAAGGAAAGAGGGAAGTAATGTCACTGAGATGGGGAGGAGACTCATAGCCATACCCCCACTGTGTGCAGACTCCTCGACTTCTTTAGAGGCTGTCTTGTTTACACAGTTTGTTCACACAGTTTGGTCATGAGATTACTGAAGAGGAAGCTAGGGAAGAGATCTGGTCATCTGGTAATTACTTGCTCTTCATTTCTACTTCTTTGATCTATGGAAAAAACCAACAGGTTAGGCAAGGTACTGTGTGATCAGAAGATTTGAAAGGTATAAACAACAAGGTCCTACTGTATAGCACAGGGGACTATATTCAGTATCCTGTGATAAACCATAATGGAAAAGAATATGGAAAAGAATGTATGTATATGTATAACTGAGTCACTTTGCCATACAGCAGTAATTAACGCGATATTGTAATTCAACTATACTACAATAAAAAATAAATTTTAAAAAAGAAGAAGAAAAGAAAAAAAAAAGATCTGAAAGGTGTGTTAGGGCCCAACATGAGTAGAGCATAGAGACACAGTGGTTTAAAAGTTAGTTACAGTGTAGCTTTGCTTAAATTGACAAGAAAAGGTGTTTCCTGCAAAGAGCTGCTTACAATATCCTTTCCTCAACAACTGATAAACAAAACGAAAAGAAAACCCTCAGGATGGGAGAAAATATTTGCAAATGAAGCAACTTACAAAGGATTAATCTCCAAAATATACAAGCAGCTCATGCAGCTCAATATCACAAAAACAAACAACCCAATCCAAACATGGGCAGAAGACCTAAATAAACATTTCTCCAAAGAAGACTTACAGATGGGCAACAAATACATGAAAAGATGCTCAACATCACTAATCATTAGGGAAATGCAAATCAAAACCACAATGAAATATCATCTCACACCTGTCAGAATGGCCATCATCAAAAAATCTACAAACAATAAATGCTGGAGAGGGTGTGGAGAAAAGGGAACCCTCCTGCACTGTTGGTGGGAATGTAAATTGATACAGTCACTATGGAAAAAAGTATGGAGGCTCCTTAAAAAACTAAAAACAGAAATATCATATGACCCAGCAATCCCACTACTGGGCATATACCCTGAGAAATCCATAATTCAAAAAGAGTCATGTACCGAAATGGTCATTGCACCTCTATTTTCAATAGCCAGGACATGGAAGCAACTTAAGTGTCCATCGACAGATGAATGGATAAAGAAGATGTGGCACATATATACAATGGAATATTACTCAGCCATAAAAAGAAACAAAATTGAGTTATTTGTAGTGAGGTGGATGGACTTAGAGTCTGTCATATAGAGTGAAGTAAGTCAGAAAGAGAAAAACAAATACCGTATGCTAACACATATATGTGGAATCTAAGAAAAAAAAAAAAAGGTCATGAAGAACCTAGGGGTAAGATGGGAATAAAGACACAGACCTACTAGAGAATGGACTTGAGGATATGGGGAGGGGGAAGGGTAAGCTGGGACAAAGTGAGAGAGTGGCATGGACATATATACACTGCCAAACGTAAAATACATAGCTAGTGGGAAGGAGCCGCATAGCACAGGGAGATCAGCTTGGTGGTTTGTGACCACCTAGAGGGGTGGGATAGGGAGGGTGGGAGGGAGGGAGATGCAAGAGGGAAGAGATATGGGGACATATGTATATGTATAACTGATTCACTTTGTTATAAAGCAGAAACTAACACACCATTGTAAAGCAATTGTACTCCAATAAAGATGTTAAAAAATAAAAAATAAAAATAAATAAACTATTAATATCAGGGATGAAGGAAGGGTTATTCTGCAGAAATAATCAGCCAGCATGACCCTATAGCCAAAACTTGACAAAGACATTACATAAAAAGGAAATTACAGATTAAATACACCTCATGAATATAAACACGAAAAATCTTAACAAAATACTATCATACAAAATCCAGTACTAAATAAAAGGAATAATGCATCATGACTAAATGGGTTTCATTGCAGGAATGCAAACTTGGCTGATGCTTTGAGAATCAAACAATGTAAATTGTCATATTAAGACAAAAGAGGGAAAACATGTGATAATTTTTATAGATACAGAAAATTGCATTTGACAAAATTCAACACTCATTTATAATAAAAGTCTTGGAAATATAGAAATTGAAGGAAAGGGCAGTTATGGAAAAGCTACAGCTAGAATTATACTTAATGATGAAGTATGTAATGCTTTTCCCTTAATACCAGGAACAAGGCAAGGATACATGCTCTCATCACTTCTATTCAATATTGTACTAGGTTTTAGCCAGGAAATAGACAACAAAAATCAAAGCCATAAAGGTAGGAAATGAAGTCATAAAACTCTTGCAGGTGACATAATTGTTTACATATAAAATGCTTAAAAAGCTACAAAATAACTACTAAATTAATAAGTGAATTTTGCAAGGTCATAAAATACTAGATTAATATATAAAAATCAATCATATTTATATGTTAGCAGCGAACAATTTGAAATTTAAACTTTACAAAGCAATGGCATTAACAATATCAAAAACAGTTAGATACCTGGGAATAAATGTGAAAAAAGATATGCAGGACCTGTATACTGATGACTGGAAAACAATGTTGGGAGAAATAAAAGATATAAATAAACAGAGAGCTATACTATGTTCATGGATTCAAGACTGAATGTTTTATAGATGTCAATTCCCTTTTAACTGATGTATGGATTTAATGCAATCCCAATCAAATTAACTACTAGCAGCCTTTTTATTTTATTTCCAGAAATTGACAGCATACTTCTGAAATTTGGATGGAAAGACAAGGCTAGAATATACAAAGCAATTCTAAAAAGAAACAAAAAAGTTGAAGGACTTACACTTTCTAACTTCAGACCTTGAGATTTACCATAAAGTTACATTTATCAAGACAATATGGTACTGACATAAAGATCAACAAATAGATCAGTAGAACAGAATAAAGAGCCCAGAAAAAAAAATTCTCACTTAGGTAGGTTATTTGATTTTTTATAAGGTGCCAAAGCAATCCAATGGGGAAAGAAAAGTCTTTTCAGTAAATTGTAGAACATATAATGACATGGGGTAAAAATGAACCTAGATCATTAAGCAAAATTAATTTAGGATGAATCATATGCCTAAACATAAAGGCTGAAATAAAAAATTTTTAAAACAAATATAGGAAAATATCTTCATGACTTGTGGAAGGGAAAAGTTTCCTACATGGGACAGAGAAAGCAATAAGCACTAAAAATTTTTTGAAATATTAGACTTGACCAAAATCAAAGCCATCTGCTGGTCAAAAGGTATATTATATTTTAGAAGATGAATAAGTAAGCCAAAGACTGGGAGAAAATACCTATGAAACGTATGTCTGAAGAACAGCTGGTACCCAGGACATTTTTTTTAACTCCTGCACCTCAATTACCAAAAGACAAACAATACAATAAAAATTGAGCAAAAGATTTAAAGAGACATTTCACAAAACAAGATATACAAAGAGCAATAAGCACATGACAAAATCTTCAGCATTATTAGTTCCTAGGAAAATGAAATTAAAACTACAATGAGGGCTTCCCTGGTGGCGCAGTGGTTGAGAGTCCGCCTGCCGATGTAGGGGACGTGGGTTCGTGCCCCGGTCCGGGAAGATCCCACATGCTGCGGAGCGGCTGGGCCCGTGAGCCATGGCCGCTGAGCCTGCGCGTCCGGAGCCTGTGCCCCACAATGGGAGAGGCCACAACAGTGAGAGGCCCGCCTAGCACACACACACCAAAAAAAAACCAAAAAAAACCTACAATGAGATCCCACTTCATACCACTTGAGGAGCTAAAAGTTTAAAAAAGTTTAAATGTCCATCAGCAGATGAATGAATAAAGAAGATGTGGTATATATATATATATATATATATACAATAGAATACTACTCAGCCATAAAAAGGATGAAATAATACCATTTGCAGCAAAGATAGATGGACCTAGAGATTATCATGATAAGTAAGTCAGACAGAGAAAGATAAATATCGTAGGATATCACTTTCATGTGGAAACTAATAAAAATGATACAAATGAACTTATTTACAAAATAAAAACAGACTCATAGACATAGAAAATTTATGTTTACCAAAGAAGAAAGGGGAGAGCAGGAGGGATAAATTAGAAGTTTGGGATTAATAGATATACACTACTATATATATATATATATATATATAAACAACAAGGACCTATTGTATCGTACAGGAAACCATATTCAATATCTTATAGTAACCGATAATGGAAAAGAATCTGAAAAAGAATATATATATGTATAACAGAATCACTTTACTGTATACTTGACTCTAACATATATTGTAAAAAAAAAAAAAAAAAAAAAAAGACAGAGCTTCTTCCAGCAGTGGGCCCAGGCCAGAGGGCATGGCTTGGGGAATAGAAAGAGAAGTCTGCTCACCCCTTTGACTAGACCCCCTTGGGCAGGGCACCATCTGACCCACTCTACAAAGCAGCCTCTAAGCAGAAGGATACGGATGCAATATTAGCATATTAAACTCCCAGATCCCAAGCTGCCTAGAGTAGTATAGGGATCTGGAGACCCAGACTTTTTATGACTGTGCCATAAACTCCTACTGGGACCCTATCGTCTCTAAATAAGAGCCCTTGTGCGTGTGGGAGGGGTGTGGCTGGGGGAAGATTGGGGGTGAGATTCTGGGTCATTGACTCATGTCTTTGGGGGGAATATGGTATTGACGCCCAAGAATTGTCTCTTTTGACCAACACCCCCAAGTGACCGTAATGCAGGTTCTACAAGAATTTGACTTGCAGATCCCCCAGTTACCACCTTCCCCCACTTCCAGTATTCTGTGATTTCACTCTCTGTTAAGTGTAAATGAGTATTTTTGCAAGAGGTCCACATGCAGATGAGAATGCAGCCCTGGCTGTGGGCCTAATGTGCATTTAGAGAGATCCGCATAGACTAATCTCCCATCCACAGTAATGGTAGCAGAGGCGTAATTACGTTCGCATCGGAAGGCAGCTGCAAAACTTCATCACTTTAGGGGCTTGGGCTTCCTGCGTTGTAGCTGCCACTGGCCCAGGCTGTGGTGTCAGATTAGCTGAGAGCTATGTGATAGGTTCATTAGCTGCAAAACCTCCCCAGCCCCCAAAATCAATTGCACGAGGCATGGAACCTGGAAACAAGGGAAGCCGCACTCCCGCGGCACCTCCCAGCTGGTTCCCTTAGGAGACCCTGGCTGGTAATTACAGGTTGTATTTGCATGTAGGGTAGGCACAGTGAGGAAATCAGGAGCCTGATGGGAAAAATAACCTCTACCCCTGTTTACTGAAACGTCTCTGTTCCACAAACCACTGTGGTGCTGTCCCAATCATCCAGTCTCCTGGGGTGGTATGGAGGCTAGAAAAAATAATGAGATTTTTGAAATCTGGAGTTGTTATGAAATCACTGAAGTCCCAAACCGAAGAGTGAAATGAAGGGTGGTGTTGAGAAAAGGAGCAGCCTGTCTCCTCTCCAGCAGGAGGGATACAGGCGACAGGGGGGACGCTGATTGCCTGGTTTGGGGCCAACTGCCTTCTGCTGGGGTTTCATATGGGACCTCACTCAAGCAGGGCTGAGTCTGAGTCCTTTGCAAATATAAAGCACAGCCAAGAATGAGGATGAGCTGAGTCAGGAGGGCTCAGGCAGGGGCTTGTGCTGGGTCTGAGGTCGACTCCCCAGATCCACCCACAGCTGTGATGAATCTAGCCCATCAATCAGTCCACAGCGCTGCTCCCCGCAACCCCTACCCCCGTGCCTATGATCTGTCCAGGGGCGGCCAAGCGTCCTAAGTTGGCTTGATCAGACTGAAGGGAAAGATTCAGAAGGTTAGTTAAAAGGTCCCCCTGTCTGAAAGGAAAGCAGGTCCTAAGGCTCGGACCTTCCCAACCCCGTAAGACCGGCAAGAGAGAAATGACAACTGGTTGAGGACTCCTGCCAGCCTCTAGAGAAATCCTGGAATAGGCAGCTCTGACACATTAATACCCTGCACAGATCGAGAGACTCGTGGTGTCCCAGATTTTCATCAAGCCATTGGACTTCTCTGCCATAAACGTGTTCTCACCACAGCCACAAAGTGACGGAGCCGCGTGTAAATAGGGGTTTCAATCAAAGATATGCACAGGGTATTAAACATGTACCAAGGGAAGAGTTAACTTGAATACAAGGTCAAAATCAGCAACAAGTTCTACCTGCTTTCCTTTCCTACCGAAGTTTGCCCGCCAGGGCCCCGTGGGTTGTCACTTGCCTTGAGTTGGAAAACGGTTTGCATTCACAACTGGAAATGTATTCATTCTTTTAATTGATGTAAGGTTTTTGTATGCAATTCTCAATTCTTTAAGAGATGACAACAGATTTTGGTTTTCTACTGTCATGTGAGAACATCAGGCCCCAGCAATGCGTCATTGTGAGGAAATAAAAGTGCTGCAGTAAACTGAAAAAAAAAACAGCATTTCCCTGTCTTCTCCTGGTGGGTGTAAGGAAGCACATTGCCCTGTTGACACTGGCTACCGTATTGCAATCAGGCCATGGACCAGCTTCAGGGTGACTGAGTAAAGAGACTGGAAAGAATCTGGGTCCCTGACGAGAGCATCAAACATTGAGAGAACTTTGCCTGAAGCCTACTCTGCCTAGACGTGAGACATACACTTCCTCATCGTTTAAGCCTCTTTGCCTCAGATGTCTTTTATTTGCTGTCCAGAGCCTCCTGACTGGTCCAACCCCATAGAAGGGGTTGGACACAGAAACTGACCAGGAGCTTAGCAGAGAATTGTCATTGGTGAAGCAGGCCCAGGTATAGGAGCCTATCATTCTTGTCTCAAATTTCCATGACATGTCTTCTTTCATGGCATTTTTTTCTACAAAGATATACTTGATTTGCATATTAAGTATTAGGAATATGCTTTAATTCCACGAAGAAAAAGTTTCCCTCCTGTGTTTTATGAAACCCAAAGCCCTCTCAGTCTGTCCTTTATTTCCCACTTTTAAAAAAGAAAAATTTGTTGAAATATAATTGATTTACAATGTTGTGTTAGTTTCAGATGTACAGCAAAGAGATTCACTTTTACGTATATATATAAATATATAGGTTCTTTTTTTACACTGTCTTCCATTATAGGTTATTACAAGATATTAAATAGGAGTTTGGGATTAAAATATACACACTACTATATATAAAATAGATAACCAACAAGGACCTACTTTTTAACACAGGGAACTATAGTCAATATTTACCACTTTTGAAAGAAGTACATATAGAGGTGAGAAATATCTCACTCTTCTTGTTAAGAAAAAAAATCAGCATAAGCGCAGTGGTAAATGGTTGCTGTCATATGGCCTCCATGTGAAGGATACAGTGGAGAGTAGTGGAGACTGAGATTAAAGAGAGCATCCTACCCCACCTAAAGGGCTTCAGCAGAGGGTGACATGCAGGAATGTGAGCCCAGGATCACCTATCTTCTGACTCTTCAAAAGAAGCTGTAAACATTATTTACAATGGCCAAGACATGGAAGCGTCCATCAACAGATGAATGGATAAAGAAGCCGTGGTATATATATATATATATATATATATATACAACGGAATACTACTCAGCCTGAAAATAGAACGAAATTTTGCCAATGGTTACCAGTGGGGAAGGGGAAGGGGCAACATTGGAGTGGGAAGAAGGTGGGAGGTACAAACTACTCGGTATAAGACAGGCTCAAGGATGTAGTGTACAGCGTGGGGAATATAGCCAATACTTTGTAATAACTGTAAATGGAAAGTAACCTTTAAAACTTGTATAAAAAATTTTAAAAAGAAGCTGTAAAATAGAATTTGTATGCGAAGTCTCCATTAAAAACAACAAAAAAAGCAGATCAGCGCTGTATGGGCCAAACAGAATACATCTGTGGCTGTTTATGCTTGGCCAAGGCTCAGCCTGGCAGATCCCAAGCGTGAGATGAGTGGGCCCTGCATCTCCAAGTGAACCATCAGTTATGTACAAAGTTGTGTCATCACAGTATTATTTATGACACTGAAAATGTGGAAACAAGCTAATTTCTAATAACAAGGATCAGCTAAATAAACTATGGCAAATCTACCTGGTGGAAGATTATGCAACTGTTTAAAAAAGACACTTGTAAGAAGTAACTTGAGAGAAACACTTATGATATAATGTTAAGGGGGGGAAACAGAGTCCACACACTTGTATATATAACATGAGTACAACTCTGGCAAAGAAGACAGAACAGAAGAGTGTATTAGACATTAATTCTAAAAGCAAGTGAATCAAATATTGTCAGGCATTGTTTCTGGGTGGGGAGAGTATTACCCACTCTTCTTCTCCTTAGACCTGGCCTACACGTGTGTCTGCCTGCCGGAGTCCTTCACTCTCTCCTCCCGAGGCATCTCCACCTGGACCTCCGCCCCCCTCACCTTCCCTCCCACAGGCCTCCCCACGTCTCTCCGGTTCCTATGTAGAGCACCTAGAATCCACCAGTTCGCTCACCTGCCTGCCACCCACCCCGGTTTAAGTCAGCAGACCTAAAGCAGTATCTTCATACTTGGTCTCTCAGATTCCATTCTTGTCCCCTAAAATCCATCCTCCACAGAGCAGCCACTCTGATTCCTTTAGAGCTTCTAGTAGATCAGGTCACCCCCTGTTTAAACCTCCTCCTCCGACACCCCAGTGATTTCTCAGTGGTGCTGGTACAGGTTCCGTGGCTAGGTGATATCAGGGCCTTTGTTTCTGTGAGGATCTTGGTCTTTTCCTCATGGTCACAAAAAGCTGTCTTATCCAGGCAGGAAAGACTTGGGATCTGTTCTCTTCATCTTCCAGTAATCTCGGTGCCCTGAGTCATGCCCGAGGGGCACCTCTGTGATTTAAAAAAGCCCAGTGGGTGGCAGGGCCACTCTCACTGGATCATTCAGCTCCCTGATGAGGCTGAGCTCCTACTAGGTGCCAGCCGCTTCGCCAAGCACTTGACATTAGCAAGATTCTAGAGGTGGCCCCAGATTCCCGTCCCCTGGTTATTCAATCAACACTAACCCAGGTACTTGTGTGAAGGGACTTTGCAGAGGTTATCTGGTAGGGACCTGACCCAATCAGGTGAGCCTTTAAAAGCAGAGAGTTTTCTCCAGCTGGAGGCAAAAGAAGAAGTCAGAGATGTTAGAAGCCCAAGAAGGATTCTACACATCTTTGCTCTTTAGCGATGAAGGGGGTACTTGCTGAGGGATGTGGTGGCCTCTAGAAGCCAAGAATGGCCCCTGACTCATAGCCAACAAGGACATGGGGACCTTGGTCCTACAGCTGCAAGGAACTGGGTTCAGCCAACAATAAGAACGAGTTTGGAGGCAGATCCTTCCCTGGAGCCTCCAGATAAGAACCCAGCCTGGCTGACACCTTGATTATGGCCTTATGAGAACAGAAGCAGAGAGCCCAGTGGGCCTGCCTGGACTTCTGACTTTCAGAACCGTGAGATAACAAGCAAGTTTTGTTTTAAGCCACTTTTGGGGTAATTTGAGGTAATTTCTTATGCAGCAATAAAAAACTAGTGCACTCATTTAATCATTAGTCCTTAATCCACCAGCCCTGCTGGGTGGATGTTCTCATCTTCTGTTTACAGGTGAGGCTCCAGGATGGTTTTTTTTGTTTTTTGTTGGGTTTTTTTTGCAGTACGCGGGCCTCTCACTGTGGTGGCCTCTCCCGTGGCGGAGCACAGGCTCCGGACGCGCAGGCTCAGCGGCCATGGCTCACGGGCCCAGCCGCTCCGCAGCACATGGGATCTTCCCGGACTGGGTCACGAACCTGTGTCCCCTGCATCGGCAGGCGGACTCTCAACCACTGCACCAGCAGGGAAGCCCTAGGATGTTTTTAACATGCAAAGGTCATCCAGAGGCCCCAGGACTGCAGGCTGAGGCTCTAACTCGCGGCCTCACCAGCTGCATCTTTGAAGCATTCATCGTGGGCTGGCCCAGGGCTGGACGCTGGGGACACAGAGGTGACCCAGCAAAGCCTTTGCCCCTGAGGAGCCTATGGGTTTGTGGAAGAGATTTCCTAGTGAGATGGGAATAAGGAAGGAATTAGCTGAAGAGGCTCATCGAACTCAGTCACAGCCCTCACAATGCAGCCTGAGCCACCATCCTCGGTTTCAGAGCTGCAGGGGGAGTTGGCAGGAAAGCCAGGTTGCTGCCCACCTCTCCTGACCCCTGCTGTTCCCTTTCTCCATTCAGAGGGCAATCACGGGCCCTTTGGTCCCTTCGGAAACATGGAAGGAAGGAGGACCAGCTGCCATGTTGCTGATTCCAATCACGCCCCCATCCTTGGGGAAGAGCGGAAGGGACAGTGCATCCTCCAAGCCGGAGGGACCACGAGGAGGGAGGGCGGAGGTGCCAGTCAGCCACCTGCTTCCTTTCCTCTCTCTATCAGCCCCTCTGCTCTGCCCACGGCCACACCCAGAGGCCAGGACAACTGGGGGGCAGGCAGGGCTTCATACCATGAGTGACAAGGCTCAGGGACAAACTGATTCCTTTCTCTGCCCCTGCGAGGACCCAAGGGCAGACTCCCAGGGTGACAGAAGTCTTGAGAGCTTCCAAGCTCCTTTCTGGCCCCAGCTGTGAGCGACTGCCTGTCATAAGGAAGCTGGAAGGAGATGGAAGCCCAAACCCCGGGCTTCTCCAGAAACGGCCTCTGACCATACAGCTTTTTCCACACCACCTCTTGCCACTATATTATTGCTCACAACCCCTGAGCACAGCGGCAGCACAGACAAATCTCTTGGCACCCTGGATGCCTGTCGCGGGGCAGGGCAATTAGAAAGCACGGACTTGGAACAAAGGCCCTCATGGTCCGTGATGGGAAGTGGAAGGCTGGCCGGTCACTTCTTTCCCAGGTCGGCACAGAGCGAGGACGAGGCTCTGGCACAGCCCCGCACCCAGGAAAGGGGGCGGGGGGGACACACCAGTTCTTCGCAGCTCGAGGGACGGAACAAAGACCCAGGGGGGACTGCTTGGAGTTTGCCAGGAACCTAGGAATCCCCGGCGTGAGGACTATTTGCAAATGTCTTGCTACTAAAGGGGAAAGACCCTGCTCTGTGAGAGGTGCTCTTGTCCTGCTGAGCACGGGTGGGTTTGGACAGGTAACCGTAGGCTGCCGAGAGCTGGGTTGCTTTGGGGACAATGGAAACATGGGATTCGGGGACCGGCAGGGAGGTGGGTGAGGAGAAAGAGTGGATGCGCCGCCGAGCCGCGCCAGGCTGGGGCTCGGGGCGATGCGGCTGGGAGGGCGCCCAGGTGAGGATGCTGGAAGGGCTCCCCGCCCCTTCTCCCAGACCTTCAGAGCATCGTCACTGCATGCTCACTCGTGCACGCTTCTTGCTGGCTCTATCTCATTTGTTTAATTTGCAGAAACAAAGAGCTGGGGTCCCAGTCAGGTTCCACACACACGGGGGAGGGGGGGATGTGGGTCAGGGAGGTGAGCCATGAACTGAATTCCGTGGAATCGGGGGCTTGGGGCCAGAGGTGTCCATGGGAACTTAAATCCCCAAGAAATATTGGGATACGTTGGATTTCCCCAGGGTGAGAACTGGGGGCTCCAGTGGACCTGGTGTAGATGGTATGAGTCAGAGAAATCTCTACTGACCTGAAGTCTTTCAACCATTCATTCCTACGTGCCTTCCCGCCCCCCCCCACCATACCACACACACACACACACACCCCAGAGCCTGATGAGCACCCCCTCCGTGTGCCCACTCAACCCTTACACCTACTCCTGGCCACGGTGGCACCCACCACACTGTATTGTCATCACCTGTTTACTTCCTTCCACCCTCTCTGGACTCTAGGATCCTCAAGCCCAGAGACTGAGTTTACGTGTCTCAGATCCCCCAGAACTTAGCTCAAAGCTCAGTCAAGGCTGGTGCTGGATGGAGAGAACAGGATGGACGTTTCTGGAATCTGACATTGCGCCAGGCTCTGGGAGTGCAAGTCAGGTAAGACCTGCCGCCTGTCCCCAGAGTTCTCAGGGTCTTAATGAAGCGGGCGTCCTGGGGGCAGTGAGGTCCCCGTCTCGGGAGACATCGAGACACAGCTGAACACCAGCTCTGCAGAGAACTGGGCAGGCACTCAAGCTCCAACGGGCAGTGGCCTCGATGCCGCCAATGTCCCTTCTGGCCGTTGAATCTTCTGAGTCCCTGAGATCAGGGTCCAGCAAGATATTGGCTCCCTGGTGTTTGCTACCCACATACTTCCAGTTTCCAGTGAGCCGTCTGTGTGCGGAGGGGGTGCAGGAGAGCTGAGTCACCATTTGGAGTGCCTGAATAAAAGTCCCCTCCCTTCTTAATAACCATTATAAACACATTACGGGTCAGCTGTGTTTGTTTGCTCCTTGGAGTTTATATGGCTGCACGAAAGTTAGTAACAAGGATGAGCCCACAAACATCAGACCACCCCGTATTTAGTCATCTCTGTCTGGTGTGTACGTCACCCACAATATACTCGTGCTGGACGAGTAGAGGAGTGGAGTCAGTAGCCCCCCACCCGGCTGGCTCACCCCTCCGGAGCCCTTGCTGGCCTCACCACTGGCTCGGGGACGTCCTCGTCCCTGGGGAAGCTGAGGGCCCTTTGGGCTGGGACACAAAGGAGGCCACAGTTCTCAGTGACCTTCTTGTACTAACTTCTGTGCTTTGAATCCCCAGCAAGGCTGACTTCCTCTTTCCTGACACTCCAAAAGCAAATCCATAAGTTACTGGGAACCCAAAGCAGGTATCAGATGCTTCACACGATGGATCTGTTGTCTCTGGTCTTCCTGATAAATTAGACTTTAAAATCCCATTTCACAGATGGGTAACTCGAGGCTGAGCAGGCTGAAGGATTTCCCACTTGGCCTCAGGCCAGTCTGACTCTGGATGGCAGAGGCTCTTTTCCTGCCACGCTGATCCTTCCAAACCTGTTCTCAATCTCAGCTAATGGCATCAATCTCCACCTGTTCTTCAAATGTCCAAAGTCATTTCTAACACTGCCTTCATCCCCACTGTATCTCCTAACACTGGCTTGAGCTGTATGTGTCATAACTCAAAACGACAGTGGCTTAACTAAGAATGTATCTGTTTGTATAGTGTAACGTGACATCTCGGGGCAGGCAGTCTGGGGCTGGTGCACCTGCTTAAGGAAGTCACCTGGAACCCAGGTCCCTTGTAGCCTTCTGCTCCACCATCCTTACCTGGAAGCCCTCATCCTCATGGTCACAAAAATGCTACTCTACCTCCAAGCATTGCAGCTACATTCCAAGCAGGACATGTCAAGGCAAAGATGATGCAGGGCAAAGGCTCATGTCACCTGAGTTTGTTCCTTTTTATGTGGGAAACAACAGCTTTGTCTGATAGACTTCTGTTTATGTCGCTTTGGCACAACTGGGTTACACAACTGGCTGCCTTGCACCTCCCACTACCAGACACCTGGCAAGGCAAGCAATCACAAGGCACATTGCTGCCCTGAACAAAGCCGAGCTTCCGTTGGCAAGAAAGACGAGAACGGGTATTGGATAAGCAATCAATTCCCTACCACACAGCTCCCACATTTAACCAGCCCCTCCATCGCATCTGGTCTAACTTCTCAGTTTCATCAAACCCACCTCCCTTCCCCTTGCCAAGATTTCTACCCAGTTCAGGCCCACAGTAACCTCCTCTATCTGCGCTCTCTGCCAGCCTCACCCCCTCTCCTGTCCCCTCTGCACGCTGCCACCCAGCAATCTTTCTAAAGCACAGAACACATCGCCTGCCTGCCCTCAAACCTCTAATGCCTCTCCATTGCTTAGAAAAGGAAGTCCGGATTCCTCAAGCTGACACGAAGGGCCCTTTACAGTCCAGCCCCATCCCACTTCTTCCCTTATCTCCTAAATTCCCGATGGTCCGGCCACTCACTTTCCTGCTCCCCACACCGAAGATCCATCTGCTCCCATGTCATGCTCGTGCCATGCCGCCATCTTGGATGACTTTCTTCCCGCATGTTATACCTCTTAGAAATGCTCCTTTATTTTTTTTTAACTTATTTTATTGAAGTATAGTTGATTTACAATATTGTGTTAATTTCTGCTGTACAGCAAGGTGATTCAGTTATACACAGGTATACATTCTTTTTCACATTTTTTTTTTTTTTTTTTTTTTTTTGTGGTACGCGGGCCTCTCACTGTTGTGGTCTCTCCCGTTGCAGGCTCAGCGGCCATGGCTCACGGGCCCAGCCGCTCCGCGGCATGTGG
Organism: Kogia breviceps; assembly: GCF_026419965.1. NCBI lineage: Eukaryota > Metazoa > Chordata > Mammalia > Artiodactyla > Physeteridae > Kogia > Kogia breviceps. The sequence goes on along the minus strand of NC_081312.1, from coordinate 8,708,688 downwards.
GATCTTCCTGGACCGGGTCACAAACCCTTGTCCCCTGCATCGGCAGGCGGACCCTCAACCACCGCGCCACCAGGGAAGCCTCACATTTTTTTCCATTATGGTTTAACACAGGATATTGAACATAGTTCCCTGTGTTATACACTAGGACCTTGGTGTTTATCCATTCTGTATATAATGGTTTGCATCTCCCACTCCATTCCTCTTCCATTCTCCCTCCCCCTTGGCGACCACAAGTCTGTTCTCTATGTCTGTGAGTCTATTTCTGTTTCCTAGATAAAGTTCATTTGGGTCATATTTTCGATTCCACATGTGAGCAGTATTGTATGGTATTTGTTTTTCCCTCTTTGACATACTTCATTTAGTTTGATAATCTCTAGGTCCATCCGTGTTGCTGCGCACGGCATTGTGGAAATGCTCCTTTACGTCTCAGCTCACCACCTTTCCTGTGACCACTTGCTCATCACCCCAGCTGGAATCAACCTCTCCATCCTCGACGTTCCTCTCAGATAACATTTCACAGTTTGGCTTGGCACCCATCTGGCTGTGGCAGAGTCTCTTGGATGGCTTGTGACTGACCAGCACCCATCTCTCTACTTCCAGTAATAACCTCTCGGGGATCCATTCTTCCCCATCCTCTTTCACAGGGTCCTGCCATGCTGGTGAGATCCTAGCGGCCTTGGTTAAGCATCTCCTGAAGCTAGACATACTCCTGGACTCTTTAGCTATGTTAGACTCTGAAATTCCTTCTCGCTTGAGTCTGTTTCTGTTGGATTTTCTATTACCTGTGCTCGAAAGAGACTTTCCGGAAAGTGTGTGTCTCTCCCTGGCTGGTTGGAATCCTTGGACAGGCAAGGTCTAGAGTTTGTTCCACTTTGTTCCCCTGGCCGGGCACAGAGCTCCATCCCTGCAGGGAGGGGAAGGGAGGGAACTAAGATACTGCTGACGCGTGGGAGGCCCACGCTGCTTCATCCTGGAGCCTTAGGTCACTGCCTGCTTCACGTCACCTCAATTCTGCTGAACTGCACTAGCCACACGTGTCCTTAGCTTCTCCCTGACCCTTGGAACCTCCTTAGTAAGTGACACTCAGTAACGTGTGAAATGAAGTCTCCTGCGAGCATCTCTGGTTCCGAGTCCCGTTCTATTCAGGCTGGCAGTGCCTGGCAGGTACATAGCAGACATTTAATAAATGTTAGTTGTTTTCTTGGGTAAGCTGGCACGAAAAGCACCTGCCCCCCCATCAGTGCCTGGAAGATATCTGCTATCTTAGCTCCACTACGGTGTCAGCAGGGAATATTGGCCAACCCTACCTTTGATTACGGCGGGCAATCCACATAGATTTGGTGAGCCCCCAACTCAAGCCACCACCATCTCTGCCCTGAATTGTTGCAAAACACTCATAACTGTTCTCGGTCATTCGCCCTTGCCCCCCCCCCCCCCCCCGTCTATTATTAACACAGCAGCCAGAGTCATCTGTTGAGAGGTTAAGTTAGATCTGTCTCTCCTCAGCTCAGAACGCTCCAGGGGTCCCCTCCCATCCCACCTAGAATAAAAGACAAAGTGAGTAGCTTCCCTGGCTCCACCGCCCTCCAAGGCCCCTCCATGTCCTCGCCCTGGCTCTCCCGGCTCACTTTGATCTGCTCAGTCCCTCCCTGCGTGCTCTGGGCATCCTAGGCCCTGCCCATGCTAAGGGCTCACACGGCGCTTCCTTCTGCAAAGCTGCTCCCCCAGGGACCTGGACATCTTGTTCCCCCCCGTCCTTTGGGGCCCTCCTCAAATGTCACCTCATCTACTAAAGTGGCACTTGCTCCATCCCACCAGGACTCCCCATCGCCCCATCATATGACCCGCACTCAGTGCTGACACCTGGCAGGGTGCACGGTCGTCTGCTCGTTGACTCAGTGCCCAGTTCACAACGGAAAGGTGGCCCCATCCCCAGAGCAAGCACTTTCTTCAGAGCTGGAACTCCACACCGACACCCATACATGGGATTTCCAGGGATGCAGGACGCAGAGGATGTGGCTTTTGTCCTCCAGGAAAGCGTCAGAGGACCCTTCACCAAAGGGTCCATTTGGTCAAAGCTTTCTGTGGCCTCTTCCCACTTCACCTCTGAGAAGCCAGGACAGAGGGAAGCAACAACGTGTACTGGGCACGTATTATATGTCAAGTAAAGTGCTATGATTTAACCGGAAGGTTAACTCTTATTTTATTTTAAAATAAACACGAAGAAATATCAAAAAGTCTCAGCTGCCTGAGCTGACCACTGTGCATCAATATTTGAAATATCAAACCATCCGTCCACTTTGATAGGATGCCCAGCTCTGTGGGTGTCTTTTTTTTTTTTTTTTTTTAAATCTTGATCAGTGATTACATAAAGGTGTTTTTTTGTTTGTTTGTTTGTTTGTTTGTTTGTTTGCAGTACGCAGGCCTCTCAAAGTTGTGGCCTCTCCCGTTGCGGAGCACAGGCTCCAGACGCGCAGGCCCAGCGGCCATGGCTCACGGGCCCAGCCGCTCCGCGGCACGTGGGATCTTCCCGGACCGGGGCGCGAACCCGTGTCCCCTGCATCGGCAGGCGGACTCTCAACCACTGCGCCACCAGGGAGGCCCTCTGTGGGTGTCTTAAGCCCAAGCTTCATCTGCCATTTGGCCAATCCTAGAGTGACTAAGCCCATCCTACAGATGATAAAATTGAGGCTCAAAGAAGTTCAAAGTCTTGCTCGGTGATTCAGCTAAGGTCCAATCTGCATCCAACCCCAGATGAAGTGTCTCCCGTGCCTTCCTACATGCCTGTCCCCATCTCACTTCTGCCCCCGCCCCTCAGAGAGCCCTATCCAGGGCTGAGGGCCTGGCCCAGGGAGCCTGAGATCCAACCCCAGGTACGGATGGACCACGACTGTGAGGCAGCTCTGCTGGGTTCCTGCCCAGCTCTTCAACCAACCAGCCCCATTTTGTTCCTTGCTGAGCTGCAGACACACTGTAGGTGGAGGTCTATAAGGTCCCAAAGGGTTCAGTTCATTGAACCCAGTGGCTGCATCTGATGGAGAGCCACGGACTAGCTGGCCAGCGCCTCCCAGGTGCTAATGTCCCTCTTCTGAAATGTCGTTGGGTGGAGTCCCGAGTGTGCAACCGAGTGGGTGTTTTTAGCCTCGGATGGGTGCAGGAGCCCGGGTTTTACAGGATGCGTTTCCTCCTGCTCCACGTGGCCACCCCCTCTTCTGTGGCCCTGAAGGAAATCACCTTGGGAGAGCTGAGAGGCCTCTGGCAACCGTCCCCCCCACGCCATGCTTTGTCGGCCTCTGGGTCCCCGTCCTTCGGTGTCCTGGGCCGGCCCCGCCACAAGCAAGGTGTGGCCTGCCCCAGCACGCCTGCCCGCCCCCGCAGGCACGCCTGTGGCACGCCCGCCACCGACCCTTGAACGTGGCTCGCTCCTCTCGTCCCACAGGGCTGGCCATCGCTCTGGGCACCTGCAGGTCTGAATCTTGAGCAGCCGGGATGAGCAGAAACCTTCCTACACACCGGGCCACCGGCCATGGTGATTCAAGTGCAACCCGGCCCTCAAGGAGCTCACGTTCTTGCGGGGCCACGTGGTAACATGTAAGCGGACACGTTAAGTGAGATGACGTCAGGAACTGAGGAAGCCTGTGAAGGAGACGAGACGGAGGCTGGTAGAGGGGTGCCCGGGCGGCCCCCCGAAGAGGCGACCTCTGAGTTCTGAGCAATGAGAAAGCAACACCAGGATCTCAGGGAAAATGTGGAAGCAGCCTAAGTGTCCATCAGCAGATGATAGATAACGAAGATGTGGTACATATATATAGAGAGATAGATAGATAGATAGATAGATAGATAGATAGATACAATGGAATATTACTCAGCCACAAAAAAGAACGAAATGTTGCCATTTGCAACAACGTGGATGGACTTGGAGGGCATTATGCTGAGTGAAATCAGTCAGACAGAGAAAGACAAATCCTGTAGGCCCTCACTTATATGTGGAATCTAAAAATACAACAAACTATGTAACAAAAAAGGAAGTAGGGCTTCCCTGGTGGTGCAGTGGTTGAGGGTCCGCCTGCCGATGCAGGGGACACGGGTTCGTGCCCCGGTCCGGGAAGATCCCACGTGCCGCGGAGCGGCTGGGCCCGTGAGCCATGGCCGCTGAGCCTGCGCGTCCGGAGCCTGTGCTCCGCAACGGGAAAGGCCACAGCAGTGAGAGGCCCGCGTACCGCAAAAAAAAAAAAAAAAAAAGGAAGTAAACTCACAGATACAGAGAACAAACTAGTGGTTACCAGTGCGGGAGGGGGGCATTATAGGGGCAGGGAAGTGGCAGTCACAAGTTATTGGGTGGAAGACGGGCTCAGGGTTGTACTGTACAACATGGAGAATATAGCCAATATTTTGTAATAACTGTAAGTGGAAAGTAATCTTTTAAAATTGTATAAAAGTTTAAAAAAAAATCTTTGGAAAAAGGATCTCAGGCAAAACATTCCAAACTGAAGGATGAGTGAAATGATGCTGAGAGGCCTGGAGAGCGTCACAGGATGAGGGGCAGAGAGCAGGTGTGCGTGGCTGGTGGCTGGAGCTTAGAGGGAGGGTTTGGAGCAGGCAAAGGCGTGAGAGCGGCGAGAGCAGGGGGTGCCGCCCCCATAAAGAATCTGGCTTCCGTCTGAAGGGTAATGAGAGGCCACCGCAGGGGCATTAGACAGGGCACGACGTGATCTGACGTCAGTAACCCTCCATGTCAATATCTGGCCTTAATGGGATGGCTCAGCTCCTGGGGAGAGTGAAGGAGGGGAGCCCCTCAGGAGCTCTCTGGGGGCCACGTGAGAGCTGGCGGTGACTGGGCTCAGGGGGAGGGATGAGGGGCTGAGGTGGGGCTGGAGCTCCCAGGAAAAACGAACTGGCGGTTTGGAAGAAGGGTCTGAGGAAAAGAGAGCAATCAAGGGCAACCTCTGGGTTTCTGACCTAGCCACAGGGCAACCAGGGATGCAATTTCCTGTCTCGGGGAAGATTCAAGAAGGGGCAGACTGCGAAGCAGGGGTGAGAGCCAACTGTTCAGTCTCGTCCTGTTAGGTTAGAGGGGTCTGTTTCTCATGTGGGTGGAGAGGGTCAATTGGCACGGAGAGAGGAAGAGTCTAGAGACATCTGGGATGGAGACAGGGCCTTTGGAGTCAGCATATGACGGTATTTGAAGCCATGGGCTGCATGCACTTGGCTATGGAGCATGGGCAGATAAGGGAGGAAGGCTGAGGGCTGGCCCTGGGGCGCTCTGGCAGTGGGGGCGTTGGTGAGGAGGAGGATGCCACAGAAAGGTATCAGCCTGTAAGGTGGGAGCCTAGGGAGGACCACGTGGCCAGTTACCTCAAATGACAGCAGGAGGTTGAGGGAGAGCAGGACGGAGAACTGAGCCTTGGCATGCTGGAAGGCATTGGTTACCTAGAGCCATCTCATGGGGATTTGTGAGCACAAGAGCCGGCTTAGAAAGGCTGGAGGAGAAGATGAGAAAGTGGAGATAACAAGTCAAGACAACACTTCATGGCAGCAGCCTAAGTGTCCATCGACAGATGAATGGATGAAGAAGAGGTGGCACATATGTACAATGGAATACTACTCTACTCAACCATAAAAAAGAATGAAAAATGCCATTTGCAGCAACGTTGGTGGACCTAGAGATGATCATAGTAAATGAAGTCAGACAAAGACAAATACCACATGATATCACTTATATGTGGAATCTAAAAAATGATACAAATGAACTTATTTACAAGGCGGAAACAGACACACAGACTTAGAAAACAAACTTATGGTTACCAAAGGGGAAAGGTGGGGAGGGATAAATTAGGAGTTTGGGATTCACATATAAACACTACTATATATAAAATAGATAATCAACAAGGAACTACTGTATAGCACAGGGAACTCTACTCAATATTCTGTAATAACCTAAATGGGAAAAGAATTTGACAAAGAATAGATACATGTATATGTGTAGCTGAATCACTTTGCTGTACACCTGAAACTAACACAACATTGTAAATCAACTATACGCCAACATAAAATAAAAATTAAGAAAACAAATGACACAAATGCACTTATCTATGAAACAGAAACAGACTAACAGACATAAAGAACAGATTTGTGGTTGTCAAGGGGGGGGGGAGGGATGGATTGGGAGTTTGGGATTAGCAGATGCAAACTGTTATGTATAGAATGGATAAACAACAAGGTCCTACTGTAGAGCACAGGGAACTATATTCAATATCCTGTGATAAACCATAATGGAAAAGAATATATATATGTACATATATATGTATAACTGAAGCACTTTGCTGTACAGCAAAAATTAACACAACACTGTAAATCAACTATACTTCAATAAAATAGTTTTAAAAATAGACAGATCTTTGTGGTGCTGGGAAGGAAGCAGAAGAATGGGGTGGTGTGTGGAGGAACAGGTGCAGCCAGAGGAGTTTCCAAGGCTGCCCGTATGACATACTTGAAGCCCATCAGAGAGGGTGCCATTGGTGACGGGGAAAAGAGAAAGGATAATTACAGAAGGGAAGACCTTGAGAGGGTGAGAGGGAAAGAAATCCTGAGCCAAGTGATGGAAACAGACATATCTTCCATTATGGAGCATGTGGAGAGCCATGCTGAGAGGCTGTGACTTGGTGATGGTATGTCTCCATCTCAATAGATTGACTGTCTCTATAAAATAGGAGACAAGGTCATCAGCCAAGAGGAAGGGAAGAAAGCAAGGTGGAAGATGTAGAGAGGGAAGAAGGGGTAAACTAGGAAAATGGAGGTGGAATCTCTAGGAAAGTAGACATGCATTTACTGAACGTGTTCATTGCCTCTAGAGATCTGTGCTTTTAAATCTGACGTATAAACAGCCAGCTCCATTGCCTCATTTTTCCTGGCTATAATCAACTTATAGGTGCAGGTGGAGGGTTGGGCAGATAGTTGGAAAAGAGAAGCTTTGGAACGAAGTGAATTGGAAGAATAGGAGTTGGTGGTCAGAAAGTGGGAAGCTTCAAATCAAGATTGAGACCTAGAGGGACTTCCCTGGTGGCGCAGTGGTTGAGAGTCCGCCTGCCAATGCAGGGGACACGGGTTCGTGCCTCGGTCCGGGAAGATCCCACATGCCGCGGAGCAACTGAGCCCGTGCGCCACAACTACTGAGCCTGCACTCTAGAGCCCACGTGCCACAACTCCTGAAGCCCACGTGCCTAGAGCCTGTGCTCCGCAACAAGAGAAGCCACCACAACGAGAAGCACATGCGCCGCAAAGGAGAGTAGCCCCCCACTCACCGCAACTAGAGGAAGCCCACGCGCAACAACGAAGACCCAATGCAGCCAAAAATAAATAAATAAAAAATAAATTAATTTTTTTAAAAAAGCTTGTGACGTAGAGAAACTTATGGTTACCAGAGGGGAAAGCGGGGTGTGGGGAGGGGTAAACTGGGAGAATGGGGTTGACATATACACACGACCCTATATAAAGTAGATAAGTAATAAGGACCTACTGTACAGCACAGGGAACTCTTCTCAATCCTCTGTAATGGGAAATATAATACTCTATATGGGAAAAGAATCTAAAAAAGAGTGGACATATGGACATGTATAACTGATTCACTTTGCTCTACAACAGCAAATCACACAACATTGTAAATCGACTATACTTCAAAAAAAATTTTTTTAAATTATTGCCAGTGGATGATGGCTGAAACGGGTGGCAGAAGAGATCATTGGCTGTCCTTCGAGATCAGGCGGTTGTTTGGGGTTGGATGGCGCTGTGACTGCTACTCAGATTCCAGGAGGCCATGCTCCCTGCTCTCTGCAGATCTCAGCCAACGGCAGACAAGGCGGCGGGCACAGAGGGGGCTCCCTGGAGATGCAATGAGCTCTGTGGTACTGTTAATACTCCAGAGCTCCCTGTGGGGTTAGGCAAAAAGCTGGTCCCCAGCGGAGTCTACTTTATTGCTTAGCTTTTCCAACTGCCCTAACCTCACTGCCCTTTTCTTGGTCGGACTCCTCAAAAGATCATTTGAACAAGAATCCATCTTCCAGGACAGAAGGATGTGCACATGCCCAGAACGGTGAAGGGCATGGTGATGGAGGAGGAGCAGTGAGTCAGTACTAACGTTACTGGTGACTAAGGGGGGTGATGGGAAAGTCCAGAAAAGAGAGCCACGAGAAGGGGCAAGGGTCACGAAGACGGACAACGCACTTCAAAGGAGCTGGGGGCTTTGAAGAGGGAGGAGACAGCTTGGCCAGGGACTGAAGAGCAGCAGCATTGATTACTATTCCCAGATCCTGAGATTGTGGAAAAAATATCAGCCTCTGGAGAAGGCTGCAAGGGAAGCTGTGTCCTGGATAGCCTGGGTTTGAATCAGTACGAGGTGAAATTAGCAGAACTCAGGACTGACTCTGAGTTCTGGAGGGCTCAGAGGAAGGGGTAGATGGGAGAGGAGGGTGGGAGACGGGGTCAGATTAGGAATGTTCAAAGCATCTGTCGGAAGTGGGTGGCCCTGGGTGGTCCAGGAGGCTCAGGTTCTGCCAGAGGCCGAGAGGATGGGGTGTGTCAAGCTTGGCCGGATTGGTCCTGGGACTCAGAGCTTAAACTGATAGGACCCCAGGCTGCTGGACGCAGCCAGGGGAGCTGCATGAGTCTGAGTGGAAAGAGCAAAATTCTCAGGCTTTCTCCAGGTTCATGGAAGACTAATTAAACTGACCTACACACAGCACCTAAGGTCATCTGGGCCTCCTTGCCTCTCAGGGATTTGGAGACATTTCATCCAAACTCCTAATTTAGGGTCTCTGAGTCTCCAGAGGGGCCTTCCCCTCCACACCCCAACCTGCCACCCACAAAGTGATTTTCGTGACTTCTCCAAGACCTGCTTCCTCGAGCTTTTGTCTCCAGCTCTGCACTTCTGCGTCCTGGTTGCCGGCTTGATACTGAGCTTAGGGTCCTGCTCGTGAAGCCCAAGGATGCCTCTGGGGCCGCATTTCGTGAGTTTAGCAATCGAAGGCACGCGTGGCCAAGGGGTTCATCTCCGTCTGCCCAGGTTCGGGCTCTCCCCTTCCTCTCTCAACCTCACCCCCTTCTCAACACCTACACACAGCAGACTCAGCAGCATCCTCTGCCCGGTCGCAAGCAGGACGTTTCTGCCCTCACACAGGCCCCTGAAGGCTCTGCTTCTATCCCAAGCAGGCTTAGCCCTGGAGCTTCTTTCTAAGACATCAGATGCTCTCATTGAAAGGAATGCGAGGTACACGGCTTATCGCCCTCTGCCCAAGCCGAGTGGTGTGGTGGTTAGGGACACAGGCTCTGCAGTTGCACACAGCCAGAGGCTGAAGCTTTCTGAACTTCAGTTGCCTTCCCCGGGAAATGAGGGCAATAATAGTGGAGTAATATTTTTTTCCAGCACTTTCCTTGTGCCTGGCACCAGGCTGAGCATTTGACACCCATCTTATTTCACCCCAACATTATCCTTGTGAACTAGGAACTACCCCATTTTCCAAAGGAGAAAACTAAGGTTCGGTGATTTTAAGTAACTTGCCCGCCATTGTAGGACTTTTAGTTGGCTGAGCTGGGATTCCATGCAGGGTCTATTTTTACTTTGAAGACCTTGCTCTTAAGCCACCTGCAGTGATACAAAGTCAGGAATACTGGGACCCCCACTGGCTTATCCTCTAACCTGATCCTCCTACCTCTGGGGTTTCAGTTTTCCCACCTGTAAAATGGAAGGTGCCGGGCTTCCCTGGTGGCGCAGTGGTTGGGAATCCGCCTGCCGATGCAGGGGACGCGGGTTCGTGCCCCGGTCCGGGAGGATCCCACGTGCCGTGGAGCGGCTGGGCCCGTGAGTCATGGCCGCTGCGCCTGCGCATCCGGAGCCTGTGCTCTGCAGCGGGAGAGGCCACAGCAGTGAGAGGCCTGTGTACCGCAAAAAAAAAAAAAAAAAAGGAAGGTGCCTTCGGCTATATTGCCACCGAATCTTTGAAAATGACGACCGTGGATCTGAAAGAGTTAACACAGTTGCCTGCAAATTCAAAATTCCCTTCTTACCAGGACCTGTCCCAAGGTTCCAAAATGGCTTTGAACATAAAAAGTACGGAATGGCTTAAATTTGCTTTGAAGGAAGGATTACAAGGCAATGAGTAAGAGTAGCCTCCACAGTTCTTCTGGGAGGTCCCTCAATTTTCCCAAATAGGGTTTACTTTTTCCAAGTTCTGTATTTTATCCACAGTGGGCTTCCCGCATGGAACCATGGTGCCAGGAATCAACTCAGATTCCACCGACCTTCACAATGGGGAAGGCGGGGAGCAGGGATCTTTTGGTCCCAGGCGTCTTTACATACGTGAGCATCCTGGCTTTTTTGTTTTGTTTTTGTTTTGCGGTACGCGGGCCTCTCACCGTTGTGGCCTCTCCCACTGCGGAGCACAGGCTCCGGACGCGCAGGCTCAGCGGCCGTGGCTCACGGGCCCAGCCGCTCCGCGGCACGTGGGATCTTCCCCGACCGGGGCACGAACCCGTGTCCCCTGCATCGGCAGGCGGACTCTCAACCACTGCGCCACCAGGGAAGCCCTGAGCATCCTGTTTTTACAGGTGGGAAGCTGAGGCCCTGAGAGGGTCAGGGCAGAGTCAGGGCCTGAGCAGATCTTCAGGTCCAGAGCATCCCTTCTGAGGTCTCCACAAGAGTCTCAGGGGGCAGCCATGCAGGGCACTGGAGGCCGGCACTCCTGACCCTGGCCAGCACTTGGCCGCTCTCGCCTCTGCTTTTCCAGGATTTCTCAGACAACACTGGGGGCTGAGGGGGCTACTGCCCAGGGACCAGGGCCTGGGCCCCACCTGGCTTTAACCTGAGCAACTTTGTCCATGTAAGATTTTGTTCAAAAAAATTCTCCACCGCTTACAAAAAAAAAAAAAAAACCAGTTTGGAAATACAGCTATCTTTTCCACGTTCTTTTTTTTTGGGGGGGTCACATCTAAATGGGTTTCAGCAAAAATGTAAGGCTCTCGGCCATCAAGAATGCAGAGAAGAGGGTAATAAAGGCAGCTCTGCATTTGGGGCAGGGGATCTGATCAGACAGAGAAGAAGTGAGTGAGTGAGTGAGCGTGTGTGTGTGTGTGTGTGTGTTTGGGGGGGGTGTGTGTGTGTGTGTGTGTGTGCACCAAGCCCAGTCACAGAAAGTCCAGGCGGACAGGTCTGGTACAGGACATCCTGACCCACTCCTAAGAGTGGGTGGCAGACATGGCCTTGTTTATGCTCCCCGGATTCTAGATACACAAACAGTAAATCCCAACAGTATGTTTGCCTGCAGAGTCTGTGGCCAGCTTCAAAGTGGCATACAAGGACGCACAGGGCTCTAGGCTCAGCTGTACAGGCAGAGTCCTTCTAAGTGTCTGAGGAAGGCACAGAGGGAACATTCAGCCACCAAGCCATCTGACGGCTGGGAAATGCTCTCGAAAGAGCCCTGGCTTGGGCATGGGTCTGGTCTCAGAGCAGACCTTGATCCCCAGACTCCTGGGATGCCCTGGGCTTCGGCTCCATGTTCACCCGGCCCCAACCAGTATTCACAGCAGTGAGCTCTGCAACCTAGGTTGAAGGCCCAAGATCCCTGCTTCTGGGCCCCGCAGTGCCAACAGGAAACTGACCAAACCCCAAGGCGCAGCACGCAGGCTTCCGTATGATCTGGGGCCCACCTGTCAGGCAATCACTAAACCCCCCCGTGACTTTATTCCTGTATTTATCAATTGCATGAATGCCGGCTCAGCTGATGACTCCTGGGTCTATGTCCCTTCTGTGCCATCCAGAGCCTCACCCGGACCTGGTGGAAGGTGGGTGGGAGCTCACTGAGTGAATAAACGAAACGACAAATGAAATATGCAAGAGTACTTTGAAAACTGTGAGTTGCGGTCACAGATGTAAGACATTACTACTGCTAGTAAGAATACTATTGTCATGTGCAACGTTTTTATTCTTCTGGTATGCTTTATGGAAATAGGACATTTAAGAAAAATTAATCAACTACTTTTAAAAAGTAATGGCAATTATTTTCTGTGTGTGTGTGTGTGTGTGTGTGTGTGTGTGTGTGTGTGTGTTATGCGGGCCTCTCACTGTTGTGGCCTCTCCCGTTGCGGAGCACAGGCTCCGGACGCGCAGGCGCAGCGGCCATGGCTCACGGGCCCAGCCGCTCCGCGGCACGTGGGATCTTCCCGGATCGGGGCACGAACCCGTGTCCCCTGCATTGGCAGGCGGACTCCCAACCACTGCGCCACCAGGGAAGCCCGCAATTATTTTCTTATGGTAAAAAATTATAAAGAAAAGTTTAAACATATATAGTCCAAGCAACTAAATATAACCCAGATATAACCCAATGATACTTTGGTGTATTTTTTTCCAGTCTGTTTTCTATATGTGGACATGTGTGTGTGTGTAAACATGTAATATAAGTGGGATCAAATTGCATACTTTTTATTTCCTGCCATTTTCAGTTAACATGTTACTACGAACACTTTGCTGTGTTTTGACATCTAAGCGCAGGGTCCCCGGCACCCCACTTCCTAGCCCAGCGACTGTGGGCGATTCATTCCACCTCACTTGAGTCCTTGTTTTCTCATCTCTAAAATAATCTTACTGGGGCAGATACTGCTAGTGTTCACCAATATCAATTTTTACCTCTTTGCAGGCATATTGTTAAACTCTGTTTCCCAGTCTCCTTTGCAGCTGGATGAGACCACGTGACCATATTCTGGCCAACGGGATGTGGGAGGAAGTGATGTATGCCACTTGCATGCCTAGCTCGTAGGGTCTCCCACAAATAAGCCTTTTCTCTTTCTTCTTACTCTCCAGGCCGCAGGCCCCCATACTGACTGGATGAACCAAGAAGATCATGAAACAACTAGACGGCGGACCCACAAGACGAAACAGGTCTGGGTCCCCAAGTCAGGGCTTGGAGAAGGACCCAACTGGCCTGCGATGTGAACAAGAAATAAACCTCCTTTGCTTAAGCCACTGAGACATCAGGACTGATTTGTTTCTGCAGCCTAGACTAATGTGATAGCTACCTACCTCATAAGGTAGGCTATGCTTTTAAATAAAATATTGAGGGCTTCCCTGGTGGCACAGTGGTTAAGAATCTGCCTGCCAATGCAGGGGACATGGGTTTGAGCCCTGGTCCGGGAAGATCCCACATGTTTCAGAGCAACTAAGTCCGTGCACCACAACTACTGAGACTGTGCTCTGGAGCCCACACTCCAACAAGAGAAGCCACCGCAATGAGCAGCTCGCGCACTGCAGTGAAGAGCAGCCCCCGCTCACTGCAACTAGAGAAAGCCTGCGCGCAGCAACGGAGACCCAACTCAGCCAAAGGAAGAAAAGAAAAACCAAATAAATGAATTTAGAAAAAAAAAATTATAAAAAAATATTGAAATCAACAGCTCATAAAAAGCACTCCACAGACATGAGCCTCTAAAAATGAAAGGATAATGAATAAATGAACAAGCCACTGATTAAATTGGATGATATACACCCTACATGTGTTGGATTTCAGAGAAGTGAGAAATCACGGTGGACAGGAGAAAGCAGTAGAAGGAGGTGTTGAGTGGAATCTGGTAGGATGTGTAGGAATTGGGCCCAGGAGAAGAATTGGAAGGGGCTTCTGGGAAGAAGACAATTCATTCAACCTGTGTGTGTTTGTCAATAACCCAGGAGGTAGGAAACGCAGTGAGGGACATTCTGTATCAGTATAATACTTGGAAGATGGGAAGGACCAGGAATTGGGCCATGCTCAGCTACCAGGGCTGGCCACCGGAGGACTGGAAAGGTTTTCTGTGGCCTTTCCATCCTGTTCACTTTCTATTCTGGAGCCCAGTACTGTCCTGGAAGGAGCTCCACCCCTCAGTATTGGTAGACATGGTCTTAGTTTCCTGAAGTCCCCCAAAATCCATAGAGTAGGTACATGGGAGGAAGTGATGTGTGCCACAAGAGATGTAGAGGAGAAGGGTATTAAAAATAATCTGAATTCCAATTCCCCCATGTTATAGACGATAAAACTCAAGGCCCAGGAGAATCCATAGCTCATGTTTGCACACATGACACAGTAGCTTAGTGTCAGAGGCAAAACACAAATGTAAACCAGGTGATGCATTTTCCTTTATAACCTTCCACCAGCCTCCCAGCCCACCTGGAATAAAACCCACTTCTGACTGTGATCTACAAAGCCCTATAAGATCCAGTCCCTCCCACCACTCTTTCTGGTATGGAGGAAAAACCTGGCTGGTTTTCACCAATACATCTGGTGCATGGCTGGACATTTCCCAGCCCCACTTCCGTGCATCTAGGAGAGATCAGGGATCTGAGTTCCGACCAATGAAATGTGAGCAGGAGTCAACGATACCCCTTCCAAGCTGCTTCCTAAAAACTACCACACAATTCCCCATCACCTCTCTCTTCCCTTGGGTACTGGCTGGATGCATGTATCCCATGGAAGGCTCCCAGGCACTAGGCACTGGGGGAAGACAGAGTCACGTGACATCAGGAGCTTGAGTTCCTCAAAGACTGAAGGAGAGAGAATCCCCTACACCCACATAGAGCTAAGAAGTGAGCTAGAATCAGCCCTTTACTGCATCGTCAAGCCTCTGAGCTCTGGGAGTCATTTGTTATTGCAGCTAGGGTTAACTTACCCTGGCTAATGCAAGCCTCCTCTTCCTTCACACTCTGCTGGCTACGCATCACCTCCTTTGGCACCCACCCTCGTACACTGTACTCTCACCGTGCCGACCTTCTGTATGGTTTTCGTTATGAGCCAGGTTTTCTCCTGTCTCTGGTCTGTTCACTTGCTCTCCCCCTTGCCTGCAAAGCTCCCCTCCCTGACCTCATCTTTGCTCCCTTCTCACCGTGCAATGCTCAGCTTCAATGTCATCTTCTTGGAGAGACTTTTCCTGATCACTACTAGTTCGCTGTAGTCACACCCTATTTCTCACGCTTTCATTACACTCTTATGATCAGTTACTATCTAGAATTATCTTGTCTATCCATCTCTTTGCTTAATTAGTTTAAATCTCCTCCCTCTAGAATATAAACTTCATGCGGTCAGGGACTTGGCCTGTTTGTTTCACTGCAATATCCCCAGCACTTAGAGCATATTAAGTGCTTAAAAAATATTTGTAAATGAATGAGTAGTGAATGGATGTGTGCACAAACATTAGTCCCGTGACATCCAGGATAAACCCATTCGATCACCCCCCGTGATTCACTTCTGAATCACAAATACCGCCAAACGTTTCAGAGCAGAGGGGTTTTCCCATCAGTTGACCAGAGAAGGGTGGGCCTGGTCTGAGGTTCGAGGTCGGTTTGTCTATTTAGCCAGTTAAAGAAGGGCCCAGGGCTTCCCTGGTGGCGCAGTGGTTGAGAATCCGCCTGCAGATGCAGGAGACACGGGTTCGTGCCCTGGTCCGGGAAGATCCCACATGCTGCGGAGCAACTAAGCCCGTGAGCCATGGCCGCTGGGCCTGCGCGTCCGGAGCCTGTGCTCCGCAACGGGAGAGGCCACAACAGTGAGAGGCCCGCATACCGAAAAAAAAAAAAAGAAGGGCCCAGATATCTCGGTAGCCTCCCCTGAGCAGAGAGGTTTACAGCCCTTTGCTCTGAAGGCCCCACAGCTGCTGGCGCCTGCTGGGTTTGGCACATGGCTCTGTAAGAGGTCGGAAGTATTTTTCCATTTTGCTGGAAAGAGCCTCTTGGCAATCTGTGGGAGGTTGGAGATTGCAGGAGAAAAGCCCAGAACGGCCCCTTGCGATTATTTACAGCCCAAACTTCCTCAGCTCTGCCAGCACCCAGGGAGACCTTCCTCCCAGCATTTTCTCCAGGGAGAGCCAGCTGTCTCTGCCTTCACTCAGGAAGACAGACAGCACAGGGAGAGCCTTTGGGGGAGCTGGCCTGCTCCTACCCACCTGGCAGATGAGCAACCCGAGGCCCTGGGGGTTAGGAAGGCTTCACTAACATGCAGAGAAACGATGCAGTGTCCTCCCTCGTCCGACTTCCAGATTTCCCTCAGTAAAACAGAGAGCAGACCCATTCCACCCTCCACCCCACCCATGAGATAGATACTAAAAGAATCAGCCCTTCCCTACAGAAGGGGAAACTGAGGCACCAGCAGTTTAGCAATGTGCCCCCATGAGGTCCAGAACTCGGGTTCAGACCCAGCAGCCGGTGCTCTTGATCACTGTGCTGCCCACAGTTTGATCCTGGTCTCCCTGGAGCCTACCTCCGAGGACCTTAGGGATAAAATGGTGTGACGGGTATGGTGGGGTGCTGGGAGCTGCAGGCATCTCTGCCACTACGAGTGACCTTAGAAGAGGAGGAGACAGTCCCGAGGGGAAGAGGAGAAATCTGGATTAGTCAGGGTTCTCCAGAGAAGCGAAACCAATAAAATATACATAGAGAGATCTATTTTAAGGAATTGGCTTTCCCAGTTATGGAGGCTGGCGATCCTAAACCTACAGCTCTGTCCTGGGTCTCCAGCCTGCTGGCCTACCCTGTTGATTTTGGACTTGCCGGCCTCTGTAATCACATGAATCAATTCCTTAAAATAAATCTTTTTTTTTTTTTTTTTTTTTTTTGTGGTACGCGGGCCTCTCACTGTTGTGGCCTCTCCCATTGCAGAGCACAGGCTCCGGACGCGCAGGCTCAGCGGCCATGGCTCACGGGCCCAGCCGCTCTGCGGCATGTGGGATCTTCCTGGACCGGGGCACGAACCCGTGTCCCCTGCATCGGCAGGCGGATTCTCAACCACTGCGCCACCAGGGAAAATAAATCTTTTTTTCTATGTATATGCATCCCATTGTTTCCGTTTCTCTAGAGAACCTGAAACCGAGCAGGACCCTCTGGGGCTCCTGGGCAAGGAAGCCTTCCTGTCCCCCATTTCTTGTTTGTAGAGAACAGACTCCAGCTTCCATGACCTCCAGTGAATTCCAAAGGGCAAATTCATGGCAGATATTTTTATTTTTATTTATTTATTTATTTATTTTTAACATCTTTATTGGAGTATAACTGTTTTACAATAGTGTATTAGTTTCTCCTTTACAACAAAGTGAATTAGTTATACATATACATATGTTCCCATATCTCTTCCCTCTTGCGTCACCCTCCTTCCCATCCTCCCTATCCCACCCCTCTAGGTGGTCACAAAGCACAGAGGTGAACTCCCTGTGCTATGCAGCAGCTTCCCACTAACTATCTAATTTACGTTTGGTAGTGTGTATATGTCCCTGCCATTCTCTCACATCGTCACAGCTTACCCTTCCCCCTCCCCATATCCTCAAGTCCATGCTCTAGTAGGTCTGTGTTTTATTCCCGTCCTACCACTAATCTCTTCATGACATTTTTTTTCCTTAGATTCCATATACATGTGTTAGCATACGGTATTTGTTTTTCTCCTTCTGACTTACTTCACTCTGTATGACAGACTCCAGTTCTATCCACCTCATTACAAATAACTCAGTTTCATTTCTTTTTATGGCTGAGTAATATTCCATTGTATATATGCGCCACATCTTTATCCATTCATCTGTTGATGGACACTTAGGTTGCTTCCATGTCCTGGCTATTGTAAATAGAGCTGCAATGAACATTGTGGTACATGACTCTTTTTGAATTCTGGTTTTCTCAGGGTATATGCCTAGTAGTGGGATTGCGGGGTCATATGGTAGTTCTATTTGTAGTTTTTTAAGGAACCTCCATACTGTTCTCCATAGTGGCTGTATCAATGTACATTCCCACCAGCAGTGCAAGAGTGTTCCCTTTTCTCCACATCCTCTCCAACATTTATTGTTTCTAGAGTTTTTGATGATGGCCATTCTGACCGGTGTGAGATGATATCTCATTGTAGTTTTGATTTGCATTTCTCTAATGATTAATGATGTTGAGCATTCTTTCATGTGTTTGTTGGCAAGTTGCTACTGGGGGAAGGGAGGGGATGCAGAGACCAGGGAGGAGCAGCCAAGAAACCACCTGAGGCCAGATTAAAGGGACCAAAGCAGCTCATCAAGACTAGGAGACCACCTGAGATGAGATTAAAGGAGTGTGGGGGGCCCTGCACACACCCTAATCTGGTCAGCAACCCCACCCTTGAACTGCTGCTATAAAACTCCTCACCAATGCCTCCAGGGTTGGGACACATAGTTTTTGAGGGATGCGAGCCTGCTGTATCCCCCTTTGCCTGGCAAAGCAATAAAGCTATTCTTTTCTACTTCACCCAAAACTCTGTCTCCAAGATTCCATTCGGCACTGGTGCCCAGAGGCTGGCTGAGCTTTCGGCATCAAACCATAACACACGCACACACGCGCGCACACACACACACACACACACTCATACACGCTGAACCCCATAGTGGCTTCCCTTGACCCCAGGACAAAGTCCAAACTCCTTTTCATAGCTTTCGAAGTCTTTCTCCCCCTCTCCATTTTTCTACCCCCAGACTCAGCTCTCTCATGGCCCCTGCCACACTCACCAAGCTCTGGCCAAGCTCGTGTTCTCTCAATTCCTCACAAAATGCCTTCTTCAGCTCTATCAACAAGCCACACTCTCCAAGCCCCAGGGCCTTTGCACATGCTGCTCCCACCACCTTGGAACCTATCCCGCCCAGCTTCCCAGCTAAACCTTCCTTCTTCTGGCAGGAGCTTAAGTGTAGCTTCCACTGGAGCAATTCCCTGTCAAGTAGCACCGAAATGGCTAATCAATCATTTGTGAAATTGCATATTTAATATCTGTCTTCCCCGAAAGTTTAGGTCCACCAGCAAGGAAACATCAGAGCCTGCTTTGCTCTCACAGGGTCCCCAATGCCAGTGACTGGGCACATCAGAGGTTGACATACAATTTAAAAGGCTGAACAGGGACTTCCGTGGTGGCACAGTGGTTAAGAATCAGTGCTCTCAATGCAGGTGGCCTGGGTTCGATCCCTGGTCAGGAAACTAGATCCCACATGCATGCTGCAAATAAGCGTTCACATGCCATAACTGAGGAGCCCGCCTGCCGCAACTAAGACCCGGTGCAATCAAATAAATAAATAAATATTGTAAAATAAATAAATAAGAAATCAAAGGCTGAATATATGAATACCTATTATAATCCAAATTGTATTTCCGGTTGGCTACAACAATAATCATGCTTTCTCACCCCTGGTCACATATTCTTTGCCTGGGTGACAAAAGCACACTCAAAAATTTCTCCGTTATTGCCCCATCTGTGATCATACACTGATTAATTAAAGCATGAGGCAACAAGTGAAGGTACTTTTCACGCGTACAGCTGATTCTCCCTGCCCCAGCCTCTCCCTGCTTTTCCCTTCCCACCCATGTCATCCAGCTGAGCGTTCCGATCTCAGCTTCCATCTTTTCTTTCTAGTGGGACAGCCTCATGGCAAATTCAGATTCAAGATACTCTGTGTAAGCCAGGGCAAGTTACGGAAGCTCCCTGGCCAGGTCCCTCCTCTGCAAAATGAGAAGCTGAATCAGAGGACCGTGGAGGCCCCTCAGCCCTGACTCTGTGTGCCCCACAGTTGTCTATTTTCCTTTGCATCTCGGCCCAACTGCTGCTTCTTGCTGCCAAGACTTCCTGTGCCTGGGAGCGAAATCTGCCCCTCACTTTCCACCCCAATAACCCTCAGGCCACACCACAAACAGAAAACAGGACTTCCTTCTTCTGTCCAATACCTGTCATTGCAGAAGCTGAGTCAGCTCTCCTCAGTGGGTCTTACACACTCACACTCACACACACACACATACGCACACACATACTCATACACATTCATATCATGTTACCTTTATTCCAGGAAGCGTTTTCAGTTATTAGCAGCAGAAACCAGTTCTGGTACATGTAGGGAGGAGACAGGGAGGATGATGAGGGTGAGGCAGAGAAATTGGAAAAATCTCCCAGAATCACAGAAGTTGGACAGCCAGGTCTTGAGAAGGACACGGAGAAACATGCAGGAGCAGAAACGAGCACGGGGTTTCTTCCGAGTTCTGCAAGCAGCACAGATCAACCCACCACCACTTCCTTACTTGTGTTACTGAATTATAGCCTACATATAAAAGATTATATTCATTCACAATACATGTAAATCAAACCAGCATGTTCTATGCCTTAAAATTATACGGTAATGTATGTCAATTATTTCTCAATAAAACTGGGGGAAAATTACGTTCATAATATATCAGTATGGAGTCAAGAATACAGTAATGGGTGGGAGGGATAAATTAGGAGTTTGGGATTAACAGATACCCATTACTATATAGAGATAAACAACAAGAACCTACTGTATAGCACAGGGACCTACACTCAATATCTTGTACTACAAAGCTACAGTAGTCAAAACAGTATGGTACCGGCACAAAAACAGAAATATAGATCAATGGAACAGGATAGAAAGCCCAAAGATAAATCCTATGGTCACCTAATCTATGACAAAGGAGGCAAGAATGTACAATGGAGACAAGACGGTATTTTAAATAAATGGTGCTGGGAAAACTGGACAACCACATGTAAAAGAATGAAATTAGAACGCTACCTAACACCACACACAAAAATAAACTCAAAATGGATTAGAGACCTAAATGTAAGACCAGACACTATAAAACTCTTAGAGGAAAACATAGGAAAAACACCCCCTTAACATAAATCACAGCAAGATCTTTTATGACCCACCTCCTAGAGTAATGAGAATAAAAACAAAAATAAGCGAATGGGACCCAATTAAACTTAAAAGCTTTTGCATAATAAAGGAAACCATAAACAAGATGAAAGAAAACCCACAGAATGGGAGAAAATATTTGCAAATGAAGCAACACACAAAGGATTAATCTCCAAAATATACAAACAGCTCATGAAGCTCAGTATCAAAAAAACAAACAATCCAATCAAAAAATGGACGGAAGACCCAAATAGACATTTCAGCAAAGAAGACATACAGATGGCCAAGAGGCACAGGAAAGCTGCTCAACGTCACTAATCATTAGAGAAATGCAAATCAAGACGACAATGAGGTTTCACCTCACACCGTCAGAATGGCCATCATCAGAAAATCTACAAACAATAAATGCTGGAGAGGGTGTGGAGAAAAGGGAACCCTCCTGTACTGCTGGTGGGAAAGTAAATTGATACAGCCACTGTGGAGAACAGTAAGGAGGCTCCTTAAAAAACTACAAATAGAACTACCATACAACCCAGCAATCCCCCTACTGGGCATATACCCTGAGAAAACCATAATTCAAAAAGAGTCACGTACCACAATGTTCACTGCAGCTCTATTTACAATAGCCAGGACATGGAAGCAACCTAAGTGTCCATCAACAGATAAATGGATAATGAAGATATGGTACATATATACAATGGAAGATTACTTAGCCATAAAAAGGAACAAAACTGGGTCATTTGTAGAGATGTGGATGGACCTAGTGTCTGTCATACAGAGTGAAGTAAGTCAGAAAGAAAAAAACAAATATCGTATATTAACGCATCTATGTGGAATCTAGAAAAATGGTACAGGTGAACCTGTCTGCAGGGCAGGAATAGAAAGGCAGACGCAGAGAATGGACATGTGGGCATGGAGTGGGGAAGGGGAGGGTGGGATGAACTGGGAGATTAAGGTTGACATAAATACACTACCATGTGCAAAATAGAGAGCTAGTGGGAACCTGCTGTATAGCACAGGGAACTCAGCTCGGTGCTCTGTGATGGCCCAGTTGGGTGGGATGGGGTGGGGAGGGAGGTCCAAGAGGGAGGGGATGTGTGTATACATGTGGCTGATTCATTTGGCCATGTGGCAGAAACTAACACAACATGGTAAAGCAATTGTACTCCAATTTAAAAAAATCTTGTAATAGCCTATAACGGCAAAAAATCTGAAAAAGAATATATATATATGAATATATATATATATATGAATATATATATATATGAATCACTTTGCAGTACACCGGAAACTAATACAACATTGTAAATCAACTATACTTAAATTTTTAAAAAAGAACAAGGGGCTTCCCTGGTGGCGCAGTGGTTGAGAGTCCTCCTGCCGATGCAGGGGACGCGGGTTCGTGCCCCGGTCCGGGAGGATCCCACGTGCCGCGGAGCGGCTGGGCCCGTGAGCCATGGCCGCTGAGCCTGCGCGTCCGGAGCCTGTGCTCTGCAACGGGAGAGGCCACAGCAGTGAGAGGCCTGCGTAACGCAAAAAAAGAAAAAGAGAACAAGGACATAGTAATAAACTGGCCTCCCATGTACCCACCACCAGGTTAAGGAACAGAATGCCACCAACAGGCTAGAAGTCCCCATGTGCCCTTCTGGACCACAGAGCCCTGACCCTGGTCCAGCCTCACATCCATCCCCTCAGAGGTCAAGTTACTGGAAAAGAGCCTCTGATCGGCCCAACACACGCCCACGACTTGATTTAAAGTTTCCATGAAACTGATGCAGTGGGGACCAAGGGGGCCTACGCGTGAAGGGGCTGTTTTCAGAAGACGTGGGTCTGAGCGGTGGGCAGGCAAAGCCAGGCTGTCCCCGGGCGGATTTGCCCCAAAGGTTGCCTCCTTCTCCTGTGTTTGAGGAGGTTTCTTTTGGCTTTGGCTCACCTTCCTTTGCACCTCCTCTCTGATTTAGGCACCTGTCCACAGGGTTGATCCAGAACGATATCTGAGTGACAGCAGGCTGTGCTCAGAATTGCTTCTCTCCCTATCTTGGTCATTTCTGCCTTGAACCCAGCAAGAACAGATTTTTCCCTTGGAATGAGTATTTTCCCAAGAAGCCCCTGAGTCCTTCATACAAAGAGGCCACTTATGGGACCAGCCTACAGCTGGAATCCTGAGCTCCCCATCTCAACAAAGAGGGCAGAGATGGGGACAGAATCAGAGCAGTAGCTTCTGCTGTTGTCCCATGTGACAGAGACGGCTAGCTGTCCACCTGGACCTATTCCCCTTATTTCTTAGTAATGAACGTGTGTAGCTGGACACAAGCTGCCTGGTTAGGCTGTATTCCCCAGGCTGTCATGGGCTTGATATATGCTATTTGGGTGTCTAGAATTTAAGCCACAGGGAGTGCTTCTACCACATTCTATTTCCTTTCCTGTAAGAGGGAACCCAGACGTGGCAGTGACCCAGCTCCAACCATGCAAATGACTTTATGACCTAGGGAATAATGGAGTAAGAAATGGTAGGAACCTGGGTCCCTGAATGACCACATGGAGAACAGCCTCCCCAGATAGCTCACTTCAGAACTGTTATGTGAGCGCAAGACATAGATGTCTATGCCTGTAGCCACTCTTGGGGGATGAGGGGCTCTTTGCTGCAACAGCTCTGTACTCACTCCACTAATACTCTCACCAATCCAAAAGGACATTTATCTCAGGATCCAGAAGAGAAAATCCCTGATGATTGTGATGCAGAACCAGGAAAAGCTTATTCATCAGCAGGTCTCAGCCCAAGTCACTTGCCATGTGCTATAGAAGCTCAGGCTTTAGGTAAAAACAACGTCACCCCAGGAGACACTCCTATAAAGTGCCCATGAATCGTAAATGGACTAACACATTTGTCTATTACTTCCCAGCCAGGATCAGGGGATCTGAGGGAGTAATACACAGCACTGACGAGATCTGGGGGGCAGGAGGGTAAGGACACATCCCCGAGACTGCATTACAGCATGATGAAGGTTGAGAAGTGTGAGCCTTAGGAATGAATAAAGAAGATGTGGTATATATATATATATATATATATATATACACAATGGAATATTACTCAGCCATAAAAAAGAACAAAATAATGTCATTTGCAGCAACATGAATGGACCTAGAGATTGTCATACTGAGTGAAGTAGGCCAGATGCACAAATACAAATATCATATGATAACACTTATATGTGGAATCTTAAAAAAGGGTACAAATGAACTTATTTACAAAACAGAAATAGACTCACAGATGTAGAAAACAAACTTATGGTTACCAGGGGGTAAGGGGGGGAAGGATAAATTGGGAGATTGGGATTGATTTATACACACTACTATATATAAAATAGATAACTAATAAGAACCTACTATATAGCATAGGGAACTCTACTCAATACTCTGTAATGACCTATATGGGAAAAGAATCTTAAAAAGAGTGGCTATATGTATATGTATAACTGATTCACTTTGCTGTACACCTGAAACTAACACAACATTGTAAATCAACTATACTCCAATAAAAAATTAAAAAAAAAAAAAAAAGAAGAAGAAGGGTGAGCCTTGATGCTGCTTCAGGGGATACCAAAAGGTAACCTCTAAGAACAGTGAGGGGAAAATGAGAAGGAAAAGAAAAGGACACAGAAGGAGAGAGTGAGAAGCACAGACAGAAAACAAACGTGAAATCAACTTGAAAGCAACATCTCAGATTCAAAGACAGAGAAAGGGAGAGCACAGGAAGATGAGCTTGGAGAAGCTGGTGAGAGGGGTCACGTTTCACCACATCAGAGCCTCGGGTCCCCATCTGCATCCCGGTGTCTCAGGTTTCATCATCACTAAGATGAAAACCATCTGGCCTTCCGCACGCTACCCTCCAACTCAGTGTTTTTCCAGCTGCCCTGCCACGTGGGGGGGGTTCGTGCGTGAGTCAGAGGCGAGACCTCAGCGGGGCCTCAATCACCTCTCCTGCTGGTCTCTTCTTCAGATGGGAAGCTGGTCTCAGAGACTGTGGCCCGGCGGGGAGCCCTTGCCACCTGCAGGGCATTCAAACTCGACAAAATGCTTCCACAGCACAGTGCATTCAGTCTTCACAGCCGGGTGACGCAGCCTGGGTGAGAAGGGAAAACGGCTCAGAGCAGGGACGGGATGTGCCTAAGCTCCGCCCCCCCCGCCCAGGGCCTGGCCGCCAGCAAGATACCGGCCCCACCCTGCCATCCCTCTCACCCAGCTGTGGAGATGGTGGTGGGCATCAGACCTCACCGCCAACAGCCAGCCCCTCTTCCTGCTGCCAACCTGTAGGCAGAGGAATCTGTGCTCGTCCAGCTTAATGGGCAGGGTAGGAGGAGCCAGATGGGCAGGCTGCTCTGGTGGCTTCGGCGCCTGACCTACTGGGACCGCCCAGCAGCCAGCCTTGCCAAGTCGTGGGGAGAAGCTTGGCTCACTTCAGCCCCATGGAAGAGGAAGGCAGAAGGGTGCCCGGTTACCCTCCATCTCCCTGGATCACCATATTAACTCCCTCGAATTCTCCTGCATTCCTCGGCTTGTGGCCCCTTCCATCTTCAAAACCAGCAACGGTGGTGGAGTTCTTCTCACTTTGCATGCGTCTGACATGGACTCTTCTGCCTCCTTCTTCCACGTCTACGGACCCGTAGGACTACACCGGGGCTGGGTAATCCAGGATAATCGATTTTAAGGTCAGTTGATCGGTAACCTTAATTCCATCCGCAAGTTAATTCCCCCTTGCCCCGTGACATAACATAGGACGTGGACATCTTTTTTTTTTTTTTTTTGCGGTATGCGGGCCTCTCACTGTTGTGGCCTCTCCCGTTGCGGAGCACAGGCTCCGGACGCGCAGGCCTGGCGGCCATGGCTCACGGGCTTAGTTGCTCCGCGGCATGTGGGATCCTCCCGGACCGGGGCACGAACCCGTGTCTCCTGCATCGGCAGGCAGACTCTCAACCACTGCGCCACCAGGGAAGCCCATGGACGTGGACATCTTTGAGGGAGCCGTTATTCTGTCTACCACATCACCCCTTGGGGATATGGGCCCAGTTGTCGGAGCACCTGTAGGTTTGGCACGCCTCAAGTTCCACAACAGACCAGCGAAGGCCTTCTCTGTGTCTCTCCTAGGATCAGGGAAGGGGAAGCGAGAGGGCTGAACGGATGGCTTCCTGACATCAGATTCGTTGGGAGGCAAAATGGGTTTCCTAAGCCTGAGGAGGGCATCTGACCTAGAGGCTCATGGAGATCGGCCCTAGGCTTGTAGCGCACCTGCGAAGGGGCGGGACCACTTGTACCCACTGCATGCAGGTTTGAGAATTTGGACTTGAGTTTCAGAAAAACCAGCTATCGGCTATTGGCAGAAGCGGAAGGCAAAAGACCTACAGAGAGAAGCGACACACGGAGGCCGCAAGGCGCCAAGAGCCGCGAGATGGAGGCGCTGGGAGCCGGAGGCTCCGTTCCTGCCGCACAGAGAGAGGCGGGGCCACGGGGACGGCACGGTGACGGGGAGGGCGGGACGTGTGTCCCGGGCGCCCTCCCCGCCTCAGCCCTGCGCCAGCAGCGGCTCCGCTAACAGGCCCTTATATGCCGACCACCTGCAGCCTCTGGATGCACCCTTGCCCCTCTCTTCCTGCCCTGGGGCTTCTCGGATCTATAGGAGGGGCTGCCTGGGCGACCCCGCTCCACACTCCCGGAAGCACCACCCAAGAGCGTGGGGGAACCAGTGCTTCACTGGGAAACCCTCCCCGAGCTGGGGAAATGCCTCTCCCTCTTGTCCCGGGCCAGGCATTTCTGAGACACAATCCAACCCACCTTAGAAGGTCCTCGAGGTGACAGGGCCCAGCACCCACAGCAGTGGCCAATTCCGGAAAGCATCCTTGCGTCGCCTCCCCGCCTTCCTAGCATCCCGTCCACCAGTTCCTGCTTCTGGTCCACGTGGTCACCTCCCAGACAGCACCCTGCCCAGAAGCCTGTGTCTCAGTCTTCCATGGATGCATAGCCCACTAAGTCCTTACGCATGCCCGTCAGCTCGGTGCTGTTTTCTGTCTGTATTTGACAGACGAGGAAGCTCAGCCAGGGCAAGATAAGGGCCTCAGCTGAGATTCACAGCAGAGCCAGAGTGTGGAGCGGGCAGCCCCTCTCCCAGACTGCACGCCCAGCACTCGGGGTCCACAGCCAGTCTTCGCGGCGCTGCCGGGGACTGGGTGCCAGCACGCGGAGTTCAGAAGGGTTTGCTGGGACACACCCCGGGCCAGAGAGCCGGGGGTCAGGTGAACCGCACCCTGGGTTCACACCCTCTGGGCTGATGGGGTGGATGCCCAGTGTCTCTGAGGCTCTGCCGCCCAGACATCTGGTCTCAGCACCTCTGTGCCTGAGGGTGGAGTCGAGAAATCCACACATACCTGAGGGGCTGTTGCTTAACCACGCGGAGCCTCCATCTGCAATTTAAGATTTTACTTTCTGAGCCGAGAATGGACCACCTTGTGGGGGGGGGGGTGCGTGTGTGTGTGGTGTGTCAGCGTATGTGTGTTGGTGGGATGTGTGTGCGCTGTGTACTTGCGTTTGTGTGGCTTGCGTGTGCATGCGTGTTAGAGACTACTTTTTTGAGGTACAGTTGACTTACAATATTATGTTTCAGGTGTACAACATAGATTCACAATCTTTAAAGGTTATAGTCCATTTAGCGTTATTATAACACGTTGGCTATATTCCCTGTGCGGTACAATATATCCTTAGAGCTTATTTATTTTATACATAGCCGTTTATACCTCTTAATCCCCTACACCATCTTGCCCTTCCCCCTGGAGGCTACTTTATTTTTTTTATTTTTTATTTTTTAAAATTTATTTATGTATGGCTGTGTAGGGTCTTCGTTTCTGTGCGGGGGCCACTCTTCATCGCACTGCACGGGGCCTCTCACTGTCACGGCGTCTCTCGCTGTGGAGCACAGGCTCCAGACGCGCAGGCTCAGTAGCTGTGGCTCACGGGCTTAGTTGCTCCGCGGCACGTGGGATCTTCCCAGACCAGGGCTCGAACCCGTGTCCCCTGCATTGGCAGGCAGATTCTTAACCACCAAGCCACCAGGGAAGCCCTGGAGGCTACTTTAGATCGTGAAGTCAGGCGAGCCTCTTGGAGAGTTGACACTTGAGCCTGAATCACCAGAAGACCTGACCACGGAACAGGGGACAATCTGAACGGGCCACCCCCAAGGCCACAGCTCTGGCACGTGGTGACAGCATCAACCCCACCGGGTACTTGGGGTCACTCCTGGTGAAAACCCATGAGGGGTGTAGACAGAGGGGGGGAGAGGACAAACGGGAATGAGCCACCAAGTCCTCTGAGCCACACACACGGAATGAAAAGTCCTGGCTGAGCTTCCAAAGGAGCCGAGAGGAACCCTGTGCCCCGCCTGGAGCCTTTCTGCCAAGCTCGTCATTGTTCCGGACCCCCTCGTGCGGAGGCGCTGCCAGTGCATCATGGCTCCCAGCCTTCCTCTCTTTTTTTAAATTTTTTAAAAATTTATTTATTTATTTTTAATTTTAGGCTGCGTTGGGTCTTCGTTGCTGCGCGTGGGCTTTCTCTAGCTGTGGCGAGCGGGGGCTACTCTTCATTGTGGTGCGCGGGCTTCTTAATACGGTGTGGTGGCTTCTCTTTGTCGGAGCACGGGCTCTAGGGGTGCGAGCTTCAGTAGTTGTGGCACACGGGCTACGTAGTTGTGACTCGTGGGCTCTAGAGTGCAGGCTCAGTAGTTGTGGCGCACGGGCTTAGTTGCTCCGCGGCATGTGGGATCTTTCCGGACCAGGGCTTGAACCCATGTCCCCTACGTTGGCAGGCGGATTCTTACCCACCGTGCCACCAGGGAAGCCCCTTTCTTTATTTGTTTTAATTGTCTCCCAGTACTTATTTTAATTCCTTACTCTCAATGGTCACGGTAGGTTTTTTGTTAGTTCCCCAATCAGTTATCTACCAGGGAGCTACTACAGAGAAAAGTGATCTTATAATAGCAGACCTTTGTCCTGAGAACCCTCTATTATCAGGAAGAGAAGGTTAGTAAGTTTTAGAATTGCCTTTCTTCAAATGATACTGTGATTGCAATGTTGCTTTTATAAATATATCAGATCTCCACACACAAAATAGAATGCTTGGTGGTGCAGATGTCAAGAACATGGCTGATTCTGGAATCAGACATTAAAATACAGTATAAACAAGAGGCAGGTGAAACACCACCAAGGTATGAATTCTTTCCTTCTGTGGTTGTTCTGCGAATCACTGCGAGGTCAGGCAGGCATCCTCTCCTGAGGGAGTGCCCCAAAGGCAGCCTGCTGTAGGGCTTATATTGACTTGAAGGCGACAACTTGTTTTTACGTCCATCCTGGGCATTAGCCAACTTTGCTGGGCAAGACACATCTCTGGGCTTTAGCGTTACCATCTTTACCTTGAAGTTGTTGACTCTATCAGTGCTTCTCAAGTTGAAGCCAAGCAGCATCAGTATTACCTGGGAATTTGTTAGAAGCACTGCTTCCCAGGCCCCAGCTCGCACCTACTAAATTAGAAATTCTGGGGCTGGGCTTCAGCAATATGTGGGTTTTTTTCCCTCCAGTTTTATAGAGATGTGAGTGGCAAACAGCCCCGTATAAGTTTAAGGTGTACAGCGTAGTGATTTTTTTGAATTTTTAAAAAACTTTTTATTTTATATTGGAGTACAGCCGATTAACAATGTTGTGATAGTTTCAGGTGCACACGACTCAGCCATATATATATATGTATCCATTCTCCCCCAGACTCCCCTCCCATCCAGGCTGCCACATAACACTGAGCAGAGTTCCCTGTGCTATATAGTAGGTCCTTGTTGATTATCCATCTTAAATATAGCAGAGTGTACCTGTCGATCCCAAACTCCCTGACTAACCCTTCTCCCCACCCTTCCCCCTTAACTGTAAGTTCATTCTCTAAAACCGTGAGTCTGTTTCTGTTTTGTAAATAAGTTCATTAGTATCAGTTCTTTTTAGATTCCACATATAAGCGATATCATACAGTATTTCTCTTTCTCTGTCTGACTTCCTTCACTCTACAGCATAGTGATTTGACTTACCTACGTCATGAAATGATGACCCCAGTAGATGTAGCGTTCCTCCCCTTTCTCAGAGAGCCCGGATTGCCTAGGGGCCTTCCTTTGTGATCTTCCCTTCCCCACCTGCAGCTCTTATTTCCTTCTCACAGTGGAGCACCTGAGGTCAGATTTTATCTTACACAGCAAACCTCCCCTCCCCAAATGTTTTTTAAGTCTCTTACCTGCTGGCTTGTGAGTTCCATGTCACCTATCAGAGTGTAAAACAAAGCAAGGTTGTTGATACAGTCTGATATTGGTGGACAGGTTAAAAATCCATTCATGAAAGCATTTGTTTATTCATCCACCATTTCTCCAGTGCCCACCACACTGGTGAGGCTGATGGGTAAGAGATGAGGCCGCTGCCCCCAGGACTCCATGGGAACAAAGACATGTATGCAAATAACCCTGGAGCACCTGCTGGGTTCCAGGTGCCCAGGGAAGGGAAATAATCCCTCTCAACCGACAGGTCGAGGCAGGGAGGCATGGATGCCGTGGTGCTCAGGGCACCGCTACAAGCCCCTGCCGCCGGGCCTTCCAGGGCAGGGTCTCGGGGGCATGGGTGGTTAAGCTGAGGGTGCTGCAAGATGAAGGGAATGGGAAGTGATGGGGAGAGCTCCAGGGCTGGCTGAGTAAATATTCAGCCAGGATGTCCTGGTTATTAAAATACTGACGTTCTTCCATATGCATTAATAAATAGATATTTTCCCACATGCCCACCCCTAACACTCTGGTCAACCCATAAGGATTGAATTGTGTCCCCTCAAAAAATCTTTGAAGCCCTAACCCCAGTCCCTACGAATGTGACTTTATTTGGAAATAGGGTCTTTACAGATGATCAAGTTAAGATGAGGTCATTGGTCCCTAAGCCAATATGACCGTGTCCTTACAAAAAGGAGAAATTTGGACACAGACACGCACATCAGGAGAACGCCATGTGAAGACTGGAGTCAAGCTATCATAGCCAGGAAGCTGGGAGTGAGGCCTGACCACACCTTGACCTCAGACTTCCGGCTCCCAGGAATGCAAGACAATAAATATCTGCTGTTTAAGTCACTCACTTTGTTGCACTTTGGTACAGAGGCCCCAGGAACTAATACCTTCTTGCGATCCAGACATTAAAGGGGTAACTCCTCGTGGAGCAGGAGGCCTCTGGGACCCTGTTATTGCATATTGCCATTGTCCAGTATTTTTAATATCACCCTTGGAGAAAAGCAAATGTAAAAATATTGAGTGCATGCTCTTTCTGGAACTGAAAGGAAGCTTGAGTGGAGAGGAGAGGGGCGTAGGGGGAGGTTGACAAGGCTAGGAGCAGTGAGAAACGGTGAGGGTTTGAAGTGACAGATGCTGAGGTATGTTCTTGGAGGGGCCCTTGGGCTACCGGGTGGAGACTGGGTGGGGGAGGGGCAAATGTGTCCCTGAAGATGGTACCCGGGCTGGAGAGGATGGTGGCAACGAGAACAGGAGGAACCCTCATCCAGTGATTTTGGTTTTCCCTGTGAAGTAGCAGGAGGGTCATTTGCTTGGAGGAAGAGGAAATTTTGGAATTTGAAGGAAAAGAGAAGGACCAGTAGAGGAGAAACGATAGGCGACTCTAGGCGCTGTTTTGGGCCCAGCTGGGGTTGGCAATCCTTGGTCGACAGTGGCATCAGGGCCGTGTGAGCTTAGTAGAGAGGGGGTGGAGGACAGTGAGGGACAGGGGTACAGGGAGGGACAACGGGCAAAATGTCGCAGTGTGGGGAAAGTCATGCACGTCCTGTGGGAAGAAGGGAGGGTCATAGAAAGTAAAATGCCAATTTTGGTTAAAAGTGGCACGTTCACCATTAATGGGTCTCCTCTGTCACCCCAAAACCCCTTTAAAATATTAATAGAGGTATCACCCCAAAATGGTAATACTCCATAAAGGCATAAACACAGGAGAGGCTGTGCTAGCAGCTGAGAGAGTCACGACACTGTTAGTGGGCTGAAAGCAGAGGAGGGACCCGGAGGAGAATGGGGTGGTTTCCACCTAAGGGCACGAAGAGGGAGAGTCCGTATAAACACACCACTCGACCACAGGGCCCTCGGGGGATCGGCGTCTGAGGCACCAGGTACCACGAAACGAGCGTGTTGGATTCCGGACTAAAAGGGGAGTGGAGATTGGATGAAAGTTTCTCTACAAAATGTTTGGGTTCCCGGTCCCCTGTCTGACACCAGCATCAGCTTCTTCCTTCCCATGTCACCTCCAGCCCCAGGACATGAGGTTTATCCTCTGGAAAAATCAGATTGAAAGGCATAAAGGTGAGACATGAAGCTGAACGGCCTAGGGAGCTGTAAACATCAGCACGTTGAGCTCTGGCACCCACAGAGCTGTCCCCCGAAAGCCAGGGCATCGGTAGGTTCTTCTCTGGGAAGCTGAGTGGCTGCAGAGGAAACACTGCAGCACTGACATTTGGAGGTTCCCCGACAGCATTCCCTGCTTGCTGTTCGGTTGTTCCTCCATGAGGTGCACTTGGCACCAAGGCCAGCCCAGGTATGCAGAACCTTGGACAGCTCACTCTTCAAAATAAACAGACAGCTGAGGGAACTGGCCCTTTGAGGAAACCCTCTAAGCTAAAAGCAAAGAAGAAAAGAGACCAAGGATAAGCAGTGCAGAAAATACAAGAAATTTTTAAAGTATAATTTATATGTTCATAAGGATGAAACAGTGCATCCATTAAAGAAGAACAGGATGCTATGAAAAAAAAAAAGAGGAACAAGAATAAGCAGAGATCTTATACATCTACCCAGAAACAACATTTCACATCAGAGACAAAGTAACATGAAAACTGATGCTCGATGTAACCAAATATTTTATATTACCATATTGAAGGGATGCGGGGAGCAGACCAAGAGGAATATATGTAGTCATGCACAAAGATGGGGGGATGTGCCGTAGCATGTCAGGCCGAGTGCACAGAGCAGCACAGGCAAAGGCCCAGAGGCACGGCAATATGATACACGGATTGGCCTAAGCATGGAATGTCCATGGGGGGCTGTTGTGAGCGTGTTTATTCCTGTTGATCTCCCTCCATCTCGGAATACCTTTGCTGAGTTTGGGTGATTCCCCACCCAATGACTTTTGGAGGGTGGCAAATGCTTTCCCAGCCTCTCCTGCAACTGCGGTGCAGGCACGTGGCCACAAGTCCCAATCAGACGTTCCCAAATGGCCTTTGAATCAGAAGCTAGTAAGGACCTGGAAACCCATCCCAGGACGGTGGCAGCAGCTGCCCCAGCTCCCTGGCACATTAGCAGTGGCAGCAACAGTGTCTACATAGGCGAAGCTCCCAGGTGGCTTTGGGGCACCATTCCTGGCTGGACAGCCTCTAAGCCCAGCCTCTAGTGTCCCCACTCCCACACCCACCGCCAGGCTTGGGCCACCTACTCATGGCCTTGGGTGCACAGACCTGCGCCAAAGACCAGCCTTCCATTGTAGGTCTTCAAGGGCTCTGTGTGCACAGGGGAGGGGGGAGAAGGCATCTGCTTAGTCAATCAGCAACTGTTTATCACACATTTCCCTTGGGCCAGGCGCTGTGTCAATCTCAATAATCTGACATAATTCACTTTGGCTTTCATTAGGTTGCTAAAACAAAGAAACAAACAAACAAACCAGTCAAACCCTGAAATTAAAAACGTAGCCTTCAGGAAAGGAAAAGTTCACCTGCTCACTCTCTGAATCACTCGGGTCTGGGAAGAGAACAGAGCTGGGTTCCCAGAAGGGCGGTCAGTCCCCGCCCACACCGTCTCTGCAGCCTGGGGGGCCCTAGCCTACTTCTGGCATCACCTCCACGCCCTCAGTGTCTGAGGCAGAAAGGTGTTCTGGAAGGTGGTGCCTATTTATGGGCCAGCAACAACAGGATGGACTCGCTCATGTTTCCCTGACATCGTCAGGGCTGGTTCCTCCCAGGGCCCCAGAACGCCCCTCCCCTACGTCTCCTACACATCTGCTTTTGTGACCCACCCTAGAAACACAGGGACCCTCAAGGACGGGCTGGATGACTGAAACATCCACCCTGGACCCGATTCCCCGCGGGGCACCGAGGGATCCCCCAGCTCTGAGGTCCCTTCCCGCCCCACCTTCTCCTGTGGACCCTCCGGGATCCAGACTCCCTCTTTACCCATCTCCTGCCTTTCTCTGAGGGCACCGCGTGGCTCCGCGGGCGCTGTGGTGCCCTGCGGTATCGTCAGGTCATGCTCTCCTTGGGCAGGTCACTTCCCCTTCTGTTGATAATTCCAGTGTCACTCACCCCACAGGGCTGGGAGGAGGAGGCAACGTGAGCAAGTGGGTGGGGGAGTCCTCTCCCACCTCTGAAGTGCACGGCAGGCATGGGC
Organism: Kogia breviceps; assembly: GCF_026419965.1. Classification (NCBI taxonomy): domain Eukaryota; kingdom Metazoa; phylum Chordata; class Mammalia; order Artiodactyla; family Physeteridae; genus Kogia; species Kogia breviceps. The sequence continues at coordinate 8,674,529 of NC_081312.1, read as the reverse complement.
GGCTGTTAATCTTGACCGTGGGAAAGCAGGGGCCAGCCTTACCAGCTCTGGGAGCCCTGGGCTGGCACAAGGGACAGAGCTGGCCTCAGTGAGTGTGTGATGGACAGACAGATGGATGGAAAGATGGACAGATGAGTGAGAATTCTGGGTGGGGACGCACAAGGCACAGTGGAAAAGGTACAGATTGACAGTCAGACACAAACTGGATTCACTGCCATCAACAGCCCCCCTTCATCTGTTCGCTGAGTGTTTTCTGAGCACCTAGGGTCTGCCTGCCTGTGGATTGGTGGGTAGCATAGACATGGCTCTGCCCTCACGGAGCTATGAGTTCACGGCAGACAAAGGAGACACACGAGCACACGCAGACAACTTTGCACCTTGTGGGTGTTCCATAGAAGAGCCCCAGGTGGGAAGGAGGGCACCTTCTTAGCCAGGCTGGCAGAGAAGACCCGCCCCGCTGAGAAGGAACCACTAAGGCTGTGACTTGGGGAGGAGAGCAGTTGGCCCTGGGAGAAGAGGGAGGAACATTCCTGGGGGAGGAGTGGGCGATGCTAATGTCCTGTGGCAGGGTATGCACTGAGTGAGCAAGAGAGACCTGGAGCTGCATTTTATTTTATTTATTTATTTATTATTATTTGTGTGTGTGTGTGTGTGTGTGTGGTACACGGGCCTCTCACTGTTGTGGCCTCTCCCATTGAGGAGCTCAGGCTCCGGACGCGCAGGCTCAGCGGCCACGGCTCACGGGCCCAGCCGCTCCGCGGTATGTGGGATCTTCCTGGACCGGGCACGAACCCGTGTTCCCTGCATCGGCAGGCGGATTCTCAACCACTGCGCCACCAGGGAAGCCCTGCATTTTATTTTAGATGCAGTGGAAGCCGCCACCAGCGACTGATTTTGCCTTCTTTAAAATCCCTCTAGATAGAAAACAGATCAGCAGTTGCCAGAGAGCAAGGCACTGGGGAGGGTTGACAGCAAAGGAGACTGCAGGCAAAGTGCAGGGTGATTGAATTGTTCTGCGGGGCACGAGGGTGTGGATACACGATTCTGCCTTTGTCAAAACTCACAGAACCAACCGGACACCACAAAGAGGGAACTTGACTCTGTGCAATTTTTTTTTAAGTTTTCTATTAAAAAAAAAAAAAAAAAGAAGAAGAAGATCCCTCTGGCAACTGTGAAAGGGAAGGGTGGGAGGGGCAGGAGAGTAAGTGGGAAACCGGCCAGGGCTAACGGCAGTGGCCTGAGTGAGGGTGGCTGGGTCTGGGCTGGCAGTGGCTCAGGTTGTTGATCTCTGGGAGCCTGTTTCCTCACTGGGGACAGGGTTCCCACCTAGAAGCTGACTGCGTGGGTTGGAGATGTCATCTGTAACCTGCCTGGAGGGGCCTGGCTAGAGCAAGGTGCCGGGCACTTGGGAGCCTGGTTGATTGTGTTTTCCAGAGGGTGTCTGGGACTCACCAGCCAGGGCAGGGGGTGGAGGCTGGGAGCTGCCTGGGGCTGCGTTAGGAAAACAGACTTGAAGGTGAGCCAAAGAGGAATTACTCAACAGTGAAGGGCACCCAGCTGGAGGCCCCCAGGCAGAGAGAAGTGTGGCCCAGTTTCTCTCTCCCAGGGAGAGTTGGGGAGAATTCAGAATCTGACTGCAGTGCCAGCCTGGGCAGAGAGGGATGGGCAGCAGAGAGCTCCAGGGAAAGGCTGGCTCTCGGGGGCCATCCACTGGGAAACAGAGGCTCCCGTCTGCAGCCTACAGTGCAGAGGAGGCCTGGGTTCCTGCTCCAGCTCAGCCACCCTCTAGCTGGGGGAGCTTGGGCAGGTTACTCAACATTTCTGCTCCGTTGTAAGACTCTGATGCATACATGGCACATGGGAATGCACCTCTCTGAACTGAAAATACACGAAACAAATGGATGAAGTGAAATGGAGGCTGATGTTGATGGTGATCAACGGTTAGCCCACTGAGTCGGTAGAAACTCCAATTGTTACTGAACGCAAGTTCATGTGCCCCATGTACAGGGAGTCCAAACAAACCGAAACATCAGAGTCTGGAACAGAGGAAGGTTTATTGCAGGGTCAAACAAGGAGAACGGGTGGCCCATGCCCCCCAAAACCCCAAACTCCCTGAAAAGTTTCAGCAAAGCATTTTTTTTTTTTGAAGGCAGCAATTTACAGCTTTTTATTTTTTTAATTAAAAAAAAAATTTATTTTCTATTGGAGTACAGTTGATTAACAATGTTGTGTTAGTTTCAGGTGTACGGCAACGTGTTTCAGTTATACATATATATTTTTTACATACATATATATTTTTCAAATTCTTTTTTCCCTTTTAGGTTATTTCATAATATTGAGCAGAGTTCCCGGTGCTATATACAGTGTCATAGGGGCAGAGCATTTTTAAAGGCCAGGCGAGGGCGGGGCAGCCCAGAGTCTGTGATCAGCTTGTGCACATTTCTCTGATTGGTTAATGGCGAGATAACAGAGCAGTGTCACAGGGATTAACCTTATGGATCCTTAGGCGCCAGAAGGTCTGGGGGCAAATGCTCGCGATTATCCAATAGTTAGTTTCTTGCATTTGGTGGTGGTTTTAGCATCTGAAAAACTCAGGAAATGTGCATCAGATACTATTTTCCAGGTACTTCAGAGAGGAGCTACAGCAGAGGAGATCAGGGAGGGGTCTGTCTGGGAAAGGGCCCGTAGGGTTCTGCTCGGCTCCAGAATGCCCCCCAGGGCGGTGTCCTTCTCCACAACCCTCCAGCAGCATCCGTGCGCTAGGCGTTTGAACCTGTGAGTGGGCAACAGCAAGGGGTAGGGGCACCTCTTGATGCAGCTGCTTGTGAAAACAGTCTGGCTCTTCCTCCAAAAGTGAAGCACAGAGTTACCACATGGCCCAGCTGGGTACATACCCACAAGATTGAAAACAGGAACCCAAACAAACACTTCTACGTGAGTGTTCCTGGCAACGTTATTCACAACGGTTGAAAGGTAGAAACAGCCCCAAAGTCCATCCATGGGGGAAGGGACAAAGAGATGTGGTCCAGCCATATGACGGAGCATTGCTGAGCCACAAACAGGAATGAAGGACCGCTAGGTGCCGCCATGTGGCTGAGCCTCAAAAACATGACACTGAGAGTAAGAAGTCAGGCCCCCAAAGCCACATGTCACAGGATTCCACTTCTATGAAATACCCAGAATAGGGAGATCCGAGGATGCCTCTCGCTTCGGTAAATCCCCTCTCGGAGCTTCAGTCTCCCGATGAGGGGGTGGGAAGGCGAAAGGAGGGGCCTTGGCACCGAGCCTGGTGGGCGCTGGACTTGGGTCCCAGGTTCCACGGGAGGCACGAGGACCCTGCAGGTAGAGCCGGCTCCCTGGGGACCCTGGCTCAGCAGTCAGTCCCTGGAGAAGAGGGGCCAGGGACGCCAGGAATCAGCCTGAGCTCCTCACCCGTAGGATTTCCCAAACTCGGCAGCCCCCCAGCCTGCTGCCTGGGCAGGAAGTGAGCAATCACCTCTGCACATAAAAGCAGCGGCAGCCCCAGGGCCAAGGCCAGAGGTAGGAAGCAGGGTGGCCAGGCCGCCTGGCAACCGATGCCGCCTTCCCACCAACCTGCCGGCCCAGCAGGACGAGGCCCCCGCCCACCTCCCAGGGCAGCAGGGAGACAGACAGACAGACGGAGGAAAGACTAGCCTCCTTGTGCCCTTCGCCCCCACCTCCTTCCTCAAGTTCCTCTTTGATCGCAGCTCTGAAGGTCTTTGCACCAGAAATAGCAAGGATTTCACTCACGCCCTAAATCTGAGGACAGGGGGTGGGAAAGTCCAATCGGACAGAAATTGTGAGGAAAAAAACCCATATCAAGGAGTTAAATAAAAGCAGATGAGTTTGCTTTCTGCCATGTTTCCACTGTTCTGGAAAGAACCAAATACATATGCACGTATAAACTGCAAAATATAAATGGTGCTATTTCGGTGATTTCACATACGAGTTAAACACACAGATATTTGCACTTCAAGCTGAGCGATATAAAGATGAATGGTAAAATGCATGCTGATAAATTAAAATTTTAATCCTCCTTTACTCAGAAGGACTTTAAACAGCTAGTAACTTGTCACTGGGGAATGGACACCCCGGGGGTCGGAGCTGGGGACTGAGGGCCAGCTGTGCCCAGGACGAAGCTTCCTGCAGGGCTATGGGGGCCTCTGGGGGTCTGGGGCGAGAACAGAGGCAGAACGGAGTGGACTGCACATCGGCTGGGACTAGCTGTGCAGGGTCTGTGGACGTGGTATCAGTGTCAACCAGTCCACACTGTAGGCTTTGTGCATGTTTTGCTCTGAATCAAAATCCACGCTCACCCAGTGTTTCAGGATTGGTCTGCCTGTGGTATGCCAGGCGGCTGCCGAGGGACAGAGAACAGGGGTTGCTTTCTGGTCCAGACCATAGCGTTCTGGACAAAAGCGCAGCACACTTCTGGAGGTGGATGGAAAAGGGCCTTCCTGGGGAGGGGAATGAGGACCTCAGCCTCACACACAGACATGTGGAGAGAATGTTCTGGAACACTGGGATGGAGGGGCAGACGTACCTAAAAAAAACTTGTGTGCGTACATGTGCATACATAGCTTGCTTTTGTGCTATTCTGTTTTATGGGATCTTTTCTCCACCCCAGTGAGGTTGGATCTGGGACTTTTGCCCATAGACTGACCTGTGTCTTCATTCCATCAGCAGGAGTTCACAGAGGCCCTGCTATGTGCTGGAGGATAACAGACAGGATAATAAATAAATAAATAAATAAGACAGGAGTCCCTGCCTCATGGGATTCATGTCCGGGGGCATGGAAGAAAACTCGGCACTGCGGAGGGAGGCGGCCAGGCTGCTGAGCGCAGGTGGGGTGCAGCCTCCACCAGGCACATCAGGAAAAGGTCCGTGAGCAGCCCCTAAATGAAGGGCGGGAGTTTCCAAAGGAAGGGCACTCCAAATAGAGATCACTGCGCGTGCAAAGGTGTGGGGTCAGCTGCCACCTGCCACATTTGGGAGACTTAGATGACTGCGTGGTGCTAAGACTTAGGTTTGGGCTTGAGCTGGAGAGGCCAGGGGTCGGTTCTTATCAAGCCACAGAGGGGCACTGGCTTAGTGCAGAGGCCATCAGGGTTATGCAGGAGGAACTCGGTGCCTCCTCTAGTTGGCCCTGAAAACCCCCCGGGCTGGCTGGAGCCGGAGTCCTGGCAGGGCTGAGCCCCCTTGTGACCTCAGGCTGAGCTCCCTTGTGACTCCAGCCAAGTGGATAAATGGAAAGGGGTAGAATAAGTCAGGGGTGTCAGATTTCGCAGGAAGCGTTTAGCTAAATTTTCTCATAGCAAAAATGAAATACAAATATGTGCCGATCCAGATATAAATGAGTGTGGGTTGTTACTGAGTTTGTGAGAAATTCCTTTCGAAATTGTTCCCCGGCCCCAGTGGTGAGCTCCTCCCAGACATGGGTGCATTGATTCATTCACTTCTGCCTAACAATGCAGACTACCTATGCGGATGTCTGATAAATCAGTGGATGGATGGATGGATGGATGGATGGATGGAAGGACGGGAGAGCGGGTGGGTGGATGGGTAGATACAAGTGTAGGTGAATGGAAGAGTGGGTGATTATTTTACAAGATTTAAAGATTCTTTTGTTGGAAGGACATGACACAATGGCACTCAGATAGATGAAAGGCAGAATGTTTTGTTACTTACTTCCCCAAAGGAGAGATGTCTTCAAGGCAGGGCCACACAGGGGTTGCATCTGGGGACAGAGTAACAGCAAGCTGGTGCTACAGGGAGAGCTTATGTACAGCAAGCAGGATGGGTTAGGCAGCTTTCTCAGGCTCCCTGTGGATTGGCTAATTTGAATAATTTTGTAAGTTCCAGGGTATAGGGGCTGTCCATAGTTGTTTGGTACCTGGCCCCCACGTGATTAGGGCAGGTGCATAGTGGCTCAGAGTGTGAAAGCCCGAGACGGGAAGTGATGGGAATGTGAACTTAGCTGTTCAAGAAGAATTGACAGGGCTTCCCTGGTGGTGCAGTGGTTGAGAGTCCGCCTGCCGATGCAGGAGACGCGGGTTCGTGCCCCGGTCCGGGAAGATCCCACGTGCCGCGGAGCGCCTGGGCCCGTGAGCCATGGCTGCTGAGCCTGCGCTCCGCAACCGAGAGAGGCCACAACAGTGAGAGGCCCGGACCTCAAAACTGGGTCAAGATAGCATTCCACCCTCCCCCAGGAAAAAAACCCTATATTACAGTGGTGGATGGGGAAGTGTGTAGATGGACGATGCCTTTTGGAGCTCTCTCTGTCAATAGTATCTACAGAAGCATCAGCACTGGATTCAGATCTTTGAAGATTTTTCATCTCATAGATGTAGAACCTTAGAATATGTGAGCTGGAAGGGACCTCACAAGGTCTCTCTCTCTCTCTCTGACATCTGAGGGACTCAAGATGCTTTGGATCATAGAAGATCCTTTCAGTAATTTGGCGAAGACTATAGATCCTCTCTCCTGGAAAAAGCATATAGCACGATCCATGTTATAGGGCTGATGAACGCCGGGCAGCCTGTCCACAGAGCACTGCTCCCATCTAGGAAGTCAGAAACCTCAGATCAAGGAGTCCCAGCACCGTAGAACCAGCCACTGTGCAGAGGAGTCACTGAGACCCCAGGTCACGGAAAGGACCACGTTCAAGTTTGTGCGACCAGTTCACAGGCAAGTCAGGCCTAGATCCCAGGCCTCCCCGTTAACCCTTCTGGGACTTGGTTTCCCCGTATCCCTGATGATGGAGTTGGACTCAGTCGCTGCTTTGAAGACTTGGTTCAGAGAAGTCACAGAGGAAGGAGAGACGGCAGGTGGAGTTGTGACTCCCGTTTATTCCCCCAGTCCCACCGGACCCACATTATCGGCTCTCTTTTGAAGGAAAGGCTTTAAGACTTTTTCCAAAAATGTTCGAAGGCCCCATACTTTCCAGCTTCTAAGCTTCTGGGAGCGTTGAGTGCTGTGATTTGTCAGTAAGTCTCCAGAGCGAAGCCAAGAAAGCCAATCAGTGTTGAAGTGTGAGGAAACCACAGCCAAACATCCCCAAAGAAATGGCTGAGTCTCAGAGGCACAAATCCTTCAGTGTCACCAGAAAACAGCACAGGGAAAGGTGTTCTATCTCTGAAGATGTTTCTGAGTTTCTGCTGCTATCATCCCTTTGGAAGTATACATGGCATGAAAAAAAGTCAGAACTCCGCTGCCTCCCTGGCCACCTTTGTTTCTACCTTCTGTGTAAATGCCCGCTGTTTACACGTGAACTTAGACATAAAACAACCACATAGGAAAAAGAAATAATGATAAGCAATAAATGTGCTATTAGACAAATGTATTCACTTGTGGAGCGTGTCAGCTACCTACGTCAATACCAGAAAGAAGAAAACTAGTATTTTAGGGGTCACCTGCTATGCATCCAATCTTCACACCAAAATTTCATTTAGTTGAGAAAAGGGATGGGAAAGTGGTTAAGAACAGATTTTGGAGCCAGACTGCCTGGGTTCTGGGAGGATTAGCTGAGTTAATACATTTATGGGCTTAAAAAAAGCTCCTGCCACGGGGCTTCCCTGGTGGTGCGGTGGTTGAGAGCCCGCCTGCCGATGCAGGGGACGCGGGTTCGTGCCCCGGTCCGGGAAGATCCCACAGGCCGCAGAGCGGCTGGGCCCGTGAGCCATGGCCGCTGCGCCTGCGCGTCCGGAGCCTGTGCTCCGCAACGGGAGAGGCCACGACAGTGAGAGGCCCGCGCAACGCAAAAAAAAAAAAAAAAAAGCGCCTGCCACAGTAAAAGTTACATACATGTCAGGACTGTTACGAACCCCCACTTCTCCCCTCTCTGAAATTTGTCGCCATCAGCTGCAGTTCAGAATTCAGAGAGGTTAAGTCACCCGCCCGAGGTTTTTCTCCACTGGGACTGAAATCCAGGCTGACTTGGAGCCCAGAGCACGCTTACCAATCCGAGCCTCTCAAGGGCAGCCTGTCTACACAAGAGAACCCTCCGCGGACTAGCCTGAGAATCATGCATTCAGCTCGCCCGGCCCCCCAGGCTCGGAGGGCGGCCGGAGCCCTGGGCAGATGCAGCCACCCGCTGGCCTCTGTAGGTCTGGGTTCTAGAAACTGCAGCCAGCCTGGCTGGGGCCGGCGCGGGGCCGGCGCTGGAGCTCTGGCCTAGGCTGGAGGTGGAGGGAGGAAGTGCCCCGGAGGGTGATGACATCACAGCCCAGCCCTTGAAAGATGATCTGTTCCCGCCGCCACACTCCAGCTCAGCTCCGGAGGCTCCTCGGAGCCCTCAGGCAGCCCCGCTGGACCAGGGAGCTACGAAGTACCCGCGTTTGTGCTCCGGACAAGGTGGGTGCCGGGCAGGGGCTGGTCCAGCCGCCGCACCTTCTCGGGGAAGGACAGGCAGACGGAGCACAGAGGGAGAGCGGGCAGATGGGTGACATGGGGGCTGATTCCCAGGCTGGGTGAGAAGTTTTCCTCAGGCCCTGGGGAGTTTGGGAAATTTCCCTTCCTTCCCTACAGGTGACAAGAAGGGCTCCCAGCAAGAGAAATGTTCTTGTTTGCTGTCGGTTTGTCTTCTCCCCGAATGGAGGAGACAGACGGGCAGGTGTGTATTTATGTGAGCCATTTAGTGACCTGACTTTTATAGACTTTGGGTGGATTCCCGCACTAAAGCAGAGAGGGTGGTGGAGCAGGAAAGGTGTGGGGTTTAGACTCAAGAATCGGGCTTTTCACTCATAGCCCTACTGCTCATTGGCCCTGTGTGACCCTGGACAAGTGACTTAACCTCTCTGAGCCTCAGTTTCTCGTCTGCAAAGTACCCTGCTCACCTGCTTCCCGGGGCGGCTGGAGTTAATCAGACCACAGGCGGAAGGGGTTTTGTAAACGATGGCTGGTGTGCACTGGGGAGGTTGTGGTGATAACTCAGACAAGCTTCGCACCCCTCTCGTCTGGTCCTGGCTGTCGACGACGGAGGGAGACGACAGTTTGTTTGTTCAGAGCGTGGGCTTTGCATCCAGCCCTGGTTTGGCACCAAGCTCCGCTCTCATCCCCTGGGTAATGTTTTTGAGTCCGTTTTTTTTCCCCCCAGTTTCCTGAGCCAGAAAGCTGACCTGGCAGGATGGGGGGGCAAAGACAGAAATGGGCTGATGAAGCGAAGTGTCACATGCGTAGGAGGTGCTCAGTAGATCGTAGCCGTTATCAGAGCTGCCGAGGGCAGGTAGTTTCCCGGAGTGGAGTGTGAGGTGGGAGCTGCTCTCTCAGGCAGGTGAGGATGTGACTCCTTGAGTCAGGCTGCCTGGGGCTCCCACCAGTCCACGGGAAGTGGGGGCTCTGGCCCAGCAGTGGGCCCCCAGGGCCAAGCTGCCTCTTATTCCTTCTCTCAGTGGGTGGCTGGGGGCAGGGCGAGCGACCCCCCCAGGACACTGTCCACCCTCCTTATCTGGAGGAAAACTGTTCTGTGTCCTTCTGGGCCCTGGCAGCAGTCGGGGTGAAGAGGACATTCCACAATAGGAGCCCCACAAGCTTGAAGGAAGAGCTCCCTGTTTTTCTGCTGTTCAGGACAGGAGTCAAACAGGGGGTGGGGCAGAGCCAGGAGAAGGGGTTTTGGAGACCCCTGCAAATGCAGGCTCCCGTGCTGGCCCCACAGGCAGGACCCCAGGGTCGCACCCCAGCTCTGCCGGGAACTCACGAAGCCCCTGCAGCCACGCGCTCCGAGGCCATCACAGAACAGGTGAGGAAACGGAGTCTCCGAGCCAGACGTAACTGAGCAAAGCTCTCTGCTCAGGGTCCGGGGAAGGCCTCGACCTCTCTGGGACTCAGGTCTGTCACTTATAAGCAGGGGAACATTCCGAGGATTGACGAATGGTGAGACTAGGAACGTGGGATTAGCCCCAACTGGAGACATGCTGGCCAACGGCACCAAGCAGGGGAAAGAGCCGTGCCACGTGGTCTCTGCTAACCCAGCGACCGCGTCTGGATAAAAAGTTCAGAGGGGGTCCGAGGGTAACACTAATGGCTGCCTTTCTGGCCTGTGCAGCCTTGGGGTCAGAGAGGGCACTGGAGATTGCCCTGCTGACCCGTCAGGGGATTCTGGTTTTCAAAATCAAAGTAGGGATCACGTCTGTCCATTCACAGCTGGCTCGCCTGCACGGAGGACTGTGCCTTCCATATAGTGGGCACAGGTCAGTGTTTGCTGAATGACTGAATGGTAGATGGGTGGGTGGATGGCTGGATGGGTGGATGGATGAATAAATGAATACTGGTCACTTGGCAGGCACTAAAAGCACACAGAGCATATGACTACGTGAAAGAAGCCAATCTGAAAAGACTACGTACTGTAGGATTAAAAGACAGAACTATGGAGACAGTGAAAAAAATCAGTGGTTGCCAAAGCTGGGGGGAGGGGGGAATGAGCACACAGAGCACAGAAGATTTTCAGGGCAGTGGAACTACTCTGTATGAAGCTGCAATGGTGGATGCATGTCATTGTACATTTGCCCAAACCCACAGAATGTACGACATCAAGAGTGAACCCTAATGGAAACCGTGGACTTCGGCGATATGCTATGTCAGTGTAGGTCCATCGATTGTAAGAACTCAGCACTCTGGTGCAGGATGTTGATAAGTGGGGAAGGCTGTGCACATGTGGGGTAGGAGGTATATGGGAACTCTCTGTACTTTCTGCTCAATTTTTCTGTGAACCTGAAATTGCTTTACAGTTAAAGTCCAATTTTTTTTTAAAGCACACAGTGCAGGACTGTGTGTTCAGGATTCAGAAGGCACTTAGGGTATCCCAGAGCCAGGAATCGAATGATCAGAACTTCCTAAGACTTGATACCAAGACTGAGTACATCACTTCCAACACCCACCCGGCCCAGGAATCCCCTGACTTCTTTGTGCACATGCTTCCAGGAACAGGGAGGTCACTATGGTACAAGACAGCCTGCTCCAGCTCGAGAGGGTTGTACTGTCAAGAAGTCCTTCCTTAGACTGAAGCTAAATCCCTCCCCCACTGAGCATTGGGCCACTGTCTATCTCTTGGAGTTGGACTGTATAATTCTCATCCTATGGGTCCTCCCTGAGCAAAACTTCCACAGCTCTTCAATCAAAATATACTTTCCAGAACAGACCCAAGAAGTAAAGTATTCCTTTGACTCTGGAATCTGTAGGGTTCTATAGGCTAGGAAAATGTGAACCACTGCCAAAAAAAAATCATCACAGCACAGAGCAGGGTGGAACAAGCACAGGCTCTGCGTTCAAATTCTGACTGTTTACTGCTGGAGGAGCTCTCTGAGCCTCAGTTTTCTCAACTGTACGATGGGGATAGTCATTCTTGTTTCTGAGGAGCATGGAGAGGTTTATCTCAGATGGTGCTAGTACAGTGCAAGGGGCCAGGCTTATGACAGGTGCCCACTTAGCAGAGGGAGGGCAGCAAGGACCCGGGACTACCAGAGGTGTTGTTTGCCCTGCAGTGGGGTCACTACAGCGTGGGGGTTCCCAGGGAACAGGGTGCCCCAGCATGCCCTCACTCATATTCCTAGGCAGCACATCTGTGGGTGGCCACAGCTGGAGCCCTGTAACTTTTCCCTTGAGGGCTCAAACTTCAGATTTCCAGCCCACACTCCCCAGCGCCTCTGGGCCCCTCTGATTGCTCTGGCCAGTGGAGCTCTGGGAAGGCGGGCGCAGAGAACTGGCTTCCAGACCCCGATCCAAACTCGCTACCTGGCTGCGCCAGCTCGGCGAGGTCACTTTGCTTCTCTGAGCCTCACAAAATCAGCAGCGCCTGTGCCAGACGCCTCGTGGGGTGTTGTAAACCGTAGAGTGCCAGGCACTTGGGCAAGCCCAGCACTTCTGTGGCTGTTACTGTGCTGCCATATACCTGTGACATCGTGTTCCCTCTTCTTTCCTTTGGGTCCCCAAGTGACCATGTTCCAAGGGGGTGTGGCCTGACGGTAAGACCAGCCATGGACACACACTGCTTCAGCAAATGGCTTTCTGGGGGGAGCAAACTTGAAAGGAACTCAGGCCCTGGCCCTGCCCTAGACCCCAAAGCCACCATCCCCAGATCCCTCCTCTTAATCCCCATGGCCGAAATTCAGGGCCCCCAAACCCTGGTACCCAGGGCTGTATCACCACCCCCTCCCGTGTCATTTCAGGAACCGACAAACACACTCTCCCTGAGAACTGGGGGCCTCTGGCAGCTCCCAGCCTAGCTCCCCTGCAGGTGGATTTGGGCCTCAGGAAGCATCAAGCTGTGTCCTGCCTCTGCCACCCAACTGAAAGCCCCTCCAGGGAAAAGACTGAACCCAGCCCAGCGCATGGCACCTACTATGAATACCTATGCAGCAGGGGTGACACCCTGAGTGCAGTGTGGAGGCTTTCTGGTCCTTCCAGAGCCTCTGAGATTGCACCTTCCAGCCAAATGGGAAATTAATCGCATCAAATAATTCAAGAAAAGGAACTTCCCCACAAGTTCTAGGGAAAATTAGCTGATCAGTTAAACCAGTTCAATTCTAAACTATGGCTAACAAATTGGTTGTACTGTGATTGTGAAACTTTGTAACTGTTTAGGCAGGATACTTAAAATAGGCATAAAAATTAGGAAATAATCTGGAACAAAAATTTCTCATTATTTCAGCTAAATCTGAAACGTGAGAAGAGAAAAAGAAGGAAGGAGGAAGAGTGTGCTAAAGATTTTTTTTTAATTGAAGTATAGTTGATTTACACTAAAGATTTTATCTTAGCTGGAAGAACAGTTATTTTTCTACTCTTGACGCTAATAGATGGATACAAGTTTTAATATGTTTGTTAAAATTTTAAAGGTAACCACTAGAAGAATTCAAGAGTATATATATACATATACTCTTCAATTTTATATATATATATATAAAATTTTATATATATATATTTATATATATTATATATATATACTCTATATATACTCTCTCTATATATATATACTCTATATATATAATACTCTTCAATTTTATATATATATAAAATTATAGTATGTTATATTTGTAACATATAATTATTATAAATTATGATAAATTATCTTACATTGTATTCAACAAAGGAAATACATTCTAAGGAATATTTATAGAAATTGGTTATGTTCTAGGCCCTAAAGAAAACCTTAATATAGTCCCAGATATAAAACTCTAACTGGCTGCATTACTTGACCATACTGTAGAAATTAATATCAAATATAGAAACTAAACAACACAAATCACTTGTAAATTTTAGAAAATGCTCTTCCTCAGAACTCTCCCATCAGAGATCATGAAAACTGAAATTACACATATCTGAGACAAGATCAGTTACAAGAACACTGGTAATCAAATTTATGGGGCTTCCCTGGTGGCGCAGTGGTTGAGAGTCCGCCTGCCGATGCAGGGGACACGGGTTCGTGCCCCGGTCCGGGAAGATCCCACGTGCCGCGGAGCGCCAGGGCCCGCGAACCATGGCCGCTGAGCCTGCGCGTCTGCAGCCTGCGCTCCGCAATGGGAGAGGCCACGGCAGTGAGAGGCCTGTGTACCGCAAAAAAAAAAAAAAAAAAATTATGGGATACAGACAAAGCCATACTCATAGTTGAACTCATGTTAACTTAATAATAATTATGATGATGATGATTATATTATTGTTTATAGAGATTGCAAGTAAATGAATAAAATGTTCAGTTCAAGAAGCTGGATGGACAAAAAAAGTAGAAGAAAGAACAAAAGAAAGAAAGAAAAAGAAGTAGAAGAAAGAACAATGATGACAACACAAAATGATTAATTAGAAAGGAAAAAAACGTTCATATCAGTATCCCATCTAAGGAAAAACCAAAAGCTGGCTCTTTGAAAATAGGGAAGGGGAAGGAAATATTAGGAAGAGATCCGCGCTCTGCGGAGAATTAGAATCAGTGGCCGAGACAGGCGGTGATGAGCGGCCAGTCGGGGCCCAGCATCGCAGCCTTTCCAGGCCGTGGGAGGGAGGATCCGCCCGGTTGGGGGTTTCTGTTGGCCCCATGAAGGCCTTCTTTCCATACTGGCCTCCTGTTCCCTGGGAGGCTCCCATGTCCCTGAAGGTAGGAGAGCAGAGCTCAAAGCCCTGCCCCCCGCCAGGACCTGGGCCTGGGATCCCATCATCTCTGCTTCGACCTTTTACACCTAAGCCTCCATCAGAGCCCGCGAACCAACAGGCTCACAGATGTGCTAAGTATTTAGCCACCAGCATTTTTTAAAAGAGTCAATATTTTTAAAGTGGGGTATTTCACATACAAATTCAGCTTCCCAGCTTCTCTAAGAATGCAGCCGGCTCTGGCGAGGCTGAAAGTTAAGGCCCCGCCTGGCCACGCACAGCTCTCTAGGTCAGACCTCGGCCGTCGGCGTGCCCACCCCACCCCCAGCGCCAGCATTTGCTCTCACCTCCAGCACCCCACTTTAATGGGCCCCTGTGGGCATTTGAACTTGAGGCCCTGCTTGGCACGTTGAGAGGTGCAGGACTGGTGAAGGCCACAGAGGCGGAGCTGAGCTGGTTACGACTGGGAGAAAGATCTTTCCGAGCAGATTTACAGGGGCAGCCTCTCCCCCACACAGCCCCACGTAAGGGAGGGCCAAGGCAGCCCCTCCCCACGCCAGCCTCTGGGGGCTGAACTCTAAAATGGGCCTGTGATGCTGCTGCAGAGTGCCTTAGTGATGGAGCACTTCCCAGGCCTAAAGCAGGAACACCCAGCTGTGGAGCTGAGACCATATTAGAGGGCTCGACTCTTGCAAACAGAGAGGGGAAAGAGCTGGTGTGAAACAGGAAAATCTGAACTACCCAGGATCCTAAGCATACGATCCTCTCCAGTGCCTCTGAGCCTTCGTTCATGCTGTTCCCATGCCTCTGATGATTTTCCACACCTTCCTCAAGCTTCTTCTCCTACTCAGCCTTTGAGATGAAGGGGTTCATTCTTCCAGGAAGCCTTCTACACCCCTTCCCAGAAGCTCGGTCCCGCCTCGGTGCCCCGCAACTGCCTTTGGCCCCTCAGTGACAGCACTGGCCATGCTGTGCTGGCATCCCCTGTGTGTTTGCCTCTCCTGCAGCCTGTGAGCCCCCTCAAAGGCCAGGGCCTCATCTTACCCCTATGTCCATCCCCAGCCTGGTCCCAAGGGGACCTGCAGCACCCTCCTGGCTCCTAGGGCCTGTACCCTGGTAGGCTCAGCAGGCCTCCCGGGAGGTCGGACTCTGCAGTGACAACAGGAAGGGCATTCCCTGAGTGTGGCCTCTGGCATCCTGGAGAGAGCAGGTGTTCCAAGGAAGCTTCTCTGTCACTGCAGACTAACAGTTGGGGGGCAGGTTTCCAGGCTTCCGTTCTGTGGGTCTTGCCATGCCCCCATGTCCTAAAGGCTCTGGGGCTCAGATGAGACTTCTGAGCCCACCAGCTCTAAGCCCGGGTGCCTTCCCCAAGGGAATGGGGTCCGAACCCAGGGGGTCCCGTGGCAGCCACTGGTGGGCCTGTATCACTCTGCAAAGTCCCTTCTTTGGGACCCTGAGTGCCAGCTTCTCCGAAGGTGGCCTCCAGCCAGTTCCGGTCCCCGGGCAGAGGCCGTGGTGGAGGACACCAGCTTCGTCCATCAACCCAGCATCCTGATCGAGGCTTGGCCAACTGCTTGCTGAGTAACACAGGGCAGGTCGCTGACCGGCCTGAGCCCCTCCCTTCCCACCTGCATCAGGGGATCAAGACCACCGTCCGCAGCCTTTGTGCAGCTGACACAGCAGGACCGTGTGTGAAAGTGCCCACACGGCGCAGGGCCCGCTCATTCCCTCCTTTCTGAACCACTCAGGAGAGAATCTCTGGCCTCCCAGCTCGGAGGCTCCTGCCCATGAGGAGTGCGGAGCCTGTGGGAGAGACAGGCGAGGGCCTGGGAGACTTGGACTCAGCACCCTGCCCCTGTGACCCCAGGGACCAGCCCAGAGGACCCGGGACGGTCACGTCCTCTGCTTGTCCTGAGCCTCCTGGATCCAGAGCCAAATGGCAGGATCTCCACCTTCCCCTTCCCGGGCCTCTGTGTGCCAGCCTGCCCCCCCCACACACACACACCCCACATACCACACACTCACACACACACATATACACACAAAACACAGACACATACACACAAATACACCACACACATCTCACACACACACACACACACACTGCATACCACACACACACAATACACACACATAAACACACACAACACATACACACAAATACACACACTGCATACCACACACTCACACACACATACACACACATACACCACACACACACCGCATACCACACACTCACACACACACATATACACACACAACACAGACACATACACACAAATACACCACACACATCTCACACACACACACACACACTGCATACCACACACACACACATACACACACATAAACACACACAACACATACACACAAATACACCAAACACACACTGCATACCACACGCTCACACACACACACATACACCACACACACACATAAACACACACAACACAGACACATGCACACAAATACACCACACACATCTCACACACACACACACACTGCATACCACACGCTCACACACACACACCACATACCACACACACACACACACTGCATACCACACACACATACACACACATAAACACACACAAAACACACACAAATACACCACACACACACTGCATACCACACACTCACACACACACAAAACACAGACACATACACACATGTACACACATACACACACGTACACACAAATACACCACACACACCCCCACACACATCTCACACACATATACACATGTACACACACAGACACACACCACTACCTCTCTGCTGCCTGCATGTCCCCATAACCGTCTTGTGACATTTATGCTCTCTGAATTGTCATTGTGGGCAGGGTTCAAGTTCTCTCCCAGGAGGGTCCTAGACCTAGAAAGCAGAGGGCGGGTCTAAACGGGGAAGGACATGCGGTGGGACAGACCAGGCGGGAGCCCACCCAGGGCCCCAAGAGTATATATCTCGGCCCTACCCTGGGCACCCTCTCCCTCAGAACTCTGCTAAAGCTGCTAAGCGGGGATGCTTTCCCCCAAGCGCGGACACAATGCTCTCTAGAGGTGACAGAGCTGGTCAGAGGCGGGGCTAGGATTAGGACCTGGTCTGGTTCCCCCACGAGGATGCCATGGCTCCCTGGATGGGCAAAGATGTCAGGGTGGGCATCAGGAGGTGCGCTCGGGCCGGCGGCAGCGAGGAGACCAGCCCTGCCACTGTGGGGGAGGGAGCAGGTAGGGAAGCGAAAGGGGGGCCAGGACTGGAGATGCTGGGGGAGCCCGGGCCTTCCCACTCTGGGCCATCATCCTGAAGCCCCAGCTGGGCGCTGACTGCCCTAACTGGGCCACCTTGCGTGTCCCCAGCGGTGTACACGTGTGTTTACTGCAAAAATAAATCACAGCCATGGGGACTTTCAAGTGGCCTGGGGAATTTCTTCCAAGAGCGTGTGTGGGCCATGGTGGCCGTGGCTGAGGGGGTGGAGGTGGGCCCCCTGGGGCGGTCACTGCACAGGACACGCCTGGATCTGGGGTGCCGTGGAGGCAACAAAAAAGGGAGCTGAGGGCTAATGAGGTCCTGATGGCCGGGGCTGATCCCGCTGGGCCCTCGCCACAACCCACGGGCAGGAGATGACGATTCTAGTCCTGCAAGTGGGGGGACCCAGGCCCAGAGAGGCAGCCACTGGCTCAGTCACACTGTGCTAATGGCATCCGGTTGCCTGCAGAGTGACGCTACCTCCCAGCCTTTTTCGTTTTGCTACAGGTTTGCCTCAAGGGCCAGCACTGGCCTGACTGGGGATGACCTGAGAGGGTGGTGAGGACAGGCAGCCAGGTAACCCAGAGGCGGGGGAACGGGGGAAAGCGGCAGGCAACACACGAAGGAAGGAAAATCAGGCTGGCTTCAGCTTTGCCACAGCAGCAAATACACCGAATCCAACAGAGGAGCGTCTCCAGACTCAGGAGAGAAGCAGGCTGTGACAGCAAATGGTCTCCGTGAGTGAAGGCGGCCGAAAGACATGCTGGATGTGAAAGGGCTCAGAGAACACGCCATCCTTGCAACCATCGTGAAAAAAAATCCCTCAACGACGAAACCCAGGCGACAGAGACATGAGTCAAAATGAAGAACAGAGGCTAGGGAAGGATTTTTGGTTCATTGGGACCCCAAATGTAAAATATCAGGCTGAATCCTGTGACAAGAAGTGGCTTTTGAGTCCAGCAGGAAAGCCCACCTTCCCAGAGTCTCTCTCAGCAGCTCCCCGCCTGGTTGCACTTTCTTGGGTTCTTAGAAGCCCACTGACTCCACCTGCTTGATACTGACCAGGGTTCTTGGCCTTCCCCAAGCAATAGAAATTGACTAGAGGCCAGACCAGAAATTCAGGCAAGACTTATTGGGGCCCCTGCTGCGTGGGTGGGAGGGGGTGCGTGAAAACTACTAACAGTTTCCCTTGCTTGGCCCCCGGGGAGGGGCGAGCTTGTTCCTAATATGGGGTGAGGGTAGGGGTGTGTCCAGGGATGCAGCCAGAGGGGTGGCTTAGGTGTTTTGCCCACCCCTCTGGTGGCGTTGAGTGCAGGGGGCATGCGTAGTACACCTCTTTTGCTTGTGACCACCGCTTTTGCTTGCGACACCCTGTTTCTGCTCCCAGCTCTTCAGAAGTGGCAGTTGGGGTTTTTTTGGTCTTTTTGTATCTTTCTGTCTGTAATTTGCCCCAGCTGCACATGCACACAGTTTTATTTTTAGTCCCTTATAATTTCTTTGTAATTTGTAGTTGGAGGAGATGTTTGTCCAGGTGCAAGCACTGCAGCACTGCAGCAAAGGGTCCCAAGTCCCAGCCTGTTTCATGCTCAGGACTGGTGGTTGGGTAAGACAGGAAATCATTGAAGAAACAACTCATAAATACACTCAACATTTCGTTTTATGTGAAAACATGATGATGCATTGATTTACCAGTTTTTAAGTAAGCAAGGCCTTTTCTTTGAGCGTGAGCTGGCTGATTATCTTTCTTCCACAAGCTAACCCATCATTCATTCTCTATTTTGAAAAAAATAGGAGAGAACACTTGGCTTATTTAAATAGTTTCATTCCAAAAGCAATCAATGTTCTTCATAGAAAATGTGAAGGCTACTACAAAGAATAAAGAAAACACAAAAGCAACACAGGATCCCACTGGTCAAACGCAACCACCACTAGTAATAATTTGGTATTTTGCCTTCCAGATTTTTTCCTGCTGTGTTTGTTATGCATAAGATTTAGTGCCCAGCTTTTTTTCCCCACCTGGCCTGATATCAGAAGTATTCTCTCTCTTTTGGTGAACTCTTTGGAGCGTCATTTTTCACGTATAAAATTTAATCAGCCCCCTGGTCCAAAAAGTTTTGGTTGTTTCTTATTTCCCTAATCGAAGGACAGGAGGCTTTCCCTGTCCTTTTGATTGTTTTCAGAAATACCAAGTGAAAAGTAAAGGGCATTTTCTTTTAGGTTCTTGATTTGCTTCGTTGAATTATCCCCAAATCAAATGTTCTGGAGACAGGTTTGAGAGCCAGTCAACCCTCTCTGCCTGACCCTATTCGGAGAAGACCATTGAAGCTGTCATCTGCCTGCCTCCCCACTTCAGTGTGTGACAGGCCCATTAAACATTTGCAAACCAGATTGTTTTAATGTGGTCTTGGCTCCGAGGGTTCCTGAGGAATCAGGTCCAGGCAGCCAGGGGCCCGAGGCAGTGGACTTGGCATCTCACCAGATGCAAACTCCTACTAAGAGTGATCCCTCACTGAGTGGCTACGAGTGACCTGTCCCATTCCACTGATAAGGAAACTGAGGCGCTGAGAGGTTCAGGGACCTGGCAGTGAGCAGAGGCACAGAACTGTTGCCCTGGGTCCCCTGGGTGGGCTCCACGCTGGGTGTGTGGGAAGGTGAGCCGCTGGGGTGTGGCCTCCGTCTAGCACAGTCTCCCCGTGGGCCGGGGACGCCATCTCCCAGGCTTTTCCTTCTGCTTTTTTAAAACTGAAATACGCGGGGACTAGGCAGCTCGTGGCGTCAGAAATGCCCCTCCATCCCGGCTCAAGAAGTTGGAATTTTCTGCTGCTTTAGCACTGAGATGATAACCCCTGGGACCCTGCGCCCACAAGCAGGGTCTGCGGAGGTCTCAGAGCCCCGGGCCAGGACACACAACCCCTTGTGCCAGCTGAGCTGCAAACCAGGGTCCCTCTGTAGGGTTATATAATAGAGATAATAGCACCCTCCACACCCCGCCACTGCTCCTCTCCCCCTCCCACAAGGAGAACGCAGCCTAGTGCGTGGTAGAATAAGTGCAGATGTTGGGTGGTCTGAGGCCAAACCCTGCTTCACAGCTGGGTGGCCTTTTGAGGGTTAGTGACCTCGCTGAAGTTCATTTTTCTCCCTGAAATCAGATGGTGTCTTACCCGGTGTACACTTCCTATGGTGTTCGTGGAGAATTAAGGGAGATAGGGTCTGTGAATCTACTGACATACGATGGGCAATTGCAGTACCTTCCTATCATACAAATTTAATATATGTGTCTCAAACCAGAAAGGCCAAGGGGCAGGGGAGCCATGCGTTGGATGGGACAGCTATATATAGTCCTTGGGCTAAATCCATAGAATTTAAGGAATCTTGGTCCAAATACACCAAAAACACTGCCCAGACTTTACTTGAATACTTCCAATGACAGGGAACTGACTACTGCTAATAGCAATGCAATTCAGCAAACATTCAACAAGCAGTTACGTTGCCAGGACTTCAGATTCAGAGAAGCAAAGACTGTCCTGTGCTTGAGCGATTGACAGTGTGGCAGTCAGATGCGTGTAAAGAGAAAGAAAATTGCACGTGTGTGTGTGTGTGTGTGTGCATGTGGGAACACCAATGGCTGGAATATGTATTAAGAGGAAGTCACTACAGTGGGGAGACCCACCCCAGCACCAGAATGCACAGATTTAGAAAGCTGCTAATCACAGACCGTCACAGTGGGAAGGACCTTACAAAATCATCTGTGTAATCACCCCCCTGCTTGCCCTACAGATGAGGAAACTGAGGCCCAGAGAGGGAAAGCCACCTGCTCAAAGGCACAGGCTGAGTCAGCGGCCCAGGGGGTAGGTCTAATAATAGTAATACTAACAATAGCAAAAGCAACTCTGACGGCAGCTACCGTGGGGGGGCCCCAGCTCCGTGCCAGCCCCGGGGCTCAGCATCTGAGAGCACCAGCTCGTTTCAGCCCCAGACAACACGGAGGGGGACACGCTACCGCTATCCCCGCCTTGCAGATGAGGACGCCGAGGTTCAGAGGGAGGTGGGGAGCTGGGGGTCAAGCCAGGTCTAACTGTCACCTCCCAGCCTTCCCACTTCCTGGCCCCAGGCTGATATTTGGGAGCCCCGAGGGGACAGCCTCGTAGCTGGGGGCCGGGGGTCAGGAGCGGCTCAGGAGCGGGGTTTGCCTGATGCACTCGACCACAATCAACTTTGGCTATTCTTTGGTTCTTGTCGTCTCTCTGGTAGCTCTGGGAGTTGTCACCTGGGTGCCCACCTAGGAGTCTGTGACGTGGATACATCACTTTGCTGAGCCTCTGTTGCCTTGCCTATAAAATAGGCATCACATCCCCTGGCAGGACAATTATGTGAGGATCAGGGAAAGAACTGCTGATCAGGGTGCAAACCTCCCTGTCATAAACTGTAAAGTGCGGTGCACAGTGCCACTGAGTAACCAGCATCGTGGGGTTCTGTGCAGAGGGGTAGGGTCGGGACCCTCATGCATGACTAGGGACAGGCCACCTCCCTCTTAGAGCTTTAGTTTCCTCACGGTTAATATAGGGTGGGACTAAAAAAATCTCTAAATGGCGAGATTCTCCCAGCTCGAAAATTCCGTGGCCCTAACACATCTGGGGTACTTGGCAGTTTACAAAGAACTTTTGTATCTGCAACCCCTGAGTTCGAATCCTACCACATTCCCACTCACTTAATAGCCGATGACCTTGGCCAAGGCCCTTTACCTAAACTTGGACAAGCCCCTCCTGGAGGCGGAGCCTGTTTTGTTTTGTTTTTTTCTCTGACAAGTTTTTTACTCATATTTTGCTACAATCTAACAGTCTTTTGAATAAGACAAAACATGCCTTAAAACGTGTAACAGTCCCATACTAACAAGTATATAGCAGTGTTCATTCTTCCCCTTGAGTAACAGACTTTGGTTGACTTGCTCCTTAAGCCTTTCAAGTGATAGATTCCCTTATTTTCTTGCCATTTATTTAAAGAAAGTAGGTCTTTTGTCTAATAGCTTCTAGGTCTGGCTGACTGCATCGTTTCGGTGGTTAATGTGTTCCCTTGTCTCCAGTTTTCTGTAAACTGGTAGTTAGGTCTACAGTCTTGATCAGATTCCAGCTTTTTTTTTGTGAGACTTCATTGACGGCATGGGGCTGTCCATCAGAGGCATGTAATGTCTCTTCAGTGATTCTAGCAGCCATTGATCAGAGTCTAGATCCATTTTCTTTTTTTTAAAAAAACATCTTTATTGGAGTATAATTGCTTTACAATGGTGTGTTAGTTTCTGCTTTACAACAAAGTGAATCAGTTATACATATACACATGTTCCCATATCTCTTCCCTCTTGCGTCTCCCTCCCTCCCACCCTCCCTATCCCACCCCTCTAGGTGGTCACAAACCACCTAGCTGATCTCCGTGTGCTATGCGGCTGCTTCCCACTAGCTATCCACCCTACGTTTGGTAGTGTATATATGTCCATGCCACTCTCTCACTTTGTCCCAGCTTACCCTTCCCCCTCCCCATATCCTCAAGGCCATGCTCTAGTAGGTCTGTGTTTTATTCCCGTCCTACCACTAATCTCTTCATGACATTTTTTTTCTTAGATTCCATATATATGTGTTAGCATACAGTATTTGTTTTTCTCCTTCTGACTTACTTCACTCTGTATGACAGACTCCAGGTCCATCCACCTCACTACAAATAATTCAGTTTCATTTCTTTTTATGGCTGAGTAATATTCCATTGTATATATGTGCCACAGCTTCTTTATCCATTCATCTGTTGATGGACACTTAGGTTGCTTCCATGTCCTGGCTATTGTAAATAGAGCTGCAATGAACATTTTGGTACATGACTCTTTTTGAATTATGGTTTTCTCAGGGTATATGCCCAATAGTGGGATTGCTGGGTCATATGGTAGTTCTATTTGTAGTTTTTTAAGGAAGCTCCATGCTGTTCTCCATAGTGGCTGTATCAATGTACATTCCCACCAGCAGTGCAAGAGTGTTCCCTTTTCTCCACACCCTCTCCAGCATTTATTGTTTCTAGATTTTTTGATGATGGCCATTCTTTCATGTGTTTGTTGGCAATCTGTATATCTTCTTTGGAGAAATGTGTATTTAGGTCTTCTGCCCATTTTTGGGTTGGGTTGTTTGTTTTTTTGTTATTGAGCTGCATGAGTTGCTTATAAATTTTGGAGATTAATCCTTTGTCAGTTGCTTCATTTGCAACTATTTTCTCCCATTCTGAGGGTTGTCTTTTGGTCTTGTTTATGGCATCCTTTGCTATGCAAAAGCTTTTAAGTTTTATTAGGTCCCATTTGTTTATTTTTGTTTTTATTTCCATTTCTCTAGGAGGTGGGTCAAAAAGAATCTTGCTGTGATTTATGTCATAGAGTGTTCTGCCTATGTTTTCCTCTACGAGTTTGATAGTGTCTGGCCTTACATTTAGGTCTTTAACCCATTTTGAGTTTATTTTTGTGTGTGGTGTTAGGGAGTGTTCTAATTTCATACTTTTACAGGTAGCTGTCCAGTTTTCCCAGCACCACTTATTGAAGAGGCTGTCTTTTCTCCACTGTATATCCTTCCCTCCTTTATCAAAGATATGGTGACCATATGTGTGTAGGTTTATCTCTGGGCTTTCTATCCTGTTTCATTGATCTATATTTCTGTTTTTGTGCCAGTACCATACTGTCTTGATTACTGTAGCCTTGTAGTATAGTCTGAAGTCAGGGAGCCTGATTCCTCCAGCTCCATTTTTCGTTCTCAAGATTGCTTTGGCTATTCAGGGTCTTTTGTGTTTCCATACAAATTGTGAAATTTTTTGTTCTAGTTCTGTGAAAAATGCCAGTGGTAGTTTGATAGGGATTGCATTGAATCTGTAGATTGCTTTGGGTAGTAGAGTCATTTTCACAATGTTGATTCTTCCAATCCAAGAACATGGTATATCTCTCCATCTATTTGTATCATCTTTAATTTCTTTCATCAGTGTCTTATAATTTTCTGCATACAGGTCTTTTGTCTCCTTAGATAGGTTTATTCCTAGATATTTTATTCTTTTTGTTGCAATGGTAAATGGGAGTGTTTTCTTAATTTCACTCTCAGATATTTCATCATTAGTGTGTAAGAATGCCAGAGATTTCTGTGCATTAATTTGGTATCCTGCTACTTTACCAAATTCATTGATTAGCTCTAGTAGTTTTCTGGTGGCATCTTTAGGATTCTCTATGTATAGTATCATGTCATCTGCAAACAGTGACAGCTTTACTTCTCCTTTTCCGATTTGGATTCCCTTTATTTCTTTTTCTTCTCTGATTGCTGTGGTAAAACTTCCAGAACTATGTTGAATAAGAGTGGTGAGAGTGCGCAACCTTGTCTTGTTCCTGATCTTAGTAGAAATGGTTTCAGTTTTTCACCACTGAGGACGATGTTGGCTGTGGGTTTGTCATATATGGCCTTTATTATGTTGAGGAAAGTTCCCTCTATGCCTACTTTCTGCAGGGTTTTTATCATAAATGGGTGTTGAATTTTGTCAAAGCTTTCTCTGCATCTATTGAGATGCTCATATGGTTTTTCTCCTTCAGTTTGTTGATATGGTGTATCACATTGATTGATTTGCATATATTGAAGAATCCTTGCATTCCTGGAATAAACCCCACGTGATCATGGTGTATGATCCTTTTAATATGCTGTTGGATTCTGTTTGCTAGTGTTTTGTTGAGGATTTTTGCATCTATGTTCATCAGTGGTATTGGCATGTAGTTTTCTTTCTTTGTGACGTCTTTGTCTGGTTCTGGTATCAGGGTGATGGTGGTGGCCTCACAGAATGAGTCTGGGCGTGTTCCTCCCTCTGCTGTTTTTTGGAAGAGTTTGAGAAGGATAGGTGTTAGCTCTTTTCTAAATGTTTGATAGAATTCATCTGTGAAGCCATCTGGTCCTGGGCTTTTGTTTGTTGGAAGATTTTTAACCACAGTTTCAATTTCAGTGCTTGTGATTGGTCTGTTCATATTTTCTATTTCTTCCCGGTTCAGTCTCGGCAGGTTGTGCATTTCTCAGAATTTGTCCATTTCTTCCAGGTTGTCCATTTTATTGGCATACAGTTGCTTGTAGTAATCTCTCATGATCTTTTGTGTTTCTGCAGTGTCCATTGTTACTTCTCCCTTTTCATTTCTAATTCTATTGATTTGAGTCTTCACCCTTTTTTTCTTGATGAGTCTGGCTAATGGTTTATCAATTTTGTTTATCTTCTCAAAGAACCAGCTTTTACTTTTATTGATCTTTGCTATTGTTTCCTTCATTTCTTTTTTCATTTATTTCTGATCTGATCTTTATGATTTCTTTCCTTCTGCTAACTTTGGGGTTTTTTTGTTCTTCTTTCTCTAATTGCTTTAGGTGCAAGTTTAGGTTGTGTATTCGAGTTGTCGGAGCCTGTTTTGTTGTTTATTAAGACAGGACAAGGCTGCGAGCCCCGCCTTTCTTACAGGACTGAGGGAAGCGCTTCTGCAGTTTCCCAGGCTGGGCTCTGCTGCTGAATTTTACTCTGCATCTGTCAAATGGGGTTAGCAATGCCTGTCTAGAGTTGTTGTAAGGATTGAGTGACTTGATGTTTGCTATGTGCTCTGAACAGAACTGGCATATGGAAGATGCTATATGCGTTGCTGTCATCATCATCATCATGATTATTCATCCTTTCCACAATACTTCCTGAGGCACCTGCCCTTGGCCAGGCCCAACACTAGCAGATGGGGATACAGTGAAGGGAAGACTGAGACATTTATTGCAGTCAGAGCCCTCCCAGCCTGGTGGGGAGACAACCAATTAAACAACCTATTTACATAAATGTACTGAGAGCCATGAGAGCACAGAAGCTAAGGGCCTCTGTGCAGTGATACTCAGAGTCCAGGAAGACCTCCCGGAGGAGGTGATGTTAAGCTAGATCTGAAGGATGACTAGGAGTTGGAAGGGCTCCTGCCCTGTGCAGCAGGGTAGGTAGGCAGGGAGGCAAGGTCCTGAGACATGGTTGCTGGGGCTCTGGGCAGGGCAAGGCAGGAATCAACTGTCACATTATCGGGAATTTCATGAGCTCAGCTGGGCTTGAAATCAGCCACAGTGGGAATATTTATAACATGGAAATTTGCAGATGCTACCAGTTAGCGCTTCCCCCCCCCTCCGATATCCAGTTGGTAACATGTGCCAGCACACCACTGCCTCTGTCTCTTCTCAATCGGCCCAAAGAAGCCCACCCTTGCCCAGAGGTCCCCAAGGGCACACAGCAGGGCAGTAGGAGCTTCTTCCCGTGAGTGCTGGTC
This sequence comes from Kogia breviceps, assembly GCF_026419965.1. Taxonomy (NCBI): domain Eukaryota; kingdom Metazoa; phylum Chordata; class Mammalia; order Artiodactyla; family Physeteridae; genus Kogia; species Kogia breviceps. The sequence goes on along the minus strand of NC_081312.1, from coordinate 8,647,876 downwards.
CTGGGCTAGTCCGAGGGAACAACAGAGTGTTTATGGAAAAAATGTTTACCAGGAGCCCATCCGTGCCAGGGGCTCAACGGTGGTGAAGGTGGCATGAATGTGGCTCTCGGGGACGAGCTTTCCACGCCAGGACAAATAGTCCCAGGGTGCTGTACATCAACTACACAAGGCAGAAATGAAGGAAAAAGGAAGCTGACAGACCTTTGCTTCTCAAGAGAAGCAGAGGCTTGGGGTTGAGAGAAACCATTCAGGTCTTTCTGTCTGCCTTCTGAGGAGTTGGGAGAGATCTCACATGAGATCCTGCAGGTGGAGGTACCAACCCCAGAGCCAGAGGGCTTCCTCCACTGTTCTGCCCTCCCTCTCCCCACCCTTTTCAAGGCTACTGATACTTCACCTTCTCTGGAATCCATCCCCCTTCTTCCATTTCCTCTTCCTACACCTCCCCATCCCTCTCGCTCACCCTCCTGCATCTTCCCCTCCCTCCATCCCCCCTCCCACATCCCCTCTCCCTGGATCTCCCCTTCCCTCCCTCTCCCCCTCCCTCCTTACCTTCCTCCCTCCCTCCATGCCCCCTCCATCTCAGGCACCATCTCCTCTCCCACCTGGTTGCCACAGCCTCTGACTCCCTGCCTCCAGATTTAGCCGGCCTCCTCAACCCAGCCAGAGGGATGGTGCCAGAGTCACCCATCAACAATGTCGTGCTTTGGCTGTGTCAAGCGTCCTAGCAGAGAAGCCAAGGAAACAGAGCTGTACATGAGCGCTGCACAGTTGAGATCACCTGGTGCTCTTGGGCAGGGTCCAAATCTTCCCCAGGAATCCTCCTGTGCTCCCACCCCTGGGCATACTCCCCATCACCTGGGAGACACCTGAGGGCAGGTGCCAGCTCTTGTTTACCCCTGTCCTCACACCATAGAGACAGTGTCGTGAGGTTCCAGTGTCAAATCCCAGCTCCACCAGTTACTAGCTGTGTGACTCTACACAAGTCACTTCACCTCTCTATGCCTCTGTTTTCTCATCTATAAAGTGGGGATGGTGATAGTGCCTCCATTTAAGATAGGTGTGGATCACCTTTATTAATTCATGAGAAGCACTTAGACTACTGCTTGGCAATCAGAGTGAGACAACGGGAAATTGGAATAGTTGCCTGGATAGTTGATGCTGGTAAGGATTGATTGTTGATTTCTTTTAGATGGAATAAAGGGTATGCGATGATGCTTTTTGAAAAAAAGAGTCCTCATCTTTTAGAGATGCACCCTGAAAGATTTACAGGTTAATGATAGGCGTGCGAGATTTGCTTCAAATCATACAGAAGAGCTGGGGTGGGGTTTGGTATGGAAGAAACAAGATTGACCGTGACTTGGCAATTATTGAAGCTGGGTGGTAGGTACGTGGAGTTTCAAGATGCTAGTCTATCTACGTGTGTGCATATTCAAAACTTCCATAATAATAAGCTAAAAAACAAAATAAAAAATCAAATCTGGGGGTCTGGCCTAGACCACCTGTGTTTAAAATCCCAGCTCCACCGTGCAGGCTGTACCTCGGCTTGCCCATCTGTAAAATAGGGATGATAATAATAATAGTTCCTACATGCAGAGGTTACTCTATAATGTACTTAGAAACATGCAAACAAAGTTGCAGGCACTTCACACATTGCTGCCGGTCTTCACAACACCCTTTTCAGGGGAAGCTAAGCCCATTTTACCGAGAGGCTATGTCGGCTGCCCCAGGTCATCCATCCAGACAAAAACCAAGACACGTCCCAGGTTTGCCCGGCTCTTGCGTCCGGGCAGGAGGTGAACGCCGGAGCTGGGGACATGGGCCCAATGTTTCCCTTCCTCTCTGCTTCTCCGTTCTTGGGGGATTCCAAGCTCTGCAGATCAACTCTAGGAAATATGTACCTCTCCCACTCTTTTCTAAAAAACGTATCACACTGACAGAGCCCAGAGCTCTGGAATTCTGAAGGTTGACTCCCTGGATTCCAAGGAGATCAGCCTCCCTCCGTGGAATTGGGCAGAGGGTAGCAGTCAAGTGGCTAGGGCAAGGCTTTGTTTTGTTTGAAGTATAGTTGATTTACAATGCTGTGTTAATTTCTGCTGTACAGCAAAGCGATTCAGTTATACATATATACCCATTCTATTTCACATTCTTTTCCATTTATCACAGAATACTGAGTATAGTTCCCTGACTATTCAGTAGGACCTTGCTGCTTATCCATTCTATATATACTAGCTTGCATCTGCTAATCCCAAGCTTCCACTCCATCTCCCACCCCCCTCCCCCTTGGCAACCGCAAGTCTGTTCTCTATGTCTGTGAGTCTGTGTCTGTTTCATAGATAAGTTCATTTGTGTCATATTTTAGATTCCACATATAAGCAATATCATATGGTATTTGTTTTTCTTTTTCTGACTTATTTCACTTACTGTGATAATCTCTAGCTCCATCCACGTTGCTGCAAATGGCATTATTTTGTTCCTTTTTTATGGCTGAGTAATACTCCATTGTCTATATGTACCACATCTTCTCTATCCATTCATCTGTCCACAGACTTTTAGGTTGTTTCCATGTCTTGGCTATTGAAATAGTACTGCTATAAACAGGGGTGTATGTATCTTTTTGAATTATAGTTTTGTCCAGATACATGCCCAGGAGTGGGTTTGTTGGATCATATGGCAACTCCATTTTTAGTTGTTTGAGGAACCTCCATACTGTTTTCCATAGTGGCTTCACCAACTTACCTTCCCACCAACAGTGTAGGAAGCTTCCTCCAGCATTTGTTGTCTGTAGACTTCTTAATGATGGCCATTCTGACCAGAGTGAGGTGGTAGGTACCTCATTGTAGTTGCCTTGACTGTGGCTTTGACCTGGGCAGGCCTGACAGGGAGGGGCTAGTACCCAGGACCTGGGATCCTTGGAGGCTTCAGGGAGCCAGACAGGGAGGCAGGAGGACACCTCTGTTTCACCACGCCCAGTGAAGGTGAACTTACTAAGACTGGCTCATCCCGCCCATCTCCTTAACAGGTTTTGGGTGCCAACGAGTGAGGAGATGAACCCTGAAGATTCAGTGTGCTGACCCTATTGCCTCTGCTTGCATGCCTCTTAGAATAGGGAGCTCACTGCTTCCCCACAGCAGCTCATTTCCCCTCTAGGGACATGGTTCTACAAAGGTCTCCAGAACCACCTAGTACAATCTCTAGTACAATGAAGTCCCAGCGTTGTCAAAGCATCTATCCAAGGTCACACGTGGCACTCAGTGATGGAGGCATGACTAGAACCCAGGGCTCTGATGCCCAGAGGCTTGCACCCTTCCATGTCTTTGCTCTAGAGTCTCAGACAAGGGAGAGATCTCTGCTGGCTGAGAGGTCAAGGAAGGCTTCTCAAAGGAGGTGACGTTGGAGATGGTCCTTGAAGGATGGCACTAGGTTGTGGCTTGTGTCCAAATTCTTTTTGTCCTGCCCACCGTGCCTGTGCCCTTCCCATGATATCTCACACTGAGCATGGCAAACACTGGGGAATAGAGTTTGTTGACTGACTGACTGAATGACTGGGCAGGAAGGCCACTCCTGGGAATTGAACAGGTACCGGTCCCTTAGGAGCCAAGGGCATCTTGTGGGGACCCTGTGCAGGAAGGGATAAAACTCCACCTGCCTCAAATTTGGTGTTCACCACTCCTTCTGCACGCATCTTAGGCAGGACCCAAATCCCTTCATGCTACAAAGGAGTTTTTTCTCTGTGGTTGGCTCAGAGACTCCACGGTGTTTTCCTCCCCCATGTTTTATAAACCGGGCTGGATGGGGAGACAGGTCATGGCACACACTTGCATGTGGCCGAAGCCCCAGGTCAGCCACCCTCTCCTGCTGCCCCAGCAGGGCCAGGGCCACCCCTGGGGCCACCAGGACATTCAAGGAGCTGGAGTGTCAACGGGGAAATGAGCATCTTCAGCTCACCAAGTCCAAGCCGTTCCTGAGCAAAGGCTTTTCTGGAAAACACACTCCCGCTGGACCCTAAATGTTTTTTGCTTTACCCTCTTGCAAAGATTTCTATTTCTTCCCATTATAAATTATTTACATGCTTGTAACAGAAACCCCAGAACATACAGGAAAGTGGGAAGAGACCATCATTCTTTAAAAACGTTTTTAATTGGAGTTGAGTTGATTTACAGTATTGTGCTAGTTTCTGGTGTACAACAAAGTGATTCAGTTATATATATATATATATATATACGTATATTCTTTTTCAGATTATTTTCCATTATAGTTTATTATAAGATATTGAATATCTGTGCTATACAACAGGACCTTGTTTATCTATTTTATATATAGTGGTGTGTATCTGTTAATCCCAAACTCCTAATTTATCCCTCTCCCCTTTCCCCTTTGGTAACCATGAAGTTTGTTTTCTATGTCTGTGAATCTGTTTCTGTTTTGTAAATAAGTTCATTTGTATAATTTTTTAGATTCCACATAAAGGTGATATCGTATGATATTTGTCTTTCTCTGACTTCACTTAGTATGATAATCTCTAGGTCCGTCCATTTTGCTGCAAATGGCATTATTTCATTCTTTTTGATGGCTAATATTCAATTGTGTATATATATATATATATATATATATATATATATATATATATATATATACCACATCTTCTTTATCCATTCATCTGTCAATGAACATCTAGGTTGCTTCCATGTCCTGGCTATTGTAAATAGTGCTGCAGTGAACGTTGGGGTGCATCTGTCTTTTTGGATTAGAATTTTCTCCGGATATATGCCCAGAAGTGGGATTGCTGGATCATATGGTAACTCTATTTCTAGTTTTTTAAGGAAACTCCATACTGTGGTCCACAGTGGCTGCACCAACTTACATTCCCACCAACGGTGTAGGAGGGCTCCCTTTTCTCCACATCTTCTCCAGCGTGGATTATGTGTAGTCTTTTCTTTTTTTTTTTTTTTTTTTTTTTTTTTTTTGCGGTATGCGGGCCTCTCACTGTTGTGGCCTGTCCCATTGCGGAGCACAGGCTCCGGACGCGCAGGCCTAGTGGCCATGGCTCACGGGCTTAGTTGCTCCGCGGCATGTGGGATCTTCCCGGACCAGGGCACGAACCCGTGTCTCCTGCATCGGCAGGCGGATTCTCAACCGCTGCGCCACCAGGGAAGCCCTATGTGTAGTCTTTTCGATGACGGTCATTCCGACTGTGTGAGGTGATACCTCACTGTAGTTTTGATTTGCATTTCTCTAATGATCAGTGATGTTGAGCATCTTTTCACGTGCCTATTGGCCATCTGTAGGTCTTCTTTAAAGAAATGTGTATTTAGGTCTTCTGCCCATTTTTGGATTGAGTTGTTTGTTATTGAGTTGTATGAGCTGTTTGTACATTTTGGAGATTAAGCCCTGTCGGTCACATCGTTTTGCACATATTTTCTCCCAGAACATCTTTCTAATCACACAAAGGCAGCAGCTCGTAATGTTTTGGTGTATGCCCTCACCATCCCTTTGCATGGGCTGTGGTTATGAGCTTGGGTTTTTGAACATGTTCACAATTAGACATTAGCACACAGCCCTGTCTCTACATGGGATGGGAGCAGCTGTAGGATGATAAAAAAAAAAAAAAAAACAACCCACAAAAACAAACAAACAAAACACAGGGAGCTTAGATACCATAATTCCAGGACCTGGGTTCAAGGTTGAGCTCTGCCACTAACTGGCTGTGTGTCCTGGGATAATGTCCATCTCTGGGCCTCCGTGTCCACTTATATAACAGGGGCCTGATGAAATAGTGTCCAAGAGCCCTTCCCACCCTAATATTCCAGGATCCTGTCACGTTGACCCAGGAAGGGTTTCCGGAGCAGGAGAAGGAAGGAGGAATATGCTGGATATAGGAACCCATGCTTCCATTAAGACGGCCACTTGGGCTCTGTCCCTAGTGGCCCCAGACCTGTGAGTGTGTCCCAATCCCTGGTCACCTCTGGCCTGGAAGAGACCCTTAAAAGGCCACTCCAGGAGGAGACAGGCCGGGCCGTGGCTGTTTCTGCAGGCTGGCATTTACTTGCTATGTGGCTTTAGGCATCTCCTCACCTCTCTGAGCTTCAGTTTCCCCCTTTGTCATGAGGGGTTGGAGGTAGACTGAACATTTTCTTTTTAAGTAGAACTTTTTTTTCCAATAAAATTGTTTGCAGAAACCTAATACAGAGCAGAGAGGAAGGAAACCCTGACATATAGAGAGCATTTAAAGTGTGTCAGGCATTGTTCTAAGCACTTTATTTTCATTAACCTTCCTATCCTCACAGCAACCCCACAAAGTGGGTGCTCTTAGCTTCCCATTTGACAGATGAAGAAGCTGAGGCCCTGAGGGGTTGGGCTACTTGTCCAAGGTTATACACAGCTAGTAAGTGTTGGAATTGGGATTCTGAGCTGGTTGTATCTCAGTCATGAAACCCCAGGTCCCTTGTCTTTCCAACCCCTTAGGGACATCTCGGGGCACCCAACCCATGCTCTTACACACATACACACACACACACACACACACACACACTGTGTCTTGACCTCTGCAGTTCCAATCAAGGTCCAAACCACAAGTGACTAGCGAGATTGAGACACTGAGCTTTCCTGCCTCCAAAACCCACATTACCAAAAGGTCCCAAGGACCGAGTCCCACGGGCTGCCAACTTTTAGCCCTGTGTGACTCCCCTGCCACCTCCACATGGCCAGCTGAGCGCTCGTCTGAGCTGCCCGCCTGCAGCTGCCTGCACAAAACTTCTTCCCTTGAGGAATGAAGTCACTGTGACTTCATTCCTGTCCCCCTCCAGGCCAGGCACGGCCAAGCCTGCAAGCCCACTTAATCCCTCAACTATTCCGAGGGGGTACCTCGCGCCAGGAACTTCGACGAGGGGGAGAGGCTTTCTGATGCAAGAAAAATGCCTCGGGGTTTGGACTCAGACAGACCTGGGTTGGACTCCTGGCCCTGCCTCTGGCTAGCTTTGTGAGCTTGAACTATCTCAGGTTACTTAGCTAAACCTCTGCCTTCTCGTCTGCTATATGGGAATAATGATGTATCAACCACACAGTACAGTCTTGAGGATGTAGCAGGAAGGGCACACAGTAAGGTCTTCCATTTCCTTTTGCCTCTACCCTGCAGATGTGTCTGCTGGGGAGAAACAGGAAAGCAAGGATCTCCCTGCCCTCTGTCAGGTCAGTCAGTGATCATTTATTGAGTACCTCATAGGCATCGGGCATGGAACAGAGAAAAGAAGAAGCAACATAAGCATCTCTGATAGACCTGCCCCAAATGCATGTCACGGAGAAGGAGGAGGGGGAAGAGGAGGAAGAGAACTCCACTGCTCGAGGGCGTTCAACAGAGAAAAAGAGCCAGTGGGAGAAATGTATTAACAGATTCATTGCAGGGAGGAACTGGATTACTTAACTGCAGGGCTGGCTAGGCAGGTCCAGAATCCATCGGTAAGGGGATCGGGAGGGGCAGACCAGAACTCTTGGACGTGCACGGAAGCTGCTGCTCCCAAGTGGAATGTCTTCTTCTGGGAAACCTCCGTTCCGCTCTTAAGGCCTTTCAACTGATTAAGTCAGGCCCACCCAGACACTGGAGGATAATCTCCCTTACTTACAGTCTGATGAGGGACTTCAATAACACCTACAAAATGCCTTTACAGCAACACCTAGACCAGTATTAGATCGAATAACTGTGGGCTGTAGCCTAGACATGTTGACACATAAAACCAGCCATCGTAGGGCACTTAAGGAGGAGGTTCCGTGGAAGGGGTGGCGACTCAGCTGGCATCATCTTCAGGCAGAGGGCTGAGAAGGGCACGCAGGCAGAAGGGGCAGCCCCAGCAAAGGCAGAGGTGGTGGGACCTTGGGATCATCCTGATGGAGCCCCATGGAAATACATTACATACGAAGGGATCGGAATCGAGGAATGGTTTCGTAAACAACAATAAACCAATACAAGGCATTCTTTTAAAGGCATCCTTATGACAACAATGGAAGAACATGGAAGAATCCCCTTGATGCAATATTCTACGTAAAACCACAGGAGATGAAAAGCTGGTTGAGTGTGGATGTAAAAAGAGCTGCTTGGGGATAGAACTCTGAGAGATTCTAGTATTTTTACTTTTTAAAATATTTATTTGGCCACACGGGGTCTTCGTTGCAGCAGGCAGGCTCCTTAGTTGTGGCATGCGAACTCTTAGTTGCAGCACGTGGGATCTAGTTCCCTGAGGTTAAATAATGACCCGATAGAGGGGGACCCAATTCCAGGTCTGGCTCCAGAGCCCGTAAGCCTGACCGCGGGGCTGGGTTCCCCGTTTGCGATGTGAGTTTCCAGCTAGACTCCTCAGGCTGTATTTCCTCATTCGGTCATTCCACGCCCAGGCTCTGACATCTATGTCACCTGTACAGCTACTTCTTTAACAGCGACTCACTTCTGAACTGGTAACTCCATATCACCAACTTACATGGAAAATGAGTACCATCTGTCACCAAAAAAAAAAAGCCTGTAAAAATAAATACAATGGACCATAAACAATCCGGTTAAAGTCTGGCTAGATTTGGGGGCCAGCCCAGGCGCTGGGCCTGCTGTCTTTGTTGAAAGGTGGGTTATAAACACCAGAGAGGTGCTGAAGACCCTTTCTCCAGGGCTAACCCAGAGGAGTGGCTCAACGATTCGAGGTTATTTACCATCCAGTCCACAACCCTCGCTTTGGGAAATACCTCCTATCTCCAACACACCGCCACAAAACACGGGGCACGAGTTGGCTACAGGATCAGGGGCTCCATACAAGGCAAATCCTGGCCCTTGAGAAAGTGACGCTGTGTGTCCTGGGGTGGCCACAGCCGCAGAGCCCTCAGACATGGATTCTTGGGGAAACAAACTAGACTCCCTCTGAGACTAAAATAGAAATACTCTCCGCAGTACCAAGAGCCAGTGTTTATGTGATTCAACCGAAGGAAATACTTTTAAAGGAAGTCTTGGACCAATTTCTGAGGGAGAACGCTGGATGTTTCTTCTAAAGCATCAGTTTGAAAAACAAGGGGAAAGCCCAGCTGCGGAGTCATCGGCTCAGCGCCCCGACCCAGACACGAGGCTCGGAGTAGGCGGAAGGCGGCATGGGTCCATCCCCCCGCCCTACTCCCGCTCCCACCCCAGCTGTGTCGATGAGGACATCGAGGCCCAGGGGGCTAAAGGGACTCCTTCAAATAACACCCAGAGTACCGCACACCTGATCGCCACCAACCTCAGCGCCGATACGCCCACCACACCACGCCCGCGCCCTCCCCCCAGCAGTCCCTTAAACAGTTCTCTGACATCTGAGATTCTAATCCCAAGATATATTAGTCAGGGTCCAGTGGGAAAGAGAGGGCACGTTCAAACCAGCTAACACTGGCTAGCGGAAGAGAATTTGAACAGAGGGTCCATTTTCTGCCTGTAGGCAGCGCGTGGGGACACTGCCAGGGCCTCAGAGCTAGAGGCAGAGGCCTGGGCAGGCGACCCACCCGTCCCTCCCTCCCTCCCTCCGGGCCTGAGGCCTGAGCAGCAAGAGGAGGTGGCACTTATCAGCATCCCTGGACAGCCAGCTGGAAAGGGCCCCCATAGGAGCTGTGGATCGGGCCAGGCCCAGCCAGCCCCTGGAGGCCCCCAAAGGAGGGAGCTGGGAGCCGCACTGCATCCTTAGTCTCCTCCCTGCCTCGGCCTCCTGCTGGTGCCCCCAGGGGCCGAAACCCATGGGAAGCCAGACGGCAGCCATCTCACCCCCAGGGAGTGGTCCCTGCACTCCGGGGACAGGTCTGGGGAGAAGCAGGGGCTGATGGATGCTCCCACACGCGAAGCATCCAAAGCAGGTGCACAGAAACTAGAGGCGCCTCAGACTCCTACCTTCTCCCTGGTCCTCAAACTGCCTGCTCTCTGGACACCTGAAAGAGAAAAGCCCTCAACTTTGTTTTGAACAGGAGAGCAATGTTGACAGTCATTAGCGAACCATTAGGGGCCAGTTGGGCCGATCCTGCCCGATCTGGGGACACCTGGCCGTGCAGACCCATGACAGAGGGCAGTGAGCGAGGGCTGCCACCTCCCCCCGGGGTGACCGAGCTGGTAGACCCTGGCTTAGCTGTGCGGCTGTCACTGTCTTGGTGGAAATGGTAACTTGAGCAGGCAGGCTGAGGTCCCTGGACTGGACAGAGAGCCCCGTGGGGGCAGGGGAAGCTCGGCTTCACTCTTCCCCACCAAATCTCCAGCACCAGAAAAACACCCAATAATTGCTGTCGAGGAGTGAATGATCTGAATACATGACCTCTGACCCCTAGTTGAACTTTCTTTCCATGGGCCCAGCAGGGCCCCTCAGAAAAGCATTCTGCTAGGTCCTTCTTCCCTTCCCCTAACCCCGCTCCTCGAAAAATCAAAAGGACTTGCTGCTGTGCATTGCATCTCTTGCAAGTTCTAAATCCTGACCTCAGCTCAGCTTGGGGGTTTGGGGAGACCTTTTCTGGGTGTTAACTGAAGATCTTTGGCTTTATTTGCTGCTTACCAACGCAGTCTTTTTTTTTCCTAATGTGTTCAAATTTCCAGAATTGTCTGCTAATTGATCTCCACCTCCCCACAACTGCACTGGGAGAGCTGGGCTTCTGGAAGCCAGGTGCGCGGGGTCTGCACAGACTCCTCTGCCTGAGAAGCTGCTGAAACCTAGGGCAGGGCAGATCCGTGGCTGAACACACGCACACACACACGCATGCATGCGCCCAGCTTTTCACACCCGTCCCAGACAGCAGCCAGAGGTCACGTGGGATACTGGTCCGAGCTCCAGGTCTGGCACCAGAAGGGTTGAAGTCCCGCCTCTACCTCTTGCCAACAATGGCAGCCCTTGGATAAGTCACCCCACCTCTCTGCACCTCGTTTCTTCCTCTGCAAGGCAAGTGTACAGCCAATGCCTACCTCCCTGGATGAGAGTGCAGTTGAACTTGAAGAGGGAGAGGGAGGTTGCGTCAGTGCAAGCCCCACAGGGCAGAAAGGCCGTCACTTTTCCCCGGGGCTCAGGTGAGGACCCAACTCAGAACTTGAGAGCACGTTGCAGCACTGACCACAGCTGTGGATTGGAAACACTCCTCTGTATTTGTCTATTAGGCTCGAAGGCCCTGGAGATCCTGGGTCTAATTCATCTCCATTGCATCAGGGTGAGCCTGTCCTCCAGCCCAGCCCCCTCCCCTGAGCTCCAGACCCACGTGCAGGTCTCTAAGCACTTCAGACTTAACAGGTTCAAGTCTAAACACATGATCCTGTCTCTCCAAGTTAGCCCTTCCCATTCATCCCTGTCATAGCAGCACCGGGATGGGGGTGGCAGCACCCTTTATCCCTTCCTTACCCTCATTTCCAACCTCTCCGTGTCCAGTTTTGCTCCAGACATGTCAGTGTTCCTCCCTAAACACCTCTGGAATTGATCCTCTACAGTCTCCATCATCCCATGCCTAGAAAAACGGGCAGCAACTGCCCCTGGCCCCCCCCCCCCACAATCCAGCCACCAGGGCCTAATACACATCCGCACCCAGCGTCTTCCTGCCCCAGGGCCTTTGCACCTGCTGCTACTTCTGCCCAGACATCCTCCACCACCATCCTTTCACCCAGCTTACTCCTGCTCACCCTCGGGTCTCATAATAAATATCCACTCAGCCCCTGCCCGTGGCTGGTTTAGAACCCCACATTCCATGCTGTCATGGGACCTTACATTTTATTTCATAGGATTTATGTCAGTTTTCAGTAACTTAGTGACTGAAGTCATGTCTGGTTTCTCCATGAGACCATAAGCCCCCAGAGGACAGACGCTGTGCCTGTTCTCACATTATGCCCTGGCACCCAGTGTGTGATGGATGCTTAATAAATATTTGTTACGTGAAGGCCTCCATTTCTCTTCCCTAGTGGAGAATGCATGTGTTTTATGGTCCCCGGTCCCACCACCTAACTGTCTTTTCTCCTCCAGTCAGCCGGGGCAGGCCGTTACTCACGTCCGCCTCTGAGTCCAAGTGTTCTCTGCCTGGAAGAGAGCAATGATCCAATCTGTTCACGAGGACGCCATGCCGACCACTGCCTCTTTCAGTTGAGTCAAAGGGACTCCTCGATTTACTATCTATGGGGCCGAGGGGAGGGGACGACACCTAGGAGGGCACGCCCCTCCTCTCCGGGACAACACTTGAAGCAACAGGCAACGTTAAACCCAAAGACAAAAGTTCTCCAGGGCCAGTGAGGCTGAAGTGGCTAGGGGGTGGATTGTTCTGCTTGAGGGAGGGGTGTGCCGGAGGAGAAGCACACATTACAGGGGGTCACGTGTGAATGACCCCAGCTGAACGTGAAAAGAAAGAGATTGAAATTCTGAAGTCAACACAAGAAACCAGACAGAGATGTGGCCTGTCTCCGATGGAGACGGGACGTCTCTAACGCAAGGCTGACCTCTGGGGAAGGTCTGAACACTAAAGACAGTGTGGGGGGAATTGATCCCGAGTGGAAGCAGAGGAGAGGGAGAGTCAGTCCTGAGGGGGGCGGCGTTAGGAAGACGAAGGGGAGCTGGGCCCAGCCGGGCCTCTAGGTCCTGTGTCAGGTGTGACCTACTATGGACGTGACCAGATGGCCATCTCAGCTGGGGCCATGGCACACGGGCCCCATAACTCCCAGTCGAGCACTCCCCAGGCCACCTTCTAATGGCTCTGTGGCCTCTCAGAGCCAGGTGTGGGCCAGGTGCCACCCCGTTGGCCAGGGACTGCCTTGTGCGGGAAATTAACAAGCAGCATGTGGCGTGACACTTGAGCGTCTAGGGAGCTGGAGCATGGGAGGCAGCGCCCCAGGTCTGGGGCCCTAAGGAAACAAGCTTTTTTTTTTTTTTTTTTTTGTGGTACGCGGGCCTCTCACTGCTGTGGCCTCTCCCGTTGCGGAGCACGGGCTCCGGACGCACAGGCTCAGCGGCCACGGCTCACGGGCCCAGCTGCTCCGCGGCACGTGGGATCTTCCCGGACCGGGGCACGAACCTGTGTCTCCTGCATCGGCAGGCGGATTCTCAACCACTGCGCCACCAGGGAAGCCCGGAAACAAGCTTTTTGTACCTGCAGAAATCGGGCCAAAGCCCGGACCAAGGGGACCGTGTAGGGGAGGTCTCACTTTCAGAGGCTCTGCAGAGAAGCCTGCCAGTTTCCATGGGTCAGGAACTCAGGGTCCAGTGGGGATGGCTCGTCTCTGTTCTGTGTTGTCCGGGGCCTCGGCTGGAACACTCACAGGCTGAGGGAACAGAATCTAACCAAAGGCTTCACTGGGGCCAGAGGATCCACCAGCAAAGGTGGCAAGTCGGTTCCTCTCCACGGAGCCTCTCCGTGCGGCTGCTTGAGGGTCCTCACAGCATGGCGGCTGGCCTCCCCTCCAGTAAGCGACCCAGGAGGCCAAGGAGGAAGCCGCAGAGCCTCTTATGCCTGAGTCTCGGATGTCACACACCGTCACTGCCGCCAGGGGTGGGAAGCAAGTCACTAAGTCTGGCCACATTCACTGGAAGAGGAATTAGACTCCACCCTGTGAACGGAGCAGCATCGAAGAATCTGCGGACGTATTAAAACCACCCTCCGCTAGGAGGGCCTTCCCAGAGCGTATTTCCGATCGGGACGAAGCCTCACTTTCTCAGCACCCACTGAAGACTGTCCTCCTCCCCTTTTTCAGCCCCATCACTTGCCACTTCCCACCTCCCCGTCCAACATCTAGTCCACCTGCCAGCCCACTCCAGCGGCTGCCCCGCTTCTGTGCCTCTGCTTAAGCTTCTCCTGCCTCATCTGCCCTCCCTCCTTCTCGGCCCCTGTTCACATGCTCTTCGTCCTCTGAGACCCAGCTCCAGAGTTACCTCCAGCCTCCTCCCCCCACATCTGTGTCCCTTGCCCCTCCTCCCACGCCTCGGCACTCATCGCGCACACTGGGTCGCGGCAGGTGTCGGGAGCTCGGGCAGGGCAGGACACGTGCGGTGCTCCCCTCTGGGACCCTAGAGCCAAGGTGGAGCTCAGCACAGAGGAGATGCTCAAGAAACATTTAAAGATAAATTGCGTCAATGAATGAGTTCGTCACACGTCCCCAGTCTGGCCCCTCAAAGCCAGCCAGCTGCTCCAGGGTGTTTTCTGGGAAATCCCAGAGACAATCAGCAGATTCTTTCCCATAATCTATTGCTGAGCTCCTCCTCCACGAGCCTACCCAACAATCAATAGCCCAGGAAGAGCCCCTCCACCTCCACCTTCCTTCGTCCACCCCACGGAGCACTAGGAAAGTGCCCAACTCGTCCTGCCCTTTGCATTGTGCTTTTAGTTTTTCAATGTGTCTTCATACCTACTCTTCGATTTAAACCTCGCAAGAGCCGTGCAAGGCAACCCAGGGAGAGAGCAAGACTCTATGACAATAAGGTGGAAGCTCAGAAAGGTCAAGCAATTTACCCAAGACAACACAGCTAGGGTTGGAGCCAATGTCTACCAAAACCCCATGCCTCTTTGCTGAAGTCGGAGAGGAACTTCCAGAAAGTGAACTGCCCCCTGGTCTGAGTCTCACTGCTGCTCTGAGTCTCAGAGTGAAAGAGGAGCCAGTGAGTTAATGATGAAATCACCAATATAAGAGCAAGAATCTGCCAACAGTGGTGCTGGAGTTTGACACGGGTTGTTTCAATAAGTTCGCAAAAAACAGGTAATTATTCATGTTTATTGAATCAAGTGCAGTGCTTGGGGCTTTCTGCACCTTGTCTCGGGTCCCCACCACAACCCTGAGAAGATTTTGTTATTCCCATTTTACACAGTAGAACATTAAGGTTCAGAGAGGTTAATTAACTCACCCAAGGTCACACAGCTAATGAATGAGCCAGGACTGAACCCAGAGGACTGTCTGGCTCCAAAGCCCCTCCCCCTCCCTTTTCATCAAGCAACCTCTGCTCGTCATCCATGCTACACTGATGGAACGTACAGACGCATGAGGCTGCCCTCTGCCAGAGGAGACAGGAAGTGGGCAAATGGACTGTGGTCTCTGAGCCAGGGTGGAATCTCCCTGTCTGACATGATATCACTTTTCTCTCCTAATAAATTGCTCACCCGTGGCCAGGCCACAAGAGGCTGAAAGAGACCAGCACCCTCGGGGGGCGGGGGGGATGGCCCTGTGATAAGGAAGGAATGTGCTGTGTATCCTCCCATCATGGAAGCTTCGAGGAGGTCCAGGGTCTAACACTCATGTTTGTTAGTCTGGGTGACGGATGCTGGTCAAGTACACATCCCAGTGGAGCCTGGAGGTGAAGAACAGGAGCTCTCAGTTTAAGGCCAAGGAGCAGAGGCGCCTTTCTAGGACCCTGGGGACACAGGTGTGCCCGAACTTCCTCTGATCACCGCACAGAAAGGGCCTGAGTTTCACCCCTGACTTTGCCTTCTGGAAGCATCCCCCTCTCCTTCCGCATCAGTTGTTTCTCCTTCCTCTTGTGACCTGGAGGTGTAACTGCCTCTTTTCCACTTTCTTGCAGCCACAAAATGTTCAACGTCACCTCGCAAGTCCTTGAACCTGCTCTCAACGGGACCCCTCCCCAGGGCAGCGGCTGCGTCCACTCCGACTGGTCGAGCTGGCTGAACACCATCCAGTCCCCCTTCCTCTGGGTCCTCTTCGTACTGGCAGCTCTCGAGAACGTCTTCGTCCTCAGCGTCTTCTGCCTGCACAAGAGCAGCTGCACGGTGGCGGAGGTCTACCTGGGCAACCTGGCCGCGGCTGACCTGCTCTTGGCCTGCGGGCTGCCCTTCTGGGCCATCACCATCGCCCACAACTTCGACTGGCTCTTTGGGGAAGTCCTGTGCCGCGTGGTGAACACCGTGCTCTACATGAATCTCTACAGCAGCATCTGCTTCCTCATGCTGGTGAGCATTGACCGCTACCTGGCCCTGGTGAAGACCATGTCCGCGGGCCGGACGCGCAGGGTGCGCTGGGCCAGGCTCTACAGCGTGGTGATCTGGGGCTGCACGCTCTTCCTGAGCTTGCCCATGCTGGCCTTCCGGACCATGCAGGAGTACAGGGCCGAGGGCCACAACGTCACCGCCTGCGTCATCGTCTACCCGTCCCGCAGCTGGGAGGTCTTCACCAACAGCCTCCTGAACTCCGTGGGCTTCCTGCTTCCCCTGAGCGCCATCGCCTTCTGCACCGTGCAGATCATGCACGTGCTGCGCAACAACAAGATGCAGAAGTTCAAGGAGATCCAGACGGAGAGGAAAGCCACCGTGCTGGTCCTGGCCGTGCTGCTACTGTTCATCGTCTGCTGGCTGCCCTTCCAGATCAGCACCTTCCTGGACACGCTGCAACGCCTCGACATCCTCTCCGGCTGCTGGGTCGACATCTTCACGCAGATCGCGTCCTACGTGGCCTATAGCAACAGCTGCCTCAACCCGCTGGTGTACGTGATCGTGGGCAAGAGCTTCCGTAAGAAGTCGCGGGAGGTGTACGGGCGGCTGTGCCGGCAAGGGGGCTGCGGGTCGGAGCCCAGCCCGACGGAGAACTCCATGGGCACGCTGCGGACCTCCATCTCAGTGGAACGCCAGATTCACAAACTGTCGTAGTGGGTGGGGAGCAGCCAGTGAGCAGATGTCACCAGGGCTACTAACGTGGGTGACGGTTGTTGGACAGTGGTTCTCAGGATGTGCCCTGGGAGGAATGGAAGGAATCCCAAGTGTGACCTTGGGCAGTGAGTCGGTGTCTCCAGTAAATTCCTCCCCGGCTCAAGTTGCAGATAACAAGGCTGTGAGGTTGGAGTGATCTGGTACACAGCCAAGGGCTCCAGAAACACAAGAGTATTATGGTTCTTATTTGCTGCCACCCCTAGACCAGAGTGCTGCTTTCCAGGAGTGGAGGGAGCCTGGGGGCAGGGACAGGAGTGACGGAGCTTCCCTCCCACGTGGTGTCCCACCTTGCCCCAGCACGACAGCTCAGATCTCCAGACATGCCACCCAGCTTTGGTGCAGCTGCTGCGTGCCCGCGCAGGGCTCAGCTGAAGTTTTGCCCTGAGTTTCTTTAATCCGCTCAGCTAGGACCTTGGAGGACGATTTCTCAGGTGAATGAAGGTTAAACTCCGAGAGATCCGTGGTGTGAACCCGGAGACCAGTATTCTTTCATTTCCCTCATGGAAAGACAGGTGGTCTGTGCCAAAGAAGAACCCAATAAGCACTTATGCAGCACTTGCTGTATATGCAGCCTTGAGCACTGTGGGTAAGAGAAGAAAGAGAAAGTACCGTCTCGGTCTTGAAGGAACTTGCAGCCTCATGTGGGGATAAGTCAGCACCTGCAGCCACCAGAAGCCTGTTTTAGACACGGTCAAGCAAGGCACTGTGGGCGGGGCAGAACGGAGGGGTGAGGAGAGGCCGCCCCAGCTCAGCCTAGAACTAATTGCACGTGGCTGTGTCCCTGCCTCAGTTTCCTCCTCTGTAACACGAGGCTCTTGGGGGATTAAAGGAGCTAACAGGCGTAAAAGTACTTTGACAAATGAAGGTGCTACGTAAACGTGAGGCATTATTACACCCACAGAACAGGAATGAATTTATTATAAGGAGAAAGACACAGGTTCAGCAAAAGGTCCGTAGAGGCGAGTCGGTAGCTCACGGTGGTGACACATACTAGGTGCTCAATATGTTAGCTCCCTTCCACCAGCTGTCCTTTCCATCAACGTGCGCGCGCGCGCACACACACACACACACACACACACACGCACACGCACACGCACACACACACACAAGCATTTTCAGGGAAGGTCGCCCTTTAAGTGGAGGTGGGAGAACGCCCTCCCCAACCCGTAGATCATTTGCCCAAAGAAGCAACTGCAGAGGGGTCCGCGGCTCTGCCTCCTGTGGGCGGGGCAGGGGCGGGTCGTTGTGCCGAGGGGCGGGGTGGGCAGGGACGGACGGGGCCCATACCAGGTGTCAGGCTGGAGGAAGCTGGACCAG
Organism: Kogia breviceps; assembly: GCF_026419965.1. Classification (NCBI taxonomy): domain Eukaryota; kingdom Metazoa; phylum Chordata; class Mammalia; order Artiodactyla; family Physeteridae; genus Kogia; species Kogia breviceps. The sequence continues at coordinate 8,629,915 of NC_081312.1, read as the reverse complement.
CATCCTTGGCCAGAAGCTTAAGAGACAGCCCTAGCCCCGAGCCCGAGGTCCTCCAGGGGGAATTCGTTTCCTCTTCTTCTACACGGTTGATAATCTGCCTTCTGTGGCCGGCGCACGTGGAGATAACGGGGAACGCACCACCCGGTCGCCAACATCAAGCCCTCAGAGTCAAGGCAGGGAGGGACGCCCAGTAGCAATGGAGTTCGGGACGTGCGATGTCGGCAGCGCCCTGGAAGCACTCACTCGATCAGTAAATGGGTGATTTGTTAGCGGGCTCTCTCTGGAGAGGATAGAACCTGGGGGACCAGCAGGATTGGATCTGGCCCCCCAGATGCCAAAGAGCCCATAAATACCGCCCAATCCAGCTCTGGAGTTAAAAAAAAAAAAAGAGTCACAGAAGATTTCTCCCCCAGCCCAGGCTTTGTTTTCTGCTACGCACACCCCTCTGCCCAAATAAACATACTCACTTCTAGCTGGAGAAAGAAAACAGAGGAAATAAGAAATAGGAACCATTTCGCATTACAACGAAGTAGGAACCATTTAGTATTAGCATGAAGTTAAACCATATGCATATTCTGAGTGGGGTAACACAAAAGGAGGCTAGGGGCTTCCCTGATGGCACAGCGGTTAAGAATCCACCTGCCAATGCAGAGGACATGGGTTTGAGCCTCGGTCCGGGAAGATCCCACATGCCACGGAGCTACTAAGCCCGCGAGCCACAACTACTGAGCTCACATGCCACACCTACTGAAGCCCGCACACCTAGAGCCCGTGCTCCGCAACACAAGAAGCCACCACAGTGAGAAGCCCGGGCACCTCAACGAAGAGTAGCCCCCGCTCGCTGCAACTAGGGAAAGCCCACGCACAGCAAGACCCAAAGCAACCAAAAATAAATAATAAATAAATTTATTTTTTTTAAAAAAGGAGGCTGGGCTTTGGAATGTGTACCATTCATTCATCAGCGGATGTGTATGGTCTGAAGTTCTCCTATGAGCAGAGCTGCATCACAGCCCTGGGCTCCTAATGGTCCTTTAGGGTCCACCCGTGTGCTAAGGAGCGATCGGTCTGTGGGAAGGGAGCTGCCCCACATGGATGCTCCACATCCATCGATCCATGCTAGAAACCTGGGGCTCATGGTAAAGAGGAATAACCCTCTCTGTTATTCCTTACACCTAGTGAATCAGCACCTCTTTTACATTCCACCTAAGTGTTTTCTGGATCTATCTGCTTCTTTCTATGTCTAACCATCATCTCTTATTGGTCTCCCCATCTCTGATATTAACTACCACCATCTCCCAATGCATATTCTCCACTCTGTAGCCAATGACGTCTTTTAAGAAGGCAAAGACGATGATAGGGAAGCTATACATGTAAAGAACAGTGTTTAAGAGCCAAGGCTTTGGGATCAAGCAGACCTGTGTTGGTACCATGATAAAGCACATCTGTCCTGTGAAAGGTCCAAAGAGATACTACATTGTAAAGAGGGAGCATTTCACAAACAAGAAGAGATGGGTGAACGGCATAAACGTGTGTTTTCGTCCAGCATAATAAAGGGATGAGGCACTTCTGCGTAGTTCTTTCATTTGTTACACCTCCCGAAAACCTGAGTCTCGTCACAGACACTGCCGTGGCGGTTAGAAGTCTTTGGATTGGAGGTTCCGTTTATTTCCACTCAGCCTACTTTAGGGCTTCTGTCCTATAAATCAGTGGTGTCCAAGCTATTGTAATTGTGTATCCATATAAGTAAAAGAATTTTGATTATAGGTACCCAATACGTACGCTTATTTACATGTATTAAAAGGTACACTCTAGAATATACTCAAGTACAAATCTAAGAAATTTCAACAGCGTTTGAATATTTTCTCCCATCCCATAGTCCTACATTGGTGACTCATTACCAAGCACCCATCAGGTGCGCATGAGGCCCCACGAGGCCCTAGAATCATAAGGATGACTGTAATTCAATCATCCGTGCATGTGATATATATCTATTAGGTGCCTTCCATTTGACAAGGTCTAGATCAAACAGTTGTCTAACTACTGCTTGCATACTACCAGTGACGGGGAACTCATTACCCACTCCATTTTGAGGTCCCTTCATTATTCATGCATGCATTCACTCATTCATTTTTTAAAAAACTTGCTTTCTGTGTCTACAGAAATGACACTGCTCTGTCTCCACATCCATCGATCCATGCTAGAAACCTGGGGCTCATGGTAAAGAGGAATAACCCTCTCTGTTATTCCTTACACCTAGTGAATCAGCACCTCTTTTACATTCCACCTAAATGTTTTCTGGATCTATCTGCTTCTTTCTATGTCTAACCATCATCTCTTATTGGTCTCCCCATCTCTGATATTAACTACCACCATCTCCCAATGCATATTCTCCACTCTGTAGCCAATGACGTCTTTTAAGAAGGCAAAGACGATGATAGGGAAGCTATACATGTAGAGAACAGTGTTTAAGAGCCAAGGCTTTGGGATCAAGCAGACCTGGATTCCAGTTCTGCTTCTGGCTCAGACTCATTTGGTGTGTGGTCTTGGGCATCTCAGTTATCCTTTCTGAGTCTATATTTCCTCATCTGTAAAATGAGGATAGTAATGGCATCCACATCATAGAACTGTTAGCAGAAATAGTGTATGAAAGTGTCTAGTTTGGTACAGAGTTGGCAGTCAACATGCATGAGCTGCCATGATGATGATGATGATGATGATGTTGGTGATGGTGATGGTGATGATGATGGTCATGGTGATGATGATGATGATGATGGTGATGCTGATGGTGATGGTGATGATGATGGTGATGTCGGTGATGGTGATGATGATGATGATGGTGATGATGATGGTGATGATGTCGGTGATGGTGATGGTGATGATGATGGTGGTGATGATGATGGTGATGGTGATGGTGATGGTGATGATGATGATGATGGTGATGATGATGGTGATGGTGATGATGATGGTGATGATGTCGGTGATGGTGATGATGATGGTGATGGTGATGACGATGGTGATGACGATGGTGATGATGTCGGTGATGGTGATGATGATGGTGGTGATGATGATGGTGATGGTGATGGTGATGGTGATGATGATGGTGATGATGTCGGTGATGGTGATGATGATGGTGATGATGTCGGTGATGGTGATGATGATGGTGACGATGACGGCTGTGATGGTGATGATGGTGGTGGTGATGGCGATGGCTGTAATGAAGATGACGGTGAGGGTGATGATGGCCCTCTCTAACAGGAAACCTTTCAGTAGTGTCCCACCACCCTTGGGATAAAGCTCCCCTTCCATAAGGTGTCTCGCAAGACCCTTCATGAGCTGGCTCCTGCCTTGTCTCTTTCCCTCTCTCCGGTTCCTGGCTCATTCTCTACCCTCCAGCCGTATTGGACCCAGGTGCCTGGTAGATATTCAGTTCTCTGTCCAGTGCCCCTACTTCCCATCCAGCCTGCACCCCACCAAGGCCTTGAGCTTGAAGAAAGTTGCCCACAAGTGCACAAGGGAGCTAACTCATCCGAGGGACTTGGCTCACGGATGGGGCGTGTCTCAAGGAAGTCTGCAATCTGCAGGAGTCTGAGCAGGGCTCTCAGCAGGTGTAAACCGGCTGGGAAGGCCTCCTTCTCAGCTCCCTCCTCCCTCCCTCCCACCCCAGCCAGGCAACATGAGTGGCCCTCAACTCCTGACCCTCCTTGGCCCCAGCGAGCTGGTGAGATGGGGAGAAGCCCCGAGGGGCCTCTGGTGGACTCAGAACCAAGCGATGGGCCCAGCTCCTGAGTCTGTCCTGGCCAGAGCAGGTGAGGGCCCAGTGCAGAAGTGTCAACTGTCCACCAGGTGCCCCAACGGGAACTGGTGCTGGTGATGCAGGCTCCCGCCCATGATGCAGCCACTTATGATTCAAAGGTGCAGTCTCCAACTGTGACCCGCACAGCACACTCCATACCTCCTAGTTACTCAATTCCCGGGCCCGCTGCAGAGCCCCACACAGCCCTGACCTCTGGCCAAAGCCCCTGAGAATGTCGGGGTCAGGGTTGATCAAGGAGGTCACAGTTTGGCAGAAGCCGTGGATAAAAGTGTAATGGTTTGTTCGTGGGGTTTTTTTTGGCTGAGGTCAAAGGGGCTCCACGAAGATATCTCTCACTCTGCTGAGCTCTTATTTATTTATTTTCTTTTCCTTTATGGTTAATTACAGGATATTGACTATAGTTCCCTGTGCTATACAATAGGACCTTGTTGCTTATCCATTGCTGAGCTCTTTTTAGAATTGACCCTCACGACCGTTCACGTAGGGAGTGGTACCATTGCCAGTTCTGGATGCGGAAACTTAGGCCCAGAGAGGGAAGTAACCTGCTAAGGCCGTACGGTTCTTCAGGAGTGTGGTCAGAAGCCCACCTGCTTTCTGTGTGTTTGTGCCTTAACAGAGGGATGCAACTTATCACAAAAGAAGCTCCCAAGGTGCCTTCTTGCATGAAGAGCATCCGGCCTCGGCTTGGGCTGTTTCTGCCCCGATAGACAGACTTTGCATCTTCTGGGGCTTGTGAGTTCTTGCTTCCTGAAGAACCATCTCCCCAGTGGCGGGTGGCTGACACCTTACAGTGAGATCTTTATTAGAGCGGCTTTATTGAGATAGGAGTTCGGTGCCTTGCTCATTCCAGTGGCTTTTAGTGTACTCACAGGGTTGTGCAAACATCACTGCCCCCTAATTCCAGAACGCCTCCATCCCCCTACACCCATTAGCAGTCATTTCCTCCTTATAGCCTCTGGTAGCCACTAATTTTCTCTCTGTCTCTAGATCTGCCTATTCTGGACATTTCATAGAGATGGAATCACACAATATGTGTCTTTTGTGTCTGGCTTCTTTCACCTGACCTACACGGAGATATAATATTGAATCGGAGGGGAAGAACCGTGGAGTCCAGGCCTTGAGTCCCTGCCATGCCACCTGCTCACCGTCTGATCTTTACAAACCACTTGACTCATTTCCCCCACACCGGCCTTTGGCCTCGGTTTCCTCACCTGTGAAATGGGCAGATAATACACAAGAGCTAGGGTGACCTTTCTAAATGTTAAAAACCCTTTGGTGGCTTCCTATTTCTGGTGGATGTGCCATCCAGACGCTCCTTAAGGAATGAGGGACCCGCTACCCCAGCTGCCAGGGGAGCTGCCAGCAGATAGTGCTTCCCTTAAGCGCTGCTTCACCCCAGGTCATGCCATCTTCCGGGCATCCTTCCTCCAGCGGCTGAGAGAAGGTAGGAAGCCCAGCCCTCTTGCCCCAACTCAGACAGCTTCGAAGGGCCATGCCATCCAGGAATCGTCACAGGTCTTCGGAGGCTTCTCTTAAGACTGCACCGCAGCTCAGTTCTCCCTTTGCCCAATCCTTCCTTCCTTTTACTCTCACAGGTCCTGATCCCTTGGACCTCCCGCACCCTGCAATGCCACCGCACCTGGGAAGCTCCAAACCCCATCAGCCGCCGTCCGAGGCTCCGTCTGGTCTGGCCCTGCCCAGCATTCACCTCCCCTCCAGCCCTTCAACCTTCTGTCTTCGTTTCTTCGGTTCCGCCAGCAGGTCAAGCTGTCACCGCCTCAGGGCCCTGGTCTATGCTGTTCCCTCTGACCGCACTCAGCTCCTCCGCCTCTGCCACTGGCTTCTCCTCTTTCTCCCGGTTTTCCCTCTGCTTCCCTGACCCCCCTCAGCACGGGTGCTCACACCCTCTCTGTTTTGTGGAACACTGCATCCTGAGCTGCTTCTTCATAGAACTCGCCACGATTACAATCGCAGGTGGTTTTCTCTGTTTGCTTGTCTGTCAAGGGGGACCCTGAGTTTTACAGGAAAAGGTGAAAGTGATCTTCCACCTTCAGTTCCCCTGTACCCGGAGTTTGCAGCTCAAGGAAGCATCCCCCATCATGGGGGCCAACGCGATCTCCGTTAAAGACAAATGCTCACAGCATAAATTCCATCTCCATTAAATGCATCATATGAGAACTACTGGTTTCAAAGGAAGAGGAATTTTACTTCATGGTCCCATTTTTTGCGGTACATGTGGGCCAGGTAGGCATCTAGGCTGGCTAGAAAATGGGTACTTTCTCCTAGATTACACAGAGGAAAGTCATAAAACTGGGAAGAGCTACATCAATATATAAACGTTCGTCTTACCCTGTGAACATCTGTATAAAGTGCTATTGACAGTTTCCATGCATGTGTGTGACCTTCAGAACTGCTCGCAAAGTAGGGCGTGAGCTCAGATAAAGAAACCGAGGGTCAGAGCGTTCCCAAGATTGTGTGGGTCACCCAGCTCCCTTCCAGGAGTTTTGCATGTGGACGGCCTCCCCCTCTGTACCCACTCTCTCAGATCTGAAACTGTTTAATTCCCTTTCCTGCACCAAACCAAGAGCCTTTGGGGTCACACCTGCACAGGGCCTGCCCCAGGGTAGGAGCTATGTGATCTCACATAAAGAATGACTAAATGGGGCGGGGTGGGGGAACGGCTAGAACCTGGGCTTTCTGACTCCAAGTTCCAAGTGAGTGTTCCACAAACACATCCGTGCACATGTGTGTTTCTGGTATGCATGCGGGTCCTTCCATCTCCAACGTTTTTCTCCGCTTGCCTGCCTTCCAAACTCCTATTCGTCTCTCAAAACCCCACTCAGATACCCTACCACCATGAATCTTCCCCAACTCTGCCTTGAGCAGAATTAAGTCCTTTCAGTCTTGACACTCAGACAGAACCTTGGCACTTCATTGCCACTTTGCATTCCACAAAGCATAGTCATTGGATGTCTGCCTGTCTTCGTCCTCAGCCAGACCAAGAGCTGCTCAGGGGGACAGCATTCACCTTTGTCCCTCCAGTGCCCACACAGGACCTGGCACCCACGAGGGGTTTGGGACATGAATGTTGATACAGAGACAAGCTGTTGATATTCTTGTATATAAATAAATAGAGTCATGAAGTCATTCAGCAAATACTTATTAAGCATGTGAGCCCTGTTGTAGGAGCTGGGAACGTGACTCTAATCAAAAGAGATAAACCCTTTGCCCGCTGCAGCTCACATTCTGCTGGGAGAGACAGGAAGTAAAAGATAAACGGATGGATGTATCCAGGTGATGATAACGGCTGTAACAAACAGTGAAGCTGGGCAAGTGGAGGAAAGGCTATTTCAGGGGAGGGCTCTCTGATAAGGGGGGGGATGTGTGGGGACCAGAAGGACCCGAGGGGAGTGAGCGTGCAGGTCTCTATGGGAAGGGAGCTCCAGGCAGAGAGAATGGCCAGTGCAAAGGCCCTGGGGTAGGAGACAACACGGCTTGTTCAAAAGAGAGCGAGGAGGCCAGGGAACAGGCGGAGAGAGTGAGAGGGGGGTGGGGCACGGTGGCCTTGAGGGCCACTGTCAAACCTCAGTGTCCTCCTGGGCCCGAAACAGGACATGCCATGGTCTGACTTAGGCTGTAGAACACCGAGGAACATAGCTGATCATCCTCTGTCAGACCCCTTCTGAGTGTTGCCCCTGGGAGGTATTTCCTGAGTGCCAGCCTGTGCCAGGCTCCAGGCTGTGTTAGCTCATGGGATCCTCCCAGCTTCCCTAAGAGGAGGTTTCCAGGGAGCCCACTACCCAGCTGAGAAAACCTGATCTCCCAGAGCAAGGCCAACGTGGGGATGGAGAGTTTTCTGTGGACTTTCTTAAACTTTCGTGCTCCATGGCACCGCTTTCCCAGCGGAGTTTTCTCTGCGAAGTGACAGGCACCAAGAACCCTTGGCTTCTAAACGTCCATGAACTCAGGCCAGGGCGGCGCCTGCGCCGCCTGAATGCCCAGGACACACACTCAAGTTGGCAGCTGTGTCCCTGTTGATTTCTGGGTCTTTGCGCTTTGTTCAACCTACGGGGAGGGGTTTATTTTTATCCCCCTGACATCATGACCCGTGACTCCGGCCCTGCCCCGCCCTGCCCGCTTCGCGCTGCCGCTGTGCGGTGCTCTCCTGCCGTGGCCTTTGCCACACACGCGGCTGCAGGTGTCTGCTCGCCTGCCTCACCCCCCCCCCGAGCGTGAGCGTCCCAGCACGGATGCTGGCACGTCCTCTCTGCCCCCGGCCCCCAGTTCGCCCCTGGCCCCATGGAGCTGCTCCCCCCGCCGCCCGTGTTTGCAGAACAGGAAGAAAAACGCTCAGACCTGTGCTTACAGAGGAGCAGAGCTTACGATGGGATTTGAACGATGGCTGGACGCGAAGCAGGAACAGAGGCTTGGGGTGGTGATTTCTAGCGAACGCTCACGGGTCGGTGAGTCCAGATGCATTAGGCCCGTGGGACTTTCCTCTCAGCCAGAATGGAAGAACCAGGTAGAGGTGGCTCTGGGTGATACAGCAGGACCGCCAAGGAGTCTGTGAATTCCAGGGGGCGGGGCCGTTGAAGTGACAAAATCCAAGTCCTTCCGGAATATTCATCTAGCCCAAGGATAAACTGAAGGGAAAAAAAATCAGAAAGCAAGGAGAGTGGTTTGGGGTTCCTTGTGGCAGACTCCTTTGTTGCGTGAGTGTCTAAAACCAAGACGGGAAGGAAGGCGTGGGCAGAGGGGAAGAGCACTAGCTAGACGGAAACGGAAACGAAAATGCTGCCTTTCATCCTGGTGGGAAGTCGCCCCGCGGTAGTTTTCTTTCCTTAACTGCAGTGGAGATTGTAAGAGAGATGCCAACGGTTTTAAGGACTGAGTAGGACCCTCACCCACACCCCCCGCACAAGAGGCTAGGCATATAGATGTCATTCGTAGAGCTGCGCTGGATGAAACATACCAGAGTCTTCGACCTTGAACAAGCTGCTGGATGTGACTAGAAAGGAGAAGACACCAAGTGACTCCAGTGCTTAGCGGCTGGAGAGCTGGAAAGTGATCCTGAATGTCAGGGTGGGGACATAACCTCTTCGTCCCCAAGTTCCTGCAACTCCCGCGCAACTTCTCCTTGAATCTGCATCGAGCACGGTCCGAGCCCACCCGCACCTGCCTGGGGTCCCGCTACGTTAACAGTGAGGGCACTTTCAGGGAGGGTCGGTCTGTCTCACGCGGCTGGCCAGGCTGTCCTCTGCTTCTGGGACTTCCACCAGCCACCTCTTTGTGCCTTATAATGGTCTCTGCTGTGATCATTTTTTTTTTTTTTTTTTTTTTGCGGTGCGCGGGCCTCTCACTGTTGTGGCCTCTCCCGTTGCGGAGCTCAGGCCCCGGACGCGCAGGCTCAGCGGCCATGGCTCACGGGCCCAGCCGCTCCGCGGCATGTGGGATCTTCCCAGACTGGGGCACGAACTCGTGTCCCCTGCATCGGCAGGCGGACCCCCAACCACTGCGCCACCAGGGAAGCCCAATAAAACTGATTTTTAATGTGTCAAAAATTATTTTAACAGCTTTAAAATGATTATTTTAACCAATTTAAAATGAGCACAGCAGAGGGGCTTCCCTGGTGGCGCAGTGGTTGGGAGTCCGCCTGCCGATGCAGGGGACGCGGGTTCGTGCCCCGGTCCGGGAGGATCCCTCATGCCTCGGAGCGGCTGGGCCCGTGAGCCGTGGCCGCTGCGCCTGCGCGTCCGGAGCCTGTGCTCTGCAATGGGAGAGGCCACAACAGTGAGAGGCCCGCCTACCACACACACACACACACAAAAAAAAATCAGTTTTATTAACTGTCGTATATTAAGTTCACATACTTAATGAACAAAGTGAGCAAAGCATTTCACAACCCACTGTATGACCCTCAGTTAGAACGCAGAGTACAGGAATTCGGAAGCTTTCTTCTTCTTCCGGTGTAATGATCGGAGAATTGTGATTTCTATGGTTCACAAAACGGGGCCTAATTATTTAGTAAATGTGGATGAACATTACTTTGACGACCTCTTAGGGACGGGTTACCGTACTTTTCTTGGGTATCTATGAAGATGTCTTCATTTCAGCCATGTCAACTAATACTTGTGACTTCTGTCTGTTGCTTTTGTGAACACCTATGCCCACCTCCCCACAAGGGCCCCAGTGCCCGGAGGACTTCCACCCAGAACGCTCACACCAGGCCTTTGCCACGTCACTCTCAGCCTCCTCCCATCTTCTCCACATGCCAGGGATCTGTGGTCCCTTCCTACCCGTGGGGTTCCCTCACCCTGCCTCAGAATTCAGGCTCCCACACGCCACGGCCCCAGAGGAGGAAGGAGACCCTCTCCTCCCTGGACCGAGGCCCCCTCCCCTTTGTCCGTCCCGGAAAGCAACAGTGGGGGCATCCATTTTCTTCAGAGAACTTTCCATTCCACCCCAGGGTGGGGCTCCCCAAGGCCTTGGCAGGGCTGCCACAGTGCCACTTACGCAGCCCTCACGAGTGGCAGGTGGCACGCTGACGGTCCTGGCCACGTGGCCCTGCCACGCCCAGGACGCTTCTCACAGTCTGTCCTCCACGTGAGGCAGAGCCAAGGTCAGGCCTGCGCACCCCACCTCCCGGCAGGACTGGGGTCGTGATATCCTGTGGGTAAACCTGTGTTGGAGCCGGCACACATCTCCTGAGAGCAGATACTTCTCAGAACAATCCTGTGTAAACTCACATCAAAGGGAGAAAAGCCAACCACCTTCTGCAAAGGCGGGTGTGGCTGGTGAGGCTCTGATCTGCACGACTGATTAGGAAGGACTGATGACTGGGATTTGGAGAAATTTCTCTAGTTAAAATCTGGCCCCAAATGATGGCAGGCATTCACCTAACATCTGCATGACTGAAAAAGTCCCAGATCTCTCCTGCTAAGAAGGGCCCTTCCCCAAAGAAAAATTCCAGCTTCCTCCCTAAAATACACATCGGATCCTTGGAGTATCCTTTTTTTTTCAACCTGCTTCCACAATTTTAAGATGTCCAGCAATGGGAGAAAACTGCTAGGAAATTCCAAAGTGCAGTTTTTGTCTCCAGTGAGGTGTTAGTAATAGAAAAGGGAAACACGGTGAGGAGGCCAGATTCTGAGGACAAAGGGGACATTTTCTGCTCCAGACACGCCAGGCTCAAGGTGACATCAAGATACACAAGCAGAGCATAGCACAGGGAGATCACCTCTGTGCTTTGTGACCGCCTGGGGGGGTGGGATAGGGAGGGTGGGAGAGAGGATGATGCAAGAGGGAGGAGATGTGGGAGCATGTGTGTATGTATAACTGATTTAGTTTGTTGTAGAGGGAAAACTAACACACTATTGTAAAACAATTATACTCCAATAAAGATGTTAAAAAAAAAAAAAAAAAAAAAAGATACACAAGCAGAGAGTCCAAGAGGCAGGACTCGGGTGTAGCAAGGACTGAGGCTTGAGATTTGGGGGTCACTTTCCAGAAGCTGGAATCAAGCCCTGGTGTGGAAGCATCCTCCTGCACCTAGAGAGGGAGATTAGAACATCTTCATGTTAGGAGCTAAGTAAGATAGAAAGTAGGCAGCATTTGGTCAAAGGCTCTTGAGGTCTGACCCCCAAAAAATGCCAGAAATGTCAGACTGTCTGAACACGAGGTCCTGAGTGGTTCAACTTGATATCCGCAGACTTACATCAAAAACTGACTTCAGAACTGCCAGGGAAGATGAGGGAAAAGTGAATCTGACCTTACTCAGCTCTGCATATTGCATGAGTCACGCTTTTTGTGGTTTACTGTTTGTTTAATGGGGTCCACAGTGACGGATTCTTGGTGATGTACCCTTCATGACCGAAATTCAAAAGTGGACATTCAAGTCAGCTCCCACAAAAGCTGCTGCAGAACCCCAAGCATTCAGGTCCACAGTGCGAATGGGTAGAATCGTCACTCAGGCTTGTGGGGACTCAGCGATGCCAAAATGCGTTTTAAGGGCATGTTGGTCACTGTATCATTCTTGGGCAGGATCGCGGGACCTTCCCAGGTGTTACCAAATTAAAGATGGAGATGGTAGTTGAGTAACCGCTTGCCAGCCCCAAAGTGCAAAGTTGTTTCTCTTTCAAAATTCCAGCTTGTTTCCTCTGTCTGAAAGACTCACTTTTTCAGCAGTCCAGCCAATGACATCACCACTGGAGTAGGGGTTATGTAATTTAAGGCCAACCCACTTCCACGGGGATTCCCAGAACAGAAGATACCTGCAAAGGCAGCTCTCACCATCAGAAAGCCCAGCGGAAGTTGTGACATCTTTCATTTTGTCTAAGTAAATGACCATCTTTTTTTTCTCTCTTATAAGAGTAAAATATAAGGGAAGATCCGTATCTCAGGGGAAAAATTTTTCCTTTTACAACTAAGATTGGCAGAGTTTTCAGCTTTCTGTTGTTGTTTGTTTTTTAAAAAAAACATAATTCTGAATCAATTTAAGAGACTGTATTCCATGCCTACTTTGGGTTTTAGCTGCTCTTCCAGAAGAGGAGGAGGGAGGACGTTTGGAACAGGAGAGTGTACTTCCGGCAGCTCTTTCCATCAGGGTCACATGAAACATGTAGAAGCTGAATACAGTCATCAGAGCTCCGTGTGGACTCTGGCCAGTTACAGTCTACAAATTCCGCTGTATAAAAATCAAATTGGTCTCCACAGGATCACTTACAAAATTTCATAACGCCAATAACTGGTTGGGTTATTTGTGGATTGAAAACAGTATCTTATGATGGGATTGGGTTGACGTCCTTTAATATCTATGTCTGTATTTCAAATGCCTTTATCATCACCTCACTGCTGAAATTGGAATCAATTTGAAGAAGGCTAATTTGTTGAAGAAGTAGCATGCACCCATGTTTTAATGTGCAGAACTCAGAAAATATCACATAGAAATTACAGAATCGATCACCTCTAGTAGACTTGCCCAGTGTCACTCTTGACTTTTTCAGATAAGATCAAATATGTCTAATAATATCAAAAGCTGCTGGTTTTTGACCACGTACTATGCGCCAGGCAAATATCAGAGCTAAGACTCGGAACCAGCAAAGGAAGGTTCCTCCTCTCTGGCCAACTTTACATAAACACAGGCAGCAGCTGGTAAAGACAACCTCCTGAAAATAGGCTCGGCTTGAGCAAACACATGCCGTGGCCACAGACCCACCCGGGTCCCATGGGATGGCGGGCAGTGTCTGCTGAACCAATCAGATTCGAGCTGAAGTAAGAGCTTTCTGCTGGTGGCATAGGTGACAGTTCCTGGTTTCCTGGGCAGGGTGAAGCCTTGACCCGTGTATTAGTGTCCAGTTGCTATTGTAACAAATTAGCACCAATCTAGTGGCTTCAAACAACACAAATGTGTTATCTTATAGTCCTGGAGGTCAGAAGTTCAAAATCAGCCTCACTGGGCTAAAGTCAAGGTGTTGGCTAGGGCTGTGCTCCTTCTGGAGGCTTGAAGGGAGAAGCCGTTCCTTGCTTTTTCTGGCTTCCAGAGGCTGCTTGTGTTCCTTGGCTCATGGCCCCTTCTCCATCTTCCAAGTCAATGGCATAGCATCGTCTACTCTCTTCCTGCCTTTGACCGCCCCCTACTTATAAATGAAATCACTTTCACTTGTGATGACGTCAAGCCTACCTCCCTAATCCAGCATCACCTCCCCATCTCAAGGTTCTGCAAAGTCCCCTTCACCATGTAAGGGAACATATTTGCAGGCTCCAGGAACTAGGACGTGGACATCTTTGGGGACCATAATTCTGCCAAGTGCATGGCTCTGGGGTACAGCCCACGTTTCGGTCTGGTGGTGCCCAGGCAGCCCCTGCCTCTTGCTGCCCTGTGGTCCCTCAGGAGCACACAGGAGCCAGGCCCCCTCCACTGCCTCCCAAAGCCACCCTGTCCTGCCCAGACACCCACACTTCAGAGGAGACTCGAACCCTGTCCCACACATTCAAGGTGACCTGGAGGAGGAAAGGGAGGGAAGCAAAGCAGACCACATCCGGGGTCTCTCTCTCTGTCCACAACGAGCCGCTTCCCTCCCTCCAGCTTCTTCTTAAACCTCCTGGTGGTGAAAGCTCCAAGGCTGGAGACGAATGGAATTCCACTGCCAAGAAGCCAGGCCCTCCTGGAACTCAGCTTTCCAGAATTTTCGTTCCTTAGTTTCCTAGTGTGCTAGGCACCAGGTAATCTCTGAACTGTTCCACAGCTCAGGAAGAGCAGAAAGGGGGTCTCCTGGTACTTTCCAACCTCGTGTTCCGACCCCAGGGTAGCCCACATGAAGGAGAGGTTGCTTACACTTGGAGGGACCAGGACACTTTATCGTCACATTATTACTAGCGTAGTTCTCACCGTTATTATTGTTGTGGTGGTTTATAATCATCTGAGCCTCATATTTGATGCTTTGCAACCTACAAGGGGCTTCTACAGGTATAAACTCCTTCAAGCTTCACCATGACTCTTTGTCATAACTGCCGTTATTCCCATTCTACAGATGAACAAACTGAGGCTCAGAGAAGTTATCTGACTTGCCCAGAATCACAGTTTGGTGACCCCAGGACCCAAGCCCAGGCTCCCTAACACCAGGTCCATTCTCTTTATGGTCACAGCACGCTGGGTAAAAAAGCCCTGACCCTGAGCTGGGCCTGGAAGAAGAGCCATGTATAAACAGACTGGCTCCTATCGCCGTATGAATGTAGGCAAGTCACTTCACTTCTCTTCACCTCCATTTGCCCATCTGTACAATGGGCACAAGACAGCTATCCCTCCTCCCAGGCATGTTGTCAGGATCAGGTTACCTAAAGCCCAGCACAGCCCACAGATCACAGGTGTGGCTGTCCGTGAAGGCTCAGATCTGGCATCAGGGGCTTACTCTGCAGCCCCGGCGCCGGTGGGGGATTGGGCTGAGACGAAGATGCTCAGGTTTTCCGTGGCACATAGAGCTTCCTCAGCACGTGCAGAGAAGCACACAGGAAGGCATGGCGTGAGGCCCAAAGGCAGCCTTAGGAAGCAGCTCCCACACGTGTGTGTAGTACAAGGGGGCTGCCAGGGGGAGGGGGCGTGGAGGGGTCACCAGGTATCTGAGAAATCAGGTTTGCTGGGTGTATTGCTTTCCTGTGGCTGCCAAAGCAAATTACTACAAAACACTTTAAATTGATTATATTATATTGATGGAGTTATAAAGTAGTTCTAATCAAAAGCTATTTTTTAAAAATATGTATATTTAATTATATATACATGTATGTATATGTATATACACACACACACACACACCAGTGAATTGGTTATATTATATTCATGGAGTTATAAAAGTAGTTCTAATCAAAAGCTATTTTCAAAATAATTATATATTTAACTGTATATATTTATGTGTATACACACACACACACACACACACACACACACACATACACCCCAACTAATTGGTTATACATATTGATGGAGTTATAAAGTAGTTCTAGTCAAAAATATTTTTTCCAAAAGTCTAAATATATTCATCCATCTATATATATTAAAGCAAAATGAAAGATTTTCTTTATGTTAATTAACTGAACATTGAAAAATAACATAAGCAAAATAATTAGTTTGGGTACATATGCAAGTGTTACAATTAGCTTCTTGGGCTTGTACCTGACTCTCTCATATGTCTTTGGCATTTTCCAGAGAATGTATTTTTCTCTCAATATGGTCTTATTATTTTTAATGGTTCCATAATTGCCTGAAATTTTTTTCCTTCAAATTTTATGGTTAATAAATTTAAATTAGCACTTTCAATTGACTCTTCTCTTGGACCAGAAAATATTTAATGAAGAAAAAGTTCTCTCCGCAGGTGTTGAGGTATCTGATAAACTCTGAGCAAATTCTGCCAAGCAGAGACTATTCTCAAGTCTAATTCTTTGCATATGGAATTATGTAAATATTTCAGCCCAGATATTTTCCCAGGTGCTGTCTTTTTGCCTTAGTTTGAGTTCCTTCAACAAATATTTTCACCACATTAAACTCTTCAGATAAGTTGTAGCTATTTATAAGTTTTGATTGCTTTGTCAAATTTAGATGTTGGAGATCAGGGGCTGTCCCAATTTCATCTCAGTTTTGTACAAAATATGAACTTCTCCAATTGAAAAGATGCTTCCCACAAATTGAGACATTCCAAAGCTCATTATAAAATTCAAAAATTAAATCTTCTGCACCGTTTGACCTCTCATCGCTTAGTTTGATCATTTTCTCCCCTGTTTTTTAGCTATAAATTTCAATTATTTTCTGCATAAAATTTTGTTTTCGATAACTACAATCTGCTAAAAGCTCTGAAAGCTGATGTTCTGGTGCTCCATTCATTGAATACTTGTTCGAAGGTTCCTCATTGATTTGGAACAAAATTCAACAAAAATTCTCAACTCTGCTGTAACAAATAGTTGAATAACATTTTAGGGCACTTAGTGTCTTCTACAATTGATTTATGATGGGCAGCAGAGAAAGAAAATGCATGCTAAAGTTGTTTTAATTCCTCATCAAGTGAATTCCCTGGCGGTCCAGTGTGCAGGACTCTGTGCTTTAACTGCCTAGGGCATGGGTTTGATCCCTGGTTGGGGAACTTCACAAAGATTTCACAAGCCTCACGGCATGGCCAAAAAAAAATTCCTCATCAACTTCATCACAAAAGTTCGTAGTTCAGTAGTTCTGAACTACAAATCTTATGTTTTAGAATTTTGGAAATCTTGTCAAATATAACCTCCCTATCAATTGGTAAAATATTGAAATTTGTTTATATGCAATTACAAATTGTGTGTGCACCATGAACTGTTCAAGGTACATTTCTGCTTCATTGGTCTCTTATTTTAGCAAGAATATTGCTGTTAGCATGACACTGGGCGCCACCAAAATGTGTGTGATCATCAGAAAAGTACAACTTTCTCTCCAATGTGAACAATTTAAACTGAATGTAGAAGAGCCCTCACAAAATGTCCATTGTTTCACTTCGCCAGAGTGAACTTTCAAACGTTTTGCTTTGATTCCATGAACTGGATAAAAAAATTGAATCATGATTGGAATTGACTGATTTTTCTATTTGAAGACTCTGAGGGTACTGGTATCAAACTGGCACCATTTCACTGTCCGTGGATTTCTTATGGAGCCGTCACATTAATCAGCCATCACTTCCACTTTTGTGTGTGCACAAGATAACCTGACACTAAAAATGAGCTGAATTAACTTTAAGAACAGTCGTTTGCTCTAAGTGAAAAGTCACAGCATCTTCTGCAGTAATGTGGGGGAAATCAATGTCTTAGGGCTGATCTTTGAAAAATACCAACTTCTGAAGTAGCAGCTTTGGGTTCGGTTTCCTTGTGGTCAGGGAAAGTGCTACAGCCCCCATCACGATATAAAACATCAACAAACATTCTGTGCAAGTTACACGTTCATCATTGACTTCCCTGAGAGACAGAAGTTCAGGACTTAAATTTTCATTAAACATTCTTTTCTTGCTCATTGTTGCCAGAAGGACTCATTGCAAAATTGAAAAGTATTGCCAAATAACAAAATGAATACTTCATTGTGGATTTATGCCCTGAAATCAAGGACAAAAGAAGAGTGTCCTTTCTCTTGCATAAGCTCTGGGTCAGAACCCCATAAGCCACGGATACGTCACAGCTTCCTAACCCATCATTTCCCGTGTCCTCTGCTGACCTGTCAACTGGTAGCCCAGCAGCTGATTCTCTTCTCTGCCTACACTCTCCCTTGGTGATATCATCCAGTCCTGTGGCTTTAAATACCAAATACCATCCGTGTGATTACAACTCCCGATGATGTATCACTGTCTCAGATGTGGTCTCTCAACACCAGTGTTGTGTAGCCAACTGCCCCAGTATCCCCACCTGATGTCCCACAGACAGCTCAGCCTTCACATGTCCAGACGTGAACCCCCCATCTTCCCCGCCAGAAAACCTGCTCCACCTTCACTGTCATCTCCAGTTCAGTTGACTGCAACTTCCTATTTCCAGGCGCTCAGGCCAAAAATCTAAGCATCATATGCAATTCCTCTTTTGTCATAACCCATATCCGATTGGAAACCATGGTGGTTCTACCTTCAGACTATATCTAGAGCCTGAGCACAGCTCACCGCTTCCATGGCTGCCCCTCCCCGGCTAACAGGTTTATTCAGGATACTTATTGTCAATGCCTCTCTCCTCCCACAAGGCTAGAAGCACCTTGAGGGCAGGGGTTTTTACCTGTTTGATTCACTGCTATGTCCCACATACCTAGAACAGTGCTTAGCACATAGTGTGTGCTCAGTACATACTTGCCCAGTGGATGAATGAATGGAGGGACCCATGGATTTTACCCGATGTCAGTGGCACAGTGTGTGGGTTACAGTGTCACAGTGAGAAGCTCATCACGTCCTCCTCAGATGAGGAAAGTCGGGCTCAGAGACACAAAGTGATTGCCTAAGACCGCAGAGCCAAATAGACTTTCCCGAGATCAGCTCTCTTACGCAATATCCTGTGTTGGATACTGTGAGTTTTGCCCAGCTGAAGGGAAGGACTCTTAGGCGTCACTCAGGATAACCATGCTGTGAACAGTAGTTAACGGGTAGCACGTACCTTGTACAAAGAGCCAGGAACCATTTGAAGCACTTGGCGTATATTAACTCATCCAGGTGGGAGGAGGATTTTTTAGGTGTGGAGCCCCAGAAACCCCACACCTTCTACTACTGCCCCCACCTCCTCCACCCTGCTGGTCCCAGTCCCAGCGGATCAGCCTCCCTGAGGGCCGGGCCTCTTCCTTGCTTCATTCCTTCTTCGGTCATTGACCACTGTCTCCGTGTCTGCCTCTATCTAGATGGTGAGCCCCTTCAGGGGGCTGGGCCCTGTTCCCGGTATCTCCAGCACCTGGCAAAGTACTGGCACGAAGTAGATGCTCCGTAAATCAAACATGAGCACCTCCTTTATGCCAGTACTCTGTTTCATGAAACACTGCTAATAATAATGGTATGGTTGTAAATAGGACTCATCCTCCCCTTCCACCGAGTGCTTCCTCGAAGCCAGGCGACCAGGCCAAGCTCTCCACAGATACACTCGCCAGTCCTTGCCACAGGCCCACAAGAGGGATACAATTAGATCCAGTGTTCAAACAGGAAAAGAAAAGTCAGCGGGTCTAAGTGGCCCACACCAAGTCGTTACGTCAAGATTTGAACTCGGGTTTCAAAAGCCCTGGTCCTTTCCTTTATACCCGTGGTCGGCAAACTTTTCCTCTAAGGGAACAGGGGGTAAATATTTTCAGTTTTGCAGGCCGAAGGGCCACTGTTGCAACCACTCAACTCTGCTGTTGTAACACAAAAGGTAAATGAATGGATGCGGCTGTGTGCCAATAAAACTTTATTTTCCCAAACTGGGGACAGGCTGGGTGGGCCGGGGCATAGGATTGGCCGCCTCCCGTGTGATTCTCTGTGACGTTCATCGCAGGTCACGGTCACGGTGGACGGCCTCCCGGACCGTCCTGGGGTTCCAGTCCTCCAACCAGGGCCAGCTCCCACGTGCTGTGACAGCGCTCAGGAAGCCTGGGACCCGCTGCAGAGTCTTACCCACGTTTCTCATCACCACCTGCTTCTGTTGGCCGCTGGGAAACCTCCGTGCGCTGTCCGTCTTTCTCTTGGCCCGATGGCGTCGGAACGCCGCAGAAATCTACCTGGTCAACCTGGCGGCTTCCGGCCTGGTGGTCGTCTTGGGCTGGCCCTTCTGGGCAGAGAACATTTGGAAGGAATTCAACTGGCCTTTCGGAGCCCTCCTCTGCCGCGTGGCCGACGGCGTCACGCAGGCCAGTCTCTTCATCCGTATCTTCCCGGTGGTGGCCATCAGCCAGGACCGCTACTGCGTGCTGGGGTACCCCATGGTCAGCTGGAGGCGGCGGCGGCGGTGGCGGGCTCAGGCCCCCTGCGTGCTCATCTGGGCCGTGGGGGGCCTCCTAAGTATCCCCACGTTCCTGCTGCGCTCTGTCGAAGCTGTCCCGGAACTGAACATCTCTGCCTGTGTGCTGCTGTACCCCCACGAGGCCTGGCCCCTTGCAAGGATGGTGGAGTTAAATGTGCTGGGGTTTCTCCTTCCACTGGCTGCAATTGTCTTCTTCAACTATCACATCCTGGCAGCCCTGCGAGGGCGGGGGGAGGTCAGCAAGACGAGGCGCGGGGGGGCCCACGGGCGGCAAGGCCATGGCCCCGATCGTCATGCGCGGGGCTACCTTCCTGCTCTGCCGGACCCCCTACCACTTCTTTGCCTTCCTGGAATTCCTGGTCCAGGTGTGGGCTGTCGGAGGCTGCTTCTGGAAGAATTTCACCGACCTGGGCCTGCAATGGGCCAACTTCTCTGCTTTCATCAACAGCTGCCTGAATCCAGTGATTTATGTCTTTGGGGGCCGGCTTTTCAGGACCAGGGTCTGGGAACTTTATAAACGAAGCATCCCTAGATGACTGACTCCAATATACACGTCCCATACAAAAGAAATCCTTCAACTTTTCTGGCGGAATTAAAACAGCAGGGAGGGACTTCCCTGATGGCACAGTGGTTTAGAATCCGCCTGCCAATTCAGGGGACACGGGTTCGATCCCTGGTGTGGGAAGATCCCACATGCCACATGCAACTAAGCCCGTGCACCACAACTACTGAGACTGTGCACCACAACTACTGAAGCCCATGCACATAGAACCCATGCTCCGCAACAAAAGAAGCCACCACGATGAGAAGCCCACGCACCGCAACGAAGAGTAGGCCCCGCTCGCCGCAACTAGAGAGAGCCCGCGTGCAGCAATGAAGACCCAACACAGCCAAAAATAAATAAATTAAATAAATAAATTTATTTTTTAAAAAACCAGCAGGGAGCCAAGAAGTGTCACTTCCTCATCAACTATTACTGACGTAATAAATACGACGGTAATAAGCTGAATGGTGGTCCCCCAAGATCACCAGGACCTTGTCCCTGCAACCTGTACATGTTTATAGGGTAATGGGGACTTTGCAGATGTAATTAAGCGAAGGCTCTTGAGATGGGAAATTATCCTGGGTTATCTGGGTGACCCAGTGTCATCACAAGGGTCTTTATAAAGGAAGGCAGACGTGTCAGAGACAGAGAAGGCGGGAGGCATACAACGAAGGGGCCACAGGCCAAGAATTGCAGGCGCCCTGGCAAGACGTGAAATGGCAAAGAAATGGATCCGCCCTGGAGCCTCCTTCTGGAACCAGCCCTGCTGACATCTTGATTTCAGCCCAGTGACATTGTGGATGCCTGGTCTCCAGAGCCAGAAGATAATAAATCTGTGTTGTTTTTAAGTCACCAAGTTTATGGTTAATTTGTCACAGCGGTAGGAAACAAGTTTCCAGTCAGCATCTCTTGTTACATTTCCACTTGCCTGTCCATCCAAAATGTTCTAAGTTAACTGCTAGGAATAGAGAGATGACATAGCTAGAGAGCCTATCCACAGGGAACTTGCGTAGATCGAAATAATTATAGTATTAAAAAAAAGTAAAGGAGGGCTTCCCTGGTGGCGCAGTGGTTGACAGTCCGCCTGCCGATGCGGGGGATGCGGGTTTGTGCCCCGGTCCGGGAGGATCCCACATGCCGCGGAGTGGCTGAGCCCATGAGCCATGGCCGCTGAGCCTGCGCGTCTGGAGCCTGTGCTCCGCAACCGGAGAGGCCACAACAGTGAGAGGCCCACGTACCACACACACACACACACACACACACACACACAGACACACACACACACACACACACACACACAAATGCTCTAAATTATCTTTTGAATTCTCTATCACACAGACGCAGTACCTGGAGCATTCAGATGGAAGGGGATGATCTCCTTCTAGGGTTATCAAAAAAGAGGCTGTGAAGGGAGCGAACTGTGAAGTGAGCTTGACGGGGGGTAGAATCTGGTACCTGGAGAGAGGGAGAAAGGGCTGGTAGAGGCAGAACCACAAACACAGGTAGAAAGCGTGGGCTGCAGGTGAAAGGATATCTACTGAACGCTTAATGCTTCAGCGCCTTTCTTGCTGCGAGGGTCCCAGCAGTGAACCTGAGAAAGTCTGTCTTCCAGGAGGCCGTGACAACAGGGCCAATAATTAGGACAGTGTCACAGTGTAGGATGATCCACCATCAGGTGAGAGCAGGTGCTCTCTGAGAGCAGAGAGAAGGAGTGTCCAGCCTGGGGTGCTGGGAGGGGATGGCTCGAGAGGGTTTCCTGGAGGAAGAGACATAAAAGCTGAGTCCCAGAGGACAAGCAAAATGGGGGAAAGGAGTGTTCCAGAGAAAAGAAACTAATCAGAGCCGGAGACAGGATGGTTCATAGGTTAAGGAGGAGGAGGAAGGAAGGAAGGAAGGAAGGAAGGAAGGAAGGAAGGAAGGAAGGAAGGAAGGAAGGAAGGAAGGAAGGAAGGAAGGAAGAGGCAGCCCTGGAAGGATTTGAGGTTTGAGGAGGATGCAGGTGTTGGGTGGATCTATGATGGTCAAGGGCAGGGGGGAAGCCTGAAGGTGCTCCACAGGCTTTGAGGGCCTGGCTGGAGCCAGGAGGCATGCATTTCTTATGTGAATTACTCTAGCCAAGCTCAGCGGGCCCAAGAACGGCCGACAGTGGATTGCTCCAGAGTTGAGCATTGTCAGATGGGCAGCCAACATTCAAGAGTGTTGGAGATTCTGGTTATACTATGGGAAATGGCTAAATTGGGGGAGAAAATGAACATAGGAGATGAGGGAAGCAGAGTGATGTTGATATGGTTAAAGAACAGGGTAGCAGGCGTACCTAGATGAGAGGGCAAGAAAAATAGGAGGCTGTGGCCACAGAGTAAGAAGGTTTGCACAGAACATTCCAAAGGTGGGGCCATCCCAGGAGATGACAAGGACCAAGGGCGGCCATGGCATTGCATGGTTGAAATAGAAGGACAAGACAGTCAAAGACTAGCAAGGTGAGGGATGGGTTATCAGGCAGGCAAGATGATGGAAGGACCTGGGGAGGAGAGGCCAGTGGGCCAGGTGCCAAGTCCAGTCTCCATGGAACAGTGCGGGAGGGGGGCAGAGCAGCCTCTCCTGCTGCACGGGAAGGGCAGGTCTTTATGGGACAGCAGCAAAGACCCAGATTCATTCAAGAAATGGAAAGGATGCCAGTGTTGCTGGAGGCTGGTGATGGAGAAGCTGACAGGGGCTGGGCCACCAGGCCCTCATAAGCTATCGGGGACAACACTTTGATCAGTGCCCCAGCCCCTGTAGGTTTCCTGGAGAGCAGAGAGAGGCTCAGGTGGCCTGGATTTAGGTCAACAAGCAGGATCCCATCTCCACATGTATCTAATCTGGACCACATGGTGTTTAACAAATATTTAAATTCCATACAAAAAATCCATCTTTGGGGCTTCCCTTGAACACTTGGAAGCTCTTACAATGCTGAATCTGCACTCATTCATTCATCTGATATTTACTGAGCATCTGCTTTTGCCAGGCACTTAAGTAGGGAACTTAAGCAGGGAACAAGACAGAGGAGCATCCCTGGTCCTCTTGGAGCTGACCTCCTGGGGCTTCCCCAAGGCACCAGTAGCAGCGCCCCTGCTGACAGAACAGGCCTCTTCCCCAGGGGCGGAGGCTGGGCTCACTCGGCTTGCTTGCCTCCAGCACAATGCAATTTCTGAGCCCCTGCACAGGAATCCAGTGAGCAAAGCCCTGTAACAAAGTGGCCAGAATAGGCAGAAGTTATCAGGCAAGACGAGAGAGAACATCCAGTCTCTTGTGCAGTGACCCCAATATGCCCTCTTTCCTTCTTTCTCAGCCCCCGCTTTAAAGCTGTAGCTGACAACAATCCTTATAGGGCTTGTAAAGAACAATCCCACGTTCTAGAAGAGTGTGCTGGCCTGAGAAATCAGAACATTGTTCATTGGCCTGAAGTTCAACAGTAGACTGAACAGTTCACATGAGCAAACTTCAACAGTTTGCTCTGATAAGCAAACACCTGACTTATGGAATGCCCGTCACATTTACCAAAGGACAGTGCACGGTCCTACAGCAGGACAGAAATTGGCAAACCCCACAATTAGGATTCTGTTGTTCTTCTACTGGGAAGGCCAATAATTCATTTGCAGATGAGGAAATTCCTGCCTTGGTTAAAAGGATCAATGCTGAGAGAGACATTAATATTTTTGAGTTCCCATGAGTTGACACGCCTGCCTGGAATGTTTCACACCTGGGTCCAGGCCCAGGCCTCACCTTGTAGGGCTAACTAACACCTGGCATGGCGGGTTAGCAAGGGGCTCCTAGCATCCCCAGCTCCAGCGCCCCAGCTCCCTCCCTCTCTCTTTCTCTCTCTCTCTCTCTCTCTCTCTCTCTGAAGGGCAGAGGGCAGACATGGAGCTTCTTCTCCAATCCACTTCCAGCTTTGGGCCTGTCATGTGGGTCCAGGGCTGCTGGCCTCCCTCCCCCACCGCATCCACCATCCTATCCATCACGGGCACTGAGCAGCGTTAAGCCCCCCTAAATCCCAGCCTGGGGAGACTCTCGGGTGTCACAATAGACACGGGCAGTTTCTTGTTCTCCAGAGGTGAGTCACAAGTTTGATAAAGAGCAGATGGGAAGTTCCCTCCTATGACCTAGAAGAGGCTTTAAATATCATCAAAATGAGTACATGTCAAACTGGTGCCATCTGAATAAAAGCTGAATGTCAGCTTCCTGGCTGTGTACCACACTGAGGTAAGATGTTCACTGAGGGATACTGAGTAAAGAGTACGAGGGATCTATGAATCTAATAACAAGTTTTAAAAAGAAAATATCATCATGCTCAGCCCCTCCATTTCACAGACAAGGACACCAAGGCCCAGAGATGGGTGGAGAATTACCCAAGGTTACCCAGTGAGCTGGACTCCTGGGGCAGGGCTCTGTCCAGACCAGGCATGCCCACGGGGCTGGGAGTTCAGAGAAGAGACCTGAGTGCCAGGGATGCCACCATTTGAGTTGCCTTGATGGTGGCAGAGCTCCCTGTGTCTGGGGTCGGATTTCAGGCAGTGAGCAGGAGGCCAGGCTTACTTTCCAGGAGTTTCGGGAGACAGAAAAGTATCAGAAGGCCGTGCCAGTCAAGGGAGGCTCTGAGCAGGGGAGTGTCATATTCAGGCCTGCGTTTCAGAGAGAGATCACTTCACTAGAACATGGATGATGGCCTGAAGAGCGTATCGGTCATCTACTGCTGCATAAAAAGCACCCCCAAACTTAATGATTTAAAACAAGCACCTTAGCTTGCAGTTCTGTAGTTGACCACTTGGGCTGGGTTCAGCTGGGTGGTTTCACCCACCCACCTGTGATAAGCAGCCAGTCAGCTAGTGGCTCTGCTTCTGGGGGTTGAGCAGGGGGGTGCTGTAGGCACAGAGCTGACCTCCGATAGAGTTAAGAACGACAGTGGGATAGGCGTAATTACGGTCAGCTGCGGAGCACCCCACCCGTGACCTTCCCCAACTCAGACAGAATCAGAGCAGCTAATTCATTCAGTGCTTTGACTACACATACTGAGTGTTCAATTCAGGCCGGGTGTTGTGCGAGGCATAGGGTTGCAGGGTAAATAAGACTTTTCATACCTTCAGAGAGTTCACAGGATGTGGAAGAGATCAGCCAGTGCAGCTTGTTCAATTTACTGACGGAAAAACTGAGGCCCAGAATGCTTTGCCCGTCCCGTGGTGACACCATCCATGTGGCGTCTGGGATCAGGGCCAGCTCTTCTCCTGCCATGTCCAGTCCTTCAGCCCTGTCAAGTGGCTCCCTGGAAAACCTTGTCTTTCCAATGGAAGTGCCTTTGCCCAGTGTTGATGGAGGCAGTGAGAGGGGCGGGAAACCCTTCCTCACTCTTCCGCGCGATACACGACTGCTGCTCTCCAACAATTCTAGTTCCCTGTCCTTCTGGGAAGTGGGAGGGTTGAACTTCCTCACCCTGTTGAAGCTATAGAGTGGCCTTCGCACTTCTTTGGCCAATGTGAGGGCACCGGTGTGTCACTTCTAGGCAGGAGCATTTAAGAGCACAGTTCTCTGTGACCTCCTTTCCTCGGCCATAGCAAACCCTGGGGACTTGTGTCAAGGCCCTGGTGTCATTAAGATGTACAGCCCATCAGCCTGGACCCCTGAAGGACTAGAAGAGCAGGGCCCCTGTGTTAAACATGCAGCATGAGTGAGAAATCAACCTTCGTTGCTTTTAAGCTACAGAGTTGGGGGATGTTTTTTACTGCAGCAGAACCGAGCTCATCCTCACTGATTCACCAGGTTTCAATGAGGAGGGACTGCTCCCTAAACTCTGGGCCTCTTGCCCACTCCTTACTCCTCTCCAAGGAAGCAAAGTGATTTATCTGATGGATCAGTTTCAAAAAAGAAAAAAAGAACTGCGCCTACAGAGTGCAGTTCCCTCCTCCGTACTCACTCTTTGGGAAGTGCTGTCGGCAGACCCCGGGCTTCTCTCAGCCATGAGGTTCTTCCTCAAAGGCGGGAAACTGTCAGCACTGTCTGGGCCTGTGTGGGGAAGTCAGCCTGATTCTGGGATTCAGAACTAAGAAGCCCATTGTTGGCACACGCCTGAGTGACACTGTCCAACCGAGTTCTTCTCAGTAACAAAGATAGCGTGGTGGCCCCAACGCTGACTCCTGTTGCCTCCTTCAGTTCAGAACTGAGGCAGGAAAACAGGAGTGTCCTCAAACCCCCGCTCCTATTACCTTGCATCCCTTACTCCATGGGACTCAAGTTCCAAACATCTTGCATAAAAACATGAAAGCCTGTCGGTGAAATGCAAATCTGATTCTTGAGAGTTTTCACAAAATACCTTAGCAAGGTTGATGCAGGGTTCTTGGTGCTAAGGACCTTTGGGCCCAGATAGCTCTTTGTTGTGAGGGCTGGCCTGGGCATTGTAGGATGTTTAGCGGCATCTCAGGACTCTACCCGCTAGATGCCAGGAGCATCTGCCCTCCCCCAGTGTGACAACCAAAATGTCTCCAGATACGACCAAATGTCCTCTGGGAGCAAATCATCCCCCATCCCCAGCTGAGAACCACATTTTGGCTGATCTGATCCAGTTACTCAACAAAGACCTCTAGGAAAGGCTAGTGATCTGGGGGGACTTCTTGGAGGGGGTAGAATTTCAGCCCTTGAAGAATTGAACTGAGCAAAGGGAAGGGGAGAAGCCATGGCACTAGGAAAGTGTGAGCAAAGGGAGGCTTGGAGGCTGGCACGCTTTGAGATGGGGGGTGGGGAGCAGGGACTGCACAGACACCAGCTGGAATGATTAAATGGCCAAACACAGAGAATCACTCGGCATCGCACATGCAATAAATGTTCGCTAATAGCATCACAGCTGAAGCTCTCCTCCAGTCCAAACAGTGACATCCCTTTAGAGCAACTAGCCAGCATTGATTCTGGCATCATTCCCAGTGTGTAACAATAAATACCCCTCACCTACGCCCTGTGGCTTCTCCCAATGTTATTTCCCCCACATCATACTATAGCCAACCGTGTGATGGGGGTGGAGGGGCGAGTAAGACCGGGAAAGAGGGAGCAAAGGGAAGAATGTGATTCAGTCATTATGAGCAAAATATCACATTTTAAGGAAAGACAGGGTCCGGCAGACCTGGCTGAGACGGAGGCCACTGAGATGAGCATGGAGGTGCATGGGTCATCCTGTCTTTATTTAAAATGTCACTCTTTTTGTTCATCATGGGTGTTTGGCGTTCATTTTGAGTTTTGAAAAACTTTGCATTGAATTATTATCTTGATTACTGCCGTGCTCCTGTACTCACACCCCCTTCCTTAAACTTTGTGCTCAAGGCGAGGGCCTCAGCTGCCACACCCTAGCCCCGGCAGGATTCAGGGCTGGGGCTGCATTCCCAGTAGAGGAATGAATTCGCAGAGAAGCTTAAATAGGCTTCTGTTTCAGACTCACCTTTACAGACCTCCTGCTGGGAAAACACAACAAAAATCTTTATCTGAATATAAAGCACATTTCTATCGTCTCAGGCCCCAAATATTCCCTTATCAACCTGTTGTGAAAACTGCACCAGGGCAACTTTCACAAGCCTTGGGGATTGAGAGAGGGGCTGGCTGTGCTTTACCCCTCAACCCAGTATTTACAGGGAGAAATTAATTGTGAAATCAAATGACATTTTTATTTTAAATTTAAGCCATTTCCTCGACCAGGAGGACGCTGCCACAGACTAGCCTTGTGAAAGGGTAGGGATAGTTAGGATTTTTCCAAAACCTTCCCACTGTGTGCGGGGGTCAGAATTTGCGCAGGCTCAGAGGGGCTGCAGAGGCTTTGTAGGGGGCAAAGGCTAGAAACCAAGTTCCACTCAGGAGGGGAGCGGGCGCGCCCTGCTGGCCTCGAAGGAGGAGTGCTCTTTCCCCAGAAATGTTTCTGCACAAATTTTCAAAGCAAGTCCTTGAATGGGTTACAACAGATCGGTTACAAAGCTTAACAAACGTGAAAAGGCAGCAATTTCTCTTGAGCCCTGTTGGTGGGTATGTCAGTAGGTACAACTTCTATAAGAGGGTAATTGGCAAGAGCCACTCAAATTTTAAATGGGTTGTCACATATCATTGATTCAGTATTTCCCCTGGTAGAGATCCATCCAACAGATAAACTGAGACAGGCTGATCTTGGGTGACCTCGGCCAGCAGCAGCTTGAAGCAGGGTTTCAGTTCCCAGCCAGTGCTTGAGGTCAGGTCGCGGCAGTGAGAGCACCGAATCGTAGCCACTAGACCAGTGGTCAGTGACAAGGCCCCGGCCCTACGGCTTTGCAGAAAAAGAATTCCCACAAAGAAGGAAAGTAGTGAAACAAGTACATTACTTATTAGGGAAAAAAAGTACAGTACATGTGGATAGAAACACAGGCAGTCTCAAAGAGAGAGTCATGCCCTCATAGCAGTTTGAATCACCTTTATGGGGCATTTCTACTGGATTTCCTTTCCAATCATTTTGATTTGCCTGGTTCAAAAAGTCTGTATTTGGTGTATCTCAGGATCTTCCCACATGTGCATGTGCATCTCTTAGCCAAGATGGATTCTACCAAAGAGGACTATGGGTAGATTTAGCCACTTAGCAGCACTTCCCTTTTGACCTCCAAGGAGCCTTTCTGTGCATGCGTAGGTGGGGAGGTCTCCTGACTTTGAGAATGAGGAGGATGTGGTCTCTTACCTTCTATCTGCGCGGGGCCAGCCTCCTCTCTCAATTGTCCCGTTATTCTTGTCTCGAGTGTCGGTCCACAGGACCAAACTCAAACTGTTTGCCCCGGGGGCCCATCTATCTCCTGCCTCGAGGCTGGAACCTGGGACCCTTTGCTGCATATGCTGCAATGCTTGCACCAGGACAAACACCTCCTCAAGCTACATAATACAAAGAATCTATAAGAGACTAAAAAATAACTGCGGGTATGCACAGTTGGGGCTAATTCTGGACAAAAGATACAAAAAGAGCAAAAAACACAACTGCCAGTTCTGAGGAGCTGGGAGCAAATGCAGGGTACTTCCCCTGCACTCAACACCACCAAAGCGGTGGGCAACCCACCTAAGCCACCCTCTAGCCTGACCCTTGGACACACCCCTACCCTCACCCCTACCCTCACCCCATATAAGGAATCAGCTGGCCACCCTCAGGGAGCGAACAAGGGGACCTGTTACTAGTTCTCAATCCCCCCTGTGACCACAGGGGCCCCAATAAGTCTTTTGTCCAAATTTCTTGTCTGGCCTCTAGTCAATTTCTGTTGACTGGGGAAGGCCAAGAACCCTGATTGGTATCAAAACCACTGAGAAACTGAGGTGCAGCTAAGTTCAGTGACTTGCTCAAGGTCAATCCTTGGGGTAGAGAGTCGGCTGAAACCCTAGCTCAGCAAATAAGACATAAAGACTAAGAAGATGGCTTTCAAAATGAAATCTGGTATGAAGGATTAAGGAGGGTTTTGAAGAAAATAATATTTTAAAGAAAATGGGTCTGGGATGAGGGGAAGTAAGTAAAACTTCAGTTTAAACTGAAATGGAGAAGAAAGGGAGGTATTTATTTGGCCTTAGAAGTGCTTCTTGTAAATGAAAAGAGGATTTCTAACTATAGAGCTATGACTTTGATATTGATTTTTAAATAGCGTATTTGGGGGGGTGGGATTGTGCTTAACTTTTACTAAGTGTTAAGTGTTTTTTGAGTTGTAGCCTTGAGGTCTCCATCACTCTAAAATAAATGGGCCTGGGCTTCCCTGGTGGCGCAGTGGTTGAGAATCCGCCTGCCAATGCAGGGGACATGGGTTTGAGCCATGGTCCGGGAAGATCCCACGTGCCGCGGAGCGGCTGGGCCCGTGAGCCATGGCCGCTAGGCCTGCGCATCCGGAGCCTGTGCTCCGCAACGGGAGAGGCCACAACAGTGAGAGGCCCGCGTACCGCAAAAAAATAAATAAATAAATACATTTTAAAAATTTAAAAAAAATAAAAATAAATGGGCCACATCTGGGCTGACAAATGCTCACATTAGGTTTTGGAAGCAACGGTAGTACTTGGCAACAAGCAGTCGTGTTTTCCTTTACACCTCAGTGAAATCTAAATTTAAAAGAATGTTCTACCCTCTTCTGAAAGCCTTAGAAATTCTTACTGTAAGGCTGTGCTAATGCTCATTTTTCTCAGCAAACCCAAAACCCAAAAGACTTTGCCTCCAGCACCCTCCTTGACTTGTATTTCCAGATGCCACCCAAGATGTCCCCTTCAACTCAAATTTCCCTGAAACCAGTCCATCCTGCACATCAGGCTAAAAAGGGAAGCGGCTCCCCCAGTTTTCCCAAGGCTGCACCAGATCTGTGTTTAACGCCAGGGAAGCAGATGTCTGGATGGCAGTGAAAGAGGAGACCAGGTGGTGTCTTCAAAAACCAGGAATTCCATGCCACTCTCTCACTTCGTCACAGCTTACCCTTCCCCCTCCCCATGGACATATATACACTACCAAATGTGAAACAGATAGCTAGCAGGAAGCAGCCACATGGCACAGGGAGGTCAGCTCGGTGCTTTGTGACCACCTAGAGGGGTGGGATAGGGAGGGTGGGAGGGAGGGAGACGCAAGAGGGAGGAGATATAGGGATGTATGTTTATGTATAGCTGATTCACTTTGTTATACAGCAGAAACTAACACACCATTGTAAAGCAATTATACTCCAATAAAGATGTTAAAAAAACAAACAAACAACAACAACAAACCAGGAGTTCCAATTCTAAAACTGCTCTGAGCAGCTTCTGCTCCTTTCTTCGGGTAAAATGCCATTCAATTCCTCAGAAGCAAAACAAATTGATTTCCATTTGTAAGGAACACATGGCTGGAATGATTAGCTGTGTCTGAGCAGTTTTATATTAGAGTTTGATGTATTCCCACCGGGTTCTGAGCTCCCCCAAATCGAGGACCAAATCTTTCATCTCTGGCCCAGGGCATTGCTCATAGTAGGCATTCGGGAAACAGTAACAATATCTAACACTTAGATGGTACTTACTCTGTGTCAGACACTGTTCTGATTAACTCACATAATCCTCATAACAACCCTATTATTAGCTCCATTTTATAGAGGAGGAAACTGAAGCACAGAAGGGTTAAGCAACTTCCCCAAGGCCACACAGCTAACAAGTAATGCAGCCTGGGTTCACACCCAGGCAGTCTGACTCAAAAATATATTTTCTTAGCCACTATACCAGCGGTTCCTCAACTTGTCTGCAATTAGTCACCTAGGGAGCTTCAAAAGTACACCTTCAAAAAGTACATTTAATACATTATATTGTGATTTAATTGGTCTCGGGTGCGGTATGGGTTTTGGAATTTTTAAAAGCTCCTTAGCTGATTCCTCTACATGGACTCATTTTGAGAACCACTACATTATACTGTCCTGCCTCATTACTCAGCAATGTTTGCTGAATTTGATGTGTTTGCTACAGGAGGAACTGCTTTCAGGAATGTAAACAAACAAGGAGGAAGTGTAACTGATTAATTCCAACAGAGTCTGTGCTAAGAGCATGGGTCTGGAGTCAAGACATTCTTGGATTAACATCTCTGCACATAGCAGTGTGTGAGTGGAAAATGTTGCCTGCCACATTACTAAACAAAGGATGTTGCAGCCATCAAGCCGCTCCAGCTGCCCTGATGGTGAGTCCTGAGGGAACTCAGGATGGAGACAAATGACCTGGCTGCCAGCCCTCAGCCATGGCAGCTGCCCCCAGTGGTGCACCCTGAGGGGAATCAGGGTGGGAAAGCACGGGATACTGGCCCCAGATAGCTAAGGTGCACATCAAAGGAATGGTTTCAAGGAGCCCAGGCTCTTGCATCTTCCCATACACAGAAAAGTGCTGAAGTCCTTAACTTGAGATACCTGATTTTCTTTAATTAACAGTAATCTTTTGAAGTCCGACTACCTGGTCTTCGTTGCAAAAACTCCTATGTATCCTGGCTCCTCCCTTACCTCTTCAGAGCAGTCCCTCAGAGCTAACTGAGAGGCTGTCTTCTGGGCTTGAAGTCCTCAGAAAGACTGCCAAATAAAACATAATTCTCACCTTTGAGGTTGTGCTTTTTTTTTTTCCCAGTCGACAAGAGTCTGGCTATGTGCCCACCAGCCCCCATTTCCTTCCTGCCTAGGCACACAGCAAGACTACATTACCCAGTTTCCCTTGAAGCTAAGTGTGATCACATGACAGGATTCTGACCAATAGAATGTGGGCAAAAGTCTCCAGCACTAGGCTGTCCTCTCTTTCCTGTGAGGCAGATTCTGAATGGGGAGGCAGAGCCACAAGATGGAAGGGGCCTGGGATCTTCCAGCACCACTTAGGGGAGAGCTGCCAGATATTCAGGAGCACTGACCGAACTTGATGTAAATGAGAAATAATTTTTTTGTGAAGCTGCTGGGATTCGGGAGTTTATCTGTCATCAGTGAGTAGTGTTCCTTAACTAGTACATTGTGTGGCTTTGGGTAGGTCACTTATCCTAAGCCTCCGTGTTGTCATCTGCAGAATGAAGACAATAGTACAAATACAAATCATGTCTGAGTGCTGGACAGCTTTCATTTGCCCCTCCAGAGCCACTCTCCACCCCTCTCCCCTGCTCTCTGCCAGGGAGGCTGAGCCTGAGACACTGCTGTAAGTTAGGCTCAACCTATGGGAGGCTCCAGCAGGAGATGGGAAAGCAGGAGCCCGAGGGTGGGGATTTAGTGGTCTGGGCCCCTCTGGCTACTTGGCTCCACCTAAGGCCACAGCTGCTATCAGGCAGCCCTCTCCTTCAGCTACAGGTTCTGTGAATCACTCTCTCCTTTTGTCCCCTCAGGCCTGTGATGAGGCTTAGCACTGCTTCAGTCTTCTGATAGACGGGATGGGGGAGGAGGAGCAGCCTCATGTTCCTGTGTCCAAGGACAGCAGGAAAAAGTCAGACACCACCATTGACTTACAGAGCTGAGGCCCGGGGTAGGTCAGCTCCTGAGGTGCCAGCGGATCTCCCTTGCCCCTGCTCACCTATGCTAAATTAAATCCCTTCCTTATACCTCCTTCAGTCGCCCCAGTGGCCATCTGCTTCCTGCCAGGACCCTGGCTGATACGGAATGTGAATGCCATGATGTTGAGGTTTGAACAAAGTAGTAATCACACAGTAAATACTTAACAAATGTTGAATTTAAAACGAGAGAAATGCCACAAAGTTTGCTGAGAAGAGTGTGTGCTATAATGAATAATGAGGTAATAAAGAGGTAAGGGTGGCTGGGCCTGTCTGAGAAGGGTAATCTTTAAGCTAAGGAGGAACCAGGCAGAATATTCCAGAAAGGAATGTGGGGAAGCTCTTAGGCACTGTGCTCGCTCCATGCCACATATGATTTTCACCAGGGGAGCTTTTGGCCCAGTGGTTTACACCACGGGGCTTTTGCCACCCAGGGGACACTTGCCACCCAGGGGACATTTGCCACCCAGGGGACATTTGGCCATGTCTGAAGACATTTTTGGTTTGCACGAGTGGGGATGGGGTGCTACTTGCATGTATTGGGTCCCTTGAAGCTGCTGCTAAACATCCTACAATGCACAGGACAGCCCCACAGCAAAATCTTATCCAGCCCCAAGGGCAAGATTTCTAAAGTGGAGAGAATCTAATTTAGCCCTACTCTCAGACTTAAGGACTGTGGCTGGAGCCCAGCCAGGAGAGGGGAGAGGGGTAGAGATGCAAGATAAGCAAGTTTGTCTGACTAAAGTATTCTAAGAGCCTATAATCTCCATTTTCTAGCAAAATTCCTTTCTTGGTTTCCTAATTAGTGAAGAGTTTTCACTAATTTAGACAACTGTACAAGTTCCTCTTAAATAAAGTCCTAGAATAAGCATGGGCTTTGGGAGTCAAACCATGTGACCTTAAGCAACTTCCTTGACCTCTCTGAACCTCAGTCTCCTCCTCTGGAAAAGAGGGACTATTATAAGCACCCCTCAGAGGGGCTACTGAGGTTATGTAAAGGACCTGGCTCACAGCAAGCACCTCACAAAGGTTCCCTTCCCTCCCTCCCAAGAGTCATGTGTGAAGTGTGTCGTGACTTACGATTTTTCCATGATTGCTCAAAGTGGATGCTCACATAATGACATCTGTCACATCAAAACTTCTTTTACAGTACTGTCTTTAAGAATAAATATTTCTTTTAAATATTCCTTTTATAAACAATAATATGCCTCCAAAAAGAACAGGTTTTTCAAGTATTTATCTAGGTCCCTAAGACCAAAACTATAAGATGTATTTGCTGCACGTCTACATTGTGGAGATAACTAATGCAGTGATTAATATCCCAAAAGGGGGAAGGAGGGGCAAATGCTAACATTATATGCCCTATATATCTCAGAAATCAGCAGCAGGTAGCTACTAGATTTGCTCTTAGAAGTACTTATCAGTACAGGACCACAGGAACACCATTTCACAACAACAGGATCTGACACAGGCCTACCCTCTGCCTCAAAAAGTATTTTATACAGGCTTTTTATATACAGGGGACATTTCTTGGTGAAAAGACAATAGTGTTTAAAGCAAACTCCAAAGAGTAAATATTTTAATTTTCTTCAAGAATATTCTTAAATTCATAATACTTTAGTCACACTAACAAGTTAACATTTCCACAAAAATACTCATATAGCATCAGTATTCTTAAAGTATTCATATCCATAATTACCTCAATTAGGAAACTTAGCAATGACAGTCAACATATACAACATATGCTTTTGACTTCTGGTGAGATCAATTCAATGTCTAAAATAAATCAGGATGGATTAACATAAGAGCTGAATTGGCGTCCCTACCAAATTTTGCAATGAAAAAGTAAACAGTCCTGTGTGACTGGCAAGTTACACAAACAATGTAAGACAAATCCAACTAGAAATTGGAAGCTGCCATTTCATATATACAAAATGCATGTGAAACAGCAAAGTAAACATGTTTCTTAAAGGAGGGGCTGCTAATTTCAACACCCCCAGAGCATTAGAGACGTCACTGAGTCAGCCAACATCACATCTACAATCTCTTGAAATACATCAGATAGCCATCTGGTGCTTTTTATGAAGCGACATGCTTGAAACCAAGGGGTCACCACTGGTTACAGGAAGCAAAAATGTCGAACACCTCTGTTTTTAAAAATCACTGACATTTCAAAATATGAATTGTTGAAACTCAAGTTTCTCATCCCCAAAGAAGCCTATCAAGGTGTGTTAGAATGCCTCCTCTATCTCTGATTTGCAGACACTACAATGAAAGGAAAATACTTCTGATTAAAACTAGCTGACTTGCAACTGTGCACGTAAAGTCCCCACAGGGAGCAGTGCCTAGCATGATCCTGAAACTTTTGAGATAAAAATAAATTGGCACTAAAGCACTCAGTTATTCTCAATGAAAAGACTGACTATACCTTCTGGGACACAGAAATAAGATTTCTTGGTAACGGAAAAAAATTTTTCTTTCCTTCATGATCTGTATACGACCCCAATAACCTTCTTTTTGAACCTAAGACTCACAAATTTATATTAATATTTGAGTTACTCAATTTCGTACCCATGGGTATGTCCAGTTGATGCATTTGCAGATGCAAAGTATCACTTTGCGTCTGCACAGGCCCTTACTTTCACGATGCTTAAAGAACTTTATAGACATTTTCTCTCGTGTCTTAAGCAGGTCAAGAGGATATGAAGGGAAACAGGGAACAGACTGCTCACCACGGGCCACTAGCCCTGCCACACTGCCACAAGGCGGAGGGTTCATTTACACCCCACTCAGGTGTGAGAAAACTGAGGCAGGGCAAAGGTAAATGATTTCTCTTCAGCTGAGTCATGCAGCTTTTTACATATACAAGATCTACATTAATGGTAAGATAATTAATTGTTAATCCTAAAACTACTTAGTGCAAGTGTGGATTCCTCGTTTAAAACTGCTTAACTCGCCTCTGCCCTCTGTCTCTTGTCTCTGGTGAGAGCACACACGGTGCACAGAACCTGAATCAACAGTACCCGTGGGTGGCGAGCAGCCCCCAAGGAGCAGACATAGTTGTTTGGACGGTTTGGGAACTGAACAAAGGCACCAAACCTACAAAACACAGTTTTTAAAGGAGACGGAAGTGACGCATAGCAGGACGCAGGAAATACTGGTTTTTAGTCATTTCCCCATTTCAGGCACGTTGCTATTTGGGAAGATTTCTTTCTTTTTTTTTTTTTTTTTCTTAAAGTGATTTCTGCATTAAAAAAATATTGATGTTCAATATATGTGCTTTAAGTGGGAATCCAAATTGGACCCAAGCTTTACTAAAATGAAAGTCTTCGCTATGATGTCTAGAAAAAAAACACTGCATCCTATCTGTTCTAAAAGGCAAATGCTGAGCGGACATTCTACTTGTAAATAAAAGCAATCTGTGGACAGACAGGAAGGGAAACGGGGGGATCCTAATCAAGAGGAGATGTCACCATGGCCTCTGCTGCCTTTATGACGTAAAGTGGTCTTAACACGTTCCTGCAACACTGCGAGGTTCTGAAACTCACAAACGCATCCTGATCAAGCTCGCTGACCTGGACCCCTCGGGGAGAAACGTACGTGGACTCAATGCAGCAATACGTGGACATGCGCAGTTTACTCCATTCAGAAGTCAGCCTCGAAGGCACCATGGCCGTTCAGAGACACGTTACTCTGAAGAGATCAGAGATCTGAAGGAGCCGTGGCTACCGTGGCTGTGATGTGGCCGGTGCTCTCGTTCGACACCACCACCCGTCCCAGGTGTCAGAGGCCTGGGGCGCTCAACGGAGTGCCACGTCCCACGCCGTCATTCACATGCACACACACGCGCGCTCTACTCATCCGAAAACCTCCGTTGGGCTTTGTCATAGGAAACCCCTTCGTTTAGAGAGAGGGACACAGAGGCACAAAGAAACTCCATGTCTTGGCAAAGGCATCCGCTTGGTAAGTCACAGATCCCGCAACACGAGCATCCTGCGAACACTCTTTGCTGTGCCATGGTGACGTAAAAGTTCGAAAAGACACTGCTGAAAAAATTAAGGATATTTGACAATGCCTAAGTATTCAAATATAGAAAGGACCTCTGTGTAAACATCTCAAGTAAAGAGCATCTTGGTTAAACTGACAGTGACTAGACCCTTGACACTGAATCTTTCTGAGACACAAGGTTTCTGTTCCCAAACACGGATTCTATTAAAAGCAGGTGCAGGAGGGCAGAACAGAGAGCCATGGAAATTATACTATAAAGACATATGTTTAAATGGGACTTATAAACCCAATTCGTCAAAAAAAACAGGTCCATCTGCAACTCAGAGTACAAAGATTTCTCCCTACACTAATTATTTAAGTTCAATTAGAT
Source organism: Kogia breviceps (assembly GCF_026419965.1). NCBI lineage: Eukaryota > Metazoa > Chordata > Mammalia > Artiodactyla > Physeteridae > Kogia > Kogia breviceps. The sequence continues at coordinate 8,592,222 of NC_081312.1, read as the reverse complement.
ATAGTATGGAAAATATATTTAATAAAGAGATTTTCTATTTTGAAATTTGACCAGGTGTTTTCTAGTTTGATTAATCATCACAGATGTCACACACAGCATGTTCCCTTATAAGGGAAAATACTGGTGTTAATGCGAGGGTGCCTGGAAAGCACCCCGGAAGCAGGCTGAAGCTTCATATAATGAACAGCCATGGCTAGTGTTTACTCAGGACTACATTCTAGGTGGACTCCAACTAACTGGGGCCGAGTAACGAACGGTCCTGTGATGCTTAAACAGGTGGTTTTCTGAGCGCTATCCTTTTAAGTTTCTCAGCAGTAAATAAAAAACAAAATTAAATTAAATACTATTTAACATAATTTTATAAATTTTAAATGTTCAGATTTTTGGTTTACATTTGCTTTCTTGTTTAGAAAGTTTAGAGAATGAAATTGATTCAACCTCATTTTCCAAACCTCAAAGTGAAAGCAGTTCTGAAATCCAAATTCACCTCGATGACATCCCCCCACTCTAGAAAATGAGAATGTACGTCATGCAACTTTAAACGGTGGATGAATACAAAGTCCTATATTTTCTTTCTGCTAGATTAATCTAAAGTTAGAGGCTGAGTTCTTGAGAACAATTTCCCTCTCACTCCTAGGCAACGATTTACTTGATATTAACCAAAATCAATTTTGAGAAAGTGTTCCCAAGGATCTTGGAATAAATTCTAGTATTGCATCTATGAATATGCTCTAAGAGAAGCAAAATATTCATGGAAGCATAAAACAATTTTACCTTTAAATAAAAATACTTTATTCATTCCTGACAGATTATCAAAAGGTACATTGTTAACCAAGTAAAAATGGTACTTTGAAATAGCTGACTAGGGCATATTTGGAGGATTTTTGGTTAATTTCCAAAGAGTAAAAACAACTTTCAATCTCCCTTTCCACAACATTCCTAATAACCTTGCACTATACCTGCTTAAAATTGAATATATAAACAATTAGATGGGCCCCAATCATTATAGAATGCACATTTTCATTTACACTTAGAATGAATGAAAGTTACTACATTTGAGTTACCTTCCTTTGCCAAAAACCTTCAGACTTACCCCTCTTTATATTTTGTGTAGCTCTATAAATTACACGTAGAATATAGCACATGACTTGTTTTAATCTAAGCACACACACACACACACACACACACAATAAAGTGCAACACAACAGAACAAGTCTGCGACATTCACGTTCTCAAACTCCCACAGGAGGCTCTTCTGAGCAAATGGAAATGATGTTGTTCTCGAGCGCGGGAACACTAAAACCAACAGACTAGGTTATTTTTTTCCCCACAGGTATTTATACTGACAATCCTATTTGTTTTACTTTCCCTGTGGCTTCTGTCTCTCATTTTCAATGAAAGTTTCGAAGCTGTGATTCTCTTCAAAGCTGGAGAAAGATCAACTCCGTAGAGCAACATAAATAGTGCTTTCAAAGTGCTCACGTGTTTCTGAGCACTCGGTACTGTAGAAGGAGGTTTCCAATGACAGCTGTGTAACAAGGAAAAGTGCAGTCATTTTAATGAAAGCAAACATTCCACTAACTGGGCAGCAAATGCTTTATGGACTTTTGACACCAGCCACCAAACATTTCTATTCTACAGGCAAGTACCAAACTAGCCCTCAAGTGTCAACAGGTTTTGGTTGCATATTGTTTTGATACTAAATTATTTCACTAAGAAATGGTTTTGTTCCTGAGATGAGCACAATACAATTAAGTGAGCTCCCTCTAAAGCTGCCAGTGGGATACTCTGCTCCTTATTTCCACCCCCATCATCTTCATACAGAACCGCGGCTGAGACGTCAGTCTTCTCCGCGGCGCCATTTCTGAGACTCGTCTTGCCGAACGTCCGGGCTAATTTGGTTTCTCATGCCGCCTAAGACATTCGACGTTGCTTCCGTGGCAACGATCAGAGGCTTCACCACGGCTGGAGGGATCTGGCGCAGGACTTCGCCCACGGCGCCAGTCACCCCTCTGCTCTCGTGTTCCCGGGCTGCCGTTTCGTAAATGGTCTGAGCCGTGTCTGTAATTCCCTGAAGGGGGGGAGGGGAGAGAAGGGGAGTAAATCACTGGTCCGAAAACTCTCTAAATTATCTCGTAATACACACTTTAGTAGAGTTAATCAACAGCGGGTTCGTAACTAGACAAAAAACAAAACAAAACAGAACCTGTACTTTTGAGATAAGCCAGGATAATTATTTTTATGACAATTCTAATTATAAGGGAAAGTAAGATGCAATTATCATGATTTAGCATTTTGTTGTGACAGTTGTGTAAACTACGATTGTAAACTACAATTTCACATGGGGAAGCTTACAGAAATAGTTAATAATCCAAGAGCAGTTTTTCTGGCACTAGTGATCATTCTAGTTAAATCAAACTTAGCAAACAAAGCTTCCTGAATAAATATAATCACTAAATGAATATGGTGATAGCTCCTGTGATTCAACTGTAACAAAAAAAACCTAATTTGACTAAGCTCCAGAAAATAATTTAATTTGTTTTAAATTACTGGCTATGTACTTGAAGAGATAACTGTGGAACATTCAATTAAGATAAAAGGCTAAATAGAACATTTTACTGGATTAAAGAGAGAAAATTCTGAGAACATAAAGCAGGAACATGTTTAATAATTAGAAACAAAGCTTCTGTAGCATTCTTCATCTTTCTTATAACTGTGTAACATTAAAATAATCACGATTGCTGAGCTTGAGAGCTGAATACGTAAATGAGTAGGTCAAGCCAGAGTGGTAAAATGTCACACGTGACTTTCAAATCTCTACCGTTTGTCTAACTCAAAATCCCGTGGGGGCCACGAGGCAATATTCCACTGTGACCATTTCAGTGACGGACACGAGAGGAACTTGGGGCTCTCTGGGGAAATCAAGGAGCTCTGTCCTAGTCCAAAGTCCAGCCCTCCCCTTGACAACCTGATAGGAGTGTCATTTTTACACAGCACAGCAGGCAAAACCCATGGAATACCGTGGCGGGGAGGGGGTTAGAGTAGAACTAAAAAAAAAAAAAAAAGTGCCATTTTTCAAACTATCTACAGAATAACAGCCAGTAAGTAAAACCGTCACTACAACGAAGAAGATGCTTACAATTGATACGTTTGCCCATATCCTGCTCCTGCCTGTGCCCAGCTCTCCCCTCCCTAACCCACAAACAACAGGCGTTAGTGTGTCATAACCACAAGCACGTGTGTCATGACACCACCAAGCAAGTTCAAACCTCAGCTCCACCCTTCAGCTGTGCGACCTTACACAAGCGCTTTAAGCGGGGAATGAACACGATGTAGCGATTGTTAGAGTTCAATGAAATAACGCGCCTAAAGAGCCTGGTACAACTCAGCAGGCACCGAGTGCTCACTGAACAGCTCCTATAGGTAAACTGCTACTTCCCTCACCACTGCTCCCCGACCACCACGAGACCCCTGGCCACGCAGAGCGCGGCTCGGCAAACCGCCCCTGCCAAGGGCCACGTGGTAAGTATTTGCGGGCCACACAGTCTCTGTCATATACTCTTCTTCTTCCTCCTTGTTTTATTCTTTCCACAATCCTTTAAGGCTGTAAAAATCATTCTTACTAGAAGGTCCATATAAAAACAGGCATGGGCCAGATCTGACCTGAGACCTATCATTTGCCAACCGCTTGATCTTGTGAAACACATGGGATGTTTCCTCTTGATCTTTGTGTTACCAACATATAACAGGAAAAGAGATAGTGTTTTTTAAATATAAATTTATTTATTTTATTTATTTATTTTTGGCTGTGTTGGGTCTTTGCTGCTGTGCGCGGGCTTTCTCTAGTTGCCGCGAGTGGGGGCTACTCTTTGTTGCGGTGCGCGGGCTTCTCACTGCAGTGGCTTCTCTTGTTGTGGAGCATGGGCTCTAGGTACGTGGGCTTCAGTAGTTGTGGCTCGCTGGCTCAGTAGTTGTTGCTCGTGGGCTCAGTTGCTGCGCGGCATGTGGGATCTTCCCGGACCGGGGCTTGAACCCGCGCCCCCTGCACTGGCAGGAAGATTCTTAACCACTGCACCACCAGGAGGCCCAAGAGACGGTATTTATCACCACTTAGGAACATCTATTTTTAAAGTTTTCTAATACAGAATCCAGACTCCGTCTAATCAAGCACACCTACCACACCAAATCATGCTCACCTTCCTTCATCCCTTCTTCACACAGATGGTTTTAGAGAACGAAACATTAGACCCAAATACCTGGGTTCCGATCCAGGCTCCACTACCATCTCGCCACAGTACAGTGGGGAAGCCATTCTTGCTGACCCCGTTTCCTCATCTCTAAGTCAGGAAAACCACCTATCTTTTAAGGGTTACTATACTCTTGGCACAGAGTAAGCACACAAATACTTTTATTTAAATGAGCATAGATTAAATTAGGGAAGCATTTTGTGAACTGCAAAGTGCTACATACCCAAGTGCTCTTACATCCTGCTGCAGACCGCCCCTGCTACGCCTCGAAGCCCAGGATCATTTTTACAAACCTGATTTCTAACATGTCTGCTGATTTCTGGCCCAGTCCTGACATCTGTAGGAACAGGTCTGACTGGCAATTAACTCTTTTTTTTTTTTTTTTTTGCGGTACGCGGGCCTCTCCCTGTTGTGGCCTCTCCCGCTGCGGAGCACAGGCTCCGGACGCGCAGGCGCAGCGGCCATGGCTCACGGGCTTAGTTGCTCCGCGGCACGTGGGATCCTCCCGGACCGGGGCACGAACCCGCGTCCCCTGCATCGGCAGGCGGATTCTCAACCACTGCGCCACCAGGGAAGCCCCGCAATTAACTCTTTATTCTCCCGACTAAATCTCTTTTTAAGAGAGGTGACCGTGGTCTTGCCTTCATTTATCCACTAACACATTTCTCGGGAGCCTCACTTCAGTCTTCTTCCCACCACGTGGGACCACATGGGTTTCCTTTGTCACGTAAGACTGTCCTAAGGCACTTCTGCCTGTCAGAGTGTGACAGGGAAAAATACCATTAACGAAATCTTAACACACAAATCATAAGTAAAATGACCTCAAACTTCGTGTCCTATGTCAAAAAAAAAAAAAAGATTAAGACAAGGAATGCTAAAAAAAGGAAAAAAACTAATACTAAACTTTCTTTGGGTTATTTGTATGGAAATATAATTGTTTCAGACATTACATGAAATTCCTAAAAATCTTATATGTTCTGGTATAATGTTATAAGTCATAATTCTAGTTATTATTTTAAAATGTATACCTCAGAAATAACTAAATTTCCTTGTCAATTGCATTATTATGAACTTTCATCAAATCTTTAACTGCGGTCATTTTTTTTTTTTTTTTAACATCTTTATTGGAGTATAATTGTTTTACAATAGTGTGTTAGTTTTTCCTTTACAACAAACTGAATCAGTTATACATATACATATGTTCCCATATCTCTTCCCTCTTGCTAACTGCGGTCATTTTTAAGTCTTTTGTCATTTACATACAGTTCTGGGTGTACTCTGATGCTTTTGCAAAAATGTTCCTATAAAAGGGTTTCATCTTCAAAGAATTCATGGAAAAGATTCTGACAAGTACAGGTTTCTGGTAACTGACTATACTGCTGAACTGAATGAATAAGTATTCTCAGAACTCTAATGGAAAACTGATGAATTCACAAAAGTGCTAACAAAAGATCAAGATGAAAAACAAATTAATTACATGGGACTGAGTAAACTGATGAGGATGATTATAATTTTTGTGACTTTCTGTTTGAATAAGAAAAAAAAAAGACAAGGAATGCGCCTGTCAACACCCATTAAGAACCAGGATTCAGGGGCTTCTCTGGTGGCGCAGTGGTTGAGAGTCTGCCTGCCGATGCAGGGGATACAGGTTCGTGCCCCGGTCCCGGAAGATCCCACATGCCGTGGAGTGGCTAGGCCCGTGAGCCATGGCTGCTGAGCCTGTGCATCCAGAGCCTGTGCTCCGCAACGGGAGAGACCACAACAGTGAGAGGCCCGCGTATGGCAAAAAAAAAAGAACCAGGATTCACTGGTGCAACTAAATTACAATTTGTTAATGCTTAGTAAGTGTCAACATTCAAATAGTTACAAATCACCAATTCCACCCTTAACAACTTCTTGCACATACAAAGAGGCATTTATATGAGCATTCCAATAGCTGTATTTCAGGGAAAAAAAATGGAACCTGGGACTTCCCTGGTGGTGCAGTGGTTAAGAATCCGCCTGCCAATGCAGGGGACATGGGTTTGATCCCTGGTCCAGGAAGATTCCACATGTAATGGAGCAACTAAGCCTGTGTGCCACAACTACTGAGCCCACATGCCTTAACTACTGAAGCCCGCATACCTAGAACCCATGCTCTGCAACAAGTGAAGCCACTGCAGTGAGAAGCCCGCACACCACAACGAAGAGTGGCCCCCACTTGCCACAACTAGAGAAAGCCTGCGCACAGCAACGATGACCCAACGCAGCCAAGAATAAATAAATTAATTTTTTAAAAAAGGAAACTGTCCACCAATAGGAAGATAAATAAATTATGCTATATTCATACAGTGAAATACTATAAAAGTTTAAATTAGATCTACATATATCAACATGGATATATCTTGAAAGACAAAAGTTACAGAATGGTACAGATGATACCATTTATATTTGCTTATGAATACATACTTATATGAAACTATAAAAAATATGTACCATCTTCAGGATAGTGAAGGCATGGGAATGGGGTCAGCATTTGTGATTAACCTGAAATATTTTTTTAAACAAATCTGCGGAAAATACAGCAAACTATAAACATATGTTAACTCCACTGGTGAGTCCATGGCGTGTTTCTACTACTCCTTGTTTGCTTCTGTATGTAAAGAGATCAGTCTTCCCACTAGATCACTACTCTTCTCGTGAGCCTGCAGGTCAGGACACAGCCTCCTCTCTTACCTCACGCAGATATCTGCACTCACCAGTGACAGAACAGTCCCAAATCCACCCCAGGGGTTTCTTTGGAACAAAGCCCAAGCGCCAGTGCTCTTCAGATGAACGTCAGGAAAGCACACAAACTGCTTCTGGCCTGTCCCCTCGGGTGCCCACTCACCTCCTTCACGACACTGTAGGCCTTGGCCACACCTTCCCTCAGGTCCACTGGCTGGTGGGCTAAGCGGTGATGAGGGAACCTTCTGATCTTCTTGGGCTCGATAGAAAGGGTACCAGGAGACACCATGTCATAAGCAGTCTCTGCTGCCGCCTGGATCATTTTACCAGAGAGTGAAAAGTGAATCAGAAAACAAAAAAGTAAATGAGAAGAAAGTCTGGAGGGTTAAGCTCCAACAGTGCACTTCCTACGGGGAGAAAGGAAGAGCAGAGCAGGCTCACACACCCTCAGACCGGCTCCTCTGCAGCATCTGAATTCTTTACAACGAGAATGTACCACTTCGATAACAAGAATGTTCAAGTGTACATTAATAGCTCATATCCGGATTGAGCTGAATTTTTCAGCCCCTCCTCTGCCTTCTGAGAACGCTCTCCGTGTTACCAAGGTTAGACAAGTATGCGTGGTCTGTGAACAGCTGGATAAGGCCAAATGGAGCTTAATACTTAATATAACAAACCTTAATACGACTACTATTAGATCTCTAATGCCTTCTTTACATTCAGCTATGATCTTTTCACATAAATGTGGTGAAATAAATCCTTCGCTAACTCAATAGTTATAATTTACCTGAAAGAGGCAAACAAATTTAACACTGTAGTCCACTGCTTTATTATTTAACTACTTATTTAACACTGGACAGCTAATCAAAAAAAAAAAGTTAATGATATGAAATCATTACAGATAAAATATTCTCAATATTTTATATACTTTCACAGTACAGTCTGAGAACAAAACAACCCAACTGCTTACAACAGCTCTTCCTCTTCGTATAGATCAAGCTGGTCTTTGAAAAGATACCTGTATGGTTTGAACCATTCTGTTCGTGAGTTCTAGAGCAGCCATCGCTGTCGACGTGCCAAAGGAGGCAGCGCCTCTCTGAAACCCTCTGACGATGCGGCCGCCCTTCCGGTACTGCTCAACTGGCAACCAGACCAAGTCCTTCAGGCCTTGCACTAGAACGGCAGCCAACACACAGAAATCAAGGGGCGTGCCGGAGCTTAGATCTCTGCTATCATTCCAACCCTCGGGTTTTTAACTCCTAAAATGGGAGGCAAAATTTTGTACGACTAACATGTAGGTTTTTCTAGAAAGATGATCCTCATGTAGATTCTCAAAGGCATCCATAACCCCCAAAGAGTTAAGAATCACTGATCAGGCAAAATAAATTATCTTCTAATTAAAAAAGAACACTCACCTAATTGCACTAGTGAATGCATAGGCCCAACGCCTCCCAGAATTCCTGGCAGCTGGTTCTTCTTAATGTCAGTAAGCCATTCAGTGATTGCATATGAGAATAATTTGTCAACACCTAGCAAACTAGAGCAAATGACTGTAAGTATATAGGAAGGAAAATGAAATTTGTAGGTTTAGACAAGTTTGGGGATTTTTTTTTTTTTTAATTAAGACAAAAAAAAGAGGGCTTCCCTGGTGGCACAGTGCTTAAGAATCCGCCTGCCAATGCAGGGGACATGGGTTCGAGCCCTGGTCCGGGAAGATCCCACATGCCACGGAGCAACGAAGCCCGTGTGCCACAACTACTGAGCCTGCGCTCTAGGGCCCGCCGAGTCACAACTACTGAGCCCACACGCCTAGAGCCCGTGCTCCACAGCAAGAGAAGCCACTGCAACGAGAAGCCTGCACACAGCAACAAGAGTAGCCCCCGCGCACCGCAGCTAAAGAAAGCCTGTGGTGCAGCAACAAAGACCCAACGCAGCCAAAAATAAATAAATAGTTAAATAAATAAGTTTATTTTTAAAAAAGACAAAAAAAATGTACAAATTATAAGGACAAAATTTTATAGATTTTCAATTTAAGTATATATATACATCTATGTATACACATATATTTAACCCAACTGTAATGCTAATAATTTCTACACAAGGCTTAGGTAGTATATATAAGTGTGCTTTTCCACTGTTCTTATTTCTTCAACATCTAAAGCTTTGGCATAGGGTTAACTCAGTGTCTATAAATTGCCAGACAGTTCTTAGCTACTAAGAACCATTACCTTGTGAACTTCCAGTCTTTTCACAGAATAGGCTAATTTATAACTTTGGTAAATTATTTTAAAAAATCCTAACTATAGCTGTTTTTTGAAAAATACTATTCTCTTCAAACTACTTCTATTCTCTCAGAATAAAAATTAGTCCCTAGCCAGTAAAAATACTCTAAAAATGAGCTCTCTGCAAACAACAGTGTAAAATAATTAAATTATGTATGCTCGCTAAGAAAACTCAATTTTTAGTTTGTTGTAAACCAACTTTAGTAACTACGTCTTAAAGTCTTATGTAATAAATCAACTTACCCATGCCGATAGAAAAGCCTCTTCAGCTTTAGTTCAGAGCAGTTTAACTGGGCCAGACCAATCAAAATCCCAGCTAATGTACCCTTTAAAATTAAAAAAAAAAAAAAAAATCACTATTAAAGGTAAAACACCTAAAATACTCACAGCAAAAAAGTACATGTATTTTATATGACCCAATTTATATCAAATTTTACTCATGGATTCTTAAGTAAAAAGTATACTTAATTTACTTTAAAAACAGAATTAAATTTTAAAATCTTGCACTGCATTTCACATATACAAACTGTAACGGAAAAAAGTTTTTTAAAAATTGAGTCCACTAGAAAAACAAATGAGATAATTTTGTAGAGTATATTTGTGCAAAGTTTCCAGACCTGATCCATTGATACGTGTTTGCCGTGATAATCAAGTCGAATAGGAACTTCTGATGTGAATCTAAATTCTCTGAAGATAAAGAAAGGAGGGGAGTTATTTATATTCAGAATTACTAAGAGCTGAAATTAGACATAAATGAATTTGTTCAATTAGAGAATAGAAACAAAACCACAAAATAAATAATGTGAATATATTAAGGCCTAAATAAAAGAGAATGTCTTTTAGCTCTACCTTTTCTTAAGGCAATGGAACAACTGAACAGATGTTAATCATCTTATAAATCTTATTTATTTCATTATATATTAAATTTCTCACAAAAACCTTTTCCTAGTTTACTAAACAATGTTTATCTTAAGAACATTGATTCTGGCACATATTCAATTCATAGAGAATGAACTAATAAAAACAACTTTCAAGATTAAAACAAATAACATAATCATTACCAAAAAAGGGCTAAGGTGTTCATTTTAGCTCTGTGATGAAGCAGAAAGATCCAGAAGACCTAGACATGAACCCTAGTTTTATCAGTTACACGGGATGCAGTCGAGGCAAGTAATTTAAACTCTCTGAGCCTAAATGTCTTCATAAGTAAATTTTTAAATGCCATCTACGTTGGTGAATTTTAGTGGACAGTCATGAAATTAAGGCTTGCAAATAGGATACTGACAGACAAATATTGGGAATTCTGAATGAGATTATGATTATACATTGATGGTACACATCAAACAAAAGCAGTTGGCTTCCAAAAGCTGGACTGTAAATTGGAAGCTGAAACACATTTTTACTACAGAATTAATGTCGGTGGTTATATACTAAGTCATCCCACAAAAGTCCATTTAACCTACAGTAAAATGGAAATGCCGTGTTTGTATCAATCACTCCAAGAAGTCTGGGTTCCCAGGTCATCCCTCATCTTCCCAACACTCATCTGCACTGGGTTCTCCGGGCGACGGCCCCTCGACACCTGCCTCCCCCATTCTCACTCTTTCCTCCACGGCATGTACGTAATAGGCCAAATCATATATTCTTATTATCTATAAGCTCAATTAAATATGGATTTTTCTCTACTTTGTTCACCTAGAACAAAATCTGACATACATATAATAAATGTTCAATAAATATCTGTGGGATGAATAAATGTTTGCAGGAGAGGGGACTATTATGGCATTACTTGGAAAACGCACGGGATTTGGGATTCAGAAGACCTCTGTTCTAGTCCTGGCTTGGCCACTAACTAACCGTGTGGCCTTGAGCAAGTCACCTCTCCTCTCTGTGCATTAACTTCCTCATCTGTAAAAGTGAGCAATTGGAACTATATCACCAGGTACCACCCCAGGGTCCTAGATCACTAGGAGCTTTTGAGAGTAGAAACAGAAATCCACAAATCTATTTTTAGTCATAGTCTGACTAAAAAGTGTCAGATTTCTGTGCTTTCAGGCCAGAATTATAACAATTCAATTTCTTTTATACTGGTTATCCAGTGTTCACAAAAACCAAATTGGCAGCTTTTATGAAATGAGAATTCAAATTATTCCTTAAGATGCACAACGTTTTCATTAGAAAAAAATTTTTAAATAAAAAAGAAATGTAGGAAAATAATAAAAGAGATTCTTCTTTTATGGTAGAAAAGTTTAGAACCACCAGAGATCCTCTCTCCCAGGATCTTTCCAATTCTCACATTCTATTTTCTAACTATTTTCATCAATATACAAGATATTTAAAACATGAAAATACTTTAAAACAGTTATACTGCCTACTTTGGGCCATATTCTAAACTCAGAACTTAGAAAGACAGAACTTGGGGACCACTGATGTCAACAAGAGAGGACTACAGAAAACCAGGGAAAGAAACTAACTGTCCCTCACAACACAGGTGGTTTCGATCTTCCACCTCTCCCCTTCCAATAGAGCCAAGGCTCCATCCCTACCATCAAGGGCTGGGAAAGCAAGCAGATGGGAAGAATGAATGGATCTCCAAACAAGGATAAACTCCAATGTACATACAGCCAGCCAGTTGTCGGCTATAGTCAACAGGGACACGGGTTTCCTGATGATTCCAACTCAGCCAGTTAGCGGCAGGTCAGGAAGGACACAACAGTGATAGAGAAGGGCAGAGAAAGTAGACAGAAAATCCCCGTAAGGGAAAAGGGAGGAATGCTGAAGGTGAGGTGTTTGAGGGAAAAGGACAGCATCACGTTCAAGGACACACAAACAGGCCATAATAAGTGACTGGAAAGCGAGGGACAGGTGGAGGAAAAAAGAAGGAAGAATCTAAGGGGAAGAGAAAATTCCTGCTACAGAATCAATAGGAGGATGAATCGTGAGCCAGGGTTACTATGTGTAAATGGGAGGTGCAAGTAGGTGGGGCCCACATATAAATAAATACACCAGTTGATGATTTGCCAGTGCACAGAAATGCTGATGCGACCTCATGATTTCTGGTACACAAACACATTAAAGAACAACCTTCATACTCTAAAATAACTTCATTTGTTATCAAAATTAAATGATTTACCTAAAAAACACAGGCTGATCACTAAACGACGCTTCTTCAGCAGAGAAGTCCTTCTCTTCTTCCCCATTGACCACTTGCACTGAATTGGCACTGCCATTTGGGGAAGGCTGTTTTGGCCCAGGGAAGGAAATAACTAGATTTGGCTCCTTTGAGGTGCTTAAATGCCTTGGCAAACTGCAGGTGACATCAGCTCCAGGAGACTTTTTAACTGAAAGTCCACATTTGAAAAATTAGGTATATACTTCTTTAAAGCAACAATTTAAATCAATCTACACTTAACTTGTTTTGCTACATTTAATAAATACAACTACCGCTAGAGAAATCTTTCACCATTTAAATAATTACAGTAGTCCCTCCTTATCTTCAGTTTCACTTTCCAAGATCAACTGTGGTCCAAAAATACGAAATGGAAAATTCCAGAAATAAACAATTCCTAAGTTTTAAACTGCACACCATTCTGAGTAGCATGGTGAACTCTTGCATCATCATACTCTAACCCACTGGTATGTGAACCATCCCTTTGTCCAGCATATCCCACCAGTGAGTCACTGAGCGGCCGTCTCAGTTATCAGGTCGACTGTTGTTGGGGTATTGCAGTGCTTGTGTTAAGCAACCTTTATTTTATTAATAACGGCCCCAAAGTACAAGAACAGCGATGCTGGCAATTCGGATACACCAAAGAGAAGCCGCAGCATGCTTCCTCTAAGTGAAAAGGTGAAAGCTCTTGACTTAATAAGGAAGAAAAAAACCGTATGCTCAGGCTGCCAAGATCTACAGTAAGAACAAATCTGTAAAATTGTGATGAAGGAAAAAGAAATTCACGCTCATTTTGCTGTCGCACCTCAAAGGTTATGGCCACAGTGCATGACAAGTGCTTAGTTAAGATGGAAAAGGCATTAACTTTGTACAAGATATTTTGAGAGAAAGATCATGCTCACCTAACTTTTATTACAGTATATTGTTATAATTATTTTATTTTATTACTAGTTACTGTTGTTAATCTCTTAGTGTGCCTAATTTATACATTAAATTTTATCATAGGCATGTACGTATAGAAAGAAAAAAATTAGTATATTTAGGGTTTGGTACTATGTGCAGTTTCAGGCCGCCACTAGGGGTCTTGGAAGGTACTTCTGGAGGACAAGGGGGGACTCCTGTACTTTTACATAAACTACATTTGTACAACTTAACAAAAATGAGCACAGAACACATTTATATAGATGAGGATAAAGATTTGTAAGTACATTCTCAAAGAGGCCTCATAACAATCAAAATCAATCCAAGTACTTGTTATAGACTTTTTCAACCTCTACATATTTAATACCTTCTGGATCTGGAGCCATGAGAAGCTCTACTTCTGTAGAAACACTTGTGAAGAAATCCTTCAGGAAGAACAAGGCATCCTAAAATTGAGAGATGTAATTATAACTAAAAGGGTTCTAAAACTATGAAACGAAGTATCCTGAAGTCTTATATTTCACTCATTGTTCATACACAGCTATAACTTATTCAGCCCCTACTCTGTACCAAGCATTGTTCCTACTCTCAATCTCTCCCTCTCTCTCCCTCTCTCTCTCTCTCTCTCTCTCTCTCTCTCACACACACACACACACACACACACACACACACACACACACACACACACACACTTCCTTGTTAATTCTCACAACTGAGAAAATTAAATTATAGATACAGAAATTAAGACAGATAAGTTAGAAATTAAACTGCTATTTCTAAATCAAAGTACATTTTGGTTTTCTTAGAAATATAGTAGTCTCATTCTTAATTTGGCATTAGTTCTCACTCTGAATTGGTAGCGGTGATCTTACTAAACAATAACAGCAGCCAGCCAGTACTGGATACTCAGATGTGCCCTAAAAGATCTTAATGTCTTATTTCTGCTGTTACCACTGTGTTATATTGCCTTAAACATTTTCTTCATTAGACATGATATTCAAAATAAAAATTGAAAATAAATAAAATCACCCAATCGGTGTGGTCTTTTCTGAAATTCTAGGGTTTGGACCGTTCTTGGTGCTGTGTGTGCAAAGCCACATTTGCCCGTGATTAGCAGCTTCGTTTAGCCTTACTGAGACTGACAAATCCATTCTGGAGAATATGAAAATTAAATACCTGAGCCTGTCCTTTCTTACTCTTCCCTCCCATTTTAAAAAACTTAAATTAATATAAAACATTACTATTGTACCAAATCGCAATGTGAAAGTGAAATACAGGGTCACAGTAAGTGGCAGCACACCAAGTGCCTGACTGGCAAGTCCAAAGGATCCGCTCTACTACTGATCACACGTGTCCCAAGTATAAATGATGGAAGTTAGAAAGGTATTTTTCCAGACAACATGGCATATGGGAGACTGAGGGCTAGAACTGAAGAACCAACAGGTGGTTTCAACAGTATTAGAAATATTCTGGTTCTGCATTTGGGAAGTAAGTTCATGAATTGTTCATTATATTACTATGCTTTACACATATGTATTTAAGTATATAGTTATATATTATTTACACTACATACATTTATTATAAATCACTATATATGTGTATATTTACATATATCAAATATTACATGTTGACAGTTAATAGTATACAAAATGTTATCCTTTGGCCACCAGATGGCGATATTTTAATACCATGAATGTTTTGCCTCCAAAAAAAAAAACAAAGAAAATTCCAGGTATAAATGTGCTCTTATTTAAAAAAAAAAAAAAAAAAAAAAGGGAAGACTGAAGAGACAGTGGTTTTTACACATTTTTACTACAAACAACAGACAAAGGGATACTAATCATCAGCTTTTCTAAATGTTCTCCAAATGTTTGATTTTGGTATTTACGCTGAACTCTTTACAACTCAATAAGACAAACAACCTAACTCTAAAACTAGAAAGATGGGCTTCCCTGGTGGCGCAGTGGTTGAGAGTCCGCCTGCCGATGCAGAGGACGCGGGTTCGTGCCCCGGTCCGGGAGGATCCCACGTGCCGCGGAGCGGCTGGGCCCGTGAGCCGTGGCCGCTGAGCCTGCGCGTCCGGAGCCTGTGCTCCGCAACGGGAGAGACCCGCGTACGGCCAAAAAAAAAAAAAAAAAAAATGTTAAAACTAGAAAGACACAGGGATCTCTCTGGTGGTGCAGTGGTTAAGAATCTGCCTGCCAATGCAGGGGACATGAGTTGATCCCTGGTGTCCGGGAAGATCCCACGTGCCGCGGAGCAACTAAACCCGTGCACCACAACTACTGAGCCTGAGCTCTAGAGCCCACGAGCCACAAATGCTGAAGCCCACGTGCCTAGAGCCCGTGCTCCGCTGCAAGATAAGCCACCACAATGAGAAGCCCGCGCAGGGCAACAAAGAGTAGCCCCCACTCGCCGCAACTAGAGAGCTCACACGCAGCAACGAAGACCCCAAAGAGCCAAAGATAAATAAATAAATAATAAAATTTTTAAAAATCACTTAAAAAAAAAAAAAACTAGAAAGACACAGACACTTCAAAACAGAAGATACACAAATGTCAAATTAGAGCATGAAAAGATGCTCAGCAGCATTAGTCATCAGGGAAATGCAAATTAAAACCGAAATGAACACCAAGTAAGATAGCTGAAATTAAAAAGACAACACCAAGTTTGGTCAGAGCGTGAAGCAGCTGCTGCTCTCATCTGTTACGGATGGGAACCTACAATGGTACCACCACTGTGCAGAACTATTCGGGAGCTTCTCATGATGGTAAACACACATCCACTCTATGACCCAGACATTCGGTTTGTAATTACCAAAGAAAACTGAAAACTTATGTCCATAAAAGACTTGTGCACAAATTTCACAGCAGCTTTATTCATTAAGAGCCAAAACAAGAAATATTTGTCAAGCTCAAACTGTATACCTAAAATCTCTGCATTTTATTATATGCAAATACACTTCAATAAAATCAATTTTTAAACTTTAAAAAATATCGTTTATTATTTATGTTAAACTTTCACTATACAATAGTTATTTCTAGCTTTAAGGTCCTATGGTAAAGGATATTAACAGTGCGATATGACTTAAGGTGTGGAAAGAAATGCTTTCAATGTCATGCTCAGGTGACGCTGAAAAAAGTCACAAACACGCCAACTGGTACTGCTACATGTTCATCATTTCCAACCTCAGCCAAACACCCGCCCCACCCAACGGCCTCACATTGCATCTCACAACCTGAATTAGGCTCTCAACGCCTTTACAAAAATTCATAATTTTACATTCCTTAAGAACCAGCTTGACTGTCACCTCGTCCAGAAAGCCTTTACTGCTCACCCCTCATCTTCCAAACTCCCAGCCCAGCTTAGGAGCCTCTTCTGGTGGGACACATCTTAATGCTTATCTTCATCACAGGGCATTAAAGTCATTTGTCTTTTTGTCTCCCCACTAAACAGAGATCTCTGAGGACGGGATGTTTCTTCCTCTTTGTATTCCCAGCATCCTACTTCGGACCTGGGACAACGCTGGCATTCAGCAAATGATTTGGAATTAACCTATCTTCCCTACACAGATTTCCAGGCGGTTCAGTGAACACCAGACCAGGAAATCTGGCCCCTTCAGATTTCACATCTCAAATCGCCTAGTTACACCACCTCCATCATCTACTTAGCTCCCTACATGGCAATCACTCCATCCGCCTAGTGTCCTGCCTGCCCTACGGGTACGCTGCGCCCCACAAGCAACTGCACCGGGCTTCAACAGCAATGCAGCTTCTTAGAAACAAGAGAAAACAACACACTGCTTTCATACTTACTGTCTATGATCCAGTGAAGATAAAGTCAGAGATATGCTTGGTAAGAAAAATATTACTCAAAGCATTCTCATGCATCAACTGATATGTTTTCAAAAGAAAAACTAAAGAGCACAAATATTTGGCTTTCTATTCAGATGACCATTTGGTATGGTATGTCAATCTTAGAAGATGCAAACTAGAAAGGACTCTTTTGTATCATAATATTCCTAGTTAAGGCATATATATTTGTAGCATGGCTTTGTTTCCCTCGATCCCGTATCTTGGGGAATTATTTCCCATTCCTCCTCAGTTTAGTCATAACATTTATTTCCCTGATTGTTTTTGCTAAGATTAATATTTCTCCATTGAAAATCATAATGCTTTATAGTTCTGAAGAAGAAATTAAGCTCAGTATTAAAAAGGTCTATTAAAGAAAACTGGGCTTGATAAGTCTGGCAAAGTCATGCCATGAAGATAAATCTCACTCAAATTCTTGTTCACACTGGTGATTTTCACAGATCAAAGTTCCCATAAATACGTCATCATATTCCTACTAAGCCAATATGGATAAATTAAAATATGGGTTTCAGGGCTTCCCTGGTGGCGCAGTGGTTGAGAGTCCGCCTGCCGATGCAGGGGACGCGGGTTCATGCCCCGGTCCGGGAAGATCCCACGTGCTGCGGAGCGACTGGGCCCGTGAGCCGTGGCCGCTGAGCCTGCGCGTCCGGAGCCTGTGCTCCGCAACGGGAGAGGCCGCAGCAGTGAGAGGCCCGCGTACCGGGGGGGGGGGGCGGAATATATATATATATATATATATATATGGGTTTCAAAAGATATTCATCTCATAATGAGAAAACATAAATCTAAAATACTCACTGGCAAGACTGACCCAGCTCAGAAGCTACAAATATTAACATAAAGTTGTGCTAAACTTCTGTACTTCACAATACATGTTCTCTGAGATATTCCTATATTTTGTCTACAATATAAATATTACTTTCGATTATCCCTGATACATCTATTACTTATTTAAATAATGAATCGACATTATTCAATCAATGTTATTTAATCAAACAAATAATACCACCCCACATATACTCTACTTCCAAACCTGAGCTCACACCAATATATAAGGTATAAGGGGAGGGTTTTGTGTTATTTCAAAAGCAGATTATTATAAAAACTCCATTTATTTTCTGTAGTTGTTATATGCTTCAGTTAATAATAATAACAAGCTAATAACACTTCTGATCGTTAACAGTGTGTGCCAGGCACCAAGATAAATGTTTTACATACACCAGTCTCCTTTAATCCTCATTTTAAAAACAATGATGCTACATGTATTATTACTTTTTCCATTTTATCAGTGAAGAAACTGAGGCTTGGGGAAATTAAGTTACCTACCAAAAGCCACACAGTTAGTAAAAGAGAACTGAGATTTAAGCCCAGGTCTGACTCTAAACCCACACTCTTCACTACACTGCACTACTACCAAGTATCACATCTTCATACACCGAACAAAGCTTGTAAAACACCAACTATGCCTTAAACAGCTCTCTGGGAAGGCAAAACCCAGGATCATTTGATGGGGGACTTGCTAGAATATAGAAAGGTGGAGTTCTTTACCTCTTTCTATAAATCTCTGCTTTGTTTGTGACCTGTTCAAGCGCCAATTTACTAATTTGTCACTGTGCCCAGGGCAGAGAGACTCTCTTCCAGACGCTGTGACTACAATCCCCTATATCTTGCAATAGTGTATATCGAGGAGTCCTTTCATCCTCTGAAAACACCTGTATATCTGCATTAGGAGTACGTATGTAAAGATCAGAGAACATGTGAAGCAGGTATCAAGAGCTATGTCATGTAGACAGTGAGGAGGAAACCGGAGGACAAAAATCTAACAACGTTGATTCACTAACAATTCAGATTCCAAACAGCTAATGAATTTGCCCTATTCTTTACCAGCAGAAGTCTGTTTTAATTATGCAACTTCCATAAAAGTTAAATCACAATAAACATAATTCCACTAAATTAAATCTCTCATTCTGAACGTGGGAGGCGTATTGAAACGTAATTCCATGCATTATGCTTGTAATACAAACCTGGTCGATGTTGAGGCGAAGTGGCATCAGTGACACTCTGAGGCAGCATTCCTGCGGTGACCTGCCAGACTCCGGGCGCACGTGTAATGCTTTCACCGTCAGCTACAAGGTGAGACACACACACACGTTTTCTCCCTAGTGATAATATGACCTTGTTTTCATTTAAAAAAAGAAAAGCAAAAAAGAGGGGGAAAAATCCTATATCTAGTCCCTATATCAGAACAAAAAGTGGAACTGTTTACCCTCTTTCCTTAGGATCCTGAATCTAACTTTTTGGGGTCACACACTCTTTCAAGAATCTGAGGAAAGACATGAATTCTCTTTAGAGGAAAAAACGCAAATGATACTGTTGTACTCGCAGTCTCAAAGGAGTCAGCTAAGCCCCAGAAGCGAACCCACAGACCCATACTCCAAAGGCAGCTTCTGTGACATTTTCTTCTGGAAGTCCTGAGCTCATCATTTCTATTCTCATAAAATTTAAAAGTTAGAAATGTGGAATACTGCCAACGGTTTCGTTTAAATATTTTGTGTTAAGTGTTTTGTTTTTTTGGCCACGTTGCGTGGCTTGTGGGATCTTAGCTCCCCAACCAGGGATCGAACCAGGGCCCTCGGCAGTGAGAGCACGGAGCCCTAACCACTGGACCGCCAGGGAATTCCTTGTGTAAGTGTTTTGCGTAGATCACTATGGACTTCTGGTTTTCCTCAGGTTATTGATATACTGGCAATTATAGAAACAACATGCAAAATAATTTTTAAAACATAAAATTTAAGCAGTGTATTTAAAAGGGATTTTCGTATAAAAATGAGAAAAAAAAATCCCATAATTTTCCCTAATCTAAAATAAATCTGCAGTTAGATATAATAAAAATACTTTTCTGAAACGAATACAACAAAATATATGAAGTTTTAAATCTTACCATGTTGGAATGAGCTTTTCGAGGCATTTCTTTACTGCAATACAGGTACAAAAACTTATTCATTTGTGACGTTGCCAGACGATCTCGAATTTCAAGATCCTGCACAATGAACACCTGCCGGGAGACCGGGTGTTCCAAGAGGCTAGAATCGCATTCTGGTTTGCATGGGGGGTAGACCTCATGCTGAAACTTCACCTTTACAGAAGAGAAAGAACACAGAACAATCTCTACATTTTTTTTAAATCAGATCTTCTCTTTAAAATGTAAAACATCACTCATTTTCTTTGAATGCTCAGCTTTCGATTCCACTTTCAGAGAACAGCATAACATTCCTACGTTTGTTCACGTATTTATTTATTAATCCATGTGTACAGGACCATACAAGGAAAAGCCTGACTGACATTTCTTATCTGACCTTGCTAAAATCCCTATCCTTTTCAAGCAAAACACTCAATAGGCGTAAGTCATAAAATTATTATCTTGCATACCTATGAAACTGCTTGGAGGCAAGGTTCAAGTTCCAAAAGGGCGCAAATGTACAATTCGGTATACGGAGCTGTCTTCACTACACTATTTCTATGCTAAGCTCCCTAATGTTCGACCCTTGGCACCATCCCAGACAAGCTGACAGAATTAACTGCATCAGTGGCACTGGCAGCCTGGCCTACTGGTCTCTAGACGCTCACAAAGGACCTGAGACCTGTGTGTTATCCAGTGGCAGGCCTTCCAGAGACATACTCCAGCGCAGTGGTTCCCCAAGCACGGTCCTGGGTAAAGTGGTATCACAGTCACCTGGGAACTCATTAAAAATGCAAATTCATAGGCCCTACCTCAGACCTACTGAATTAAAAACCCTGGGGCCCAGCAACCTGTGTTTTAACAAGCCCTCAAGGGGATTCTGATGCTTGTTCAACTCTGAGAGACACTGCTCTAGGTGTAGCCTAGGAAAACAAAAACAAAAACCCTAAATTTTCTCAGAATATTTGAGAAAAAAAAAAGGGGCAAGAGCTTTTATACAAGACCCCTGCACTTTTCCACTTACACCCCAAGACCACACGGGGGAGGGGACAAGGAGTAACCAAAGAACGCCCACTAATGCTCCTACTTCGGTGGATTTTTCCTTTCAAAAATGTCACATTACCTTGCTTAACTGTATTTCCATTAAAAAGTCATGGTTTCTTCCTTTTCCCCCACATACCACATTACGTCCATGTCTTGCAGGCGTGTGAGAAGGAGAGCTGTGGGGACTACTATAAATGAAAAATAAAACCTTTTGTTAAAAGAAAGGCAATGAATGACACCAGAAAAAGTAACAGGATGAAAAAAGAAAATAGGATTACAGAGCTAGCAAAACACTGCCACAAACTGTACTGCTATAAATCAAAACCGCACCTTTTATCCCTTGGAGACATTGAGAACATATATGTTATTACTGCCGTTACAGCAATCACTTACTTGCTAAATATTTAAAACTATAGAAAACGCTAACTATGATGTTGGTGTGCATATCACAAGATAGACTTAGAGATGAGACCTCCCTGTAGGTTCCTTATTATTTCAGAAACCCCTGAGAGGAGAGGACAAATCCTAGAAATTCCAATTAACATGGAAAAGAATTATAGTGAAGTTGTAAGTTTTTTTTTTTTTTCTTTTTCCTTTTTTTGTGGTACGTGGGCCTCTCGCTGTTGTGGCCTCTCCCGTTGCGGAGCGCAGGCTCCGGACGCGCAGGCTCAGCGGCCACGGCTCACGGGCCCAGCCGCTCCGCGGCACGTGGGATCCTCCCGGACCGGGGCACGAACCCGCATCCCCTGCATCGGCAGGCGGACTCTCAACCACTGCGCCAGCAGGGAAGCCCCGTAAAATTGGTTTTTTAAAAAGCACTTTTAAATAGAAAAAGTCATTACAATGCTGTGGCAAAGGTTCCCAGCCCGTGACGCCTTTCCTGACCTTCCCCACTCCACTGAGAGCGTCTGCCCTAGTCTCTGCCTCATCTTTCCACCCAGTTCCCTTCTAGAACCATGGAACAACACACTCACTAACGGCAGCATTAACGGCAGTACTTCAGCAGCATCCACTCTGTGCTGGGCACCCCGCTGGGTGCTAGAGAATCGGGGGCACGCATGGTCCCCACCTCCTGACGCACACACTTCGCTTCGTTGCCCTCATTGGCTCACGTACCTCTCTCTCCCTTCTGAACTTAGGACAGGGTCTGGGGAGTATTCATTTTAATGAATGTGCCTCTAACACAGGCTCTGGCACATGGTAGGTACCCGAAAAATTTTGCTGAATGGAAATGGCTTAAGTCATCGTATTTTAGGAAAAAAATACAAAGAATGCAAACAAGTTTTCAAATGCAAAAATTTAACATTAAAAGAGTAACATTTAAATTACAGTTTTTCATATTACTTATTAATAATTCTTAAAAGGATAAATTCTATGTATTTTTAGTGAAAAGAATATATTGGCCTGGTGGTCCAGTGGTTAAGAATCTGCCTTCCAATGCAGGGGATGTGGGTTCGATCCCTGGTTGGGGAACTAAGATCCCACATGCTGTGGGGCAACCAAGCCCTCGTGCCACAACTACTGAGCCCACGTGCCACAACTAGAGAAGCCTGTGCGCCGCAACAAAGAGAGTATATTGGTCTGCCAAATAAACTTATGTAGAAATTAACTTACATATAACTTTTAGCTGGAGAAGCAGGAGGGGCTGTTCCAAAATCTTTTCCTCCAAAAAGATGCCAAACAAGGGAGACTTCTTTAACCAGGTACCGAATTACAGGAATAGGAAAGTGTAACGGGGCTTTGCTCGTATCTGTCTTCTTAACAGGCAGACTAAAATAATTATCTCTTATCACAATCGCATCATCAACCATTATTTTTACAACTGGTTCTTCTTCCTTCTCCTAAGACAAAGGAAGAGGTAACACATACTCTCTTATTTAAGTAGAAATCACTGATTATGGTGCGCATCTCAAGGGGCTTTCTTGCTTCTGCATTCTTTCTAATAATTTCAATATATGAAGTGGAATAATAAATACTGACGATAGTCATCACATAAGATACTCTGCTTTATTAACAATAAAATGAACTCTCTCTTCTATGTGAATCACTCCGTAAGAAATTTTTAAAGTCTACGATTTGGCTTTTACTATTTGTTTGACAAGAAAAAGATACAGATTCAACGCTTTACCATTTTGTTTAGTGAACTGTGGATTCATTAAATCCAGACCATGCTTTCTCAATGTGAGCATGACTCTAAAAAGGAAATTATATACATTAAACAAGCATCAGCCTTCTCACAAATCACATCTTATCCTTCCCAATTCTTGTGTTAACAAGTCTGTGCAGAACTGCTCTCTGCCGTCTGATTTCACAGCCCTGAGGAGGCATCTTACTACACACTTCCTCTGTAGTTCAATAAACAATGCGGGAGACTTTGCAAGTAGAGTCTGAGAGATGTTCATAAAAAGAGCAAAGTATAACAAACACTTACAAAGTCTCAAGAGTAAATTACAAAAGGAAGTCATTCTGAATTGTAAAGAGTTAACAAAACCTAAAGAATCTTTTCAGGTGCCCTTTGGTCAATTCAATTTATAACACTATTTTAAGACATTAATCATATCATCAATTTATTACCTGAATGGTTGCTCTTGGTGCAAAAAGAATGCAAAAGTCGTCATTTTCTGTGGGCACGCCTGTCACCGCATCACTCATCAAGTGGTGTGTGAATGAGGCGCAAGTGGGCCCAGGCTCCTGGGACACGTTTCCACTCTCATCAGGAAACAGGAAGAGGTCTGAACAACATGGCCCCTGAATTTGAGATTTTTCATCCAAAACACCTAGGTGAAAAGTTTACGACATTCAATTTTGGCATATTTTAAACATCAACAACAATAACATTTATTAAGCATTTTTGGACTTCCCTCGTGGTGCATTGGTAAATATCCGCCTGCCAATGTAGGGGACACAGGTTCAATCCGTGGTCCGGGAAGATCCCACATGCCATGGAGCAACTAAGCCCGTGCACCACAACTACTGAGTCCCTGCACTGCAACTACTGAAGCCCGTGCGCACTAGGGCCCATGTGCCGCAACTACTGAGCCTGCATGCTGCAACCAAGGAAGCCTGTCCACCTAGAGCTCGTGCTCTGCGATAAGAGAAGCCACCGCGATGAGAAGCCCGCGCACGGCAGCGAAGAGTAGCCTCCGCTCGCCACAACCAGAGAAAGCCTGCGCGCAGCAACGAAGACCCAACGCAGACAAAAATTTTTAAAAAAACAGTATCTCGCTTATTTCTTACAATAACCTTCTGACTACTAATAAAAAGACAAGTAAGTATGAAGTTTTCTAAGAAACAGTAAATGATGGACTCATAAAGTTACGGACAGTCTCCTCTTAGTTATTTAGTGTCAGAGAAGTTCAGGAATTCAACAGCAGCTAGTTAGTGTGGACTGGAGTTCCATTTTAGCCAGAATTTCATATTGACAATTATGTGCTGTAGTTGGAGTTCTGGAAGAAAATCCTTGGACAATATAGCAAGGGGAGGGGAAATAGTTACATCCAGCAGCGTCTCACCTAAAACTATAGGAAATCTCTGCTCGGGGAAGGGGTGGGGGAAACGGTTGCCAAGCATGTCTTAGGCCAGGGAATGATCCCAAGCGATAAAAAGACTCCTTGGGGGCACTGGATACCCAAATGGGACACCAGTTCTCAGGTAGCTCTCACAATATGAAGTTCACAAAAGGCCGCATGTGTGCAAAAATCTGTATGTGAACATATATTTTTTATACATTTATATTATATATTAGATTCACTAATTCTTTTGTTTTTATTTTATTTGTGTGTGGCCGCACCGCATAGTATGCGGGATCTTAGTTCCCCCGACCAGGGATCAAAGCCATGCCCCCCGTGGTGGAAGCATGGAGTCCTAACCACTGGACTGCCAGGGAATTCCATAGATTCACTAATTCTTTCTCCATTCATTCATTCAAGCCAAACCCTGTGACGTGAACTAAGAAGGCTCGCAGACTAGACTTTAAACTCGCCTGCGGCAGCACTTTGAACCCGCGCATCCTGGTAAGTGCTCAATGTCCAGTACAGAGTCTTGTGTGTTGAAGCTGCTCAGTAAATATTCATTAAACATTCCTTCCCACAGGAGTAGGTTAGCTGCTAACACCTATTGCAAATAATGTTAGCACACAGGGAACTACAAGTTCCCATTTGCTTCCTTAGCTCTAATTTATTCCAAATTAGAATGAAAGCAACATTGAATGCTAAACTTCTATAACGCTATGAAATAACTTTTAAAAATTAAGATCTCACACATATAGAAATAGCTATGTTCAGCCAATTAGAAAAAAATATTTTTAGATAGATACTTCAAAATATCTAAATGCTTCCACTTGGCTTTAAAGCTCTCTGTCTGGTTCCTCCCTGCTTCTCTAACATTATGGCCTAATTCTTTTTGACAAGAATGGAACTTTTGTTCCAGTATTAATAGCCTGAGTTACTAGATCATTAAGGCTCACACACGCCTCTGGGCCTCTGCTGATGTTAGTGACCTTGCCAAGACTATCTTCTCTCTCCCCTCTACACGCCTAGGTCCTACACACTTTTTAAAAGCTAACTAATCTCATTTTCACTGAAGTCTAATGAAGGGATTCCAAATCCTTTCCAACCAGTGATTAGAGTGTACACTACATTCTGAGGTGTTTTCTTATATCACCTCTCGATGGTTCTGAGCACTAGCCTCAGTCTGGTTCAGTGCCAGTTTGCTGCACTAGACCATGAGCTCCCAGGGAACATAAGCCTTGTCTTCCATTTTATCTGTCGCCCCCTCCCAACACTCTGGCCAGTATTATTTATCTACTAAACATTCAACAAACACAAGCTGACTGATTAATAAATATCCACCAAAACTCAGACCTGTCTCTTCTTTAGTAACCTACTTATTGAGGACTCTGTAAGAACACAAGCATGTCAGCCTCAACTACAACATCACAGCTCCCAGGAAGAAGTCCTGGTGTGTCTCACCGTTAGACTGTGGTTTTACAGACGCGGCAGCCTCTTGCGTGTCTATCTCCTCCATAGCGTCACTCATCAAATCTCGTAATATTTGTTGATCTGCTTCAGGAAGTACTGGACAACGTGAGGATGACCGACCAGTGCAATCTACCTACAGCCAAAAACCCTAATTAAAATCAACTTGAAAATGCTCTAAAAAGCAAATTACTCAACGTTTATTTTGTCCTAGAAATATACTACATTTCACAAAAACACCAAAAACAGGAACACATTCATTTTTCTATATTCTCTCAGCAGGTGTTATATTTTCATTTTAAGTCTTTAGTATCAGCATTTTCACCCCAACAACTACTGGCAAATAGAAATAAATGTGTTATCATCTCAAAGCCGGCACAGTAAACTGAATCTTGAAGAGGTAATACATTCGAAGAGAAGGAAGGTGAAAAACACTGCAGTGAAGCTGGGGGAGGGGGGGGGGTCTCTCTGTAGAGTCCGATCTGCTCAAACCTGATGGCTGCCATGACCTTCACCCTCTGAGACAAAGCCACTGTAGGTAGAGCCTCATTTCTGGAACCAATAGACACCTAAAGACAGTAGGGGGTATACATGAGAGGGGAAATCTACTGAAAAGTGATTTGTGGAATTCAATTCCAACATTGATGCTTAACCATTTTTGTTAGTGAATTGTGGATTCACTAAATCCAAATCATGCTTTTAAAATGGCAGCATGACTCTAAAATGGAAAGATCTCACTTGAAAGGGATAATTCAAAATAACTTTTAATAAACTGGAGAATAAAAGAGAAGAAACAGTAGAGAGAGAGTATCATAAATCACTTCATTATCAGGGAGAATACAGCAGAAGCACGGAAACAAAAACAGAAGTGTAACACAAAGGAGGTGTAAGATCAGCATGAACGAAAGATAATGCAAGGCCTGTCAGACCCTTACTGAAGGATCTATTGACCTAAGGGGACTGAGAATTCTGTTCACAGAAGAGGCCATGAAGAAGAACAAAAAGACTGAAAAAAAGTAAATGCTAAACAAACTGGACATTGTTCTATCTGGACATATGAGAGGGCAGAGAGGGCAGCTGGGGGTATAAGAAGCCAATGAACTGGGAATCCAAATATCTTCATATTGTTGCTGTGTCTGCTACTAATTAGGGCAAATTACCTAAATTCTCTGGGTCTTAACTTATTCATCTACTAAACAGAGATGATAATCTTTAACCTCTCAACTGCACTGGGTAAGAGGAAATCACATATGAGAAAGTATACTGAAAACTGGATAGAATTATAGATAACAAATATGAACGATAGTATCATAAATAAGTCTCCTGGTAATAATACTAATTCCTGCCATCTACCTTCTCAAAGCATTTTTACATACAACTTGCATATAACAGACTCTCACATGATAAATGTTTTCTTTCTTCCCTGAGGACACATGAAAATAACTTAGGTCTGGGAAAATGTATGTTGGTTGAGAAGATTAGTGTTCTGAAACTGAGAGCATCAAACAGTAGAATGGTTTTCTAAAAAGGTCCATGGAATCACCTTCCTAGACCCCATCACCCTGAAAGTAAGGATAGATGGATGATTATTCAAAGTTTCCTTTCTACCCTATGACTGTCAAGAAGACCTCGCCGATGTACAGGTCACTCGCATGTCTGGAATGAGGTGGGGTTGAGTGAGTTCTGATGAGTGAGGCTGGCGGCTGTACCTTCATCTTCCTTTGCGGGGCTCCGGGCTTCACGTCCGCCTTGTGAGCAGCATGTAAGTCCCCGTAGCTTGCAATGTACTGAATGAGATTCATTAATGCAGCACAAGAGTCTGAGCACGTTCTAATATGGACAACGTCACTCGAACAGTGTAATTCAAAGTGCGGCTCAGTCTGGACAGGACACGGAAAAAAGGATAAAAATGTCTACCAAAACAAGAGAAAAAAATGTTTGCATAGGTTTACATTAAATAAAATATAATATGATAATTTGTCTTGCCACAGGAAACATACATTTATAATAACTCAATCTTAACTTTAAAATATTTTATCTATTTCTGACTAAAATTAGGTAAGTGGAAAAATAATTTTACAGTAAGTTCAGTATGTTTTTAGTCTCTTCTATAAAAAAAAGGACTTAAATAAAAATATCCATTTATTTTCAAAACTTACTTGCTCTCCATCAGAATCAGACTTCACTGCAGTTATGGTTAATTCCAAAAGCCCCATATCCATCACACGAACATAATCTAAAATTTGTTTAAGTAATTAATAAAATATCTGAGTATAACTTTCAAAAATTGCTTATCCAACAAACACCTAATAAAACTAGCATTTCTTTAAAATTCATGGCAGGTAGTACTACAAATACTTATAATGTAATGGAAACATAGTTTCATCCTACAAAAATCCTACAGTTCACTTTATTTTTAGTTAGAAACAAAATTTGCCTTCTATTAAATAAACCAGAGTATATATAATTTGATGCATTTCACCAATGTTATTGATATTACAAACTGGTATTACAATATTCAGACTGATAAGATCCTTAGTTCACTGGCTTTATTCTAGAGTTAAAACGCTTAAAAATATTCAGATGCAAAAAATAAAAGAGGATTCATCTATCCCAGATTTTGTTTTTTAACTCTTACCTCTATTCAGATTTATAGTGACAGTGTTACACTTGTCAGACAGGTGTAAAGCAGCTTCATCCAAGATTATTCTGGGCAAAAAAAAGATAAAATCAAGATCTAAAAAACTAACCTTGAATATATGCTGCATGATCACTATATACTTAGCTGTGCCATTCTTTCTGACATAAATATGATCAAAGTCATATGTAGTTTCTAACTTACAAATGTCACCTAACATTTCTTTATTTTTAAAATATTTATTTCTTTTTTTATCTATCTTTGGCTGTGTTGGGTCTTAGTTGCAGCACACGGGATCTGCAAAATGCGGAGTCCTTCGTTGCAGTGCACGAGCTTCTCTCTAGCTGTGGTGCGCAGGTTCCAGAGCACATGGGCTCTCTCGCTGTGGTGTGGGCTTAGTTGCCCCACAGCACGTAGGATCCTAGTTCCCTGACCAGGGATTGAACCCATGTCCCCTGCATTGGAAGGCAGATTCTTAACCACTGGACCACCAGGGAAGTCCCTAACATTTCTTTAAAACTCACTGTTTATGAGTCTAGAAACATTTAAATGGCATAAATGAGATTAAATCATCTGCTCAAATCAATTTTAAATTTTCAGCAATTTTAACAAATGCCCAAATTCACAAGGTTGAAATTAGGAAAATGAAGTCTCTCAGGTATTATGGGAAGTTTACATATAACTGTTTTAAAAAGTTAACCAACAATCTCAAGAATTAATTTTCTCCCTAAAAATGAAATGCAGTAATGAATTGAAGAGGTGGGACGAATCATCTGAGAAGGAAAAACTGAAAACTTGGATAAAGGAACATGACTAATAGTAAAAGGATGTTGCTTTTAACAAAGACTGAGACTTTAATCAAAGGGTTGAGATAAAGCTCTGTCAGTATGTTTTGAACAGCTGCATTTAGTAAACAGTGAGGCTTAACACGGTACCTGAGAGTAGAAGATGATTTATCCAAGGCAACACTACTTGAAACGCTGAATGTTTCAACAGTAAGAAGAGATCGGATTGGCAAATAAAGAGGCCTATTACCACAAAGAAACAAGAGAACATGAGTCTGCTGCAAAAAAAAGAAACTCCCTTTAAAGAGCATTTTGAACCTTAACTCTACTGAATTACATACTTTTCTCAAAACTTGTTACATATTTTAAAGACTAAAACTTTATTTTGCTCCATTTATGAACTAACCTATAATCAAGTGCACAGCTCCAGAGATGAACGTGAAAGGTTGTAAATGAAGTTGGAGGATTGTATCCCAGAACAGGTTCATCAGCAATATTCAAGAAGTATAAAATCTATAATCACAAAAATATAAAATGCCCTGCTTTAGAAGAAAAAAAAAGTTTTGATATGATATCCTTAATACCAACATGAAATAAAATAGCTCACAAAAAAACCAACCATTTAGTGGAAAATCATAATGTTAAAAGAAAATCATCATTTGAAGGAATTCATTTCAAAAAGTATTTACAAAACTAGAATTTGAAATGAAGAGGCCCATCTAACAATTGCAATGCTACAGAGATACTGGAAAAATCATATCCTATGAAACTAACAAAGTATGTATAATATACTTTCAACATTACTTTGCTTGGGATAATTCTTTTGAAAAAAACCAATTTTGCCAAAGACTGTTTAAAACTCTCCATCTGGTTTTCTATAAAATCCACTGTTGGGAGAAGTTCCTGTTCCTTAATTTATACCCAGATCTGTCTGAAAACCAGTCCTTTTCACCAACATCTTCTCTATATTTCTATCTAGATAAAAAAGTTAGGCTAAATCTCTCCCTTACAGCCAGCCAGTTGACTAACCATCTCTCTACCCCCGCTCTATTTATTCTCTCTCTATATATATTTTATGTTTCAGAATGCTTCTGAAAGCATTCAAGTTTAAAATAATTTATTATTTTCCAAGCACAAAGAAAAGGTTTCTCTTTCTAAGGAAAATGAACAAGAATCATAGTGTGCTAGTTTTCATTCTCATATAAAGAAGAGTTAACTTCTTACTCAAAGTTTCCTTTGAAAAAATGTAATTAACCAAATACAGTTATTACACTGGAAATTAATTACAGAATTCCTTACAAATGCCTCAGTGTATATTGTTGGCCTAGGGGATAATTCTGAAATTATGGCACTTAAAGCATATATACAGTTATTAAGTGCAAGTCAACACTCATTTATTGTCCTCTATGCCAGGCACTCTATAGGTCCCTTCCCTTTAATGACAAAACATAACTTTGTCTTTGAGATGTTTAAGGACCAAACTTTAAGGTAAAAAATCAATTACATTCTGGGGTGGTGATAATGTTCTATTTCCTAACATAAGAGGTGGTATTTATATAGGAGTATTTATTTCATGAAAATTCGATGAGCACTGAATATTTATGATTTGTGAACTTATCAGTATGTGTATTATATATTTACATAAAGTAAAAAATAAATCCGTACATATACATCACAGCTCTCTTACCTGCTCATGCCAGCTAAGCCCGGAAGGAAGCATTCTGTGCTGGAGAGTGGTTCCTTTCAGTCCCACAGCAATGAGAAATTCCTACAGAGCAACACGAAGAACTACATGTATCACCTACATAACCCTCTGGTTCAAAACTTCAAAAAGTTTTTTGAAGAAAAGAAATGTGTTACATTTTTGCAATCATTTTTTTAAACTAGTAATCAAATCAGCAGCAAGTATTTAATGGTATAAAAGTACAAAACACACACCTTTGTATTGGACTCTGCTTTATCAGACAATATTTTAACTGCAACAGAGAGCATATTCAAAGTGTCTCCTCCAACACCATCTAAAGAAGCTCGACTGAGGCCATCTTCTTCAGAGGAATAAATAGTAGGTTCTAACCAATGTGGTCTGGTTGAACTGGGCAGTCGTGTTTCTGTAGAAGGAATCGCTCCATCCACTATGCCTATATCCACAATGAGGTGACAAGATAACAAAATGATTATTTGAAATTAATCTACGAACTTCTATAACTCAAAACAAAAATCCATGTACTTCCATTGAATATAACATACCCTGCAGGCAAAATGACCAAGAATCAGCTTGACGTTAATAATTCATTCTCCTCTACTAATGTTGGTATAAGTGACTATCCAAGTTAAAAAAAAAAAATTTGAGATCTGAAATGCTAGAAAAGTTAAATTTGAATAGGAAAATCTAATAAACATTAAGAATGTGCAAGTGTCTCATTTCTATTCACAAAGTAACACAAGCAATGTGCTTAAAGAAGAGCAAATTCTGTATTTGTTACCAAAAGGAAATACCACTTAAGAGAAAATAAAGAATGTAGAGTCCCATCAACTGATCAATGTAAAATAAGATATGGTATATCCATAAAATGGAATATTCCTTGGCAATAAAAAGGAATAAAACACTGATACATTTGGATTAACCTTGAAAACATCATGCCAAGATGCCAATCACAAAAGACCTTCTATTGTATGATACTATTTATAGGAAACAGCCAGAATATGCAAATCTATAGAGATGGAGAGTAAATCAGTGGTTGCTTGAGGCCAGAGGGGACTGCAGGACTCGGGGTTTATAGCTCAAAGGTACAGACTTCTTCTGGGGGGTTGATGAAAATGCTCTAAAGTTGACTATGATGATGGTTACACAACTCTATGGAATACTAAAAACCATTGAAATGTATATTTTAAATGGGTGAATTACATGGTATGTGAATTATATCTCAATATAAGTTGTTGCAAAAAAAGAACATAAAGTCAACTTCTAATTTACAATAATTATTACTTTGCCAGTGGAATCAGAACACCCTACAGAAAATAATTTATAATGTTAAGAGTTCTGTTCTCAGTAGATTTTCTATATTAAGCAAAATTTAAACATGTCTAACCAGAAGTGAACAAAACACATATTTAACACTTGTCCTACCTTTGTGATAGAGACTGAAACTGCTACAATGAAGGCAGATATAGTGCTTGTCATCAAAACCTTCATATTTTGTCACACAAAATAACGAACCACTGTTGAATTCTAACCAGAATTCACCATGCTTGTTTTCCAACAGATCTCCATTATCTTGCTAATAAGATCAGAAAAAACAGAGAAGTCATTAATTAAATGCAGAAAAGTAAGAATGATCCTTGAGATGCTCCTCCTCGATTCAGGTTAGGAGGATCTCTCACACTGCAGCAAAGTGGTCTTATATTTGAACCATCCAACATGGTGGTATTAAAAACTGAATAATTGGGAGGCTGAGCCGGCCACGGGAGCGACCAGAGGCAGATACATCAGAAATAATCTACACGTGGAACAACTCCTACAGAACACCCACTGAACGCTGGCAGAAGACCTCAGACCTCCCAAAAGGCAAGAAACTCCCCACGTACCTGGGTAGGCTAGAGAAATTAAAACCTTTACCGACAAGCAAAAGCTGAGAGAGTTCAGGACCACCAAACCAGCTTTACAACAAATGCTAAAGAAACTTCTCTAGGCAAGAAATACAAAAGAAGGAAAAGACCTATAATAACAAATGCAAAACAATTAAGAAAATGGGAATAGGAACATACATATTGATAATTACCTTAAATGTAAATGGATTAAATGCTCCCACCAAAAGATACAGACTGGCTGAATGGATACAAAAACAAGACCCATATATATGCTGTCTACAAGAGACCCACTTCAGACCTAGAGACACATACAGGCTGAAAGTGAGGGGATGGAAAAAGATATTCCATGCAAATGGAAATCAAAAGAAAGCTGGAGTAGCAATTCTCATATCAGACAAAATAGACTTTAAAATAAAGATTATTATAAGA
Source organism: Kogia breviceps (assembly GCF_026419965.1). Taxonomy (NCBI): domain Eukaryota; kingdom Metazoa; phylum Chordata; class Mammalia; order Artiodactyla; family Physeteridae; genus Kogia; species Kogia breviceps. The sequence continues at coordinate 8,558,606 of NC_081312.1, read as the reverse complement.
GACAAAGAAAGACACTACATAATGATCAAGGGGTCGATCCAAGAAGAAGATATAACAATTGTAAATATTTATGCACCCAACATAGGAGCACCTCAATACATAAGGCAAATACTAACAGCCATAAAAGGGGAAATTGACAGTAACACATTCATAGTAAGGGACTTTAACACCGCACTTTTACCAATGGACAGATCATCCAAAATGGAAATAAATAAGGAAACACAAGCTTTAAATGATACATTAAACAAGATGGAGTTAATTGATATTTATAGGACATTCTATCCAAAAACAACAGATTACACATTTTTCTCAAGTGCTCATGGAACATTCTCCAGGATAGATCATATCTGGGGTCAAAAATCAAGCCTTGGTAAATTTAAGAAAATTGAAATCGTATCAAGTATCTTTTCCGACCACAACGCTATGAGACTTGATATCAATTACAGGAAAAGATCTGTAAAAAATACAAACACATGGAGGCTAAACAATACACTACTTAATAACAAAGTGATCACTGAAGAAATCAAAGAGGAAATCAAAAAATACCTAGAAACAAATGACAATGGAGACACAATGACCCAAAACCTATGTGATGCAGCAAAAGCAGTTCTAAGAGGGAAGTTTATAGCAATACAATCCTACCTTATGAAACAGGAAACATCTCGAATAAACAACCTAACCTTATGCCTAAAGCAATTAGAGAAAGAAGAACAAAAAAACCCCAAAGTTAGCAGAAGGAAAGAAATCATAAAGATCAGATCAGAAATAAATGAAAAAGAAATGAAGGAAACAATAGCAAAGATCAATAAAAGTAAAAGCTGGTTCTTTGAGAAGATAAATAAAATTGATAAACCATTAGCCAGACTCATCAAGAAAAAAAGGGAGAAGACTCAAATCAATAGAATTAGAAGTGAAAAAGGAGATGTAACAACTGACACTGCAGAAATACAAAAGATTATTAGAGATTACTACAAGCAACTGTATGCCAATAAAATGGACAACCTGGAAGAAATGGACAAATTCTTAGAAATGCACAAGCTGCTGAGACTGAACCAGGAAGAAATGGAAAATATGAACAGACCAATCACAAGCACTGAAATTGAAACTGGGATTAAAAATCTTCCAACAAACAAAAGCCCAGGATCAGATGGCTTCACAGGCGAATTCTATCAAACATTTAGAGAAGAGCTAACACCTATCCTTCTCAAACTCTTCCAAAAGATAGCAGAGGGAGGAACACTCCCAAACTCATATGAGGCCACCATCACCCTGATACCAAAACCAAACAAAGACGTCACAAAGAAAGAAAACTACAGGCCAATATCACTGATGAACATAGATGCAAAAATCCTCAACAAAATACTAGCAAACAGAATCCAACAGCACATTAAAAGGATCATACACCATGATCAAGTGGGGTTTATTCCAGGAATGCAAGGATTCTTCAATATATGCAAATCAATCAACGTGATACACCATATCAACAAACTGAAGGAGAAAAACCATATGATCATCTCAACAGATGCAGAAAAAAGCATTTGACAAAATTCAACACCCATTTATGATAAAAACCCTGCAGAAAGTAGGCATAGAGGGAACTTTCCTCAACATAATAAAGGCCATATATGACAAACCCACAGCCAGCATCGTTCTCAATGGTGAAAAACTGAAACCATTTCCACTAAGATCAGGAACAAGACAAGGTTGCCCACTCTCACCACTCTTATTCAACCTAGTTTTGGAAGTACTAGCCACAGCAATCAGAGAAAAAAAAGAAATAAAAGGAATCCAAATAGGAAAAGAAGAAGTAAAGCTGTCACTGTTTGCAGATGATATGATACTATACATAGAGAATCCTAAGGATGCTACCAGAAAACTACTAGAACTAATCAATGAATTTGGTAAAGTAGCAGGATACAAAATTAATGCACAGAAATCTCTGGCATTCTTATACACTAATGATGAAAAATCTGAGAGTGAAATTAAGAAAACACTCCCATTTACCATAACAACAAAAAGAATAAAATATCTAGGAATAAACCTACCTAGGGATACAAAAGACTTGTATGCAGAAAACTATAAGACACTGATGAAAGAAATTTAAGATGATACAAATAGGTGGAGAAATATACCATGTTCTTGGATTGGAAGAATCAACATTGTGAAAATGACTCTATTACCCAAAGCAATCTACAGATTCAATGCAATCCCTATCAAATTACCACTGGCATTTTTTACAGAACTAGAACAAAAAATTTCACAATTTGTATGGAAACACAAAAGACCCTGAATAGCCAAAGCAATCTTGAGAACGAAAAATGGAGCTGGAGGAATCAGGCTCCCTGACTTCAGACTATACTACAAGGCTACAGTAATCAAGACAGTATGGTACTGGCACAAAAACAGAAATATAGATCAATGAAACAGGATAGAAAGCCCAGAGATAAACCCACACACATATGGTCACCTTATCTTTGATAAAGGAGGGAAGGATATACAGAGGAGAAAAGACAGCCTCTTCAATAAGTGGTGCTGGGAAAACTGGACAGCTACCTGTAAAAGTATGAAATTAGAACACTCCCTAACACCACACACAAAAATAAACTCAAAATGGGTTAAAGAGCTAAATGTAAGGCCAGACACTATCAAACTCGTAGAGGAAAACATAGGCAGAACACTCTATGACATAAATCACAGCAAGATCCTTTTTGACCCATCTCTTAGAGAAATGGAAATAAAAACAAAAATAAACAAATGGGATATAATGAAACTTAAAAGCTTTTGCACAGCAAAGGATACCATAAACGAGACCAAAAGACAACCCTCAGAATGGGAGAAAATAGTTGCAAATGAAGCAACTGACAAAGGATTAATCTCCAAAATTTATAAGCAACTCAGGCAGCTCAATAACCAAAAAACAAACAGCCCAATCCAAAAATGGACAGAAGAACTAAACAGACATTTCTCCAAAGAAGATACACAGATTGCCAACAAACACATGAAAGAATGCTCAACATCATTAATCATTAGAGAAATGCTAATCAAAACTACAATGAGATATCACCTCACACTGGTCAGAATGGCCATCATCAAAAACTCTAGAGACAATAAATGCTGGAGAGGGTATGGAGAAAAGGGAACACTCTTGCACTGCTGGTGGGAATGTAAATTGATACAGCCACTATGGAGAACAGTATGGAGGTTCCTTAAAAAACTACAAATAGAACTACCATATGACCCAGCAATCCCACTACTGGGCATATACCCTGAGAAAACCATAATTCAAAAAGAGTCATGGGGCTTCCCTGGTGGTGCAGTGGTTGAGAGTCCACCTGCCGATGCAGGGGACATGGGTTCGTGACCCGGTCCAGGAAGATCCCACATGCCGCGGAGCGGCTGGGCCCGTGAGCCATGGCCACTGAGCCTGCGCGTCCGGAGCCTGTGCTCTGCAATGGGAGAGGCCACAACAGTGAGAGGCCGCGCAACGCAAAAAAAACAAAAAACAAACCAAAAAAAAAAAAAAACCCAAAAAGAGTCATGTACCAAAATGTTCACTGCAGCTCTATTTACAATAGCCAGGGGCTTCCCTGGTGGCGCAGTGGTTGAGAATCCGCCTGCCGATGCAGGGGATACGGGTTCGTGCCCCGGTCCGGGAAGATCCCACATGCCATGGAGCGGCTGGGCCCGTGAGCCATGGCCGCTGAGCCTGCGCGTCCGGAGCCCATGCTCCGCAAAGGGAGAGGCCACAACAGTGAGAGGCCCGCGTACCACAAAAAAAAAAAAAACCAAAAATACAATAGCCAGTAGATGGAAGCAACCTAAGTGTCCATTATCGGATGAATGGATAAAGAAGATGTGGCACATATATACAATGGAATATTACTCAGCCATAAAATGAAACGAAATTGAGTTATTTGTAGTGAGGTGGATGGACCTAGAGTCTGTCATACAGAGTGAAGTCAGTCAGAAAGAGAAAAACAAATACCATATGCTAACACATATATATGGAATCTAAGAGAAAAAAAAAAGGTCATGAAGAACCTAGGGGTAAGACGGGAATGGAGAATGGACTTGAGGATATGGAGAGGGGGAAGGGTAAGCTGGGACAAAGCGAGAGAGTGGCATGGACATATACACACTACCAAACGTAGAATAGATAGCTAGTGGGAAGCAGCCGAATAGCACAGGGAGATCAGCTCAGTGCTTTGTGACCACCTAGAGGGGTGGGATAGGGAGGGTGGGAGGGAGGGAGACGCAAGAGGGAAGAGATATGGGAACATGTGTATATGTATAACTGATTCACTTTGTTATAAAGCAGAAACTAACACACCATTGTAAAGCAATTATACTTCAATAAAGATGTTAAAAAAGAAACCGAATAATTAAACACTAGGCTAAGCCTCTTCTGCCAAATGCACCTCGGTACTTCATCACGCTTTAGAATAGATAAATTATCGTTACCACTTCAGGAGTGGGACCAGTATGTTTTCCAAAAGAAGGTCCATATAATGTTTGTCAGTTGATCTGCAATGAAGCTAAATTTCCAAAGCTGCTGTCATCGTGGTATGCCTCAGAAAACTGACCATCATCATTGAAACAACCTCGAACTACCTCAATTATTGAATGTGTATATCATGCTAGATTTATAATAAGATGCACTTGAAAAATCACTTTGGATTTGTAAATCCTTACCTTTATATCTGTAAACACTGCCATTAATCCATGATTAATGTTCAGATGAACTGAGAGAAAACTCTGTGAGTTCTTGTTCTGAGAGTCTAGTTTTTTCTTCCTACGAGAACGATAATTGGGATCAACAGTGGAAAAATACTGCAAGGTCTCCTCCTCAGATCCACTTTCCTCATCTATGAGAAATAAATTGCACAATTACAGCTGTTCTAACAGCTTATTAACACAAAACAGCATTCAAACTTGAACTTTATCACAAGAATATTTACTTATTTTACAACCTGCTTATTTTTACAAAGAATCTGGTATGACAATAAAAATGTACTGTCTTTCTCTTTACCATTGAACTTCAGACTATGAATATACTATCACTATAAAAATAACACTTGGGGCTTCCCTGGTGGCGCAGTGGTTGAGAATCCACCTGCCGATGCAGGGGACACGGGTTCGTGCCCCGGTCCGGGAAGAACCCACATGCTGCGGAGCGGCTGGGCCCGTGAGCCATGGCCACAGAGCCTGTGCTCCGCAATGGGAGAGGCCACAACAGTGAGAGGCCTGCGTAGCACCAAAAAAAAACAAAAAAAAAACTAACAAAAAAAACCACTTAATAACATTCTTAATAAATAGCTAGAAGTGGGGAAATACTGTAAATTACTATAAAAGATACTATAAAATATAGTTACAAATGGAAAACACCAAAGGAACATTTTAAAATCCATCAATTAAAAAAGTTACTACTTTGTTTATTGATAAACCAGACATTTTAATTCAGAAGAAACTTAAAATATATTACCATAGTGAACTGTAGATTTAAATGGACTAAAACTATCTTTGTTGAAGGTATTAATCAGTTGACTGGCTACTGAAAGCCCAATACCATATGAAATATTTTCAAATGTCTCTACTGGTGAAGGAGCTGTTGGTTCCCATAGCAGCAAATCATTAAAGATCCTATAAAGACAAACGTTGAAAAATAAATACATAACTCCTACTTCAACCGAAAGCAGACTAAAGAATATCCCTTTAAGAAGTCACATGAATAATAAATTTTCCAAATGGTGAAATGGAATTTCTTTCAATGGAAAAATAACTGCTATAGCTATCAGGGCAGTGAGAAAGGAATCTGGACAATTAGATACCTAATTAGATATCCTCCTAGTTTCACCAGCGTTATATGCATCAAATTACATACATCTAAATGCACTTAAAGGAGGAGGTTTATTAAAAATAAAACCCATAAAGAACAGAAGGACTGTTCACATATATGAGAACACTCTATAAACTATAACAGATTATGCACTGTCTCATTTGACTCCCCTCAATCCTCTGGGGCAGCCAAGGCAGAATTATTATTCTCACTTTACACTTGAAGAAACGGCATCGTAAAGGTTAAGTGACCCGCCCAAGGTCACACAGCTAATTAGTGGGAGAAGTGGAACCAGAGCCCAGATTACGTCCAGCTCCCAATTCAGTTCTCTTCCATTACTCACTTTCTCTAGGGATATCTGCTTTTTCTTTCTTCCACAGAAAGCACAGCTTCGCTGGGAAGTTTGCATGAGATGAAGAAGCATACAGAACAGGGAATAAAGAGAGGAAACCCTTCTAACTAACAGAACAGACAAACAGCCAAGTCAATACTGATGACTACTGGGGTGACACATGTCAAGCTAGGCCACCACCGCATCCCATTCTTTCAAAGACATATTTGTCACTTCTCAGATACCTCCACCCCCCCCCACTCACCTCTATGTTGTCATGAAAACTGAGACTTCACAATGTTCTCTACAATGATTTTTGTTAGGCTTGGACCCATAGCATATCCTTCACGTGCATAATGCAATCACTGCACCTATAACACTCTACTCCATTTTCTTGTTTCCCTTTCCTAGACTAAGACTTGTGTCTTAGTCATCTTTATACGTGCCTAGCACAGTGGCTGTCACACAGCAGGCACTGAAGGTTTGAAGAAAGAACCAGTGGATGACTCACACGGAAGGACTGCCAAAAGCACAGACGCGTCATAAAGCCTAGTGTGAATACCAATCAAGGTGCCAAGTGGTGATGTAGCCCTGGCCCCTTCCTGTGAGAAGCCACTTGTCTAGGAATTTCCCGGGCCAATTCCTGAGCTTCTGAGGCCCTAGAAACTATAAACGAGGACTGAGTACTGTCACTCTCAGTAGATTGTAATCCCCACCCAAAAGGTCTCTTTTTGGAAGCATCACTGGATGAAGAATACCAGGGACACAGGGCAGAAGCATGTCTCGCCTCAGACGCACTGACAGTGGTGCCCAGAACTGTGTGCTATTCGTTCGGCTCACTGCCTCTTGGGTGCATCACTCACAGAACAAAGAAACGGGAATCTAGGACTTCCCTGGTGGCGCAGTGGTTAAGAATCCGCCTGCCAATGCAGGGGACAAGTTCAAGCCCTGGTCTGGGAAGATCCCACATGCCGCGGAGCAACTAAGCCCGTGCGCCACAACTACTGAGCCCGCACGCCTAGAGCCCGTGCTCTGCAACAAGAGAAGCCACTGCGATGAGAAGCCCACGCTCCGCAACGAAGAGTAGCCCCCACTCTCGCCGCAACTAGAAAAAGCCCGCGCGCAGCAATGAAGACCCAACACAGCCAAAAATAAATAAATTTATTGAAGAAAAAGAAACAAGAGTCTAAATACAGATCTTAGTCTAAATTCCTATATGAATAAATAGTGAGAGTATAAAATGAAGAATTTTCCCAGGAAATTTTTCTTTACCTTATTCCCTACAACCATTCTCTTATCTTCACAGGTTAAAGAGAAACTACTACTTTAAATAAAACCTGGAGTTCATGGTATATGACCTGCAAATATGTTTCATATGATTTTACTATCTTTCCTTATTTACAGTTTGGTCTAAACACAGTCTTGATACCATAGTACTATAAAACATTGAATGATGTTTCTAATAACAAGAAAAAAAAAACCACTTGAGATGTTTAAGGACACATCACCATGATTCTGTGGCGATGAGCTTGAAACATTATAGAAGCTCAAAAATATCTGATTTAATAAAACCAGGTAGAATATTTTTTATATTCTATTCTAAAGGATTTTTGACATAGAAAAAAAATCTACCTGTACCTGAGACTATCTTTCTAAAAAGAGTCAGCTGATGAAGGAATAAACCAATATTTCAAATGTATGAAGTAAAGGCAGAATTGGTTATAATTCCTGCTAAGAAAGATACTTTAAAATTTTATGTATAATAAAGGGCATTATTAAGACATTTAGCAAAACATGAATGGGGTCTGAGGATTAGATGATAATGTATAATATTAATTTTCTTGTTTTAATGGCTGAATTATGGTTATGTAGAAGAATGTTCCTGTTTGTGAGAAATACACATTCAACTGCTCAAGGCTGAAGGGACATCAAGTCAGCAACTTAACTCTCAAATGGTTCAGGGAAAAAACATTCTTTGTACTGTACCTGCAACTTACCTATAAGTTTGAGAATGTCTGAAAATTAAAAGAAAAAAAAACATATATGTATATATAGACAAAGCCAAACAGAGGGCAAAGAATTCACGTGCTAACTTAGATATCTGATTTATATGATCCACAGCGGGGGAACACTGGTCTAGGGGCCTGAGAGACAGAGAAGTGGGCAGGGTAAAAGAGAACAGAAACTCTCGTGAGCAACACCCCTGACCCAGCCCCCAGATGAGCAGATGCTCTCCGGTTCCCCGATTTAAGCTACCCCGCCTGCCATACCGACTGGTGTCCCCCACACGCTACCTGCCTGCTGCTGGTAGGCAAGTCCCTAGCCCACCTGAGAACTTCTGCTCCCACCCGGTGAATTATACGTTTTGTATAGTCACCACGGGTAAATCGTGCTTGGCCCCAAATCTGCTCATTGCGGCTGCAGGTTATTGTAAGCATAGCTTAATTCAATCTTGTGCTAACTGATGACTTTTAAGTATATACACTGAGGTGAGAAAAAAAATCTTAAAAACCTGAAAGGATTCTGCACTCAGACTGCTTTGACACTATTTTTTCACTCCACTTCAAAGAAACTGAAACTGAGAATTGTAGATAAAGCCTTCTGGGTATATATTAAGCAAAAATTCTAACCGGTGGCTTGTATTCAAAAAAAGGCCTTGTCCTATATTTTAAAAAGAAGTGGTAAATGAACATATATTCATAAATGCGATGTTTAAGGTATGTTTTACTATTCTGATGTTGCAATCTAACCAATAGCCACCTGTTCAATCAATGCGGAAGGAGAAAGAAATGGATGAAGCCCTTCTGACCGCGGGGATGGACCTTGAACTAGCTGTTTCATTTTGCTCAGTCTTGGCCTTGCACATTCATTAGCTCTTGGTAGCTATCCCTCAACTATAAAATAAGGAGAGTAGTCTAGAGATCAGTGGTTTCCAAACGTCAGATCCTGTATAAATCCAAATCCTATTTGGTACCAAGTAAATCTACAGCAGAAACAATGGTCTGCAGTTTCTGAAGATTAACAAAAATTTGGATGACTTGTTTACAAGTGGGACGCTAGCGATAACAGACACTAAGGACGTGTCTTTTTCCAGAAACCCACATGACCACCTTTCAGCTCTGCCAGAGTGGGTGGGAATGACAACATTCTTACTTACTATTCGCCAGGCACTGTTTTCAGAACTTTCCCAACTGTTACATCATTTAATGCTCCAAACAACCCACTGAGGCCTGTACAAGTATCATCTCCAATTTATATGTGAGGAAATGGAGCTCACGGGGACTAGGTAAATTGTCCAAGATCTTCAGAGTCTATGACCTTTCTACTCTAGAATGCCATTTATTTCAACATATTTGCTTGGTACATATGTTTAAGGGTATTTAAATGTAATAACTTTAAGTTTTTATAGACAAGTTTATAAGTTAAGAGTTTCTAATTCTAACAAGATATTTTTTTTAGACTCTGAGAAGGGATGCTCCTTGTACAAAGACTCTAGGACTCTGACTTTACACCAGTATCTCTTGGCCCTCTATACAAGTATAGCCCAACTCTTTTGATGTCATTATAGACAAAGAGATATTTTCTCAGTACTCTGTGGTAAGGTGACAGAGAGCAACCAGCCAACCTAGGATGGAGGGAATACATCTCACACACAAGAAACCCAGTTACCAGACACACTGGTTAGGAAACTGCTATGACAATAGCTCATCATAACGGTAATAGGTCTATAATCAACACCATACAAAGTACACTGAAACAGTTGATAATATTAAAACAAGGAAAGAAAAGGGGGAAGACAGAAAACAAGGAGGTAGGATGGTAGAGAGGCAGTTAGACAGGAAAGTTTGATCCCAAAGATTCAACTAAATGTGTTTAAACTCACCTATTATAAAGCTTCTCATAAAAGCTTTTATTAGGTAGAGTTATATGAATATTGGGTAATGTAAGTTCCAGCACATAGTGAGAATTGCTGATTGCTTTATCTTGAAACTCTGTCATTTCTACAGGGTCTCCTGGCATCACCATCTAAAACATAACAGTTTAGTGCAAAAAAAAGGAAAAAAAAGCATCAAATAACCATTTTATATTTAAAATAGTAGTAGCATCTTCTTACCCGACCCAAACGACTTGTATGTGGGCAAATAAATAAGCATGTAACTTTTAACCAAGGGAAAATAATAGATATTACTCAAACTTGGAGCTAAAAATATGGCAAAAAACAGTATACAAAGTATTTTTTTAAGATAAAGCATTAAAAGCTATCTGATAGATGGTAATTCCTTTGTTGCTTGCTCACACTTTTATTTTACCTGTTCATTTTCAAACATTACTCTACGAGAAGAGAAGGGAGACGGGGCTGGTCTTCTCAGATCGCAAACGTCTTTCAGGGAATGAGCGCCTCCTTCCTCTTCTTCCTGATAGTGGCCATCACTCTCTTCTGCTTCCTCAGCCGCTATTCTCTCCAAAATGGAATGCATGGCTGGTGGGTTTACTTTCAGTACAATTCTGATAGCAAAGACAATTAAAAAAAATCAAGATCTAAGTGTAAACTACAAAACTAACTTGTATACAAACTAGTACAAAGCCCACTGATTAAATCATTACTGATAGGTGTCAACTTCTCTACAAAGTCTAATTATATCTAACGCAACCCACTCCTGAGCATGCTGTAAACTTAAAAGTATGGAATTGATGAAACAAGCAAATAAAAGAAGGGCATTAACATTTTATACTTGGATAACTGGAAAATCTGATCTTTTGAGAACAGAAGGGTTATTTTAAAATTTCATTACCAAACTTCTTTACAAAACAGAAACAGACTCACAGACATAGAGAACAAATTTATGGTTACCAAAGGAATAAGGGGGTGGGGGAGAGATAAGTAAGGAGTAGCAGATACACACTACTATATATAAAGTAGATAAACAACAAGATCCTACTGTATAGCAAAGGCAACTATATTCAATATCCTGTAATAAACCATAATGGAAAAGAATATGATAAAGAATATGTGTGTATGTATAATATATATATATATTACACACACACACACATATATATATCTCTGAATCACTTTGCCGTACACCAGAAACTAACACAGTATTATAAATCAACTATACATCAGTTAAACAAAAATTTTTTTTAAATTTCATTAACAGCTAGCAAATTTTACCTAAGAGTTCTATTTATTATCATTAAACCAAATCCTTCTACATTCCAGCTGTTCGGCTATTATGGAATACTTGCATACCTAAGAAACCTCATGTTACGTAAGTTTTCAAATAGAAGAAGGAGAGTTTGATTAGAGAATATTTTCAGAACTGCAACAACAAAGTAATCTTTTCCTTTAGGAATTTCCATAATAAAAGGCTTGTGTTATTGGTGGTGTTTTGTAGCTACAAACCCCACATATCAAGAGCTAACAGCCTTTGATGACATTGGCTTCTGCCGCAGAGTAATGCCGGTCCTCTCCTAATTCTCTGCAGCATGTATGTCACTAGCTCAAGGCTTTGGAGTCTCCTTTTTGTCCCACCGGTCTGCCGTCATGACGAGGCATGGCACGCTCCAACAAAACGGCTGTGTTGCATCTATAATAGCTTCTTTTTCCCTAAGAAGGTATTGCCAGTTGGTTCTAGTTATAAACGAAAACAACTGTTTCCTAATTTACAGATATCCTAATGTAAACTGTGCTTTCAAATTACCTCACTGAAGTCGATTGGTTTCTTATGATGAAAACTCCTGCTCATGATCAGCTGTGCACTGACAATGCCTGTCCTCGGAGTCTGATAGGTCTGACACACAGGGTACGGGGATGTAAAAGAAGGCAGGTAGGAAAGTGGCACAAGAAAGATCACTTTAATTCTTAAGAGAGGCTTCACGAAATCAGTTTTCAATATAATAAAGGATCATTACTTTGGGTAAACTATGTTCTTTTAAATGTAATCCAAGGGACTTCCCTGATGGCGCAGTGGTTAAGAATTTGTCTGCCAATGCAGGGGACAGGGGTTCACAGCCCTGGTCTGGGAAGATCCCACATGCCGTGAAGCGACTAAGCCCGTGTGCCACAACTACTGAGCCTGTGCTCTGGAACCCGCGAGCCACAACTACTGAGCCCACGCGCCGCAACTACTGAAGCCCGCGCGCCTACAGCCCGTGCTCCTCAAGAGAAGCCACCGCAATGAGAAGCCTGTGCACCGCAACAAAGAGTAGCCCTCGCTCGCCGCAGCTAGAGAAAGCCCACGCGCAGCAACAAAAACCCAACGCAGCCAAAAAAACAAATAAATAAATTTTTTAAAAAAGAAAAAATGTAATCCAAGCCCACTATCAGGCTAATTTAAAGAATGATTTCTCCTGCCTAAGAAATCCTGAAGCAGTGGTTCTCTAAATCCAACTGCACATTGGTATCACCTACTGTAGTTTCATTTTTTTAACTGCAGTATAGTCGATTTACAATGTTGTGTTAATTTACAGCAAAGTGATTCAGTTATACATATATATGTATATATATATTCTTGTTCATATTCTTTTCCACTATGGTTTATCACAGGATATTGAATATAGTTCCCTGTGCTATACAGTAGGACCTTGTTGCTTATTCATTCTATATATAATAGTTTGCATCCGCTAATCCCAAACTCCCATTCCATCCCTCCCCCATCCCACCTCCCCCTTATCAACCACAAGTCTGTTCTCTATGTCTGTGAGTCTGTTTCTGTTTCCTAGTTAAGTTCACTTGTGTCATATTTTAGATTCCATGTATAAATGATATCATATGGTATGTCCTTCTCTTTCTGACTTACTTCACTTAGTATGATAATCTCTAGTTCCATCCATGTTGCTACAAATGGCATTATTTCATTCTTTTTTATGGCTGGGTAGTATTCCATTGTATACACGCACCACATCTTCTTTATCCATTCATCTGTCAATGTACATTGAGGTTGTTTCCATGTCTTGGCTATTGTGAATAGTGCTGCTATGAACATATTACTTGGTGTATTTTTAAACTATACTGATGCCCAGGTTCTATCTCAGAATCTCAACGTGGGGCACAAGAATCAGTGTTTTGTAAAAGCTCCCCAGATTTGAAAATACTTTCCTAAAACAATCACTGACTATAAAATTCATCTGATAATTAACCAAAGGGTGCTGTATGATACCTCTTCTACTAAAGCCCTTTTCAAAAATGAACTATTTTTAGAATGGTTATGATTCTTTTGTCCATCTAATTAGGCTAAGTAACTTGAGGCCAGAGAACACATTTTATGTGTCCATCTCTGTCAGTACCTCACAGGCACCTTTGATAAAGTAGTACATATTTTTAATTTAATTTTTCCATCTTCCTCGGGGTTTTCTCATCAAGGCTGGATATTTTTAGCTTAAATTTAATAGCCAAAATGTCAGTCAAAAAAGCTATAGCTTTTTTGTTTCTGAAAGGAAATTCTCATTAAATGTATGTATCATGTCCATTTGCTTACTCACCGCGGCCAGTCAAAGTCATCTGACGACGCTGTATCTCCATCTCCTCCACTAGTCACGTGGAAAAAATTAATGGATGGCTCTCCTTTATCCTCCTGGAATGACCCTAATAAAACAAGACTGATTCATGGAGATGCATTTCTTCTCAAATACTAAGAGAAAAGATACTTTCTTCCTTCGAGGAGCAAAGATCCTCTAAATCAGGGACATAATGCAGTGTTAAGTTCTACAACATTTATTCATTTATTCCTGCTGCATGTGTACATGTGGGGAGACAGGATGAGCAGATAAATTAAATTAAATGCTGTTTTCTGCTCAAACTCAAATTCTTAAGTATGAATGTTTAACGTGTAAGGTGCATAAATCATAACATATTAAATATAAGGGACTTCCCCGGTGGTCCACTGGTTAAGACTCCACGCTCCCAATGCAGGGGGCAAGGTTCAATCCCTGGTCAGGGAACAAAGATCCCGCGTGGCATGGCCAAAAAAATAAATGAATAAGCATAACATATTAAATACAGTAGTCACCACTTACTGAGCGCCACTCAGTGATTATTCTTCATAAAAGTTTATGCAGAAAAAAAAATACAAAAAAAATTTAAAAAAAGAACAAAAACAAAAAAAGTTTATGCAGTTAGTCTAGGAACAGATTTCCTTTTTAATGTAGTTATTTTAAGAAATAACTACATTTCTTAAATGTCTATTTTGTACCAAGCACTGTAAGAATTACTTCTTCACAATAACCCCATATATGTTTTTTCATTCCATTTTACAAAGAATGACTTTCCACCAGAATGATGAGTTTCTTATCACTAGAGATAAGGGAAGATTCCAGATAACCCCTAAAGGCCTTTCCATGAAATCATAACTGGCAAGTCGATTTTAAATATCTCTAATGATATGTAAAACTCAGAGAAAACAAGGGAAGGAAAACTGCAGCCTACAGAGAAGGAGGCGAGCAGAAAGAGGAGGCGAGGGGAACTTAAAACCGATTTTACAAAGAAAAGTCACTTTAGTATTAGCTTGATAAAGCTCAAGCTCTAGTGTCAGACTTGGCTTTGAATCTTGATTCCGCCATTTATTACTACACTGACCTTGGGAGGCACCTCTTCAGAAGTTGACAGATTCCTCACTTATAAATGATAAAAATAATTGGAAATAATAAGCCTACCGTAACTATGATTAAAGGAAACAAGATAATGTGTGTGAAGTGCTCAGCACACAGCAAACATAGAGTGGCACTCAATAAATTTTGGCTACTATTAGCCCTACAACAAGTAAGTAGTAGGTAGTATTAAAATGTAGGCTAAAGCACTATATTCTCAAAGTGAATAAATCATTATGCATTGTAGTTTCTTTTCAAAAACTGACATATACCACGTTTGTACACAATATTAGAAAAAAGCTGTTACACCTGCTTTCTGACGTATGTTCTTTAATTTTATTGTATTGGGGGGCTGTCATATACTTTTCTTAATGTAAGTTTCAGTAGCAGTTGTTAGTTTCTAGTCTGGCTCTTATATAGGCATGGTCAATCTTACCAACTAGGTCTCTAAAGGTAAGTTCCAATTTAACTTGTTCAGGGGTTGATCCTCCTAGGAATTCAGTCTTAAATTCTAGATCTGTGAATGCTAAATGAAGAATCTCCTTCTGAAGTGACTTCTTAAACCATGGTCCTCTCTCTTGATCTGATCGAAGATCAGGTATTGGGAAGCGAACAGAAAGGTTTAATACTGGCGTGGCAACTTGTACTGATATCCGACAATTTGCAGGATTATGTGAATCATCTAGAAATACTTCAGTGAAAGCTTTGTGCTGAAACACAAAACATCAAAAATATGCCAAAATGTTAAATTAAGCAAATAAACATAAATGACATTCGTATTCAACATTACAATATACATAATCACTATTTCCTCATTCAGGATAATGTATTAACACACGATTCACATTACCTACTATCATATTAATTTAGTGTAATGAAATTTTATAATGCAACAGCTACTGACAAAAGTCAAAACTACTGGCAAAAGTTAAATCCTCACATAAAAAAATTAATTAGGGCTTCCCTGGTGGCGCAGTGGTTGAGAGTCCGCCTGCAGATGCAGGGGTCACGGGTTCGTGTCCCCGTCCGGGAAGATCCCACATGCCGCGGAGCAACTGAGCCCGTGAGCCATGGCCACTAGGCCTGCGCGTCCGGAGCCTGTGCTCCGCAACGGGAGAGGCCACAGCAGTGAGAGGCCCGCGTACCGCAAAAAAACAAACAAACAAACAAACAAACAAACAAAAAATTAATTAAAATAAAAACTGAACCAAAGTGAAGACACAGGTGCTATAGATGTATATGTATCTTACTACAGACTATAAAGAATAATGTGTAAATCAGCTTATCAACAAACTCAATATGGTTAAAAATCACTATAGTACCCAGCATTCAATTTGAAGGATTTATCCACCAATATGCTACTTTAAAGACTTCAGTGTGAAATCTGATGAATTATACCAAATGCAAAGGCCCATCCCTGACTCATCTTTGTATTTCCGGGACTAAGCCCAGGCCTGGCACATCACAGGTTCTAAATAAATATTCCCTAAGTGACTCACTCTGAGCTCCCATCCAACCCAAGGGTATGATGCCATCAAATGACTCTCAGAAACCAAAACACGTATGGACCATTTACTTAAAGCCACATTATAATAAAAGGGTCAAAGAACATGCCCTTCAGATAAAAGTCTATTTCTATTTTTTCTCTAAAATGAATTAAAACTTATGAAGCTTTAGTCCAGAGTACAGGGTAGGTGATAACAACCCTTACTTTCACAGATCAGTCTCTAACCACCTAGATTAGAAAGTTCCATTTTTATGCTAAGACTCGGATCCTATTTTTTCTCTCCCTTATTTGATTTTCTAATACTAACCCCCGCTCTCAGCGAAAACTGCTCAAGAGATAAAATCATCATCCCAGTACATCTATGGCTAACAGCAAATATAAACACTTGCCCCACAGAACTTAAAATAGCAATTGTTGACAATAAAAATTAAAGAATCTTGATTTAATGTGAATACTCACCACTAATTAAGGGAGAGGCAAATATGTAGGAAAGTATCTTTTCCCTTTTCTTTTTAGACAAAGTTGTCTCTGTCTGTGCCTAATCCTAAAATTCCTAACAGACACCTTACAAACCTGACTTGCTTGATTAGCTTAGAAAAGACTCCAGGCACCAGATCTAAGTAAAAGAGACACAATGTGATAAATTATGTTCTCAATTTCAAGAGTATATTCTACATTATATGGGCTGCATTTTACAGGAGATTCAACTGGTTCATTATATGTGTGAATAACGTTTTATCAAGATATTATAGTCCAGTTTATAAAATTCAGATAAACACAGAAAAGGAAATCTAATTTTACTACTCTAACATAATCAATGCTACCAAATGGTATATTTCCATCCAGTCTTTTTCTATACAATTTTATTTACACAGTTGTAATAAAAGTTTATGTGGAATAATATATTCTACTTTTTCACTTCATACTTCTTCATGAGCCTTCTTCATGTTGCTGTACCCTCTTTAGAGCCATCATTTAACGTGGCAGCATAATATTGCACTCAGTACATTAGCACAACTTATTTAGCTAGTCTACTGTCTAGACATTAAAGATGCCTCCTTTTTTCATAATTACAAATAATGCCATTTTAATAACATATGCTATTTAACCTATTAAGAATACTTAAGCTCAGAAATCATCCCAATAAGCCTATTAGCTAGCTACGATCATGATGTGTATTTGCAACTTTTTAAATACTTACCAGACTAATATGCTTATTATATGAAGTATACATGTGCGATGCCATCACCTCTACTGTAGTGAGCTTCTGTGGTTGAAGCAAAGAATTTAATCTGTCCACAATACTGATATCCAGCTCACAAAACACTGGATTTAACTTAACTTGTAATTCTGCCTTCTGAGGAACAGAACTAAGTCTTGCCTGACTACCCTAAAAAAAGAAAATGAAAAAGAAAGCATTAATATGATCACAACGATTCTATAAAATTAAATTAAAACCTTGTGATTGTGATAAAATACACATCAAATGAAAATTACAGGTGCTAATCACACAAAAAGATCTCTTACCTGGGGTCCTTTATTCTCAGAATGCTTATAATGGAGCTGAAGACACACAGGGGGGTGAGAATCAGTTTGTTCTTTGGAATGGAACATTAAAAGCTTAAAAACAGAGATGAAGATAAATGAAATATACAATACTAAGCTATAATTAATCACATGAATTTAACAGAGGAGCTAATATAATATTGGAAAGAGTTTTTTGAAGTCAGAAAGGCTGGTTTAAGCTTTAGTTTTGTCACTTACTAGCAATGTGACTTTTAGACAAATTAGTTAACTTCTGAAATACTTAGTATCACATCTGCAAAATGTATGTGAGGATTCAAATAAAGCGCTTAGAAAATAAAATAAGTCACAAGGGCAAAGTAACAGCAATAAAAATGTCATTTTGATAGCTTTTGAAAAGTTTCTCTAGGACATGCTTTTAGGATAGGAAAAAAATTAGATTAACGATAAATGAGCACAGACATTTCACTTATCTTCAACCGTGCTTAGCACATAGTAGGCATTCAATAACTATTTGTTGAATAATAGAATTCTTCTGAAATTAAGAGTGCTTGGAAAATGAGTGAAAATTAAGTCATTTGTCTCATAACCTGTCTGCTCTAAAACAAGTCAACTCTTAAAATGTAACACACTCTTATAATGGCCTTAAAGGCCACACTTAAAAATCTGTTTCAGGACTTCCCTGGTGGCACAGTGGGTAAGACTCTGCGCTCCCAATGCAGGGGGCCCAGGTTCCATCCCTGGTCAGGGAACTAGATCCCACATGCATGCTGCAACTAAGAGTTCACATGCCACAGCTAAGGAGCCCACCTGTCGCAACTAAGGAACCCACATGCCACAACTAAGGAGCCCTGGAGCCACAACTAAGGAGCCCGCCTGCCACAACTAAAACCTGCTGCAACCAAATAAATAAATATTTTTTAAAGAAATCTGTTTCAACAAAATATAAATGCAAACACCATAAAAAACTTCTTCCTATACAACTTCCTATGCCTTTTTAAAGAAAATCATTGCTGTTCACACAATTCTTAACAAGCAAGACATTTAAAAACTAATCTTAAAGGAAAAGTATCAGCATTTACCTCTGTATAGTGAGGAGGAACAGAATGAAAATCAGTCGGAAACAGGCATTCCAAAAGTTCCATTTGCCCTATGGACATATCAGTACTGAAATATCTAGAAGCTGATCTTTGTCTTTGTTCATAGGACACTCTGATGCCAGTACCTATAAATCTGTTATAAAAAAAATGCATCATTTAAGAGTATCCATATACTTCTAGATTAAACAATGTGTCAAAGAAGAGTACACAACTGTTAATACCTACCTGTTCTGACAAGTTCAAATTGTTAGTAATAACTAATATTCTTAAGGATATTAACCAGAAAAACTGCTTCAAATTCCCCATTCCCTGACATAAGATAAAGAAATCAGATCTGCTGATAAGAAATCACCCAGGACATATTTCCCAACACTGCCCTTCCCTCTTCTACATTTTAAAATTTGCACTGCAGTAGATAAAATCTTTCAAATCTGTAAAATATATGTACATAGTTTCTTAAACTTATCTAGAAGGATCATGAAATATTTTTAAAACTTTAGTCAGTGGAACTCAAATGAAGGTCTACCTCTAGTTTTTGTTGTGTCTATTGTATTTCCTACTGATAGATATTTGAAAAATATCAAAAATAGGAAGAAAAAATGTTTTTGCAGTTTTATTATAAATATTATGGTCCTAACCTGTAGAGTTTCTGTTGCTAGATATAAAAACTACTTTGTATATTAATTTTAATACTTCAAAAAAGTTAGTTAAAATGAAAGCCCAAAGCATTTTCTAAAAATAGTAATGTATGTGCCTAAGCCATTACATAAAACAACATATGAATGGACAATTTATAGGTCACTCTCATGTTAAAATAAATAGTATTTGCACATTAACCATATTATATGTACTTATAAACTTAATTATCTCCTCATCTATTAGGACTCAACCCATAAAAAGATCAGTGGCTATTTGAACAGCTTTGATTTTTTTAAGCAGAAGTTGAAAATGTAGCCTCCAAGCTCAGGATGAGCCTTGGTATCATTTCCCACCCCATGGCCAGCAGCTTATGAATCACTTTCAAGTCCCTTTGCATTAGCCCGTTCTATGCTCACCACCACTGCCATCTCTACTAAACCTGTGACAGTAAGAACCATTTTTATGATCCTAATGGTGTCAGTGGGGAATGAAGGCAAAATGTGGGCAAAGAAACTTGACAAGAGCAGGGCAGGGAGCTAAAGAAAAGATAATTTAGACAACTCCAAATTATACAGATCTTATATCTGAATGTTTCACATGCCAAATAACCTGAGTGAGAGATTCTATGGTAAACACCTTTGCAGCACTGCAAAAAACCACACTCACTCCACTCATTTAAAAATATTTAAAATCTGAATTGGAAAAACAAATGGAGATAAGTAGGTTCTGCAGAGAAATGAAAAGTCCACATCTGGTTCTTTTTCAAGGATCATTAATAAATATAAGAGTTTACCTAAGGTGATCGTGTGAGCAAGCTTCTGCAAATACTGCTCGGAAAGACGTAAAATCTTCTGTGGAAAATCTTGCTGGATCAATCTTTTCTATACAAGTAAAGAAAGCTATGGCCATAGGTGTCAATGGATTAAGGTTCAATGACGTTTCAGGTGGAGATAAAGGATCAATGTGAAGCACAGAGATTGAAAAAGTTCCCACAGCTAGTCTAAAAATAAATTCAGGCCTGGATTCATCCACTGAAACAGATCTAGAGGGGAGAGCTGAAATACATGTGTTAAAATTATATTCATAGAAAAGTTAATACTTAAAACAATCCATTATATCAAAACTATAAAACATTTACTCTTGTGTTAATTTTAAAACTAAACCTGAGGTTTTAGTCTCAAAAAACATGTGATCACACATTTTGAGTGATATTAAACAAGTAAAATAAACTAATCTTTCTGCATTTTATATCCAAGATCCTTGATACTTGAAGTACAAAAAACAAAAATTGTTACAATAGGAAACATACAAACAAAACTTTTGCATTAATAAAACTGTATTGGAAAAAGTCAGAGATTAACCAAAAGCTGCTCTTCAAATTTTCCTTCAAGCCCGTGTCTGTTTCAATCAAATTTTGGAGAAAAGAAACCTGAGGTTCTCTTTCAAGGAAAGTGTAAACGTGAAACAAAAATCAGATAGTTGATTGCAATAATAATATGAAACTTACGGTGTACTTTTTACTAAAAATATTTAAGTATTTAAATACACAAAGAATACAATAAATAGGTACCTATTCTGAAACACTTCATAGTGAATTGTTCAACAATGTTTCACTTTGTTTCTAAATTTTGTTAAATAGCCTAGACCAAAGAAAATTGTATGAAAAAGAAAAGAATCAACAGAATGGCATTTTTAAAAAACAATTTTTTTTTAATTTTTAAGTTTTCAAAAATTCCAGGGGAAACTATCAACAAATGGTTTTTTTTTACTTACCAGTCTTCTGTAAAGATGCTGGGTGAACTAGGTTGGATGGTAATGCTGACCCTCTTACTGGCTGTTCTTTATGATGATCAAGGAAATCTCCCCAAGTTGGCTGAAGCTATAAAATAATTTTTTTTTAAGCACATGAATAAAGTGCAAAATTTTAGAAGCAACTTTTCAAGAATAGAACAAAAATTAATACTTTACCACAGTAGTACTTAACGGAGATCCTGCTGGGGTGTTTGTATATGTACTAGTTAATGATAACTCAAGGTCCATATTTGGGGGTTCCCCAAGGGGTGGAAGAGAAGAGAGACTATGGGACATGTCCATATCAGCCATGGAGAAGAAAACTTCTTCTTCTAGACAGAATTACACTTTGTCAGTTTTATTATAATTCCAATTCACATCTTTAAATAAGTTCATATATATTAATATCACATTCTTCCCTCTGGTTATCTGAGATACAGTGATGTCCTAAATTTTATGTTACTTCAAATGGGGTAATTTCTTTGGAACCAAGATATTAATGTCATAGTAAAATCTCAACTGATATAGATTTTAAAAGGTTAAGCTAGCCCACTGGTGAACTTTTTAAAAATATATATGATAAGCTGTATTACATGGTATAATGTAATGTCATTAACTGTCATATGATTTTAAAATAATCCAGATTTTTAAACAGTATAAATATCTTGCAATCTCTGGTTTCATATGGATACAGCTATTTCTCTAAAAAAAAAAAAGAGTTGAATATTTTATTTAGAATTCTATTTATGTTTTACTTCTTTCTAGAGACTGTTTTACCCTCATGCAAATGAAGTTTCTTATGGCCAAAATTTCTTGAGTAGACTTTAATTTTTTATTTAGTTCAACATTCCATACTTAAATTGATTCTTATTATTCATGGTATTAGTGCTTACACATTCTGAAATGCAAAGTAAACTGGGTAAAGATTATATTTACATTTAATTGATAGAAAGACTAATGGACAAAGGTTTCTATGTAAAGAAAACTACTGTAAATCATTATGTGAGCACATAAGAATTTGACAAAATGAATAATTACCCCCAATTTATCTTCTGTGTAAATCCACATTTTTAATTGACTTTCCTTAGAATAAATCATGATTTACAAAACAAAACTATACAATCAAAAGGGATACTGCAGCACATGTGTGCCAGTGCATCACTGTAAGGCTGTGGTTAGATCAACTTATAAATTTAAACCTTCTTGGATCTTCAGTTTTTTCATTACTAAACTCCATTTTACAGCAGCCAAAATTAAGTTTACCTTGCTCTATGATGACAATGTATGATTCTGAAGTCAACTTTTTGAGTTGCTTACCCCGGCTAGAAGGTGTACGAGCCGTTTCTGTCTCATAAAAGCTTTGCTCTGAGGATACACCCGCAGAGAGGGAATCTTTCCTCAAATAATACCGGTTTAATTCCATTTGAATTCGATATTCATCTTCTTGCTGCATGGGTCGATTTTTTCTGTCTTTATTAGCTAACCCGATTTTGCTTGAATTTTCTACAAGTATGCAAAAGGAAAGTAAAACAGTAATTAAATTTGGAGTTAATGAATCATTTCTCTCCCAACCCACTTAACCAATATCAATGGCAACTTAGTACCAAAGTCAGTGCAAAACCACCACTATTTAATATTAACTGGAGATCTAAGCAATAGCTCTAAGCAGCTAACTAGGAATCAGAAGATCTGATCTCTGATAGATAAGTCATTAAAAATTTTAAGTGCCTGCTATTTAATGTGTTTAAGAATTACACCTTCTCAGTTGTATGAAGTACTACCCCCAACCAAGGAAGTAAGCCAGTCAGTTCTGAAAATGTTATGTATGTGATACAAAGAATCTGAACTCCAATTTGTGCCATGATAATACAATTTGAAAGATCCAATCAAATTTAAATTGAGGTTTCTTATTTACAATACAATACAGCTTTTTTGTTTTTTTTGCTGCATTGCGTCTTCGTTGCCATGCACGGGCTTTCTCTAGTTGCAGCGAGCAGGGGCTACTCTTCATTGCAGTGCGTGGGCTTCTCATTGTGGTGCCTTTTTTTATTGCGGAGCACAGGCTCCAGGCATGCGAGCTTCAATAGTTGCAGCACGCAGGCTCAGTAGTTTCATCATGCAGGCCCTAGAGTGCGTGGGCTTCAGTAGTTGCAGCACGCAGGCTCAGTAGTTGCGGTGCACAGGCTTAGTTGCATGCTTGCGGGATCTTCCCAGACCAGGGATCGAACCCGTGTCCCCTGCATTGGCAGGCGGACTCTTAACCACTGTGCCACCAGGGAAGTCCCTACGATACAGCTTTAAGTTCACACATTTCCTGTATAATAATACAATTTCCTATTTGTATGCTATATATTTTAGCTAAAAAGTTTTAAAGAACTAGAAATAATAACAGAGTTATACTTGCCTGGTCCAGCAATAGCTGCTAACATATCCAAAAGCAAGTGCACCTGCCTTGGCGACAGGAATAGATGTATAGAGTCTATCTGTCCATCAATATCCAACTTGAAAAAAAAAAAGAAAGAAAACTACTCAGGATGAATACTCTTTATAAACTCATCATGACAAATCCCAGTGTATTTTAATGCGCTAAAAGGAATACTGATCATTTAGCCTTGGATTCCTTTACCTAAGATTCTCTCTACTAATCCACACAATCTAAATGAAAAGATATAAGGCCAACAACTGTTGTTTTAAGAGGGAAAATCCTCCTGAGAAATTCCACGTTGGCAAGTCCAATGTCATACTTTGTGTCTCTGAGTTTTCTGAGTATTTAAGGTATTTGAGGAGGCCTTAAGATACAGTCCCCAAGAAAGAATATCTATAGCAGTAACAGAGTAATCATTCCCATCATGATTTCAAAAGACTCAAATCATAATCTTTAAAGCTTGATTCAAACCAAGAGCAAATAAAGTTGGCTTTCATAAGTTTTCCCACAGATCACACTCCTTTGTAGAACATGCAAGGACCTTCTCTATCAACAGTGTGTCCCTGTGAGTGCCCTCTGTGCTCCACAAAGCCCACTCTCCACTGGGCATGGAGCCACAGCAGAAAGAGGGTGCTCATGTGGAACTCCCTTCTCTTTTCCAACTCCCTGTCCATTTTTCCTTCTAGAAATAAAAACCTGATCCCACTCTCACCCTGATTCTTTTGGAGTATACTCTGACAAAAGCAATTACCCTGTTCTCTACATCACGTTCTGGAAAGTTGAATATGCTTGTCTTACTTTTCATTC
The DNA here is from genome assembly GCF_026419965.1 of Kogia breviceps. Taxonomy (NCBI): domain Eukaryota; kingdom Metazoa; phylum Chordata; class Mammalia; order Artiodactyla; family Physeteridae; genus Kogia; species Kogia breviceps. The sequence continues at coordinate 8,534,060 of NC_081312.1, read as the reverse complement.
ACCTCCTCTTATTTCTAATGTTAACACGGACTCCTATTATCCTTATGCCATTCTACAATTTAAACATAATTCAATTAAGAAAACACTTATATTTGGGAAATGGCATCTTTCCCAGGCAAAAAACAAATTTCTTCTGATTGTAAGAACAAAAAATAAAATAAATCACATAGTGACTTTGAGAAATTTCCATGATCTAACTAATAAAATAATACATTCTCCAATAATAATAATAATTATTATTATTACCAACTTTTTTTTTGAGTACTGGGGCACTGTGTTAGATGCTTTTATTTCCTCTAATTCTTAGTACTGTTCCTGTCTTACAGATGAGAAAACAGTTCACAAAGATTAAGTGATTTGTGCAAGGCCATCTAACAGATCCAGAGCCAGGATTTTAAGCTAAGCTGACCCGTGGAGTGCTGGTGTCATGGCGCTCCTTACTGACTGCTGACATCCCAGGCCATAAATCAACAAGGAGTTAAGGCTGGGGACAGTGGGAAGATCTCTTTCTGATTATATGCTGAACTTAAAACCTTTCTATGTATGTTCACAGGTACTCAGTGGCTTCCTCTCCCACGTTCCCACAGCCATGTCTATGCCCTTATTTTATCTTTTACTAAGACAAAGATTGCATTCCGTTCATCTCTGCATCTGTCCCAAGAACTTGTATGGGGTCTGGCATACAGTAGTCACTCTCATGTCTAGAGCTCGTTAGATAAGTGAATATACAAATGAATAAACCCTGATATCTTCTCAAACTACATTGTACACAGATTATATGGAAGATTAGTTTTCAGAGTCTGAAAATAGTACCTGACAGACACATTGTTAACTGACTAAATACATGCAAGTTTCCTGATTCTCCAGACTGTTCAATATTGTTCCCTAAGACATGAGTACAGCTGTCTTTACACAGTCTTCAAAAAGCTATGAGACATCATGAAAAAAATCAATCTCTTTTCATAAATATTATAAAAACGGACATTCCATTCAAAATACACATAGGTGGATAGTTTTACATACACGTAATTAAACATCCCCTTCAGTCAACTTGCTTTCTCAATCTCTCCTTCCTTTAACTTTATCATTTGATGATGACAGAGATTCTTTAAGACATTCCTAGTTATCTGAACTAATGAATGTTTCTGAAAGTGGAGGGAAGTAAGCGTAGGAGACAGCTTCAAATCCTGAGCTGCAGCAGATGGGCAGAAAGTCCATCTTCACCCGAACCCTGTCACCTACAGACAGAAGCACCAGCTGAGAGTAAAAACGCTGACTCCAAGACCATGGCCCCCTCGTCACAGGATAATTTACAGCAACCAATCAGTGGGTCCCCGCAAAGAGTAAAGGATGCCTGTGGCTTTCTTCTGTTTTTATCTACAGAAAATAAAACGAATACTTACCTTAGCTCCAGGAAGTACCTCATTCTGTTTCAACGTGAGACTCAACCCCAAGCTACCGACTAGTCCTCCAATCTGCACCGGGTCAGACGGTGCTGCCTCTGGCAAACTCCTAGTTAGCTGTGGATGTGGCTCATAAACAATTCTGGGACTCCAGCTAGGGGACAGCTTTGGCTCGGCTTCCTACAGTAAGGCAATAAGAAAAAACGCAATTCTTTAAAATACCTTAATGTAAATAAATTGAAATGCAAAATACAATTGTCAGTTTAAGAAGAATAAAGTATTTGACATGAAAACTGTATGATGTGACAATGGATAAACCAGTATTATAGAGCTACCATGAAACAGCACAGTACCTTAATAAAGGCAAATCATGGAAAAGAACTTGATGAATAAATTTCGCACAGTCTCTGTTCAAGTTCCATAATAAGAAAATTTAATAGACATTCTATAATTAAGAAAATAAGATTTGTGAAATAAAGTAAAAGATAAATCATGGAGTGACTAATTTATAAAAGGACTCTCCACTCTTAGAAGGGATTAACAGAGTTCCTTAATTATAAAACTGCTTTAAGATATAACTTGTAAGATACATTTTCAGCAATACATTCAGCATGTAAGGTAAATGTGAACATTACTTGATTTCCTGTTTTTACTGTAAAAAGGGTATTAGATGTTAATATATCATTCCCCTCTAAGACATAGAATCCAGTGTTTCTCTATCAAATTAATACAGAGCAAACTGGCAGAAATGGCATTACTTATAAATGTGAGTAGTCTTAAATCTCCAAAATATATGCCCCCATTACTGAATATTTGTGTTAACTCTCACATCAGATGGAAACCTATTAGTACATATTACATATCCTAGGAAATTTTAATAACCCTCATGTAAACCTTTCAAAAATCTATGATCTTGGTTTTTTGTTTTTTTGTTTTGTTTTCCTTACCGCTGGTGCAGTTGAACAAACTGGGGAAGATTTTGCTGATGCAGAAAACTCATCCCAGAAGAGAGACACTCCAGAGAGCTGAAGTAACTTGTGAGCAAAAGCTGTGGGTTGATGTACATTAATTCCTGAGGACTCATCAGCAGTTTCATCACAGTACATGGTTCTGAAAGTTAAAAACAAAAAGAGCATTTGCATAAAACTCCTAGGAAAACCTACTTGCAATTATAAGAAATGCACAAAGCTGTTGAAGTTAAAGGAATTTTTCAAGTGTTAGCTCTTCTTAGAATATACCTAAAAGGTGGGTCAGCATTACCATGCTTTACTACAGTAAATATTTTCATGAAGAGACATTAAGCCCAAGAAGGTAACATTTTGAGGCTCCTAAATTTGGGGGAAAAAATTAATAACTTCCTAAAGTTAGCTTCAAGGAAAACAACTCCTGTGCTCCCTCACAAACATCTCTTGGTTAACAGTGAGACAGCATTTGGCTCCAAGTCACACGTCTGACATGACATTTCTTGAATTCCTGTAACTATTCTATGAGTCCTTACGACTCATCTTCAGCTTAAATAAAATACTGTTGTGCTAAATGCATGAGATGTTAGAAACTTTTAAAATATACCATTTTAAGGTAATGCAACCTAATTTCAAAGATCTGTTAACAGTAACTGTTTCACTAATAGCTATGTTTTGTGAAAGACAGAAACCAGAACTCAATAAAGGCCCCCAACAGATCCACATACAAAGTGTCTTTGGTGCTCGGTGTACATACTTCTTTCTGCTTATCTCTGCTGGCAGCTCATGTGGCATTAAGACACAGGTGAAGAGTTACTACCTCAAAACAACACTCAGTAGTGGGTATGTAAATCAATTCCTGTTTTAGAGCTATTTATAGGCGCTCCAAGTGGGCAAACACAGAAAACAAAAAGTGATGTGCTTATATCTTTTTAAGTAAATCACTATTGTACATATTGACCTTAAAATACCCTCACAGAATCTTCAAAGAAAACAACAGTCTTAGCCTAAAGCAGCATATAGACCAAATAAAGCAAAGCAAAAAAGCCTATCACGTTAATGAGACACATCTAAATAGTACATTGTTCATATGAAAAAACTGAAACTCTCCAACAGGAGTACCTTAAATTTAGTACCACTCAAATAGTCATTATTTTGATTTGATATTAACTAAAAGAGAATTACTTGCTTTGTGAAATCAAATATTCAGAGCATTATATTATATATAATTATACCCCAACTGATACTTTCAGTTTTCTATAATGGGATTAGAACATAACTTGGAGAAAAGCACTTTACTCAGAAATAATATAATATATTAACTTAATACAAGCACCTCTAAATTCCAAAAGCATCCTGAAATCTAAGGAGAGTCAGATTTTATTATTTACAAAGGAAAGAACAGGGTAATTTGCTTTCAGATATAAGAAGTCTTACCTTTCTATTCGAATTTCAAGTGCAGTTCCAGTTTTGGAATTTTCTGGCACATGTTCAATTCTCAAGACAGTGTCTATAAAAGTGACTTTTACTCTTCTTAGTACTAGAGTAAACAGGTAACCGTCAACATGAGACCATGTGTATACTAAATAAAAACTTCTAATGAAAGGAATAAATACTAAATTAGTTTAATAAGAACTTACAAAATAAAAGTTGAATTTCTTTCCTTAAAAAAATCTGCAAATCTTGAGCTTTGTAATAAATATTTTTGCCTTGCTGAGCACTTACCCATGTTACATCTCAACCTGGGGCAATGACTAACACTATCTGTTGAATTCTAATCCCTTCATTATGCAAACATAATAAAATAAACAGAGGAGGGCTTCCCTGGTGGCGCAGTGGTTGAGAGTCCGCCTGCCGATGCAGGGGACACGGGTTCGTGCCCCGGTCCGGGAAGATCCCACACGCCGCAGAGCGGCTGGGCCCATGAGCCACGGCCGCTGAGCCTGCGCGTCCGGAGCCTGTGCTCCGCAACGGGAGAGGCCACAGCAGTGAGAGGCCCACGTACCACAAAAAATAAAATAAAATAAAATAAACAGAGGAGAAACTAGGGTAAAAAAAAACCATGAAATTTAATTGAATACAGTAAGTCCCCTACATATGAACGAATTCCGTTCCGAGAGCGAGTCCAATTTTTTCGCAAGTCCAACAAAGTTAGCCTAGGTACCCAACTAACACAATTGGCTATATAGTACTGTACTGTAATAGGTTTATAATACTTTTCACACAAATAATACATAAAAGAAAACACAAAAAACAAAGAAAACATTTTTAATCTTACAGTACAGTACCTTGAAAAGTACAGTAGTACAGCACAACAGCTGGCATACAGGGGCTGGTAGTAGTACCAGCTACATCACTGCTGTTTTTATGCTTGATTCCCGACATTCTGGGCTTGAAATAAAGATACTATATTACTGTACTCTATATAGTACTGTGCAGTAAAGTACACAAAAGCACAACCACTTGAAGAGGATGCACACACGTGACAATGTACACCAGACACGTGAACTAACATGTGATTGGACATGTGAACACACGTTCACATCTTTGAAAGTTCGCAACTTGAAGGTTTGTATGTGGGGGATTTACTGTACAATTTTTAAAATAACCTCAATTCTAAAGTTCTGAAGTAAGAATAACAATTCTTTTAAAATCACTCAAATGAGTTTTTCTTATACAAGGCTTGCTACTAAGTAAAATCTAAAATTTTTGAAAATACTCAATAATGCCAAACCTGTTTCAATGGTTTCAGCAAACTTTTCAAGTCCTTCAAAAGGCTGGGATCCTTCTCCTTGTTCATCTGTTAGTTTCTGGCTAAGACATTCTTTTGCCAATTGCATACTGCTGGTCATGAAACTTGACCAATACATAGGCTCAGAACCAGTTGCTGCAGAAAATATAGATTAATCCTAAATAACTTCTCACAGTTACAACAAAGCCATTTCTTAATATCACACATTTCAAAAAGATAAATTCCTAATCCTGCAAGAGATATTCAGCATCAAGGTGTCACCCAGGGATACAATAGTCTAGAAATTACTCCTGAGATTTAAACATCACCTTATAATAACTGAGAAGGAAAAAAAAATCACAGAAAAAAGTCCAGAGGCACATGCTCTCATTACATGATATATATCTGACAAATATTAATTCACATATTCATTCAAGTATTTAATGGATATTTTATATGAGTGGTATTGTTCAAAACACTATAGAGCAGGGGTCAACAAAATTCCTACAAAGTATCAGACAGTAATTATTTAGGCTTTGTGGGCCATATGGTCTCTATCACAACTACTCAACTCTCTCACTCTAGTACAAAAGCAGCCAGAGAGAATGAATGAATGATTATGTATATATGGTGATGTTCCAATAAAAATTTATTTACAGAAACAGATGAAAGACCAGATTTGGTGTGCAGGTCATAGTTAGCTGACCCTGCTGTAAAAGAAAGAAAAATAAAATAATTATTAATTCTGCCCTCAAAGAGACTACAAGATACTAGAAGAAATGAGATAAAATCAAGAGGAATTAATAGCCAACTACTGAGTGTCAACAGAAAATATTATGATAGCTAAGAGAAGAGGCTAAATCTTCTAGCTGAGGGAATTCACAGGAAAGTAGAGATAGCAGTTGACCTAGGCTTTAGAAGGTTACTATAAATGTAGGTAAAGCAGAAGAGCATCCTTGGAGAAGGAACACACAAACTGTGAAAAGTCCTTTCCAGATCCTCCCTTATGAGAGAATTCCACCACACTTCCTTATGTTATTCAAAACAAACTGACAGAAATTACTAGAATTAGTGTCTTCTAAAATTAAAAGTCCTTTTAATGAAATATTTTAAAAATAAGGGTAAAATATTTGACTTTCCTTAGTAAAGTATTACTATATCTACTCAGCTTGGTTAAAATATAAAATATTCTTGTTAATTAAATACCAGATTATTAAGAATTTCCACGCATAGATTATCAATTTTAAAAATACAGATACTAAATTTTACTAAGCATAACTTAAACGTTGGTGTTTCAGTCAGCACTTGGGATTATATTTCTTCAAATATATCTTTACAAACATCACTTGTCACTGAAAGAATTTAAGTTCATAATTTAAGATGATTCACCATCATGACTTTACTAGCTTATACATAAACACACACTCTCTGCAGTAGACAATCCAAGACACAACATAGCACAGTGGTTAAGAATAGGGGCTCCTGGATTCCTTGGTGGTGCAGTGGTTGAGAGTCCACCTGCCGATGCAGGAGACACGGGTTCGTGCCCCGTTTCGGGAAGATCCCACATGCGCGGAGCGGCTGGGCCCATGAGCCATGGCCGCTGAGCCTGCGCGTCCGGAGCCTGTGCTCCGCAACGGGAGAGGCCACAACAGTGAGAGGCCCGCGTACCGCAAAATAAATAAATAAATAAATAAAGAATAGGGGCTCCAGAACTAGACTGTCTAGATCCAGATCCCACCTTTTCCAATTAATTAACTATAAGCTTGGACAAGTTATTAAACCTAGTATTTATGCTTCAATTTCCTATTGGACAAAATGGAGACAATTAAAAGTATCTATGTTAAAGAGCTACTTGTGAAGATAGTACTTGTAAACCACCCAGAACAGTATCTGGCATGCAAGAAGCATAGTATACATGTTTGATAAATCAGAAAACATCATATATGTAATTAAAGCTACCACATGCATATATTTGTAAACAATGACTTGCTACTACTTTAAATCTTTTCCTTCCCAAAGTTTTCTTCTGAAAATTTTCAATCCTAAGAAAGAGGTGTACAATGAACACCTGCATACCCTACACCTAGATTCATCAAGATTACATACACACTGAGACTTCTCTGGTGGTCCAGTGGTTAAGAATCCGCCTTCCAATGCAGGGGACATGGGCTCAATCCCTGGTCGGGGAACTAAGATACCATATGCTGTGGGGCAACTAAGCCCACGTGCTACACCTAGAGAGTCCGTACGCTGCAACTACTGAGCCCACATGCCACACCTAGAGAAGTCCGTGCGCCACAACAAAGAGCCCACATACAACGACAAAGACCCAGTGCAGCCAGGGAAAAAATAAAAATAAAAAGATTACATACACACTCTCAAACTTTCACTGAACCATTTGAAGGTAAACTGCAGACATCATAACACTCACTCCTAATGACTTCAGCATGTAACTCCTAAGAACAGGACCAGTCTCCTGCAAAAGCTCAATACCATTAACACACCCAAGCAATGTAACATTGACATAATATCTTACATACATTCAATACCCAAATTTCCCCAGCTGCCTCAATAACACCCTTCATAGGAAAGAAAGAAAGAAAGAGAAAGAAAGAAAGAGAATTCATGTCTTTAGTCTCCTTTGATCTGAACAGTTCCTCTACCTTCATTGTCTTTCATGACACCGACATTTTTTTAACAGTACCAACCAGTTAGTTTATAGAATTTCCCTTATTTTGGATTTGTCTGACTGCTTCCTCGTGATTTGATTCAGATTAAGCACTTTTAGCACGAATAATACATAAGTGATCACGTCTTTCTCAGTCCCTCAGTCAGGACACACATGATGTCAGTTTAACCCATTATTGATGAGGTTAAGCTTAATCACTCAGTTATGGTGGTGACTGTCAATTTTCTGCACTGTAAAAGAAACTTTTTCCCTCTGCAAATAATATGTAAACAGTGGGAGATATTCTGATACTGTCTAAATATCCAGTTTTTCAACAACCCTTCACCGAATGGTGTCAGCGTTCACTGATGATCTTGATACCATTAATTTTTACTATGGTGGCTGAAAACATGGGGATATTCTATCATTTTTTTTTTGTTTATAAGTAGTAGCAATGAAGAGCTTTCCCTTCTTCTTGCCCCCCTTACATACTTATTTACTTATTTGTATTGACATGGCCTTAGGGGGTTTATAATCCATTATTGTCATTATCCTTTTTGATGCCCAAGTTTTCTAGATTTGGCCAATGGGAGCCCCTTCAAGCCCAATCCTGTGTCCTTTTAACATTTCTCCATCAATCTCTGAGCACTTCCTTGCTTTCTGGCACAATACTTTGTATCTTTAAAACATAAGTCACTTTTTATTCAGTATTGTGTAATAATTGATAATGGAAAAGAATTTGAACCATAATATATATACATATAAACATATAAATACATATAACAATCACTTTGCTGTACACCTGAAGCACTGTAAATCAACTACAAGTTAAAAAAAAAAAAAGCATAAGTCACTTTAGATAATTGGTAACAAACAATTAAACCAATCATCTATATACTAAAGTTCCTGTAGGTAAATAGAGACAGAAATAACTCTGAAGATACAATCACACACACCCCACATGGACCACGCCCTAATATTTTATCTACCGAAAACCTCACAAATACAATGCAAAATTAATACTGAATTTAACGCAATTAGGTTACTTTCCCAATCTCTGAAAATTAAAAATAGAAACAAACAGAAACACACAATATACACCTACCTAGGCGAGGTCTAGGTCGGAAGACCAGTTCTAACCCTTTCACTTCCAGTGCACAATTATCCTGCAGCAAGGAGCCCCATGGAACGGACAGAGAAATTGACTGTATGAATCCTTCAGTGACTTCTAAAGGCGCATCTGCTGACTCCAGGATCTCATTGAGACACTAAAGAGAAAAAAAAAAGTGCATTTTGAAATCACAAGAACAAGAACTTAAAATTGTTAACTTATTCAGAGATGCTAAACATGTTCACACATGTGTCAGGCACTAAGGAAAAAGAAAGCAGAGACCAAGATAAAGATGATTCCTGGTCCTCACTAAGCTGACAAAACAGCTCACCACAAAAGACACATTTAACTAAACTGTGATAAGCTGCATGACGGAGGAAATACACTGTACTATTTGAACGTGTAAAAGAAGCTAACCTAGAGATACAAGGCAGGCCACCTGAGGAAGTGCTATTTAAAGCTGAGACCAGAAGGCTGAGGAGTTAATCGGACACAGTGGTCCAGAGAGAGACAATAGCGTGTAGAAGGATTCAAAGAAGGCAGACGTCAGAGTGTACAAGCACACATATTTGAGATACAAGAGTTCTGGGCGGGGTGGGGGGCAGGTGTGGAAAAAGCTGCTTTAGGCTTTCCTGTAGCATGCCAGGGTGATGAGCACGCCAGGGTGACGAGCCAGAGATAAGGCTACACAGATAAGGGCGAATGGGATCCAAAAAGCCTTGTAATTAATGTTAAAGAGCCTGAAATTTATCTCAAGGGCAATGTGAAGCCAGTGAAAGATTCTGAGCACGGGCGCCATGATGAGGACAGAAGTTTAGTGAGCCGCTCCTGCTGTCATGTGTACAGCACGTATTGGAGGAAAGCAAAACTCCAGCAGAAAGGATGTTATAAGTAAGAGACACTAAAGTTTGGTTTGGCAAGGATAGTGACAATGAGGAAAGTTAGAGGAAAATGGATTTTTGTAATATATTAGGAAGTAAAATTAATTGGCATCAGGAGGGGTAAAGACAAGAAGGAATGAAGAATGACTCGCAGGTTGCTGGCTTGGGCAACGGCTTAGATAGGGGTGCCATTTACTGAGACAGGGGAAGGGGAAGACGAAGAATTCAGTTCCAAAGAGTATATCTGAGTATATCAAGGTGGAGATGTCTAGGAGGTCTGGAGCTCAGGAGAGCCATCTGGGCTTATAATACAGAAGGGCTTTATAAACACAAAGGGTAAATGAAGCCACAGGGGTGAGGAGAGACAGCCTTTGGGAACTAATGTAGAGTAAAAAGACAAGAGGCCTAGGACAGAATCCTGATAAACACCAACATTTAAGAAACAAGTTAAGGGCTTCCCTGGTGGCGCAGTGGTTGAGAATCCGCCTGCCGATGCAGGGGATACGGGTTCGTGCCCCGGTCCGGGAAGATCCCACATGCCGCGGAGCGGCTGGGCCCGTGAGCCATGGCCGCTGAGCCTGCGCGTCCGGAGCCTGTGCCCCGCAGCGGGAGAGGCCACGACAGTGAGAGGCCCGCGTACGGCAAAAAAAAAAGAAACAAGTTAAGAAAGAAGAACCTGCAAAGTAAACTGCAAAAAAAAAAAAAAAAAAAAAAGCAAACAGAGAATCAAGAGAGCCTCTTACCCCAGAAAACTGTGGAAAGACAGCATAAAGGGTGGTCAAGTGCAACAAGAACTAACAAGAAGTCAAAGATTTTTAAATGTCCACTGAATTTAGTGACATTTAGGGTATAGGTGATCCCACTGACAGCAATTTCAGGGAAGTTTTAACTACAACAAAAGGAAGACAGATGGATGTAAATACAGTTAGTAGAATAATTAAATGGGTTTTTCTGACAGACAATATACTTTTTAAATTAAAATAACAAAAATGTATTAAATGCCAGCCTACACGTAATGTGCTTCCTGTATGCTATGTTGCATAAGGGTAGTGTTGTAATTCTTTGTCTACAAACCTAACGTTGAACATTGAGATCTAGACTGGCTCACGTTCTATCACTGGAGGTTACTACTTTGATTTTTTTTTTTTTTTTATTTTTTTAGCTGCACCACAGCATGCGGGATCTTAGTTCCCCGACCAGGGACCTGTGCCCCCTGCAGTGGAAGCACACAGTCTTAACCACTGGACCACCAGGGAAATCACTGGAAGTTACTATTTTAATAGGCTTTCTTCACAACAGTGTTTGTGTGATCCTACAGACTTCCTAAAGAATACATGGGCATGGATGGTTTCTTTTTTTTTTTTTTTTTTTTTGCAGTACGCGGGCCTCTCACTGTTGTGACCTCTCCCGTCGCGGAGCACAGGCTCCGGATGCGCAGGCTCAGCGGCCATGGCTCACGGGCCCAGCCGCTCCGCGGCACGTGGGATCTTCCCGGACCGGGGCACGAACCCGTGTCCCCTGCATCGGCAGGCGGATTCTCAACCACTGCGCCGCCAGGGAAGCCCGGGCATGGATGGTTTTAAGGTATAAAATTCCAGATCCCCAACCTCCAAATATATTCTTTCCTAAAATGGACCTTCCTGAGAAGCGTACTTAAAGCAGTGGCATCCTGTTGGGTCTCCTTTCCCATGTTCCCTTGTACAGTCTCCCTTCTCCCACTGAGCCAAAAAAGGCATATCTTTTTCCCTTCCTGAACCCTCCCTTATGCACTGCCTAAGATATAAAAATCTTCAGGCACGACCAGCAGTAAGTTTTCTGGTCTTTCCCCACCTTATACATATTTTTGGCATTGCCATTCAAAGAACTAAGTGATACTGCTACTGCAAAAACCGTATAAGTCTCATCTACTTATTTAGGACATCAGTGTTTCTCAAGCTTATAACTATTTTAAAAATTTAGAGTGAAATTTATGCTGAACCCTATCAAATTCTAGTTGTAAGTATATTCATCTATGGATACATGAACAAATCAGGGAAGAGGGGGAAACACACCCATAACATCAATAAATATATTTCCAATAAGTTTTTATGTTCAGTTATTCAAATATATAATATATTGTTTTGATCAACTGCCCTTAAAATTGTAATATCAAAACAATCCAGGGGAAAAATCACTTAAAACCCAATGATTATGTGAAGAAGATACTGATAAGATCAATATGGTAAGCCCTAGAGCAACCACTAAAAAACTCAAAAAAAAAAGAATCAATAGTGAAGAAATCATTATGGGAATTAAAATGTTACACTAGAAAATATTCACTTAATGCAAAAGAAAGTTGAATTGTGACAAAAATTTTTAGTATGATCGATTTCAATTTAGTTACATGTTTTTATTCTAGAGAAATGACAGCATGATCAATAAAAGACGTAAGCATAAAATATACAAATTACAATAACGTTTTGCAGAGGAAGTTGGACGGGCATATGAGTTCAATGGGAAAACATACAATGTTAAATTTCCAACTATTAATGGTGACCTTGTTCAAGCATGTTTAAATATATAATGGCAGGTACTTAGATCTTATTGGGTAAAAAAACTATATTTTTATTATATCAGTATTTACATTATCCTTACAACTATTTAAACGTATAATGAAAAAATTTTAAAGTCAATTTTAAAATGTAAAAGGAATATGTTAGTGTTTCAAAAATTTTTTAAAGAAAACTGGGCAAACACGTTTGAAGAATAGTCTTCTAAAACATAGTCTTTTAAAACACAGTAGCTCGGTCACTTACTAGCTGGGTGGCTTTGGACAAGTTTTTAACTTGAGTCACAATTTCCTCAGCCATAAAATAGCGATACTACCAGTTTAAGGTTATTGTGAGTGTAAACGAAGTAACGTGTAAAGCTACCAACATGGTTCCTGGTACCAAGTAAACACTCTCTAAATGCTGATTATGGTTCTTTGTCTCCCACAGTGCCTACCTAGTACAATGATGAGCACTGCTAGGGATTCAAGGTGTGCTTGGCAGGATGAAGAAAAGCAGACATTAAGTGATATGCTTCTTTTTGATACCGTGAGACTAACTAGGAAAAGAATACATCCTTATTAGTTTAAGCCCAGGCATAAGAATTCAAATAAAGATAAAACAGATTTAAAAGTTGTACTATAGTTAATGTACAAATGGGCATTTGCACTCTCACTCAGGCCATACATCAGCCTGGAACAAAGAGAAGACTAGCAGTTCCACAGTGGGAAGGGAAATAAACAAATGCTCAGTTACATTAACTGCTCTTTCCTTGGCTTGAAGCCATGTGATTAATAAAGAAATAATAGGCTTAGGCCTTAGACTTGAATTCTCACTATACCACTTGCTAGCTGTGTGACTTGAGGCAAATTATTTAACTCCATCTGTAAAATAGAAATAATAATACCCACCTTATAGGGTTAATGTGAAAAGTCATTAAAGAATAATGCAGGGGCTTCCCTGGTGGCGCAGTGGTTAAAAATCCGCCTGCCAATGCCGGGGACACGGGTTCGAGCCCTGGTCCGGAAGACCCCACATGCCGCGGAGCAACTAAGCCGGTGCGCCACAACTACTGAGCCTGAGTTCTAGAGCCCGCCAGTCACAACTACTAAGCCCGCGTGCCCATGCTCTGCAACAAGAGAAGCCACCACAATGAAAAGCTCACACACCACAACGAAGAGTAGCCCCCGCTGGCCACAACTAGAGAAAGCCCGCGCTCAGCAGCAAAGACCCAATGCAACCAAAAATAAATAAATTAATTTTTAAAAAAGAGAATAATGCATACGCACAACATTGTAAATCAACTACACTTCAATAAATAAATAATAATTTTAAAAGAATAATGCAGCCAAGTCATTCAACCCAAAAAAGACTGTTAATAGATATCCAACCCTCCTCCTTCGAGACAGTCTATTCATAACTGTACCAAAAGGAAAGACTTATGGGTCAATGAATTTTTTTAAAAAATATTATTTATTTATTTATTTATACTGTGTTGGGTCTTCGTTTCTGTGCGAGGGCTCTGTCCAGCCGTGGCAAGCGGGGGCCACTCTTCATCGCGGTGCGCGGGCCTCTCACTATCGCGGCCTCTCTTGTTACGCAGCACAGGCTCCAGACGCGCAGGCTCAGCAGCTGTGGCTCACGGACCCAGCCGCTCTGCGGCATGTGGGATCTTCCCAGACCAGGGCTCGAACCCGTGTCTCCTGCATCGGCAGGCAGATTCTCAACCACTGCGCCACCAGGGAAGCCCTCAATGAATTTTAAAATACCCATCAGAATCCTTATCTTTCGGTAAGAATTACAGCAATGCAGTACCCTGCCCCAGTGCCTGGCGTGGAGTGGATACTCCATTAATGTTTACCGAACTCGGGCGTATTACTATGTCCAATGTCACTTGGCTATCTGTGGCAGCATGGGTTAGCCTGGGGTGGGACTAGGCCCTTCTGCTACTCAAGCCAAGGCTTTTCCCACTATCCTGTATACTCCCCCTAGTTTAGGTCGTCCACTTGCTGATAAAATTGCATGCTTATTTATACCAGTACAAATTACTTTAAGGGTCATGGTAAAGTGTCACCATAATTTGAGTTTTTCAGGTTTCTACGGCTAAAGAAGTCACTACTCTGTTAAAATACTTTTACATAAAAGAAAAACAAAAAGAAAACACAAGTTTTTACACAGATTAAATCAAGAAAAAAATGTTTCCTTTTGTTTTGCCCAGCTACCACAGGAAAGTTACCTACATTGATGATTTCCTAAATGTAAACCGTGTTGGAATGCTTTCAGAATAGTAATACTTTAGAATGGTACAATCAACACAAACTGTAAGCCACAAACTCTAGTGCAACAAATAAAGAGTGGGGGGAAGTGGGAGAGCCACTCCGTTCTTGCCAAACTGAAGGCTGAATACACATGAAGTAAAATACTATGCACTGAAAACATACAGATGCAGGTTTAACTATACATGAAGCACCTCTTAAGACGAGTCAACTCACAACCTCTGGATGACAAGCGGAAAACAGGTTTTTAAATGTCTGAACGCTGCAGCTTCAGTGCTTTTGCAACACCCGCTGTTACGATCTGTCACGTGAAGCGAACAGGCACAACCAGGCAGCACTATTAGAGCCACACTACCGTTCACCTACTGGCCTTCTACACACAGTATCAAGCAAAAGCCGGCAAACGAGCAGAGGAGGCCTTCACCTAACTTTCTTCCAGATGCCAAACGCTGTACGGAAGCCACGGTGTGCAAGTAACCAAACCCAAGTAAATAAATGAATACCCAGGCATTCTGACATCCTCAAAGGTCCTCCTCATCCTTAATCTTTCCAGAGTGTCATCCCATGAAATATGACTTGTTTGCACAGAACCCAAAGAGGGAGCACTGATCACCTCCTTCCGTGGACCCCTTTCAGCCAGATTCACAGACACCCACGCCCGCCCAAACCACTGACTCCGCTGATTCCCACAGCGTAGACTCCATTACCTCCGTTAAGTTTCTGGAACACGTGATTTGGGAGCGCAAACTTGCTAGAAACAGATTACACGACACTTGAACACATTTCTCGGAGTACTGCCCCACCTGGAGCCAAACAATCCCCAGAGAGGGACTGAACGTCACCAATCTTGGATGACACTCGTTCGAATCTTGTTAAAGAGAAGACTGAGTCCCGCCCGGCTGGCCGCCGGCAGCTCTTACCCATTTGTCCAAGGGAACTTGGGCGAGGGACCCGGTGCCCTGGTACAGGTCCAGACTGAGCTGCTCCAGGCTCAGTTTCTCCTGCAGAAAGTGGCCCAGGTACCTCTGCAGGAGGTACCGACAGGCCCTCTTCTTGATGGACTCCGAAAACGGCCAAGGCATGACGAGGGCTGGCAGCTGGGCCGGCGGGGGCTGCGGACGGCTCCGGCCTGGGGGCCCAGGCTCTGGCTCCAGGCCGCTGCTGCGGCTGCGGCGGCGTCTCAGGTCCCGGCCGGCGAGCCCAGGCCGCGGCGAAGCCTAAGCCCGGGGAGGCCCCTCCATGCCCGCTCGGCGCCGGGAATCCCTCAGGGAGACCCCATCACCTGTGCCTCGCCGCTCACGCTAGGCCTGGTGGGGACAAGGCGCGGAGGAGTCCCCGCCACCCCAAGCCCGGGGGCTTCCGAGGGGGTCCTAGTCGGCCCAGAGAAAGGATGCAAGAGATCACGCGTGGAGACGGCAGGGCCTGAGGCCGGGGCTGAGGCGGACACCTCCACCGCCTCTGCGCGACGAATTTGTTGTCATCCACAGGGCGCGCTCCCGACTGCAGGACGCTACCAGCGGAGCGCGTCCGCGAGTCCCGGACTCCAGCGCGCGGCCTGGCAAGGCGGAAGTGACGCCACACTGGGGGCCGAAGGAGGCGGGGAAAAGTGCCCGGAAGGGGGCAGTTCCGGCTCCGAGGGGGCGGGGCGCGGGCGGGGAGGAGAGGGGGCGGCGCCGCAGGTCGCTTCCAGAAGCCTGGGGAGGGAGTAAGAGGAGGACGTGGGGCGTGCGCAGGTGAGCACTCGCGGGGCAGGCGGCGGGAGGCCGGCCGGGGGTCGAGGGGGATTCGAGGGCGAGCTGGGGGCCCTCTGAGCCGGACGTGGCTCTGCAGGCCGGGCCGTGAGGGGCGACGGCAGAAGTGGCCCGGTGCCCGGGCTGAGAGGGGGAGGTGTCTGGGGGCGGATACGGCCTGGGCCGTACTGGGCAGCTTAGACCCCGACCCCGGAAACGGGCGCTCGGACGCCGCCGGCTCTACGGGGAGGGCTGCAGCCCCTCTCGAGCATCCCTGCCCCCCCCCGACGCCCACCCCCCGTACTGGACGGTACCCATAGTCAGCAAGTTATTCGTCGCCCGCCTCATTCAGGTATTGTTTTCCGGAGCTTCAGCTTCGCTACTGTCTGTCTAGAGGCTTGCAGTTTCCAAAGCGCTTTATTCATTCTGCGTGTGCTGCGCCAGCGACCAAGACACTTAAGCTTTCTAGGCATTTGTGGGCAGAACTGCTCTCCCTGATCGATACCAGAACCTTCCGACCCCGCGGAAACCTGGGCAAAGTACTTGTGCGGCTCTGGGAATCTGCGCAGCCGTGTTTCTGCCTTTTAGGAGGCAACTCCTGTAGAGGCGGAGCCGGCTCTTAACTTGGTCCACCCCCGAGAAAGCCGGCGTGCGGGTGTTCCGTGGCCCGGAAGCCGAGGGTCCTGGGTTAGAATCCCGCCCCTGGCGCTCATTCGCCGAGCCCCCTCGCAGCGGCCGCTGCCCTCTCGGAGTCTTCGCCAACTGTGAGCACGTTAGTAATATCTTATCTCCAGATATTGTTAGGAAACTTAAACGGTATCCGTAGAGAACCAGCGGAGTGCCGATACATCCAGTTTAGTCAAGAATAGTGAATTAAACCCGCCTTTCGCTTTACCAGTTGGACTCCTGTCTTTCTTGGTTATTCCGGGGGAGCAAAGAAAATACCCTTTTAAAACTCAGGCACACTGGGTGTTTGTCTTGTAACCTGTAAGAGGAAACAAACTGTAATAAGCTTACTGGGAAATCTTGTGGAGTTTGTCACTAAGCAGTTCTAGTATTCGGAGTGTAAGTTGTAAATTTTATTAGCCGTCCGGTTTTGCTTGAATTATTTGGTATTTCTACCAAAAAACTGAGTCTGTCACATCATTAGAAGAGAGCTTAAAAGTGGGGATGTTTGCCTCAAGGCCCCGTTCAGTAAGATTTAGTAAATGATTTTAAATTTGCCAACACTTTGTTGATTTATCCTATCTGTGGGTAAAAAGGTTCATGGTTAGTTAATAAATGAAACTGTCGAAAGAAAAAAAATAGTGAATTAAGACGACCGGGTTAAGAAGATTTTGTTTGTATGTTGATAACTTTCACCAGTGCCTTAGAAGTACTAACAGAGCCCACAAGTGTTGGCAGGTGGAGAAAGCTCTGGTACCCCTTCCACAGCCACCTTTGCATTTTGGAACCAGGGTGCTTTCCACTGTACGCAGGCGCTGGGGTTGTTGCTACCCCTCATTCTTTGTCGACTTGTCCCAAGCATTCTTGGTAACTTCAGTTCCCTTGCTCTTCATTCATGTTTAAATGTTTGTTAAGGGTCCTTTGAATGAAAGTCTCCACAGTTGGTGATGTGAAAAAGGTAAAGAAGAATTCAAGGAGCTTATGTTCTATAGTGAAGGGGTCACTCCTTTATTCAGTAAATATTTACTGATTGCCTGCTACGTGCCAGGGATTGTTCTAGGTACTGGGGATACAGCAGTGACCAGATTAAGTCCCTGCCCTCATGGAGTGCTTACATTTTATTGAAGGGAGGGGAAACAAAACAGTAATCAAACATGTCATATGCCGGGTGGTGGTAAGTGCTGTAGAAAAAAAATAAAGTAATATAAAGGGAATGGAGAGCAGAGAGATGTGCCACTTTTATATAGGGGATAAAGGAAGGCCTCTCCTGTTTAATAGGTGACATTTTAGCAGAGACTTAGGGAACGCTGAGGAGCAAGGCAAGTGAATACCTGCAAGAGTTTTCTAGGCAGGGGGAACAGCAGAATGCAAGGCCCATGGCAAGAGCATGCTTAGCGAGTTCAAGGAACGTCAGGAAGGGAGGGAAGGAAAGAGAAGCTGGGGGTTTGCGGGGGGAGGGGTCATATAGGGCCTCGTAGGCCACTATAAGGACTTTGCCTTTTTATTCAGTCGGGGAATGGGTTTGAGGAAAGCAGTGCCATAATCTGGCCAAAATTTTTACAGCATCATGCTAACTGTTGTGGTGAGAATAGACTTTTGTGGAGATGAGAGGACCAAAGGTGGAAAAGCAAGACCAGTTAGAAAGATACTGCAGTAATACAGGCAGAGATGACAGTGGCTTGGACTAGAGTGATAGAAGCGAAGATGGGAAACAGCAGTTGGATTCTGGATATATTTGGAAGGTAATAAGCCATGTTTATGAATAATTGTAATGCTTACCATAAAAGGAGTGTGAACAAAGTGGTATGAAACTGGGATCCAATCTGGCAGGGAATTAGACTAGACCTTGGGAGGTTTGAACCAGACTTTTGATGAATGAGTACAGTTGACTTCTTTTCAAGTTGAAATGTTAAGTAAGTGATTTCTTTTGGAATATGGAATTGCATTCAGACTGTCCATAGAATGTGTGAAATTTCAAATATCAGAAAAGGGAAATAAAAATTAGAAGATTTTGTAAAAACAAACATGTTCCCTTCACAGTCTTAAGTGTGTTGCCAGGTGCGTTTTATGCTTTCTAGGAGAAATTCAGCATAAATTGTTAAGGTTTGGGATCTGTCATTATTATTCCTCTAGCTCAAATAGGGTACAGACCCATCCTAACAGCGTTTTGTGTTTTACCAAAGACAAAGTACTATCACAAAATGTTAACAGCTAACATTAATTAAGGGAGGACGATGAAGGTAATTACCAACCAAACATTGTCAACTTCGGAAAAATTCTAGAAAAGATTTGAAATGACAGGTTAGAGGCTATATACCAGAGGCTGAATGGGCCATGTCAAAAAATCATCCATGAAAGAAATCCATGTTAACATGTGAAATAAAAGAAAAGCTGAGATGTTGTTGTCATTTTAAGACTTGTGCCTGAGGTAACAGGAATAAGATAATAGTGTTCCTGCGTCTCGTGCTTCTCAGAGCCGTGAAAGGCCGCAACTGCAGCCACTCCACATACTGTAAAGAGCACGGAACTTGGAGTCAAAGGGCTTAGGTCAGAGGTTAGTCTTTCTTCTTTAAAGATATTTAAATACTCTATTTTTAACAATTAACAGATAATATTTCTTGAGCTTATTGCGTGTCCAGCACCATGCTAAGTGTTTTCCATATATTCACTCATTTAGTTCTCTCGGGATCCCTTTAAGGTAAATGCTGCTGTTGGCTTCATTTTAGGGAGGCAGAATGTGTGACTAGAGGGATTAAGATATCTTGCCTCAAGTCACAGAGTAAGTGGCAGAGCTGAGATTCTAGCCCCGATCAGTCTGTTCAAAAGAGCCCTTTAGGGCTTCCCTGGTGGCGCAGTGGTTGAGAGTCCTGCCGATGCAGGGGACACGGGTTCGGGCCCCAGTCTGGCAAGATCCCACATGCCGCGGAGCGGCTGGGCCACTGAGCCTGCGCGTCCGGAGCCTGTGCTCCGCAACGGGAGAGGCCACAACAGTGAGAGGCCCGCGTACCGGAAAAAAAAAAAAAAAAAAAAAAGAGCCCTTTAACCATCACACCATATGACCACTTCTTGTTCATGTTGAGAGGATTTTCCAGACTGCAATGTATGATACAAATAAAAGTACAGTTGACCCTTGAACAACGCTGGGGTTAAGGACGCCAACCCCCCCAAAAAAAACTGAAAATCCACATACAACTTATAGTCAGCCCTGCATATACGCAGTTCCACATCCGCCAATGCAATCAACATGGATAGTGTAATATTGTAGTATTTACCATTGAAAAAAATCTATGCATAAGTGGACCTGTGCAGTTCAAACCTGTGTTGTTCAAGGGTCAACTGTAATCATCATTAAGATATTACATTCCAGCCCTCAGCTAACTGTTGTAATGGCAACTGAAAAAGTCGAACTTTCTTTCAAAATGTAAATTTGACATTTGTATACTGCTCTTGAAATCGTTCTGGCTCTGTTCTTTTTCCATGCTGTAGACACGCAGAAAGTCGTATGTCTTTCTACGCCCATTCTTTTGTCATCAAGGAGAAATCTAGTCTTTTGCCAGCTCTTTCATGCTGTAAATTTGTGAAACAAAACAAAGTCTACTAAATTAACAAGTAGAGAATAAAGAATTTAGTGAACAATATCTTGATAACTAGTTTCATGAATTCTCCCCAAACCACTAACACATTCCAAAAATTATACCAACAGATGAAGTAAGAGCGGTTCCTAAATAATTTATGGATGATGTTATAAGGAATCATTTGGAAACTTTTTGCAAGGTGATGCAATCTACCAGAATAACTAAAAGCAACCATAAGGTATTCCAATATTTGAAGATGCTGGCAACAAAATATTGCTCAGAGTCTGGTAGAGAGCCAATTTAGAGTTTGAATGGAAAACAAAGAGGTTTTCTATTTCATATCTCTTTAGATATTGATTTATGTTGGTTAGAATGTACCTTATATTAAATATAATACCAAATCCTCTGTATAACCTAGTGGGTTGTATAGAAACAAAAAACTAATTTCTGGAGTTATTTTGGTTTTAGTTCTTAAGCATTCAATATTTTAGTCTTAGAATCTCACTATTTCTGGTTTCAAAGGAAAGGTTGTTTACAGGGTTGTAGTGTTCTTGCCTATTTTTTACAGTTTAAAAGACTTCTAGGAGGAGTACTCTTCTAGTCGCCAGATGGGATTCTGCCCGATTCATGAACTGCCTAATAAAGCCAATTAAATCTTTAAAAAAAAAAAAAAAGACTTCTCAAATGAACATTATATATTTCTTCACCATCACCTTCCTCTTTAACCAGCTGAAGCACAATACAATTCTGGTGGTTTGATTTGTTATTACTAGGTTGTGTATGTGTGTCTTTGTTGAAAGTGGGGTGCAGAGTAATTTTATAAATCAGTGTACAAATGGAAAGATAAGCCCTTTTTATTTGAATTACAAATAATGTATGTTTGTAATGCTGCAAATGATTCTGATTTAAAATTTTTAATTTCAAAATAAGCATCTCAGAGTTGTTGAAAACATTAAATGTTATGTGTTACAGAAAATAAAGTTTAAACTAGCTTTAGTTTTACCTGAATTCTAAATGTTGGGAATTAATCAACTTTATTCATTTTACTTTCAAAACAGTAGTTTGAAATGCAGATAAATTCAAAGCTCTCATTTCATTTGAAACTGAAGCTGCCAGTTACTTTAACTATCTTAGGACTTCCCTGGTGGCGCAGTGGTTAAGAATCTGCCTGCCAGTGCAGGGGATACGGGTTCGATCCCTAGTCTGGGGAGATTCCACATGCCGAGGAGCGACTAAGCCCGTGCGCCACAACTACTGAACCTGCACTGTAGAGCTCAACAAGCCACAGCTGCAGAGCCCGTGTGCCACAACTACTGAAGCCCATGCACCCTAGAGCCCATGTGCCTCAACTACTGAGCCCACGCGCTGCAACTACTGAAGCCCGTGCGCCTAGAGCCCATCCTCCACAACAAGAAGCCCACGCACTGCAACAAAGAGTAGCCCCCACTCACCACAACTAGAGAAAGCCCACACACAGCAACGAAGACCCAACACTAGTAGTCTGGCTTCTCTAAGAAGAAAAATGTTTCTGCTTCCTGCACCTCATACTTTCTAATACATCACATTTTTTAAAGTTTTTTGTCTTATTACAAACATAATACATTTTTCTGCCATAGAAAATTAGAATATAAAAAATTAAGAAATAGAGAATGAAGGACTTAGTAATTAATATCTTGATAACCAGTTTCATGAATCCTCCAAAAACACTAACACAGCCTCCAAATTATACCAACAGAAGTAAGAGCTATCAATAATTACCTTAACTTTTAATAAAGAGCATTATTATAACTGAAGTGGGAAGAGCTATAAAGACTTAGAGAAGGGCCCACCCAGTACTAACATTCCACTCTTCCACCAGCTCCAACCTCTGCCTATTAACTTTATACCCCCAGACCCAGTGCCTGGAATTTTCAGCTTTTTTAGTTAATTCCTTGAGTTAAAGCAGTCCTTCTCTTACTTATTTTTCACTCATGTATTTCAGTCAGAGGCAAAGGAAACCCTAGGGGTGGGGAAACATAACCTAAAGAGGACATGGCTTGAGGCTGCCATTTGCTTTAAAATTGTACGTAATTTTGCATCATACTTCATAACATTGTTACTCTAGCAGTGATGTGTATTTTCCAGGAGTGTCTATCATGTTTATCCTGTAGCTTTGTATGCCCTGTGTCACAGAGCTGAGTACTACAGCTTGAGAAGCAGAAAGTTAGTATTTTTCCTTTGGTTTGTTCACTCAGAAAGTATTCAGTGAAGATCTGCTTTATGCCAGACACTGTGCTGGTGATATGGACACCACAGACCTTCATTTGCAGTGAGGTATGATAAGTACAGTAGTATCAAAACAAATTCTAAGGAAGGAGGATATAGTGATTAACTCTACCTTGAGATCAGATACAGAATCCTGAAACAGATGTGTCCAAACTGAATTTGGAAGGATTCAAAGTCTAAAAGTAGTGTCAAAATATAATTTTTTAAGTTAAAAACATGAGTCTTATATATAAACATTTAGTAATCATGTGTCAAAAATGTATTTAACTCATTAAGGAAAGAACCAACAAGATGATGAAGTTGATTCAAAGTAATATAGGAGAGATCAAAATCAATGAAAGAAAAACTGATGAAATAAGATTCCAAAATTAGCTGAAAACTGTAACCAGCTTTCCACTTCTGGCTAAGATAGAGTAACAGGGACCAGATTTACCCTTTCACCTGAAACAACAAAAAAAAGTGGGCAAAAATACATGCAGCAATGGTTTTAAGACTTTGGATATTAGGCAGTGAAGGACAGTGATCCCTGAGAGACAAGATGCAAACTGTTGCCCCAGATTATTGCCTGGAGAGAATTTCTAGGCATGGCCTTGGGAGAGGAAACCCAGGTAGAACTGGCAGTCTACCTGAATTGAGGGTAAGAAGCTAGGATTCGAGGAAGGCCAAGGCAGCTAGGACAGAGTACCAGAAGGTAGAGAGCTTCGTAGAGCCGTGGATATATACAGAGGATCCCCCTCCAGTCTGCAGCTGAATACTGATTGACACATAGTTGTGAGAAAACTCCCCAGGGCTGGGGCAGAGACTACCCAAAAGAATTGGAGGAATTTTTAGAGCTCAAACAGGACCAGTGACAGTTCCAGTTCCTCTCACCCAGAATGAAAAATCTCATAATTCATAGGCCATCCGGTAGAGTGCTCAGAAAGGTTTTGCCTCTAGGTGGGAAAAAAATTAACCAGAGACCAAATGAGTTTTAATACTGCCTTAAAAAGCCTAAAAGCAAGACCTGAAAGGATCAAGCTTTTCCCAGATAACTACATCCCAGGGCAATACTCAATAATATTTATAGGAATATAAAAATATCAAGCACCATGCAAGGTAAAATCCACTTAGTCTGGCATCCAATCCAAAAATATCAGGCATGCAAAGAAGCAGTATGCAACCCATAACGATTAGAAAAAAATCTATCAATTGAAACTAACCCAGAAATAACAGTGACATTAAAACATTTATTATAATTATTCCATATGTTTAAAAAAATTAGAGAAAAGATTGAGCAAATGAAGTAGAGACTGTGAAAAATATGTTTTTTAAAGAAGAACCCAAGTATAAGAGATTAGATACAGCAAAGAAAAGATTAGAAAAGAACTTTAAATAGCAATAGAAACTATTCAAAGTGTAACACAAAAAGGAAAAGAGTGAAAAAATGAGCATAGGGGTAGGACAACTTCACTTGGACTAATATTCATGAAATTGGACTCCCCAAAGAGAGGAGAGACAAATAAATGTTAGAAGAAATAATGGCCAAAATTTTTCCAAATTTGCTAAAATCTATGAACCCACAGGTGCAAGAGGCTCAGTGAACACCAAGCAAAAGAAACATGAAGAAAAACTACACCAAGAGGAACAAAGATAACAATGACATCAGATTTCTCATGGGAAGCAGTGCGAATAAGATGATGGTAGAGAAACATCTTTGATTTTTTCTTGAAGGAAACATTTTTTCTTGAAAGAAAAAACGTCAGCCTAGGATTCTATACCCAGCAAAAATATCTTTTAAAAATGAAAGTGGGGCTTCCCTGGTGGCACAGTGGTTAAGAATCTGCCTGCCAATGCAGGGGACACGTGTTCGAGCCCTGGTCCGGGAAGATCCCACATGCCATGGAGCAGCTAAGCCCACGAGCCACAACTTCTGAGCCTGCGTCCTACAACTACTGAAGCCCATGCGCCTAGAGCCTGTGCTCTGCAACAAGAGAAGCCACTGCAATGAGAAGCCTGCGCACTGCAGTGAAGAGTAGCCCCTGCTTGTCGCCACTAGAGAAAGCCTGCGCGCAGCAACGAAGACCCAGTGCAGCCAAAAATAAATAAATAAAATAAGTTTATTTTTTAAAAAATGAAAGTGATAGGAAGACTTGTTCAGACATAGAAAGGCTGAAAGAATTCGTCAAAAGCAGACCTACACTACAGGAAATGTTTAAGGAAATCATCAGGCAGAAGAAAAATTATACAGATCATAGATGCAGATGTAGATCAATGCAAAGAAATGAGGAGCATCAGAAATAGTAACCATATGGTTAAATATAAAATGCATTTTTCTTATTACCTAAGTCTCTTTGAAAAGTGACTGGCTATTTAAAGCAAAAATAATGGGAATTCCCTGGTGGCCTAGTGGTTACAATTCCAGGCTTTCACTGCTGTGGCCTGGGTTCAATCCCTGGTCAGGGAACTGAGATCCTGCAAGCCATGATGTGTGGCCAAAAAACAAACAAACACTGTTAAAAACAATAATAATAAAGCAAAAATAACATGTATTATGAAGTTTCTAACATATGTAGAAGTAAAATGTATGACAAAAATAGCTCAAAGACTGTATAATATACTCTTGTATGGTTCTTCTATTATGCATGAAGTGGTATAAGAACACTTGAAGGTGTGATAAATTAAAGATGTATACTATAAACTCTAAAGCAACCACGAAAAACGTTCAACAAAGAGCCAGTAAGCCACCAAAGGATGTAAAAGAATCCTAAAAAATGGTCAGTCTAAAAGTAGGCAGAAAAATAAGGAAAAGGGAATAAAGTACAGATGGGACAAATAGAAAAGAAACAGCAAGATAGTAAACACGTCAATCATAGTAATCATATCAATAATCATAGTAATCATATTAAACACAAATGGTCTAAACACTCCAATTAAAAGGTAGAGATTATCAGATTGGATGAAAACGCAGGACCAAACTATATACTGCCTACAAGGAACCTACTTTAAATATAAAAACATTGCTCTTCCCATTCTCAAGAGCTTAAAGCAGTCTGTTGTATCAAAATCAAATTCTGTTGTCTAGGTATTAGCACCTTGTCACATTGGGCCATTCCTATCTGTTATTCTCTTAGCATTTTCCTTGTAGTGGACTACCTAGTCTAATTTCCTTAAATTTCTGCCACACCCTGGACCTTGTTTATGCATTGTTCCCTCTGAAGACTCCTTCACAACTCTCAAGTCTTCTCTGCTTATCCATAACTTTTCATCTGTATTTATTCAAGCCCAATTTTGACTGACCTGTTCCATGAGTCAAGCCCCATAGTAACTAACAGTTATGTCATAAATCATGGAATGTCAGAGCTCTCAAGAACAGTAAAGAATTTCCCGTTCATTCCCCCTTATTCTATAAGTGAGAAAACCAGTGAGGTTACATGGCCAGCCCAAGTTTATACAAGTGTAGTGGTAAGTTTGTAGTAGGACCAAGACATATTGTTTTCCCTAATTGTACATTTTTTATGTTACGATTCATGTGCATGGCATTAATATTTGTGTACATATTTCATGTGCCTGTCTTATTTCCCAAATTAGGCTGTAAACTACCAGTAAACATACTTAATTAGTATTCTAATGCTTAGAAAAGTGCTGGATATATAAACATAGAGTCTAAATTGAAAAGATTAAAAAATAGAAGTAATTCATTGGTTTTTACCAATGAAACACTGACAGTTAATTTCCCTCCATAGATTAACTAAGATTCAAAATAGATCTTCTAACATACCTATTTCCAAATCTTGGTACTCATATAAAATAAGCTGAATTTAGTACCTTTATATCTATTGATTTTTTTCGACAGTAATATAAACTCTGTTCATTATATTATCCACAAGTATTCACAGAGTCCTGTGCTATGTGATACAGTAGCTACTAGCTTTTTAAATTTAAATGAATGAAAATTAAATAAAATTTCAAATTCAGTTCCTCAGTCACTCTAGCGAAACTTCAAGTGCTTAATAGCCACATGTGCCTAGCAGCTACTGTATTGGACAGCATAGATAAAGAACATTTCCATCATTGCACAGAGTTCTACTGGTCTAGAATTTCTCATACAATGATGAGTTGTTTTGCCTACAGAAGAATCCAGGGATTTTTACAGGAATCACATTGATGAGTCAACCATTCTGGTAACCTGACAGCATCTCTAATGTTTCATTAGTAATTTTAGCAGCTGTCCCATCACCAGCATGGACGTATATGTCCCCATCCTCAATGGTGCAGGCTTCTACAGTTGGGTACACAAGATAATCCATTGAGAAGTAAGAAGAAAATAAGCTTATATTTCATATTTTACCTTCTCTTTAAATTCATATTTATGTATTTTGATATGCTAATTGTGATATTATATGTAAATAAATATACATATGATGAGGTATCTGCTCAAAATATTTTTAGTTACTGGGATGAATAATCAAAGTATAGAAACCACTTCTCTAGTGCCCCATTGGTAAGGCTACCCAGTTGCTCCCTGCTTTGCTTCTGTAGCTGCTTTCATCACACACTGAATTCATGTTTTTTGGCTCTGTGTTCATACTCCTCAAAAGAGGATCTGATTGGATGAGCCAGTCACCATCCAGAATCGGGTAGTTGGACAGAGCTCTTGATTCAAGACAATTCATAAACCCCTTGCCAGCCTCGAAATGGTGACTTTAATTAAAACACCCAAACCCAGTTCATTTCGCTGTATCACGGTGCTGGAGTTACAGAATACAAATCATGAAACCTGTGACTAAGGAGCCTTTCCAAAGAAGGCAGTGAGCTTGACAGGTACACTGGACCTCCTTTTAAAAGTAAATTATGACTGTTCCAAAAAGGAAAGTCAGAAAATGAAGTCTCTGACTACCTTTATACTCCTTTCCCTGCTGATAGGATATAGAGACTGGTAGGCAGAGTAATGACCCCCCCAAAGATGTCCATGTCCTAATCCCCAGAAACTGTGACTATATTATCAATACCTTATATGGCAAAAGGAACTTTGCAGGTTTGTTCAAGTTAAGGACCTTGGATGGGGAAATTATCCTGGAATGTTCAAGTGGGTCCAATATAATCAATCACAAAGGTCCTTATAAAAGGGAGTGCAGGTGCCAAGAGTCAGAAAAAGGAGATAATGTGACCACAGAACCAGAGATTGGAGTGATGTGCTTTTTGAAGGTGGAGGAAGAAGGGACCATGAGCCAAGGAATGCGGGAGACTTCTAGAAGCTAGAGAGGCAAGGAAACAGATTCTCCCCTGAAGGCTTCAAAAGGAATGCAGCCTTGCTAACATCTTGATTTTAGATTTCTCACGTCCAGAATTGTAAGAAAATTAATTCGTGTTGTTTTAAGCCACTAAGTTTGTGGTAATTTGTTACAGCAGCAATAGGAAACTAATACACATGTTGATACTCACATTCTACAAAGCTTTTATTAAGCATTTTCTACATGACAGGCACAAAAATATGGTTCCATTTTTTTTTAAACCTCTTCTATAAAGCTGTTGAAGAGCTAGATTAATGAGTGCTTTTTATTTTGGGTAGACTCCTAATTCAGTATGCTTTCAGTTGCTAGTAAAATAATGAATTTATTGGCTGCAAAAATTGAAAAGTGCAAAGGTTGGGCAGCTCTCAGGGCTCGGGCTTCATTTCTCTGTGAATCTCTCTGCTCTGTTCTTTTCCCATTGTCAGCAACATCCTTGAGTTTCCCTCATCTTGGGATGGCTACCAGGAACAGCCGGGGCTGTGTGCTGTAAACTATTCTGCATTAAAGTGACTAGAAAAGGGACTTCCCTGGTGGTCCTGTGGTAAAGAATCCGCCTTCCAGTGCTGTGGACATGGGTTCGATCCTTAGTCAGGGAACTGAGCTCTCACATGCCACGGGGCAACTAAGCCCACACGCCACAACTACTGAGCTCGCGTGCCTCAATGAGAGAGCCCATGTGCCGTAAACTACAGAGTGCATGCACTCTGGACCCCGCGCACCACAGCTACAGAGCCCATGCGCCCTGGAGCCTGTGTGCCACAACTAGAGAGAGAAAACCCACATGCCACACAACTAGAGAGAAGCCCATGCTGCAACAAAAGATCCTGCATGCCTCAGTGAAGACCACGGGTGCTGCAACTAAAACCTGATGCAGCAAAATAAAAAATTAAATATTTTTAAAAAATAAAATGACTGGGAAGAATTCGGTGTGTTGTTAAAGTTCAGGACAGTCTTCAACTGGGATTGGGGTCAATCTCACGCAAATTGCTTGGTTACTTTACTCAATAGGGGAAGGGGGGACTTCCTGGGCAGTCCAGTGGTTAAGAGTGCCTTCCAATGCAGGAGGCGTGGGTTCAGTCCCTGGTTGGGGAACTAAGATCCCACATGCCATGGGGTGCAGCCAAAAACTTAAAAAAAGAAAAATAGGGGAAGGGGAGGTATTATGATTCCTCTTGGAAAATCTGGGTGCTTTTAGGAAGGGGAAAGGATATTGATAAATAATCAAGAGCTTGTCATACCAATAAAAGATCATTGTAATACCTTAAAATAATGTTAGCTTAACATGTTACCTTGTATAATGCTTCAGTACTAAAATCTATCAATTCTTATGTATCATCAAAGGTTCTGGATGTGTCTCCTATTTAATGCATCATTCAGAAGCATTTCAGAGAAAAATCTGAAAGTTCAGAGTCTCAGGAAAGGTGTCTTTCTCTTTTTTTTGCCCCTTAGTGCTAACTACTACACACAGTTTGATGACCTGCTTTACTGACCTGTGAGGATTTCTTATATTCTAGTATTGGATTCTTAGGCTTATCATATCCCTATGGTCCTAGTTGCAAAGAATTAGGCTCTTTCTTTAAAAGCTTGACTCTTGTCAAGCTTTCTCATATAAACATCTTCTTCATGTAACAGTTATTATTTCTGTCATCTGTAGTTAAGGTATTTGATTACTTGAGCAAAATAGAGATGTTTGGCATTTGGGATGTTAAGAGATTTATGGTAGACAGTCACATTTCAAAATCTTCAAAACTGACTTCGTAAAAAAATAAAACTGTCTCATTTCTTATACATAAAACCAAGTGTAATATTAAGGAATATAATGATTATCTCTAGAGAAAGAAGAAAATCAAATATTTTCACTTTCATATATACTAAGTCAACATTAGACTTCAGTTACCTGACAGATTCCTCCAGCAATAATTGATAAATTTATAATTAACTTGTATTGTTAGTAGTGAGTGACTAATCCTGTAAAGTGCTGTGAGAGACAAGATAAAGGACCCTTAAAACGTATCATTAGTTGAAAGAGGATTGGAGGATTATATTATTTGTACTAGTTTGCTATGTAGTTTTTTGAAAGAGCTTTACATAGTTTATCATAAGTTGCTTTTAGCAAATAGTTTTTTTTTTTTTTTTGCGGTACGTGGGCCTCTCACTGCTGTGGCCTCTCCCGTTGCGGGACACAGGCTCCGGACGCGCAGGCTCAGCGGCCATGGCTCACGGGCCCAGCCGCTCCGCGGCATGTGGGATCTTCCCGGACCGGGGCACGAACCCGCGTCCCCTGCATCGGCAGGCGGATTCTCAACCATTGCGCCACCAGGGAAGCCCCAGCAAATAGTTTTGACTTTTATAATGTGCAGATGACTTGCAGCTATAGGAACTCTAGCACCTTAAGATTTTTGCTAATAATTCAGATCATTGTCTGTACAGTAGAATCACCCACAAACTCTGAAAAAATACCCAGAAAAATCTCCCAGAGGTTTTGATTCAGTTTCTCAGATGGGGTTTGTGGCCACAATTGAGAACCATTAATTTAGAGGATTTTGAACATCACACAGATAGGGCACAAGCTTGTAACTTTAGAAAAAGGGATGGAATTTGTAAGGTCATAGACAAACAGTACAAATAAATGTTCATAACAAGTTGAACAGTCGTCCTACATTTAGGACAGTGGGTGCTTAATCCATATCAGAGAAATGAAATCTTAATTTACTTTTAAAGCCTACAGGTAAAAAGAAAGTATATCTTACTCTGAAAAGCTGTTTTTACATTCCAAAGCAATCTCACATTTATTAACTTTTCTCATCCGTACATTTAGAATTTTGAACAATACTCAACTGCTCCCCCAGTCACAGAAGAGAAGCAAGAACTACATAGCAGACTGGCAGTAATATTGGGTCAAGTTAGCACGAGAAATAATATTTTTCAAAGTATAATATGTGAGCCAGTTCAAGTAAATAGTAAAAAGAGTTATTCAGTAAGTGGTGTTGGGACAATAGGCTATCCCACTTGGAAAATAAAGCTACACAGGATAAATTCCAGACGGATCAAAGAGTTAAATATAGAGATAGAGAATTCAAAAGATAATTTAGAGCGTGTGTGTGTGTGTGTGTGTGTGTGTGTGTGTGTGTGTGTGTGTGGTACGGGGGCCTCTCACTGCTGTGGCCTCTCCCGTTGCGGAGCACAGGCTCCGGACGCGCAGGCTCAGCAGCCATGGCTCACGGGCCCAGCCGCTCCGCGGCATGTGGGATCCTCCCGGACCGGGGCACAAACCCGTGTCCCCTGCATCGGCAGGTGGATTCTCAACCACTGTGCCACCAGGGAAGCCCAGTTTAGAGCATTTTAAATTGTAATCGTGGAATGGGGAAGGTTGCTTCTTAGGCAAAACCCCAAATCGAGAAGTCATAAAAGGAACTATTGAGGGTGTACCTTAGTAGGTAAAGACTTAAACTTTGATTTCAAACAAGTTAGTTCATTTTTATTTGTTTTTTTTTTTAATAGCTGTATGATCTTGGAACTAAAAATATACTATAAATACCCAAAGGTTGTTTAATCAAGGATATACATATTCAATGAGACATCATTCTTTGCCTCTCAAGTTGGCAAATGTTAAAAAGGGTTGGAAAGGGTGTGGTGAAAAAAGAGCACAGTCCTTCCTATTCTGTTGGTGGAGTATCAGTCAGTACAGCCTGTTTTGAAGGGTGACTCAGCAGTATCTATTAAAAGTTAAAATGAGTATATACTCTGACTCAGCAATCTCAGTTCTAAATATCTATCCTAGAAAAATAATAATACATTTAAAAAGAAGTAGGTACTAGGATTTTTACATTGGCATTGTTTGAAATAGATAAAAACTGATATTCTGAATTCGTACCAATATGGGGATTAACCTTTTGAGGAGAAGTGGAGAACAGGAGTTTTATGGTTTTTTGGTTTTTTTTTTTAATCTATAGGTATCTGTAATTTTGCTGTGAAAAACTACTGAAAATGGTTTTAGGCAATATTTTCCCTAAAAGTTGTCAACTCATTAATGTTTTCCAGTAAGTAGCAGTTGTAAGGCATAACTGCTTTCAATCAAACATTAGTGTGTGGAGTGTCTTTCTATAAGCCAGTTTTATATCCATTTATATTCCATTTTTGCAGAATGGAAACAGACTGTAATCCCATGGAGCTGAGCAGTGTGTCAGGATTTGAAGAAGATGCAGAACTTAATGGCTTTGAAGGAACTGATATGAAAGACATGAGACTGGAAGCTGAAGCAGTTGTAAATGATGTTCTCTTTGCTGTTAACACCATGTTTGTCTCAAAAACCCTGCGCTGTGCAGACGACATGGCCTATATCAATGTGGAAACAAGAGAAAGGAATAGATACTGCCTGGAGCTCACTGAAGCCGGGCTCAGGGTAAGTTATTTTCTCTTTAGGAAAAAAAAAAAATTGCATCTTTACCACTTAATCAAAAAGGGCCGGGAGTCACGGAGTGGCAGAGTGTTAGATGAGAAGCTGACACTCAGTAGCTTCTAAGTTTTTTTAGGGAAAGCTTTTTCCCTAGGAATTTTTATTAACACTAAAGTCTTTCAGCCAACATGGGAGAATTGGATTTTTTGAAAAAGAAAAAACATTTGATTTGCAGAGTATTTTGTTGTAACCATCACCCCCCAGATTAACTTATTTCTTATCTCTAGCTAAATATGTTTACCAGAATTATGCATTCTCTGCATTGGATGAGTTTTGCAGCCATTGTGTTGACTATTTTCCCACCTCTTATAAATGTCTCTTCTATTGAAACAACATACTTGAGGGAATTCCCTGGATGTCCAGTGGTTAGAACTCTGTACTTTTCACTGCCAAGGGCCCAGGTTCAACCCCTGGTCAGGGAATTAAGATCCCGCAGGCCGTGTGGCACAGCCAAAATAAATAACCTTCTATCTTGGTCAAAAATCTCTGACTTTTCTGTTTCTATATCTGTTAAGGATAGTTCTCCCAAAGATACGCAGTATCATAAAGTAGAGCACAGGGTTTAAGCAAGTAAAAATGTCATGTGATACATTAAACAAGCACATGAACATCTCTTTATTTCACTAGATTCAATTTACCTAAGATGTATGTGATCGAGTGTTCTGTGTATCCCTTGATAGAGGATCACTTACATGGAAGCCGATTGCAAGGCCAGCATCGTCATTACCCTTAGTTCCCCGACGGCTGAGGCTGGGCTTTGGGAGGCTTTGGGAGTTGTCCCGGAGTTAACTGGTATTTGTGCTCCCCTTCCTAAATTTGTACCAAAAACTTGCAATCTTTAGAAGTGGAAGTTAAATAGAAATAGGCAAATTGAAAGTAGAGATAAATGACCCCAGGTAAATTAATTCTGTCTGACACTGTTTAATTCTAGTGAGGTAGGAAAGGTTCTAATGAGAGTCAGAAGTCTTACATGTGAATTTAAGTGACCTGGGTGAGTCAGTCAACCTGAGTCCCTACTTCTTTATCTGTAAGTTGGAGATTAAAAAAAAAAAAACTGAAAAGGATTTGGGGGATGGTTATGTGAATAAAGTTTGCAGAAAGATCTGGATCAGTTATAAAACCTGGCATGTAAGTACTCAAATATTTATTTTTCAGTCTGATTCAGTTGACATTTATTGAGTAACTATCCTGTGTCAGGAATTAGAAATCAAACCATGCGAATAAGACATGATCCCTGTCCCCAGGTAGACCACAGTCTAGTGGGGATAAGAGAGGGGCAAACAAAATTGTAATATGTTGTAGAAAGTGCTGGGACAGAGCATGGTCCCGAAGTGGTGCAATAACAACAACTCTGCTTCTATTTCTAGCATAAACTTGCATCTCCTGTGGCTTGACTAGATGTCATAAAATGTGGGGTTCATATGGGGAATTCACAAGCTTTAGTGAAGTCAGCTAAACCTAAGTTGATTTTGCCCTGCACTGTGCTGGTGAACCATGATATAGGTCTTATAATCTTGTTGAAGAAAAAAGCTTTAGCTGTGTTTAAAGGGAGAAAACTCACAGAAGCACACAGAATAACATTCCCTTTTATCTCACAAAGTTGAGCAGATAAGTAATGTATTAGTAATGAAAGTGGCATTTCAGATGACTACTTACAAAGCAGAATGAAAACTTTAAATAAATTTTATAATTCTTTATACAAAGTCCAGATCACATAAATTATGATAAAAATATGGGCTAATAATACTGTAGTAATAATAAATATATTTATTATAGTACCTTTATAAAAAGACCCTCAATATATGTGGAATTAAATAGAAGCTTGGGGACCACTGGTGGTCCAGTGGTTAAGACTCCGTGCTTCCAAGGCAGCGGGCACGGGTTCGTTGCCTGGTCAGGGAACTAAGATCCCATATGCCGTGTGGTGCAGCCAAAAAAAAAACCAAAATAAATAGAAGTATGTTTTATTTTATTTATTTATTTATTTTATTTATTTATTTTTTTTTGTGGTACGTGGGCCTCTCACTGCTGTGGCCTCTCCCGTTGCGGAGCACAGGCTCCGGACGCGCAGGCTCAGCGGCCACGGCTCACGGGCCCAGCCGCTCCGCGGCATGTGGGATCTTCCCGGACCGGGGCACGAACCCACGTCCCCTGCACCGTCAGGCGGACCCTCAACCGCTGCGCCACCAGGGAAGCCCTGCATAGCTTTTAAAATTCTTTCTGTATTTTATTTTCCTTCAGGATCAAGAGTAGGTAAAACAGACCTTTTAAATTTTGAGAAAAAAATTATGATGAGAGCATTTTGCTGGTGGTGTTCCTGTACGTTATGAATTGCTTAAATATTACAGGTTGTATTAAAAATATGTGTATTCTGACTATTGATGGAGAAACACATAATGTCAGAGAATGACCCATGTAAAAACTTGGGGGTTTTTTTTGCTTTCTGTACCAAGATGAAATCTGATTATGTATTCACTCCTGCATTTCTCTTGTAGGTGGTAGGTTATGCTTTCGACCAGGTGGATGATCATTTACAGACTCCCTACCATGAAACAGTCTACTCCTTGTTGGATACACTTAGCCCCGCCTACCGGGAAGCCTTTGGAAATGCACTCCTTCAGAGACTGGAAGCGTTGAAAAGGGATGGCCAGTCATGACTAAGCTCCGTCCTGTGAGAGAGGCCACTGCTGGCACAGTGTTGACCGAAAGCTTGCAGTTCTGCCAGATGGTCATAGTAGACAATGCATCTTTGATTTTGTGTCTTTATCACTTTGTGCCTCACATTTAGGCTTTTGATTCAGAACTTGATTGACTAATGAATTGTCTTTCTTAGTTTGTGATCCATTAAGGAAATCCTGAGGCCATTGCTGTGACACCGTCATTAAGACATTCAGATTTCTTCATATAGTATCTCTGGCATTCTGAAAACCTAATCAGTATTTCATTCTCTTATTGCAGGACTTTGATGCTGCCAGCACTCTCTCTTACAGAGGAAATTCTAGAATTGCACAGTAATATAGGAAATAAACTAACTTCAAACTTTGATTCAGCTTACTAATCAGGGGTTTGCTACTAGCTTGGACTGACTTTGTAGTAATTATTTTGCTACTAGCCTTATTGGAAACAAATTATCAACTGGTTTCCACTGCACAAATTTTGAAATTCACTGCTTCATGTAATCTATTTATATTATTAATATGGACTGATAAAGATGAATTCTATATTACGTAGCTAGTATTACATGAAGAACAGGTACTGAAATAGTACTGTATTCCTGTTTGCAACAGCCAGCCAAGTAAGAGGACAAACCGTTAGCAAATGAATGCAACAATTACTTGTTTCCAAGTTATTTAAGCACATAAGCAAATATAGGAACAGGCTCCATTCTTTTCCTAACAAAAAGCATCTTCAGTGTGTGTGATTTAAAAGAAAAAAGACTCTGATTTCCTAGAAAACAGTATTTTGGCCTGTGTTGATTCTTATTATGAATGTTTGTTTACATGATGTACAGTATATATTCAGAAAGTATTTTTGCTTCAACGTTTCCTTTCTATGATGTAGCGCTTTGGTATTCCCACAGCACCCCTCCTTCCCCAACAGATGTACAGTGTTCTGTCTCAATGCTAAATCTGCAGTGTCATATGAGTGCATTGTATGGGTTTGAAACCAAAGGATGAATGAAGCATTCAGAGACTTAATATTTGAAAAATGGAGACTCTGTATTTTATATTTTATTACAGGTACTAATATTTATAAAAATAAACTATACCATGCTGCTACATGTTTTCAAGTACATGTTGAATAATAAGCATTGGGGAGTTGTTTTTTTAATACTCGTCTAAAGCAGCAACTATAGAAATGTTGAACTAAAATTGCACATCTGGACACACGTTCATAATTTGTCATTTGAAGACTTTTAAAAATCATTATTAAATAATAGGTACTTTTAGGCTCTGAAGATCATGTAGACCAGAGCAAGTTAAAGTTTGGTTTGGGTCACTATTCATTGTCAGAGTTTATTGGAATGCTTAAATGATGTTTGATAAATGAACATTCATCCTCAGCTTTATTTTCAGATGCTGAAGTGTTTGGGTAATGAAGTCTAACTTCAGGTTGAACTTTCTCATGCTTAATCTCAGGCTAAATGTAAAGGATATTTGTAAAGTCTGAATAAAATTCTGTTTACTAATTTTGAGTTAAGTATGAAGAAAAGTGATTGCATGTTTAAAAATTGAAAGCGTTCGTTTTGTGATAAACGTTTGATTCCGAGAGATTCCGTTGCCATTTTTGAATTCTGTATTGTTCCATTTCGGTGTGAAGTGATTTGCTCTTTTTATTACTCTGAAAGAGCAACAGAGAGAGAAGACATTAATAATAGAACTACACATATCAAAACCTCCACTAGATATTAAAACCTTCATTTTACCTAGATTTTTAAAAGAATTTAACCAGATAAATGAAGCCTTGATTTCACTTCCAAAAGAAAAAGAGAGAATAAGTAGCTCTTACAAGTCAGTAAGAAAAAAATGAGAATAAGGGGCAAATAATATGATCAACTCAGAAAAATATACAGATGTCCAGTAACCACTTGAAGGGTGTTCGACCAGACCAGTAATTCAAGAAAGGAAAATAGGCTTAGCTGTGTTGAGCCGTTTCACCTAATAATTTCATAGTTTCTCGTATTTAAATATAATATATCAATAACGATTTAGTGAGAGGCATAGTTACACTCTATTGGAAGATATATTGGTGAAACCTTTCTGGAAAATTGTGGTAATAAAGCCTTTACAAAGCTTATAACTTCTGTGCTGGTAACAGCCTAGAAATCTAGCATAGCGACATGATTGAGCAGAAGATATACAACAAGGATGTCATTTTCGCTAATGAAAAATTGAAAAGGCTCTAAAAAGTGGTTAAGTTGTGCCAGATCCTCTTGATGGAAAAAAATGCAGCCATTAAAATTGGAGAAAATCATACTACAGGAAAAAAGGGATTTAAAACTACACTTGAAAAATAATCTTATATGTAACAGAAGGAAAAATGAAATAAACTATCCTACAGTGTTAATATAGTACTCATCACTAGGTGGTAAGATGGGTCATTTTCATTTTCTTTTTCATATTTTCTACATTAGCTTTTATATACTGATTAGAGAAGGGAAATGCAATAGATGACGGTGTTCAAACCAGCTGAAGAACATCCTTTTCTAGCAAAAGCACCAATCAACCTGTGCTGAGCTGTGCTTGTTCTCCCAAGATCCTTGAAGTGGCAGTGTGATTATGAAGAGAGTGCACACCTCATTTCCCACGATGACACTCTTCCCACCGTTCCTCCAGCTCCAGAATCAATCATTATACATCCCACACAGCGAATCAGCAGCTACTGGGGTACTGAGCATTCATTCGCTTCTCCCATCACAACACTGCACTATTCTCTCGCCAGTGTTCAAAAACTCGAAATGTGTGGTTTGATTGTAAAGGGGGAACAGGGTAGGAAAACAGATTCTGATGTGCTACGTTGACTTAAGCACTCTGCCTTTTACCCCTTCATTTTGTGTGAGACATGTCCAGCTGAGACTTGGACAGGTTGTGGCACTTTCTCAGCAGCCCACCTTGTGAGCAGGAGGGTACGGTCAGAACCCATGTCTTCTGACTCCACCAACCGTCCCCATGTGTGTCAATAAAAGTATCCCCTGAACGTTGTGGTTACATGAAAGCTGATTTTGAAAGAGGAACCAGAGGACTATACTCAATATCTCGTAATAACCTATACATGTAACCGAATCACTCTACTGTACACCCGAAACTAACAGCATTGTAAATCAACTGTACTTCAATAAAAACTAAAATATAAAAAAATTTTTTAAAGAGGAAAGGAATAACAGGAGAAGAAAGATCCCTTAGTTGGCATAATAGAATTGATCAATAGAATCTTCTTTCCTAACCTACCAATGTGATATAAAATTCTCTGGAAGCCATCCCCTTGTAACTGGCTCATTTACATGTTATCAGTAATGTAAACAAGAATGAAAGAAAAATGAGTTACAGTAGCATGACCGGTTGAATAAAAGTACTTACCTGCTTAACTGCATGTCAATAGGGTCAAACTGAAAATCTGGAAATGAGGCAACTAGTGAACTCTAGAATATTTGATCCAAGAGACCTTTTGAAAGAATGCTGAAGAGTATGTATTCCATCAAGTTTTGTACTGGTCTTACATGAGTATTTTTACATTTAAATTGACAGCACTTTTTTGCTGATACTAAAAGTGTTGCTGTGAGCAAGCTGTTCCCAAATTAAGTCTGCAAAATTTCAAAGTTATTTTATCAAAACAGAAGTTTCAATGAGACATATGTATAAAAGGAAAGGGAGTCGGGGTGGGGACGAAAAAAGGAATGAAAAACTCCCATTGGTAGAAGTGTGCTTCAGCGTTGCAGAAAAAAAGCAATTTCACTTTTGGAGACCACTTCAGAAGGTGCTTTCATATATCTTGTTTAATCCTGACCGCCCTGTTAGGTTGGTGGTTTCACCCCTGTTTTACAGCCAATTTAACAGCTTGCGTAAGGTTGAAAGGTTGGCCCCAGTCCCCCACAAATGGCTGCAGAGCTGGAAGTCAAAGCCTAGTCTCCCAAATGCCTGAGTGCCCAGAACCTCCAGGCTGTCTGGAGCTCCCTGGCCATCTCCAATTTCTGAGGCAATCAGTATTTAAAAAAAAAAAAAGAAAAAAATGTACACAGTCAATCCATGTGTTAAATATTTACATTCAACAAGTTAATGTTTAAAGCACAAAAATATTTACTATTCTAAGATAACAGGATATATATATATATATATAGTCCACCACGACCTTTGTGGTTCTGTGATAAGACCAATCGAATGGCATCTTTTAATTTGTCGGTTTATCTCGGCAGCTGCGTGTCTAACCTGATTTGGAAAGGGGCAAAGTCTGAAGTCTATCCCTTTGTCAGTGGGAGTGAATCCCCGGCACAAACGGCTGCTGGTCACTCCCAGCCCGGCCCCGGAACTGCTAAACCAGTTGAGCCCCGTGGACCAGGCAGCGACTGGCAGCACACGCTGGGGACCGCACCGTGACCCCTAAACTCCGTGGCAACAGCCATTCTTCGCAGTTGAGGATTACGTCACGCCCTCCTGGTCAGGCCGCCCCACAGGGGCACGTTAATTCACTCCAGCATTTCAGGGGAAGCCTAGGCTTGCGGGTTTTACCTTTTCATCAGATTCATCAGTATTTTTAGTGCTCCGTGTCGGGTGGACACTGGGACGTGTTTCCGGAGTTACCGAATGAAAGAGAGGAAAGGGACGCAGGGCGCGCCCTGCCCGAGGGCCCCCGGCGTGAAGCAGGGGAGAGTGGGGCCCGGGTGGGGACGCCGGCCTGCCTGGCGCCCTGGGCAGGGAAAGCACTCCTGGCGCAGGAAACCGGAGGCCCCGCCCCCCGCCCCGGGAACGCCCCGCCCCGCGCCCTAGCCCCAACCCCGGAGGGCCGCCTGGCCTCATTCCTTGGCAACCGAAAGGACGCTTTCCCCTTAGCAACCAGCGAGGCTCCCTCCATGGCTGAAGAAGAGGAAGTCGTTACCCGGACGGAGAAAGTTATCCGGATCCAGAGGGTGTTTATAAACCTGCTGGACTCATACAGCAGCAGAAACATCGGGAAGGTGAGTGGCGGTGGATCACAGCAGAACCCCAGCCCCCGAACCCAGAGAGGGCCTGCACCACCGGGCGCTATCAGGGCCTCCCCTAAGGGACCCTCCCTCGTCCTGGGCGCGGCCAATGCCCCCTGCTCCCCAGTCTGCACCAGGCTAGACAAGCGCCCCACCTGGAAGCCCAGGTGTTTGGAGATCTCCGTTCCAGCCGGGGTTCCTCCCCTGTTCATAAGAGGAAACTGAGGCTTCGAGGCAGAAATGGGCTTGCCCAAGATCACTTAGCGAGTTGGGGGCAGGACCTGGACATAGGGCCAGGTCTCCGACCTCCTAACCGGGTTCTCTTTCCATTCCCGCCAACTCGTCTGAATCAGGCAACTGACGGAAAAAGAAGTCCAAACCTAAATGCAATAACAAAGCATTAAAAAAGACAGGAGTAGTATGAACTTACCTGTGTCTTTCAAAAAGATAGATACAAATATAGAAAAGATAGATAGATAGATAGATAGATAGATAGATAGATAGATAGATAGATAGATAGATAGACAACCTAAATACAGAAAACGTCTCAAAGGATACACAAGACACTTAAACCGTTATCACCTCTGGAGGATGGGAGTCACTCATTCATGAGCTCCTACTAAAAGGCTGGCACAGTAAGTAAGACCAAAAAAGGTTTTGACCTTTGAAGACCCTGCCCCTCTGGAAGGAGACAGACAATAAATAATTACTAGAATAAACAAGATATTTCAATAGGTGATAAGTACTCTGAAGGAAAGAGAATAGAAGAGGTGGACTGGGGGAAGAGAGCAGCTGCTTTAAATAGAGTTGCATGAAGGAGCTCTCTTGAAAGTTGACATCTAATCTGACACACACAAGATGAGGGTCCAGCCCGAGGAAATAGTTTCCAGAGGGCACGGCAAGGGCAAAGGTTGCAGAGGACAGAGTGGTGAGGGTGCAGTGAACCAGGGACTCCAGGGGACAGCAGGCACCGTGCCCAGGACCCATGTGGCTTTGGGGCCCACACAAATGTTATAATTTCTCTTAAAATAGGAAGGAAGCAAATTAAATTTTAGAGTCAAAGATAGTGTGTCATTATAGATATACAGTCATAAAATATCATTTTTAATATACTTTTGGAGGAAAGGGGCCGTGAAAGTCAAAATGTGGCCCAGCTCAGCAACTAAACAGTGCCTCACACGTGGTCAGCAGTTCATCGATATTTATCGTGTAAATTAACAAGGCAGAGTCAAGCCCAAAGGCCCAGATCTTGTGGGGCTTTGGTCAGGAATTTGGTTTATGTTCTAAATCCATTGATAGCCATTGGAGTACTTAAAAAGGGATGTGACGTGACGTGATTGAAATTAGGAGAGAGGGAGGGAAAAGAATTTAACTTTTTACTTTATCCCCTTTTGATCTCTGATTATTTTTTACGACATACTATTTTTACAATAAAACTTTTCGTTGGTAGAGATTTTTTCCAAAGCTTATCAGTAACAGAATTTCCAGTTATTCCTTAACAAACCAGGACTTGACTTTCTCAAATTCCAAGTAATTGCTATTGTCTGCACTAAGCAATATGGGAGTAGAAATATAAAGCATCAGGGCTTCCCTGGTGGCGCACTGGTTGAGAATCCGCCTGCCGATGTAGGAGACACGGGTTCGTGCCCTGGTCCGGGAACATCCCACATGCCGCGGAGCAACTAAGCCCGTGAGCCATGGCCGCTAGGCCTGCGTCCGGAGCCTGTGCTCCGCAACGGGAGAGGCCACAACAGTGAGAGGCCCGCATACCGAAAAAAAAAAAAAAAAAAAAGAAATATAAAACATCTAAAAAAATGTGGAAACCATGTCTCTTGTCCTCAGGCCCAGCTGGCCAATGCTACCACAGCCCCTTCTCCCCTGGTCTCTGGGTAGTGTGTCAGGGCGGGGTACCTGTGCAGCCGTGGGTGTCATATCAGAAGGTCCAACTTCACTCCTCCCTGCCTATGCGATCTTGGGCAAATTACTTATTGCTGGGCCTCAATCTCCTCATCTGTGAAACAGGATAGTAAAATTGAATATGTGTGTTTGAGAGGTAAATGAAAATATATATGGCATACTTGGGAAAAATAGATTCCAATAAGAGATTGAACCTGACACCTTGTCTATTAACTTGGACTGTGTTTTTAATCAAAATAAAGGGGGTGGGGCATTCTGTTGTGTTTTTACTCCCAAGGGGTGATATCGTCATGATTATTTACACATGCTTAAACTATACATTATATGTCTAATATATAAATTAAAATTATTTCTATCTATATATGAAAACCATGAACATTGCATAAACAACTCACAAAGACAGCTTTTGTAAAACAAAAAAAAGAAACTTTGCCAACCTCATTCTATTTCATTATTCATAGCCACTGGTCCCATGTGGCTGTGGAACGTTTAAAAGTGTCTAGTCCAAATGGAGATGCACTGTAAGTGTAAAATGCACATCAAATTTCAAACACTTACTGTGGAAAAAGAAAACAATATATAATATCTCAATAATGTTTATATTGATGACATGTTAAACTGATAATGTTTTGGATATATTGAGTTAGAAAAAAAGTTACCTAAATTTTTAAAAATTTAAACTTTACCTAAGTTAACTTCACCTGTTTTTTTCTCCTTTTGTTAATGTGGCTACTAGCAAATTTCAGTTACCTGAGCTGATCTCATTACATTTCTACCGATCTGTTAGACAAAACAACCATCATGAATTTAGCCCAGCTCTGCCTGGGGCTAGGGAAGGATAATACCCTTAACGAGCTTTTCAGCTCTCCGAGTTCGAGCTCCTCGCTTATGAAATGGGGAGTCATAATAGTGAATAGACACTTCACTGTGTCGTTGTGGGAATTAAACCAATTTCAACGAGACACCGGTGTCCAAAGCATGAGCGGCCCCACTAGCAAGCCTCCAGTAAGGGTCAGGTTTTAGAATCATCATTCATTGACTGGCCTTACTCTCCGTTGTTCTTAGTATTCAGGAAATTCCTGTTTGCTTGCAGTTTCTTTCGAACTCTGTTGTCGGGGCTTCACTTGAAGAAATTACCGACGAGGAGGAAGAGCACGATGAAGATAAATCGGCGGTGCCGGAAGCCTCCTCAGACAACCTGAAGGAAGGCACGTTCCAGATCGTGGGCACGCTTTCCACGCTCGAAACCCCCTGCCCCAGCTTTGCCGTGGAGACCTACTATGTAAG
The DNA here is from genome assembly GCF_026419965.1 of Kogia breviceps. Lineage (NCBI taxonomy): Eukaryota > Metazoa > Chordata > Mammalia > Artiodactyla > Physeteridae > Kogia > Kogia breviceps. The sequence continues at coordinate 8,490,656 of NC_081312.1, read as the reverse complement.
TCCAGAGGGACTGCTGAGAGGGGGCGAAGGGGAGGGCCACCCCCTGCTCCGATGCCCTGCCAATGTATTTGCTCCTGTCTCCTCTCTCCTGCCCACGTGAGACGGTGGGGAAGTTGAGGGGAGAGGTGAGGGCAGGTCTTCCTCCCGGGATGGAAATTAACAACCCTTGTCTCTCCCCTTTCAAGTCTTGCCTGCAGCAGAGAACTTAAATGAGATATTCTTAGAAAGTATGGATCTCATTTGGACTTTAAGACTCACAAAGTTCTCTGCCCTGTATTTACAATGTATTCTGCCCTGCATCACCCCAACATGGCTCTGGGCCACGGCCAGCGCAATCTGTGAAGGAGACATCTCCTTTGGTAATAAGCCACTCAAGGATAACACCATTATATTGCTGTCTTACTGAGAAATACTGCTGCCTTCACATGACAAATTCTACACAGTCCTCATCCAAGGACTTAAATACCTGCAAGAAGGGTGACCCTCCCAGCCTAATTCCTCCCGTCACCCCGCCTACAGCTCTCTAGATCCTAGGAGACAGCTTTGCACATGCTGTGCCCTGGGATAGCCTTCCCTCTTGCCTCCCCCAGCCAGCCCTATTCATCCTTCACGATTTACCTCGGGCTGTCTTCTCCTCCAGGAAGCCCTCCATGATTCCCCACTCCCAGTTTAGATTCTGAGCTCTCTACCTGCCTAGATTCTTACACTTTTCTCACTCCATTGTTATTATCTGTCTATTGTGGGTCACACTATTACTATCTGTTCCTTGAGAGTAGAGACAGCACCCCATTTATTCTCATGTGTATCCTCGCACGGTGACGGACAGCACTGGCCCTCAGTAAGTATTCATCAATGAATGAATGAGTCCCCTCCTACCATCTTTGGGAACTTTCTTCCCCACTTACCCCCTTCTACCCTCTTCTGGATCTTCACTCGCCACTGGCTTCTTTCTTTCCACCTCTACGTATGCCCGCATCTTTCTCGCTGGAAACACACACACACACACACACACACACACACACACACACACACACTCTTACTTTGGCCTCCCTGCCTCTTGCTTTGCCCCTGGCCCCTGCCACCACTGAACTTGAGAGAGGGCTCAGCCACCTTTTCGGACCTCACTCCTGCACTCTCCAGCCCCCACCCCTTCACAGGAGGTGCCCTGGCCATTGTCACCAGCCAGCCCCTCATTACCAAGGGCCTCTCTCTTCCCTGCTTCCCAGCAGCAGCAGCTGGCAGGCTGCCCTTACGCAGCCACTCCTTCCCTTTAAATGCAGTTTTTCTCAGAGCTCCCTCCCTTCTCCTAATACGCATCCTTTCTAAATCTTATTCAGTCCTATAGCTTCAGCTTCCCTGTACAAGCCAATGCCTTTCAAATCCTTCTCCAGCCCTGTTGACCGACCTGCACATCCAGCTGCTTCCTAGTCCACTCCCCCAGATGTCCTGCAGCACTTCTATATCAATTTACCCCGAATGAAGTCTCTCACACTCCTCTACAAAACTACTCTGCCCTAATTTGCATTAAGGGCCTTGCTGTCTGTTATCAGTTTTAGGCTATTTGGGGCTGCAAGTAATAGGGAAAAAAAAGGCAATGCAAATCAGTAATCAATAAGGAATTCATCAGCTTATGTGGCTGGTGGTCTCAAGGAAGCATCTGCTTCAGGCCTGGCGTGATCCCGGGGCTGCAGCTCCTTTTCCCGCCCTTTCCTGGGCTCTGTCTTCCTCTGGGGGTGACTTCATCCTCAGGTTGGCAGCAAGGCGGCAACATTCCAGGGCTTTGAACACAAACGCAGCAACACTCTGATGAAGAGAACTTCCAGAAGTTCTCAGAAAAAGGAGGATGAACATTCCAGCAGCACCCCACAGGTATCTCCTTGAATCGCAGTGTCTTGAGTTGAGTCACTTGCTGATTCCTGAACCAACCACTTACCCTGACATCAGTAAGGCCCATCCCTTAAGCTAGAAGGTGGAGTTAATTTCCCACAGGCTGAGAAGGGGCGTGTCTGAACAAAATTGGGGTTCTGTTGGGAAAGAAGAAAAGGAGGTGGATGTTTGTAGACAACCAAGAGTGTCCTTTATACCATTCATCATGCACTTGCCCCCACCACAGCTGCAAGCCTGGTATTGCTGTGGGCTCTTGGCTTCCCACTATAGACTGGAAAACACACACACACACACACACACACACACACACACACACACACACACACACGCTAATCTGTAGTATCAACAATCATACATTATTTATTTTGCCTTTCCCCTTGGGGTGAAAATCAGGGCCCACAAATATTTATTGGGGGAACGAATGAATGCACAATCATGGCCACTCAACATCTGGTCAGGATGGCCATTCCCTTGAAAACATGCCTGTTTCATCCTCAGTCATTCCAATCATGATTTACCAAGTGGGCGCGTTTTCCTTCGGACACAACGATCACCAAAGTTACTTTCATCTCATATAAGAACTTGGTATTTTTAACCATTAAAAGTTTCTGTTTTTCAAAAATACTCCCTGCTGTCAACTATAATAAGGTAACTTATATCTCGAATGAAACCAGATTAATGCCATTTTGAGGATTCTGAAATAATCCACATTAATCACTTATCAGCACTTCTGAGTGATTCATGATCTATAGTTGCTCAAAGAAACTTGCATAGAGCTTGAGTTTGTTTTAAATGCCTCACACATTTTCTCTTCCAGTGTGTTCTAATTCTTTCCTCCTGAATCGGGGTTTAAACAGCATGCAAAAATAGTACCTAAGATCATTATGCAATTTTCTTATTCATCTGTTCCGGGCTATTTTCATAAACTTTGTTACTTAAAAACTACACACAGAAGAGAGCCGAAATTTCATTTTAAATAAAAAAATCCTTCTGCAAATGTTGCCTGTGGGACTATCCAGGCAACATATCTCATTTGGAAATTGTCCTTCCCATCTAAATATTAAGGTTACTTTGTTAGCTTCTTGCAACAAATGACTGTCAACTTTCTTTTTCAGGCTATCTCTCGAGAAGACCTTCTCGTGCACCTGCTGGAGTGTGATGTTATCATCTACAACATCACTGAGAACCCCCAGCAAGTGGAGGAAGCCATCTGGGCAGTCTCTGGTCAGTGAGACACACCCTTGATCTCCAGGGAGGGGACTTTTTACTTTACCTAAGAGTCATCTCAGGAACACTAGGCAAATTAGGACCGTGGAAGAACTGATCTGAAATTCACCTAAAACAGGAAGTGAAATCAGACTAGTGGATATGCCTGTGGATAGCATTAAAAGATAAATGGAGGCATATGAAAAGATTTAAGAGTTTATGTGAGGGACTTCCCTGGTGCTCCAGTGGTTAGGACTTTGTGCTTCCAGTGCAGGGGGCATGGGTTCCATCCCTGGTTGGGGAAATAAGATCCCACATCCCACATAATGTGCAGGGTGGCCAAAATAAATAAATACATAAAAATAAAGTTGATGTTTACTGCATTTGACAGTGTTTCTTATTATATATTAAGAAAGAAGAGTTTATGTGAACAAAAATCAATTCATATTGGGAATTCCCTGCTGGTCCAGTGGTTAGTACTCTGAGCTTTTCACAGCGGAGGACCTCGGTTCTATCCGTGGTCTAGGAACTAAGATCCCTGCAAGCCACGTGGCACGGATTTAAAAAACAAAACAAAACAATCCGATTCATGTTGGAAGGGGTTAGGAGCTCCACCAACAGCAGCTAGGGACAAAACTTTTATAGAGAAAAGCAGTTATTTGACTGGCTGTAACTTAAGTGTTTCCCTTATTTGGGAGAGCCTACTTGACTGTTGGTGATTAGCTGTTCTTAGGTTTGGGTTTGCTTATTTAGGCTGCCAAGCTATCGGGACCACCTCAATCTAATGGCTTCCTTGTTTAATTAATTTAGCAACAGGAGCTTCCGAAGAATAGAATTTTTAAAATTGAAATAGAGTTAATATACGATATTATAAGTTATAGGTATACAATACAGTGATTCAAAATGTTTAAAGGTTATACTCCGTTTATAGTTATTATAAAATACTGCCTGTTCCCTGTGTTGCATGTCATATCCTTGTAGCTTATTTTATACCTAATAGTTTGTACCTCTTAATCCTCTACCCCACAAAGCCCCTCCCCCTTCCCTCTCCCCACTGGTAACCACTAGGTTGTTCTCTATATCTGTGAGCCTGCTTCTTTTTTGTTATATTCACTAGTTTGTTGTATTTTTTAGATTCCATATATAAGTGATATCATACAGTATTTATCCTTCTCTGTCTGACTTATTTTACTTAGCATAGTATGTCCATCCATGTTGTTGCAAATGGCAACATTTCATTCCTTTTTATAGCTGAGTAGTATTCCATTGTATATATATCCACCAGTTTTTCTGTATCCATTCACCTGCTGATG